>NC_132934.1:157788500-159038500 GCF_034638445.1 Ciconia boyciana | reverse complement strand
GCCCCCCTGGCACCCGCGGCAGCAGCGGGCAGCGACCCCCCAGCCTGCCCCCCCGGGCTCTGCCCCCCGCAGCTCGCCCTGCTTGCTCAGGCCGGCTGCCCTCCCCCCCCCGGCACCCCCTGGGCCGGCTCAGCCCTCCCCAGGCAGGGTGGCGGTGGCGGCGGGGTGCAGTGCCACCAAAACCCACTCGTCCCGTGCAGAGGGGGCAAGTGCGGCAAAGAACCTGGGAGGGGGAAAGGTGTGCTGAGGGACCCTGGCACCCCGAGGGACACGTCTCGGCTTCAGGGGCCTCCCCTCCGCAAGGAAAGGACACGGGCCTTTGGTGGTGGGGGGTTATACGCCTCCCCCCGCCCCGACATGCAAACTGAAAGGTCTAGAAACCACCATCCCCCCCAAGCCCTTCCTCCAGAGCATCGCCGCTCGCCCAGAGCACCGCGGCGCTGGAGCCGGCCCCCCCGGGGGGCGGTCGGCGGCGGCAGCGGGCAGGGCAGCGGGCAGGGCAGCGGGCAGGGCAGCGGGCAGGGCAGCGGGCAGGCAGAGCCACGCCGCGGCTCTGCTCTCCCCCTGCGGCCACGGCCCCTGCCTGCGCGGCCCGGGCAGGGGGAGAGGGGGCGTCCCCAGCGGCTGCGGGAAGGTGGCCGGCTGCCCTGCCCCTGCCCCTGCCTCTGCCCCTGCCTGCCCCATCCCGCCCCGGCGGGGCACACGGCTTGGAAGTTGCCCCCGGCCGGGGGAGGCGGCGCGCTGCAGCGCCAAGGGGCGAGTGAAGCAAAGGGCACTTTGCGGGAGGCTGAGCGCAGCCTCCGGCGGGGCATTTCGGCCTCTTTGGTATGCTGAGAGGTGGCTGCTCTTTGCTGCAGCGGCAGCGGCGGGGAGGACAGGGGCGAGACGAGCTGGCAAACGGGAGCGAGGGGGGAGAGAAAAAATCCGCCGAGGTGCCCGCCGCGACTCTCCGCACCGCCCTGAGCTGGGCAAAGCAGGAGCCGGCACCCCGGCTGCCGGGGCGGAGAGGGGTGCGGGCTGCCAGGGCTGCTGCTTGTTGATGTTGGGGTGTCAGAGAGGCAACGAGAGCCTATGATCTACTACACTGCAGTGCCAGCGTCAAGAGCCTCCTGCTCGGGAGCTGCCACTGCAGGGCAGCCGGCACACACGGCATCCCTCCCCTCGCAGCCCGGGCTCCAGCGGCTCTCGCCTCCCCAGGCACGCAAGCGCTGGCAGGCAACCTGCCGGCCGCGGGGAGCGAGCGCGGCGGCGGGGGGGACCAGAGCCCGGTGTGAGGGGGGCGGGGAGGGCCGGTATTTCCCCTGAACAGCTCCCGGCTCCCCCGCCCGCCGAGCATCCCTTCTCGCCCACCTTGCTCGCCGAGCCGCGGGCTTGGCCGCACGGACGCCCCGAGCGAGAGGGATGCAACAGCAGCGCCGTGACCCCCCGGGACCGGGCGGCCCAGGGCACCGGCATTTGCATTTCTTATGTAATGTACTGCAAGTTTCCCCCTCGGAGCCGGGCTGAACCGAAGCGCATGATCCTGGCTGCCAGGCAGACATGGAGACGCACGCAGAGACACCGGCGTGTGCACAGAGGGGTCATCCCGGCAGGGAGAGGCGGAGGAGACGCAGCCACCCCGCCGGAGCCGCTGCTGCCGCTTGGCATAGCTGGCTGAGTTGCCGTCCGGGCACAAGCCCCAAGAAAGTGTCCACCCCCTTTCCTCACTCCCCTCCGCCTTCCTGGCCTAGAGTCCCGGGGGGTGAGTGATAACGGGGAGCCCCCGGGCCGGGGGCGGGGGGTGTCGGGCTCGACTTCAGAAAGCCGAGCGAGGCGGGTGGGGGTGTGTGCGGGGGTGACATATTGCAAGCTAATCAGAAAGTGCTGTGCAGGACCTGAGCCCCGGCACCCTCGCCCACCGCAGGCAGGGCCGGCTCACACCACCCCGGGAGACCCGGGCTCCCTTCCCAAAACTGACTGGGGGTGTGCACGGGGGGGGCTCGCACCGGGGACGGGAGCGGGGCGGGGGGGGGGTCTACCGGCTTCCCCTCGAAAAGGGTAGCGATATAAAAGTTTCCTCCTTGGAAATAGCACATAGAAACTAGGAGGTGCAGGCTGGGCTAGGGTCGCCTTTGATTTTGTTGTTTTTTTTTTTTCTTTTCCGTGGTGGCAGTGGCTGAAGCTAATCCAAACCGCTCCTTGCTTATTCATACACGTATGCACATGCATGTCCGTGCTGGCCTCGTTATATTTCCCCCTTCTCCCCTCAGCAGGATTGCAGATCTACCTCGGCGAGCAACAGACAGGGTAGCATAAAAGAAAAACAACGCAGTGCAATGGATTGCTTTGCTTACCAGTTTGGTTCTTGTTTTTCTTAAGACTCTTGCCACAAAGACACTGCAGCATATGCGATCCTTTGCTGAAAATGTTCCAAAGAAACCACATTGATTTGGGCGAAAAGCAATCCAGCAGCTTATACACCCTGAGAAAGAAGAGATCCTTGTGGTTGCATAATAATAAATTGAGACCAGTTCTCCTGAAGAGGGGCACCAGTTTTATCATAGAAAAAATGGTTATATTCCGATCTTCTCCCAGTTTTTTTTCCTCACGTGGTCTATTTCTTTGAGACTTTTCAACGGATGCTTTTTTTTCAGCCAGGCTGAATGGTTATTCCCCCTAGATCAGCATTGGATTATAACCAAAAGCGTGGAGAGAAAACAGAAGAAATCCCTTTTTTCAGCGTGAAGCCAAACGAAAAGTAAGGTAGTGAAATCCCAGCCGAGGCCAAAACCTCATCAGAGACACCGGCAAAACGCGGAAGAAAGATCCCCAGAGAGAAAACCATAGCCTGGTACTTGACTGCTAGGAGGATGGGTGGATCTGCAGAACAAAAGCCACGGCAGGATCCATCCTACTGAACGACTGCCATTGTGCAGCCCCGCGGCGGGAGAGCGCACCACCGGCACCCGGCGAAGCCCGGCTGAGGCGCAGAGACCGCTGCCGGCCGCGGGCGCGGACCCCGCCCGCAGCCCCCGCCGATGCCCCGCAGTCCCGCCGCCGCCGCCGCCGCCCCGCGACGCCGCCCGCCCTCGCCCGCGCGGGCCGCTCGCCTCCCGGCCCCGCTGCCGCTGCGCCCGCACCGCCGCGCAGGAGGCAGCACCCCCCGCCCCGCCGCGCCGCGCCGCGCCGCCCGCCCGCCGCAGCCTCGGCGCCCAGTCGCCGGCGGGCGCCGGGGGAGGAGGAGCCGCCCAGCCCCGCCGGCCCCGGGCGCCGTCACGTACCCACGTGCGGCCCGGCCCGGCACCGCCCGCGGGGAGGAACGGGCCGGCTGCCCCACGGCTGCCCCAGGGCTGCCCGCGGGGGCCCCTGCCCCCCGCGAAGTGTCCTGACCCCCGAAATCTGGCGCTCCCCCGGGGTGGCTCTTGCCCGCCTCGGTCGTGCCCTGGTCTCGGAGAACACGAATGGCCAACGCAGCCGCGAGCCGCCTAAATCAACCTGAAAACGGTGTCTCTGGATGCTGTCCCTGCTGGCGTCATACCTGGAAAGCGCTCTGCTGAGGTTTGGGGATTGCCTCAGCAGAGGCCAGCGGCGTCTCTTTCGTGTTAGGGTGGTGTCGCGCGTGGTGGAGTCCTGCGCCATGACGGGGGCTCCCACGCACGGCGTAACACCTACAGAGGCCGCGCTAAAATAACCCCACAAAGCACCCGCTGCGCAGCCGAGTTGAGAGGTCCCAGGCAGACGGACGAGCTCCTGAGCAGTGCCCTCATGGCTCCCCACAGTCCCACCCAGGGAGCGCTGCCCTCTCACCAGTCCTCCCCGGCCTCGGCGGGAGGGCTGCGCCGAGCAAGCCCACAGCAGTTGCACCCATGCATGGCAGTGGTGGCACTGGAAGAGCTGACAGCTGATGCCCATGTTGTCCTTCTCCCCTTTAGATGCTCTGATGGACTGTGGGGATACTGGAAGGCATTGGAAGTGATGGGACAGCGAGCATGAATAAATGAGGGAAAAGATGATGAGGTAGTAGTAGAAAGGAGCTGCTGAGAAGAAGAAGGTGGAAGGAGAAAACAGAGGTGATAGAAATGGGGCAGTGAACAGCTCGCTCTCCTCTCCTCTCCTGCTCTCTCATCACCAAAGTCATCTATATGCACCTTCATGATCATCTTTACCTCTTTGGACAAAGGTTCGCTCCTTGACCATTAACTTTTTCCAGTAACAGAGTACGAAATAGAAGTACCAGGACACTGTTTTCACCTATGACATTTCTATTAATACTTGCATTCATTCAGACACGGTCAGATGTTGGTATTTTCTCTTGAAGCCGTGGAAGCCGCCATTGCTCCGGGAAGTGTAAGACTAAAGTAGGAAAAATGGAGAGGTTTGTGTGTGTGCTTTTCCTGCCCTGCCAGGATCTCTGTCTGGTTACCGACGTTTGGGAAACTCTTAGAGTAAACATCTGGTCAGCACACCAACAAAAGCGCTGGTAACCAAAAATTTTCCAGTAGTTTTACTTTCAGCGAGAATCTGGATTTATACATATAGATGAACTGCTTGGTTGCCAGATCCTCGCCTACGTGATATTTAAACACCATTACCCGGTTTTACAGAGATGAAAAATGATGCGCAGGAATGAAGGGCTATATAGCCCTTGCGAGAAGTGTCCCATGGGGTCTGCAGAACATTGGGGTGGGGGGTTAGGTGCCTACCTCTCAGCACCCAAGTTTGAAAAAATAAAAATAAGCAAAATTTGACTGATAAAATTTAAGAAAAGTTAGAAAGAGAGCGAGGCAAAGGTCACAGAAGAAGTTAATGCTAAGAAGTGGCTTGTTCCCTTGTCCCATCCCCTCGGCTGTGCTGCCTGTTGAGCTAACGAACTGTCCCTCCTGGCGTGCAGACGTTACATGGGCTGCTGGGAAGACGAGCTGGCTTGGCCACCTTGCAGCCAGCTGGCTGGGAGTTCACAGCAGCCCTAGTGCTATTCATGGTAGCTCATATGTCACAGCTCCCTACAAATATAAAATTGATCTAGAGTCTTCCCAAAATATCTGAGGTCTGTGTCTATCTTCCCTTGACCACAAGAGCCAACATTATATAGCTGGGAACAGTCTGTGATCTGTAGAAAACAAAAAGTCATTTACAAGCTTTCCACCCAAGTAATTGGTTTATATACCTCCCTCAGGCTAGCATGTAACTCCCGACTTTCTAAATGAACATAAAACTTCTCTTTAGCATCTCACCATCATTCAGATGTCAGGAATTGTGGCTACAGAACCGAAGGGGCCTGGTTCTGATGGTGATACATGATTTAAGGTTTACTGGAACTAGAACAGAAGCGGAAACTTTGTGTCTCAGCTGAGAAAATGAACATTCACCTTGCCTGTCTGGTAGCTTAAGGCCCTTGAAGAGGTCCTCGAAACATGACAGGCCTGCAAAGAAATACCTGAGCAAGAATTTATTCAGAATTCCTCTTTGTGCAAAGTCAAAGTCATGGAAAGATTAGCCTTTCGAAAGAAGAGTTGACCTAATGGGGAAAAAACAGAGGAACTCTTTTCTTCTCAGATGAAATATGTATAACAACCTTAAAAAGTCTAAAACATATAGTTAGACCTATTTAGCCTAACTATAAATTAGCCTTTTCAACACTTTAATTAATTTATAAATGGCCTATCATTAACTGACACTGAACTGGATGTAAGCATTTTATCACAGTAGGAAGATTCATGAACAAATACAAATTTCATACTTTACAGCATACAATGTGCAAGCGATCAAATCAAAAAATGGCCTGGACAAAGAGAAGGAAACATTCCCTCAAGGGCTCTTATCTGTCTTAGGACCATGGAATAAGACAACTTTACTTGAAGAGGGATATACGCATAAAAGGTGGGCAGACGTGTGGAAGAAAATGTCATCTACATAGTCCTTGTGAGCCAAGAGAAGTGAAAAACCAACAGGTGATATTTGGCTCAGCTCTTCCTCCAGGGATTTCAGGTTCTCATTTGGGGGAAGGGAGAAAGCAGCAGCGGAGTATTCTGGTCACTCAGGCTGTAGCAGGAAGACCTCTGACTGATAGAGATTATTGCAGGTTTGGGAGAGAAGAAGAACATAACAAAACGAAAGGCCCCTGGCTTTTATAGCATGCTACCAAGAGTCCCTGTCTTCTGGATGAGAGAAAATAAGTCATTACCTAGGGACTCCATGTGGGAGGCCAGGATGATGGTGATGGAGGAGCCAAATTCCGGGTAACCCATCTTCATGGGGTGGTGGCATCAGAGGACTAATTTTTATGTGAGGAAAATTAAGCAAAGCCTTGTTCTGGAGGTCCTTTGAGAACAGAGACAGTTTTCGCAAGATGTCAAAGCACAACTACCATATAAGCAGCTTGTATATTAGTCAGTCCATAAGACTGTGGACTGAATAACCCCCTCAACCGAAAGTTTTGGTATACATTGATTGCAAGAGTAAATTAGACAAAGTTAGCTGTTTACACATCAACCATAAACTCCTTTGTCTTCTAAAATACAGAACCTGCATAATTCCCATATAGTCTAGAAAATACAAAGATGGTAGCTACCATTTAGTGAGACTGAGCCTGCAGAACAAGACATCTAGATGTCTACCTGTGAACTAGATGGTTATACTCCATTATAGTCCATGAAGATCTGGAGCTTGATTTGGCTGCTGAAACTTAGACATCCAGAGCCATCTGAGACTTCCTAGGATATCTTGCAACATAAGGCATGGCAGATAGGATTCTGGATCTATGGGAGACCCAGGCCCTTATGGAGCTGCAGGTGGAGGCTACACAATACATCCTAGAGCATCTCAAAAGGACAGTGATGGCTATCTGTGTGTAGGCAACTGTATAGAGCTCCTAAATCCCTATTGATTACACTGGAGCTTAGATACTCAGCTCACGGGTTTACACATATACAGATAATTCAGTTTAGGCATCTTACCCACAAGTTGTATCCCAAACGAAATGTTTATAACTGCAGACTCTTGCCATCCTTGGAGACAGCTAGTTCTGAAACCCTCTTCATCTCTTTCTCTTCTATGCTGGAGGTAGTGTCTAGGGGAGTAGATAAGGCTGAACTCTTCATCATATTTCATGGTAGATTTTTTTGACTATTCCACAGAGAGAACATCAGAAAGAAGTGCCCAAGTACCAAGAGCAATGGAGATAAAGGGATCCAGCCTTTTTGGAAATGTCACCTTGCTCCTAGTGAGAAAGGGAAGAAGGGATTGTCATTCTCCTGCAATTCAGCATACGGGTGCATTCGCCCTGCGGGAATGAAGAGGATGAGTGTGAACATTGGACGATCTTACAAATTAGAACATGCTGATCCACCAGTTCCAACTCAGTGCCAATTTCTGTAGGAGTATAAGGGTGGCATTTATTATTGAGAAAGGAAGGGAAACGATGGGGAATAGACCATATTCTGACAAGGAGATCTTAGCCAAATTCATAACTACATACATACAAAAACAAGATACCAAATATCAGGTAGCTTTCCCTGTTGTTCCAAGGTGACGAAAGAGCTGCAGGGCAACTCAGGTGAACAGTGCCCTAAACTGGTGGTGCACTGGTGCCCTGTACTGGTGATGCCTGGTTGGGCAGCCTGGGTAAAGGTGAACATATATTGAGGTCCTGGGATTGTTTTAGGTTACTAAGGAAAGTGGATATTTTAATGTGCATAAGTGGTGCCCTCCATTATCTATCTCTATCCTACCAGCCTGGTATCCCATGATGGCATTGCCTGTGTGGGAAAGAAAGAGCAAACTGAACGGGAGAAAAAGGGCCTTGCTCTGCCTGCTCAGTAGGGGCCTAAGGTTCTGATGTTCAGGAGGAGCAATTGTGGGAGGAATCCTACTGTCTCTGTACCGTACAGTAAGATTTCATGAGAGAGTGACTGGGAGGTGGGTGGGATACGAGTGCGATGCAGACTGAGTGCTACATGAGATGGTCTGACACTCAGAAACCCAGATGAGAAACCCTGGTCTGTTACCCTGTTTTGGACTGGAAGCACAGTGAAAGGCTTTACAAGGAGGTGCCAAGATCACTTTGCTGAACAATTTGTTGTTATTAATGTAGTAATGCCAGAGAGCTTTAGTCAAGGATCATGCTGAGCCCGGTAAAACACAGTCAAAGACTGTGCCTGGACTAAATCTGTCTTTGCAGGAAAGAATAAAAGACATAACTTGGAAGAATCATCCATATTGGGACAACTCAGATATTGTCCCGTGTTAGACAAAATTTAATTCATTCATCAATCTATAAAAAACACGAGATGTTAATAGAAGCACAGAAATGCTCCTGTGTGCCTTAACTGTATGAACATCTCCCCTGACAAATGTGAGGTCCAGGGGCCGTAAACATGTATCAGTCCACTGGGGTATGTATCACCTCTGCTTTTTCCAAGGGAGAAGCTAAATGCAGATGGTCTGGCAGAGCACAGAGTCCAGCAAACAGGGTGACATACAATGCGGGAGGGACTCGTGTGGGTTTACATGTAAGATTTGTCTTCAGGAAGCCTATTCAAATTCCCTCCATCAGACTTGGGGCAGACGTGCCCGAGCAGGTTGTGATGGCCATACTTACCTCCGCCTAACCTGCGGCAACCAGATGGCAGTGACCGCCTTTAAGGCACTTGGCAGGGGTTAGAGACAAGTGAGGGATTTACAGATTGAGCTTTTCTGCCTGCAGCCATCTCCTGGCTGTGCTTTTGGGGGCTGCCCTGCTACCGACTCCAGCCGGCTTCAGCACAGAGCCTGGCTCAACTAACGGAAACTTTGGAGAGCAGAGCCCAGGCCTCTCCACGACATACGAGCAGCTGTAAAGCACTCCGGTTATGGCAGGGGACTGGGCAATATCCCTGTTCAAATTGCGAGGCTAATACTGCAGTGTTTTGCTCTGTGGAAACGCAAGTCAGTCATTGCAGAAACCATAATCTGTAGCAAATCTGAGATCATTGTTGTCATACAAACAAAATACAGCTACGGGTACTAGAGCAGAAGGCATTCATTTTTAAGCAAACCTGGTCCCAGCACCACTTTCAAATGCAGATTTTGCCTCTTTTATTTCCCTTCAATAATGGAAGTTTCATAAAGTGCAAGAGCATGTACTACAGGGCAGAGGGTAGTAATTTGAGAAATATAAAAACATTGAAGAAGCAGTTACAGTCAAGATAAAACAAATACATGGCAAGAAATGTCTCAAGGACTTAAGGGCAATGGCATTGAAGAAGCAATTAACTGTGAATCTAAGCAAATATTGCAGATTTTAGGACAGAGGAAAGACTTAAAAATAGCTTAGTCTAAGTTGTTTAGGTGATACAGTGCTTTGGTATCTGTAGTTGCTTGATTTAATTTCAGATATGTGTAATTGCTATGAAGACTGACTAGTGAAACTTTTATAGTTCTTAAAGGGCAAAACATTTGTGTTACAGCTCTGTGGCTAAATTAAAAATTGTGTCAGTGAAGGACAGCCAAATGCTTCAAGTGGCTTAAGTGGAATGAAATAATTCTGCTTCAGCAGAGCTTCCGAAAAGCCTTTACGTTTGTGTCTCAGTTTATATTTATTGTATTTGAAAAGTGTGAAAAAATCAAACTAGTAGGGAAAGAAGAAGATACTGTAGTGTTTTGTCACTGACCTGAGGAATAGGAGTAACGAAGTCTCTGAAAGATCCTTGGAATAGAAAACCAGCAAACATCGATGAAAGCATAAGCAAAGCATGATACCTTATACTTCATGCTATGAGCCAACAAGGAAGCATAAAATATATGTTGATCTAAATGAGAGTGTAATTGATACAGAAAGCAGAGACTCAGTTCCTGACAAGATAAAGAGAAGTACAGTGGTGACAAGCTTGAACATGTGCTTGCAGACTGTTTATATTTGCCTTGGCGCCATTTAGCAGAGCACCCTAAGGCAGCAGCTGCACCAATTAAAGTGGTGGGCACAAAAGGTGGTGCGGTGGGCTGCCAAGCTATTTAAACAAATCGCAGTGAAATGTGTAGACAATGCAGCACTGTGAACATGAGGATCGATCACCAAGGGACAGCAGAAATCTGTTTGCCATCAAAGCAGAGCAGGGGAATTTGCAAACATGTACCTGCTGGACAGAGAGGACTTTTCTCCTGAAGTGAAGTATTTTTATCTTCAGTATTTTCATATCAACACATATGTTCTCTGAAACAATAATCGTCATCCACAGGAGGAAATCAGAGGCCCCCAAAGGAAGAGAATCCAAACCATTCAAAACCTAAATCAAGTACATGTGTTTTCCCTTAGAACAAATTATTTTCCAGGCTTGGCTTGTTGTGTAACGCATCTAATTTAGCCAGCAATATCAAACTATCATAAGATAAACAGTGCCTTTCAAACAGGTAAGTAATAAATAGTTGGAGACAGAAGTCGACTCACCTATCTAGTTGGCTGACATAGGAACTGATCTCACTGAAATTGTAGACACTCGGCCGCAGGAGGCAAGAGGGGAAATCCAGACTGCCCTACCTGAGTATCTTTATCTTTCCATTGATTATGCAGAGAACTGAATCCAGTCCATCCACAATAATAGCCAGTGGCTGAAGTTGTAGACCTGGAAGCGAGAGACTCTCTTCGGCCCAAAGAGAGTGATTATCTAATCACTAGATCCTGTCATTGCCATTATCTGTAACAACAGTCCAATATAGCAAAGCATACATGGGCCAGACATTAGATCCCTCCACCTATCTGAAGGTCTTTGAGCCCTACAGTAGAGCCAGGCTTTCTCTTTCCTGACATGTCCACAAACATGTCAAGTTCAGGAGAGAGCTGGGGCACATTTCTAGTTCTTCCTTTGGTTTTTTCTGGCACACTGCAGGGACATGTAGATTTTCCCAAGTTAGGTACAAATGAGAAGCATGTTTAAGTAGCCTGATGGAGAACCACGTGGCTGTATTTCTCAATATGAACTTAAAAGGGATGCGGTTGCCACAGCACTGCCTCTCCAGATGTGAGGGAAGGCAAAGCTGTGTGCAGCATAGGCAGAGGGTTGAAATATCAATTGGCAAAGGAAAACATGGTATTAAACATAACTGAGGAAGGAGCTGAGGGGTCTTCCCTTTCGTTTCCCAAGTCATGACAAAGACTGATTCCTTCAGCAGCACAGCACATCTACAAATGCAGAAGTGTATTGGAGAGCTGGTGAAGTTCCCTCGTTCAGGAGAGGGAGACATAGAAATTGTGAATGCTCTGTAAAAATTTGTCATTGTAAGGAAAAAAGGAGTTATTTTTGTGCTGTTCCCAGCACAGTCTCTGACACCGTCCTTCCTAGCATCGTCATAATGAACGATGAGAAATTTCCATGCATGTGTTTTCATGAGTGTTAGGACAAAGAGTAAAAGAACGATCCGCTGAATTGCTTGCTGGAACGAGTTAGTGACACTACTCTTCTCCACTCTTTTCGTGTCTAAAATTAGGAGCTGCAGCCCAACCATTACAGATATTTAGGTATTTCCCACTGAAAGCAATACTTTAAGGACTTGCCCCAAGATCATAATGCTAAGGTCACTGACTGAAACTTTTTCTGTGTTGTATATTATGTATATGTCAGATGCTATAAAACAATTTGTGAATAGCCCAGGTAAATAAGACAAAAAACAGTTAAAGGAATTAAAGAGCTTAGTAAGCAGAGACAGTGCCAAGAGTTGGTTTTTTTCAGTGAGAGCCCTCTACATGCCAGATTTCATTATCACTAACCATTTCCACAGCAGAAGTGATCAAGAAGAACAAAGACACTTATTCTCCTTTTTTTTTCCCCGACCATAAAAGTAGCTAAGGCTTACCCAAGACAGAATTAATTCAGATCTAGCTTGAGTACCTTGATAGGCAATTTTGCTGTGCCATTGAGCCACAACTGAGATTTGGAAATCTGTCCTCCCAGTTGACCCACTTTTGCTTTTTCTTCCTGTCTAAATAAAGAAAAATCTTTTCTTGGTAGAGACCGCACCAAGAAAACTATCTATTGTTTAGCTCCCAAGCCATGCTTTCTACTTCGGTTGTTCTGTATGAGTTTTCTATATGCTCTGATTCTGAGATCTTATTAACAGATGAGTATTGTTGAAAGATGACAGCTGTAACAGGACTTAAATTTTTTACATCTAAGAATGCAATTATTCTATAATGGATGTATAAAGTGACTATTCAAGACTGAATTCAAATTTTGATGCCTGATGACAGTCATAGCAAGTGGATTTCAGCTCCCAGTTTAAAAGATCTAAATCTAAGATGTCTACGTGTATTTACACATAATCTATATATGTCTATGTGTGAGATAGCTGTCTCTGTTCCCAGTGTAGTAAATGGAGGTTTCCTCAGCACAGTGAATGGACTCTAAAGAAGAGAGGACTCTAGTCTAGAGTTTTTCAGCTTACCCTAAAACGGACACCAGTCAGCTTTGCATCAGGTCAGCTGAAAACCACTCTTGATTCCACTGACTCCACTGACTAGCTCTCCATAATAGAGATTACATTTAAGAGCCTTAATCTGCAAGTTGAATCCAATGCTTTATTACATATAATGCCAATAAATGGAAAGTGAAAACTAGTCGGGTTAATTTCAAAAATTAGTGTATGGGCAACAAAGTGAGTAAAATAGTAGGTAGGCCAGACATCTACTGATGAAAAATACCCTGTGTGCGGACATGTTGGTTTCTGCACGTGCAAGTTAAGCTACATTGGTTTAACTTTCTACTATGATCACCACCCACATAAACAGCTTGATCTTCTGAGGTGCTGAGAACTCATACTTTCTGGAGCCAAGAAAAGCTGCAACAGTACATCAAATCTGAAAATTGGGACATTTATTTAGATTGCTCTGTGGCAATGTTGATTTAAATACCGAGCTTGAAAATGTTGGCCACAGCTTCTTCAGTGAGGAAAGCAAGCAGTACGTTAGCACTTAGTGAAAGGCTCTTTATCTGGTCCTACAATTATTATTCCATGTTCTTCCAGTTAACATGTTCTTCCAGGTAGCATCTTTGCTTTTTTTCTAGTTTTTCCTTTACAGGTTCCTGCATGGGGTAGAGATTTGCACCACACAGAAGTCATGTCCTCCCTTGCCGTCCTCCTGGTGCTATCATGTATACAAAGAGTTGGAAAAGATTGGATAAGTCGAGACCTCTGATTTATCATTACATTACATTTATTCTGCTTAGGTGTAAGTGACTATACAGGCTGTGTAAGTGACCACAGAGCAATGGAAGGCAAAGCTTTTCCAAAGGCATTTGCTATCCTCATTTACACTCAAGCCCCCTTATTGTCACTCTAGTGTATGAAAGGTTTTAACCTGGAGGGAATTTACAGTTGCACTCACTCTAACATCTTGTATTCTGCAAGAATAAAGTAGCAAGGCCTATCTATGAATGAGAATTATGTCTCAAGTCCTTTTTTGGCAATATTTCTTTGAAAAACAAGGATCCAGAATGGATTCTTTTTTGCTATACCAATAAAAAATTAGCAACTCCAATAAAGACAGTGAAGACAAAATAAACGCAATCTTGCCTTAGGATGAAATGTGCTAAATTACACATATAACTTCTTTCTTCAGGTCTTTCTCTTCATATCTAGTGGATACTTGTGCTGAACAAACTGTTAATCTAGAATACCTTTCTAAACTACTTTTTTTTAAAATATTTTTTTTACAAAGGAAAAATATTCACTGTGAGATGCTCACATTTTTTTCATATTTTTTCCCCACCCAAATGATGTTTCAGGTCTGATCAGGGCAACTCACCAGCTCTTCAGCTACATTAATATGTTCATTTTTGAGTAGCCACTTGTACTGCATAGAGTTTGCACAGTGATCACCAAACATATTCCAGTTAAAAGCTTTACTTTGTAGTTGGAACATGGGCCTTAGAGGTAACAATCTACTATTCAATAAATTAAAACACATAGTGATGTACTTTTGTACTGCAAATGAATGAGAACATATTGTAAATAATAAATTACAAGAGAGACTGACAATGTATCTACCACACATCTTAGATCTTGCATTTATATTACACTAAATGACTGCTCTGTGGCTTGTGTCATGGAAGTGTAGAACAAGGTACATTAAAATGAGGTGTGTTAAAATGAGAGTGCCATTGGAAAACAAAGCCCAAGTTTGTTTCCCATTTGCATTCTTGATAATCTGGAGTAACTGTCAAATCACTGGAGTTGCTATTCATTATTAGAGATACAAATAAGTGCAGAGGATGGCCTAGAATAATGGTGTAATCATCCTCTATGGAGACATCTGAGCCATTCTGCTATTATTTTTTAAATAAAAAAAGGACTGCTCAGGGGCAGCATTTAGTTAGTTTTCATTTAACAGAGAAAGCAACAAAGCATTAAAAACCAGAATTAAAGGTATATTTGTTTTAACCGCATTACCCATCTGAAGTGAGATCTAGAGCAGCAAAATCAAGAATTCTAGAAATCAGCTTGATAAAAATTAATATATGTTCAGATGTCACAGGAGTTGCAGAAATTCAGTGATCAGTTCTTCAGCTAAGGCTCATTTTCACACTGAATGATGGCAAGACAAGAGTTGCAGAAGTCATTGAAGAGTGAATAGCTTACTGATTATATTAATTAATCCTGCCTCCAACATGTATTAGATTTCAATGGAGTTCTAGAGAGAGTCCAACTCAGATGGCAGCTGGCAAGGATGAAAATACTGCTGTGGAAAACTAGTCAAAGCAGAAAACAGTTGCGCTTTTCAATAAATAACCTAGGGTCCAGTATTTTTTGAATATATTCCTGATATATTCTGAATCCCATCCCAGGGCTGCCTGAATCTGGGCAGGAGGGAACGTTTTCCATGCTTTCCCTTCTGCACTGGTAGAGGCTGGAGGACCATCTGCTGAGCATGAGCCCATGGGAAGAAAGAGACTTGTCTAGATATCTAGACATCTAGGGTCTAGCTATCCCTGGAATGCATTGGACTTACACAGAGAAAAGTAAATAGTCAGCACAGGCTGATTTGATAGAGTTTCCTATTCTGGTTTATGCTAATCTCTCTTTACATCATTCATAAACTCTCATGGGATCACAGAGCGATGTAGAGAGCTCTACACGTATGGGAAAATCAGATTTTGCTTCATTAACAAGTGTCTTCATAAACTAGTTATTGCAAAGAAATAAAATGGCATTAGAACTGATGAGAGACCAAGGAGAAAAAAAACAGCCAGGGCCCCTGCTGCAGTGTACCATGCCAGCAGGGAGTGCCCGGAGCTGGTATAGGCATATTGCTATTTCTAAATGGGAGTGTTTTGGTTTAGGAATATGAGGGCCCTATTTCTTCCTTGTTATAACACACTTTGTAAATAAGCTGAATTAAGCAAGCACAAGAAATATGGTTTGATAACAAGAATGTTTAGATTATCCCTGATCTGGGCATAGAAAAAACCTTCACGTCTCTTTTGATTCCATCTGAAAGAGCCAGGAAGCTAAAAGATGTGTTGGCCAACTGGAAACACCTGAAAATCTTTAACTAAAATAGCTACTAAAATTGTAATTTCTTAAATTTTTTTAACTGTTTAGGCACCAAAGCTAAGTCTCATTGTGTTATTGAGGTTATTTCCAAGTTAGCTGCCACAAGGTGCCATAAAATTGGAAGGCTTTAGGGCTTTTCTGCAGTAAGCCTATTTAGCAGGCATCAGCTGCTGAATAGGGCCAAAATATGGAGAGAAGATGAAAAGCAGAACAAAACTTGAAGTTCCTCCCTCTCACCACACGCAATGCTAGATGCACTGCTTTTTGTCATTGGCCATCAACAGGAGTAGAAGATAATGTTCCACACAGAATTAAAAAAGGACACTGTCAACCTAGCTTTAATAAATTAAATCAAAATCTAATAAAGCTACTTTCTCAAAAGGGCACCTACCTCTGAGATCATGTCCTCTATATTCTTTCTCATTATTTAAACTAATTTTATCTAATTTAATTTTTTTATTACTTTTCCATTCTCTGCTGCTGTGAGACCATTTCTTCCCCATACACAGTTGCAAGCAGCTTGCAAAGATTCCCCCGAGGATGCCTGGAAGCAGGATTGAGATCTCAGGGACCCTTAACACACAGCCATGTCACTGTGAGAGCTTTATGCACCCACATGCACCCACCTGTGTCTGTTCGTTGCTTCTCCTCTTCCTTAGCTTCAAGCAGAATGAGGCAAATTGGGAAAAACACTTAAGTCTGATGTCCTTAACTGCCCTTGCTTAGTTGCTGCATGACATTAGGATGCTTAAAGACCTTACAAAGGGGGTTTGAAACCCCTGAGGCAGAGAGAGGACTGTAGTATTTGCATCCTGAGTAACTGCTCTGTCCACTACCCTATCCTACAGAAAAGCGGCAGCAGCAGCAAGTAAGTTTTAAAAGGTTGGAGCAAGCCCTGTCCAGCTTCAAAGGGAGACTGAAGGACCCTTCTTTAAGGACATGATCCTGTGAGGAGAAAAGGAAAAGGGGTGGGATATCTATATCGAGACTGAGACTGAGGATGTTCTTGAGTATACGTCATTCCCATCTTGACTTTCACCTCACAACCCTGCACTCAGTAGTTTGACTTTAGAATCATAGAATGGTTTGGGTTGGAAGGGGCCTTTAAAGACCATCTAGTCCCACCCCCCTGCAATGAGCAGGGACATCTTCAACTGGATCAGGTTGCTCAGAGCCCCGTCCAACCTGACCTTGAATGTTTCCAGGGATGGGGCATCTACAGCCTCTCTGGGCAACCTGTTCCAGTGTTTTACCACCCTCATCGTAAAAAATTTCTTCCTTATATCTAGTCTGAATCTACCCTCTTTTGGTTTAAAACCCCTACCCCTTCTCCTATCGCAACAGGCCCTGCTAAAAAGTCTGCCCCCATCTTTCTTATAAGCCCCCTTTAAGTATTGAAAGTATTTAGGCATCTTTCTGTGCAATGTGATAATTATTTGGATCCCATTCAGAGATCTGCCCTAATTGTCTTCATCTTTACGTCTAAGTTCATTTTTGAATGTGTCCTTAGTATCCTCTTTGCCTTTATTCTCATTGATGCCATTAAGTCCTCAAGGCCCTCAGACCTCCCTGAAGAATCTATTGTTTCCATTATGTGTTTTTTTTAATCAGAGGTGTCCCAAGAAAACACTAAAAATCCTCTTCCCAGATCTACATTATTCAGACCCTAGCACACCAGATAAAGTAAATAGTTCATTTTTCCATGGCGGCTTGGCAGTTATTCTGTGTGATCCCCTTAAGTCTTTTGGGTAGGTAGAAAAGGAAAGCTCCTCCTCACAGCCATTAGGGGAGTGACTTCTCCAGAGTGATACCTTCTGTTCCCGCTTCTTTCTCAGGGCATCATGAAGGCTGACCACATGCTTCTGAGACAGGCAGCAGCTTCTTAGATAAATAGTCCTTTCCCTTGCATCTGGAGGGATTCAGATCAGAGAAACTACTACTCACCAGCTGCTGTGTGGACCTACACATTTTCTGAACCCTCTGAAAACATGTACAGATTAACCAATCTTAGTAAATAATGTACTATCTTTATTCTATATTTATCTTTATATCTAAATATCTCTATATCTATCTTTATATCTAAATTTCTACTATCAACTAGCTGAGCTCTGCAACTTCAGCCACAGCTCAGATGCTTTAAATTTAAGAAGCCATATTTACAAGGTCTAGGCTTTCATCCTAGAAGAAACATGACTATTGAATTCTCATTTCTCATCCCTTAGACTAGGGCATGACACCAACCAAAGGGACACTCATTTCATATGCAGACAAATAAACTGGAAATAATTTCTCTCAAACTGAACAGTTCTGGGAACACAGGTTATATTTTCCGAAAGTGGTATTTCAGAGAACATAGGCAGTACTCTGCAGAAAGCTGGCCAGTGCCACTTGTGATAGCAGTGCTTGTCTCCGGATCTAAACTGCATCAAAGCAAGCTAACTACCCTTTTGACATACTTTCCTAATGATACCTCTTCCATGTAAGAAATTTTATGTCATTGCCATAAAGTGCAAGTGCTTTTGAAAGTGGCCCCACAGTGGCCCAAACTATGCTTCAGATAGCCACACTTCCTAGTTTCACCACTTCCCATCCTTCTCTATTCCCTTCTGCCTGAGGGCAGCCAGCTGGCTCAAGTAGGCTACACCACTCCTCCTCACCTCTCTCCTAAGGCAGCTGATGCCATTGTGTGTACAGGTGCAATTAAGTGGATGAGTAGGTCGGTCTGAGTAACTCACTGTGCTCACCCTCAGACACGCACACCACTCAGCTGCTCGTTTCCTCTGCTAGGACAGAGGCCCGTTTGCATGGACCTTGCCTATGCATGCACCTCTTCTTTGTTGTTTCTGCTGCCTTCCTATTTGGTCTTGAGTTTTGCAGCCGTTCCTCTTTTCTGCCTGACTTTCTGCTCAGTTTCCACTTTTAAAGAAGTGAACATTGTTTTAATGTTTCCATTTTTTCTGGAAAATATAGTAGGACTTCAGGTTTCCTGTTTTCCCCCCAAAAATAAGTATGAATGTTTAAGCTTCCCAGTTCCCTTCTTTCCCATCAAAACCACCCTTTTCTTCACCCTGCCACCTTCCTGTTGAGTGACCACTGGCCCACACCACTGTGGTGCTGGCAGTTTAGGAAGATGCTGAGGCTCTGGTCAGCGTGGTTTGCATGGACAGACCTTTCCTGTCTACAGTGTCTTGCCGACTTCAGCGTGAGCTTCATCTGCTTCCAGATTAGCAACACCAGGACCTCCATCAGCCACAGATCTGTTCTCAGTGCCAGTTTAGAGTTATGTAAAGCCATCAGATCAAAAGGGAATGCTTATAAGATTTCTGCTGTTGTTAGCACTGCAGGCCAGATGTGACCATACAGGAACAAGGCTCTGTTGTCAGTTTTAGGCTACTGGCAGTTTATAAGACAATTCAATGGCAACATCCAGGAACATCTAAAGAAGTCAGTGAAACTGAAACAAAATTTGTTGCTGATGGTGTTTGTTTTCCAAGTTGGCTGTGTATACCTAAGAAACATAGCATATGCTCCACCACTTACATTTGCGTAGCTGGCAATCACGATTTGGTTGTAAAGTGACAGATGTGGAATGAAACCACTGAGGAACAATAAAAATTAGAATCCCATAAAACCAGTTGTACACGATGATCACTTATCAGAACATGGCTATATTTTAACATATGGCCCATAAAAAATGTTAGTCAGTATATTTTAAAATCTAAAAGAATGACCTTTTTAATTGTTGATAAAATTGGCTTCCTCCCCAGGCAGTCCAGTTTTGATGAAACTATAAAGAAATTAACTGTTTTATGACAAAAAATAAATAATGCATAGGTTATATTTCCAGGAAATACCACAGATGAAAAAGGAAACTTAGAAATATGGTGTGACTTCTAATTATCATTTTTTAAAAATTCATAGTAAGAAGAAGTAGAAATCAAAGTTATCACAAGACACCATTATAAACATTAATTCAACTGATTAAAAATTATATAAATAATTTATCCAATTTTAATAATAGAATAACAGACTAGGTTTGATGAGCTAATAATACAAAGATTTATCTACAGACAGAAACACATTATGTACAGGGTACGTAATTTTTCATATTCATACAAGATCCATTTCTCTTCTTATGAAAAGACTGTGAGATTTTATCTACAGAAGCATCATAGGATGCCCCAGTGTGGCTGGTGTAAACTCATCACGGTAGCTATACCAGACATGTTGCTTCATATCTCTATCTTACTTTAACCCTGTTACTTTTCAAATAGTCATTTGTATAGCATGACATGGGGTCCAATGCTGCCTTTTTAAAGCATTTTTTCTTATATTAAATGCCATAAAAGCATTTTCTTGTGAAGAAATCATAGCTCATTTTACATTTCTCTTAACAGCATTTACTTAACGACTTCACCACTTTGGAGTTACAGCTGGGACTGACTCATAAGATATTTATATAAAGGACTATTTTATCTTGTAGCTGAATTCCCATATACAGACAAACTCTAACCATAGATAGAGCAGGACAAGATTGGTACCAAGCAATGTGGATTTATATTTAGAATTGCTGAAGACTCAATTTTACAAAAAGCCTCTAAAGTGATCTTACTATTTATTCATTTCCTAATAGACTAACCTGAGCTTATTTCTAGGCAGAAAGTGCCTGTGAATCTTGAGGAAAGAAGACCGTTGCTTTTACAATCCATTTGCTACCCTCTTCTACCCAGAACATGTGGTAGTTACACAGCTGTATTGATTTGTTCCTATCATAGTATGCTCAAGGACGTATCTCAATTATTTCCTAACAGAGCTAACTGAAAACTGTTGGTTCTTCTTCAGATGCACTCTTTGCTGAATTTAAAATAATATTTTATTATTTTTCCCTGAAAAACAAAACAAGAACATTTAATGCTTTGGCAAGATGTGTTCTCTTCCCCACATCTACAGTTTTGCCAGTGAGGTAAACAAAAAAGAGATAAGAATAATTATAAATAACTAAAATCCCCAAATAGTAGCCAAGACAGCCTAAAAAATGAAAGTTTGAGAACAACATTTTGTAGTTGGGGGGGGGGGGGGTGTTAAAAAAAATATGGTTTCTACTGAAAAATGGGCTGGAAAGTTTGAAAATTCCCTTTCCCCTGGCATACTGCCAAATCAGGGGAGACACAGACCACAGGCAGTATCTGCTAGGAGACATTTTATTACCAAAGCTGTTACTCTTAATAGAGACAGGCTGTTACAATTAGTAGCAGGTAATTATCCATCCACTGCCCCAGCCACACACTTCCTCTGGGGGCAGATGGCTATGGGATGGGCCCCTGCTTGCCATCCTCCAAGGGTCCCGGCTCGGTGGGGTGGGTGTGCACCCGCAGCCTTTGCAGGGCAGCAGCCTCTTCCTCTTCCTCTTCCTCCTCCTCCTCCAAGACACCCCACCTGCTGCTAAGGCCAGTGCCCACTGGCAGCTGCTCTCAAATTCAGCCAACTTGTGGTGTTGTGAATTTATCAGTTCCCATAGGCTCGGGGGAGGAGTGGTCAACGGGCCTTATCAGCTCTCGGGAGAGCCTCACATGCTCCCTCTCAGCTCCATTACCTGCCTTTGGCCGTCTGTTTTCAGTAACTCTTTCTCCGTCCATATCCATAAGTCCCTATAGAGCCCATTCACACAAACCCACGTATGGGGCCTTTATGACAAACTGGCTTTTACCTTTGACAGGAGGAGAAGGAAGGGAGGAAGGAGCCTCCTAACCTAAAGTCTTAAAATAACAGTTGTATTTTTCTTTCTTGCAAAAATAACTTTTTGCTCTGGGTGTCTGCTTTGTCTCGTTCATTACTGAGTTACTGTGGAAAATGTTGCTTTATAAAAGCCTCAGATCAATATGATAGATATGTGCTTACGTTGCCAATAGTTGGTAAGACTTGGAGAAAGCCAGCTGATAAACTTGAAGATAGCACATCACTACAACGTGGAGCTCAGCAGTCCCCCCAGGGTAAGTTAGCTACCTCTGTTAGCAGCTAAAACTCAGGGGTTACGTTAAAGCTTTCACTATATTACATGTATTATGCTCTAATTAATGTGCATGTATTATGGTTACACCCCAGTGTCATAACCAATTCATACATATTGGCAACTTCTTGAGGTGGCTGACCGCAAAATTACATCTGTTCAGCTATTTCTTGCAACTCAGAAAGGGAGCTGTCTCAATCACATGACGTATCTGTGTTATTTCCAGGAAAAGAGGGGGGAAAGTGTATCAAAATGCCAGAACTCACACTCAAAAATCCCTGGATGACAGTGTCCAAGGTAAGAAACCCCATGCCTGTCCTTTTTCACCTGGTAGTCTATAACCTTTTCACCTTAGAAGAAAGGGTGGAAATTTCCTCCCTTACTTAGTACACCAGCACCGTGTTGTTAGATTTTCCTGGGAAAGATGGAGACAAACTTCCCTGGGTCTATGAGGGTGCACAACCAAGGCTGTCCTGCTCTGGAGCAAGCATTTTCATTACTCTCTTAATATCTACATGATAAGAAAGTGGGACACCATGGTTATCATTTTCTTTTTAAAAAAGAGCTGTTCATGCTTTATTAGGTCCATATCTTCAAAGAGGACTACAGAGAGTGGATTCTGAATAGACAAAGTCATCTAGCATTTAAGTCTCTCTGCAGTTAATGAAGAAGGATAAACATCTGACTGAGTGAGGCTGCACCTCCCTTCCAGTATCTTCAGAGACATCTACCCCACTCCATTAACATTAAAAGAAATGTAGGCACTTTCTTTTCCCCTGCCAGGTCCAAATACCTAAAATTTCTACAGATTTTTGCATATCAGTTAGACACACTGTGTTTTTCTTGCACAGACTCCCCTTCTACGGGATTTATTATAATAAGTAATTTAAAACTCCTAGTGTAAAACAACTCTGTGTCACATCACATGGTATATATGTTTGGTACTTTCAGGATACAGTGAAATGATGGGCTGACTTCCAAGGGATCAAGGAACCAACCTGACTGTCCATTCCTTGTACTTTCTTTGGTCTGTCTGTACAGCACAAAATGAATGTAAAACACCATCTACCAGACTTCTTGGCTTTTTTAAGCTAATACTCAAAGAATTATAAGTGTCTCTGACATGGCAATATTTTATTCTGTGTTTGTACCCTGTCTAGCTCAAAGGAGTCTTGGGCAGGGAGTGGAGTTCTGGGATGCTATGACTAATGTGATTGTACATGAGGGGGTTTTTTTTGTCTCAAAATGTCTTTTTTTTCCCTTGCCTGCAAAGTCTATTCCAAGAGGATTTTAATAAGGGCTTGGAGCCAGATTTTGAAGGTGTGACCAAAAGCAAGTAGTGAGACTTTGGTCTTGTGGGAAAAGGGATGGGAAGCAATGCGCCATGGTGAGGGTGTGGATCATCCAGGTAGAACAGGTCCTGGGAGAGGTGAATCCGAGGTGTTGGACAACTATGCTAGCTCTGGGAAGAAGTGGTAAAGCAGACCTCATTACAGATTGTTTCATTTTCTGATACAGATGTGCTAAAGGTGGTGGACACTTCTCCCCTGTGTGAGAAGGACTGTTCCTCTGTTTGCTTGCACCTTCTCCATTTGTCTTTGCCTTCTCAATGTATTTATAGCTTCTGGAAGCTCCTTATCTTGGAGCCATGGGGACAGGCACTCAGAGCCTATTAGCTACTGGGCTCCTTTTGCTTTTGCCCAATAAGGCACGACACCTTTCTGCTGGCGATAGCTACAAGCCTAAACCCCTCGGCTCTGGATGGAGGCACCAGCACCCAGTTCAGGAGGATGATTTGGGGTCTTGTCCCAAGTGCTGCCTTCCAGATGTTGCAGAAGTTGCGTGGCTTGGTGCACCACCTCTCTGCTCCTGGCTGAGAGACCCACAGGCTCCCTTGCGGGGAAGGAGAGAGGAACCAGGGCAGGCAGAGGCGGGCTGTCTGTCCGTGCTGGCAGGGTGCGCACATTGTAGCAGAGACTGAAAGGAGCTGGGGGTAAGAAGGGCCCAAAAGACCCTGAGTAAGCAGAAAGCTTTGGGGTAACAAATAACATTTGATGGCTGAATTTGATGCTGTATTCATGAGGGAGATCATTAAGAGAAGTGGTGACTTAATCTTTTCATGGAGTATGCCATCTTCAGAGGCCAGAGATGACTGTTAAATTACTTAAACTGACTTCTCATGTATTAAAGGCATGTAAATGTCACCCACACATTCTTGTACTGAATACAATGACTTTAATTAGACTTAAATATTTCAATCCTCAGGCAACTAAACCCTTTTGTACCACAGAGAGGGAACAGACAAGATTGAGGCATCAGTCTACAGTGAAGGGGACCTACTACAACAGAAAGAACCTGTTTTCCTTTTACTTAAATTGCAAGAAGTGTCATGAGTCCTTCCAGTATGGAGATATTTTTCATCCCAGCAACATTTCTTTATCATCCCAGATCTGATGTTCAATTGGACTTTGAGCAAATGTCAATCATCAGTCAACTGACAGGACGTACCTGCTGCATCTCAGTGTACCAGTCCATCTGCTGTCTTGCATCCGCCTCCAGTCAAAGTCTGATGCTTCAGAATAAGGTAGAAAAACAGAGAAAAGAAAAATTGGCCAGTTGTTCTTCTTACTCAAGTGAGGAGCCTTGGGAACAGATTACAGCTGTTTACTGAGGGGTGACCTCATCGCAGGCTACAACTTCCTTAAGAGGGGCAGCGGAGGGAAAGGTGCTGATCTCCTCTCTCTGGTGACCAGCGATAGGACACGAGGAAATGGAATGAAGCTGCATCAGGGGAAGTTCAGATTGGACATTAGGAAAAGGTTCTTCACTGAGAGGGCTCCTCAGGGAAGTGGTCACAACACCAAGCCTGTCAGAGTTCAAGGAGTGTCTGGACGATGCTCTTAGTCATATGGTTTAGTTTTAGGTAGTCCTGCGAGGAGCAGAGGGTTGGACTGGATGATCCTTATGGATCCCTTCCGACTTGAGATATTCTGTGATTCTATGACTGCAGAGCTGCCAGTTCTGTGGGATTATGCAGGCAAGACTGTTGAACCTTCTGTCCCCTAGGGATGTGTGGATGAAAGTGGATGACAGAGAGGTATTTGGAGCCACAAGATCCAGGGCAAGAAGGAACACAACCACCTAGGCTTACTTAGGTACCTGCCTATGCAGCCTTAAAGCTCTCAGAAGCTGGATCAAATCCTATCTTTAGGATGGCAACTAACGTCACCTTCCAATTATAGTGACTGCACCACCCTCCAAAATCAGTGTTAATTTATCATCCTCCCTGTTAGAAAACTGTATCATATGTCAAGGTGAATTTGCCTGACTTCTGCTCATTGGATCTGGTTGTCTCATGTTATGTAAGACTAAAAAGACTTTCAGTCTTACTTTCTTTCCTAAAAGCCAGAACTACACACTTTTAGATTCCTTCTTCCCCTACATGTATGAGTAGCTACACAAGATCTTATCTCAGCCTCCCTTTTATAAGCTGAATAGGACCAGCTTCTCATCTTAAGAGTTATTTTTAGCGATTTCATTTTATGACTCTTCCTCTTGAAGTGAGGATAGCAGAGCCGCTATGGTAGTCCAGCATATTACAGTAGCACAGCACATTACTGCAGCACAGTAGTACAACTATTGCAGAAGTAGAACTATTACAGTGGTGTGTTGCTCCTATGTGCAAAGGCAATATTGTATGCCCCTTCACTTTGATACTCCCTCTTTTTTCCTTGATCAAGGAGGTGTGTCACCTTTGATCAAGGGTGATGTTGATACCTCTAAGGACAGTGTAACACTGTCCTTAGAAAGCTGACAGTAAGGTGATGAAGATGGCCATTGAGTAAGCCAAAAAAACCCCAAATTAGTTTCTAAATTCTGGAAAAAGATTTCTTGAAAATATTTCTGGGGGAAAAAAAATCCATTTTTAGTCATTACGAAAGTGGAGAACTAAAGTGTTTGTATATTATATTTTAAAAAGAAACGGGAATCACTACTTGACTGATACATGTCTTGTCATTACAGACCTATGACCACTTCACTAACAAGAAATTAGAACATTTTAAGATTCAAGGACAGGACAAGGAGAAAATCAAAGAGAAGAAATATCCTAACCACCTCACCCTTCTTCTCAGAATGAGGCTCAAATCCAAAAGGAAGAAAAAAGCTGAATATATGCCACATTTGATAGCAAAAATTTGGCCAGGGGTAGTTCTAAAAACACATTTGAATCCTGTAAGGTGCACCTACTTACAAGAAAAGGTGTTTAACTCCCTGATTAAGTACGTAACTTAAAATTTAGATACAAGGTTCAAACAAGTTCTGATGTGTCCAAAATATATCACTTCAAAATGGTTTGGAGGCCATTAAGAAGATTCATGTTGCTAGAAGTATTTCTCAAGAGAATTTTTGAAAGTATAGTTTTATTAATAGCCAGTTATACCAGAATAGAGTAAAATATTTTTAAATGTACATAGTGACCAAAGCAAACTTATTTGGAGCTATCTGATAAAATGGATATATCTTACCCTCAGGGAAAACACAGAAATTAATTGGACATTGTTACTCCAGAAAAGAAAAAAGAATGCCGAAGAGAACCATTTATGATAGATATTTCAGAACATATTTATCATCACTTAATGGACACCTATATGAAGTGTAAAGAACATGTCTCTCCAATCATCATCAGCAGCTAAGTGAAAGGAATATTTCCAGATTTAAAAAGTATATTACACTGACAGTAAAATAGCCATATAAATAGTTTACAACCATTTCAGATTGCAGTACAATATGTTGGCCTAAGTAGATCATGAAAATTGTTCATTTATGCTTGCAAATTGAATAACTGAATATTCACTGAAGTGGAAAGTTTCATAAGATACAAATGCTACTTAGACACATGTTTTCCACCATCTCCCTATGGAAGTTAGGTCCTTAACTGATTTTTGCACATTTAAAAGTCTTTCCTGCAATCATCTGATCTAAAGAAAAACAATCACTTTTTTTTTCTTTTAGAAGAAGACATATTCTTTCTACCAAATCATCAGTGGCAGGTGTAACTCCCCAGGATTTTTGGTTTCTGCTGATGTTTTCAATCCTGAAGGATGGATCCCTACCAGGAAGCTCTCAGAATGGGAACTTAGCATCTTGAGAGGATCTGATCTCTGAAACCAAATAAAAGCAAAACAAACCAAAATGATGGAGTTATCTCTACCATCTAAATTTGGAGCTTAGGTGTTATAAGTGTATTCTGGCTTTATTTGAGGAGGTACAAGCAGAAGTCATAGAATCACAGAATGGTTTGGGTTGGAAGGGACCTTCAAAGGTCATTGAGTCCAACCCCCCTGCCATGGGCGGGGACATCTTTCAGTAGATCATGTTGCTCAAAGCCCCATCCAACTTGACCTTAAAGACTTCCAATGAAGGGGTATCCACAACTTCTCTGGGAAAGTCTAGGGAACAGAGTAACCCAGGTAATTAATATTGTGGAGAAGGTATCCAGCTACAGATGCTGAGGGTTGAAACACCGATGAGAGTTGGTTGTCACTAAGCTGGACCTGGATGACACATTGGATAGCTCAGGAACACAGTTCCTTTGACTTCGACTTCAGTGTTCTGAGCTTATTGAGTATCCCCCTTAAAATAAAGGGTTTCCCTTTGAAAGTTTCCAGTCCATATAGCACAATTATTCTTGATTCTTTCTGTTTTGCCCTCCCCAGAAGAATGTGTCACAGGCTCTGTCACCCTCCTGACGCTACAGCCATTCATATAAATTGAGTTTCATATTATTTTGTAGAAAGCTAAATATTGGTGGAGATTTGGGCCATATAATTAAATCTATTTACTCTTATGACAAATCATAACACCATTCAGCCCCACATTTTTCCATCCACATGAATTTTGTGTGAAGCATTTCTGCTTCAGAGAAACTAAATTAATTTTTCTTCATGGTCACTTGGATAAGCAGCAAAAAGAGGTATCACGGCAGCCTGTGTTTTAGCCATTTAGGAGACAATCTCCTATGATATCAGCAAATCTGACAAGCCCGACCCTGAAGGTTACCCCTGTCCCAGCAGACCCTGGAGAAGGTCGATGCGCTAGCTTTGGCCTTCAGCTAGTGCCAGGGAGACAAGCTACACTTAGTGTTTACTAATCTGGTATCCTACACGAGAAAAGATAGGTCAGAAACTCCACTTTTTTCTGTCTGTTCTCTATTCTTGTCTTGCGGGAGAATGCCTTTCTCCTCTTCTTTGTCCTCTCCTCACTTTTGTGCAGGGGCTTCTCTGTGTCTGTCAGCAGGTTCTGACACAGCAGGGACCTTTACAAGAGCAACTGAAAATAAATATGTTTAGTCTTCCCTGAGCTGCAAAAATTTTCCTCTTGTTCATCTTTCTGGAAATCACAAGATGATGCAGAATTAATTTTTACTTTTTAAATAATTAAAATAAATACTTGTGTGCAACGGTTCCTTTAGAAAAGGTTGAGCTCAGATGTGAATCCAGAAAGCCCTTAATTCCTTCAGCCACCGGTTCAAACCTGCTTTCCCTCTGGTATTCTTGAAAGACTATCTTTCCTCTGAGGAAACGTGTGTGTCAGTGGAGGAATCTGCCCTGACTGCCTCCAGCTTCTTGCTTTTCCTTTCTGTGCAGGATCTCCACTCCTGACCCTCTTTCTCTACTCAAAAATCTTTTTCCTTGAGCAGTTTTCCAGATTCTTTCTGAAAACTGAGTTTGTTTCTGATATATGCTGCTGTGCCATATGGACACCAAGAAATGTGCAGAGTAGCTATGTTTCTAAGAGCCTAAAGGTATTCTGGCTTGGCTTATGCTGGTAAATCATCGTTTAGGTAATGTCTAGGATTTGCTTGGGGAAAACAGTACATACAGTCCCAGAAGATGAAACTCATGTGCCATTTGCTCCTCTGCTACCAGCACTGAAATGCAATTTAAGAAGCAACAGGCCGCAAAACTTTTGGGTCCATTTGGAGAGGTTTTGGACCTCTTCAGCCCTTCACCACCTTCCAAGGAGTGAGTGACAATTGATGTTGATAAAACATGGTGATGGTGCTGTTGCAAGAGGTCTCGCTTGATCACATGAATTTTCCATTTTTCTTGCAGGACCTTGGGCTTGAGTTGACTGACACTGGTAGGTGTAGAGAATTGCCAGGTGTCACTGCATCTGGGCACCATTTGATTCCTTCCATTCTTAACTTCTCTGACAGCCAGTTCAGCAAGCATTGACAAGATGTAAAACAAGTTGCACCAAAATGGTGAATATTTTCATAGTTACATGTCTTTCTATATTTGAACAGTATTTGAACTGGAAAAAAATCCATTTAACAAGTCTGGAACTTAAACAAAACACAATGAAGAAGTTATAAATGGCTTAAATGAAACAATGCTTATGTGAAATTAATGGCATTCATGAACAGTAGGAAATCACGTTTTCTAATGAATGAATGAATTTTGATTGCTTCACAGTTTTTGCCTTTGCACTCAATCTGTGTGTGTGTGTATGCATTTGGGAATGAGACCATCTTCCCTGTTGTGGTTACCTGCAGGAGCACCAAATCATGCCTCTCCGTGAGTTTAACAGAAGTGACAACACCGATTGTCACATGACCTTCAGAAGGTGGATGGTGGGGAGGAGAAGGCGAACTAGAAGGACAGAGTTTAGTGTTTTGTTTTATTTTACTTACTAAAACTACATTTCCTGCTTTATGCACCCCCTTTCTCCAGGGGAGGAGGGGGAAGAGTAACTGCTTCACAATTTTCAAATGTGATTATCTTCTGCCTCTAGTGGAATTAACACAGCAAGTTGGGTCTTCCAGCCACTGTGACTAACAATATTTATTTTCTAATGCATTCTTATATTGAGTATTCATTCACTCTCCTTTTGTTTATTCTTTGAAAAATAAACTAAGCCTGCAAATGTTTGAGCCAGTTGGATATTGATGTTGGGTCAGGCTTCAGGTTTTGATATTTATCATTTGTTCAGTGAAATGGAACTTTTTAAAGACAGTTAATAAATCACTTTGTCAGCTGGAAAGTGAACCACCAGGAAAAGAATGGAAGTGGTAAAAAGACTTTTAAAAATATCTTATACATATTCTGTGACTTTCTGTGAAAACTGCAGAGGAAACATTTTCAGTCGGTCTCCTTCAATCCATTCCTGCTTGTCCTCTGAAACTTTTTATGTGGCTGCAGGGTCTAGCATGAAATATATGTGCACATGCCAAGCTGAAAGATAAATGCGTCTCTTTGTTCTCGCTGGTTGCTCTGGATAAACCCACTACATTGTAATGGAAATACCTGCAGGACCTGCAGTTCACCTCTACAGGCTGATGTGAAAAGATGTATATATCTGGAAATACCAGAACCAACATGGCATTTCTAACAATAGACTAACACCAACAATTAATGAGTGAAATTTCCAGTGAAGTAATTAAATGGCCATTTCACTTGAACATTTGTCTAAATGCCAGAAAGTTCAAAGCATTAAGTTACAGAATTTGTGCAGTATGAAAAGAGAGAGTGTCCCTGGGATGGGCATGTAGAGCTCATCTGGGCATGTGGGCAGATGATGAGATGCCACCAGGGAGCAGGCCAGGACCCCTGAGCACAGAGGTACACCTGCATCCCCTCATCTGGGCACACCCACGTTCTTGCAAGCTCAACTCTGAGGATTTCTACACTAGCAAAGCCTGAACTGAATCTTTGCTTAAAGCTTAAATATGGACTCCGGTCCCTAGTCTAGCCCAGATGTGAATTTGAATGCTATCACTCCATTTCTGCTAACAATATAATCATACAGTGATATAACTGTGTATCACAAAATCCTCGAAAACTTAATCCTAAATTTGTATCTCTTCTTCATGGAAAAGACCCCATCTGTGAGAGGACGCGGTTCAGTACGAATTCAATATTATTGGTTAAATTTCCTTATATGACCCAAAAAATGCAAGTTCAACAGATGCAAATATTTCAGAAGGAGCCTGGAATGTCTTTCGTGACTGTTATTAACGTAAGTAATTACATCCTGCAGCAAAGCCAATTTATTCAACATTTACTCTATCGGACAACAGGCGTCTTTTGTGTGTGATGGCAGATAACAAAGTACAGCACCTTTAGTAATCAATTTTTTCACATCAGTGATTGTTTTGGAGCATGTGATTGAGTGTGCAATATTCATGTCACCATTTTCAGCAATTTTGCCCAAAGCTTGGTGATGGTTATTTTGTTAACAGTTGAAAAAGCATTTCCACTTTACTGGAATCTGTCATTGGACTTCTTTGACAATTACAGGATGTCCAACACATTCAGGACAAAGACAGGACAAAATTAGAACTGCCACCCTTTTTGGATACAGTGTTCTTTCAATTGTGCTGTCATCAATATTCAGCACTTCAAGTAGTGGGACATTGTGGTTTGCTTGCTTGTTGTAGTTCGATGACTTCATAAACCCAAAACTGCACATTTAAAACCTAGAGGAGGGATGAAATACGGAGCCAACATGATGAACTTGCTAAGGTTTTATCCATGCACTCGACTGATGTATTAGAGCAGGGTAACTCCACTTATTTCTGCTACTTCAAGAGGCTATTTCTGACCACGTCAAGCAGAAGTGGACCAGCTAGACTTCTTGAAGTGTGGGGCCTAAAGACATCCCAGCAGAGGTGTGCATGTGCTTCATCCCTTTGAGGAAAGCACTAGAGAAGAACATAGATGCTCACAGTCTAATTCTCATTTGCAATAAGGCCCTCTCACACTGACCTAGCTGTCGATACAGAAGCTTTAGATCACGACGAAGGTACAGCTGCACTTATTATTATTTATACCCTGTCATACCATGAAAATGGAATTTCCAGATCCTTGCCCTGATGGGCTAATGAGGCCAAACAGCATTCACCTCGCTTGTGTGACTAGCCTCATCATCTCTACACAGCTTCATCCCATGAGTAAAGGGAAAGGATGTGTTTTAAATTCCACTGAACTCAATATAAAGGACTCTGTAGGGGATGAAAAGCCAAGGCCCTGATCCCACAAACATTTTCTTGTTTGGGGCATTTTACTTCATTTGTCCCCTTGTATTCCCCATCTTCCACACCAGCTGCTTCTTAGGGTTTTGCCACACATTGATCTCTCATGGGAAATGCAGCATCCCTGCCAGGACCTTGTTTTTGAGGCTGCTCAACACAAGCCCAGCTCTCACATCCTTGCATATAATGAGCCTCGAGGTCTAACACACATCTAGTTTTGTCTTTCTCAGAAGTCTCTGGGAGAGAAAACTAATGAGCATTCCTGCTCATTAGCTCATATAAGCGTATGGTCTTATTCTCCACATTTTATTCTTTCTCTCCATGTTCCCTCCAATTTGGTACCAATAAGGTTCATTGATTTGTTATGTCAAGTTAAGATGTAAGCGCTTCCAAGCACGTGTGCCACCTTTTGTGCTTGTATAACATCTGACTCCAGGGTGCCCAGTGCAATGGATCTCAAATCCATATTAGGACTACTCATATGTGCCGCTGCATTACAGATAATAACAGTATTAGCAATAGTCATAAGAACATATGATTAGCATTAGCTGCATTTTTGTTTGTATAACTGTGAACTACACAACTGTGGTTTTTTCTATGAAAAAAGCCCTGTGATTTCAGCAGCAGTGTAGGCTGATTTCATGAGCAGGGAGTACAAGAGCAAATTCACCCTAAAGTCCTGATCATCCAGCAAATCTTTTGCTTTTGATTCCCATAACATGACTCCTTTGTGAGGATGTGAATTCTCTGAATACTTATTTTCGAGGAATAGCTCCTTTTAACAGGGTGCAGGTGATGTGAAAATATAATAATACATTATGCAAACACAAAGCTTCAGCTAAGTTTTGAAGAGCACTATATAGCCTTGATTTCAGTTGCTTCAGTTCATTCCATTTTTCTTAAAGCCGTGTATTCTCCAGAATGCTTCCTCCAACCAAAGAAGTAAGAATAAAAACATTTCCATTTGGCATTAGTTATTCTATGTCTTTTCAGAAAGGAGCAGCAGTCTTGGTAGTGTTCATGCTCTGCTATTAAGGGCTAAGAAACCTTTTCCTTAATTATATTTTTTCAGACAATGCCTTCATTTCACATTTCCCAAGGCAGATAACGCCATGTTGCAACACATCAAATCCTGGCACACCAGCCACACACCTCATTATCCCAGGTCATGGGATGGAATACAACAAGCCTGGTATAAATGGATGTCATGAAGCACAATGTAAGATGTCAGGGATGAGTCCTTGACATGCAGTACTTCTCTGCAAAGCATAGCATGATGAAAGAGCACCTTCACTTAACTCTCTGGCATCTAAAGGCAACAAACTGAAAGTATGTGCAAAAGCGTAAAGAACTCCAGACCGTGCTAACTTGCGCCCTTTTAAAATCTTCTAAATAGAGGTGATTACCTACTTAAAGTTGCAAGCAGAAATGTTTTAATATAATAGGATCTCAGATAATAGGAGTCTCTTTCTGCTTCTCATCACTCAGGATCCAGGCCATTCATCTTTGAGAGACAGGATCTCTCTCCCTCTGGAAACCATCAAAGTCAATGACGCATCTTAATTGTCTAGACAGGAAAATTTGGCCCTTACTTCAGAAGAATTGCTTTGTTAGGCACCTAAAATGTATGTACAAGCAAACTGCTAAATTAGGCAGACTTGATACAATCCTCCTTTTTATTTCTTGTGTTGGAAATATATTGGGCTTATTAATGACTGATTTGTTTTATGTATGGAAATAGCTTACAGGTGAAAAAAATAAATACAACCTCTAAAAAATTATTTTTACTATGTAAGTAGTAAAAATGTAGAACCTGATGATTTCAGGAAATTAATCAAGATACCTGCATCAAACATTTATAAAAACTGTAGCTAAAATTTCCTGTAATCCAAATGAAAGCAGGAATTAATTTTGCATCCAGAATCCATTTTAAGTTCTTACACATCCTGTAGCCATTAGGGGCAGGGTACACATAACAGGGGGACTGACCTGTAATAAATGAAAATAGCTTATTCTTTGGGAAAAAGAAAAGCTATCAGCTTTCCCAGAAAAAAAAAAAAAAGAAGCAGGGCTCCTCCATCTCATGTTCTATTCATCAGCCTTTCATCACCTCTGGCATTCTTGGGGCATATTTCTATGGTGTTGTCTCCAGACTTGAAATGCATTGTAATATTTTGATGGCATGTATAGTGTTCTGAATCCTGTAAGTAGCATTCGTTCTCTCAAGGTGATGTGGATTGGAGGCAGGACGGTTTGCTATTTGTAACAACAAAATTGAGGAAGAAAAGGATCACTCAGAGAAGACTACTCTAAGCATAAAAGTATTTTGTGCAAGAACCCCCAAAATTGTGCAGTTTCAGCTTGAATGAGCCTATATTTTTTAAGCTGTTTCACTGAAGCCTGAAGTACACAAATGGAAGCAAATTTTAAAACACTTTTTCTTTCCGGGATTTTTTGTAGCTATTACATGAATTATTTAAATCTGTTAGATAAAATGGAGGAAAGTGAAGAGGATTCACTTGCTGTTTAGTGCTCTCCATTGAAGGGAGCTGAAACTGCCTCCCAAAACAAAAGTGCAGTCCTTTTGCAGACATGTGACAGATGAGTGTAAAGCTCAGTAAATGCTGCAGTTACGTGCCCGTTTGCACACTGTTTTATCCTAAAACAAAAATGTTTGGTCTACAGTTCTCTGCTTTAAGCCTGTTTTCATCTTGCAAGGCCAGAATCCATGCAGACAGCGATGCTCTGGCAGAACACCGTACATACTCTGGTGCCACCTTCCCATCCTCCCTGCCACGGGAGAAGGGCATTTGCCTTGTGCTCTGCTTCTTCCCAGCTCCTTGCTGGGGGCTCACGGGTGGTTGGAGGAGCGGTGCGAGCATCCCAGAGCACTAGCAGGCTCCGGAGCTGCACGCAGCGCTCGCTACGCGCAGCACTGGGTCAGGCGCTTTGGGATTACCAAGTATTATATCAATAGAAGAGGACTGTGTGCGCACAGTATGAGTCTGTTTGTCTTCCCTAAAATTTACTGGTGTGACTCACGACTGGCTTTCTCTGTGCCGTTAATGGGATAATTGAAATACTTTTCCAGTGGTCAATTTAACATGCTTTATACCCAACAGTAAGATGACAGAAATGGCAATTACGCTCCCTGGCACATTTTGTAATTTTTAATCTCCATGGGCTGGGCAGAATATATGCTTGTTTTCTAAAGGCATGGCAGTGTGCGGGTGTGCACCACAATGCTGCACTCTCCCCATGGCTCACGAAGGATTTCAGTGGGCTGTAGGCTGTGCCTGGAATACGACCAAGTCTGTCTGTGCGTTGCTCAAGCCACGATGGCAGAGAGCTAAGGTAAGGAAAGCAAAGAAACAGCAGCAGAGTAAGTGACACGAAGGGACATATGGAAATGGACGTTATTAATGGCAAAGCAAGAGAAAAATAGTTAGTAAAGATTAAGTGCAGGATGATACTTGATGGATAGCTCAAAAAGAGCTGAACCTGAGCTGAGGGATAAGTGAGGAGGACAGACAGATGAAGTGAGAGACAGTGAAGTCAACCGCTTGGGCTGGTGCAGAGAAGGGATGAGGGAGTGTTGTGAAGCATGTGCTGTGTGGAAATGAGAGGCTGACGGTGTCCTGCTGCCTTCCCTTTCATGGCATGACAGCACTTGCTGGTTGCAGAGGACGCAAACAACAGTCCTCGCTCCAGAACTGGCCAGCCCCAGGCAGACCTACAGGTGTTTTGCACAGCAGAACAGTATTCCTTGTCTTTGTGAGAGGTCTCAGCAGCCAAATTTGTGGTGGTGACAACACACTCCGGGGTCAGCCAGCCTTGTCACACAGGCGATGCCCCTGATGATTGAGCTGTTGCTCTAGGTCCCTGCTAAGAAAGCAAAAGTTGCAAGCTGTCGCACTGATTGCCTGAAGAGTAACTCTTTGTCGTTTAGGGAATAACCTCGGTTTCTGCAGCAGGGGCATGTTTGTGACACTGTCTAAGACTGAAAACATTTAGAAGAAACATCTTTCAGGGGTGAATTCCCTCCCTGGGGCTAACTGACTGTTTAAGTTACAAATGCTGCAGTCTATAAAGTACTATTCTGATGTAACTCAGTTGGTGCAAGACTCTGCCAAATGGGGGACTTGAATTGGACCTGATTCCTTTGGGTTGCTGGCAAAAGAATCAGACCTGGGCTTCCTTTTTTCTGCAGTTTTTTGACATTGCCCAGTGCAATGACACACACATGCACCTGTGACTCCTCTCAAGACTGTTATTTGGGTGCAGAAAATGGTAGTTTACGCTAGTGGAGTGATGTCCTGGTATGGCCATATAGCTTTGGTTTGCACGTGAGTCCATTCAGACCCGGATCCAGACTCTGTGCAGAACAAACTTTCTTCAACTCCCAAAATCTCATCCTGTGTCAGCAAGATTCAGACAAAGCATGGATGTTAATGGAAGCTTTATACAGGGGCTTTGCTGGGTGAAGGACTTCACCTAGTGACGTTATGGCAGCTTCCTGGTTATGTATTAAAATAAGGACAGAGGACTTTTTATTTTAAAAAGTGAATATTAATAAAAGTGAATGTTAATATCCTTTGAAATACCTGACTGGAAAATATATTTTTACAGCTAGATGGAGTGATTATAGCACTTTAAAAATCAATCACTGTTCCCCTTTTAAAAGGTTCTTTGCATTTACCAAGCTGATGAATAGCCTAATTAAATTCAAAGGAGTTAAAAAAAAACAAGTTCAGAAACTGAAGCATGCTGAAGTGCTATTTTGGGGAACACAAAATATGACTATGTCAAAAGCCTGTTTGGTGAAGCAGCATGTGGTGAAAACCGTCTTACTCGATTGAGGCTGCTCCCTTTCTATTGCTTATAAAGATTTTGAATGAAGAATAGCAGTGCTGTTCTTTCTGGTTTGGAGTTCCTGTTTCATCCTCACCTTTTTCACTTCCAGTAATGATGTAAAACAGGAAGAAATTATAAATGCAGCAGTCTAAATTACTGCTCTTCATTTTTATTCTTTGTAGAATTGTGGATGCATAATCATTTTTATGGCTTATTTTACTGTCCAGGCAGAGAAGAGTTCTGCTGTGCAAGGCACTATGCAGAGCATAAAGAAGGCCGTTACTTTAGTGTAAAATGGACATGAGAAAAAGAAAAAAAATCTTCTCTTGAACTGGGAGATTTAAGAGATACTACTGCATTGCTACAGCTACATTATTTTCATTTTTGTATCTTTAATTATGTAACAAATTTATATCTATTTATTATCTATTTATACCTATTTATTGTTCACATCAATTTATGGTCTATATTGAATTTATGTCTTCTTTCTTCCTTACATTTCAGTGCAGTGAAACAACAGAAGGGTGCTACAGACATTTACATTTGGTTTTTCTAAACTTTTAGTGAAGCCTTCTTTTAGTTTCTCAGGCTTTTTTAGTTTTCAAATATGACAGCAGGAGTTAATATTTCCGTAAAGATGGTCAGTGGATCTCCTATATGACAAGTTACCTCATCTGGCATTTGGATGCTTAAGAACAAAATTCTCTTTTCTGCAAACGGATCAGCTGTTTTCCCACCCTCCCTGCAATAGTTGTAGGGACCAGCTGTACGCAAAATTTTGAACTATTATCTCAATTTAAATGAGGTGACAGAAACAGAAGGGACAAAGACTATTAGGGCTATTGTTTTCACCCCAAATTTGAAAAGGATGGCTGCAAAAGAAGATATTTAGGTAGAGGAAATGATAGAGAAGAAAATATGGTTGTGATTAGAGAAAGCATACCATGCAGGCAAATAGAGCTAAAGTCCAGAAAGAAACTCGATGGGTAGGTGAGAGATGGAGTTGAGCTAGGACTGAGGGGCAAGTGAGAAGGTGAAAGAAACAGGAGGCAGCTGAGGCAGAGACTCACAGCGTTAAACCCAGAGGCAGTGGAGTAAGGGAGGGAAGTCAGAGGACTGGAAAAAATGAGAGCTGTGGATGGACACAAAGTGCCGTGTCTAAGAAACATAGAGAAGGAAATGTTAGCAAAGGGCTTATTAGAGCAGTCCGGTGAGAGAGAAAGGGAGGAAACAGCAGGCACGGAAGAGTAAAATGCAGCTCTATGCTGGCCTTAAGTGTGGAGCAGCACAGTTCAAAGGAAGGGGCAGGTGTCAGCTAATGTAAGAAAGGGACAAAGCAATAGGGGAGGATGCTGAGCTACACTAATAGATCTGTGGTTTTTAAACACTATGCTCGGTGAAATGTAGCTTGACTTTTCTTCAAACTGTCAGGTTTTGAGGCATGTTCAGGATTACCCTTTGCCTTGGAGGAGAGAGAATGAGAGATTAATCTGATTTTCTAGTTGTAGATCAATACTTCAGAAAAATAAATAGAAGAATTTAAAGTAAAAATAAAACTGCCAGCAGCTCCTTTTCTTGTTTGGATTTCTTTTTGCTAGCACATACTGGAGTTTGACACTACTTTCTCTTTGCTTGCAGATGCATTAGCGCATACTTTTCCACAAGAATAGTGTCACTGGCAGGTTTGGATTGACTTCTGCTACTGACTGGCTTGGAAAGTGAAGCCTTCTGGGGCAGATAAGCTTATAAGTAGCTCCGTAAAATTTCTACTTGTCTCTTTTTTACATTCTGTGGAGGTTATCAGACAGCCAAAGTTCAGTCACTCTCAAGTGCAGTTCACAGCTCAGGAATATACAGGTGCCAGAAGAATTTATTGCAGAGTAGCACAGCCCCATTTCACTGTGAGAATGGTCCATCCAATGAAAAATTCATAGCACATAAAATGTGGAGTTTCCAAAAAAATCTCACAACAAAAAGCCGAAACCTGTGATAAACTTAATAGGTGGGTTTGCTAACATTTTTGTTTTGTAAAATTCATGTGTCTGGAAAAAATATCAATCTCCTGACCATTCTACTTAGACATTACAGTTGTTAGTTAAACCCTCCTTTTTCTTCTTGTTTCTCTTCTTTTTTCTCTTTTTTTTTTTTACACTTTGCACCTCAGCAGACCATGATCTTGGGTTAGTACTAACAATACATCCTCCTACCAGTAACTCCTGGCGAATGGCTGATGTATCTCCATTGAGTAGTGAGTACAGTCGCATGTTTGGTCCGCTGATTGTTGCAAATTTTTAGAACCTGTTTTTGCTCCTGTATGCTGTGCCAGGTTTGCAAAGCATTAACAGGATGATGACCATTGCCTGATACTGCTTTGTGCTGATCCCACAGAGTGCCTCGGCTACGAGCATGTGCAAACAAGATATACGTACTGCTTTTCCATGTTTAACTTAAAAAGCTATGTGCTGGTTGGCAAAACTGCTTCTGTGTTCCTAAGCTTTATTTTTCTTTTGGCTTGCTTCGTTTGTAAAACCTATGGTCTGTGTGCATAAGGCATAAGTGATCTCTAGCTTTAGTTTCAGGCGCATGAAAATATTGCTTAAGGTGCCCAGTTTCATCCCGGCACTTTCATTACGCAGCTCGCAGGTGGAAAGAGCCTCTTGACTCCCCCGAACTGCACGCTGCTGGGAGCAACAGCACAGAGCTGCAAGACCATCTAGCAGTGATAGGTTTTGTTGGATATTTGTCTGGATATTTGGACTTCTAAGTTTCTGAATGTTCATTACTGCCTTCTCTTGTGTTGAATGTAATTTAATTTTTTAAAATACAAGGCTATGTTTAAACACCGTTATGGCTGCCAACCAACCAACTCGACGTGGGTGGGAGAGTTTATGCACCGATGGCATGGGCTGTTATTCAGACCAGAGCAGCAGCTGTGCCAGGGAACAAGCAGGGCAGGTGCTGCCCATGCAGGCAGGGGAGCTAGGAGCAGAGGGTGACAGTGGGGCAGGACCCCGACCCACCCAGCGCAGACCCACAGCACCCGAGCAAGAAGAGCAGAGCAGGTCCAGGGACGGTCACCTGGGTCAGTCGAGAGTCCAGATGTCCAGGGCAGTTCACAGCAACAAGGCAGGGCCAAGGTCAAGCTGGGAAGCCAAGTCAGCACAGCAAGGCCAGGCTTAATGTGGTACAAGACTGAGCACTGCCTTTCCTGTTGTGTAGCTCAGGCAGGGACAGGGGGCTGAGCTTAAAGCTCAGCTTAAGCCTGGGTTTAAAAGCAGATACAAGTTAAGGGATGGGTAGGACCGCTCTCTCTGACCCAGCTCCTTCCCAGCCGTCTGCCCCCAGGTGACAGAGCTGGGCCATACCAGTGCTGGCTTGAGCATGGGCAGCCAAACCCAAGGGAGGTGAGAAGAGGAGGTGGAAGAGATCGCACAGCCTGTTTGTGCATGCAGGGCCATGAAGCAGATAATGACTCAGAGAAGCTCAAGTCCTGCTCCCTGATCACCTAAATCAAGGAAGCTACTGTGGCATCCTGCGGTTCCTGCCCTGCCTTTTCTTCCAGTGGAAACCAGCCTGTGGGCAGGGAATGGAGGAAACGCAGCTGGAGCTCTTAATGTGCACTCCAGACATGGCTGGGACAGGGACCTGCCTCCAGGAGCTGGAGGACAACCTGGCCTTTAGGCATAGATATCAAGGAGAAAAGTGGTATAAGTGCCCACCAATTTTGGTACCCAACCGGAGACAACCAGATTCTGGTATTTCAAAGTTGTTACTGTTTGGCAGCCCATGACACGCAGGTATTGGGCCCAGTTTTATACGAGTTAATGAGAGGCGATTGGAAAGAGTTTGGAGTGCTAGCCAGGGAGTACTGTTTGTAATAGCCTCGCAGTGCTTGTTTTGGGATCTCAATCCAGCATCTAACCGTTTCTAAAGTGAAGCCACCATGCTCATTTTGGGAGGTGCAGAGAATGCTGCAGTTCCATCTAACCAGTGCTTAGCACAGATAACATCTTCAGCCACTGCAATAATCAAACTCTGTTGCCTCTACTGCCAAACTGAGCATGTTTGGTAATTTTCTAAATCGTTTAAATTTGTGCAGATCATTATGGGAGAGAAAACATACACCCTGCCAATAAACTTGAAGGTTCTTCTTTATAGAGTGGGAACATTAGTGCTCTTCACAAAAATGCTTTTAATAGCAGAAAGATAAAGAGCTTGTCCCCAGTCACATTTTTACCTAAAATCTTGTAAGAAATTAAAAATTCCCAGCCTGGGAAAAAAAATAGCCCAGAAGTTTGGTTAATCTTTGGCAACATTTTAAATAACTGAAAACAGAGTCTTCTAATGGAATGTGTCAGGCAAATTGAACTGTAGGAGGGACTGTCAGCTATGCCTACGATTTCTTATACTCATCTCTTATTGGAGATAGCACTATATAAAAATCTTAAAACATGATTAGCATGAGCACTGCACCCTTCCTAATAGTTCTCCTTATTTGAGCCTGATAATTGTCCATTACATCACCGTTACTGCAGTTAATCATACCTACCTTTCTTCACAGGTTTGCTTTCTTTGCAGATAAGTCTCACCTCAAGTAACAGCTCTTTTTAGTGTTGTTGCCTGATGGTCTAGGATCATCTAGGTCCTTGTTTGTGGCCTCTTGGGGCATGCAGATAACACAGATGTCTTGAACTAAATCCAGGAGGAAATGTTGTATGAGACCCTTTCCCACTACTTGAGTGACCCTTGTGCACATATCTAGCTTTTAAGTGTCTGAAGTTAGATGAAATTAATCCCATCCCAATTGGAGTTGTTCACTATTACCCTCCTCACCATCAGATGAAGCACAAAGAAACATGAGCAATTCACAAAATCTTCAACTTCATTTGCAGGTCTCATCTAACATTTTGTTGTCGTTTTTCCAAGAGGATACCATCCTGAACCCAAATACAAACTAGGCAAATTCAAACCTATGCAATCAAATAAACAGAAGGTTAATAGCCGGTCACATCTGCCAGCTCTGAGGACTAACCACATCTAAAAGCTATGTTGGCATCCAAGGTCATAACAATCTAAAGGAAGAAGGACCTGTAAGCCATCTTTAATCATAACAGGGCCAATTCTTTATTTAAAATCCTCTTTAAAAATTAAGGTTGCGATTTCCCTCTAATTCAGTCCAAGAATTTCTCATTTTTATCACTTTGCAGAAAACTGATCCAAAACAAAATCCCTCATGGCTCTGAGGGAATATCACGTCTCCCCTTCTCAACATGTTACACATGGATTCTTATGAAGCTGTTGGCTTTTGTCCCTGCTGGAGAACCCTTCACTTGCATTCTTCAAGAGGAGTCCTATAAATAACAGAAAGTCCTTCTTTCCTGTCAGCTCTTCCGATTGCTTCAAGCCAGATGGAGCGTTCTCTTTCTGCTTCTCCCACCTTTGATTTTGGAAACGCTAAACTATTTATTGTTCAGCAAGAAGCCACAGCTTGTCTTTCCCTTCTCATCCTATTTTGTATCTCCTGCTGCTGTAAATAGTTCCAGACTGTCACCATGATTCTTCTTCAAAGCTTTTCTAAGCTTATGGAGGATGAGACTGACCCAAGTTTTGTCAGTTGCTCAGTTGTCCCCAGAGATCCCAGCATTACCACTGTCCACAGCAATCCCAGGGGTACCAATTCATCTTATTCTAAAATGGACACCTAAGACAGATAAAAGTGCCAAGTACCTCATCCAGCCATAACACCTGGGAAAGCTGGAAGCAGCAGCAGAAGCACGGGCAGCGGTGTGCCCGTAACCTCGAGGAAGACAGCATTGCTCTGGTCATTCCTGCTTCACGTTCAGAGGGTTTTCAACTAAACCACGCGAGCTTGAGCCTGTTTATTTCCATAATGATATCTGAATAAAGCTAGAATTTGATAGCACTTGTTTGGAAGAACTGAGGTTAGAGAGGAGCTGTTTCGTCAAGTCTTACATATTTAGTAACTGACATCTTCTGCTATATTTAGCTTGTGTACTGAAGAGCAGATATCTGATTATGCAACAAATTGAACTTTTTCTGGCCTCTTTGCAATGAGCAGGGCATTCAGCACCCTGATTACAACTGTAAACAGTTAATAATTATTGTAATAAGGACTGTTATCATTAATCTAGCATTAAACTTCTGAGATTTTCAAAGCATTTTACAAAATAATGGAGACTTGTAACACTGCTGTAAGTTAATTAAGACGTGACATCCTTCTCTTTTTTTTTTGGAACTGAGGATTAAGGGCCTGATCTGGAAAGGAATGTAGATGATATTGACTTGGGTTTCAGTTTTAGCATTAATAATATTGATAACATTTAATTAAGTGTTTAAGCTCTGTAACTTATGTTCCTTAATACAGTAACTGCAAAGTTACACTAAGCTACTGTTGGCCAGACTTTTCCAGAAGTTTCTCTTACTATTTATAATGAAGGCAGAATTAACCCGAGCGTTAATGAACTTATACATCCTACTAGCGTAACATTTGTTAAATGTGTGAGGGAAAAGAGGAAAGCTAGAAGAAAATCCATGCAGCAGAAAGCCATTCAGTTTTTTTAATCCACAGTTAATGGTGAACCAACCATATAAGTATCAGACATAAGGAATTTTTTTTTAAGAACGGTATTTTTGTCAGTGTTTAATTTCACATAGTTGGCACTTTCCAAAGATTACCGAGGAAATGGATGGCATCGGAACTTTGAGATCTGAAGAAATTTCCCCAAATACCCAGGCCTTTCATCTCCCAGCACTCTCCTCTAAAAATTAAATCCTCACCCTTCAATGAGAGAATGAAACAGATTTCTGATGCATCTTTACTGTGCTTTAGAACTCCACATGTAAATCAGGAAAGATGCTGCACAAGAAACAAACACCTTACACTCTTTGGTTTCTCCCAAAGTGCTATGCTTAAAAAGTCTATCTGTTCTTCTTTTTGTGATCAATCTTCTAATAATTTAATAAATTACCATGGTAAAAGAAGGACTTGGACTGGTTAACTGTGCAGTAAATCAGCTGTTATTTGTCAGCAACATTTCTTAATACTATGTTTCTGTATACAGCTGTAGGTGAATTGCCAAAGTAATATAATAATTCAATAGGGAAACCTACAGTTCTTCTTTCTAATTTCACAAAAAAACCAGTATTCACATTTGAAATGGAGAAAAATTTAAACAAAATCTCTGTAGCTGATTCTATCCACTTACTGTTTTTTGATTCATTCATGCTTATGCAACATGTGGGCATAGCCATGATAAGCCTTCCAGTATTCACCCATTTAAAAACCACAAAAGTTACTGGTGATTAATTAATGTATCTTTTATCATCTGCAGAAGTGTCAGCCCTGGGGAGATGGATGAATTTATATTCTGTATTCCCCAAGGGACCACACATTACCTGTACATTACCACACACTGGACACAACACAGCAGGTGATTGGTTTTGTCTGAAGCAAGTTGTATCTCCCAAGATAGCAGCATTTTGCGTTTGACTTAATGGATGCTTGTATAAGTATTACTGCATGCAAAATTAGTTTATTACTTTTGTTTTTCTTCTGATAAAGACACAAAGTCTTTCACTTCCCTTCTCTAATTTATTGATATTTTGATGTAACTTTTAATGTGTTATCCTTATATGTGCTTTTCTCTTTTAGTAAACCAACTGCCATTGTATTTTTGACATTCTGTTTAACAGTGATAAACAATAACTTCAGATTTAATAGAACTTCAATTGTCTCTCCTTTAAACATCGATATTCCATGATTTTGTTGCAAGCCACTCTTCCAAAGGAAAAATACATCAGAGCTAAAAAGTGGTAAATGGAATTGCCCAGTTTCCATGTGATCCCATCCTACTTAACTCAACCACATAACATCACCTATCAGGCAATAAGGAGGCAAAAGCATTGCCCACCAAATGAAAGATGAAACACTACATAACTCCTGGCCCTTCGCTTTCCAGTCGCATTCAACCTCAAAGAAAAAGAAGTTTTATGCTCTTTTCTTTCCTTCTGTAGCTGTTTCTACAATTTTGTGGGTTGGGTGGGGTTTTTTTCCTAATAGCAACTCTTGGGATTTGGATAGCGATGGACTGGTTCACTGATTAGTTTTCTCAACTTTAATATCTGTGATTTCTCTGAGTAGGCAAGAGAAGGCAGCAGATACAATGGCTGAAGTCCTGACTGTTTTGTGACATTAATTGGGAAGCTGACACAGACACCAGCTCAGATCAGAAGCAAGCACAGAAGCGTCGGTCTCCGAGCTCAGACTCACACAGCCACCGTAACTGCCTGATGGCTGAGCCACGGTCACTGTCGACAAATGTGCCCCAGCTGATGACAAATGCAATGCAATATGATTTAACTTAGCCCACTGTGAAGAAGGATAGCAGCAAGTTGCTTCCCGTACATTCATCACGGTCTAGGGATGTGTGCACCAATAGCTCTTGCTCCTCGGCAGATATGCACTAACATTTTACCCTGCGGCAATCTGGTCATGTATCTGAGCCTAGTGAAGAAAGCAGTGATGAAAGTGCTAACGTAGAAAAGCTCAGCTACAGGGAGCTTGGATGAAAGAGAGAATATTTTGTCATAGTCACAATGTGTTTGGAGTATTGTTAGAGGCGTTTGGCAAACCACACTTGGCTCCTCATGCATGTCTTCCCAAATGTGTTCAAAGGCTTAAAAGTTTTAATTAAAGCCCTTTATTTCAATTACTGACTACTGAGAGTGTTAAGAATTTTCTGGGTGACAACTGTATTGCTTATGGTGGACTGCTCAATTACCAGTTAACAATAACATTAAATTTACATGATGCCAGTATATAAGTTAGCTAGAAAACCATGGAATATCATAGGAATCCATTTGGGAAGTCACTATCTCAGAGGCTTGCTGAGATTAAGATTCAGCTTTGCATAATCATCTGATATATAAGCACCAACTGATCCAGAAACTTTACTCGTTTCTGGATTACTGTTATTAGTCAATTTTTAGTCTGTTAGGAGTATCTCAACACATGTTAATCAGCACAGATTACCATAGCTTAGTACCTTCTCACTCATCCTTCCATTTTTCAGCCAGTAGGCCTGTTATGAGAAGTGCTGTATTACTTTTAATCTTTTGTTCTATTTTAACTTAGCGCAACCCACTGCCTTTTGTTCACATATGTGGCAGAATGTCACTATGGTAATAACTGTGCTGTTTTTTTCAGCTGTTTTAATGGTATGCTAACATTTGTTGGAAGCTGGAGATTTTGCTGGGGTACTATTTCTCACATCTGGAGCATATTGCCCACTGAGGTTTGTATTGTTGATTCAATTTCCGATTATAAATCCAGGCCTAAATTTTATTTGTTCTCCTTGGCTTTCACTGAATGAACTAAATTTGTGGGTTTGTATTCTTTATGTGTAATTTTCCTTAAGACACTGTGAAAATCACTATGTAAGCACAATTTGTGCTGCATGGTGTTATTAAGTATTCTCTTTTAAGTTGTACAGTGAAAGAACTGTATAATTCATTTTGTTGTAGCTTCCCAAACAAGTATATTTTGCTAAAATATTTTTGATTAAAAATTGATGTGTCATGTAGCTACTTCCCACTGATTTTAAAGTGAACACAAATAGGATAGGCTGGAGGATTTTTCAAAAGATGTGTTCATCTCATATATTTTCTTCGGGTTGAATCTAAAAAGGCTTCCACTGGTAAAACACTGTTTCAAAGTTACCACATGTAATTTCCTATGCCAGTATTCCTATGGAGGTCAAGATTTTAGAGTCAGATCATCAATAACAGAATTTATTCTTCATAGCTGAGATATGCAAATCAATCTCCTTTCCTTCACTTTGAATTTTAATGTAATACAGATCATAGTATGGAGAACCATGGTATGCAGTACTGCCTAAAATATTCTGCTGGTGAGAAGGCAATGTGAGAACTGCTATTTAAAATAAAAAATCCCATTTTTTACGTCAGACCAGGAGGCAATTATGCACTGCTACTTCACAGTTCATCATAACAGCAGGGAAGAGTGAATGACTGCCTCAAAAACATGGGTGACTGAGTTTCTATACAGATTTTAACCAAAATGCACTTCCACAGTAATCACCTCTGGTGCATGAGACATCTAACACGTTTTTTTTGTTATACCACTATACTTTATGGTGTAAAAAATTTTGGTTTGTTTGGACAACAGTTTTTACAGGAGTTGCCTTTAATGCTTTGCAGAGGGATAGCTTTGTCTACAAAGATGCAGCCAAATTTTACTCTCAGACCTACATGATCAGCTTCCATTTATCTTCATAGTATTGACAAATGTATATAAAATCTGATCTAATTTCACTATGCTATAGCTTACATTGGCAAAAAAGTTCCAATTCAAATAGATCTTATACATTGCCTTCTTTAATAAGCATTACATTTGAATCCAAACACCACTGAAATTTGGGAATATCTCCAGATTTCAATACACACCTGAGTTCCATTGGAAGTAATAAAGGTACTGAATCAAATCCAAATGGAAGTACCCTTCGAAGTGGACAAGTGAAATTTAGAACCGGATCTGAGTTTATGTGACTCAAACCTGTCTTTAACAGTTGAATTACCAGGTTACAACTGTTTCTTGATTTATTTACATATCCAGGGCACAGCAAAACTTGAGATCCCCTGCTAAGCTCTACTGTAGTTCAATTTTGACTCATTTTTGAAGGAATCGTCATCTTTCTGAGTTGCTAAAGTACAATAGCATCTCTTCTGCTCTTGCCACTGGCTCTTTCCATCAGCTTCTCCCTGGCTCGCTACTCTTCTCAATGTCCTATCCCTGCTTGCCCTTCAGTCTTTCCATTCCTCAGTTCCTCATATTGCTGGCATATATTTTTAATTTTCCTACTTTTCTGGAATCCCACTTCCTAATAGACCTCTTTGGCTCCATATTCTCTGTAAACACTCTGTTGTATACTTGTAGCTTCTTAAACCTACGTCTACTCCTCTGCCCAAATATTTCTGAGGGGCAAAAGCTAGGTTAAGTAACTTAGAAACCAGATTGTGCCTCTATTTTCTGTTCCTAGTTCATCAGTCCTTGTAAACTGGATGAGTGTCCTGTATAGCTAATGGAATGAAGAGTATGCTTCTGAAAGTCTTCAGGGGGAGGCCCTATCTGCCTACATTTTAAGCACAAGTTAAAAGCCTAAATTAGGCACACTGTGTGTCATGTTCCATGACTCTCTGGACACAGAGATGGGATATTGTTTAGGCCTGTACTTCCTCAGCTTAAGACTACTAAAATTGAATTTTCTTTCTTTCTATCCCTCTTTTATGTTACTGTCATTGACATTTCAGATGTAATTTCAGTAATTCAGATTTCCAGCTGTGCAGTTCTCTGACCTGTCTTATGCTTCTTGTGGGCAGCTTTACTCTTCTAACATCCTTCAAAACCCATCCTTTTATTTACATCTCCACCACCAAAGCCTCATGACAATTTTTCTTTTTTTTTTTTTTAGTTTTTCCAAGGTTACAGTATCCTTCTCTTCCTCCAGTCTCTCTCGCTGAAGATTTCCTTCTTACAATTGTTCAGCTTGCAACATTCATTCAGTTCTGCTCTAAATTACAACCGATGTGATTTCCCAGATTGTCAGTTGGGTCCTTACCTCTTGCAATATAAAGCATTAACTCTGCTTTCTCCTGTTGAGAGAACCCATGCTAAGTTGCTGTGTAACTGTGGTTCTTTTCCTCGAGTGCCCTTCTGCCCAGAGGGGCAACTCCCTCTGTTGTTCTCTGTCCATTTCTCCCTTTTCTCCCTCTTTTGGAGGTTTTTCATGTAGCTCTAGCTTAAGGTGGTAGAGGTGGGGGCAATGCAGAATACATGATGGTAGGTTCCTGCTCTTGGCTGGCCTGGCAGGACCCTCTTTCTCTCTCCATTGACCATGGAAAGAGGCAAAGACAGCAAGCTTCTGTTGGGCCAGCCACCCACTGTGTCTTCTCCTATACTCTTCCCTCTGCTTAGTGATTTTCTCGTAGTATATTAAGGAACATCTCTCCCTGTAAATCCTTCCTATCCAAAACCTATTTGTCTGTCTTCAGCTTTCCAGTCCAACAATGATTCCCTGGGTCATTGCCTAGTGGATAGGGGCAACAGTATCTTCAGGTTGGATTGCTATGGAGAGCAGAGGAATTTATCCTTTTAAATCTGAAGGATATTGGTAATTGTGGCACTTGTACAAGATGTTCTCATGTGCAGGGAGTGCTTGCTTCAAATTGTATTTTTTGCATAGCTTTTATTTCCACAAGTAAGATTTATTTTTAATATCAAAGCATTCATGTCAGGAGATGGTTTTTAACCTTCCTTGGTTTTATGTTTAAACTGCACTGAGAGTAATATTTTGATTAAAATATTTGTCTTAGACTTGAATGACAGAGCACATATTAATAAGAGATTCTGCACCACAAGAGCTGCAGAGAATGAAACAATCTTTACAAAACACATTTTTTGTCCTGTTCATTTGAACAGTGAATGATTATGCTACCTGCCTATGAACTGCACTTTTTGTCCTAACTGTACTTTGAGTTCCTAGGAGAGGGTCACACAGGACAGAAGACACCCATTCATTCTAGCATGTGTCAGTTCTAGTGGACTTCCACTCCACGTGAAACAGCGTGAGCTGACCAGTCATTTTCCCACAGAAATCCATTGCATTTCCACTCATCTACTACCATACCTCACTGACCAAAAATTCTGGCCTTGTTGAATTTGTATTCTGTCTAGAATACTACTGACAGGAAAAATCAATAGAAAACTTTAGTTACCTGTGTCTTCCTTTCCATTCACAAAAATCACCACTCTCTCTTCACTGACAGGTATTACTAGCTCCATGTGGAGAGAGGGATCAATCCAGTGTTTATATTCAATGTTAAAGATGAAAAAAAAGGACAAGAAGACTTGCTATATGATCTTTTTAGCTTGTTCCACCTCCACTGCAGAACTTTATTTCTGTCACACAAAACTCATAATGCTTGCCCCATCTGACTTCATATGATGGATTACTTAAAGTGAAAAATTATTCATAGATAACACCTCACATCGCTCCAATGCAATCTCACACGAAGATAAATGCCTGAAGTGCTCTGAGCTCAGACTTGTAGAAAAGAGAGATTGAGGAAGTTCAACAAAAACAAAAGCCAACATGAATGGGCTTTCAAAGAAAGATGAGAGTGGAAGTGTGAAATAAGATGTTACAGCACTCTGATAGAGAGGACAAAGACTCGTTTGTGTCTGATCAGTGGTCCTTGCAGTCTGGGAATAAAAGGAGAAGAAATATGACTATAAGACAGTTTTATTTGAGGAGCGAGGTAAAGTAAAAGTAAATATTAGATAACAAGATCCCTGGCAAAGAGACTAACAGGACTGACTTAAAACAGTTTCCTTAAGAACTCCTCAGCACTGGAAGTTTCCTTTACATGGACAGCTTCAGACAGAGACTTTCAGTGTTTGCTCCACTTGGTTTATGACATCCCCATGTAGAGCTGGTGTCAGAGGTCTTGGCCTTACAGACAATAAACTGAGCCTAGGATTTATGACGTCTCCTGCGATTCCTTCCGCTTCTCCTACTGGTCTGAGTCATCTCAGTGGTAGAAAGGGCACAGCTGGTAAATTTGGTTCCGTTTTTTGCAGTGTTTCTACACTGACTTTGGGTGATGCCCTAGAGGCATCTCTCAGAAACACAGCAACATAGGTAGGAAGATGGGATGTTGCAGGAGCCAGGAAACAGTGCCCCAAAAAGCGGTCTGAGACCTAACAGTCAGAAGTAGTTCCTTCTCCAAGCACCTCTTTGCACACAGAAGTTTCCTACATGTAGCAGCTTGCATGTGCCTAAGAACTGGAATTTGGCACAGGCTCTGGGTACTTCTAGATACAGAGGCACCTGAACACCCCATCGATAGAAGAGTTTCCTTGCACAGATGCTAATACTAGCTCTGGCAGGGCCATGCATGACTCTACAACTCTTGGGAAGGGTTCACTCAATTGTGAGTGAAGAGGTGAGGAGGGCTTTGAAGACATCCTGGAAGCGGAGTGGGAAAACCTTTGGTAGTCAGTAAGTAGGTGCCCTGCTTCTGCTTTGTAGCGCCATTCAGCCATGGGGTCCTCTAACCCCATATGAAGCACCTAACCCCCATGGAGCTTTCTCCACATGAAGAGCGTGCCAGCCTGGTTGCCTCCTGGGACTTGGACTTTGCAGGGCTTAAGGCACATATGGAAGCTGGGTTGTGGGATTAGAGGGGTCTATGTCTCTGGCAGAGATCTGTGTGTCATGGGGGTTGCCAAGGGGTTAGTGCATGGTAGGAGGAGGGGGGCTGAAAGTATCATGTGCTGACTGTCCCTGGTGGGGCCATTCTGTGTCATCCAGACTGCTCTGAGCAGTTCTTCTGACACATTTGACAGTGCCCATCATTTGTCAGGATTAGCGTCATTACCATCTGGAACCTAATTCAAGTGCCCACACATATGCATCTAGCACCATTCCTGATGCCTTGGAGTGCCCCACTTGGCCTCTAGTTACCACCCCAAGAAGGGCATGGATCCCTGTCAGTGGCTACCTTGCATCTGCCTCCCTTGTAGGGAAGTTTCAGACATCCCAGGGCATCACAAGTGGCATTAAGTGTCTGTGTGAGCAACTGAACCCAGCCCCTGGGTCTGTGGTTGCTCAGGCAGATTTAGCCTGCTTGGCAATGTCTGTCATAGTATTTAGTTAATGATAGTGAGGTCCTCTTTGTGGAGGGCAGGGCCACACTGGACTACCCTGGTGCTCTCCAGGCATCTCGAGTCAGGCTCTGGCTGCCATAGAGACGTGGGTTGTCCAGCATCAAAATTTCTGTGCAGCAGGTATGGGAAGAGGTCCCTCCTGGCAGTTACCCCGCTGACTAGCATCGCTAGCACCCAGAAATGGAAAAGCTGCATCTTGCACTTTGGACCTGTCGAAAGGAGCGCTGTGTGTGAGGGTGTGGGCCCCGAGCCAAAGCATCAGACTTCCAAAGGGCATGGGGACAGCCTGTGGGTGTGGTGAGTTCCATGATGTGAGGTTGTTGAGAGGACTTGAGGCCAGAGACCAGATGCCCAACTGCACAAAAGCAGACACTCCCGCCTCTCTGCAAGACAGCCTCAAGGCCAACACAGGCTACACATCTTCATGTCCTGAAGATGCTCTTGGGAACTCTCCTACAAGATGTCATAGAGACATCCCATACAGTCCACCTTCAGTATTTCACCTTTATATGTGTCTTTCTCCCCTGAAGTGAAATCAGGTAGCATCTAACTATTTTGAATGTTGATGCTATGCCAATGTATCTATCTGAATGCTTTTTCCATACTTACAGATCAATTCCTAGGAGAAGATGCTGTCTCTTCTCTCTGAGGAAATGTGTGTCTTTGTCTAAAGTCAAGCAAGAAAGAGGGAAAGAAAGGCAATAAGCAACTTTAGTTCCTGCCATGCAGGGCGGTTTCAGATGTCAACCAGCAATCAATTACCGCTCTCCAGTTAAAGTATTTGTGGTTGAAGAAGTTTCAACCTTAGATTTTACAATTAAAAGAAATTAAAAGCCAACATTCCTACCCCCATTTTGTTTCAAAACAAGGAAGTTTTATAATATCTAAACTGACAGTCAAAATTTGTAACATAGGGAACTGATGTCAGATCCAGCTACAGTCAAAACCTAAAACTGACAGAAAAGTTTGTTATACTTGGATTTTATGACATGCTAGAGTAAACAGGATTTTGACTGACAGCTTCTCAGGGAGACAATCTTACCATCTTTGTATCGTGAAAAGTATGTTAGCAGTAGAGCACAGTAAGTGGTATATGTGCCAATATGCAACAAAACCTGTTCAGAATTTTTTATGCTACTTGAAAACAGGTGATGTAAAGACAGCTTCAGCTTTTCTTTGTTTGATGGCTTTACAAGATCATTAGAAAAAAACAGAGAATCCTATTTAAAAATCCCATATAAAATCTTTAAATTGTAATTTTTTTTCCTGAAATGTTACATTTTCATTATTTTTTCTGGTTTTCAGGTTAACAGATCTTTGATTTTGCAATGTTTTGTGTTGTACAAGCCTCATCTTTATCCTGTTTTGTTGTCACTTTTTGGACTGTTTGTACTTCAGGTACACCTAACAATATATCTGAGCTATAATGAGGAGGCCAGAATTCAGCACAATATTCATGTTAGGGACCTACTACTATTCAGCATAATGTATTTTTTTATACATATTTTCCAGTCTTCTCTTACAGAGCGGCCCTTACAGCTTTACACAGGCAAGCTGGGCTTTTCCCAGTACTGTACTTTGCAAGATGACGAATTGGCAGACCACTCTATTCATCACCAAGGCGGCACCACTCTTAATACATAGGTTCTGTAGTTGAATGTAATTAAGATATGCATTATTGATGTGTCTCTGCAAGAAAAGAAGCAGCAAAAATGTATCTTTGTCATCAGGATCAATCTGAATACGATGGCATCTGTGGATATCAGTTTTACCTAGTATCTTATGAGAGCAGTTCTGTTTAATTAACTATCTGAGGTAGTTCTTTCCTCCATTCATTAAACAGGCTTCTCTGGTTTCCCTACCAGCATTTCTGCATTCACTTTTCTCATTAATCTCTCTCCACACAATCTGATAGTAACTTAATTTTCTTTCCCTGAATTACCCCAGTCTTTTCTCTGTTCATTTAAACTTAGTTCTGCTCACTATTTCTTTGCCTTTCCTTTATCCATTCTTTTCCTATGAACTCTTAATTACTGTTTCCTTAAAACCACGCTCCTCCTTTCCCAACTGCTACAACTTATCCATTTCCAAAATTTCTTCCTTATGAAACATGCGGAAAGTTAGGTCATTTTGTATTTGAGGACTCCCAGCTGTGAACATTTTCTTTGCATTCACAAGCACTTCAGGGCTACCTAGAAGACCCTGCTGGGCTCAAGGCTCATTGCAATGCATGATCCATTCTATGAGTAACATAAATGTCATGGTGTTGAGGGGCATTGCCTTTCAATGAAGAACTGAGGTGCGGAGATGACATCCTGCCTATGCAAGTTCATGGCAGAACCTGGAGATGGCGGGCAATTTAATGCCTTTACCACAAAACCACCTCACCCTTGTAGCTGGTAATACTGAGTCATGGTTATCAGTCACAAAGGAGTACAGATGATTCAGAGGTTCATTAGTGAAGCACTCTTTGATGTAGTCAGGGCTACACTAATTAGGTTTGGAGATACAGCCAGAAGATTCAAGAATCTTGTTGTTTCCTTTTGTGTGCTGGTAATTGCTGTTCTGCAGTACAGCAGTTTTCCATGCTAAGGGATTTATTTCTAGTTGCTACCAAGTATTACATTACCCTTTAATGTAACTCTCTGGTGACATTTTTAAATGATTCATACACGTTTTATACATACCAGCTTATTTTTTAAATGGAAGATGTAGAGGAAAATCTTAACGGACACACATCTATAGTGGATGAAAACTTGCTGAAAACATTGATTCGAGTCTTGGACTCTTTGAGTCTTGTGGTCTTGGACAGGCAACATCTGCTCTGTTAGGGCTTGTACTTAGGGCTTGAGAAGCCCCTATGTTATTAATATAATCTGCAACTTATAATATAGTTTGGGGAAAGGTAAACTCTACATGGATCAAGGGGTGGTATGTATTGATTCCAACCAGGAGAGCGCTGCTCGTTGAGGAGGGAATGAGCCACGTGATGGTTAACCTGAGCAGGCACGGGCCAGTCCTGTGCCGGGCTGCACATCCAGCGTGGCCTCCAGTGCTGCACATGCCCCTTGGCCGCGGGATGAGCCCAGGCAGCTTGCTGGACCAGGGGAGCCTGCAGGCAGCTCCCACTCGGTACGGGCGATCACACCACCTGCCCAGCCTTGACTTCATCTAAAAGGGTAGCAAGAAGTTCTCGTGTGAGCATCCTTTAGGAATAGAGCTGTTTTCTTGTATACAGTACAATTCTTGTACTATACAATACCTCGAACAGCCATAAAGGGAGAACTTCTCTCCACAGACAGGATCTGCTCTGCACAGCATGCCGGGGGAAAATCCATCTGGGCTACCTCCCATGCTCACAGATGTGGGTGCCCAGCACCTGAAGGGGCATAACATTTACTCACTATCTATATTTCTCTTCCTATTCCGTCATATTAAAGAAGTTATCTTATTAAGCCTTTTGTTGTCAGCCCTTTCTCATTGAGATCCATGAAAAGCCCTGCACGGGCTCACCCTCTTTCTCACCCTCCCCCAGAACAACTTCCCCATGACTCCCCTTACTGCTTTCGCACTGTGCAAAGTCACTAAGGCTCTTAAACAAGCACTAACCTGATTTTTAAAAGATAGCTAAAAAGCGAAAGCTGAAAGAAAAAAAAACCAGGAGAGTGAAGCAGCTTCCAGTAACTGAATTCAGGACCTCTCTCTGAATTATGTATTATTTATTTTCTGCGGTCACTGTCTATAAAAAACAGAGTGATTTCATTCATATAGCTTAGTAACGGGAGGCAAAGTAACACAGGGGAGGAAATAAAATTCATGGTATATTTATTGCTAAAATATTACTCTGAACTTGGAAAACCAGCACCTGAGGACTTCTGATTCTTAGGCAAGAAATTTGGTGGGGTGTCTGTATGCTTACAATAATACTTAAATTTCTCAGGCAGAAAGTCAGATGACGATATGATTAAATCATGGGAGCATAAATCAGGATTCTCATCCAGGTGACTTTCATGAGAAACTTTAATTAAACTTTGATTAGGTGTAGATTCGAGAGGAGAGGTATTTTTGTCTTGCCTATCCACCTCTGTGTTCACCTCTCCGTTTGTTCACTGTCTAATAATTTTTGAACCTGCCAGCCAATTTCAATCAAATTTGACAGACTGGTCGAGGTCTTAAATATATCAGGCACTAGGCAAAGCAGAGGCGGGGCAGAAAAGGGTCCCAATAGAACACTGCCATGAAAGGAAAGGTAGTGATTTCTCAGCCTCCTATCAATCCCCAGTAGAAGCTGTCCCCTGGCAAACAGAAAGTGCCTGAGGGGCAGCTGGCCAGTGCAAGACAGCCCCGAGCCTGGCAGAGCTCAGACTGAGTGCCTGGGAGCTGGGAGCATGGTCTGCTGCACCAAGGGATGGGGAAGACGAGGGCTGGGGCAGGGAAAAGCAGCTCACGTCCCCTTGCAGCACAGGGAAAACCAGAACACGCCAGTTCTGCTGCTCAGAGAGCTATTTGTTTTTTCCTCTCTCCCTTTTGTTTAAAATCTTCATGTTGTATAAGAGATGGAAATGTGTCTGTCCTTTTTGATGAGTCCATAAAATCGGTTAACCCGTATCCTATTTCCAGCAGTGGCTGGAACAAAAAAAGCATTTGTACAAGTAGAGAATTGCCCGTCAACAGTGGCACCCCCATTACCATGCCCTCTCAGTTAATAGCTGTATCTTGGCCTGAACATGATGTTTTATATCACTTCTCTTTTCTAGATTGGCTTTCTGAGGGCAAAAGGAATTCACATGATTGCTCTGCCTACCTGCTTATGTGTCCAGGTGTCTCTCATGCCCGCCAAAAAGCACTGAACCCACTGGTTGCTTTTAGCAAAACCTGAAAAAATAAGAGAAGTCTGTGATAAACCATGTGAAAATTGGTGGTTCTGGAAAGGGGCTTATATTAATGTTCCCACGGAGAAAAGATCTGGCAAAATTTAGCTGCAATACAGCCAGTTTGGCACCAGCCCAGGAGCCAGCCTGCACGCAGAGAGCTACGGTAGTGCTGCCTCTGGCAAATGAGCATCGCGAGCTGGGGAGTTAGGGCTAGGGCATATTGGTCAAAAGCAGATGAGGGGACAAAGGATACGGTAAATTGGTTGGATTACAGACAACTTATTTCAGAGACTGTTGCTTCTGTAATAAAAAAACAAATACAAAAGACTCATAATTTTCGTGTCAGTCTCTTCATGTTAGTTATTCTGGAGGAAAGGAAGAAAACACTCCCTGGCACCATGAGAAAGTTTGTACAGAATATTTGCAGGGAGTGACTCCATTGTACAAGCAGAAGCTTTAACCAAAATGACTCAAGTGTATGAGTTTTTTAATCCATGTAAACCAGAGTAGTTTAATTACATATAAAAAAGGATTGCATAACCTCTGTAAGGTGTTGAATATTTCATCTCAGCCTAAGGATGCTAGAGTGCTCCATTAGTTGAAAAAGCCCTTGAGGATATGTGGAAGTGGTGTGTGAGTGTCTCTATGTATGTTAGATCAGGAATGCATGCATACATATATCTCTATATGTGTGTATATATAGGGGAGGAGAGAAAATAGCTATGGGCAGTGTAATATTGTGAGGACTAGGTTGTATGTCACTGAGAGGAAGCAGGTATTTATAGAGAAAGATACAATCAGTTTTCATTATAAAATCTTATTTTAATAGTACAATAATTCTGACTGAAAGCATTGTTTTGCCTTGAGTCTTGCCTTTGATTTCCTTTAAAGAGAAAAGGGAATGCTTATGTAAAGTCTGAATAACATTCATAAACTCTTATCTGAGTATCAGGATGTTAAACAATACCCTGTTTGTATATTTGGCATTTGGCTGAGATGTCTTTGTTTTTATGCAATCAGCTTGCTGCTGAATGTTCAAACTCCTTGTGGCTACTTGAAGAAAACAAGATTTAATTTAGCAAGGTATTTATTGTTAATTTGTTAGATAATTTGGTCTCCACTGACGTAAAGAGACTTTATTAATTCAGTCATTTATTTTGCTCCTGCCTTCAGCAGAAGCACACTATAAAACATATGAATTCTCCTAATTGCAATTCAGAGACGGCATATACTACATTCCCTGTAGCTCAGGATTAGGGGTTCGCACCTTCCCAAGAGCAGGGATCTGAAATGAGTTCAGCACCCATGTTGGGTAAAGGTAAGTTCAGCTATCCAGCCACGCTCAGTTAAGCAAGAACATCCCTCTCTCAGTAGGTACTGAAAACCACTGCTAATACATTAGTTTTATTCACCTGTCCTTGCCACATCTCCTAGATTAACCCATTAATGGCATGTAAGAGTTCAATCATTTGAGTATGTAAGAGTAGTACTCTTACATGATACATACTTCAGTCATATTGAGTATGTAGCATGTAAGAGTTCAATCATGAGCTGTTCCATTATTTAGCCCTTGTAAAGTATAACACTTGGCTTTTCTCCCCGTCACAGACTGGAGCCAAGGTCAGCTCTGAGTTAGACAGCAGCATCTTAGTGAGGTCCAGAAACATGGGGACAATGTTCCTCTGCAGGCGCCTGGTCCAGAAGACAAGGGAGACCTGCCCGGGCACAAGGGTCACTGCTGCCATGGGGAGAGCAGGCGAGGAAGAAGTCCAGTAAGTGCTGGTGTCACTTACAAGGCAAACTGCAGTTTGCCTCCTCTGTCTGACCTCCTAAGAAGTCCATTTCTCATCCCATATATCTTTCCTAAAAGACAGAGGCACTTGTGGAGTGGGAGTCTGGGACAAGCTTCATGGTACAGGCACTGAAAAATATCTCTCCAGGAGCCATGTGGCCGAAAAACCCCAGTTTTATAAAAAAAACCCCATGTTTAACCAAAGGTCTGTAAATGCCCATGGAAAGGGTTAAAGCAATAAATGGCTGGTCTTTGCCATTTCCCTGTGAACTTAACGAGGTCTGACAAGCAGTCGCTCTCTTCCTCTGCTGGCGAACCAGACTGCCGCTTTCCTGTCTCCTCTTTGATTTAGCCCGAGCTGTCCACAGTGCTCCTTCGCCCACTTTTCATTCTGGTGCCATGAGATGGAGGGTGTCCTGAGCTCCTCACCGGGCAGGCCCTGGGCTGACCTGCCCACCCCATCTCCGTGTCTCACGTTTCCTCCAGGGCGGGTGGGGTGAATGGCAGACCCAGCTGAGCCCACCAAGCCCATCCCTTTCACACTGCAGGAAAGGCAAAACCCATGCTAAGCCGCATCAGAGGCCCAGGCTTTCCCCTTTTAACATCACCTGGAGCTCCTCAAAACCCTGAGCCTTCAAGTCATGTTGGGCTAGTGCAGGTACAAGAAAGGCTTGGATCCAAAAGGACGTGGGCCCATGCTGAAACACAATGTCAACTTAACCTTCTCATCCAGTACGAGCTCAGTGTTATATATAGCTCAGCTTGTGTGTCCAAAGAAGGGCAACGAAGCTGGTGAAGGGTCTGGAGCATGAGTCTGATGAGGAGCGGCTGAGGCAACTGGGGTTGTTTAGCCTGGAGAAAAGGAGGCTGAGGGGAGACCTTATCGCTCTCTACAACTACCTGAAAGGAGGTTGTAGCGAGGTGGGGGTCGGTCTCTTCTCCCAAGGAGCAAGCCATAGGACAAGAGGAAAAGGCCTCAAGTTTTGCCAGGGGAGGTTTAGATTGGATATTAGAAAAGATTTCTTCACTGAAAGGGTTGTCCAGCATTGGAACAGGCTGCCCAGGGAAGTGGCTGAATCACCACCCCTGAAGGTATTTAAAAGACATGTAGATGTGGCACCTAGGGACATGGTTTAGTGGTGGACTTGGCAGTGTTAGGTTTACGGTTGGACTTGGTGATCTTAAAGGTCTTTTCCAACCTATATGATTCTGTGATTCTGTGATTCATTTGACAAGTTTAAACAAGTTTTTTAATGAACGTTGGCATGGGACTCAATCACAGAGGCAAGCTTTTCTGAGGTAACCCTGGGAAATGCCATCAGTGTACCTGCGTGGCAGAAACACTTTTCCCTCTTCGTGAGGGGTCAGAAGTTGTAGCTCTCAGGGCTCCCAGTCAGCACCCAGGACATCTAAATACACTGGACGACATCTCAGCAACAACTGCATCTCACTTGGCTTCAAGGGTTCATCCCTTGTGTTAGGCTGTGGTCTCACAGACAGTTGCCCTGATATAATGGCTTGTCAACACCAAAAAGGAGATGATTCACTTCTCTGTCCTGCTCCCTTCCCACAATAAAAACAACAACAACAAAACCAACCAAACAAACAAACAAATAAACAAATTAGCTAAATGGTTTGCTTTGTGCTGGGATAGCAAACCAAATTCATTTCCGAAAGCTCAGCAGGAGAAGTATGCATGCAGGAGAAGGCAGCGAGGCAGACTGAAAAGGAAGCAAGACCTCTCAGTCGGCAGTGGTGGATTTTAAATCCATTCACCCCATCCTGTGAAAACTAAGTTATGAACACAGAGAGATGAGTGGCTTCTAGCCTAGGGACTTTAAAATGTATCTTACCTAAACTGCAATCCAAGGCAATTTAACCAACAATTCAGTGCGTTCATTTAAAAAGCTAATTGCAGAGAGATGCTTATTGAGATTGCTCAAGGCATCAACGCTTTAGGATTGCTTTGTCAGTGCCTCACCCTGTCTGCATGAGGAACACACCCTAAATCCCATTTCTCCAAAATGCATGCTTTTAACTCTCGTTTTTGCCTTTGAAAAAATAGCTTTATCAATCCTGGTTATCACCTGGAAGATATAATTTCACTCAATAGATTTTAGCTGTTCCCACAACTTCTCTAAGCAGTTTTTCAAGAGATATCTCATCTTTGCTTTGCTCACTGTCCTCTTTCCCTAATCCTTTTCTTTAATGCCATATAATCAGACAGAATACTATCAGTTAGTCAAATTACAGTGCAGATGACACTCCATCAGCCAGAAGAAAGAAGAGGAATTACAGAGGCTGGTCCAGATACATGCCAATATCTAATTAGCTGACATCTTGTGAAATCCTGGGAGATTTTTGGAGAGCTGGGGTAGGGAGTAGAAGAAGGGAGGGTGCTAATGGATGTTGGTGATCAGTTTTTCCAATAGTCTCCAAAGGAAGTGATTGATGCCCCTGTCTTTGAGTATTTTGAAAATTGTCATGGGTAGAGCATTTTTCTATCTCTAAGCATTTTCCATTTCTACTCTTTATGATGCTGCCAGGAAACACTTCAAAGTTAATTAGAGAATATTTGTGAAGCGCTTTGAATATTCAAGTGCTGTGTAAGTACCAAGGTATTATTAACTACGATCCCAACGAATTAGGGAGGAAGTTTAGAATCCAACAGCACCAAGCAGGCAGTGGTGCCAGGCTGGCTTAGAGAAGAGGGGAGCTGGGTGGGGAGAAGAGGGCTTCAGAGATGTATTGCAAATTCACCTGAGACAGGTGAGTAGCAACATGAGGAGCTGGCCATCCTAGACATGCTAAACCTGAAGTCGCTGGAATGGCTCACAGGTATAATTCTCTGTTACTACAGATTCCTAAACAGCAATCTCTGCAGTGCAGCATTAGTAGTTACCAGTTCCTAGTTAGGAGGAACAACTATCAGCTTCCTCTTTGCTATGCTGTTCCAGTCCCTTTGCATATAGAGGATGAAGAACTCAGGCCTTTTGGTGTATGACCATTTTTGTGTTGACTCTTTGATGTTATACATGGAGCACCTCACACATTCCCAACCTGAAGGGAATGGCTCTTCTCCTGGGGCTCCTGCTGAGTTGAGCTTTTCAGCCGGATCTTGTCTCTCACCTATCCATGAGCACAAGACTGGAAGTGATGAGAAGTCTGTGATGCTTCTGAGGTTTTCTTGGTAACTTCCCATCACTCTGAGTTATATGAGTAAAACTCAGCAATGGGCTGCAGCTCACTGAGGGAAAGAATCTGGAAGACTTCTGGGTGGATATATTCCCACTATTATTCCTCCCCAGTTGTGCTGCTAAGCTGGGCTATGTAAGTTTGAGGGAGCAGAACTTGAGGCCAGGGAAAAAGTGCTTTCTTATAGCAGTCTGCTGCTCCATTAATGTTCACTCTTTCCAAAAGACATGGTTCCTTTGAAATCCCTCCAGCCTGGTATGGTTTGGACCACAGATCTGGTGACCTGCAACATTAAATTCTGAAAAACAGTTGATTTCTGTCATTTCTTGGATCCACAGAGAGACAGGTAAGCCATTTTACTTACCTTTACTCTTAAGAGAACCATAGGGATCCTCATGGGATGGATTCTTCATTCACTTGGAGTATACTGTGAAAACTGTGATTGGTAGCTACCACCTGCCTGTGCAAATGTGTCTTACTGTGCGTGCAATGGTCTCATGATCCATGGGAGCTTTGACTTGCTCGCATTTTTAAAAATCAGGCCTTTTATGTTCAATGAACATAAAATATGTAACTTTAGGGACCAAATAAAAGTACTTAGAAATCCATTTTAGTGCACAGCTTGTTGTGATTTTCTAGCCTTTCTTATCCTCTGCCATTGCTCTCAGCAATTTCTGGAAAATTCTAGGGAGAAGAAAGGGATAATAAGGTTAATCAAAAAAGAAAAGAAGCTTCTCTTAAAGCACATTAAAGACATTAGAGGTGACTGTATATTTTATATAAACAATGAGACAAAGTGAAGGGGATGAGCAGGACTCTGAACACTGTTAACATCAGGACAATTGCCACTCGTTTTAATGGTATGTGAAGTTACAGGTGGCTCTTGCCACCTAGGCTCTTGCAGGTGGTGAGCATTGCCAAAATTTTCATGCTTAATTTTGGAGGCCAAGAAATTGAATATTACATATGACAGTGACTGAAAAGGAATCGTATCTGAGGCCTCAGGGTTAGGAAATGTGCACTTAACATCTATTCATTCATTTTATATCTCTTCTCAGGGAATAGGCAAGCAGAATGCCCACACTGATCCCTGGCAGGCTCCACTTGACTAGGGAGCATCATGCCTGCATGTTGCAAGTTGGACAGTTGCCACATGCCCATGCTTCAGCTTCAAGCCATGAGTCCACAGGCTGAAATCTGAGCGTGTTTCCTCAGCAAGGTTGCGGTCCTCAGCCTCTGCAATGCAGCCAGATGGTGCCTTGCTTTTCTTCCTGAGCCGCTCCAACCAACCTCCCAACTTTTACTGCTCCAGGTGATGAGCCCTGGATACTTTAAATGCCCAGTGGTGCTTAAATAATTCATTCGGGCTTTTTAACGTGGTTCACAGATGGGAAAGTGCCCTGGGTGGTGAATCACTTCAGTTCCAGTAGGGCTTCAAAGGGTCTAGTCACAGGACAGAAATACTATGGGAAGTGCTGGGATTAAAGCTATTGCTCTTGCTTGCAGGAAAGGAAAAAATCCCAACTGGGTGACAGAGCAGACTTCACAGCACACAAGGTTAGAAGATCCTCAATGGGACACTTGGAAAAAAAATCCATTTTAAGCAAGCTTATAAAATGGAGAAAGTAACTATTGATTTTGTCAACAGGTAAATAACAGCATTTCTTTTTGCTCACACTTGTGAGCGGCACTGAACGCTGGAGCCTACACGACGCGGAAGGGAGTGACTCCTGCCCCTTTTGGGTGCGGGTTGCGATGTAACTACTTATCTCTCCTGCAGGACACTATTTAACCCTATGAACATCAGGGTTTCGTTTTTAGACACCTAAGAATACCAACGTAACAGCAGCTCAAGCTGCCAGCCAGAATCTGTCAGATCAAATTGCACCACCTGGGCAGTAACTCGAATGAGTTTAAACAAAGGGTTTTGCATCAACAGTACTTTCTTTGGGGGGGTATGTGGGGAAGAGAGGGCTGGCAAACCTACTGTAGCACCAGCCTAACAAACCCAAACCGTTACTAGTCCGTGGGACTGCTGCTATCGCCTCCTGACAGAAGGCGGCAAACCTCCCTCCTCTTCAGTCCTTCCGTTGTTGTAAACCGCTGTTGAATCGCCAGGTGCCACCTTCCTCCATGCTTATACTCACTGAAACCTGGACTCCAAATATTGGGAACCTCTGTCTCTCATTCCTGCGGAATGGACAATGTGCAGGGGCCCCATTACCTTCCTGGGTAACTCTGGTGTCTGTTGTGGCTCTGCTGCATGGCAGGGATTCCCACCAGGAGGTTTTCTGCAGTAAGTGGCCATGGCCCCAATTAACAACCATTTCTGCCACCACCACTTCGCTGCTGGTGGCTGCCTGCGCTCCTCCAATTGCCAGAAGCCTCCTTTTTGTCAGAGGCATCGTCTACAAATGCCATTGCTTTCAAAATTATTTATTACATTTTAGAAATAACTGCAGTACAGCTCCTGTCTGCACCTTTGCCACAAAAAGGGAGACAGCCTTTGATGGCCTATTTTTGTTCCACTTCACTTTCAAGGCCACAGCAGCTAACTCCAGTGGCTCCTTCCCCTAAACATTTTTACCATAATTCTCTCATTCAGGTATTTTCAAATAATAACACAAATGTATGACTTGTCACTATATGTATGTATGTATATATGTATTTATATACATAAACTTGTATCTATAAATGGTGTATACATATATATGGAGTGTATATATATGGTGTGTATGTGTATCTATATAAAATGGTGTATATATATGTAGAAATGGTATGTGTATATATGTCTGTATATATGCATATATATATATATGAGGCATATTTTAGGAAAATGTCCTAAACTATTACTTACTTGCATGGCAAATAAGTCCTAGGTGACCCAGTCAACAAAACTCCTCCAGTAAAGGCTGATCCCTGCTTCTTTCCCTACTTGAAGTTCATCAGGACTTTACAAGATCAGCTGGACACCTCCCCACCTCCGTGAAGGGAGACGACGAACAGTAACCTTCTCTGCAAGGTGTGAGACTCCAGGCTTATGTATGCTTCAGAAACAGAGCCTGATATTCCACTGACTGAAGCCTAGGATCCACTAATAAAGTTTGAAACTTGTATTAAAGCTGTAGTGAAATTGGCACTGAGAATGCTGATCTCCCAGAGCAGTGAGGAAAAGTGAGATCTATTTTTTTACGTTTATCTCTCTGTTTTCATTAATACACTAACCTGTCACAATCTGTTCCAGCAATCTTTACTTGAAGTACTATTAACACATTGAGCCTTTTTTTTTTTTTTTAATTTTATGACAAAACTACTGTAATGACTCAAGTATTTTCAGCATGCTAGTAATGGTTTTGCCATTTGATTCCACTCCATTTCATATCAAATAACATATTAGTGTAATTTTATAACAGGCATGAATAACAAACACATAGCTTAAAGCAAAAGCAGGGGCAAACATAATTATTTGTCATGAGAAAAAATTGGTTCTGAGGTTGACGATACTTTGTTGGTAAAATAACATAGGTTTTGATGTTTGGTTCACGTTCTAGCTGGACAAACTGAAATACAAGAAGACTGTGAGACAAAGAAACCTAATAGCTATAACTTCTGACAGAAATCTGACAAGGAGTGACTCCCTTAGGACAGTAGATAATGCAAGGTCTCACATGCGAGGGCACGCAGTGGTAAAGATTAGTAAATACTGTACAAAATTGCAAGCAAAGAAACAAACATTGATGTGAACATGTGGAATATTTCTTATTTAAAGGACAAACTAAACGTTCTAAGAAAAATATATGAAAACTTTGACTGCAGTCAAAACACTAAAAGGGAAAGGAAGGCAAACTGGATCAAGCAGTCATTTCCAACTGATAGACCAAAATCCTCTTTTTTTGGTGGAGAACCAGTAGAATTACATATTTTCCTGTAAGGAGTCTTGCACATCATCTTGGAAGCCATGTTCTACTACGTAGTCTCTGATGTCTCCCACTCTCCATTGCAATCTTCCAGTACCCATGGCTACGCAAATGTTAATTATAAGGCAGCCAGTTGATCTACATTTAGTCCCAGTTTACTGTGAAAGCTGTGAAATTGCTCATCCTTATAGCTCTTCTCTGAACTTCTTCCAGTTCTGCTTTCTTATTTCTCCTGTCTGGACACTTTTTGTGTTCTTCCCTTTTTGATATGAACGAGCAGAAGTGCATGGAATGAACCATGGAGCTGTGGAATAATGATGTTCTGTCTTATTCTCTGTACCTTCTGCTAATAATTCTTAGTATTTCATTTGTTTTTTTGACCTCTCAGGCACTAATTTGATGTTTTCATCAAAACATGCACAATAATCCAAAATGGCATTTCTGAGTACATGTGTGTGTGTATATATATATGTATAATTATGTATTTTACATATAGGATACCATCTCCCTTTGCCATCGTTTCTCTGAATGATTTAGTATTATCTGAAAGCTCTTACCTTGCCACATCCCCTTCTCCAGGCGTATGCACATGTCCCAGCACAGATCCATGCAGAACTCACTTATGACTTCCTCCCATTTAAAGAGCTGAAAACTTACTTCTGCGCTGTGTTTCCTGTTCCAACCAATTACTTGAACACGAGCCACCAGCATCCCCTGGCAGCAGAGACAGCCAGCAGCATCTGGGGCTGCATCAGCAGGAGCACAGCCAGATCAGGAAGCACTGGTTATCCCCTTCTGCTCTGCACTCACTAAACCCCACCTAGATACTGCGGCCAGTTTGGGTCCCCCCAGTACAGGTAAGACATTGATAAACTGCAGTGAGCTCAGTGATGGTCAGGGCTGGAGCAGTGCCCTTGAGGAGAGCCTGGGGCAGGGGGCTTGTCCAGCCTGGAGCAGAGAAGGCTTTGGGACACCTCACAGCCACCCCAGTGCCTACGGCGAGGTTATTGAGGAGATGGGAGTCAGACTCTCCAATGTGATGTGCAGTGGGAGGGTAAGAGACAATAGGCATAGATTTAATCTCCTCTGAAGTTTCACCTTTTCTGTCAACCAAAAACATTTTAAAACCTGTGGACTGTCTGCACTGACTTATGCCCGCATGTTATGCCCATGCCTCACGGTCCCTTAAAGCTCACAGAAAATAACTCCTTTATTTTTGAGGATTCAAAAGTCTTGGAGTCCCATTCTGAACTGGTTTTCACCTCACAATGACATGCAATTCCCCTTTGTGATTCCACTTTCCTGATCATATTTGTATTCCTCATGAATTTGTGGGGAAGGATAAGTAGGAGACTGACTCCAGGAGACATTTTGGGCTAGTTATCTAGAAAGGACAAACAGGTGTTAGGCATTCCATTGGTGTGATTTGGAAAAAATCAATAAATTTATTGAGTTTATTATTAATTAGGCCTAAGGGTTATTTTGGAGTTGAAGGAAATAAATTAGCAATTGAAAAGGCATGTTTTCCAATTTCACAGTTCTATCTGAACTGTAAAATATTTTGAGCATCTAATCAAATTAAAGAATCGAAGAGTATCTAGCAGATCTTCCATGCAAAGATCTACTAATTTATTTTTCTACTACCCATTTATTTTTCTAGAAAGAATGTTTTTCTTCTAATACAAAGATCTAATTGTTAAGACTTCAGAATAATGAAATAATGTCTTTTCATTGCTCTACAACTTCTAAGGTGCAATTTTTAACAGAAATACTGAATATTCAATGTATAGAATTAAGGACATATCACTAGAAAGCTACAGAGTTACCCCACAAATTTTTATTAAGGGACTACAACTTAGAGCAATGAATGATGCTTCAACTATGTTTACAAAGAAAGAGCAACAGTCACATCTAGTGGCCATAAAGTTAATTATTTCTATATACTTTGCATGGCTAATCTGAAAGGCATTTTTTATATTGAGTATCAGATGCTATTGTTTTCTATTTACATTGTATGCATCTTAATAAAATTTGAAATACCCATATAAGGAAGACACACATATATCTGTGTACAAATATATACTTTATAATTCTGAATTATGTTAGAGTAAAAAATGCTACCACACTAACAGAGGGAAGAAGAAGAAATTCAGAAGGTATTTAAAGATACTCATACGGGTAAAGAAACCTTTTTGATTTTGGCATGGGATGATGCCATTTATGAATCCAGTCAAATGTAACATGTAAAATGGTAATATAGCCAGAATTATCAAGGATTTGAGGTTTTTATAACCTTGAAAGCAGAAGGACCATCCTGAGGCTTGCCATATATGACAGCAAGCAGACATTTACGACGTTTTATTAAACTAATCCTTCAGGGCACATTAGAGCATATGGATGAAAACCTTTCCTCTCTTGGCTAGCCCGGATAAGTTGCTCTTCTGGCAGAAGAGAGATCTGCCTGTGAAAAGAAAAGGAAACCTTCCCGGAGATCAGACGGGGGCTCCATGGCCACCACTCTGAAGGACTTCAGGGAGGCTATGCTGACTTCCCCAGCTCCCCCAGCACTGCCAGCTACCACGGCACCTGGCCTTCCTGACTGCTCCAGGCAGGGCCACCGGTACCTTAACTCCCAATGAGCACTGATCAGCAGCATCCAGTCCTTGAGTTCCCCAACCAAAAGACAATATGGCACTACATATGGACAAGGGATAGCTCTGCTCCCCAGCCCAGCCGTATGCGGGATGAACTGATGCTTCATCCGATGCTGATCTTGTCCTCTGGCCTCTCTTCAAGGATGATGCAGACAGGAGCGGGCTCCACATGATCCAGCAAGAGAGTCTTACAAGAAACAAGCTGAAACAGCTGCTAACAAGTCAACCATCCCAGAAAGTGATAGGAGTACGTCCAGCCATACAGCTAGATGGAGCATTGAATCATATGCTTTCTCACCAACCTAGATGCAGTTCACCCTGCACACCACACAGAACAACGCTGCATGGTCAGGTCTCCTTCATAAGCCTGCATGGGCATGCAACACCCACTGCCTTTCACATCATTATGAGTTCCATTCTTTCAGTCTACATGATATTCCTTGAAGATTCCTTCCCCAAATTTCCTCTGCCTTATGATGAACTGATCAATATCACCACGAGTGCATAATCTAAGTACATGTAAACTACTTGGGGATTTGAGGTACGGGATTTGTATAATGCATCCAGAGTATATGTTCTTGCTACAAGACTGCAAGTACTCCTGTAGAGTGCAGTTTGGTACAAACCAGCTACACCACTCTGAGAATGATATCCAGCTTTCCTGGAAGCTGGAAATAAGCCACAGAACAAGCAGAGGACAATGAAACGCCTTCCATTGTTCCCAGGAGCTCTGCATCACTCTCCAAGTTTGAGGGCATTATGTTTTCTAGTACATGAAGTAAATTCAAGAGAAGCAGGTCATTCCTGGGTCAGGCATACTTTCTGGGTCACCAGCAAAGAATAAAGTTCTGAATCACAGAGTTTCTATTATTAAGATCAATGTAACAGCAAAATGAGACATGCCGATATGCATTTGTAGCATTGCCAGCATGAAAGGTTACACTTAAGAGTTGTCTAATTTACTCTTTTATCTGGCTTCATTTAAAGATTAGACAGAAGTCACAGTTATCTTCAGTAGTAAATATAGCACTAGTTCAAGCTGTTCTTGATAGATCTTTTCTTAATTAATGAATGAGGAAAGAAAGATTGTTCCTTTTAGGCGTGCACTGAATTTGATAACGACAGTTAAAAGTTTGCACACCGTTGGTGCAGCACATTGCACCGATACAAGAAATAGTAACAGCAGGTGTTGTGCTGAGGTGCAGAAATACTTCCTGAACTCTGTCACAGACCTACTGACCACTGCAATCATTTGCATTTAGTTGTTCTGCAGCATGAGACTGCACTGAAGAATGAAGCCACATGGGAGACCCACAAACAATATATAGGCAGACCCAGCACATATGCTAGTAGTTTTTGCCATCTTGTTTGTAGTTGTTTCCTTTTCTCTGTTTGAAGGCATAGCACTACATCCATGCTAAAGACACAGTACACAGAACATAGCCAGAGATGTCATTTGTCTTGGCTCGGCATGTGTGAATATGCTCATGAATTACCAGAGCTGTCCAGGGCACCCGAGCTTCTCACACAGCCTTTGGTTGAGCCCCATTATTATGAAGCCATATTTAAAAAGCTCATTTTAAACTTTATCACACAAGACTGGTGTTAGTCACAACAATGCACAGAAAAACTGCTTAGTTTTTAGTGGATGTCCACATTTTTTCACCTGACCTTAGAAACAGTGGAGAGATTATTAAATATACGATCTACTTCTCAGTTACTCTGTTCTCAGTTGGTTTATAAGGTGAAGACTTGGTTTCATACGCTCTATTTTTCACTTAAGCTTTCAGTCTTTGTCTTTTAGTATAAGAGCTGTAGAGCTGTAAGTAGGGCTGTACTCTGAACCATAGGGGCCAACAGGCAAGCTAACCCTGGCCTATCTTAAATTCAGGATATTCTTTATCACACCATTAAGAGACATGAACAACTTTTAGTTCTGAATGTTTGCTGCCCTCAAGAGGAGAACTTTAACAAATACCTAATCCATGACATTACTCTATTAAAAGCAATGACTGAGGGATGTTGTTTTTGTTTTGCAAACCAAAAACACATCCCAGTCATTATATCTCCAGCTGACTATGTCTTTAAAGAGTTTGCAGAGTCTGAAACACTTAGCTTTAGAGTTATTCATATTTTTAAATCAGACAAAAAGAAAAACCATATACTAGGTAACTGTCACCCCACCAACAACAACATAAGGTTTCAATTGGAGATTAAGTATGTATTTGGAAGAAAGATCCATGTAAGGTTACTAAATAGAAAAGCCTCATCCGGTTCAGGAAGTCCCCTGAGCTGAAAATAGTAGAAGTTTAGGAAATTACTCACAAATACCATTTATGTTTGCCCAGATCTTACTCCTCCCTTGGTGTCTGCTAATGGGCTTCACTAGGAGACAGGATACTGGATCAGATGGACCCATCAGCCACTCTTAGGTTCTGAAATATAGTCTTCAAGTATTGGTTAAGTAATGTAGGAAACTCTTCTGAGGAGCCCAGTGTCCTCATTTCCTGGAAGGAGCTCTGCAGCTCTTCAAACAAGGTATTTCCTGGAAGCAGTCAAAAACTTTCCAGGAGATTCTCGGTGGTTTGTTCTTTTAGCAAAACTCTACCAATGATTTTACAATTTTCTTGGGCATTGCTGTTTAGCCACATCTTTGTCTTTCCGGGAGAATTGAAGAGTAACAAAAAAATGGAATTAGAGAGCAACTTAAGAAAAACAAACAAAAAAATAGTTTGAGTATTTAAGCTCAAAAACAATCTAAATAGTTTCAGGTATCATTCAAGCCTTCCTTTGTGAAATACTTTCCTTAATTGCTAGATGTTCTTTTAGCCTTGTGCTGCTCAAGAAATTATGTTAAAGGCTCATATGCCGTATACAGTTACCACAGAGAGTGTGCCTGTGACACTGTTTAGCTGATGGGGAATCTCAACAGAAAATGTTGCACCAGATGTCTGCACCTGCATATAAAACACTGGAGGTTGAGACAACAGTACCATAAAAGCCAAGAACAGCATAGGTTATGCTGTCCTTTGTCACCACTGGAAAAGAGAAGGCCATTACCTTGTACAGGACCTTGTAATTTTCTCCTGTGCTTCCTTTGCTCTTGCCAGTCCAGGTTGTCACATAACTGTCTCTGTGACCCTGAAGAGAGACAGAAATATCCCTGCTGAGGGCTACTAATGTGTTTGAATAGTCATTTAAAAAAAAATAGGGACATTATTTACAAGATGTAAAAAGTTGCTACATGGTGTAACTAGTTTGTATGAGGTTTGAAGCTGCCTCTGTTTTAAAATGGAGGTAAACTTTCACTGAGTATTTGTGCCACTGCATGGTGCACAACAACAAAGATTTAAGTGGGAGATATGGACATCACTGTCTTCAAGGAAAGAGCTGCTCCTGTTTGGAGAGATTTCCCACAAAACACACCCCTTACATTAAAGTAAATTCACAGTTAACTTCTCTTACCTTAATGCAGATTTATCTTTTTTTTTTTCTTTCAGGACAAGCTGGTACTTAAAGCACATTCCTTAATCCTGACTACTGGAATCCAACAGCTGCTGCCCGTTTCCTATTCATGTAAGCCAAAGAATGATACTTGGTGTTCAGATTTGTCCCTTAGAGACAAGAACTAGAACTTTAGAGCTCAGATCATGTCTCCATTTTAGTTCAGGCTCATCAATAATAAAAAGCATTGCCAAATGATGTTGTAAAAGTGGTTACAGGAAAATCTGGAAATATTCCTAGTTGGCTTATTGTTTAGTTTCTAACTAAGAAAATATAGATTCAAATGCCTTGTATATTTACTTCTAAATGAACAAAACATTTCTTAGACAGAAGCTCCTGAGTTCCATTATAGGGAATATGTATATATTTCATATATGCATGCAGATACATAATACATTTTTCAGCCTTTCTAAGGTGGGGCTTTAGAGTTTAAGCAGATATAGGAAATCGTCAGAAACAGCTTGTAAGGATGTATGATTTACATTCCATCCTATATGGGTCAGGGCAATCCCAAGCAGAAATACAGCCTGGATGGGAATGGATTGAGAGCAGCCCTGAGGAGAAGGACTTGGGAGTGTTGGTTGATGAGAAGCTCAACATGACCTGGCAATGTGTGCTTGCAGCCCAGAAGGCCAAATGTATCCTGGGCTGCATCAGAAGAAGCGTGGCCAGCAGGTCGAGGGAGGTGATTCTGCCCCTCTGCTCTGCTCTGGTGAGACCCCACCTGGAGTACTGCATCCAGCTCTGGGGCCCCCAACATAAGAAGGACATGGACCTCTTGGAGCGAGTCCAGAGAAGGGCCACGAAGATGATCAGAGGGCTGGAGCAGCTCTCCCATGAAGACAGGCTGAGAGAGTTGGGGTTGTTCAGCCCAGAGAAGAGAAGGCTCCAGGGAGACCTTATAGCAGCCTTCCAGTACCTGAAGGGGGCCTGCAAGAAAGCTGGAGAGGGACTTTTTACAAGGGCATGTAGTGATAGGACAAGGGGTAATGGCTTTAAACTGAAAGAGGGTAGATTTAGACCAGATAGAAGGAAGAAATTCTTCACTGTGAGGGTGGTGAGGCCCCGAAACAGGTTGCCCAGAGAAGCTGTGGATGCCCCATCCCTGGAAGTGTTCAACGACAGGCTGGATGGGGCTTTGAGCAACCTGATCTAGTGGAAGGTGTCCCTGCCCATGGCAGGAGGCTTGGAACCAGATGATCTTTAAGGTTCCTTTCAACCCAAACCATTCTATGATTCTGTGATTCTATGGTAAATAAGCATGAATTGCTGTACTTAAATCTGTAATAGTGTGTGCTGGTTTTGGCTGGGATAGAGTTAATTTTCTTCACAGTAGCTGGTATGGGGCTATGTTTTGGATTTGTGATTAACACAGGAAAGTTTTAGTTATTGCTGAGCAGCGCTTGCACAGAGTCAAGGCCTTTTCTGCTTCTCACCCCACCCCACCAGCGAGCAGGCTGGGGGTGCACAAGAGGTTAAGAGGGGACACAGCTGGGACAGCTGACCCCAACTGACCAAAGGGCTATTCCATACCATATGGCGTCATGCTCAGTATGTAAAGCTGGGGAAGAAGAAGGAAGGGGGGACATTCAGAGTGATGGTGTTTGTCTTCCCAAGTAACCATTACGCGTGATGGAGCCCTGCTTTCCTGGAGATGGCTGAACACCTGCCTGCCCATGGGAAGGAGTGAATGAATTCCTTGTTTTGCTTTGCTTGTGTGCGAGGCTTTTGCTTTACCTATTAAACTGACTTTATCTCAACCCATAGATTTTCTCTCTTTTACCCTTCTGATTCTCTTCCCCATCCCAGCAGAGGAAAATGAGCGAGTGACTGTGTGGTGCTTAGTTGTGGGGTGGGGTTAAACCACAACATAGTGTAACTTGCACAAGAGCATTTGCATTCATAAATTTAAAAAGAAACAAAGCTGTGGTGTCTTACAAAATTTAACTAATTAAAAGCCTAAAAACCCCTAAGTGACTTTCATGTAACAGCATAAACACTGTTGCAATTCTGACTGCTTTGGCAATCACTCTATTAATACAGTATTACTGTGATTGCAGAAATTTAATACAACAAAAATCAGTGTGAAACTACATGGAGGAAGAAGGTGACACCTGTTTTAAAACCAATTTTGGTCATTTACATGCATTGTCTCATAGACTGTTCTCCTGCACTCACACGTTCACCTGCAGCAAGATGTGTGTGTCCCAGTGGTCTGGCTAATTTCACTTATACATGACACAGGGGACAAGGGACATCAGCTCTCAACTCCTAACTAAACCTCTTGGATTCCTCTTGCTGACAATGGGTTTTAGACATAGGTCTAATTCACTTTGTGAGTTAGTTACTATGGCATGAACTTTTGCCTCAGAATCTTGCTTAAAGAATCCTCCTCCATAAACTTTTGGGAAGGTTGCTACCCACGGTCTGTATCCTCATTTGGGCATCTTTTTGACTACAACCTTGCTGCCGTCCTCCTGTTATCAGACTTCAAGTCTTCTGCTTAAGCGTCATCATGCTGTGGCCCCATCAGAGCTCAGGCCTTCTGGTCTTGCTGTAAACAACCCATTCTTTGGTGTTCACCCCTTTGACTGACGTTAACCATGTCCTTGGTTATCAGTGTATGACGTTCTTCAACCTTTGCTTGGTATTGTTTCTTCTGGTGCTTTTACATACCTACATTTCCATCCATAATTCATTCTACTCATCTTTGTACTTCTGTTACAAATCTCTCCATGTTATGCAAGGCCAAATCTGGGAAAAAGGCTCAATTCTATTTCAAGCTTCAGAGAAACCTGAAAAATGAAACTGCATGCTCAGCTCTAGAAATAGCAAGTATATATTTATATTCAGCAATTTCTTTGCTCATTTCTGCAGCATAGCTAAAGAAGACCCCACAGGCCTTCTTGCATCTGTCCTCTGCTGATGAAGGCATGGCTGTCTCAGTTTCATTCATGTCCTTAAACAGAACATACTACCTTGGCTTTGAATGCTCTCCAGCTAAAAAACAGATCATGGAGACCACATTTGCTGTATCCTCATCATTCTGTGTTATACCATTGCAAACCTCAGCTATAAGTTAATGAGAGAATTACATTCTCTCATTCCTTTAAATGTCTGTTTCATCTCCCCCATGTGGGGCAAAAAATGCGTATCTAATTTTCTTAGGAAAGATAAGTTTCTAGAAAGTCATTCTGCAATTGGAACACAACCTCCAATGATTCGGGTGATTCTGAATTAGGAATTCAGAGAAGGAATGTTTCCTACAGGGTCAACTGCCAGCTGTGTTGAGGGCCTGTGGTGGCCCTCAAGGCTCTTACGACTGGGGATATGTGAGAGCCAAATACGCTCTGAGCAGGTGCTTTGAGATATTACACATGAGGAGGGCTTCATGTTTAATACCAAATTTCCTTATTTGTAGATATTTGATGTTACACAGGATTTTGATTTAGCAGAGTGATACAGCAATGTACTAAAATCACAGGTGCAATATAGCCATTGCAATACACAGTTGGATCACCACACAAACCCGATTGCCATTACCAGTCCCTGTATGCTCACCATTACGACACCGGGCTTCCCAGTCTCCAGGGAGGAATATGTGAGTTGAAACCAGCTCAAGTCAGTTGCTCTCTTCAAAGTTCATTTTCTTGGTTGTTCAGCTTTTATACTTTTAGGTTTGGCTGAGTCGCCTACACACATCTCCACCCATGCTGTTTCTCTCCCCTAATTATCTCAGGCAAGGCTGTTTACACAACTCAAAACCCCACTGGTACAGCTGGATATCTAAAACAAAGGTCACCCTCAACACCCTTTGTGCTGAGATAAGTTCAGCTTTCCTTATGATAATTGGTGGCCATTCCTTATATTGTGCCCTGAGCTCATCATTCTTGCCCATTTCCTCTGAGCCTTCTTTCATTGTAGGCGTTTGTTGTCACAGGGTGTGATTCTCTTCTTTATTTCTTTTTATACCAAAAAATGCAAACTTGAAAAACATTCGTTACATTGAAGATAAAAAGTGAGCATGGCATTTGGTTTTGTGCCTCTATTCTCAAGGAAATATGTTTTTAAAAAGCAACCCTAGTAATAATTTTGCCACAGAAGACCACTAGATGTTTGAGATTCAGCTGGTACTGAACTTCAGCTGCAGCTTTTTGCTGAGGCCAGTGTCTTGCTAAATGAACCCTACCTTCTTAAATTTTCAGGACTAATCAGTTATTTCAGTAGCATTATCGAGAAGGTGTTTAAAGCAATATATGAACATGTCTCCATATGGATATTATTTCAGACAATTTTTAACAATTTTGTAAATGACAATATAGCCTAAAACCATTAGCTGGGCCTCAAGAGTCTGTGACAGAGAACAATAAGAATTCATTAATTGTAGCTTCTGCTAACTCTGACAGGCATATTTGAAATACGATTATGTTGGGAGAGTAACAGCCAGCTGTTGCTGACTAACGATCTCATCATTTTATGTGTATACAATGATCTTCTTATTTTATATTTATCAGGGGACAAACATGGCAAACTGACCCAACCAGGTAAATAACTTCATGAAGACAAAGCTGAGCATACATTGTCCAGGAAGGAGGATTTGTTATCAAAACTAAAAGATGGATATGTGTTTTTCTCTCTATGAAGAAAGAGTGTCAAAGTGCTCACTGCGTAGATCTGATACCTTTGTCCACGCTGAACTGTTCTGTACTAATCAAAGAAAAAAGTACTGGGGTTGAACCTTCTCTGAAAAACTTTATGAAATAGATCCACCAAAAACTTACATGGGCTTGTAGCTACCCAGGCACTTTGTGGAAGTCTCAGTACAGGGCCTGGTAAACAAAATCTAAACCCTGTAAACCCAGCTTCCCTGTCAGAGCGTGCTGCGGACCATGTGCACTGGCCAGGACTCCCCATGCAGCACCATAGTCCCATGGCCTGTTTAATCGGGGAGTGCCATGCTGTGAGGGACCATCTCCACTCTGCATCAGCACAAGCATGACAGAGGTGGCACAGGAACCTGTCTCAGGCAAATGCTCCCACCTGCTTTTGTGGGATAGTTTTGAGCCAGATTTATTCCTTGATCTGCTCCACCATGAAGCCACATCAGCACAAGTGACTGGGGAAGCAAAAGAACAAGAGTGAATGGCCAAGGATCAGGCTGGGAAGGAGTGGGAAACTGTTCCTTCTGGAGGACTTGTGTTGATTTACACTTACATGGGAATAACGAGAGCCAGTGTGAAGGGAAGGGAGACAAAAGGCAATGGCAGGAATCAAGTACATCTTGACGTCCACCTCATTCAAGGATCATCTATCCCCATCATAACATAGAAGTTAAATACCAATGCTAACCCTCTTTCATAAAGTGGGAATGAGGAGGCGTCTCTACTGAACACCTCGGTAATTAATGAACTCACTCAGAATACTGAAGTGCCTCCCTTGCCTAATGTGATTTCATCAAACACCTCCTCTCCCGGTCTAACTGGTAGGCTCATTCCTCCTCTCAACATGTAACTGAGGCAGGGTTGAAAGAAGACATGAGTGGGTGAAATCTGTAACATGGTGACTAAGGTAATTGCTTGGAACTGAAATTTAAAGAGTTCTTGTGCTCAACTCCGACCGATACTTTGCATATAATAATTCAGTGTTAATCAGAGAAAGAATGAAAACCCTAGTACTTCTCCATCCATGTCAATGCCTGCACTAGTAAGATATTAGGTCATGTTGTCTCTTGTTCACTTTGGGATGCTTCCATCCAAAACAGAAATGCCTGACTCAGAGAGAACCCTGCAGCAGTTAGAGCATTTAGTTTGCAGAAAGATGCAAGCTCAGACAGAAAAGAGATCTGAATCGCAGCATCTGACTTCTGGGTGTAACATCGGGCAGAAGAGGCAGCAAGCGTCCTCAACCTTCTCATGTGAAGTGCATTAGGGCTGCACATGAAATCAAAGGGGATCGTTGGCTCGGCTCTGCATCCTGACAGGCCTAACACATGAGCAAGGTGGGGAACTGCACAGTGCTGTCAAGACTTAAGCAGCTTTGCTGGTTCTCAGAAGCAGACCTAGAAGCACATCCATATTGGGAGTATTCAGAGCTGAATCGGGATGGAGCATTACATGCCCATGGAAATCTAGCCACCTGTAGACATTTAGATGTTGCCAGGCCTAAAACCTGTTTCACAGTAGAGGAATGATCGTTACGGAAAATGAGCAGCCCTGGTTTTCGACACTTTCAAAGGGATCTGCAAATCATGTGCACCTTTGAAAATCAGAGTCCTGGGATGTGGCAGCAGTTGCTTACTCTTTCACCTTGGCTCAGTGCCCAGATTTGGATAGAAACAGCTGAAATGGTTCCCAATATGGAGATGCGAATTTATTTAACACAGCAAACCCAGATGAACTGCTTTACAAACTTAGATCCCAAGAGAGGCTAAATCATTACTGTAATGACCAAACCATATTGTCTCAAGAAGTTTTGTGACAAACTCTTCCTCTGAGTTTTCAACATGGCAACTTTACTTTTGCCTTTGCTTTTGTGAAACAGCAACAGTATTACTCGGAGCAAAATAAACTAGCTTTATTTTGCTGGATTTATTACAATCCAGAAACTTAGATAGAGGAAGGGGAATCAATGTTGAGTGTGCACATTATCATTATAAAATATATATATTGCAGAATTATTGTAGCAAGCTCTATAAGCAAACTAAACATCAGAAACCTGAGAAGCTCAGAATTAAATGTAGAATTCCAAAAATCTCAATATGTTCAGATCTGCAAAGGCTCAGTAAGATGCACAACCTTAACCTTAACGCTGTGTCCTAGCACAGTAATTGTACTCCTACAGTTAATACAATACAGTTATGTTTCAAAGATTGTAACTGAAATTAGGTTTTCTTTCTTCTCTGATGGTATTCCTTTAAAGTCTGTTAAAAGATGTTTGGCACACCTTCCTCAAATCCTGATTTTTCCTGCAGAACCTGCCCTGCTACTTGGCAGTGCACATGACTGAGTTGTACATATCTGTACAATTAATGTACCTGCTAATTAGATGAGTTGTTTGTGGTATAACTCTTTAAGACCAAGGCAACAGAACAGAGCAGAAATTTTCAAGGTTAGTACTAAATGTTTCCAAATTGTAACATACAGTTTCTTTATTGAATGGGGTATGAAACATTTTGAGAATTTGATGTAGTTTAATGTCTTAAAATATACTAGGAATAGGATATATTGGCCTTCTGTTGATCTGAACATGTTGCCAGAAATACAAGCCTCTCCCATTGAAATGCATTAGCAATGATACACAAGAAGGAAAACTAAACTCAAACGGGCAGTGAATTAAACAAGTGAATAACTACCTTGTCAGAATAGTTCTTTCCCCTGAAATAACTGAAATAAGATCAGTCAAGGTTTTATGTAATTCTAAAAAATGTGAATATGGCTGTCAGACACCAGCAGTATTCTAAGAAAGTCAAGCACATGGTATCTAGACATGAAAATGTAAAATTTTGAGTTATGATTGAAATCCCAAGAGGGAAGCAGATTGCGTGGCACAGTAAGAACATATGGTACAGCTTTGACTTTTTTTTATAATATGTATTTTTAAGGCAGTACTCTTCAGGTTTATTTTAGTACTTTACTTACATAAAAATTCTGAAGATCTCTAAAGCCATTGATGAGCAGGAAGACATTGCTGATGGTAGCCCACAGAATGAGGAAAATGCATAATGTACCACTATTTGCTAGCAAAATTCCCCACATTTCTGGCTAAGAAAGAACAAATGCCAGATTTAGTTCAATGAAGATTAATGTGTGACATTCAGTAATAATCTCATCAGACCCATGAAACAAAAAAATTACACAAACAGAAAAATTCTCAAAAGCCAAAATCCCCTTCGCTTTACAGTGAACATGTTCATGTATACAGAAAAATTTCACCTTTTTCCCCCAATGTAACTCTGTGAACAGAAACTTGCCTGAAGAAAGAAAACTGATACGCAAGTAACCAACGGGTTTGTACCCTTATTGCCAGTTAAAATGGCTAAAAAGCCACGTGTCAGACACTGCAAATAAGACGTATTTTTAATCTAGTCCTCTGCATATTTGGTTTCACATACTCGACAGTTCAGCTTTCTTTGCAAGTTTATATATGACCATGAAGGCTAGAAATTAACTTTAAAACCCCTCTTCAAAGTTGAGATTTTCCCTTAACTACTTCACCCAAAATTTTATTTGGAGCTCGCCAGAGCCTTTAGGTAGTCTTTATAGTTCTCTTTGCTGAACAGTTGCACAGGCATTAAACTGCCGTGCAACCCATTACAAAAGCCGTGTCAACCCGCAGTAATGGAGACACAGCGCTCCCGCAGGCACTGCGACGGCGTAACGTGTTTTTATCCCGGACAATGAATCAGCAAAAAAAAAAAAAATCAGAAGCAAATGCTTGCACATCGGTTCCGTTTCCGATTCGGAGGATTTCGCGCACCCCCGCGCTGCAGCACTGGCATGTCCCTTCAGCGGTGCCTGAGGGAGGGAGGCCACCCGCCACCGCCGCAGGCCGCGGCCCTGAGGCGGGACCGACCCCCCGAGGAGGCCGCAGCCATCCCGCCCGCGCGGAAGCGGGGCCCGAAGGTGCCCTGGGGCGGCGACTGCGACAGGCGGCTCCCGCCCCTCCCAGACGGCGGCCCCGCCGCCGCGGGACGTGGCTGCCTGCGGCCCTGCGCTCCGCTCCCGCCCGCCCCGCCCCGCCCCGCGCGGCACGCCCTGCTCCCGCGGCCGCCCCTGGGGCCCGGCATCCGGCCCCGGGTTCCGGCGCGTGGAGCACGCCGCTTCTCTGATTGGCTGCCTCCACCGCAGGCTCCGCCAGCTCCGTATAGCGGCCGTACAGCGCGGCCGTATTGGTCGGTTTAGTCCCGGCGCTCTCGCGCCGCGGGCCGCGAGAGGGTGTGCCTCCCCGCGGATTGGTGGGGCGGCATGGCGCATGCGCCTCCCCTTGGCCTCGCCCATCCTCCCCCCGCAGCCGCCGCCGCCGGCCGCGCTCTGGTCTCGCGCGGCACCCTCCCGCCATGGCGGCCGCCGCGGAGGAGCCGTTCCCTTTCCACGGCCTCCTGCCCAAGAAGGAGACTGGCGCCGCCGCCTTCCTCGCCCGCTTCCCCGACTTCGATGGGCGGGGGGTGCTACTGGCTGTGCTGGACACCGGCGTGGACCCGGGGGCGCCGGGCATGCAGGTAACGGGCGGTGGGGAGGAGCCGCCCCCGGCGGCGGCCCTGAGTCACGGCCGCGGGGAGCGGTGGCGGGCGGGCCCTCCGGGGGCGGGGGGAGCACCCGGGCCCTGTCGGGCTGCCCCCGTGGCGTTGTGGCGGGCGGCGGCCGCGCTCCCGGGGGGACGGGGACGAGTGTGGGGCCGGGGCGTTCGTCCGGGAGGGGCCATGGCCCCCGGGCGGCCCGAGGCGTCGGCGAGAGCAGGGGAGGCCCCCGAAGGGCTGTCCTGGGGACTTGTCGTTTGTTTGTTTGTTTGCTTACGGTTCCTGCTGAGTATCCGTTCGCGTGCGCGTGGGCTCTGGCGCGGGAGGGCGGAGGAATCCTGTAGACAGGGGCTCCGCACGGGTCACGCCGGGTGTTTGTGTAAGGATCCTCCTTTTAAGCCGTTCACAGGCGGTTTGTGGTACTTAAATCTCTTTGGCTGTTTTCTTGCACACAGAACTCACTATAAAAGAATACTTTGTGTTTTTGTTAAACCTTAGCGTTACTTCAATAGTGGGTAGCTAGAGGCTGCAAACAGCCGCTTAGATCTTTTACATGGAAAGTGTATTTCTGGCAACGTTTGTGTACCTCTCTTTCTCAGTGTATTTTTGGTGCGTTGCATTGCAATAACAATCTGTATCAAATGTGGTTCTGCCAGCTTTTTTTGGATCTGCTAGCTTTGTAGCTCAGATCACACAGTGATTGCCATTACGATCTCGATCTCAGTTTTGTAAATTTCTGTGTGTGCAACTTCAATTTTGGCATTTCTCAGCACTTCCTTATTTCTTTTAACTCTTGTCTCTTAACATTTCTTTATCGTGTAAGTTTCTGTGTGGCCTTTTATGTCACTACTGCTTCCAATTTCTTGTCAACGTGTTTTCTCTGAGATGTGGCAAAGGAAGCCTTGAGAAATGATTCAGAGAGAGTTGTGTGCAACTCGCTGGGATACTGTATCCTTTATCTTTTTAACTAACCAGCACCTGTGTTGGTTTCTGCCCTTTCTTTGGCACAGACACAGATTTTACTCCTAAGTGACCTAGTTCAGGGACCTACCCTGGTAGATCTTCAGTTCAGTGTTCTGAAATAAATCCTTATGGGGTTCAGGTAAGTGAAAGGATGAGTGAAGAGGACAGGTAGGGTGGAAGGAGGGACGGGACAGCTATAACTTCAATTGATTTAAGCTGGAATGAAACTGGTGCTTTTGGCAAAAAGTTGTGGGTAAGTGGAATAGTAATTCAGAAGCTTAAAGAAAGGTAGCCAAAAAGCAAACAAGATAATACCATTGGCAGACCAGAAAGTAGTAAAGGACAATGAGGAAGATGTGAATATAAATGGGATGTGCATAGTACTGAAGTTTCACATATAAAAGCAAAAAACCTACATCTCTAGAGGTTATAAATGAGGAGTGGTCAACCAAAAAAAAAAGCATGAGTTTATGGGCAGTAGAGGGAAGCTGTGCTCTGAGATAGGTAACCCAAGGCTCATTGAGGGATAGTAAGGGATACTTATGAACCCTCATGATCTCAGTGTTGACCATACCAATTTTCTTGAACCTGTTTTCTTTACGTGGAGGATAAAATTTCAGGTAGTGAAGTAAAAGATTTGTAGAGAACTTTGGGGGCGGGGGGTAGCATGAAATTAATCTTGCAATGAGTGAGAGTGAGTTTGCAGGGATGTTAGAGAAACGTGTAAAGAAGCTGTGTGCTCTTTCCACACTGCCCAGTTAATACGCCTGACTTAGGCTACTTACTAAACAGAACAGGGAAGCGTATTGCACAAGGTACAGGGAATTATAAAGGAGATGTAGGCAACACCCAGTCTGTAGAATAGCTTTATAAGTGTTTTTTCAGCAAGAGGATGTCCTCACTTTGTGGAGTATTGGGCAGTTTACATTTTGCATCCACTGAATAAGATGGTGTCCTGGGCGCAGACAGCGAGACAGTGTAGCTGTACTGCGACAAGTAGTTTCTAATCTTTGGACTTTTTTTTTTTATGTCTCTGTCTTCTCTGCTGCTGCTTTTTCTTACTGTCAGTCTTACTGTCAGTCCTTGGCCTGGCATGGAGTTAGAATTATGAGAAATGAGTCAGTTGCCTATAGGGAAGAGAAGGCATTATATGTAGCAAGGTGAATAGGTATTACAACTTTGAGTTCAAGTTAATGTCAATAATGATTACAGGCCAAAATGAGCTACCCTGTTTCAAATATAGTGACTTTTTTAGCCAAAACAAAACAGTTCATGTTTTTCTGCTCCCTAGTGTCTCATTCCTGGCTAGGGTTCCTTTGCTTGTTGATGTTTACAAACTTTGGTTTGTAAACCCTGATACCCTAAATGTATGGCATGCGATCGCTTGCTGAGGGACAAAAAGATTTGGGGCCAGAGTATGACAGGGAAGTACCATTATGCTTATATTCTTCCCTGGACGCTTGCTGCTATAGAGGGAATAGTTACTGGGCTTAACAAACCTTCTTAGATAGATTTCATTTTTCTGTTGGTTGGCTTGCTTTGCCACACAAAATGTTAATCTAACTTGTACTTACTTTCCTTTTCTTTCTGAATCTTTTGTAGCCAGTGACCCCTAGGGAACTCTTTTCACCTCATCTTCCATTGCTTTACACTCCACCTGTTGATGCCAACTGTAAAGTTCAGTTTGTCTGCTTCTTTCATGCTGGTTTCTTCCCCTTCTCAGCCCTCTTGGTAGAATATATTTCCTATTGTTATCTGCTTGTTATCAGAGTCATGGCTTGTAATTCCTCATTAAGGCACAACAACTGATGAAATTTTAGGTGGGCAGATAAGGTATGTTTAATGGAGCATTGTGGTTGTGTGTGTATAGTCTTTGTTCAACCCTACCCTGTCCTTTCCCTGTTGCTGTTGTCACTTCCTCTTATGTTTCAAGATAGAGAAATCAGTTCATCAGCTTCTGGCAATTTTGCTTATTTTGTGAAGTGCCTGATGGAATTATTATTGACTAAAATTAGCTTGTGCTTTTATGAGACGACCTTTTAGCAGTAGTAGCTAGTTTGGTTTGACTTGCTTTTCAGCACTGAATTAAAATAATTTTCAATTTTCAATTTTTTTTAATTTGTGATGATGATCAGCTGTCCCGTGACCAAAGTGCTGAAGAACTTGTTCGTCTCTTGTTGCTGCAATAGCTGTCAGTTGGAATCAGTAACGTTGTATGGTCTGGCAAAAACATGCTCAAATGTATCTGGCTTTGCCTTTTAATTTGGGATTGTCACAGATACTGGTGCTCCTCTATTTCTGTTATACTGATCAGCTGCTAGGATTGTGCAGATAGATTATTTTTAATGTGATCGACTTACTAATTTATTTGTTTTACAAAGTCAGAGCTAACATTAAAGTATGTTTTTCAAACTGAAATGTATAAACAACAAAATAATTTTCAGTTATAAACCAGTGGACTATTTTATTTATTTTTTCAAATGACTGTAGGCAAACCATGATATTAAAGCTAGATTGGGGATTTTGTTATAAATACACTATAAAATATTTTTAATTGTATAAAAGTTCTTCATTTTTTGAATTTTAATGGGAAAGGTACTAAAATGTACCTTCTGTCTGTAATAAATTCATTACTTCAGGATTTTTCTGTTCACACAAGGGAATTTATCAAGTTCACTTGATTATTTTTTTTAAATTATTATTATATTTTCCTCAGAATTACAAGCCTTGAAAAGGAAAACCCAGTTGAACTCTTGAGTTTCACTGTAGCATTACTACTGGTGGGCAGTATGCCAAACAACAGTTCAGGTCAGCCAAAGAAGCCATATCGGTTACTTGCCCTAAATTACTGTGAACCTGTCTGGATTGCTGCTGTTAGTAATTGAACCATGGACCTTTGCACCTGAAATTCTGAGTTTCTTGTGTCTGAAAGACTCCGATTTCTTGATTCTAATTGTACAAACTCATGTGTGTGTGTGGACCTGCTGTTCAGCTAGGAGACAAAGAGCTGTATAGTGTAGGAGTTGCACATTGTCTTCCTGGCTAGGAAACAACTTTTAAAACTGCCCAAGCTCGCTATGGCATAAATCTGTGTTCTAGCCACCTGTTGCAGTATAACTTGTCTACTTCAAACAAGTCACCTTGGATTATGTTTTCATTCTTGTTTTCTTGTGCTTTGATCACTGAATCACCGATTGATCACATCGAATCACAAAGTGATTTGATCACTTTGATTTAGAGGCACATGAAAAATGTCTGATTCTGATAATCTCAGGTTTGGTTTGCAGTTGCTTTATTACTGGAGCAGCTGTTGACTTTTCTGTGAGTGGAGACTGGCATTTGAAGTCATTAATTACAAAAGCTAGAAAATTATATGGTTTTGAGTGCCTACACACTGTTTCCCAAGTAAATTTTCACTACTGTGTAACTGTTGTTCAGTAGATGTTTTACCAGGTTAACATGTTTTAACAATTTTCTTAACTGAATGTGAATTTCTATGAACAGAGTAACAGTATTGGTTTCTGTAATGGAAGGTCTTCCTTAGCAAGCCTCTTCAAAAGCGGTATTTGTTACCTTCTGGGAAATGAAATGAATGCCCTCTTTATCGTTGCCATGGATTTGGGATTTTTGGGATATGTTTTTTTTCAGCTGTTTAAACCTGTTTTTATTTGGGGGAAAGCTTAGTCATAAGCTTTCCCCCAAAAAAAACTTAAACTTAGTCATACCCTTGGTAATTGTGTAGAAGGTTCCTCTAGGTGAAAGGAACTTTAGATTGGTTAGTAGTTTCTTTTTTGGTGGTGTTTAGTTGCCTGCAACTACTGTAAAGTCCATCAGGGCTAGTTTTCATTTAATTTGAGGAGGCTTTAAATTAATGCTCATAAATTCTTCTTAGCTAGTCAGCTCTCTTTCTCCTCACCCTGGTAAAAATATTGCTTATACAGTATTAGGTGTATATAGCCATAGCTCCTAACACTTCAGATTGATTAAAACATGAAGCAGAATCCTTGAAACGGGAAAAATAACATGATGGTAGCTTGCGTTCCTTTTAGGTTTAAGCTCAGTTAAGAAGCTCAAGCTTCTGAGTGCATGTACTTCAGCACCTTTCATTTTGTTAGAGTTGTGCTCTCATTATTGTAAAATTTAGCCAGAATGGTGAGTTGGAAGCAATGTGGTAAATCGTTTGAACACAAATAGTAGTTTTTGCAAATGTGTTTTCAAATTTAGGGTTGGTTTTAAATTGAGGCTCCTGTGCTTTATTGATAAAATGTTTTTGCTTGCTTCTCTTCTAAATCCTTTTTGGAAATGAGTTAGTGAATTTGTATAAACCAGAAAGATGGACACGTTGCTCTTAGTTCATTGAAAATTTAACTAATTCAAGTTGGTTTTATGTCCTTCAGTTAAAGGTTGGGTGCTCAAGAAAGTTAGTTGATATTTTTATTAACAAAAACAAAAAATTTCCTGGTTTGTATGCTAAAGGATAATCAACTACATTTTCAATCTCTCTGTGCTCGTATTTTCAGATTACAACTGATGGGAAACCCAAGATAATTGATATAATTGATACAACAGGCAGTGGTGATGTAACTACATGTACCATTGTAGAACCTAAAGATGGGGAAATTACCGGTCTTTCTGGAAGAACTTTAAAGGTGAGTATTTGATGGTACAGAAACACCACTGGGCATCTTTTTCTTTTTTTCTTGTTTAACAACAAATTTAGCACTTATGTTGGTTTCTGCAGAACTTACTTCCTTTTATCCAGATCTTATCTGACACTAGTACTGCATTTGCTCATCTTTGTAGAGGTTGCTTGACATTTCTTTTACTTTTCATATGTCTTTATATTGAATATTCTCTATAGGTGAATGGGGGTGTGTACAGAGTTTTGTTGGGGGCTTGATAATCATTTAATTACTCTTTGTTCAAATCACTATCTGATACAGTTTTGGAAGTTAGCTGAAGAAAACATGCTAGCATGCTTTAAAAATATCAGACGTGGTTCTCTCTTTATAAGTGCTAGTATTTTCCACATTTGTATAAACTACAAGAAGAATCATGTTAAGCTTGTGGTAAATAGTTGTAGAGACTGAAAAATCTGTGAGGACTTAGTTGTAGGCTCACTGCATTCTCTCTGAATAGAGCAGAAATGGTGTAGGGTTTTCAGAACGGATATGATGAGATCTAGTAGAGGTCTCGGCTACATAGAACTGCTGATGTTACTGACATGTTCTTGACTGGCTGGTTAGATTGATGAGGTTATATGGGGGCATCAATCTTTGCAGCTCTCCATACTATCAGCTTTCTTCTGAATTTTGCACAGAAATTGATTGTAAGGGTGAATCTGTTGCTGTCTTTTGCTGTTATTACTAGGAATAGTGGATCTGATACATTCAGAGTCTAAACTGCAGCAAGATACGAAATTAGACATTCAGGTGTTTGTCATGACCTCTAACCATAATACCCCTTCCTGCTAGGGTGCTGCTTTTCATTTATAGTGCTATCTCCCCAGACCTCTACCCAATAGAGTCACTTGCTGGGGCTGTGTGTTTTAAAAGTAGAGTATCAGGGCAACTGATACTTAAAGATGTTCAATGGCAGTGTCACATGAATTGATACTGATTCCTTTGGAACTAGATTGAAATTTTCATGTAATGTCGTTGAAACTTAGTGCAGTAGTTACTGTCGTGGAGACAGGGAATTAAATTGGCAATACTTGGAAGTCTGTTCTGCTAAGCTCTCTTACACAGTGTTGAATTTTTTTTTTTTTGCTGCCATTAGTTAACCTATTTCTGAATATAATTTTCTGTAGATTCCAGCGAACTGGGTAAATCCTTCAGGCAAATATCACATTGGCATAAAAAATGGTTATGATATCTATCCTAAAGCTCTTAAGGAGAGGATTCAGGTAAGGAATTATGTTTTGCTTCTGGTGTATGGTCATATTTCACTGTTCTGATTTTTAAGTTTTTCCAGGAAACTACAGTATGTGATTTGCTAACACGTCAGCTGCTAGCCAGCACTTGAGAGCTATTCTCTCACTCTTTTGTTTAGTTTTGACGTGATCCATTTCTTCTGTGATTTTTCAGAACAACAGGAGGTGGCCCAGTGGTTCTTCTCACAGTGGTCCATTGAGGCAAAAAGTCTAGAAATTACTGATACCTGTTTCTTTCTCCTGTGTAGCTATTGATGTTTGTTTATAGTACTGTATTGAACTTTTTTAGCCGTTGTGTCTCAAATCAGGATTTTCAAATTATTTTTGTAGTCTTCATACTTTGACATATGTATTTGTCAATATATTGAGGAACCTGGTTTTCTTTTACAGAAAGAACGCAAGGAGAAGCTCTGGGATCCTGTTCACAGACTGGCTCTAGCAGAGGCCTGTAGGAAACAAGAAGAATTTGATGCTGCTCATAGCTCTCCCTCCCAGGTTTGTATAAGTCTAAATAAATTTGTAAACTTGTTGTTTGCAATAATTTGTTACTGGTTAGAGGATTCAAATATTTTATTAGATGAGTGAAGGAAAGGTACTTGTGATTATTTTGGCAGATAACTTACCAGTGTATCTTCTGATTAATTTAAAAACTCTGTACGTGAATGGTTGTTTGATTTCTTAGTGTTGTTAACTTTCTAAACTTGTCAAATATGAAAAGGGCATTACTTCAAATACTTTGTAGCATATTTTTAGTGAGTTTTATTTTTAATTTAATATGCTCTTTTTTGAGGCTGTCATCCTTGCTGTGTTCAAATTTGTAATCTTCTAAACATATCCTTTCTTTTGTAAACTAGGTACTATTTCAGTGAAGTACCAGAAATGCCTTAGGTCACTTCTGTGTCGTTTAACAATGTGTTAAAAAAATGAGGCCTTTAAATGTCACAATTACAGAAACTGGAAATAGTTATACATAATAGGCCAAAAATAAATAGTCCGCTGTTGAAGACCATTGAACTTCTAGATGTTTGTGACTCTTAGGATAGTCTTTCGTTCCATTACTTCAAGAATGTATGTATAGCATCAGAAAGGAGTATAGGATTACCTATCTTGTAATAATTTTAGAACTACTCTAACTGTATTTTTGTTGCCTTATTAGGTAAATAAGCTAATAAAGGAAGAACTTCAAAATCAAGTGGAACTGTTGAATTCTTTTGAGAAAAAATATAGTGATCCTGGCCCAGTATATGATTGTCTAGTATGGAATGATGGTGAGACCTGGAGGTAAATGCCTAAACTTGTCTAAAATGTCTTGTTCTACACATAAAACAACAGCTTGCGTTAAAGACTCTGCTAACTTTTAAATGTACCCTCTTTATAGAGGTCTTAAATATTATTTGCTTTAAAATAATCCTGCTGTATCACTTCAATTTCATGACAAAGTTCCGATCCCAAATGAAGATGGGGTAGAATGAAGTCTTATTAAAGACAGCATGATATAAAGTGTAATCTTGTGGGATTTTCCTCTGAGGCAGAGTAAAATTGCTTTGAGTATCCATTGGTGATAGGAAAACAAACAAACAAAACAGAAGTCTTTGCACAAACTTCAGGATGTAATATGGCGCTTTTCTTGACTGATAACATGCATCGTACAAAACAGTGGGTAAGACTTCAAATGTTTGTGTACCAGCACTGAACTTTTACAGCTTTAGTAAAATTTCTTCCTTGAAAAAATTGCCTGAATTTCCATATGCTTGCTTTTCAAAGACAGATTTATCTGAATTTAGTAGCATTTGAAAGATTAGTTTATTTAGAGATCTTTGTAGTTTCTGAATCTAAGTGTAAACAACTAGGTTTAAAAATATTGACTTAAAGAAGCAAGATACCATAAACACAGAAGCAGACTTCTTGAAGTCTTTGTGGTACTCTTTACTGAGGGGGGTGAGATAACCAAAAGTTTACAGCAGCTGGAAAATTGCCTTTTTTCTGTTTTTGTCAACAGAGCCTGCATAGATACAAGTGAGAGTGGTGACTTAACTAGCTGTACAGTGCTGAGAACCTACAAAGAAGCTCAGGAATATGGATCTTTTGGAACATCTGAGATGTTGAATTATTCTGTGAATATATATGATGATGGAAACCTTCTTTCCATTGTGACAAGTGGAGGTAAATGAAAGTAATCTTAAGAAAATTTTGCTGCTGAGTAGGTACCATGAGAAGCAGCAATTTGTCCTGGGTCCTCATTCTGATGCATGGGATGGCTCAAGGCAGGTGTCTTTATACAGTGTTCATTACTATGGCAATCAAGCTCAATATTCAGATTTCCTGAACTAAACCTATAATGACAGCTCACTACCAAACTTGCTTGCATTTTTGTCTGAAATACTGTCAACTTTGTGTTCATATGCATGTATACATAGAATGTGTGTACTTAAGTACTCTTTAAGATGTTCCTGCATCTTAAAGCCTAAAATAGAGGGAATCTTCTTTCAAAGTACCTTCTTTGTTTTGTTTCTTAAATATAGGGTGATTACTGATTTTTAGTTGCTGTCCTTTGTGCTTGTATAATTTAAGAATCTTTAAGACATCCATGAGCAAAAGAGATATTAATCTTTGTTTTGGTTTATCCAAACTTTATTGTGATGGCAGGTGTCACTATAGCTGCAGCTCCAACTACTCTGAACCCATATTTGTGTGTTCTCTATATAATCATGTTTTGTTTTGGCAGCATCCTGGGTGGTTAAGGTGGTATGGATGTTTTTGATTTGAAAAATGCTCTTAATTTCTCATTAAACTATTCAGTCTCAGTAGAACTACAGAAGCAGTTCTGGTTTCTAAATCGATGGTAATTTTTTTTGAGAGATTCCTTTTTATACTTCTGTGCAGTTTTATTTCTAATTCTTTTCTTAATCCCCACTGAGTCATCTCAGGTATAATTTTCCTAACTTTGAGTAGGAGGTGTTGAGCCTTTTAAGTAACTTTTGTTAGTGGAATTAAGTTAATACTTCCTTTTTCTCTGCCTGCTGCCTCCTTTTTCCCCTCAAAAAGCTGTTTTATTTTGCAGATTGCTGCTGTTTACTGACTTTTTTTTTCCTTAGTATAATATGACATTTATTAAATAAAGTGATTTGAACCTTGGGCTCATTTTACAGAATCACAGAATCATTTAGGTTGGATAAGACCCTTAAGATCATCAAGTCTAATCGTTAACCTAGCACTGCCAAGTCCACCACTAAACCATGTCCCTAAGTGCCACATCTTTTAAATACCTCCAGGGATGGCGACTCAACCACTTCCCTGGGCAGCCTGTTCCAATGCTTGACAACCCTTTCTCTGCAGAAATTTTTCCTAATATCCAGTCTAAACCTCCCCTGGCGCAACTTGAGGCCATTTCCTCTTGTCCTATCATTTGTTACCTGGGAGAAGAGACCAACCCCAACCTCTCTACAACCTCCTTTCAGGTAGTTGTAGAGAGCAATAAGGTCTCCCCTCAGCCTCTGCTTCTCCAGGTTAAACAACCCCAGTTCCCTCAGCCGCTCCTCATAAGACTTCTGCTCTAGACCCTTCACCAGCTTCGTTGCTTTTCTCTGGACATGCTCCAGCACCTCAATGTCTCTCTTGTAGTGAGGGGCCCAAAACTGAACACAGTTTTCAAGGTGTGGCCTCACCAGTGCTGAGCACAGGGGTGGGCAATCGTTTCCCTTGGCCACCTGGGCACACTGCTGGCTCATATTCAGTGGCTGTCAACCAATGCCCCCAGGCAGTTTTCCAGCCACTCTTCCCCAAGCCTGTAGCATTGCATGGGGTTGTTGTGACCCAAGGGCAGGATCTTGCACTTGGCCTTGTTGAACCTCATACAATTGGCCTTGGCCCATCGATCCAGCCTGTCCAGGTCCCTCTGTAGAGCCTTCCTCCCCTCAAGCAGATCAACACTCCCACACAACTTGGTGTCATTTGCAAATTTACTGAGGGTGCACTCAATCCCCTCATCCACATCATTGATAAAGATATTAAACAGAACTGGCCCCAATACTGAGCCCTGGGGAACACTGCTTGTGACCGGCTGCCAACTGGATTTACATACTTGTAGCTCAATAAGTGAAAATTAATTGAGCTGTAGCGTATTAAATTGGTATAAATGAAGTTCACTAAACATACAGTGATACAACTTTTCATTTGCTCAGGAGCACATGGAACACACGTGGCTAGTATTGCAGCTGGATATTTTCCAGAAGAACCAGAACGAAATGGTGTGGCTCCTGGAGCTCAGATTCTTGCAATCAAGATTGGCGATACGAGACTAAGTACAATGGAAACTGGCACTGGTCTAATAAGAGCTGTGGGTATTTCACTGAACAAACGATTAATCTCATCAGTGTGACTTAATTGTAGAATATTGTGGAACACTTTCTGCTCTACTTGCTTATAGGCCATGTTTTTATGGTTTTGGAATACAACCCATAACCAAACACTGCCCCCTCCTCCCCTCCCCCCCAATCCAAAACAAAAAAAAATAACCCAACCAAAAAAAAACCACAAAACCAACGAGAACATATTTTAAAACATATCTCAAGACTAATGTTTTAATATAAAACAAGACTTCTGTTGCATGGAGCACTTACAGGGTTTTTCAGACTCATAGGCTTGCAGTTTGTCTGGCTAGCTTGACACATGGGCTAAGTTACTTGTATGCTTATCTAAAGTTCCTTATTCTGTGCTGTGACTGTATTTTTTTTTTTATAGTTAGTTATATAACTGTAGAATACTTAAATCTAGAATAGAGACTAGTATTTACCCATGTGGCTGAATTTGTTTAAACTCTGTTTCTTAAGAGTGAGGAAAAATATAATTCCTTTTTAATGATTAAAGGCCCAAGACCTTTTCCACATAGTGAGTTGATGGGGAAAAAATTTTACATAAGAAAAGAAACTGAAAATAGAAAATTATATTTGTGGCCCGTAGAATATCTTGCTATAGCAACATGAAGATATACAGTAACATTTTTGTGACTTTTTGGAATTTAACCAAACTGCACAGGAAAGGAGAATTTTATGTTGTTGAGGACAGATGTTTGAGACAATACTAATGATGTCTGCAGTTTTCTCTTAGGGTAATGGCTTAATTTATAGCTTGGAGCATGGCAAGAATAAGACTTTTCAGGGAGTGGGTTTTTTTATTATTCTGTTTGTTCACTGGGAAAATACCAATTTACTTCAATCAGTTATTTAAATTATTTTCTTTTGTAGAGTCAAGAGAATTTTATCCCTTTTTCTTAGATCTGTAGCAGATCGTTTTAAACAGATGGTTTTTTTGCATTCCTTAAGTTACTTATTCTATGACTAGTATGTATTTTGGCTTTTATTTTTACTTTATCAGATGATAGAAGCAATAAAATACAAATGTGATCTTGTCAACTATAGCTATGGAGAGGCAACACATTGGCCAAATTCTGGGTGAGTGCTACTGTGGGTAATACAAAATATTTCAATATCACAGAGGTGGAATTACATTTGTTGAGCTTCGTTTAAATGAACTGTCAGTAGGAATGAATTGTCCAGGCCTGTATGATTCATATACGTTAAACTGTTGCAGTTTACATTTTTTACTATCTTCGAAAGTTAAGTAAACCTATCGAAAGTGCTATTGATCTATAATACAAAGAATATTTTAGAATAATAAAGAATTTTTGTAGTTGAAACCACACAAAATCTGTGGGGTTTTTTTGAAGACCTAATATTGCTACATAACTGTTACTCCTTTTTAAAAGCAGAAAATATTTTTTGTGGTCAGCTTCTGTACTGGAACCGCCTCTGCTAGGTGTGGGAAGCAGGCTGTATAATGTTCCTTGTTCTGTGACTGGTCACAGAGATTCTACTAGAAATGGGAATTTCACCCTGTGGGAAGAAAGCAATATTGTTGATTAAATGACTTTTTTTTTTTTTCTCTTACATCAGGAGAATTTGTGAAGTTATTAATGAAGCAGTGTGGAAACACAACGTAATCTATGTTTCAAGTGCGGGAAATAATGGCCCTTGCCTTTCTACAGTAGGATGTCCTGGTGGAACTACATCTAGTGTAATAGGTAAATAATTTGTTTTGAAAAAAAATTTTGACAGTATTCAACTTCTGTCTTTTCAAGCTTTGTACTTGTGTTACATGTTTGAGATCACTGGTTGGTTGCTGAACTAAATCTAAAAAAATATCAAAGACTACTGGGCTACAAGATTAATTCTGAGGGAGGCACTTGCTGTATGCTTAGGTATAAAAATTGAGATTGTTATCTTCTTACAATTCAAGACCTTACTTATGTAGAAAACAGAGGTAGGAGGCAGATGGTCTTGATTTGATGTGGCTTTGTATAAAATTTGCAAAAGAAATCTTTGTGGTCTGGCCTATTTGAAGATTCCAAGCTTATTTTCTTAACTGTAACTGTCCCAGCACACCACTCAAACCATTAGCTGCTGGTAAATGCAACTTGTAAAAAATATAAGCAAGTTGGATTCTAATTAATATTCTGGAAAGTCTTGTAATGCATTCTCAATTGTCAGAACCACAGTTTTAGATCATCTGTCTTCATCAGATACTTTAATTTCTATTTGTAGTGAAACAAAGATTTTTAATTGGGATATAAAATAATCCCATTATGTGACCTAGACAAGTCCTTCTAGGGGAAGAATTCTTTCAGCTGCAGTGCCACTTCTGTACAAGTCTATTACTGGCATAAGAACTGGTTTTTCTGATGGGCTAGTGTATGGGGGTTTTTTTGGTATTTCAGTGAAAGATTGAGGTATAAGACTTAGCAAAACGTCTAGCATTCGGGGGTAACTTCCCTAGTCTTAATGTTTATATAAATCCTCTGACGCTGCATTACGCAAGATGCTTGTTAAATCTCAGAATTGTCATGCAAGGAGACTAGCATGTAGACTTGAAAGTTGGAGAGACACTATTTCAGGACAGCTAGTAGAATTAATGGTGATTACTTTCTAAAAGTTAATCTGCAGTTGCTCCACTACTGAGACTGGGGGTTGGAACTGGAACTAACGTGCTCTTTTCAGGTCTGCATTGGCTTTGCTCTTACAGTGCATCTACTCTGTCAATTCAGCTTACTTGTTGTATCACTCTAGAGACTGGGTGATCATTCACTCTACATGCAAAGTAACTTGCTCCTTGTTGTCCATCTGGAGTGAACCAGATAAGGTTTTTTTGTTTGTTTTTTGAGGGTAAAGCAAAATACAGTTGACAGGTTGGCTTGGTTCACACAGACAGTATGGACGTGGACCTTGCTAAGTTTGTTTGTCAGCTTGGTATGGTAGTTTTCTACCATCCTGATAGTGCTTGTTCCATAAAGAAAATGGAGTGTACACTTTAGAATGGGTACACAGCATGGATGCAATGTGCATCAGTGCAATGTGTAGCATTGTGTTCTAAAAATACAACTTTAGCAAGCTTTTACGTAGTCATTTACGTGCTCTGGGCACTCTGAACTGATATACAGGAAAGCAATGACTGTCTCATCACTGTGTTTGAGCTGTGTGGATGTGGCCATCTACTCCAGGTAGTGTAGCTGTGAGCCACGTGGATATGAACCAATTCACAGAGATTGGTTTGAGGTATGGTTGGTGTAGTTTGTAATAGTGTAAAAACAGCCAAAGGGGTGCGGGAGAGAGTGGAGACATGTAGAAGTGATCCATTGTGAAAGATATGTAGAAGGTGAATACCTTCTATTGCATTTGAATAAAAATGAAACTTTGAAGTTTACATAATATTTTAATATTATACAGTATGACCATCAGTATTGTTACTGCATAGCATGCTGCTTTACACTTGCTTTGTAAAAAATGAGATGGAAAATGTGTGTTTCTATTTTTAAATGTCAAGCAAAAATTATTCTCATAATTAATTTAAAACACAGAAATATTTTTTTTTTGTTTTTAATAAAAATTCATTGTACATCTAAAATGCTTGAATGTTTTTTTTACAGGTGTTGGTGCCTATGTATCACCTGACATGATGGTTGCTGAATACTCTTTAAGAGAAAAACTGCCAGCAAATCAGTATACTTGGTCATCCAGAGGGCCTAGGTAGGTTATACTAAAAGAACAAATTCATTACTTTGGGGTTCAGATTATGTAATTCAAAATCTAAAAATTCATCATTAATACCAGAATAAAAGTATGTCTTTCCCATGGGAAGAGTGTAGGTAGCCTGCTGTTCTTGGAAGGCCTTTGTATGTTGGGCTCTAGAACTTCTGGGGGAGGGGGAATACCACTGAACTGCCTCGGCACAACCTATGTGTTTCAGGAAAGTGTATTTGATGAGTGCAACCCTATTCAGAGATGATAAAAGTTGTTGAAAAGTTGTTTGGAAATTTGTTCTTTTTCTGAAATTTGTTTTTTCAGAGGATTTTTTCCATAGCATTTATTTCATTAAGTTAGTGTGGTGAAGTTAACTGTTCTGTTAGTGTTGAAGATTAAAAGAAATACTGTTACTGCAGTGGTGTTATTTCTGGCTTCAGTGACATTGCTGTGATGGCACAACTTACTCAAGGGTTTTGCTTGAGTCCAGTAGAGGTGTGAGTAGGCAGAAAAAAATGCTTTTCTATCTCATGTTATAGAAAATTATGTCAAAGATCTATAAAAGAAAGTTTAGGGGCAATCAAAACCTCATTTTTTATTTCATGTATCAGAAGCATTTGATAGTAATGTGGTAGCCAAAAAAGAAAAAATGAATAGCATCTCTTCCTGAGTTCTTGCCTGTGTTTAGAGTTTGAAATTGTTCTTGTGAGTTGTGGAGTTACTGCATACTGTCTTTTGTAGTTTAGCCTACAGTAGTATTGGGTGAAGGAAAAAAATAAAAAACATAGCTTAAGGTTGGTCCTTGGTTTATTTGCTGGTTACGTAGCAAATGCTTCCCTATTAGCATTGGGCTTTAAAGTTAGCTGTCATGTTGTTTGTATATTTACAGGCAAGTAAATTGTTCCAAGATCATCTTAGGTAGAATTGTCATGTTTCATGTAGGGAAAAGACAAATGTGGTGTCTGCCTTCAGCTGAGGAGAAAGATTTGTAATTAATATTGATATACATACACATACACATGTATATATAAAAGCTACATTTCATGTGTTTTGTCACTTTGCATTATAAAATAGTCAGAATTAGCATATGCCAGCTGAAGGGCCCAACTCTGGCCACAAAAGGAGGATTCCCCTTGTGTAGGGTGCAACATGCAGGTGACTAGAGTGTTTGCTAGAGCAGGCTTGGGGTAGGGGATCAGTCCGTCCGAGTAAGCAGTAGGCTTACTCTGGCTTTCAGGCAGATATGCTCTGCACTGCTTGGCCAGAAGTGTCATGATACAGAACCTGTTGTTTATATAGGGCTATCATAAATTATGTCCAAATGTTACATTACAGTATCATACTGAGAGTACTCTGATTGGAGACAGATATTAGACACATTAAGTTGTTAGTGTGGGATATAAATACCCTAAAATACCCTGCCTCTCCACAAACTTAATAGCTCAGGGACAGTACTGTCCTTATTCAAGTGGTGCAATTTTTGTCTATCCAGAGCAAGGATGATGGAGTATATCTGGTTCATACAGTTGAAAACTAGATGCTGCTTTAACTGTGCCATAGGTACTCCATTCTTAAATATGCTTGGGCAAGAAAGAAAGGTGGCTTAGGCCCAGCTCCTCCTGATCCCCCTCTTGACATTCCTTTTTTTGTCTTCTCCTCTTGCTCTCCTTGTCTCAGGGTCTGTATTGAAATTCAGAATTTGACCTGGTAGTGAAGTGGCAACATGCAAAATTAGAGATCTGGATTTGGATCTCTTCTAGTTTTCCTCTTTACTGTTTTTCTTTAAAAATAACAACTGTTAAATAGGCTATATAGAATACTAATTTATGTATTGAAGTGTTTAATGGGTTTGTTTGCATGCATTTTCTAATTCAAATCCCAGAAGATATTCTTCTGACTAAACTGAAGCCTGGTGAAGAGTATTGAAGGAGTGAAAGTTTAGAAAACTTTCAGTGTAAAACAGGCATAGCTGATGATTAATGTGATGTTTTAAATTGCTACTTAGTGGCATGCTTTTTTTTTTAGTTTAATGGGTTAATGGATTTAGTGAAGTAATATGCTTGTGAATGTTCCCTAAAGCTAAAATTATTTTAAGTGCATGGATAACTTCAAGTTAAAGTGTGCAGAAAAAAATGTTTGTTTTTTCAACCATTCTGTTTTAACACTAGCACTGATGGAGCCCTTGGAGTAAGTATCAGTGCCCCAGGAGGTGCTATTGCTTCTGTTCCAAACTGGACTCTGCGAGGAACACAACTCATGAATGGCACATCTATGTCTTCTCCCAATGCATGTGGAGGCATTGCATTAGTATTGTCAGGTAATGTGCTACAATGTTAAATATAGATGCATAGTCTAAAAGAGATTAGGTAGTTTTTCCTTTAAAAAAAAAAATGCTGTAACTTTCAAATTTTTTGTTGTATCCAATAATACCCTTCTTCTTAATTTCAGGACTCAAAGCTAATGATATTCATTACACTGTTCATTCTGTCAGAAGAGCTTTAGAAAATACTGCAGTGAAAGCTGAAAACATAGAAGTATTTGCACAAGGACACGGTATTATTCAGGTACTTGCTAGCAAAAAACCCCAACATAATATAAATAACTGCCAGTTGAAAACTAGCCCACAAAAAAAGAGCAGCTTTCTAGATGAGCTCACTCAGTTTGCTCCCGTGCTACTTGAGTCTCAGATCTGATTGAGGGAGAAGAAGGGAATGTAGTGGGAGGGGAAGAGGAGTAAGAAAGTTCTTTCAGTTTCAGCATGTAGTTACTGTAGAATAAATGTGTTGGCTAGACACATTCTTAGACTGATGAAAAAGGTATGTGAACATGAAAGTGGGATGTGAGTTTTTCACCCACATGTGGATTTGGATGCCTAAATTCTGTCCTAATGTCCAAAAATGTTTTTATGCTATTGTCAGAGAGAGCTGAACTTGTTCTGTGCAGACAAAAGCTGTAACTCTAAGTTCTGGGCAGTGAAAATACAGAGATGCCCACGCTGGTTCACAAAGCAGTACAGCTGCAGTTGTGCGATGACTTTGCTCTGGGCCTGCACTGAAAAGTCTGAGTGTTCATTGTATCCTGTGGACTTCTAAGTAGCTTGGAAATATGTGATGTGATCCGTTGTATGATGAAGGCGTAGTGAATTACAGTCTCCCTATGCATAAGCTTAGGCTCTTAAAGAGCTACTGCTGTTTTTTGCCTACAGTAACTCCCATCCTAGCCCAATAGAGGTACTGAGATTTTGCTCTCATGCTTAAAGATGCTAGATATTAAATGCTTAGCCCTAAACTCACGTTCTGCAGATGCTAGAACATAGTAGGGAATGTCAGCTAAGCACGTCTGTAACACTGAGTTTGATACAGAAGGCAACAGTGGTGGTAGCCATATCAAATAAAAACCATTGCCACAGAAAAATGAAATGCACCAGTCATATCTTATGATTTAGCAGTCTGTGATTAAAGTATGTGTTAAAACGTGGTTAAAACTCATCTGGGAGACCAAGGCTGTTGCATGTCCGCTTGTCTCAAAGGAGAGTGCCCTAATCTCTGCTGGTGAAGGTAGCTCACTGTGAAGAAGAAGAGAATGTAAGATTTTTTTGAGTTAGTAGAATAGAAAGCGAGATAGAAGGGTGTCTTTTTAAAACAAAAAGGTGTACTTACCATCTGAGTTTACTGTGACAGCTCATTCACTTAAATCCAGCACTGGAGTTCATGACCTGATTCTCTTATTTCATATCAATATATAAAACTTACATGGGCATCCCATATTGCTTGTCTCTCTTGAACTGCTTAACTTCTTCTATTGTATAAAAGGTTTAACTGCTTAACTAGTGTTGCTCCACATATGAGAGGCATCTAAATTAGTATAGTAGGTCTAGGCCTTTGAAGTCCTTTTTGTCTTTGAAGCCATCTCTGAAAACTTTTGTTATGCATCTTTTGATGGATTTATAGCAAAGGAGATCTGTTTTTTTTTTTTTAATGTTCTTGACTTTGTGTTCTGTGTGGCTGTTGCAGACTGAAAATGTTGCCTCATTTTCTATACCGAGTATCGTGTAAAGCGCAATCAGTGTGGCTAAGGTAGCACATGAGTTACTTCACTGTTTGTTGCTGTGCTTGCTGAACACTTCATATTGAAGATAATATGCATAAATTACTATTAAGTTCAAATTTGTTAATTTGGAATGTGTTCTTTCTAACAGGTTGATAAAGCCTATGACTACCTCATTCAGAATTCATCATTCACAAGCAACATAGGCTTTACGGTTACTGTTGGCAGTAACCGTGGAATCTACCTCAGAGATCCTGCCCAGATAGCTGCACCTTCTGATCATGGGGTTGGCATAGAACCTGTCTTTCCTGAGAATACAGGTAGGAAAGAGTTTCTGTATGCAGGGGGAGGGCAATAAAGTGTAATCTTTAAACAAAAAAGCTGTGATAATGAGGAGTGATAGGAATCTGTACCTTAAAAGGAGTAAGTGCAACTCCAAATTTCATGGTAAATGAAGGCATGCAGCTAAACAACTTTTCTAACCTCAGACTTATAACTGCAGCAATTCCATATTTTGGGGGAGTCTGTTGCTTTGTGCTTCCTCTCACTGAAAAAAGTGATCTCTCTTTGTTCTAAAGAAATTTAAAGTGAAGTTGTGGGGCCAGGGAAGAATACGAAAAAATAATCGAATATCCCTAATGTTTCATGGAATTGTAGAACTTCAGGGGTTTTGTTGTAGACAACTCTTGACAAAGAATGGTTACTGTTCTAAAGATGAAAGAAATTACCCAGAAATTAGTTTCTCAGTTATTTAAAGACTATACATTCTAGATTTGGACTTTCTAAGTTTCTACAACCTGAGAAAAATCTTAGTTTAACAAACTAGACTTACATTCAGTATCTAATAATGGATAAATATATCTAAAGACAATACAGGAATTGATACAGGTTTTAGTTAGTTACTAACAGGGTAAAAGTAACTTGTGCAAGTCAAAATAAGGTTTGACATCTTTTCTCCATAAACTGTTTTGCCCTGCTTTACTTCATTAAATACAAACTCACTGAGAGACTGAATTGCATGGTATTCAAAAAGTGATCCATGTGAGAGCTTGTTACTGAGATTAATTCCTTTCCTAAAACCAGTGATCCCCAAGAAGGTTGGCATGTGACAAAGGGGTGAGTTTATTTAGGGGAAGAAAGGGTATGAATCAGGACAGGTTACTGACTCAGAGTAACTTAGTTGTTTGACAAGTTACATTGCAATCAGTGCTTTTTAAACTTAGCGTATGACATGGGGAAACAAAATAATTGTACGATAGACTCTTCTGCAGGAAGCAAACAATCTGAAAACATAGTTAGGCATTTGTAATGGATGACTGGCTTGTAGCATGATGTTGTTTCCTTAGTACCTGTCCAGTTGTTATTTCTGTGCTGTGTCTGGTGTCTTCAACAAGACTGAGTTTGAGAAACTGTAATTAAGAGATTAAGGGAGGCTGATCTGCTCAGTCTGTCTGCTGAAGTTCTCTTTGAGTTTTTATTGCTTCTCATTACCTATGAGGGAATTATATCTGATAATAGAGTGCTCTTTTCTCTACTTAACAAAGATGTCATGATATGTCTGAAAATTAAGCTAAGGTTAATTAGGACTAGGAAACATGGAAAATCTTTTTCAAAATGTCATTAATCTTTAGAGCAAGGGAATAGCTGGTTTTTAATCACTAAAACATTTCAACTAAGGTGGATGCTTTTCTGGAAGCTGTGCTTTAACCCATGGCTTTTTTTTAATATGGAAGATAACTTGCAAAATTGGCTAAATTAACTGTTTGCAGAGTCAGACTACATTATCATAGTAGTTTTTTTAATATACTTTACCTCTTGCTTAGGTTGCTCTATAGTGTAATTTGGTAATTAGTATAACCATCAGAATCAGTGCAATTGCTTTTTATTGTATTTTTCTGCATTAGCCAAGACTTTGTATCTACACAAGAAAGTTTATACGTGCTTCCAGACTATGTTGTGGGTAACTGAAGTGTCACTAGCCTACCTCACTTACTAGCCTACCTTTGACTTTGTCAGGTTTGACTGTTTCAGGGGGGAAAATGTCAAAGTTGGGTACAACCTTTATTTTACTGTACACTGCTGCTATTCTGTTTTTCTCAAGTTAAAAGAAATAATATAGAACACTGTCCTTTGTGGAGAATCTGACATCCCGGGGCCTGAAGGAATTGGTTCCTATTACATTTTGTGGATGTGTACATTTTAATGGCAAATACTGTGTTATAGTAGAATATGAGCACATGTTTGTGTTATTGAACTCTTTTTTTAAAAAATTTGTTTCTTGACAGAAAACACTGAAAGAATATCTCTCCAGCTTCATTTAGCTTTAACTTCAAATGCACCATGGGTCCAGTGTCCTAGTCATCTAGAGCTTATGAACCAGTGTCGACACATAAATATTCGTGTGGATCCACGTGGCCTGAGAGAAGGCCTACATTATACAGAGGTATTGAAGTATTGGTGTTCTAAGCAAGGCTGTGTGCCCTTTCCTTTTCATGTGGTCTCTATCAACTTTTCATAGAAGTAATTTTTAAGGAAGTAAAAGCTGTGTGCTGTACAGACCAGAAAATACTGCCATTTCACTATACAGGCTGAATCTAGGGTTCAGCGATAGTTATGCTATACAATGTTGTATAGCACATGCCAATGGGACTTTGAGCATCTGTGTTTAAAAAATAAAAGCATATAGACAATATAAACCAAATAAATAACCATTCATTAAGGTTTTTTTCTCTGGATATATTTTCACCTTTGACTATCTGGCTCAGTCCTGTATTATTATTGAGAACAGAGATTTGTGTTTTTATGAGGTCTTAAATATTTCTTTCTTTCTTTCTGTGGTGGCTTAAGGACTGGTGTAGTTTTTTGTGGTGTTGCCGTGCAGTCTTATAGGGACCCAAGATTTTGCTTTACCTTGAGGAATTGCTTGGGTACAGTGATGCAACCTATTTTCTTGTTTCCTCACCTCTACTCCATCCCATTTTGTAAGGTGAAGGAGAAAAATGTGTGGTAATGGCTGTGTACAGCAGAAGCGTTTTGCTGACTTTGAGCAGCTACATTCAAATTTGGACAAATTTAATACGAAAGCCATTAAGTTTCTAATTTTCTCTACCAATCATCCTCTTTCACTCCTGCAAAAGAAACCCACTAACAAAAAGTATTTTTCAGCCCTCTCCATCCTCATCCCAGACCTTTACATTAACATTGAAATGTTTCCATTGCATTGTAGTTGATCATAATAAAGATGACATCAGCTTGCTTTTTAGAAGTGACTTGCTTAAGATGCTTAGAGTTGCAAATCTTCTATGGTACCACTGAGAACATTTTAGCAAAGTGATGATGGAACAAATTTTCAGAGGTAGTAGTTAAAGCTTGGCCATGAAAGGCATGGTAAATCAAACTGTATTTTCTCGAACATAATCCTGGAAAACAAGGATTAAAATATTTTTAATACAACAATAAAAATAGCTGAAAAAATAATAAGGCTGTTTGGGACAAATTCTGAGTTGAAACTGGGTTGAGCTTCTGATATAAGGACTATCAAATGTGGGTTGAAAGCTTGAAAACGTCTGGGGAAAGACTCAAATGAGTGTAAGTGTGAAAACTATTATTTTTTTTCTTGGTGAATAGTGCTGTTTTACTGTTTCTAGGGTGACAGCGGTCAAATGAAGATCTCTCTTTCTCAGTGATAACTACAAAGATTCAAAATACTCTGCAACTAGTTTAAGTTTAATGTTGTCTTCTATAATTTAATTTTGACCAAAGATTTTAAGTGGCTGTATTTTATTTTGTTAGGTGTGTGGATATGATATAGCAATGCCTAATGTAGGCCCTCTGTTCAGAGTTCCAATAACTGTTGTTATACCAACAAGGTCAGTAAATCCAGGCTTTATCTACACTTTTAAAGTTTAGTTTAGTTTTCTGTACCTACTTGACTTGTCATTTATTTCACCACCGTCTTTCTCTGGGAGTTCTTGACCTCACTACTAACATTGATAAGGGAGCAGAGATCTGAAAAGATTCTCACAGCAGACTTATACAGCAGTGGCTTTTTTGTAGTTTTGGTCCTGGCAGCCAGAAGGCAGTGTGTTCTGGTGGGCTTAGCCACAGTGGTAGCAGCTTCCTGGTCCATCGGAACACAGATGACTTCTGGCTTGTTGACCAAAGTATCGATCAGTATACTCGTAGGTCAGCTGGAGTTTGTTTTTTCATTTCTAACTGGTGGACTAGAGTACATAAAGGCAGGGGGCATTATTTGGCAGGTGAACATTGGGATAAGCTTCCATCATGGCTTTAATACAGCAAATTTAGAGGGTTAGTATGGTGCCCATCATTGGTTTAAACATGTGACTTCAGCGATGTTGATAAGGAAGGAGAGTATCTTATTAAACCTATTCAGTGGACACTCTGCCCTGAGAAAAAAAATGTAACTTTTCTCTAACTCATTCATAGAAATATTACTTCTTACATACCTTAGCTTACTTTATATTCAGCCAGGAGAAGCAGATCCCCTGAAAACCAGGATTATTTGATACTTACGTTTAAGCACAGTAACTTCAGGGAGGCGGGGAGGGTGCCTACATAATGTGGTGGAGCTGATGTTTTAAATCTTTTAGATACGTTGTGCTGTCAGATTCTGTACTAGTACGGATTAAAATAATTGAAGACTGAAAAAATATTCAGTCCTCATTTATTCAGGATTAAAATAACTGAGGACTAAATATCCTCATTGTACACTTTTTTGGAGAGTATTTTTGTATTTAAAAATACTTAAAAAAAAAAAGGCTTCACAGCTTGTTTGATTACTGTTTGTGTTTTCTTTTTGACATACAGAGTAGATGAATCATCAGGCTATGACCTGACATATACAGATGTTCATTTTAAACCTGGTCAAATCCGAAGGCACTTCATTGATGTTCCACAGGGAGCTACGTGGGCTGGTAAGGAAAATGAGCACATTAATTAAATAAAAAAATTGCATCTGTCAGACTTGACAAAGTTGTTTTGAAATAATTTTGAGTTCTACCTAAATAAGAACTGAAGGATTTGACCCATGAATATGTAAAATATTTATTTGATTTTAAGCTCTTAGAGGAGTGATTTTGAGTTCTCTCATGGTTTCTGGTATAGTAGAATCCTGATTCTCAGTCTTCTGGAAACCATCAAATACAATCTGAAGTGATTGCCCATAATTGGAGGAATACCCCATGTTTATGGAAAAATATTACTGAGGTTTGCCTAGTTTTTAAGGTGTATGGATGTAGTGTTGAAAGATGTCTTAATTGAAGAAAATGTGATTTTCATAATGGGCAAGTAGCTCATAGTTCTGAAAGGAGGAAAAAAAGGGGTTTTTTTCTCCTCTTCCTTTAGTAATCCTGTGTGAGATGACTAAATAATAATCCTTTCAAGAATCTTTCATTTAGACTGAAGTTAGTGATAAGACTAGTCTGTCCTCTACAGATTATACATCTGTACTGTCTGATTAATTTTCACCTTTTAGTTGAGTCATGTTTCTCTTAACTGATCTCTCTGGATTTAGCTAGTTTTCCTTAATCTGAAGGGGTCTTTGTAAATAACTGATACATAAGCATTAGTCACATATGGAGCCACTTGGGGTACTGTATAACTTCTTAAATTACAAATTACTTGTGAAACTAGTGTTTTTCTGCTGAATCTCTGCTTTCCTTCTAAAATTCTTGGCTCTTGAAACTAAACTTAATTTTTTTCTTTAATGTAGAAGTGACAGTATGTTCATGTTCAGCTGATGTGACTGCCAAGTTTGTGCTTCATGCCGTTCAGCTAGTGAAACAAAAAGCATATAGAAGTCATGAGTTCTACAAATTTTCATCGTTACCAGAAAAAGGATCAGTGACTGAAGCATTTCCTGTCTTAGTAAGTTACCTTAGGGTGGCATGGGGGAAGAAAGTAATATATCAGTGCTGTATAACATAACTCAGTCTGGATTTTTTTTTTCCAAAGAAAAGTCCCAAGCCCAAGAAATCATACATTTGTTACAGTAGTGAATGCATCTGGTTTTCAGTTTTGAAAAGATCTCTAATAGCTTAATTATTTGGTAATGCCCTTATAATATGTGTTAATCTCTTCAATTTATTGCTACTTGTTGATACAAACCCGTTTGTTTCCCTTTCAAATAGGGGCTATAACTTGTTGGATAGATGTAGTTCAGTATATTTTGCCTTTAGTGCTTAATGTGGTAACCTGGGACATCTGCTTGATGTTGAAGCCAGGTGGTAACTGACTGTCTTACATTCATACTGCTTAGATACAGCAGGCTTAGCTTGAATAATGCTAGCTCAGGAGTCCACAACAGAACCAGGGAGTGAGCTAACATTTCAGGAGTGTGGGTGACAGAGTCCACTTCTCAAGTTTGTCCCCTGCCTTGCTTAATTTAGTTGTGTAGCTCTAAAGCCTAAGAGTGGTTATGATTTCAGTGCTATTCAGTCCCTTACCCTCTGTGAAACTGTCAGGTGGAGGACCTTAAGCTAAGTTTGTCCCACTGACGCACAGTGAATCTTATCGTGTTAGTTAGAAAACCAAAAACAACAACAACAAAAACCCCAACCAAACCACAACAAAAAAATCCCAAACTTCCCAAAGCCTCATGTCATCATATTTAGGCAGAGAGTAGGATCTCTTTTTCTGATACACATTTTCTAGGGCACACATATTAAACTAATCTATGAACTAACCTGTCTGCCTAGTTTGAAGGATAGGAAAGGAAGATGTAACATTTAAAAGCTGTACCTTTCTCTGTACGGTATATCCCTGACACTCTTTGTTTTGATGCAGTCATCAGTCATCCTATTTTGTTGGAACTGTCTGGTGTTTTCTGGACCAAGTATAATGTCTTGGTACTCTACAAACCTGTACAATTGGAGTAAACTGGACATAACAGGGTCTTTTTTGAGCTATACTCTAATTTTTTTAGCTTGGGATGAGGGAGGCTGGGGTGAATAGAAGGAAAAGATGGGAGCTTGAGTCTTAACTTCGTGCTTTTGTTACCCAGGCTGGAAAAACCATTGAATTTTGTGTTGCTCGGTGGTGGGCAAGCCTTAGCGATGTTAGCATTAATTACACGATTTCTTTCCATGGTGTGCTTTGTGCTACTCCTCAGCTAAACATGGTAAGTTTTCCAGAGTGTTTATTTTGAATTATTCAGAAGTGCTGTGGTATCTCAGAATAAAAAAAGCTTTACTTCATTCTTGCCTGTGTTTAGAAAGACTAAAAGTATCCTTATTCATGAGATGTTCATGTTTTCTCTTAAAAATAGGTAAATAGGAGTTCAGTCCCACAGAAATGCCCACTACCATTATTTATGATTTTTTCCTATGCCTTTTCATTATAAATCAGTAGGAGACAAAAACAGAAAGGAAGAAAAAAACCCAAACAAAAAACCCAACACCAATAGAAAGGACATACTAAAAGGCTGAAATTGTAACTATACTTACACTAAGCAAGTGTTTGTGTAAATAAACTTTGCTGGGACCACAGTTCTTGAACTTGAATATCTAGACTACCATTGCTAAAAGACAATATTCTACATACCATTTTCAGAATAAAATATCATTAAAATTTATTTTCTGTTCAGTGTTTTATTGAAATGTGCTGATTGGCTTGAGATTCATCGTTTAGGGCAGTTGAAGGCACAGTGGATGGGCAGTGTCGTGATTCCTAAGGCTCTGTGATACTAAAGGATTGAAAAAGTTGCTAAAAACATTAGTTTCATAATATTTACAGTACTTTGTCTTGCTCCTGTGGTCTTTGCTGTCCTGTGCAACCTGGCTTGGCTTGACTTTGCCTCCCTCAGGAGAGGGCTGTCTTTGAGAGCTGAGATGGCAATACCTACATGCAGCAGCACCATGCTAATTTATCATGGCTGCTCCCTTTTTTTTCAGCGAGGGGCCAGAGCAAATTATAGCTGTCCCACAGGTGAATTTGGATGTATTCAGGCTCTAAGAGCTGAATAAACTGGGGAAAAAAGTGGGTGCATTGTGCTAGGGTACCAGGTCTTGAACCAGTAGAGCAGGAAAAGAAAGAGCTGGTGGTGGTGGTGTGCACAGTAGCTCCCCCCACCCCAGCAGGATTACATCAAATGAATAATGGCGAGTTAAAAATGAGATAATACAAACAGTTTTGCCCCTCCTTCTTGAGCACCTGTAACTTCCATAAAATAAATTTTAATCGTGCTGATATACTGGTGGCTTTGTCATGGGATACAGCTAGAAAAAAGTTTTCAGATTATTTTGCCCATCACTAGCCTGTGTATGTAGTATTGTTTCTTTTTTGCAAAGTTAAACTATTCTGTAATAATAATCGTAAGCAGAAGCACCATAAAATACTTGTTTTAAGATTCTAGATGAATAATACCTGTATTTATTGCATTACATATTCAGAGGAAATTGTCACAGATGCATATACAAAACGCAGCCCTGCCTGAAGTGTGACTTGTACAGTTCTGTACACAGTACTTAAATTATTGGGTGGGGAAATAAGACTTCAGCTCCGATTGCTAAAGGTTTGCAAGTCCCATTATATCTGCTGTTGTAAAATAGAGATAAGCTTGTGACACTTTCAAACTTGTACAGTATTACTTCTTATAGTATAGATAAATACAGCTTGCATTGTATTTTTAAGTGACATATCAGACAGTCCACATCTGACATTGTAAGTGCACAAAACATAATTGTTATATACTCTTTCTTTAGCATGCTTCAGAAGGCATTGTACGATTTGATGTTCAGTCCCTGTTGAAGTATGAAGATATTGCTCCATGCATAAATCTGAAAAGCTGGGTTCAAACGCTCAGGTAGAGTTTCTGGGGAATTGTATTGGGAAAGTGGGAAAACTATTCCTATGTAGTTAAAATAGTAACAAGTTAGCAGTGAAATTTAGGATAACAGTAATATTATTGTCAAATTTTAAGTAGGTTTGGAAGCATCAATTAATAAAATCTCTCAGCATTCTCTTTTTTTGGTTCCTTTTAACAAAATTTGAGAATTTTCGTGAGTTTTTCCATACAAATTATTTTCCTTAAGCTAATTTAAAAAAAAATTTACAATATTTCATTGCTTCTGAAGGAGACACTTAGAGGTAAAAGGCATCTTAGTATCTAAAGAAACAAATTGTAGAGTTATTTGGTGCTACTGTTTGTTGTTTTGGGCTGTTTAAGCAGCTGCTTTAGATCCTGCCCAGTTTTGACCTGGGGAGACTGTTTTCTTTCTCTTGCTTGATTGGAAGTGTTTTTATAGGATCTGGTGCAGAATTTTATGTGGAAAGTTGTGTTTATCTTGTTGTCAGTTTTGACACATGCTGATTTGGAGGAAAAGGTTTGTTGGAAAATTCCTAACCAGTGCAGCAATTACTGAAGTTGGTCACTTCAGAACCAACTTCAAGAAGTGCCATACAGTTTAAGCAGTACTCTTAAGACTTGGGCCAGGCAATTTCACAGTGGTCAGTAATCCACAGTTTTCCATTATTTGGGCCTCTCAGAGGAGACCTTGGGCTCTGTCTGGGGCTTTTGGATACTTGTAACTGGAATTGAGGTCACTAGGAATTTATTGTTTAATGAACATGCCACCTAACATTAGATTCAGAAATACCCAATTTGATATGCCTTAAGTGAGGAAATAAAACGGTCCCCTAATATACCTTTGCCTCATTCTTGGTTTGTAAAATGGAGATACTCTTATTTCCTTGTAATATTTGAGGCACTCATCTGACAGTAAACGAACTGCAGTTAAGTAAACTAATGAGAAGTATTCATGTAGTTAAATTAAGGCATGAATAGTGTCTCCTGAATGAAGTAACGAGTCATAACACAGAGGGGAAAAAAAAAGTACTGAATGGTTTGTCATTCAGTCTCTTGAGTTTCAAATACTTGGAGGCAGAGCGAGTATCAGGGAGACATATCATGTGTGCTATTACTTGGTTCTTAAGTCTTCTGTCAGCAGTCTAACTGGTGTCTGCCAGACTAGGAAACCTGGGTTAAATGGACCTGTGGTCTGACCCAGCACAGGTATTTTACTGGGTGACTAGTCTGTGCTCTTGGCAATGAAAGAGCTGAGAGAATCTTACAGAAAAATGTTAATTGTGTAATTAAAGGTTGTCAAAATGAATGAATGAAATGTAAACTTAAATCATGCCAGGCCACCCTCATTCTACTATTCTTTCTTTCCGAAGCTCTGATTTTTCTATATCATTATTATTTAGCCTATATTCTTTGATGCTTAAGGTCTAAAGTGTTTGTGCTGCTCTGAACAATAGCTTGTCCTAACTGTATCTGAGTTAACATACACTACATAGGTAGTGTATGTTAACATTCTTCTGTTTACTACTCTCATTTCTGTAAGGCCTCTTACAGATTCTTTTCTGATATAACCTTCTATAGCAAACAATTATCAACTACTTATTCTGTCTTCTGATTACTGTGCCATTGATCTTTCAGTCTATGAATAAAAGTGCTGATTGCAGCATGGATACTAGAGATGTAAAGTAACCCGATTTTTAATTTTTTTTTCCCAATCCTGAGGTCTGTTGGTTTTCCCTTTTTTTTTTTAAGTTACCTTTAATTTTGAGCATTTAGATGTGCTTGCTAAGTTTTGTTGGCTTCTTTCTTTGGCAGCATCTGTAATGTCACTAAACCTTGTTCTTGAACTGACACTCATTTTAACTGAGGAATTTATGCTGCCTGGATAGTTACAATATTTTAAGAGATGTTATTGCACGTGCTGAATTCAGTTGTACTTCAGAATATGGTTCTGCTTAAGCAAGACAAATTTTGATAGAGGATACATGTTTCTTAAGAGTACCTTCTGTTTTTTGTTGTTTAACTGCAGACCAGTGAGTGCAAAAATAAAACCTTTGGGATCCAGAGATATTTTACCAAATAATCGTCAACTGTATGAGATGATTTTGACCTATAACTTCCATCAGGTAAAGGTTATGGGTGGCTGTTTTTTTAGAAGTTGCTAATAAATACAGCATGTTTTCTAAAACCAGATTTTAACTTTAACTAGCTTTCTGTCAGAAATCAGGTCTAGATTCATGCTCTAGACTCTCTACAGTCAAAACTCTGATTTGGTTCTTTTTAGGGGCTACTGTTGCTTGAAATGGGCTTTAGTTCAGGTATCCTTTTGAATACGTGTGTAAGGATTGTACTTCTTTTATTCAATAGTGGATTAAATGTTTTGACCTTTCTTTTAATAGCCTAAGAGTGGAGAAGTAACTCCAAGCTGTCCACTTCTTTGTGAATTGTTGTACGAATCTGAATTTGATAGTCAACTGTGGATTATTTTTGACCAGAACAAAAGACAAATGGGTTCAGGAGATGCCTATCCACACCAGGTACAGAGTAATGTATTTACTTTACCTTCTGTTTTCTGCACAGTGTGAAAATTTTCATTCTTTTTCACCTCCCAGGCCTGCTGTTAGTTCTTAACATTTCTTGATGCATAGGTATAATGTTGTTATATCTTCACAAGAAGACAGATTCAGTGGTGATATATTTGTATGAAAAAAGTAATGACAGGTTTGTTTCCATGAAATAGAACATTACGGGTTTTTTTTCTGTTCCAAAGAAGGAGAAAAACTTCTGGTGTGTTTAATTTCTACAAAAAGCTGTTAACTTGTAATTTCTTGTGGTTTTGACTGGTGCTTCTCAAGAAGTGAATTCAAGTTCTTGTTGTCTTTATGTTTGGGTTTTTTACAAAGATGATACCTTGAACTTTGCTATTTAAGGTGGAAAGGACCCATTATTTTTTTCTGTACATACAAGTACATACAAGTACATACAAGTCTGACTTGTATGCTGATAAATGAGAGGCTTCTGTATCCATGAAGGCTGTCTTCTGTGCTGTTGATGTCTTCAAACAGCCTTTTAAATGCTATAGCTTGGTTTACTTCCTGTTGCTGTCTTGCAAAGGGGGTTTTTTTGCACAAGACTTGTTGATACTGTACCCTCTGTGGGAATCTTTTTCTGCTGGAACAGACAGTGTGTCTGGATCATGGGGGGGGGGGGGGGGTGTGTAAAAAAGAGAAAAAGAGCATAAGAGAAATATTTTCCATAGGTTTTGGTTTTGAAACTATTTTTTACCAATCCAAGATCACGGTTGAACTTCATCAATGTAATGTTTATTTTAATAGATTGATCATTCTGGAAGTGTACAAAACATCAACTTTAAAGCATGGATTTTGAATCTTATAAATGAATTTCAGAAATTACATTATTTAAATGTCTGTTACTTACACCTGGTGGACCACCACACTGTAAATCTCTGGTGTTGTGCATCATAGAACAATTCTAAAGCAATTCAAAATTATTTAATCCAGGAAGAAATACCAAGAGGAAGCATGACTCCCTAACCCAGGAGAGGGAGATTCTGGGAGCAGGGTAGTTCTAAATTATTGTCGCTTTCTACTTAGGGCTGCCTTTTGTATTATAGCAGCAGCAGAAAGGAAACTTAACATGCTACTGCTCAAAACATCCACATGGTGCCCTTTTAGGTCGATAGAAATGAAAGAATGTTTTCAAAACTAAGAATTTGAGAGTCTGGTTTTGTGGGATTTTTTTGTTGGGGGGGGTAATAAATAAGGATGATGTTATCTGCATATTCCTAATTGAATGTATAAAAAGCTCAAGGCAAAGAGTCTGTCAGCTCTTTAAACAGCAGCCTTAAATCTCACAGGAATACTGGGTCCCTCAGTGTGAACGCTGGTACAATGTTTGAGACAGTAGAAGATATCCTGTGATCTAAACCACAGAGCACCCGAAGTTACATAGTAAACTGAAAGTGTATCAAGGCAAACCTGCTAGAGGTTTTGAACTGGAAGTTTAGCAAGAATTCTGATTATTATTTGAGCAGTTAATACAGTGTTAAGATAGGAACAAATGATGTCAGCCTATTTTATGGTCTGAAAACTTAATTTTTTTTCAGTCAGCCAAAACACATTTTGGCTGCTATTGAGTCTTGAAAGCACTCTGTTTTCATGAGATTTCAAAACTAAGCAATCTAGCATACTTTAAATGGCTAGAGCTATATGGATCAAGAAGAACATGACAGTCTTATTTCTGGGTTTCTTTGTGAATGGTGAAGTATTTAATCTTGACATTTATGAGAAATTCTTTCTTTCAGTATTCTGTGAAACTGGAAAAAGGAGATTACACTATTCGGTTACAAATTCGACACGAACAGAACAGTGAGCTGGATCGCATCAAAGACCTTCCATTTATTGTTTCTCACAGGTTGTCTAGTACCTTGAGCTTAGATATTTATGAAAACCATAGCCTTGCTCTCTTAGGGAAGAAGAAATCCAACAGTTTGACATTACCACCAAAACACAGTCAGCCATTCTTTGTTACATCTCTGCCTGATGACAAGTAAGTTACTGAAGTCCTGTTTTTCTCATCTACATCTAACCAGCTGCATCTGCACCTAACTAAAATGATACTTTGATAGTGTCTACCTGTTTAGGCTTGGTAATTCCTCTTGTGTTTCTCTTTCACTGTTTGGGTTCTTTATTGTAGTCCTCATGGAACATTAATGAACCTCGTTGTAACATTGAACTTTCTTTCTTTGAATAGAATACCTAAAGGAGCAGGACCAGGATGTTATCTTGCAGGAGCTCTTACACTGTCTAAAACAGAACTTGGAAAGAAAGCTGTGAGTATTTGAAATGGATGACAGCTTGTTTTTCTGAAACTTTTGAAGCAAGTAAATGGCATGCCAGGAAGTGCTGTATTTCATGGTTTTAGTACTTTAAAGAGCACCAGGTTTAGTAACATAACACATTTTAGAAGCAGTTGTTTCATTATAAAGTCAGAGTAACTAACTTCTAAGTAGTTCTATTTTTATTTTCATCTTATTTCAAATTTAATTGCATTTTCTAAATTTTTAATTCTAATTCTTTCACTCTGAATCCTTGTATTTCTAGAAGTAACTGCTTTTTCGTTGGTGTGGAGCCTTTAAAAGTGATTTTGTGTAATTGCCTAGCTTAGTATAATTTTTGAATGAAAAAATATGTGCATAGATATAGTGTTTTGTGCATGTTGGTTCTCTAATAACTATACTCTTCCTTGCATGTATACAATTTTCAGCAAAAATATGTGCTTTCTTAACACCTACATGTTACTGTTACAAAGTGGTAGGAATTTTGCTGACTCAAATGCGTAAGCAGATATTCTTACTTTCTGCACACTGATGTTGTCAACCACTAATATGACTGTATGCTCCGACAGAATGATGTAAGATCTCTGTATGTGATGCTAGAAAAAAGCTGTAGGGTTTTTTTGCTCATAATGCAGCATCCTGTAAAAACTGGTTTCTAACTTGTATGAATCTGTAGTGCAACAGTGATTACAGTAACCAGATCACTCTTGTGTGTGTATCTGGTGCTAAGGTATTTAGAAGATTCCCTTAGCTATTTTTAAATAGATGGCAAAGCTGAGAACAAATTTGAATCAATCCTGGTGATTTGTTAGTATTTAGAGGTAGTTCATCTATGTCCATATATCACTAGATGTGGCTGAACAACATGTATAAAACTAGAGTATGTTTTCATAGAAAATAAGTTTCTGTGATTAGGTGGGCACATACCTTTAGATCTTGTTGAGTAGAAAAGTTTAGTTCATTCAATCTGATTTGGTTGTAGGTGGTACTTTTGGGGCAGATTGCATGTTAACTGCAGGTTAGATAATATCTTTCAGGAGAATTTATGTATCAGTGAGGGAAAACCCAGTAACTAAGAACTCTAAAATATTTAGTTTTATATTTCTTTGTGATTCCTGCAAGGTTGCAAGTACACTTTTATGAAATCCATGGTAAATCCATTACAGTAGTGTAGTATAGTTTCCCTAACTTGAATTCTGCACTTCCTTGAACTATTGCTTGTAATTCTTGTCTATCTTATTTTAAAACCAGACTAAGTGGTTATATGCAGTGATTTCTGGGATGGGAAGTAGGAGGTAGGTAGGTATTGCCTGTCAAATTTCATGTGATGAAGAATACTTAAGACCTTACATGGAGAGAAATTCTAGCTGAGGAGTGTGTCATGTCATAGTCTTAGGCATTACTGTTGTGGTCATATTTCACTGGAAAAAGGATGGTATCAAATAGCATCGAATACTTTCTGCTGCCTTTAGTGAACCTCAGTATGTACCAGGAGATAAAAAAGGAGGACTAGGCAGCAACGTTGTCTCTAGGTCAGCAAGTGGATGCAATGTGAGGAGAAAATGTATCTAATTACTGTATATTTATTATGAAATAGAACAATGCCACTAAACATTCAAAATCTAAAATCTACACTTTTGAGGCTGAATTTCTGTAATTTATTAATTTAAGCTAAGTGGTTAACAACACTTGCTTGTCTTACAGGAATAACAGACTGTATACACAATAATGCATTGTTTTATTAATTTTTAAAACCTGAAAGAGCATGCTTTAAGAGCATGTTTGATCATAGATGTGACTCTCTAAAAGTTTAAAAATCTGTAGGTTGAAAGTATAACCATAATTGTACAGAGAAGGTGTCTCCATCCTGTGTGGTGTGTGCATGTTTTCTTACAGTATGTTATTCTAACTCCCAGGGGCAGTCTGCAGCAAAGCGACAAGGAAAATTTAAAAAGGTACTGAATGTTAGTTTTTGAAAAAGATATACTTAAGTCTTTTTGCATATGACTTAAAGAATTTGTCTACCAGTATTGGTTTTTAATTTGTCTCCCTCATCTACCTCCTTAGTCTTGAGTTATTTACTTGAGAATCTTAAGTATGTCTACTGGTAGAATGACAGAACACTATTGTAATACAAAGCTGAGAGGCACATGAGCATCTGGATACTTCTGCAATAAGTGCTGTAAAAATGCATGTGGTGATTAGTGGTCTGTAACTTTTCTTTTTATGAAATACTCGGGAATCTTCAGTGTTTGTGGCCAAGATCTTATGTAGCAAGTGTTTCTGCCTATTCTATTCTGCCTGCAAATTGAGAACTGAATACGAACCTAACACTTTGATGTAGAATTGAATATCTAACTGTATACCAAGCCTACTGAATTGAGAGCTGGCTTCATTACAGTCATAAAAAACATACTGTAGCAAGCAGTTTTTTCTTAGAAGGGATGGACTTGATTGAAAAGTCTCTCAATTCATGACTCTACTCGAACTGAATATAACTCATTATAGGCTAGAGTTTACACAGTGATGTAGCAGGTAGTACAATTTACAGAAAGAATTTTGGAGCATGTCTAAGATATTTTGGGTAGGGAGTGAGTGACTTTTAACATAGCAGTGTTTACTATTGTGCTTTGTCATATTTTTGCATTAGGTTAATACAATATTGTGCCAGCAGCCAGAGACTGAAACAGTCTTTATAAAAAAACCCAAAAAACTAATTTAGTAGGCTACCTTTATAAGGCAACTGTTGGTTTTTTTTTTCTTGTTTTGTTCTTAAGTTGTAAGGCTATTTTCTTTTGTTTTCAAGGTACTCTGTTCTGGAGTGACATGCAAATTAGTCAGGATTCTTGTTAGAAATAAGGCATGAGAATCATGAATAACATAGTTTATTGCCGTAATCAGTTATTTTGTTAACAGTGAGCTGGTAACTGAGCCTGCTAACTTACTCTGGTCTTGGTGTAATAACTGTGTGGGAATGTGATTAGGCTTTACGAGAAGGATTTTAATGCGCATTGCTGCAATTTTATTTTCATACTGGATCTGAAAAATATGCAGATCACTTAGACCATTTAAAATCCCATGTGAACGCACGGTTTCCTGATGAATAGGAAAATATTCACTAAGTGTGTAAAATATTCACTAAGTGAATCTCTAATAAGGGAGTTAAACTCTAATCATAATTTAATTTGCATAACAAAACCTATTAAACAGATCCAACAGGTTGCATGTTCTTTGCATGTTCTGTTTTTCGTTTTCAGAACAGAGATTTGTGTTCAGATCTGAGCAGTATACCCACCCAAGCCAAAATAAAAACTGTTGTTCTTGATACTTCCACCGATTATTCATAAGAGGCATCAGCATACTAGCAGCAAGCAAATAAAACACAGTGTATTTCAGAGCATTGATCCATAAGAGCTCAATTAATGAATATATTTTTCTAAGAATGCAACTCTGAGGGGTTCCCAGTTTACAAGTTTTGAATATTTACCTTGCCCTGTCATGAGTTTCCATGCGTTTAAGATGTTTTCCAGGATGGAAAACATGTTTATGTATTTCTTTTGTGACCCAATCAGTCAAAAAGGTACGTGTAGATTTTTCATATTTTTCACGGACAAGTCCAGGCCCACTTGTAGGATTAGGAGTGTTAATTTACAAGTCCCATTTTTATTTTATGTGTATGTTTTGCTCTGATACCAGTGACTAGTCTTTGGAAAGCTTTTTTTTAATTTTTTATTTCTCTTTTTTTGTTTTGTGTTTTTTGTTTTTTGGGGTTTTGGTGGGGTTTTTTTTGTTTAGTTGAGGAGGGAAGGAACTTGTTAGCTTGCACCTATGTGCATGACACTACCAGAAATCCAGGGTGGGCATTTCTGGTTGTTTGAAAGTACTTTTATTTTCAAAGAATCAGAGTGGCTGAGGCTGGAAGGGACCTCTGGAGGTCATCTGGTCTAACCCTCCTGCTCAAGCAGGGCCTCCTAGAACTAGTTTCCCATGCCCAGACGGCTTTTGAATATCACCAAGGGTGGAGACTACACAACCTCCCTGGACAACCTGTGCCCAGTGTTCAGTCACCCCCATTGTGAAAAAGTACTTCCTGATGTCCAGATGGAACCTCCTGTGTTTGTGGCCATTGCCTCTTGTTCTGTCACTGTGCACCACTGAAAAGAGTCTGGATTTCCCTTTACACCCTCCCTACAGATATTTACACAGATTGATGAGATCAATCCCTAAATGCTCCCCACTCCTCCACCCCCCCAAATGCCTTCTCTTCTCTAGGCTGAACAGTCCCAGCTTTCTCAGCCTTTCCTTGTAAGAGAGATGCTCCAGTCCATCATTTTCATGGACCTTCACTGGACTCTTTCCAGTATGTCCATGTCTCTTGTACTGAGGATTCCAGGTGTGGCCTCACCAGTGCTGAGTAGAGGAGAGGGATCACCTCCCTTGACCTGCTGGTAGTATGTCTAATGCAGCCCAGGATACTGTTAGCCCTCTTTGCTGCAAGGGTACATTGCTGGCTTACGTTCAAGCTGGTGTCCACTAGGACTTTTCCTGCCAAGCTGCTTTCCAGTTGGGTGGCCCCCAGCATGTACTGGTGCATAGGTTTCTTCTTCTCCAGGTGCAAGACTTTGCAGTTCTCCTTCTCCTTCATCAGGTTCCTGACAGCCCATTTCTACAGTCTGTTAAGGTCCCTCTGGATGGCAGCACAACCTTCTGCTGTATCAGCCACTCCTCCCAGTTTGGTGTCATCTGCAAACTTGCTGAGGGTGTACTCTGCCCCATCATCCATATCATTAATGAAGATGTTGAACAGGGTTCGATCCACTATTGACCCCTGGAGTATACCGCTAGTTACTGGCCTCCAACTGTGTGACGCTGATCACAGCCCTCTGGGCCTGGCCATTCAGCAGGTTTCAATCTACCTGTCTGCTCATCCAGCCCATACTTCAACAGTTTCTCTATTTTGCATGAAAGCAGTTTGAGGTTATGCCAGGAAATAGCAGCCTAATTTTCCAAATATGATAGCTAATTCTTTTATAACTGGAGAAAAATGTCAGTGGGTTCTTTCCACAGAATAAGCAGGTGTCTTTGTTTTACTAGACACATACAGCAGAATCGTATGCCTAATCCATAATTTTCTGCTCAAAGAGCTATTCTGGGTAATTTTATCTTAAAAAACCCCAAACTCAAAACAAAACCCAAAACAACCCTTGGGCATGGGTTTTTACTTAATGTCTTCCTGTCTTCAGTGTGTCTGGACTTAAAAAAAAAAAAAAAAAATCCTTTCTCGCTGACTACTGAACTTGTGATATGTATGAAGTTCAGAATTCAGCGATGTTTTTCCTTTGAACTGATCCCCACTGAAGCAGTGCCCTACTGTCATGGCTTGGGTAGCTGATGTACCCTTAGAAACACCCTTGATCTCTAATGGGGAGGCATGTGCTAAACAACTGTGTGAAAAACAAATTGCTTCTACGTACCTTTCTTCTTTCACAACATAATGCAGTTACAATCTGATTATTTTTTCCCCTTGTCTCCAACGTGGTTAGAATTAAAGCAGATCATTGACTTTTTCTGGTCTGTAAGAAGAATTTTTTTGTTGTTTTACATAATGCAGCTTTTGAACAGCAATATGTAACAGCTAGCTAAGGGATAGAAAATTTCCACGTCTTTCTCCCTACTCTGCCATCCTTTCCTCCAATTTGAAGCATGAAATGCCTTATGCAGATATTGATAAGTACTAGTGGAAGACTAAAATACCATTGTGAAGTCAAATGTAAAAGGATGACTTCCTTTGAGCATGAAGACACTATCCCTGTTTAATCAGGAGGCCTTCAAAAATAGGATGAAGTACGTGTCTGATTTAATTTTGTGTAAGCCTGACTGGTGACTTCAAGAAACTTCGTTCATTTTCAATTAAATAAGACTATTGCTGTGAAAATAAGCAATGTTGCACAAATTGTTTGCATCTTAAAGCAGATACAAATTCCATACGCACATTCAACTGTGTGTGTACTGCAGGTGTGCATGGTATTTATTAAAATGGAAAATGAGGCCTGGGATGTCTTCCTTCAAGGAGCTTTTTCCTGTGGTTAGTTTTGCTGTGAATGCTTTAAAGTACAAATAACAATAGTTCATATGTCTTTTCCACATAAAGTACCAGAGGTTGAATCATTGGACAAAAATGTAAATTTAAATATTTAAACAAAATTAACTGTCAATGAAGCTCTTTTAAGAGGCGACTGTTTTGAGGGCATTGTGCTTGTTTACATATGCGTTTGTAGTCCTAGTTAAAAGTAAACTCACTGAGATTTATCAAACTGTGCACAGAGTACACTGACCAAAATGCATATCCTATATGCTTCCAAAGTTTTTAGTATTCCTTAATTTTTTTAGAGGATAAACAAAGGGCAGCTTTCTCATTAATTTTAAAGTTTCCTTAAAGTCATTTTTTCAATGGATAATATGCTTGCTCGCTGTCTTTCTCTGTCTATAGCTCTATATCTTTTTATAGGTATATATAAAATCAAATCCAGTGTACTAGTCTAGCAATTCTGTTGCTGTGGAACAGCTAGAGTGAAATTTGAATAAGAAAACAGATTAAAGCGCTGAATTGCGAAGAGTTGCCTTTCTTCTCCTTAATCTCTAACGATGAATGTTTCTGTAATGGCAATGACAGTGTCGTTCTGGGATCTTCTGGAATCTAGGGGGTTGCCAAGTTTTATACATGATGCTAGTGTTTACAGACAGAATACAGAAAAGAAAGAAGCCTTCAGTCTATCTTACAGTCTTGTGATAGTTTAAAGATAAGCACCTAAACCTTATTTATCCCATGAAACGTTTGATGTCTGTAGAGAAGACTGTGCCTCTTTTTCTGTAAGCTCTTTCAAAAGGAGGGTGCTTAGGTCTGAAGCTCATTGTTTTCCTTTCAGCGGTCATAGCTTGTAATGCTTGCAGAATCTCATGAGACCAAACATACCTAGTTGAGAGAATGGGGAGATGACATTTTACTGTTAGTGGTTTAGCTACATAGAATTAGTCTCTTAAATGAAAGTGTTCATCCACGTAAGTGGGATTTTGTTAATCTAATTACACTTGGTTTGAAACTTAAACCAGAGTAGTAGAGCCTTCTCATATAGACAAGGCTTGAGAATGCAGAGGCCATTTAGATACATAACTCCAAACATATGTTGCCAAGTAAGATTGAAGAGGACTTTCCAGAAGGAAATCCTGAAATATTAGAAGAATATTTTGAGGAAGGCAGGTTTCTTTCTTAGGAAAGTATTAGTCTCAATAGAAGATGTCTTTTAAAAAACACTGTAAACTACTGATTCAGATTTTTGTACTGAACTAACTTTGTAGGCATCTTAAAATGTTTGGTTTGCTTTAATGAACTATGTTGTTGCTTTCTACCATTCTAATTATCTTAGCCAGCCCCATAACATGTTCCTGACTTCTGTATCCTCCACTACATGTGCTTGCCTCCATGACCTGTTTTGTCATGCTCTGGCCTAGGTCTTGCTGAAGTTTTAAGTGTACTGCCTGGTCACGCACGTCATACTTGAAATGCGTGTGTGCAGGATAGTTCTTGTGAAAGCTACACTTTAATGTAGATTAGTGATCTAAACTAGGTTTAAAAAAAAAAATGTAAACATCAATTTTGTGGTTCATCTGTGATTATGTATTAAGTAGCTGGAAAAATTGTTTTAAGGGAATATTGATGTCACTTTCTCTTAGTATTGCTTTCAGTAACCTATAGCAAGCTGCTGGTCTGTTTGAACTGTCAGTTTAAAGAAAATTGTTCTGCATCAATGTTCTTGATAGTGTCAGAAGCGTAGTGTTAAGTCCATTATTCCAAGGCCATTATGCATAGTAGTTTCTAACGGTCACCTTTTTACTCGCTATTTAAGTAACCTGAAATAACGCCATCTGGTGCACAAGATTTCGTTTCATTACGCAACACTGACCTCCTTTATGGGAAACATTCCCACAAATGTATTTTGGAATAATTGGTATGAATAATTAAATTGCCACAGCAATTGAACTTGCAATGCAATATTTTGCACAATGTTACAATGGAATAATGGTATCTAGAGGATTTAAACTTAAGTGATCTTCTCTGTGAAATATCTTGTATGTAAAATAACAGGACATGTGCCCTCACTGTTTGGGGAGAGGCTTTTTTAAAAATTGCAACATTAAACCCAAAAACAACAAAATGGCCTCCCCCAGCATTTCTGATGTTTTAGAAGCAATGACTGAAATCTAATGCTGGCTTTATTTGCAAATTTATATGTAAATCCTCTTAGGAAATGGACTTCAGAGCATGGTCTAAGATTAGTTAGGATTTTCCTTTTAAATAGCTGTAGCTGATTTTTCTCATGGTAATTGTTGACTAGTCTAGCATGAATTCAAACTATAGTGATATTTCTATGCTAGCATATAGGGTTTTAAAAAAATCTTGCTGTTGTGTCTACTTAAGCACAGATATAGGTGAAACTGGAAAGTCTGTAGCAGCAAACTGGAAAACTGTTGACTGTGGATGCATCAGCTAATTCAGTAGGAACATGGAAGAAATAATGTCTCAGGAGGAATAAACTTGTGTATCCTATGGCATGATTCATGCTTATGCTACTGTGGTATTATTTTTTTAGAATTCAGTAATCTTTATTCATTTGTTTATTGCCAGATTTGTAGGATAGGATCTCTAACTGATTTTTTTCCTTTGCCTTTTAACAAAGTTACTTGCTTTTTTTATAAACAAACAAAAAAAACCCCCACCCTTCTGATTCCCTAATATTATGTAAAATTATATGAATACAAAAATGTCAAACTTGCTAAATTTTATGCTTTCTTGTCTTACACCTAGTGTGCTGTTCTAATATTTACATCCTTGCATTGCTTAAAATAAAAAGTTAAAGCAGTTCCTGAATTCTTAATGACTAATACCTTTGCTCTCAGAATCTTTACTCAGTGTATGCATAGTTGCTTGCTATGATTTAGCTTTTATATAGCATCAGAAAAAAGTGTACTGTATCCCTCTCAGTATGTGTCTCTTCCCACCTCCAGGATGTCCTTACTGTTCACTATCATCTGATACCGTCACCATCAAAGAGTAAAAATGGCAGCAAAGAGAAAGAAAGAGAACAGGAAAAAGAAAAAGATGTAAAAGAAGAATTTGCTGAAGCTTTAAGAGATCTAAAAATACAGTGGATGACCAAGTATGTCTGCTGTCATGACTACACAAGCTTGAAGCAGCTGTACAAAAAAATATCCAGAGTCTGTACTTTCATGCTATGTCCTCCTCTCTTCTAGGCTGGATACCACTGACATGTACAATGAGTTGAAAGAAGCGTTTCCTAATCATCTTCCATTGTATGTTGCAAGACTTCATCAGCTGGATTCTGAAAAGGTTATTTAACACTTTTTAAACTTGATTTGTCTCAATACATCCATATAGCCTAAACAACTGAACCTTTCTTCATACATGTTTGGTCTTGAAAGGACCACCATAGCTGTACTCAGTACTATAAAGCAGAAATTCCTAATTAGATTGACAGCTGCCTCCCTAACTGACTGTGATATTCTTAATCCCACAGCAGAATGGAACAAAGTGTACCTACCTATAGTATGTTTGCTTATCATTTACTCCTTGTTAAGTTAAACACATTGTAAATTTTCTTACTGCTTTAGGCTACAACAATATTCAAGCCCAAGTTGGATGGGGCTCTGAGCAACCTGCTTTTGCAGGGGGGTTGGACTAGATGACCTGTAAAGCTCCCTTCCAATCCAAAGCATTCTATGAATATTATTCTAAATGGTGGTTACTGACACAACCACACATCCCATTCTACTCCTCTACTGGATTAGTAATTTATTGTAGCAGAATTGCTCAGACAACTGAGGACAGTAACCCCTTGAAGTGACACAGCTAAATCCACCATCTGTCATTGTCCTCAAAAATGAGAACTGTGAACAGAAAAGTTTACACGTATCTGCTTTTTTTGTTTATCTTGAAGATAAACAGCTTTGTGTATATGTCAGTAGCTTGAATATTTTTCTGTTTGATTCTGATTTTATATTTATTTCTGAAATGAATAACTGCTACTGTTATTTAAGAGGATTAATTTGTACTGAAAAGTTATTTTCTTTCTGTAAAGTCTGAATCTTGCATATACCCACCTCATATTTTACAGTTTGTTTTCAGTGAAATGGACTCCATATGCGGGAAATCTTGATAATGCAGACTTCTTATCAGTTTTTTTTAATAAAAAATTGGAGAAAGTGGAGAAAATGACATGTTGAATTACTAATGTTATTTCTGCATACCTTTGCAATTATCCTAGTGTTAGTAGAATGAACAATCAAGTAGTGTGATTTCACAGTGCTAAACATCTTTTTATTCTTCTTTTAGGAACGAATGAAAAGACTTGATGAAATTGTTGAAGCTGCAAATACTGTAATCTCTCATATTGATCAGACAGCATTAGCAGTATATTTTGCCATGAAGACTGATCCCAGGCCTGATGCAACTACTATAAAAAAGTACCTACCCAGTAAATAATTTTCTTGCATCCTATTTCTGTAATCTATGTACTTTGTGTCTGCTTATAAGAAATGGAATGACTATAACCTTTTTGAATAACTTGTGTTATTTTTTGGGGCCCAGGTAGCTTCAAACTTGACTGCAAAATTATTTTGTTCTCTTATTCTATCTCCACAATGTAGGAACACTGAAACCTGCAAATTTTTACTTAGAAATATTAAACAAAATAAACAAGCGTGCTTTCAGGATTTAAATGTGTTAGAAGAATGGGGTATTAAGTTCTTGTATCAAGCTTAATCTGAAATCAGAGGGACCACTAGAATATCGATGCAGAGGTGTGTGTTTTGAATGCTGCCTGCCTTTTCATAATACTTCAAACCTTTTGGATCTGTATTTGAGGGCAAAATTGACAGCAGTTGAAGTAACTGCTTGCAAAAGACTTCATTTGTGAAAAGCATGATGACCACAGTTGTTCTTCAGAGTATTTTTGAGACCTGTTTTTTTTTTCTTTAGTTTTAGATTGTTCCTCTGAATTACCAGTATATATCCTTAGGAAGACAGTATTTTGAAGGTGACACCCTAGTCTGGACAGTAACTGGTGGATTTCACCGTGTGGCATCATGCTGTTTTAGTTGCAAATAGAGCAGCAGATTTGAATGTTAGGCCCTTAAAATGGGAGATGCATATTTGTTGATTATTTTAGATAAAATACCAGATTGCAATTGTAAAACTAGTCTGTCTGTTCTAGCTATCCTGAATATTTGTGTATAATTCTAGAATTGCTAATATAAAAGCAAAGCTATGACATAGTAAACTTGATTCTAAATATTTCTTGGTAAGTTGACCCATGAGGTCATGTGGTTGAATCTAACATCTGAAATTGAGCACCAAATTCAATGGTGCTTTAAATGGGTGCAATTCCTTTGAAGTCAGCAGAATTGTATCTGCTTATGTTAGTGGTGGATTTGACTCTCTGTTTATAATGCCAGGAACTATAAAGCTGTATTTCTAGATGCTGGCTTACTCAGTTTTAGAATCCTGAGTTGCCCTTGCCTTAAGACATCAAAGGCATTTCAGACTTACAAGAATGATTGAGCTTGTTTAATGCATAGTGTCTCTAGGTAATTTTTTACCATTAGTTTACTATAAAGTAAATAGCCATGCTTTAAAAATTATCTTTGTGCTTACTTTCATTTTGTGTGTACTAACTGCTGTAAACTTTTTAGCTTAAACTCAGTACAGCACTGATTCTTTTCTTAATGAGGTATCTGCAAAAAGTCCTTAATGGTTTTCATGCTGTTTTTTTTTTTCTAGTGAAATGGAAAAACAGAAGACTACTTTAGTGGATGCACTTTGTCGAAAAGGAAGTGCACTGGCTGACCAGCTTCTTCATCTGCAGGCCCAAGAAGGGGCTGCTTCCAGTGATGCAGAAGGCAAAGATGAGGATCATGAGAGCTGCTCAGAAGCTTTGACAGAGACGTTCTGGGAAACAACAAAATGGACTGATCTTTTTGACAGCAAGGTACGAGAGCAGAGCAGATTTTTTGTCTTTTGCATGTTGGGTTTTTTGATGGTTTCTCCTGGAGTTATGCACAGCCTCATACGTTCCTCCCTTCTACTTTTTCATGCTGTCCCCATATGTTGTGCTTCCTTAATGACCTTTTTCCACAGAGGTTTTGCCAAGCCTCTCAAATCCATGGTAAGCCCATTTCTGTGGTTATGAAGGTAGAGGTTAAGGGAAGGGTATAGAACAGTACCAGATTTCCATGAAAAAGCTGCTTGCTTTATTGAATTGCTTCTTTCTGTACCTTTCAGGGAATATTTTTGATTAACCTCTGCGCTGTTCTAGCTGTACACACACAGAAGTGTGCAGCATCCCTACTTTGTTCAGTCCTGCATTCTGTAGCCTCTTCTACACTATGGACAAGAGAAGTTTTGTGTTTTGCTGTCAGTAATGTCTGTAGAGGTAAAGGAAGAAATCCTTGGAAATAATTACACTTATATATTTATTAGCACAGATTTCGCTGTCATTTCAAGGTTCCTAATCCTGAGATTTAAGTTTTTTGTCTGCTTCATTCAAGACAGCTATCCCAGAAGGAAAAAAAAATCCATTGTAGGTGATTAGTTATGTAGCTTTTAATTTACAGAGTTTATGACTTTAACTGTTGAGTTATTGAGTATTAATTAGTTGCTGTACTTAACTCTTGCATATGGCTGTGTTTTAGCGGAAGATGAAGTGACCAATGTATTTGTTTATAATTCCGTTAAATTGCCAAAGCAGTTCAGATAGTTACAAAAGAAAAACTTTGAAATTAAAAAAATTGCTTCATTTCCTTGACAGTAAATAATCTTCCCGGTAAGAACGTGTGATTTAGCTGGAGGCCTGAACAAGAAGGTTGATGGTGGTTACTCTCACTTCTTTTAATGTATATGTTCTTGTACACCTACATCTTTTCAGCATTCCTCTTCTAATCTTTAACTGATTATAATATCCTGTGGTAGCAGATTTTGTGCTTTAATCATTGTCTGGCACATGATTTTCTTGCTGTCTGTTTGTAAATACAGTACTGTGTTCCAGTATAGTGACCCCTGGTTTACTTCTATCTTTTGATTTTTAAAGCTGATTGAAATACTTTCAGTGGAAAAACTCCTAACATAGACATCTTGTTGGGAGTTTATCACTCTTTGTTATGGGGTTTTGTTTTTTTTCAAGACAGATACTGATTCCTGGCACTCTTGAGCTGTGTGCTCTGGGCCTGAACTGAGTAACTCTGATTTGAATCGCACAGATTAGGGATTGAACCCGTCTCTTTGACTGCCTTAACCATGGATTTGTCTAAGTGCATATTCAGGTTTTGCTCTGAAAATTGATGCTTCTGTATGGTTAAATTGGTACTGAAAGGCCAACAAAACGTTTTAGATTTTGTAGCATTTCATATGGAAATAACTCCCATCCTGTTTACGCGGTATGTTTGTCTGCTTTTCCCTCTTGGTTTTACTAGTCAAACTGAAATCTAAATGGATTGACTGTCATGAGCCCTACACAGCCACTTGCTCACTCCCCTGCAGTGGGATAGGGAAGAGAATTGGAAATGTGGAAGTGAGACAACTCGTGGGTTGAGATAAAGACAGTTTAATAGGGAAAGCAAAAGTTGCACACGCAAGCATAGCAAAACAAGGAATTCATTCACTCCTTCCCATCGGCAGGCAGGTGTTCAGCCGTCTCCAGGAAAGCAGGGCTCCATCGTGCATAATGGTTACTTGGGAAGACAAACGCCATCACTCTGAACGTCCCCCCTTCCTTCTTCCCCATATCTTTTATTGCTGGGCACGATGTCTTATGGTATGGAATATCCCTTTGGTCAGCTTGGGGCAGCTGTCCTGCTTGTGTCCCCTCTCAACCTCTTGTGCACCCCCAGCCAGCCTGCTCGCTGGTGGGGTGGGGTAAGAAGCAGAAAAGGCCTTGACTCTGTGCAAGCACTGCTCAGCAATAACTAAAACATCTCTGTATTATCAACACTGTTTTGAGCACAAATCCAAAGCGTACCTTCTAGGAGCTACTGTGAAGAAAATTAACTCTATCCCAGCCAAAACCAGTACATTGAGGATACTTTTAGCCCAGAAACATTCTAGAGTGCTCTGGGTATTTTAAATGGGTGGCTTCTGAAAAGGGAGAAAATGAGCCTGTCATACCACATCCTAATGACCCCTGGGGTACATCTTCGTCCTGTGCTTTTCTGCAGCCTTTCTGTCCTGTACCCATACATAGCCTTACTTGCTCAACCCTGCCTGGCCAGCATACAGTTTATCTTCTATGTTCTCTTGCTGCTGGACAAATTGCCCTATATCAGTACAGTCATGATTACTAGTTAAGTAGTATTACAAGGGCCACAAAGATGATTAAGGGACTGGAGCATCTGTCATATGAGGAGAGGCTGAGACTGTTCACCCTGGAGAAGAGAAAGTTCAAGGAGATTTTGTCTACGTGTATAGATACATGATGGGGGGAATAAAGAAGATGGAGCCAGGCTCTTCCCAGTGACAGGACGAGAGGCAGTGGGCACAAACTACAACACAGGAATTTCTGCTTCAGAAAAAGTTGGGGTTTGTTTTTGCTATGTTTTTTCGGAGGGGGGTAAGGGGGAGTGAGTTTTTGGGGGTGTTTTACTGTGAGGGTGATCAATGCTACAATGGGTTGCCTGGAGAGGTGGTGAAGTCTCAGTCCCTGGAGGTAGTCAAAACTTAATCAGATGTGATCCAGGGCAACCTGCTATAGGTGGCCCCGCTTTTAGCAGGGGGGTTGGACTAGAGATCTCCAGAGCTCCCTTCCGCCTTCAACCATTTTGTGGTTCAGTGACTGCTTGGCAAGTAATTTATGTAGCTCACTTGTTTCTGTGGTGGTTTTCTTCATGCTTTCTGTGATCTAGGAGCATGTATGCTGGTCAGTAATAACGTAGTGTTAGTTTTGCTAGCTATTAATTTAATGTGTCTGAAGATCACATGATGGATGTATCCTCTCATCTCTCCCATGGTACTGTTCAGTAATTCTAATCCCAGCAGTACCTATAGATAAGTTAAAAAAAAGTTTGAAGGGAAAGAAATACATGCTGCTACTCAAAGCTTTCATATGATTATTGGAACTGAGACTTAATTGTTCACTTTTGTACTTTGAGGTTTTCTTTTTCTGGAAGCTCTTTGAAAGGGATGAGGAGTGAGAATAATGTGACTTGGGTCTTGATGGGATTGAGAATTTTACTTTGAAAGGAGATAGTAGAGCACTCTAATGATTTTCCCTGATAACAGATTTGGAGAAAAGGATTAGGGCTAGGGTGAAGGGAGTTATTTTCAACTGAGAAAAAACTTCTTTTTTGTTGTTCCTTTATTGCTTCCTAGAAGTTTAATGCTTGCTGCTGTTCATATTCTTTCATTTCCTTTACTAACAGGTGTCATGTCCATCTAGTAGTTTTCTTAGGAACTGGCTGTAGTTAACAATTACACTGTTCAGACCAGCTGTTTCAGTTGTTAGCACTACAGTTTCCAGCCAATGACAGAATGTTCTTTGGTCATTCAAGATCATAAACATATGATGAGGATCCGGTTATGCTTTCCTTAGGTTTTTTTTAAGGGTCACTATTAATGACTAAGACTTACGTAATTATGATATGGCCTGACACAAAAAAGCATAAGAAAAAAATTTACAGTTATATTCCTATTGTCTTTGTTGTAAACGTGTGTCATGGGCTGTAGCTTTTCTTCAAAAATTAGCTTAATACTTTACAGTTCCTTCATTCCACCCACCTCTGCCAAACTGCATCTTATGTTCAAGCTGTCTGATCCGTATTCATTCATTTTTATTTATAATGGCTGACAAGTTTTGTAAGTGGGATTGTGCTTAAAGCTCTCTTGGCTTCCTGTTTGAATAAAACTGTCTTCTGCCCTAGAGATGGGCCAATAGAATGTTTTAAATATCCGCAGTGGCCTTTGGTCTTCCTCTTTTGCAGCTTCTTCTGTCTATTTGGAAGAAACAGTTGTGTAAATCTCTACCCCAGTGTTGCATGTAATATGCTGTTGTACGTCTGTAATATTTTGCTATTTTAAAAACAAATAGCTTAGTGCAAATAATTTTATTTTACAGACTGTTAGAGGAAAATGTGGGGTTTTGACCATTTAAGGGGAACTGTACTATTCATGTAGCTTTCTTCCTTTGAGATGGGGAGTTTAGGAATAATGTTGAGGACTTAACTTTGTAAAGTAATGTTTAAGGCTCCAAAGCAGATTCTAAGAAGCAAGTATTTTTGCTAGGGTAAGGGCAAAAGCATTATGTTCTTCAGTCCAGCTGATGTGGGCTTGGCAAAATTCACCTTGGTAGAAAACAAGAAATTATGGCTTTAACGGCCTTTCTGTGATGCTACTCTGGACTGGCTTAGACCGGACTGATGAAATGAAGTGTTGTGACTTGGCTCTATCACCTAACCTTGCATGACTCATTTGCCGTTTGGGGAATAGATGAGGTTTGGAAGGAGGAAGGGTAGAATGGAGTGGTGATGTAGGATCAGGGATAGACCTTGTGTGAATGTCCCTCAAATGAGAGTCCTCAAGAGGCAGCCAGCTTATTCTAAAGCACTATGTTGGAAAAGGAAATGTGGAGCTCTTCTGTATGTGGACGTGGCTTTGTGGCATTGGCACTTGAAAGATGGAACAATTGGGTGAGAAAGGATGGAAATAAGGTACTTAAATACTGCACTGATCATTCAAGTATATATATGGCCTTAGATAGAAACATTGCTCTAAGTGTTTTTACTTCTAAGCTTCCTAAAAGTCACAGTTCATCCAGATGTCAGTAATTAAAAGGCTACATAAATGTTTGAAAACAAAGAGAGACCATGTTTTCCTCTATGCTGTTTTTAAAGATGAATCAGGAACATCATCTCTTTTCTCTGTGTTTCTGGTCACCCTCTAGTAAACCAAGTACTATCACTTGTTTCGCCTCTCCTCTGCAGGTGTAGTGCCTGTGTTGCCACAGGGCATTCATTAGTTCCTTTGAATTGCCTGTGTTCCATTGAAGTATTGTGCTTGTCCCTATATTGTAGCAAGTATGTAGGGAAGCTGGTGCTGACTTTTGATACTAAGTGCATTATTCGCACTTTCAGCTGTTCTAGTTAGATCACTTGTCTCTAAAGGTTTATTTTAAATGAAGCATGAAAGAAAATATGTCCCTTGTGTACACAAGTGTTTCAAACTCCAGTTGAGACAGCTCTGTGCAGCAAGTATTTGTTTGATTATGCAAACACATTTGTGATAGTGCTTTAGGGTTTTTAGTAATGGAATATAAGTTGTGCAATTTTTCTTTTACCTAGAACATAGCTTTAAAATTTGTAGGCCAAAATCCACAGTTTCAAACAAAACTGCTACAGGAATGTGGTAGGATGTTGCCTGTTACTGGGAATGACTCATATGTAGAATTTCATGCCCCTCAACCTTTAAATTAGCTGTTGGGAATAAGCAAAGGTCATGTTTAAATATATGTTTAAAAACTAATAAAAGGCCCAGACCTTTCCATCTTGTCCTTTAAACATCTTAAGCCTGGATTGTTTTTCATGTTACTGTCTGCACTGTCAGATGCAGCTGTCTCTTCCAGCTGATAGTATTCAGTCACTGCAAAAACTTGTTGCTGGATACTTGATTCCCTTGATTCCCTCTTGAAAATACAAGTCAATTTTTTTGTATGAATATTGCTTTTATTTGTAATAGGCCAGGTGATAGAGCAGAGAGGAGTCAACAAACATAGCTAAGAAACCTTAGTTTATTACCATAGATTAATATGAACCTGAAAAAACTTGTTTGCTGGTAATTATAAGCATTAGAACTTCAGTGTTCTTACAAGTAGTTGAAGCGTGTTATCTCGCTTAACCTAGCGACAGATTATACCGCTTAACCTAGTATTTTAATTATTTGTAAATGTACATACATTTTTATCAACTGTTTAAAAAAAAAAAATGAAGTAACTGATTATACAAGTCTGTTTTCCTTTTCATACGTATTAGGATACTAGAAAAGTTTTATTAGGTAGTTTAGTGTTGTTGGATTTAAAAAGTGTTCTTTTTTAAAGAGTGTTTTCAGGCTTTTAAATACTTTAGCCCTGGAAATGTCTTGGGAGAGATTGTTTCAGCATTTTACTGTCCTAAATATGCACCTTTATGTAGGCAATGGCAAGTTAGGCAGCTAATTAGGAGATGGACATCCAGTCACTTTCATGGGTCTAGCTCTTAGCACACTTAGTATTACAGGCCATTAGCTTGGGGAATAAAGTATCTAACAGTGATTTCTCCCCCAGTATCATAGAAGTATGCACTGCCTTTCTTATTACCCGTTGTTTATCACTCTTTGGCCAATTTCTGGACCATATCACTTGTTCTGTAAAAGCTAGCCTTAATTATATTTATTGACATTATGAAATAATATCAAATACTTAGAATTCATTCCTATTCTTTCATCTAGCAACTGCTTTTAGATACTACAAATTGGTTTATTTGCTGCTGTTATACATTCAGATAGCTGTTTTCTCTGTTGCATCTTAATAGCACGCCAGTTTACATTTTGTTTACACATATCAAGGAATCATAATCTTCACTTCTGTGATCTTGTAAAGCTTGCAATATTTTAATTATAAGGCTTAATTTGACCAATATGTGTACGAGTTATAAAGTATTATTTCTTATCTAACATTTTTTGTTTGTAAACCTATTCTGATTTTAAAGCATCTCATGCATTATTCTTAACTTCTGTAGTGCTAATGAACTTTTAGTAGTTTTACTTAACTTGTATATCGTTGATTGGGGTTTTTTTCCAACTGCTAAGACTCTTTTATCGAGAGCTCTTGGAGCATTGTTTTCAACCTTTTGATCCAGCAGAGAACTTTTTTCTCATTTAGAAATACCCAAACTTTTATTTGGCCAGAGCAAGGGTGTTTCGTAAAATGCTTTGTTTTCTTGCCACAAAAACTCTAGGAAGCCCTGTTACGAAAGAAATGCTGTCAAGTGGCTTTCCTCCTGCCTTTATCACTGATGTTCAATAGCCATTCAAAACTTACAGGGTCAGGTAAGAGCTTTCTTAATAGAGCAGTGACATTATTTCTGGTTAGCCTCCGATATGTTATATTTGCTGAAAGCTCCAATGCATTTTTCATTTGATTTTTTTTTCGTTTGGTTTGGTTTTCTGGTTCTATCATCTTATACAGAAGGAGTTTTTTTTTTTTAAGTTTAGTTTAACCAACTAAATCTGCTAATGGATCCACTGAGCAGTTATTCAGAAGTGTTTGCTAATGTGTTTTGCTTTAGGAAAATATCCAAAATAATTGGATTGAGAATGCAGCATGCAAAGTATTTTTCCAATAGCAATATTTGGAAAATCTATATGTGAATGGTGCTGTATGCTCATTGTTGCGTATATGTGTGTGTTTTAAGCTACAACAGCTTAAGTGAATACTTCAACATAACAAAATACGTACTTGAAGACAGAAGAAGAAAGAGCAACTCTGAGTCCTTGGCATATACTTTAGAGCTTCAAAATTACACCTTTACTTGCTTGATAATTAAGCTTGTTATTTCTTTTTTTTTATCTCAACCTTTTAAGTATTGATCCTGCAAAGACTTGTGCGTGTGATTAACATTCAATGGAAGTGTTCAGGCAGCTAAAATTAGGCAGGTTCTTCAGTCCTTGCAGGATTCAGATCTCTGATTCCTTAATGTTTATATTCTTAAGATTTTTTTTGTTTGACTGTAATGCAAAATACTTATTTCTGAGCATCCTTGAAGTGTTTTTGTTAGCTTTTCTTAATAGGATATTTGAAGTGGACACTGGGAAAACGTCACTTTTGTTGGAGGAGTCAGAGAACAGGAAAAAGATTAAATGAGTGAGGGGAAATGAATAGCAAACTCTAATACAAGATTTCATAAACTTTGCCAACAACAGAAACGCCAACATATTCACCAACTTTGCTATGTCACTCTTCAGTAAAAAATTTTTAAAAAGCTATTTACTACAAGTGTTCCAAAGGGAATATATGAAACAGTGTCTTGATTGCACTGATTCTTAGTGTTGTAACTGGTGAAATAGTATGAACTGTCTTGCGACACCCTGAATGCTGTCAGTGTTTGGGTGTTAAGAATCTGATTTATTTTACACTAGCTCTTAAGTACACACATTCATTTGTGCTTGTTAGTTATAGCATTGACAAGTATTGTAAGCTGTCTCTTTAGAATTAGTATTATCAAGAGGAAGCTTTTTGTTATAATCTCTTCTTAATAAATTACCAGTAGTGAGGAGTTGACCCAAAACCTGAGGCTTGTCTTCATGCTTACCTGTCTTCATTGCTTGTTTATAATTACGTGCATTTCTCTGTATATATGTGTGTGTATATATATCATTCACTGTGTATGTTCATACTTGTTTCTGCAGTAAGTTTGTGACTTCCTAGGAATCAAAACTCTCAGTTGGGTCTTTGTTTCTGTGGGTCAAAGATACACCTGCCTGGTTCTTGATTTTTTTTATTTATTTTTTGTTATATACCATACAGTTGCCTCTAGAGAATGAAAATCCAAAGAAGCTAGAAATGTGATGAATAAAAAATTAGAATAGTGACATCTGTGTTACATAAGATGTTTTGAAGTCAAATATGTTCATGAAATAAGAAATAGTCTCTAGGAAGTTCATGTTTATAACTACTACTGTGAATCATCTGTTTTACTGTGAAGAAAAATGCAAGCTATCTTGTGTAAATGTTTTACTTGGTTAAATCACTTCTGCTACCTGAACAGAATCTGCTATTACTTGTTAAGCCTCTTAAGATTAAAATATTAAAATATCTAATTTGTTTTTGGTTTTGCATTGTAGGTTTTGACTTTTGCCTATAAGCACGCATTGGTACATAAAATGTATGGGAGAGGTCTCAAGTTTGCCACAAAACTTGCAGAAGAGAAGCCAACAAAGGACAACTTGAAAAACTGCATTCAGGTAAGGTGTATTTGGTAAAGTAATGGTCTGTGTTCATGCTGAGTAAGCTTTTAAAAGTAAGATTTGTCTTTTTGAATTTTTCATACTTTTTACATTGTAGAACTCACTAAACTTAACATTTTAACTTTTTCCAGGCTTTTGTGGATTGGCCTCCATTTTTAATAGTGATTTCTTCTTTCTTTTTTAGAATAGCTAGTTTGTGAGTTACTGTCACTTTTTAGCAGATTTACTTTCTGGAACGAACTTTGGGGCATAAAGAAAATAGAGACAACTTAGCCAAAGATCTTCTGCATATTTAAAATCTCATTATGTTGCTGTTTAACCACTGTTATTTTTACTATCACAGTTATTGCTAGTAGTTATTGCTAGGTGGAGAATTAATGTGAATTACTGTAACTCCTAGGACAAAATTTTTGTGCATTGAGTTGAAAGATGGTAGATCATATAGAATGGTTTTCTTTTTTCCCCTTTCAGGACTAAATAATACAAAAATGACCAGTTTTCCAACCTGTTATCTTTCTGATAATAGACGTCTTTAACAAGATGTTAATATCAATGCAGTGTTTGTTGGAAGGATTTAGATTTTTAAAAGAATAAGACCCTAGAGCTTCTCATTTTTTTTTTAATGTTTGCTTTTTTCCTTCAGCTAATGAAGTTGCTTGGATGGACTCATTGTGCAACTTTCACTGAAAATTGGCTTCCTGTCATGTATCCACCTGATTATTGTGTATTCTAGAAAACCAAAATTGTGAACTTAAAGTGATTTTATATGGGACAGGATATGAAAAGATAAGTTTGACTTTTTATTGGAACGCATGTTTTCATTACTGAATGCTGATTATTAAATTGTGTGTATTTATCAGTAAAGGCACCTGGGTACAGCTTAATACCTGTTAACCTAACTCCTGTCATCAGGGAGTTTCCTTATTGTGCATCCCATTGCTGGCAATGGATGTGCCAGAACTGCCAACACCAAGGATTTGGAATTAGGCTGGAAAGGCTTACTGCATGCATGTTAGGTTCTTAACTGTTACTTTTAACTGCAAACCTGTAAAAGCTCTGTATTTTTTACAGTAAACTGAATTTTAACATGTTTGATCTTAATTTCAATTGTATGAAGGCCTTAAAGCTACTTCAAGAGTAGCTAAAATCTTATTTATTAGACTAAAGTAATGGGACATCATTACCTGTATTGTTTGCAAGAGTTTACATTTAATTTTTTTTAAGAAAAATTCAACCTCTCAAACTGTTACAGTGTGTAACTCAGAATTGCTGATGCATAGGTGCTCTTGTAAATCTTCATTTTGGAGTGATTTCAGGCAAACTCAAAAATCCATGTGAAATTGAGTATCAGGACAGGCTGATACATGTATAAAAGTGCCAGACAGTTAAATCTTGATCAGGTATTGTAAAGCTATACATATATGTTTAATAATGTTAAAAATGTAAAACACAGCAGAATAAATGTGCAAAGTTGAAGATCAAAAAACACCATGTGCACTCTGATACTTTAAAAGATTATTTTATAATTAATAAAAACAAATAATGAAGCTGAAAATTGTATTGCTTTCTGAGAGAGTATATAAATGAAACTTGCTGAAAGAAAACACCTTACAAACACAAGTTCAGTGCAGCCCAGAAGATCAATGCTTTCTGTTAAAGCCTTTTTACTATTACTACTAACATTGTTCCTTCAGTGGAGTGAAATTGGTCTGTTTGAACAGGTCATGTGTATCAACCAGAGACAAACTGCTATATCATTTGTCTTGCCAGTTTTTTTATAATTTGTAATGCGAACCTCAGATACAACTGCACCTTTACAAACATGAATGTACAGAAGGTGCACCGTAATGGTGCAAGACATTTCAAACTGTAAGGTGCTGCCATTAAATCAAAATTAGTAATAGCTTTCTCTTTAATTCTCTCTTACTGTGGCTTTAAGCAGCTTGACATTCGATTCTGGAAATTCTGCTAGAATGGTTGTGTTAAATATATTGCAAAGTTTTTCCAAAAATTCATAGTCTGTACTGAATCTGAATTTATTTGCCCATAGTAATACTGTTCCTGGCTTACAAAAATACACCATTGTTGCTAGCAGGGGGTCCAGAGCTGCATGATAGTATACAACATCAGTTGCCAGTATGAAATCATAGTGGTAAGTTGATGCAGGGAAGTCTTCATTGAGGCCTTCTCCCCATACCAGTTTTCTCACTTCAGGTTTGTGCATATTCTTGTTCTGTGTATTTCTTGAAATATTATATGAGAGATTTTCAAGAACTTCAGGCAAATCAGTAGCTGTAACATAAGCTCCTAAAGAAAACATGAATTTGTTTCAATTGATAGGTATGTAGTTAAACATATATATAAATTAAAAACTTTATCTACATAACTTCTGCAGCTTCCCCCTCATCAATAACTAAGGTAGTTACTTTATTAACAAAACAGTATTTTACAATAATTTTCATTTTAAAAGCAGTGACAAACAAAGTTTACTTCAACTGTTGCTTCATTGCCTTAAAGTGACAGTGGCAGATCTAGAGCATATTTCACAAGAAATCCAAAAGGCAATATGAATTTACTAACCTAAGATACAGGCCACAATGGAAACCAAGCCTGTTCCAGCACCAATTTCCAAAACTTTTTTGTCTTTGAGGTTGAATTGTTCTTGATTTGATTCCAGATACTGAGATAAAGCCAGTGCCTAAAACAGTTAACACATATCCATAAGAGGGTAACAGGTAAGTTGCATAAAAATTCATTAGATAGTTTTTATACAGGGGGTTTTTTTTATACAGTGACAAACACTGAAGACTGTAACATAAAAATGTAATATGGAAAGAATTATCATGTGTCCTGTTTTTTATATATATAAAAATTTTAAACAGCTTATTTTTAGTTTTAGGTTTATAGGATATGGATTTGCTACACACTTCTATACACTGTGAGTCCTCTGACAGCTCAAGATAGGCAGTGTTTACATGTGAACCATACAGTCAGAACAGCAAACAAGAGGTTTAACAGTATGTAAAAAGTAATGTTCTGGTTTATTATCACTATCATAAAGTAGATTCTGGCTTCAGCAGAGATTTTTTTTGAAAACTGATTTTTTGTTTGTTTTTTAATATTTTTTTTGCAAAGGAAATACTAAAAATGTATCTACCAACTCAACGCTTGTCTATTGATAATAGTATAAACTTTAAAAAGAAAACCAAAAACAACTGAGAAGTATTGTTTATCAGACCTTTGTAAAGATCTTATCAACAGGACATAAATCAGCTGTTTATAAACAACATAAACTGATGCCAAAGAAACTAACTTGCCCCTTTTGCTTCTCTTCTTTAGAGTTGTGTTACTGTTTTAACTCTTGTGCTTTTCATAATGCAACACTGACTACCTGCTCTGGGAAAGCTGACAGCTAATGAATCACCAGTCCAATTTGTGCAACCTCTCAATTTTCTTGGAAAGTTTTACCATCTGCATTCTGACACCTGATTAACGTGAGAACTGATGATCTGACATCTCAAAATAAGATACTGTCTCACCCACCCATATGCTTTCTTTTTGTCTATTGTTTTGAAATTGTCTGCCATTTTCTGTGAGCTTTTTCAATAAATGTGGATCTGAAAAATTTTGAAATCCTAATTTCCATGTATTTATCAGTTGACCCTCTCTTCCCTCAAAAGCAATTTTCTCAGTCCACATAATTCTGTTTTTAAGAGCAGGAGAAGCAAAGACTGAAGAACAACTGTTTGCAACTATGGTTTTTCATACTGCAATGGAACTGTTCCAGCCTATTCTTTAAAAGAAGCATATTTAATTGTTTTAAACTCCTTTATTCTCTCACAATTTTCTTTTTCCGCCTTCTTTTGTACTCCTTTTTGTACTGCTGATTGTTTGCTTCCCAACAGTGACTGATTGGAAACATGGAAGAAGCTGAACACTTCTTCCTGAGTTTGCTTTCTTAATTTTTTTCAATATCTTCAATATGCATCCAATTTACAAATACTTAGGTGCTGCAGTTCTTTTGGTGTGAACTGGCAAATTGGCATAAGGCAGAGCTTTCTGCTGAAGTACTTCACAATTTTGTTCTGCATAGGGAAACCTCCACTGTCTGAAGTGTCATCTAAGAAAGCTTCCTTAATATTTGTGTGGCACTGTCATGGTTTACTCTTCTGTCATGTCAGCTTTCTGGGTGCCATATCACATACTTACCCCCGGCCACACCACGGCTCCAAAGTGTTCTATGGACTCCTGAATGACGATCTGGTGGCCAACATATGTGTAGTGCTCTTTATCAAAGTAGTGGGAAACTCTAGGAACCCAGTTCTGTAGTATTTTAAGAGTTACTGGTGAATCTGTGAGAGAAGAGACACGATTTGTATTTTTACATGCAGGTGTTTATATGCAACTTGTTAAAGGGTAAGAAGTATTTTGTGAAGATAGTACGTAGGCACATGGACTAGGAAAGCTGTCAGGCCATTGGCCTCCAGAACGGTTGCTGTCTAGATGTGGATGGTCTGGCTGGCCAGGGAGTGAAAGGAGCAGTGGTCGTTTCCTGCCATTCCGAGTGTTTGCATGGGCAATTTACAGATAGAAATGAGCCTTTTAGAAAAATCTACTAATTCAAATATATAACTCTGCTAATAACAGCTAGAAGACTTTCAGGACCAAGTTAGCTTGTATTTTGGGGTATGCTGTACTCCATACTATGCCAGAGTATGCCACGTAGGGACGTGTGCTGTAGATTTCATTTGTGGGGCCAACAGATCTAGAACATTAAGCTTCTTTTTACAAAAAAGGGATTTAGGATTTACATCTTACATTGAAGAAAACCTAGCTTTTTTTAGTGGTTATTTTTTAACATTCTTCTACAGAAGCAGGGTTGCAAGATACTCTTTATGTTGACATATATGGTGCTGTTCAGCAAGTGTCAGTACTACAGTTGTGCTAGCATGTCTCATCATAGCAAGCAGGCTTGTAGGTGAGATTTTTCAGGAGAGCTCTGCTGAACTGCTCCATCTGATCTCACTGAAAACAAGGACGCTGTTCTGAATGGCTGTACTGCTGTTGGAAGCCTGTTAGCAGGATGTGCGTAGGTGATACAAAATTAACTGCAAAGAAAAATTTTGCTCTGGCTTGCATGGATTTTGATGCCTGTCTGGAGTCCTTGGTAGGTGTTTGAGCAGTTTAGCCTGTTGAAATTTGGAATACCACAGCTTCAACAGTGCCAGCCCAATTAATGCATATTATAATCATATCTCTGATTGTAATTGAGAAATAACTCTTAGATGTCTAAATAAAATCCAGAGACATTCTTAAACATACATCTTAATTATGGACATAGTCCTTTTTGTAGATTGGGACTGATAACAAATACAAACATAAGGGGAAATGGTGGGGAAAAAAATAGAGATCAAAAGGAAAAGTGACACTGTGATATCTACTATTTGAAGACTGAGAAAAGCAAAAGTATGAAATGCTAGCATGCCATGGTAATTGCAGTATTTAAACTGGATTAAACCTGAGTCAGATTCTGCTGTTGATGATGCACACTTGGAGCTGCAAGTGCAGTTTTCAGAGTCGTACTGCTCTTCAGCTGTTTCTTCTTCCTCAGTTTGGCAGTCCATTACTCCTTGAATTTTGTTGGGGAACAGTGGCTGCTGTGCAGAGATCATGGCAAAAGAGCTGAAATGGAAAGGGGAAAATACTGTTGTAAAAGCTTGGGGGCACTCTGTATGAAATATGATTGGGAGAAGACAGTGAGTAGTTTGGTTGGGTTTTGGTTTTGGAGGTTTTTCAATGACAGGTTGAAGGGATAGGAAGTCACGATGAGAGGTGACATCCCTACTCCACTGGAAGTTGCTGCAAGCACTTTCTGGTAATGCAGTAATACTATCAGTTTTTATTTTATCATGTTTATCATATTTATTATCACGTTTATTTTATTTTATCATTCATGCAAAATCTTAGCATTATGTCGCTAAATGGATGCCACTCATCAGTATGAAAAGTAAGCTACCTGCATGGTACTCCTATCAGTTGAAGCAACAGCTGAGAAACATAAACTGCCTTTTAATGTCTATGACTTCTTATCTGTGTAATTTACCATTTCCCAAAGAACTTGGGACTAGGGATTCCTGCGATAAAACTGGTTAATTTGCTGCAGCCAGTACTCTTGATTTTGTCTCCTCATATACAGTTGCCTTCTCTTCTCTGCCTTTTCCTGTAGAACAGCTAATTGAATTACCCTGAAATGTAGTGAACTGCAGAGTATGCAGATTGCGGTCAGGAAATAATTGCAGTGAGAAGTTTGGATCGGTAACCTCTTTTGGAGAACTCTGTGTGTGTTACAAATGACTCCATCTTCAGTGTCCAGGGCAACACCTGACACAAGAAGGAACCGCTTGATACCAGCTGATGAGCAGTAAAAGCAGAAGTAGGACTGGATCTAAATTTGCCTGGGGAGAAATATGCCAGTTAAACTTTTTGCTTAACTAGAGTTTTCTTCAGTGATAGCACCTGTGTGTGTGTATATATATATATATACACACACATATATCTGTATAAAGAGAAAAAAAAATGGTTGTTCATTTGCTTTGGCCAGAGGCTGTACAAGTTCACCCTTCCCACGGATCATGATGGCTGGAGTGTGCTATGTTTTTATCCATGATTGGCCTTAGTCTGTTCATTTTTGAGAGTGCATATATGTTTGCTCTCTCCGGCCACATGCACTGCAGGCAAAGTCTTGTATAATTTGGGTTGCATCATACTGCAGGCAGCTGTTCTAGATATCCTGGCCAGAAGGGGGAGAGGTTTGGTAGCGGCCGGGAGGTTCAGCAATGCCTGCAGGTAGTTTTTTGAGGAGGAGAGTGACTGCTGACTTGTGTGGGTGGTTTATTTGCACACATGATATTGACACCATTGCAGTTTTACTGATACCTGATATATTCCTCATTGCTACTCTGTTTATTCACAAGGACAAGATTTGTGTTCTAACTCCTCTAGCACTGTGTTTGTTCAGTTGTGGCAGTGATTTTGTACTGTTTCAGAAAAGAGTGCTTTAAAGTAAATTGATTTCTGCAGATTTTTTTAATTTTTATTTTTATTTTACTCAGAGGGTCTCTATCTGGCTAGTAACAAGTTCTGGCTATGCACTTTTTGTGTATAATTTGAGATACGATGATAGTAGGTAAGAGACTAAAGATCATGCTGCAGTTACAGCATTCCCTGACATATGAGTGAATGCATCCATGTTCACATTTCACATGTGAAAGTGTGCCTCCTTACAACAGCAATGGTTTCTATGTAATCTCATGTAAACAAAAGTATACTTCCAGTTTTCAGCAATGCCTCTTTTTTATATCTTGAGCTAGAATAAAATCTGGTCATGTTTTAATGTTTTAAGAAATCTCTGGGAAAATATATTAAGACTTGTGTAATGAAAAAATCAGAATGTCAGACCTAGTGATGACTACAGCCAGAAAACGCTTACTTGAAGACCCAGTCTTCTGAACATTTCGTGTTTAAACATGCAAAGCACTACATTTTCAAAGTTTGATTTTGTGTTGGTGAGTTTTGGGGTTTTCTGGTGGTTGTTTGTTGTTTGTTTTTTTTTTATTTGGTAAGGCGGCTGTAGCATGAAATCTGTACTATTTAAGTGAAAGGCCAAGCCTGAAATTTCAAAGCAGGGGGAAACCTCACGTTGTCCAGTACCTTTATATGTAAAAACCAGAAAAGCTTGTTTAATGAGTAAACTGTTTAACTTCTCAGTTTGGGTAGAAAGTGATCTTTCTGTATTTTTTTTCTTTGCTTGATAAGTTCTTACTGCAACAGGTTAAAATTTCAGTTGGCTATGCATAGCAGTGCATACCACAAAATAGCCTGGAAACAAGCTTAGCAGATATATATTTGTTGATCCACTGTTAAGTACTTGCAGTAAATACAGTTGCATCTCTGATCATGATGTGTATATATATACACACACACCCTATTATCACTCATTCAGTACAAACTGAATTCTAAATTAAATTAGACATGTTATATTAAATTTTCAAAATAAAAATTGCTCTGCTTTCTTGTGCTTTGAGCTCCTCTGAAAGAGGAGTCTGCTTAAATATTTACATAGATGCTTTGTTGTTTTTATGAAATCCCTTCTTAAAATGATCAGGAGGTCTAAAAGATGCCTAGTGGTTACACTGGTACTGTGGTGAGACTGGTGTGGTCCTTAAGTTCATCAGTTGCCCAAGTTCTTAGATGGTAAACTGGGGATAAAGATTATGCACTTTGTATTTGTATGTCACATAACACACTGGGCTCTGGTTTATGGCTGGGGCTTCTAGATGCTATAATAATATCTTTTCATAGGTGTAGTTTTTGCAAAATAGAAAGGTGTTTTGGTTTTTGGTTTGTGTTTTGGGTTTTTTTTAAATATATATAGCCTACTGCCATAACTATTAATTATATATTTCATAAACTGGAGTAAAAAGTAAGGCTTTTTTTAGCTGCAAACTACAGGACAGATTTAGTCTTACAATTTCAAGAATTCAAGTATATTAGCATCTTGACCTTAATGATGCACAGCTTTATTTTATCATTTTAAATGACAAACTGTACCTGAAGACTACAGACACAGGTTAGTATCGAGTAAGCTATTTCCAAATAGGTGGTGTTTGCATTATTACATACCCTATGTGTAATATGGTCAAGTTGCTGCTGTGCTTCTAGAATTGTAAAATACTGACATTTCTTACTATTTTGACATTTTTCTGATCCATACGTCACTGAAAATGGTATATCTCTAAAAGCATTTTAATTTAATATAATAATATTGGAACCAAAAACTGTTCTCTTAGAAAATGTTGCCTCTTTCTGAATGTTAGCAGCTGATTGCTTTGCAAAATGATCCTGAAGGGAAATCATCATTAAATTCTGTGCTTTCCAAAGTTTTTAAACCTATATTGACTTCATTAATAGTCTTAAACTGTTGTGAACAAAACAACTTTCAAAATCACATTTGATTTCTTCAGAACCTAAGGAAGAAAGAATAATTCACAAAATTATATCTATTTGACAATGCCACATAAAATTAACAAGGTAATTAAACACTGAAGGGTAAATTGTAGGATGATGATAAACCTTAAGGTAACAGTTTATCCCCGATAAGAATAAACTTTGTGCCTCTTAACTTCCAAAATCCATTGCTTGGAAAGAGCTTTTCAAATCTAGCTACGTGGCCCAAAATAAAAAAAAAGTAGGTTAGTGAGCAGTACTGTGTCACTGGGTCTTCAGCTGTAAACACAACTCTGCTGAAATGTGTTTCTGTCACCTCTGCACGAAGTTACACAGCATAGTCTGTTTTAGTCTGAATTATTTGGGCAAAAGCCAATTCCATTTGCTCACATGGCAAATGCAATTGCAGGGTGTTCTTTGCGAGACAGGGCTTAGCCGTACGCTCATACCATACACAAACACCTGTGTTTTGTAGAGCTCATGCCATTTTCTCATGTTCTCACGCGCTAAATAAAAAAAAGTAATATAAAAAGATGAATATAAATGCTAGGAAATAAAGGAAATGCCAGTGCTAGGAACATCACTATAGTAAACCTATAAGATACTTAAGTCCACAAGGTAATTGCATCCAAATACTGAAAACCAGCAGCGATAGTCACTCCTCGCGAAATAGTAGGGGTTAGGTAAGCCGGATTTCGATGGCTAACACAGCTGACCTGAAATGTAAGAATTCAGACAAACGTATTTCCTTGGTTAGTTAGCAGAGAACACAAAGGCATGTCAGACGAGGTTAGCTGGACAGCTGCGTGGGTACCTGCTGTGACAGAGGGCGCTGGAAGTTCCCCGTGGGCGGATGCACGCTCCAGAGGTTTTTATACAGGCATGCACCTGGAAGGAATAACTCTCTGCTCCGACCAGTCGGATTGCAGGCTATTTAGAGTAACATTACCAGGCAGTGCTCAAAGAACTTACTGTGTTACACTAAACTCTTCCACATTTGCAGTACAAAATGAGAACGCTCCTAGGCTTTGAGGTCCCAAGCATACCAACCTTCAGAAATAAAATCTTGTCTTCCTCCAACCTCTCGTTCTGTTTTTGCAGATTGAGTGTTCCCTGCGTTCACCTTGTGGTCTGCAGCGCTGACCCAAGCAAGCAACTTAGCGTGGGCAAACTAGCACATAAATAACGTGTGTGGCCACTTGGCAGTAGCCCAAACGCAGAGAAAAGTTCACGAAGCTCCTACTGCCAGGAAAAGGTCAAGTCTTCCTTGCCCTGCTGAGCGTCTGGCTGGGGAAGCTCTGGTACCCTCCCCTGCCCTGAGTCACAGGGAGTACGGGGAGCTGATGGTCCCGAGGAAATAACAGCTTTCCCATCATCTTTAGTGCAGGTCGTAACCATAGGAAATATTATATCTACTGAAAGAGAGGGTGCAAACATGAAAATCACACTTTCATCAGAAAATCTTGCAGTTGCTTGTTTTAAAACAGATGGATGTTCTAGATGTTGGAGCTAAACCAAATATGTATTCCTTACACGTTTCAAGAATTTGAGAGTTTTATATGCATTTACCACTTTGCAACCCTTCTGCCCTCCCTTCTCCTTCTTGGAAAAGATGCTGTAGAAAGAAATTGAACTGGAAAGTAGAAAAATTTAAAAGGAGCTTTGAAAGTCATAAAGCTACAAAACAATTCCCGGCTAATTAATGGACAACTGAAGGTTGGCAGTAGAAATTGGGGGGGGGGGGTAGATTTTTAACTCAATTTATAGGCATTTTCATCTTTGGATGAACAGCTTTTGAATTCAGGTCTCTGGAAGAGTGGCAAAGGAAAAACAGAGCCTTTTCTGTCACTGCAGCTGTGTATTTCACATGTTAGCTCTAGCAGTCACACCAAGTACAGGAAACACTTGGCTGTTCATTCAAATGCTCACCAGTTTCTTTTCTCTGAAATTTTATAGTTGACACCTTTTTTTTTTTACACTTGGGACCTAGTATTAAGATATTAACTGTATTAAGTTGGTATTATAAACATTGCATTTCACAGGCCCACCTGACTTTACATGTAGTGCAAATGAGCAGTCCCAAGCTAGGTCAGTAACTGTTATTAGAAAGAAGAAGGCAGATACGCTGCTGTTGGAATGACTGCCGTACCTTTTTTTAAAGACGTGGTCTTTTTAGCAGGCACGTTCCTGCTGTCATATTTATTGTATTTGTCACCAGGAGTGAATGTAGCTCAGACTGGTGCTGCTGTTGAAGTTCTGTCCTAAGCTTTGGCAATGGGATTGATGGTGAACATAACTGTTTATTTTTTAAATCATCTCAGAGGAACTAGCTTACTCTATATTGTCTCTTGTGTAAGCAACTAAAAAGGATGGCAACTGTAGGGACAGTGGTACAGCTTGCTTACAAATCATGTAGGTATGGCTCAGTTTCTTGTTTGTAAGTGATACAGGAATCAACACTGATACTCTGAAATGTAGCTGTTGTTGGCATATATTTACTATATAATTTCTATAAATGCTTCTTATGCTACAGTCTATCTCCAAGCATTTCTTGTTTAACATTGAAAATTAGTGTTGTCTGGAGGTGTAGCCCCATGGAATTAAAATTTCTCCAGACTTCTGTGAATAGGCAGACTGAGGGGAGTACAGCACCTCAGCTCAATGTGTAAAGGGGCGATTTTCAGTTATTAACTCAACATCCAATTCCACAAAGCTGTGAATTATTCAGTTGGCTTTTCTGTTTCTGTAAACACTCATGGGAATTTTGCCACGCAGACCATTTGTGGAAGACAAAACACAACAGGCTGCCAAATGTGATGAAGTAAATAAAACTTCAAATATTTTTAGAATGTGTTTATTTTTAATGCAAGAGTTGTGTGGCTTGGGTTTTGGGGGTTTTAAGTCTGGTTATATGAAACCTAATTGGTGATGTAGGTCTTTTTCCTTTTCAGTGCTATCAAACTACCAGGAAAGCTGGGAAGGGTATTCTTCCTAACTCTGCCTGTCACTGAACTCAGCAGTAGCATCCTCTTCAGTGTATAGGCAGAGTAGAACTATATTCATATTATTGGATTATAGATTAGAGTGATTTAAATTTAAAACAAATTTAAAAGTTCCTCTGCTGTTAATAGTAGCAAGTTCACTGTAAAATGATGTAAAATTGTTAAAACCTTAATTAAAAGATCGTGAGAAATAGGTATGAAAATGTTACGGTCTTCTCTGAACCCATCAGGAGCAAGAAGCTTGCCAGATTTGTGCCGAAAGAAGACAGAGTTAAAGCAGATGAGTTACAGATACTCTTATCGATGAAGTTAATAGTGACAAATCACCAGGACCAGACAGTAATTACCCAGAACTCTACTGTGAAATTACCAGCCCCGAACCAGAGTGTGGCACCTGCTGCTTAAAGTAGACTTCATACCAAAGCGCAGGAAATTGTACAAATGTGAGGTGTATTTCTGAGGGGGTCTTGGAGGGATCTAGGGAACGGTGGGCCAGTAAGTCTGACATCTGTGCTAGTTTAACTGAGAATGGTACTGTTGGTGTTAGCTGATAAATAATAAGGCATAGTGTGGAAAAGGAAGAGGGTTTTGTATGTTTTTTGAAAGTGTCTACAAACATGTAGTTCAGGGTTCTCCAGTTAATGCAAGGTACATGAATTTCCACAAGCTTTTGATAAGGTCACTCACTAAAGATCCTTACAGAAATTAAGCTTTGCTGGGATTAGAAGGGGGAGTTATCTTTTGTTTTAATTATATGTTAACAGCAAGGAGGCAATAAATGGTCAGGTTTACAATGTCCCATGGGGAGCTGTGGTACTGAATGTATTCCTAAAAGATAACGGGAAATGAAGAAAATAGTGTGGTGACAATAATGTAGAATTATTCAAGATAGTGAAAACAAAAATAAGCTGGAGAGTTCCAAAAGGATCTCTGACACGTTATGAGAGGTGATAATATGATAAATGAAATTCGGTGCTGACAAGTATAACATAATACACAGGGACAGCCTCTAACTCAGTACCACCTAGGAAAGAGATCTTACTGGCACCAGAGACAGCTATATAAAAATACCTTTGCAAACCGTATCAGTAATCAAAAACATAGAGACTGTTGTGTTTTTATAAGGAGCAGAAAAAAACCCAAAACCCCAAGAAAAAAACCCAAAGGAACATTGTTTTTCCACTCAAGGAATTGAGAGTTTGTCTCACACTTTCAGTGTGTGCCTCAAGTCTTCGATTAAAACATTCAGGGTCTCGGAGCTCCTGCAGGCTTTGCTGGAGGTCCTGGGTGGCCTGGTGAATGACCGATGAAGAATGGCAGACTCCCAGTTCTAGAGCAGATTCTCCTCATCCTTATTGCTGTAGGCATCTGCTGGACTTTTCTGGATGTGGAAAGCATGTTTGCATTCTCCAAATCGCAGGGACTTCTTAACTGCTGTCAGCAGCCAGCTAAATGTCTACAGCATGGTGTTGACAGGGCCTGTGCTGTTTGCTAACATACAAACAACTGCAAGGTGAAATTTGTTCCATCTTCAGTGTTTTGGGTTTTTTTTCCTATTCCTTATGGCTGTGGGATGAATCCCCAGCGTTAAGTCACTTACACCCAAAGGTAATACTGGTGGCCTTCCTGTTTAGCAGCAGCCAAAGGTGTAGAGCAACACAGAACATGATCCTCAAACCAAACCCACTGTTTTCATTATTTTTAAAATTAGAAATCCTTTCTCCTTGGTACCCGCCTTCTTTTCCTCACCTAGCTGAGGTCACTCAGGCGTGGTGACTTCACCACTTCCCTGGGCAGCCTGTTCCAATGCTTGACAAAAGCATTCTTTTTTTTAATTGATGTTGCATGTTAAGTTAATCAGGCTTAACCTTATTTGCACATACAATGAAACGGCACACATCTCAAAGAAGGGAGCAAAGCAGAGTGTTGCCAGATAAGTAATTATTTAAAATTGTGCTACCACATAGGGGATCTTCATGTTCAGGAGCTTGGAAGAATGAAGAAACGCTCCAAGCTTTTATGCTGAGAAGAGGGACACCAGGCTGCGCCCGCCTTGCCAGCGGCTCCTGACTGCCCTTGGCCCTGTGTCGTGCATTTACTGCCTGCTCTGTCCTTCCCTGGCAGTGCAAGCGCTGCAGCTTGGTGGCAAAGCTGTTGGGGAAACTGGTGCTGCACCACGTGGGCTCACTGCAAGAACCAAGATGGTGAGGAATGGGATTATTAATTGAGTCTGTGTTTCCATCATCTAACCATCCTCTGTGACTTGGGCTGCTCTGGATTAGGCTCAAGAGCCTTGTTTATGTGAGAGTAGATGTGTTCTGTACTTTGTGTCCACCTGTGTGATCTCTTACCTGTTAAGCAAGCGCTCTTGCTGCCTCACCGGAGAAGCAAGGAGACCGCTGAGTCAAAATTTGGCTTTGGGTGGTCTGAGTAGGACCTCCTTTCATGGGTCTTTAAGTGAAGAGCCCTGGAGTGTTATTTAAGCACATGCTCTGTAATACCAAAAGTAAGATTCTTTTTTTTTCCTAGTAGTTTTCTTGTCGTTGAGGTTTTTGTCCAGCTTCTGTATGTGCCTCCTATCATAGCAAAGACCCATTATGTAAACAAATACAGGTCATTTAGATACCATGCGCTTGCACGAGGAGATTGGTTAGAGAGGTCCAACTGCAGAGGGAAGGCAGTGGAGGGAACAGGGAGGCACAACATCTGGCACCGCTGGATATGAAAAGTGCATTTGACCACATGAAGTCATGGGTGAACCAGATCCTTTGCCCTCGTATTCACATATTGACAGCAGAGGCAATATGACACACCCATGGATTTTTTTTTTTTTGCAGCTCTTTAACTCCTGTTTTATTGTAAACGCACACACTTCTGCTCTCCTCAGCAATGAGCTTTGGGGATGTCTTCAAGCCTTCTATAGTTAATTTTTCAAAATCTGAAGCTGTTTGCTGTCAAGGGATAGTTTTAGTTTTGAACTTCCTCATTAATCTTAGTTCTCTTCTGTATTTGGACAGCACCATTTTTAATAGGGACAGGTTTTTCCCTTGGTGCCACCTCTTTCTCATCTGCTTATTCACCCCACCTGTTTGGAGATCCGCTGCTCCCTGGGGAAAGAAGTCATTAAAGCTGAACTTTCATCTGAACTCTCTCAAAGCTTGGGAAGAATTTTACCTCTTCACTGAGGAGCCCTCTGACCTGCCACGGGGTGTTGTCTTACCTCCCGTGGTCCCTCTGCCATTTCTCAGCCGCTTGGTTGCTCAGGGAAGGACTCAATGCCATCTGCTATTTTTTCCTTATGGCAAGGAAAGAGATCTTGAACTAATTCCATGGGGCTTTTTATAGAGCAAAGACTGTGATGGTCTTAATTTACCGAACTGGAAGTTTTACAGCAGGGCTGCCTTTACTCGATCTGTTTGGGGCTGGTTTCTATACACACAAATGAGGGACCAGCTTCAGCTGGCTGTGTTAAGGATGAACACACCACTCGCAGTGCTACAGGCTTGGGTGGACTGCAGTTACCACCATGCAGAGATAAACTGGCAGGGCTTTTTTAACAGCCTTTTTTGTGTGGGACACTTAGTTATCCCCTGTTGTAATAGTATTTGCCTAGGATTAAATTCTGCTGAAGCCAGGGAGAGTTTTGTTGTTGTGAGAGAGGGTTAAGTGGCTGAATAACAAGAATGCAAGATCTGATTAATGGTATCCCACTGAAGAGTCTCCTTGCTTCTCTTCCACTTGTGAAAAATCTGGTGTTACTCCAGAAGGCAGATAAAAATGGATTTAAAGTAATTCCAAGTGAATGACTAATGAGTAGCTCAAGCAACATTTACAACTAAGCAATTAGTTTTGCAACGGGAATTATTTAGAAATTAGTCTTTGCGGGCTATTATTGGAAGTAACTTCACCTTATTAAAAAGCATTGTATGGAAGAGTGTCTATTGACTTGACAGCCACCTTAATGCAATGTTTTTTAACAAACGTGGCCTTCTATGAGCTTAACTGTACAAATACAAAGGGCAGTAGGAAGTCTGTTTCCATAACTATTGTGCATGCAGATCAAAAATCTAATGCCACTCAAAGCAGCTCTGTGCCTGAATTAGTCCTCAGGCTTGATGACATTATTGAAACCATAGTTAGAATGTCAGATTGTGACCATAAGGTCAATTTCTCTGTCATTAGCGTCAGTGGGAATTTTGCCTTGGACTGTGAGAAATGTAATATTTTATCATTTCCTCACCTTTAGCTGTAAAAGGGCTCTTGTGCATTTGGTATTGTGCTTTTTCTTTTTTTTTTTTTTCATTTATAGAATGAGTTTGGGTGCGAAAGGGATAGTTGGAAGCCTCCAGTTTCACTTAAATTTAATCAACATCTGCGTGCTGCAGTATGCAATATGTTTGAAAGCTCAGCAGTCTTGTCTAAGCAAGAACTGCAGAATTTAATCCCGAGTCACTACTAATGTTTATTTTTTAAAAAAATCTATTAAGCTCCTACATCTATCATCACATCTTTGTAACTGCTTTCCAGAGCTATAAATGGGCTGTAAATTCAGTACTGACTTACCTTCTGAATCTTGCTGTGCACCTGCTTCACAGGCAAACCTGTGCTGGCTCTCTCTTAAGTAGGAGTAGGATGCTGACTTTGCTCTATAAAAGTCTAAAAGGATTACAGTCTGGATATTTAAGAAACAGCTTTCTTCAATCACAAGTCATCATTAAGCCCTTCCTAGCTCACTGAAGAGGGAGCTGCTGGCAGTGTACCCCCCATGATTTCTTTAGGACACCAAAACCAGCGCCTGGTTTTGATCTGCAGAAGCACAGATTGGGCTTTGCTGCCTTTTGGGGATATAAAGCAAAGTTTGACTGTTTGAAGGGAGACTCCTGGTATTTTTTTTGTCAGAGGGACACTTGGATCTTGGCACGTTTCCTCGGCTTCACCTACCGTATCAGTGTGTTTTTGTGGAGGTGAGAGGTGAGAAGTCCCAGGAGCTCGGCTCCAGGGAGGTAGTCGGTCTTGGCAAACCTTTTGTTGTCCCGCTGCCTCCGCAGTCATGCAGTGTGCGTGTAGTATGTTAGGAATGGCCCAGAGAAAGCAGAATTACGTTATCTGGAAAGTACCAGTAATACTTAAAGCTGTGAAACATTTGCCTGGCAGCTCTAGTAAGGCTGTTCAGAAAAGATATTTTGGGATGACTATTACAGCAAGGTTAAAACTATTCCCCACCAGCACCACCAAAAAGACGAGGGGTCGCTTCATGCATTTTAAGCCAGTGATGGGCCCCACAAATACTCTGTTGGCTTGCTCCCCTCTGAGGACACGGTCCCAGATGGAGAGCTGGGGTCTCAGTACTCGAGCCTACTTGGGGAAAAAAGGGATTATTTTAAAAGCTGTTTAAGGACCATGATTGCGCAGACAGAAGCTCAGACGAGGGGTGGCCGTGCTGTGTAGGAAATTATCATCAAATGAAATGTGTGCCATGAGTAACAGTATCCTGCCACAGAGCACAGGCTAATCCAGTGCTACAGCGGTAGCAATCCCGGACAACTACAGCTGGTGTTGCAAACCCATTTTTGTGTCCCTTACTCATCCTCTCCTGTCCCAGAGCTCTAACCTGCCTGTCTGCAAGCTTGCAGTCGCTGGCAGGTGTGCTGCCTTTCTGCCTCCGCATGCTTGGGTGGTGGAGAGCGATGCTCAGGTCCTGCGTGAACAGAGGTGACCTTCTCTTCTGTCACTGCTCTGAGTGATGCCTTTCTGCGGGGAAATTATTATTGATGTATCTCCACAAGAACACTGTGTCGTTGTATGGATGCTTTTATGTTATTTCTCTTTCTGGTCAAATACTGAAATGTATTGCTAAGATTGCAAGGAGCCCTCTCCAGCTGTTTCATGAGGAAAGAGTTGCTGTGAATGCTGTATAGTAAATGCTTTCCTATGCAGTTATCCATGCATGAGTCATGAAATTCAATTAGAAGAATAATAGTCTTATTTTGGTTTTAATTATCACCTGTTCTGCAATGCAGCTCTTCTAAAGAATGTGATTAGTGGTAGTACCATGTGAGCTGAGCTGTTTTTCCCTGCAACAACTGCCAGCTACAAAGACTTTAAAAAATAAATAAACAGGAACTGAGCTTTGCAGTTATTAGACTCGTTTATAATAACACATCTTCTTTGACCCAGGTCCTTGATCTAACATTTCAGTGACTCCAGACAGCCATCTCGGTGGGTAGCAGCTTGATTTTCAGCAAAGTCTTGTCTAAAACATGATCTAGCCAAAAGGAAAAGGCAGAAGCAGAGACAAGAGACATTGTCTACTGGGAACTAGTCTTGTCGTTGTAATTAATACGGCTCAACTTTTTGCTAAAATGTGTCATTGTAACTTGCATAACTCTGTGTGGTAACACTGGCTTTTAAATACATTATTTCTGTAATATTAATTACTGTGGGTATATCCAGTGTCTGTGTGAGTTAAGACAGCTCTGCCCTCTTTCACTGCAGTCTCCTACTGTTCCCATGCTGAGTGGGATGTTTGTAGGTGGGTGCTTGAGGCATTGCTGATCTATCGCTTGGATTTGAACATGGTCAGTGCTGGACCCTGCACGTCCCATCAATGAAGCTGCTCCTCTGCTGGAAGCCGAGGCTTCCTCCTGCATCTGCGGGTTTCGGGAGGTGGCGAGCAGCCTGGCATGCCTGCCTGTTGCTGGGGGATGTAATTCTCACCCAGCTGTTGGTCCTCCTGCCGTGCGCTCGCAGACATATCTATTGCAAAGGCACTTGCGACTTTTTTTTTTTTTTTTTAGTCCTTGCTGACCAGATCCTGCAATGTCACGCAGGCACTGCGGAGGACGCGAGAGCACGGTGACGTTCACACCTTGCTGATCTGTGCCAGATTTACAGGCTGGCGACAGGAGCGGCTGCTCATGTGCCCCCCGGCAGGGCCTTTTTTCAGGCATTTGTTGGTAACTCTCAGTGACAGGAGGAACTGGATGCTCTTCAGGGACCACCCCGATTGGCCTCAGGGCAATACATTGTGCTCTAAATCTTAAACCTATATTTAAGCACCACCAACAAAGAAATTCAGGATCTTAACACTGTGAGCAGACTCATCCTGCTGGAAGTTGAGTATGTGCTGCACATGGACAGTTGGGTGTTGGCGAGAAGCTGAGCGTGCCAGGGAATGAGGATGGTCCGGAGTCATGCCTGGGGCTCTGCAAGCATCCATACCCTTAGGCCGTCCGTGTGTGTATAAACTCTTCTGTCCCCATCTCCTTTCTACAAACTGAAGGGAAAGGGAGTCCTTTACAAGAATCTCGCTACAGCTATAGAAGTTTCTGAAACGCCAAATGAAGGATTTTTTATTTTTTTTTTCTAAAGGAGTCGCTACTTCTTTCTTCCCCAGTGAGTGACAACTTGTGAATTGGTTCAACTGAATCAAGTACCAGGGAAAGACAATTTGCTGTCCTGGAAAGCCTGCACGTATGCAGGGTGTTTCTGTGCTTTTAGCCTCCTGATTTGCACTAAAACTTCTCTTTTTTAAAAAAAATGATGCTTCTGAATTTTGATGCTAGGGAACCCCTTGGATTATACACAGTGAGTTGAGTTTGAAAGCTGGCTAAGGGGGAGCAGGATTTATCCCCTTAAGTTAAATGATTATTTTAGTGAGAGAGAAGATAAGTTTGCATTTATCCGCAAATATAAAAATGCTCTAGATGTTTATTGCCTGTCCCTGTGCAAACTGTTACTTTAAAGCTTCCATTTTTTTTAAACTGCTGGGATGGGGTTCAGGGCTGTCAAATAACAGGCTTACCCAAACCCATCTGAGTTAGGTGTCGTCTTTGCTCTCCTGTACTGCTCGCGTGGTTGTGTCTGGAGCTGACAATGGAAACCTTTCATCATCTCGGCACCAAGGTTTCCTTTTATCCCCGCTACTCCTTGCCTGACACGAAATGGCAACGTGGCATTAGGGGTTTATTGGAAGAGACTTTGCTATCCTTACACCTGCTCACTGCGATAAAATAAGAGATTGGAACTACGTGAATTGCTGTCTCACAATAGAAAGACATGCTCACAAGCAAGAGTATTTAAGAGTACTTAGACGCAAAGACAATTCTGTGTATTTGCCAAGTGAATCTCTTTGCAAAGTCAGAGAAGACCCTGTAAACAATTAAGTACAGCGAGTCATTCAAGCTCTCCTCCTTCACCTGGGGATAATCCCCATTAATTTCTTTAGTTTAGCCCCTCCTCTCATGGCTCCAGTGCACATCAAGATTTCTCTTGCTCTCTGCTGTCTCTACCCCTTTACTACTGTGCACAGCAGCACAGTAGAGTCTGTTCTCACCCAAAAAAGCAGGCAGACAAAGCCTGTGTGCTCCAATGATAAACACACGGTGCCACTCTGCAAAGTCTATGCTGACACCAAAAAAGAATTTCAAACCACTGAATACTGAAGTAAAATTCACAAATCTCTACTGAGGACGGGGTTGGCAGTAAAAACACAAAAAAACCTAGCAGCGTGGCTCTAACTAATAAAAAAGTGCTGGGGGATCTGTGGTGGGGGCTGTTAGTGTGAGAGGGCACAGCTTGTATTACTTTGATAGGATCACCAGGTCCTTGGAATTGTAGGACAGAAAATGGAAATTGTTAGTGTCAGCCTCCAATATACTTTTCAAGCTGCAAAGTGGTACATGGTGCAAAATCAGCACGGAGCGAATAGGTGCTGCCCCTGCGAGCCAGCGGTGCAGCCAGCAGACATGACAAAAGTCTTGGGAAGAACATCAGTGCAGACTTTGGCTCTGTCCTGCCCAGAGGTGTCAGAGTGCCCCTGGTGCTGACCATGCTGACAGCATCCTCCCAGCCATCTTCAAGACCCTATGGGCAGGATGCGGTGGCCTAAATACAGGTGCCCAAAGCCCTCTGAGACATCTCAGCATGTCTAGAGTAACTGGTGGGTCTGACAGAGAAGACACGGCACTGCTGGGAGACTCTCACCCTCCTGCAGCAGCGGCTGGAGTCCAGGTGGGGTACCCGAGATTGCACTAGACACCCATATTTAGGCCACTTAATCCTGCTGGGGGAGGAGATTCAGTTCCAGGTGAGAGCAGCTAAATTCAGGCATCAACATGGGGGTTTGGTTCGCTCCTATCCACGGAGATATATTCTGTATAATCGATGATTCTAGAAGTAATTAATCTCTCTAAAACCGGGATTCAGTTGCCTAAAAGCACATGTCTAATGCTATTTTAGGTGTTGTGGAGTATCCTGGTTGGCATCCTGTTGCTGCACCAAAAAGAACGTGGGCTTCCTCCGTCTTGCGTCACGTCTGCCAGCCCCGTGCAGATGTCTCATCTGCCCTGGAGTATCAAATGGCGCAAGGAGCCAACGTTAAGGGAACTGAAGACCATCTGTGCTGGTAGGGCATCCGAATCACCTTCCAGGCTCCTTTGACTCTATCAACCAGATCTCTGCTGATTATAGCAGGAGCCAAGATACTAAATTTTAAGAGAAGATATAAGCCTGACTCCCCAAAATAAAGCTGTCTGACAAAATCACAAGATTTAGGACACTGAAAACCCCTTTTTATCCGCAGCTAGATGATTTATGGGTGCAACTGTCTCTGTACCACCCTTCTCATACCTCCCAAAACAGCAGTCCAGTTTTTACAGGCTGATGGTTATTTTTAAGTCAGTTTTTAACAGTCCCTCCTGTTGTAACTGTACCCCCGCTATAAGCATCCCCTGTTACCTAGAGAAGGGTGCCATAGATGCCTTCAACCAGGCAGTCAGCAGCAAAGTATGACATGAAGCAAGGGGTAGACTTAAACTTAGGTCTTCCCCTTGCAAAGTGAAATAGATGGGAAAGCATCTTTACGGGAAGTCCATCAAGTCTTGTGCTTGGACAACAGCACTTGGATTTGACTAATTGTAACTATGGCCAGCAACTGACAAGATGGAGATTTTACCATGGAAACAGAGCTACAGGGTAGATTTTGTCAGAGCCAAGCATTAGCTTAGGGTGGAATTCACAGGATATACATTTTGGATTTGGCTGCCCAAGCGCAGCCTACAATTGCCATTTGTGATTTAGACTTTTTCCTGTCTGTGTCAACCCTTGGGAGAAATAACAGGTAAAATGGGATGGAAAGTATGTCCTCTCAATCAATAAATTGAAAAGGATTGTCTTCCGAACAGAAAAACATTATCTTTCCTCCGATCTTCTCTTCTTGGGGAAGATGTCTAGGTAAACTTTAAAAGGTTTGAGAGCTACAGAAAAATCTGCATAATGAATTTCATTATTCTTAATTTTGGCTACTAACTAATAGCTGTACTTATCATCCATGTAATAGTCTAACCATCATGTAGCATAATTTCCTAGAAGTCTCAGAAAATTGGGTTGCAATTGCTTTTAGAAGGCCATTCTTCCAGCCCAAGGCAGGAGCAACTATACCTAAACCATTCCTGGCAGATACTTGTTTGCTCTTCAAGACCACCAAAGAGATGCGGTCTTCATTTTACTGAGGTCTGTGATGAGCAGTGGATTGCAGATGCAAGACCTGGGTGCAAGGGTTAGAACAGGTTGGGACAGTTTGTTTTTGTACAGCCTCTGGTTGAAGCTCCAAGTCAGATCGCTCAGGTGTAGGACAATCATTACGGACATTCCAAATCCCATTAAATCCAGTAAGATTAAGTTGAAAAATATATGTAAGCACTTTGCTGAATGACAACTGCAGATGTGTTTGAGTGTGAGCTGGGATTACTTGCCACCTTACCATATTACTTGGTACCTTGCTAGACTGAGACTTACAGGCGAGAAGTCGCTACAACCCCTTATGAGCCAACAAGTTACGCAGGGAACAGTAAGTGTTGAGTGTCCTCTGAGTTAAACTATGCTTCTTAGTGAGATTACAGGGCAAATGCTCATTTAAAGAGAATTAATAGCATAGGTAGACAGATACGCTACTCTATTCCCACCCCCACTAAATTTCAAAACTATTTCTAAACTGAAAAGTTGATATGTCACCCACTGGTGCATATCATCTGTCCTGACAGAGGACCACATGGAAGGAAACTTCATTTTGGCATGGTGGGTTTTTTTCCAAATTGCATCAGTCTGAAGACCGAACAAGAATGTACTCACTCCTCAAACCTGGAATAAGATCCTGCAAACGGAGCTATATCCAGCGAAGTTTTATAGACTTGGAATTATCTCCAGCATCTGTGCAGGAAACATGAGAAAGGACATTCGTGCTCTCTGGTTTAAGATGTTGCTAACGAGGGTAAGGTTGCCTCCACTCCCTCTTGTCAACTCCCCCATGCACACCCAAGCTACGCCATCATTTCAAGCTCTCCCCTTCAACACTGACCTGCTAAGTGCTCTTTTCTAAAGGCTACATCTAACGGGTCTCACGTGCTGTAGTACACCTGTAAAAGGAGGAAGACTTGTCCAAGAGTACTCTCTGTGGCATCTGCCACCCTTCTCCTGTATGAAGCCATATCACCGGTTTGTGTGTTGTCTGACTAGAAAAACATTTTTCAAACAATTCTCTGCTGCTCGACTGATGGGAGAATTTGGGACCAGTTAGTCATTGCCATAGTTCTTGGTGATAAAATGCATCTCCAAAGAGCAATGCTGGCATGACTATTTTGAGCATCGTAGCACAGCTGTTTTCAGCCAGCTGCTATCCGGGACCAGGACAGCAATAGCCAAAGCCACCAAAGTCAATTGGAAGTAGCCAAAGCAGCATAAAACCCCTTAAAAACAATATCACTTTCAATTTTTTTAAATGATTGACAAAACAAGTATAGCCTCAGTTGAAGGAGACAATTTCTGCAAACATACTACTTAACTCACAGAGTTTTAAAGGTTTACTTCTGCACTTCTAATTTAACATCTGTCTATGCTGCTCTGAATAGGAGAAAACCTGCTTCTATGCTCAGAAGCTCCTTTAATAAGGATCTTTGATTTGTTGGTTTTAAATTACAGCTCACAAAACATCAAAATTCTTATCTGCTACTAAGCAATATGTAATAAACAACAGAGGAAAAACATGCATACAGCTAAGCTTGTCGTGTGCAATAGTTATCTTTTTGTTCAAATTCACCAGTGAGTAACAGTGACCTATTATTTAGGAGAACGCCTTGCCAGTGTTTGCTAATCACTATTCCTAACAGTAACAGATATGCTGGATGGTCCAACAAATTGTAAGTCAATCTTCAGGTTCAGTGCAAGGCAATATCCTGAAAGAAAAATTACTTTGGCAGTTTGTGATCAGCAACTTGAATTACAGCCTTGGTACTCTGAGCATCACACCGTTTCATTTAAGAAGCATGACCACATGTTTGCAAAGTGAGGAATGGCTTTTTATTTCATTGCAGAAGCCAAGTTAGAGATCATAAAGATAGCATGACAGCAACAGCCTGCCTCATCCAGGGGACGAAAAATCAGAAACTAACTGTTAAGAGGGAAATAATGATATTTAATAGTATAATCTTTTATATAATATATATAATGCTAATTATAACATTGGGCTGATTGTTTAATGAGAGCGCTTCTGTGCTTGTTCCACTGCTCTGATCTCTGAATACAAATGTGGTATTCATTTTTTCCATTGTGAGTACCAGGTCTTACCAGTTTATCGGAAACATTTAAATGACTGGTGTCCCCTGTCTCTAGAAAGGTCCCTTTGATATAATTTGGGCTCTGCAGCATTGCTGAAAGGTGGGGCAGAAGAGAAGCAAAGGCCAGGGGCTGCCTCGCTTTGCGTCCCCATTGATGATATGAAGGACGAGGCTATGACCCTCGCAGGCTCTGCCCTTGCTGCCAGAGCCGACCTTGGGGTTAACCAGAACGGTGCCCAACATGTGTAGGGAGAACCTGCTCTGGTTATTAATCCAGAGGAACAATGACGGGAGCTGAACGCAAAGCAACAGGCCTTTTGGCAGAGCGAAAATAAATTAGGAAAAAGCATTCAGGAAATCCTCCCTCTGTCACCCCTCAGCAGACAAGGCAGGGTTGGGCAGGGGACACCTGGACAAGGTTCGAGATGGCTAACACAAACCTCGTGGTGTGTGCCAGGTGAGGAGCTGCCCAAGCGCAGAAGGGGGAGAGGTGAGCTTTCCTGGTCCTGATCTCTGGCCATGCCACCCAGAGCCAGATGGGACATTTCTGACCTGCTGTCTTCAAGACCTAATTAGCTCGGGCTGTTTCCAATGAGCCCTGAGACCCTCCTGAGTCAAGCACCACAACGTCGATCACTCAGTCCTAGATCTGACCTGCTCAACCCTCCACGGGGCAGGAGGGGACAGCCTGCACCGGCACCTGAGCTGGCTCCCAGGAGCTCTCCAGAAGGGGGGCCACAGCAAGCCAGGGCTCATGGGGAGCTTGGCAGCGTTAGCACCCACCTGCTCACCCGCTTCCACATCAAGAAGTAGACACCCTCAGTGCAGCCAGCCGGCAGCTCCCCCTCACTGGAAGCAGGACATTTTGTGGTGAAGGAGGAAGAAGAGGAACCACGTTCTCGCTTGGATGCACCGTCCTGTGCTGGCATGGAGGCTCCCACCCTGCTGAGAGTCCTGCAGTTGACTCGTTTAAATCAATTCAACGGGGTACTTGCACACCAGGAATGAAGCCTGTGTTTTGAGGGCTTGTCCTCTGCAGGAGTGCTGCAGCTGCCCCTTCTCCAGCCAGATTCAGGAGTACCTGAATCCAGCACGTTTGCGTTGTACATGGACAGCAATAGAGATGTGAAGTTACCTCTCTCGCCCGTTTTTCCCCATCCTCCCTCTTACCCTGTTTCCAGGACACTCTCCTCACTTCTTGGCTAGAAAAGTCCACTGGCACAGTTTCACATGAGCGAAGACTCCTTTCACAGAAATACGAGCTTTTCTAATCTTGTCCACTCCCTGCTTTAAAGACCTGCATTTAGACCTCTGACCAGGTGCCTCATTAGTTGTGGTGGCTATTATGGCATTTCTAGTTCAAGAGGACAGTGAGTAACTCAGGCTGCCTTTTCTGCTGGGCTGCTGGACCATGGAGAGAAGCAGTCACACCACCTCACCCAGGCACCTCTGTCAGGTGGCACCAGGCTTATTGGTTCCCTATGGAAAGGGAACTGTCATTCCCTGATGGAAAGCCATGACCAAGAAGTAGTCAAAACATAATTTAAACACACCTAAGAAGTGCCCAAGTGCACTACGTATTGCATCTACAGTGTAACATGGCCTCAGCAGACCAGAGACTCTGGCCCTTCCAAGCCTGCTGAATTGGTGCCTAAGTAATTGCGTTATTTATTTTCACCTTTCTACTGTCAGTTACTTTCTCTTACTGACTCAAGTAGCGTTGAGTTTTCCAGAGTGGGGACCATGTCTGCCTGTAAAGCACTCGGCATAGTGAGCTTTCCACGGCGGGGTGTCCTTGTGTCCCATTCAGTTGCAGATGTCCCATCTGGACAGCGATTTCACCTCCTCCTTCGGACACAGGGAAGGAGAATAGGGAGGCGACAAATCCTTTGAATTACAGACTTTAATATACACGCGCTGTAACATCTCTGATTCAAAGTTGCCTACTGCAATAGGACACGTTTGTGCTGGAATGGAAACACAATCTTGTTTTTAGAATAAAGTTCACGATACAAATTAGGCCTCCTAATTCAATGATTTTATTTCACTAAGCCAACACCCCAAATTCTAATTCAATAAAGTTCACAGTGGCACAGATTGGCTTATCACTCGGGCATGTGTAGCTCTAAGCATCAAGTAATGCATGGCATGCTCAAGTTATGGATGTGCTTAAGGGCTTATGTTTGACCTTGGTCCGCAGCAGCAAACTCCTTTGGATCTGATGTGGATGTGATGTAGCTGTAAGCAATCCCTTCTTCAATTAAATATGGCCTGGAAAGCAGCTGCTTAATAAGCTGCAGATGCATTTAGCGGTCTTCATATTTAAGATTACTTCTTATTTTAAAAGAGCCTTGGAGTGTTTATTTCTATCAGAGGGTGCAACTCTTCACAAGTAATTCTTCTTGTATCCTGGAGCTTCCCAGCCTCCCTCAGCAACTTTTCCTAAAATCCTTTGACTGTACTGTATAGAAGGATCCTGAAAGTGTTGGGAATAACCTGTTCCCTTATCTCAGTGCACTTAAGATGTATAACCCTCCTGGAATAGCCCCGTTATCCCATTCAACGCTCCTGACTATACATACACCTAAAAGAAATTAAGTTTAGGTTGAAATATGTATATCCATATGTGCGTACATGGACTCTACACACATACATGCATACACACATTTCTTTAGAAAAAGCCCTCACAAAGCCTTTGACATACACCTATTTAAGAACATGCAGGGAGCTTTTTGAACCCAGGTGAATGCGTCTCACTTCATGCACCCCCGAACACACCTGGATCTTTAACTCTGCAGCTGGATCCCTGTGGCACTGGGAAATACGCCAAAGCTGGACACCTGACACGGCCGGGCACCGTCAGGCCAGCGCTCTCCTGATTCTGCTCCCCACACCTCCGAGGAAAGAGGAAATATCCTGGCATGGTCCTTCCCCGGGAAACTGAAACCTGAAGTCAGAAGCACACGTTACAGCCCTGCCATTGCCTCAGTGACTGATCCACCGGGATGGTGCCAGAGCGTCGCCTCTGATATCTGTCACAGTGTCAGAGGTGTTAACATCCAATTACAGGAAAAAATGAGCTCTGCAACCAAGGGAAAAACTGATGCTGCCTTTCCATTGTCCTGGGAGATTTTTGTTCCTGGGAGAGAGGGGTTTTTTGTCAAGTATGAAATAAATAAATAAAATTACTGTGAGATGTGCTTCCATTAAATTGAAAACAAGGGGTTCTTTTAGTGTGTAGATATTCTTCCAAAGTACAAGGGACATTATACACAGAAAGATTTTGCTAATGTATGAGAACGGGGAAACTAAACTGTCTAGCACTATCAAAAACTAAAGTTATCTTGATCAACATCTGAGACCTCACTGAGTTTCAGAAACACAATTTCCTTTTCTCCATTTTTATTCTGTTCATTTTACATGTCTGTTGGCATGGGTTTTTATGCTTGCGGTTTTCAGGGTCCACGGCGAGCTGTTATTTGAGTTAAAAAGGCTGATGCAAAGAATGGCACCAGACGTTACCCTCTGCACATCAGTACTTAGGATCCCCCTGCCTCTGTGGGGATTAGGTTACTGGTAAGCGAGAAGGACTTCATGGTCAAAAATACCCTGGGGATAGTCCACTTCCCAACTTTCCATAATAAGCAGTGACGAAAGAAAATCTGCCATGTTGTCGTGGTTTAACTCCAGCCGGCAACTGAGCACCACGCAGCCACTCGCTCACTCCCCCCTTGGTGGGATGGGGGAGAGAATCGGAAGGGTAAAAGTGAGAAAACTCGTGGGTTGAGATGAAGACAGTTTAATAGGTAAAGCAAAAGCCAACACACACAAGCAAAGCAAAACAAGGAATTCATTCACTCCTTCCCATGGGCAGGCAGGTGTTCAGCCATCTCCAGGAAAGCAGGGCTCCATCACGCGTAACGGTTACTTGGGAAGACAAACGCCATCACTCCGAATGTCCCCCCCTTCCTCCTTCTTCCCCAGCTTTACATGCTGAGCATGACGCCATATGGTATGGGATATCCCTTTGGCCAGTTGGGGTCAGCTGCCCCAGCTGTGCCCCCTCCCAGCTTCTTGTGCACCTGCCAGAGCACAGGAAGCTGAAAAGTCCTTGATTTAGTATAAGCACTGCTCAGCAACAACTAAAGCATCTCTGTATTATCAACACTGTTTTCAGCCCAAATCCAAAACACAGCCCCATACTATCTACTATGAAGAAAATGAACTCTATCCCAGCCAAAACCAGCACACGTGTACCCACAGATGTGGCTGCTGCCTTCACTCTCTCACACAGGTTTGGGTGTCTCTGCCCTGGCCAGCTGCGGTTCCTTCCCTTACCCCAGGAGGAACTGGGAGATGCTCCGTCTTGAGACATGCTCCCCAAGGGTGACAGGGCTGTGCTGTCCCTTTGCAGCTACAGCAGTGAGATGGCAAAGTGCCACCTGCGGGGCCAGGCTGCTCCCGCTGCTCCCTCACACTCCTGTCGCCCCACAGGGAATTGATGCAGAAAACAGAGCGGCCAGGAAACTAACCTTACAGGGGCAAAACAGGGAACAATTTTCTCTAGCTTTTTGCCCATTCAGTTCCCTGAATGCAGCAAGACTTTCTACGGGAACATCGTAAAGCAACTCATTGAAGGACTACAGGAGAGAGCGGGAGGAGGGCCAGGCAGACATTGATGGGGAAGGTGCGAAGTTAAAGGGAGTATAACCTCACGTGTCCTCCTTCCAATGGGACGTGGACATGTCTCACAGCAGGGGCTGAACCACATGCTTGTGACTTTTGGCAGTCAGAAGAAAATGGAAAGAAGATGAATCTTCGAAGACTTGCTTCAGCAGCGGGAAGTCCAGCCCTGCTCACAGCCCCTCCGTGAACTTGCTGCCCGGTCCCCAGGAGAGCGCAGGCAGAGCATCCTTCCTCTCCAGCAACTGAAACAAAGAGAAAAGTAGCCATCACCTCTTCCCCACAGCTGGCCCAGTGGCCTCTAGCCACATGGGGGTTGCCTCCTGCCACCAAGAGGTTTGTCACGTCTCCTGACCAACCAGTAATGGCACTTGGGGCTGCTGAGGACAAGATGGTGGTGCTCACTTGCCCAGAAAAGGAGAGTCCATCCAGGGAACAGGAGCTGTGGGGCACGATCCAGTCGGGATTTTGCAGGTACCTCTCTGCTGCCTGGGAGGACACCTGGGCATAGCTGCGATGGAGGTCACCTCATGCTTTTGGCAATCATCTCCTCCACAACCGTTCCCAGCACTGCCTTCCTTGCCCTTCCTGCAGGCACCCGGCAATTTATTGATCATATCATGGCATCATTTTGAAGTCTACCACTCTGCTAGGCCAGGCAGCTTGAAATTACTGTTAGGGACATGGTGACAGCAGGGTGGAAGACTCCTCCAGAGCTAGACATTGCAAGCAGCTAGGGAAGTGGGCCCCGAGAAGAGCTTTGTGCTACACCCAGACCACTCCTGTCTCAAATACGGCCTCAGACATGGTCTCATATCAGCAGAGCAAACTCCCTGACTTGCTTACCTCTTGCTCCCAGAGCTGCCTCATGGGCTGCCTACTAACGCTACGTATATCAAGCATGGCCTGAGGAGTATATCTAAAAAATTGTGTTCCCCAGGGGACCTTGATCTTGCACCACCTGAATGCTGAAAGCGAGGAGAACACTGCTGCCGGACACGCACAAGCCAGCCCAGGTGCAGGCATTTTCCGAGGTTAGTCGTAAGCCCCGTGGTGCACACGAGGATGTGCTGCCCTCACCTCCGTGGCATTAGCCACGCACATTTTGCTAAGCCGCACACCAGATGCTTTTCATAAACATGGTGTCCCTTGCACAAAGACTTGTTTATTGATATATTGCTCACTGATTGATCCCAAAGGACCGGGATGTCAGGGAGATAGATACTCAATATGTGTTTCTCCCCTGTGGATGCACTTTCAAGCTCATTAACCTAAGCACTGGTAGCTAGCTACCCACAGCAGCATGGGGTTCAGTCTAGGCTTCAAACCCTACCCCACAAATGAACAAAACAGCTCAAGCTGAGCTCCAAGCCGCAACATTTTACTGGTTTGATGCTACCGACCTAGAAGTGTTTTTGACAGGCTTATCTGAAATCAGGGCACTACAGACATAGTTCAGGCTGTTTTCACAGCACCGCTGCTCTTTCCCTCCTGACGGGTGTTTTGATGGGGATTTCTGCTCTCCGGGGAATATCTGAAGAAGAATCTTCTGAAGGGAGCAGCTGACCAGCAAGGGATCCAGCCACCCTCAAAGCCGTCATGTGAGATTTTTCACAGGATGCCAGAGAGGGCACAGAAATCAGCAAGATCACAGGTTTTCCAGGCATGGATTCCCAGTCACCCTACCTGTAACTATTAACACAAGCATTACTTCACAGTGAACGAACTCTACCCATTCCCCTTGCAGAGATGTGGCATGAGGCTCCTGCAACATTTAATACTATTTAAGCTCTCAAAATAGGACTTTAACAAGGCTTAAATGCTGCATTCGTGCTAGACCTTCCAGAGGGAAGTTTATTTCATCCTGCAGGCCTAATATTTACGAACCTGAAGCAACTCTGGTGTAAGTAAAAAGAAAAAAGTGCTGTTTTACATGTGCATAAGCATATCTGCATATTTTTGTGGGTATTCCCATGTGCTGGCATTTGAAAATGTACTCCATGAAGCATCTAGCCAAAGATTAAATGGTATAAACATAAACATGAGAAGAGCTGGGGGTTTTTTCTGCTATATTTTATTGTCTGCAATAAGCACCACATTAGAACTGCAAATGAAGAATAGGAAGCTCCGAAACTGTGAATGTAGCCCACGGATGTGTATGTATTGCAAGTCTCCATGTGTACCCACACTGCACTGGACAGAAAGTGTCACCGATGATCACTATGGTCCCTTGAGGCTCAAGATGCTCTAACCAGTCCTTGTGGCTTGGAAAATCCTTTTATCAATTGCCTATAGGTTAGTCAAAACTTGCCTGCTGTCATATAAATGGTGTAATAAATGCACACGCATCTTCCAAAGACGTGGTCTTATTTTTACAGCTGCTTTGGGATTCGGAAAAGTAAACTGGGGAATAGAAGACCTTTTTTATTAATATTTCTGTCATTTTCTTCCCTTGCTTTTCTCAGCAGTTTCTCACCATCTCTAAGATGCAGAAGGAGGAAGCCTATGCTTACTACGCTCCTGCAGTTCTGGCTAACACAGGCATTCAGTAGGCTCCAGGAAGACCATGTACTTCAGTGTGCAGAGCCAGCAATAGGCCATCCCTACAGATGAACACCTAACTCGCAGCATGTATTAACTTTACCAGCACAGCTACCACTCTGGTGGCTTCAGTGCTCCTGCTGCCAAACCAATATCCTGTGCTACGTGCGGGTACAGCGTAGGCCAAGCCACCTGCAGTTCTATAAGAAACTGTTAGCACAAGTAACATATGACTAAACCTTCCTCAAGTTGATAACAAAAAAAAGCAACTGCCACTGGAGGATTTAAGGCTCCTGAAGAAGAACGGAAGGAAGGAAGGAAGGAAGGAAGGAAAGAGAAAGAAAGAAAAAGAGAGGGAGAGAGAGGGAAGGAGAGGGAAGGAGAGGGAAGGAGAGGGAAGGAGAGGGAAGGAGAGGGAAGGAGAGGGAAGGAGAGGGAAGGAGAGGGAAGGAGAGGGAAGGAGAGGAAGGAGAGGGAAGGAGAGGGAAGGAGAGGGAAGGAGAGGAAGGAGAGGGAAGGAGAGGGAAGGAGAGGGAAGGAGAGGGAAGGAGAGGGAAGGAGAGGGAAGGAGAGGGAAGGAGAGGGAAGGAGAGGGAAGGAGAGGGAAGGAGAGGGAAGGAGAGGAAGTTGAGGTGAGTGTCTTTGGAAAGGTAAAGAAAGGGATGTAACTACCGGAGGAGAAAAAGCAAGACTCGATGTATTTAAGGTATTATCAGCCTCAAACAATAAACTAGAAAACTTGTGAAAGGTGGTCAGAACTAGAACCCATAAGCACAGGAACTTAAAGGAGTACATCTTCATGAAACTGTGAAGTCTCCATCTTCAGGCTCCCCAGAGTTTTTAGGTGTGTGGCCAGCAGGGTGGTGATGAGACCTCTCAGCCAGGTCTGCAAGTCACTGCTCGGTTTCACACAGTTACGCGTGTAACCAGCAAAGCTGGCTGTCAGAAGAGACACTCGGCTGCTGACTGTTTGACTACTGGCTATCCAGTTTCACCACCTTGGTAACAAACAACTTTGTCCCATCAGTTTCCTTGGGATGTATCTGAGGGATGACAACATGGCATTTCTGACCACTCTGCTACCCTAAAATGTGGAGGTGAGTCTGCAAGAGTCGAAGAATGGTAGAGTTGTAGAAAACAAAGTCTTCTCTACAATCCTCCACTGAACAAAATCAGAAGGAGGACAGATAGAAGGACAGACAGAGGTCAGTCCAGGAAAGAGAAGGCCCCAAAATTGCATGTAACATCCTCCAACTTCTTCTTGAAGGATTCATCTGTAGTTACCTGAGAGCGCGGCCTGTTCTCAAGTCAGCACAATCTGCTCAGGCCAAGCCACTTGGGGTGCCCACAAACTGTGCCAGTCTGCAGAGAATTTGCCTGCCCTGCCAAAAGAAAGGAGAAACCTTCTTGGGAGTAGTTGAATAAACACAGTATGAAACTGTAAGTGCAATTCAGTATTAAACATTATGAGACAGTATTCAGTATTATAAAGGCAAGCCCTGGGACTTTGCACATAAATGCTCTGTCATATGAACATTAAAATAAATATGCACTAACCTGCACTGTGTGTGCAAACAGAAAACAAGCAATCTGTTTCAAAAGAAGATAACGCGGTTCGTTGCACACTTCCCCTTGGCAGTGGGGGAGAGGACAAACATCTGATGTTAATTATATTCTTTAATATAGGTATAAGCTTACAGGGAGTGAGAGGGCTAAAGGGACTAAACAGATTACCTGCTGTGTTTGTACTAGCACAGCCTCTTCCTTCCCCTATTTGGGGTTGCGTCACCTCAAACACAAGGACTGCTGCCATCATGCAGTCTTAAAAGTTCTCAACAGCTACCACAGTGAATGTCATACAACATTGCACTGGCAGGGATAGGACTAGATGACATGCCTGGCTTCTGATCCTCTAATGTATATGGTCCTACGAAAATGCCCTACCGCTTACAAGATATGTAACTGCAGTGATGTCAAAGCATCTACTGAGATACATTTCTGCTGCATCTCCTTCTGTGGGATCCCACTAATACATACTGAAAGAAAGATTTTAAGAATTTTAATAGATTCATGCATTAATGCAAAACTGATGCAAAACCATTATTTTCTTCCAACTCTTATTTGACAAATCAACTGACTGATCTCACCAATCAACTGAACTGACCTCCTTCTTTGCTGGTACAAATTCATACCTGACTTCTAGTTTAGATAGCGTACAAACCACATGAGGGCCTATAATCTCAGCCCAGCATTTAGACAAGGCCAAGAGCTCAAAGTGAACCAAGCATCCAAGAGAATGACAAGTTAATAAACACAGTTGGCCACCTAAGACTGATTTGGCCACACTACAACACTGGGCTAAATCTGATCTTGATCCAAACTGAGGACTGATAGATCTCCCTTAATCTGGAAGTGATTCATTTTCCTAAGGGTCAAAATTCTAAACTCACTGCCCAGAAACCCTGCAGTCATTCTCTTTGGAAAAAGAAAAAAAAAAACCAAACCCAACCCACAAAACCAAAACCAAAAAAACCCCACAGGGAGCAAATACTCCCTTTGGAGCATATAAAATTGCTTTCAGTCCTTCCAATTAAACCACAAAACAAATAGCACCATAAATTCCATCTTGCAGATGATCTTTCCCTAGGTCCCTTTCTCACCATCCCTTTCATTAGCTCTGCCCCGTCCATCACGCTATAAAGCACAAGGCCAAAACCTTGCCGTGTGCACTGGTGCAAGCTGGCATAGGCGTGATGCAGCTTGCCAAGCTTGCCTCCTTCTGACTTTATCACTAGCTTGCCTCTTGACTCCAGGGAGGTGTGCCTGATGTCACTGCTCAGACATCCTCAGTCTGATTTACTGCCATTGGCAAAGACCTATGAATTCCCTGTGGAAATGAGTCCTCCAACTTCTGAGTGTAATGTAACTATTCTTAGCGTTTTCCCAGAAGGCTAAAGTGCAATGAGCTTTTTTTTTTTTTGTGGTTGTTTTTCAGCTAATGGGATTAATTGCAGAACAGACATGTGAGACACCTGTGATCTTAGATCTCAGTAAATGATGGGGCTTTGCTTGCTGAAGTAACCAGGTGATCAAGGCAAGGCTGCGTGTCCCAAAGTTCAAAGGTTAAAACTAGGATGACCAGTCTCACATAAATAAAAGTCGTGTGCTGCTACAGGATCTTTGAAGTACTCACTGTGGATGAAGTCCTGTGCTTCGTCTTTCTTCTAAACTTATTCATGTCATATAATCTATTGATTGACAAGTGCTGAGGAAAAGAAGTGCCAGACACATCTGGGACTAAAAGGTGTCATGTGGACTCCTGTAATTTGTTGCCCCTGCAGCATCTCGTGGAAGATTTTGCACTTGGCACTAACAGAGTCCTTATAAAAGGAAGGCAGATTTTGTGACATGCAACCCGTAACTTCAAGTGGAGGTCAGGATACCTGACATGGTTAACTTCACATAGCAAGAAGCTCAGAAGAAATAGGTCAGGACACATTTAATGGTGTATCAGAGAAGCTCTTATAAGGCTCAGCTTTATTTAAAAATCTGGATTTTAAATGAGCCACATGTACAATGTACCTGCACCATTCCCAAATCCTCTCTTACAGCCTATCAAAGTCTTTGCAATGGCTGTAAGAGCCATTCCTGTACAATTTCATAACAGCTTTGATCCATTAATTTCAGCTGAGTTCCAGATGAGTTCTCACCCCAGCACAAGAAAAAAGCTTGCATATTCTAACCAGGTCTTCAGCCTTATTCAAAGAGCATTCTTCATTCAGTCAACATATAATATTCAATTTTCTATGCATCTCTTTCATAGATTTTGCGGCCAAAACTACAAACAGGTAGGGTAGAGATCACTGACACCATACTTAACCATTGCTTTTCAGGCAGCTGTAAAAGATGTGAAGCACACTTGTAAGAACTGAGGTGACAGTAGAGTTGATCAGGGTTGGAAGCTCCTGAACAACATTGTTTCTGGCTGGTCTTTCCTTGGGAGGGAGATTGCGGAAAAGAAAGGAGGGTGAATGTAGGACAGCTGAGATGGAAAAAATATAGTATACAGAAACAGAAAGTGGGGAGCTTCTGCTCAGCTGAGGGAGTAGGGATACAAGGACCCAAGAAAAGGGTAAGGGAAAGGCTTTTCAGCTAGTGATGTGGCTGGGAACACAGGAGGGCTGTAAGGCAGGACATTGTCTCTCTGCAGTCAATTTCTCCTGTACTCAGAAGAGCAGGTCTTGTAAATAAAGAGATTTGCGCCAAAGATACTTGACTCCAAGACAAACGTCATCTCTGCAGATATGCTCAGCCTGGTTTTAGATATGGCAGTAAATGCAAGACTTCAAGAATGCCCACCTACTTGGACTACCAAGTGCAGCAAGATGTAAACTCCTGAAAGCACTGATGTGTGGAGCACATGCACTGAGATGAATTCACTAGTTTGCTGAGCATTGAGCATAGCTCTGCATGACACAGGAGGATTTAAAGTAGCTGGCAATAGCCATGTAAGCATTCCCCCACCTAAGACTCATTGAGCATAGTCAGGTCACATCTGAACTGTCCTTTGGGCACACTGTGAGCTAGGAGACAGCTCTGAGCAGTACCAGGTCTTTTAAAAATTCTGCCTGGGGCTATCCATAGCCACATCTGTCAGTTTTCAGACATTTACAGACTCGTTTCCTTGCTTGCCAACGCTTTTAGCGTGCATGTGTTGGTAGCAAACTAGATCCTGTTACATATGTAAATTTATGACAACGTGCAAGTTAAAACAGAAAAATAAGGAGAAGACAAGAATTAGACGTTTCGGTTTAACTTCAGTTCCTAGGCACTAATAAAGCAAATACACACGCTTTGTGTACACTGAAATCTACTTAAAGATGAACACTATCCAGAATGGATTTGCTACGTCGTGTCAAACCAAATTATTTTTCCTCCTACACCAGTGTAGCAGATTTTGTGAACAGCAGATGTTGACTTTAGCAAACTTTGCCACTGCTTCTTTCTATTAGACTAGAGAATCATAACATAAATTAAACTTCCAACAGCACACGTGCAAAACCAGAAAACACTTCTCAGTGATGCGAGTGATATCCTATCGGAAGAGAAGAATAAATCAAAGAGGGTTCCACGCGCTCCTTTCTGGAACTCACTATGTTTAGAAATATCTTGGATTACCGAGTAGATAATGTAGTTCTTAAATGTACAGGTAATGTGAGGCTGACAGGGGTTGCTGGAATGATTTCGAGAACGGGCTTAGAAGGCAAACATCTGCATAAATGAAAGAAATTACCTAGAGGAATGGTAACTGAGGAAGGTACAACTGACATCTGCAGAGTCTCGGGGTTACTCTGCAGTTGCCCATGCTTTGACAACTTAGGCATAAACAAAGGGCTTCATTTTCTGATTTGTGTGAATCTGTGTGAGTTAAAGGTAGAGAGAGGTGCAATGTCATTTTCTGCATGTTAGAACAAATCAATTTATCAATGGAAGTGAAAATGGCCTAGGAGCTTGCAACAAGATGCAAAATGTACCAAGTTCCCATATTTAGGGGCTGTAACACGGCGTTTATAAAATTAAATAGCAAAAATCTCCAGATAAGTAACTCACTTGGATGACTGATTACGTGACTGCAGAGGGTATCAGTTTTTTGGACTGAGAATTAAATATTAAAGAGTTTCAGATCTTAACACAGTGTCCACAATAAAGGTAATCCTAGCAGCAGCAATAATGTTCTTTACCATCCTTAACCATGCTAATCTTCTGAAGAAGCAACAGATAGAAACAGAGTGAAACTTCAGAGTGAAAACATACATGGAATCGAGTTCAGCACTCAAAGATTGTATGAACGTGCCAAAACTATTAATTCTTCCCTTGCAGCAGTGGGAGCAGAAAGGTTTGTTCCACTGGCTCCTGGCCAGGTCAGCTCACCGTCAGCCAAGGGGAGAGAATAGCCAGAGCCACGTCCCGCCAGCAGTCCCCCATGCAGTCCCAGCACACAAACGAATTGTAACAGCTGCCACTGCAAAACAAAGTGGTTGCATTTATCAAGAACAATGAGGGAATACAAAATCCCTAACAAAGACCCTGAGAAATGTATAGCATCCAAAAGTTGCCATCCAGAAGCACGCGTTGTGATAACACCTTCCTTAATTAAAGTAAGGACCTTCCATTTAGCACCACAATTACAAAGCCAGAAATGTTCCCAAAGAGTCTCGTGCAGTTCGAAAGGGAAAGTTTTTATGCATTGCACGTTTGTTACCTGACGTTATCCGTGCTCCCAGAGTTTGTGACCAACATAATGCTACAAAAGACACCAGTCCTCTGTCATGTCACAGTTTCATAAAAATCAGTATCTAACAAATACACATTACAGTAAGTGTGCTACTGATATATTACAGTATGAATAGGCTAATTAATGACGGATGGACATGAGAAAGCTGAGATCACAGGAACAACTAGAATAATAAAACAATTATATTGTTATCAATGTCAAATGAACGAATCACCTAATAAATACATTTTATCAGCCTGAATTACAGAATTACCACTAACAGAAATGGTTTCAGTTTGGCTTGGGTAATTCACCTTCTGACTAGCCTAAGGTCCCAAGGGAAGTTACAGCCAAGACAGTTTGTGACCTCACTAGTGGACGACATCCACATCTGCAGAATGCGAGCATCTGGCTTGCTCTTTCATCCTTCCCGGAGAAAATTGTCCAATGCAAACAGCTGAGTTCTCTGGCTCATCGTAAAGACATGGGGATTTACACACACCATGCTAAAATCCTGTATTTTTCTGCACCTTATAGTGGTTCTGCTTATCGCCTGCCCATCACTTCCTCCTTCACAGAGGACCTCAAAATCTTCTCAGAACCTCAAGAAGTACGATAGAATAGTTAAAATTAGTCAGCGTTATCACTACTTTTTAACTCAAGAAACTATACTGGCTAATCAAACAACAGTTTGCTGATGACTTTCAGAAAATTAGCAAAAGTGCTTTTAACACCTGTGCACGCAGCATGTGCATGTGTTGCTGTGTATCCACATCCTCAGGAAAAGAAAAAATGAAGGGTCTTGGTCAAAAGTCAAGTTTCTAGAGTAAAAGTTGAACTTTTGGAACAAGTATGTATGTCTCCAGCCTAAAACAAACAAACAAACAATATTTTTATGGTCTTTCATTAAGAAGTTTGAGAAAAGAAAAAAATGGTTTCTGATCCCCACATGCCCTTCAGCCTTTAGTTATTTTGCACTGAAATACAGAAAAAACCCCCATATTATTTTATACTTTTATAATTATTTTTACACATTTTTCTAAACAAATTATTCCGACACAAGATTAGTGGGAAAGGTCATCTCTGTTGTTCCTATTGCGTATAAATCTAAGTCTCTGGTATGAAAAGCTGTATTTATAATCCAAGGAAAAGAACAGGGATTTTCTGATGCGCTACCAAAAGTTAACAGGTCCCAAGTTTAGATTGGGGATAATGTCATTCTTTGATAAACAGCCACTGTTTCTTCAAACCCAGCTGTCTTTGGCATATCAAATCTGTCAGAGGTGCTTACAGCAGTGTATAGGTTATTATAACACACAACATATAACATGTCAAATCACATACCTTTCATAATTTTCATATTTGATTACAAATTTAGATTATTATGCACCATATATTGTTTTCAGAATAAACTTCTATTTCCAGGAGTGATGTAAGTTTAAAGTTATAAAATGATGGCATGCATCTAAGAAACCGAATTTTCTTAGATGTTTAATTAAAAACATTAATTCAGAAGTTCAGAAAATATTTATAATCAGTATTTTCAAAGGTGGGAGCTTAAACTTAGACTCTTCAATCATACTTTAGCATGTAAAGAAAAGCTTTTTGATTTTCAATGACTTCTGGATTTCAGCAGTTACTCGGCACACTTGAAAATCAACCAGAATCTACTTAAATGTCCCCCTAAAACCACAGAAACCTAATTTTGAGTAGCTAGATATGGGAGTTGCCTTATGTTGCAAAACTAAAAAACAATTCCTTCACATTTAAATCAACAGATTTCATTATGCATGCAGAAGTTCATAAAAACAGAATGTATCCATCATAAAATATATACCCACAAGTTGGAATCTAATATATATATTCATCCTAGCCTTTGACATATTAGCAATACTTGGGCCACTATAAAGGATGCTTATTTTCCAGAAGGAAAGCTATTGCAGAAAAAGTGTGGCAAAAATAGACTGGTACAACCCTATTCCCATGGACTAGAGGATTAAAGAACAACAGAGTCTCTCCTCCCTCTGCACATTCACATGTTCATTTGCATTGTGCCGGGTATTAGCTAGCCTACCTCAAACGCTGTGCTTATGCTGCGAAGAGTTTTAAGTATTGAAAGGAGATCGGGGCTAAGAAAATGAACAGAGAAAATAGGAAGTAGACTGGTAGCAGCTTGCTGTATGCAGGAAGCATAAGAAAATAGTTTTCCAGTGGGAAGGGGTTACACATGCATAGATTTAATAGGATACACGTTTCACAAGGCCTGCTCTGGAAACAGCATGTGAATAACCAAAAGCAGGAGAAATACAGCAGGTGGACTGAAGAGGAAGGAAAAATAAAAACAGAGAATGCAAAAATCAGACCAAGAAAGAACCAAAATAACACCAAAAATATAAACTACATCCGAGCACATAAGCATCCATTAAGTACAGGAAAGAAAGCAATAAAGAAGAAACTAGAAAATTCATATGAAGTTTTCCTTAACTCTCTTCTTTCTTGCATTCCTTTGTTCTGAGTTGAGGCTGAGGCTGTAACTGCTTTGGGATGAGAAATCTTCTCAGTCCCCTTTTGCTAAGTATCTCAATTATAAAGACTTAATCGGTATTAAGTATTAATCAGAATAGTGTGATCTCCATCCAAGTTAATCTGGCATTACTCTGAAGCAGTTTCTTTCGCCTAGTCTGCTGGAGTCCCCAAATGTGAGCACTACCTCAACACCATTTGTAGTTCAGCTCCCAGTGACCTGAAACATGTACAACTCACGCAGGCTGTGCTGGTGGCTTCACTCAGCTTTATGCTTCCGCATCTTGCTTTAGCTTGACGTTTTTTAGGCAAGGTAGAAATTCAGACAAATCAAGCTTCCCATCTTTTTCAGCTTGATTACAGATAAACTTTGCTTCTGTCCTTAACACTTACATTTTATGGTAATAAGGCCTGGGCCAGGAAATTGCCTGTGAGGCTGGCAGTCCTCAGACAGCAGGGGTGGTCACTGAGATAGCGGGTACATCAGAGCTGCCCTGCTGTGTTCGCTTCTCAGAGGACCACAATATTTGGATCCCAGCGTTTGACAACATGCAGCAGGCAGAGTGATAGCGAGACACTCAGAGCACAAGCCAGAGTGCGCTTATTTTCCAGCGGGTGAACTCATAAAAAACAAAGTTTCACTTGGTGATGGCATCTTCCATCAGCTAAGTAATACGGCATCCTCATTTATATGAGTTTTATACACTGATAATGGAAGAAAACACGATCTCTGACTAAATACCTTGCCATAGAGGATTCTAGAAAGTTTTTTTTTTTTTACATATCTGTGAAATAATACCCAACATATAAATACCACAAGCATTGTTGTAGAATATTGGTGCCGTCTTCCATCAGTTTAAGATTGTGTTTTGAACACACTATTGAACATGCTATTTTTTTCATTGTACAATAAGGGTCAGCTGTATGTTAGTACCCAAAATGCTAGCCATCTAGTCCGTCTCTCCAGTTTGTGAATGCCACATAGATCCAGTGTAGCATCAGCTGCCAGAAAAAAATCACCTGATGTTGCTCTGGACACCCTGCTCATAGTAAGGATCATATACATACCCCTTGAAGTCAGTAAGAACCTCATTTTCCAAGCAGTTGCCAAGCAATTGTCTTTATTTCCTCTGAATTATCACTAGCGGTCTGTATTTTCCACTTATGGATGAATAAAAACTATTTACAGGGAGTGGTGTGAACTCTCCAAACAGCATAGCTCACACGTAATTAATTCAGCAACTAAATAACCATCATTTTTTAAACTCCCTCGCTAGTCACTATGATTATTAAGACGTTTCCTCTTGATAGACCAACAGTTTTTAAAAACAGTTACTAGTGCCTGATGGCCACACGATGTGCACTTGACCACATCACCTGGTAATTCAGGCACCGCCGATACCCACAGCACCGAGCTCTTGCCGGACGTGCCCCAAGGGCTCCGCTTTCTCTCGAGGCCTCCTCCAGGGACGCCTCCTCCAGGGACGCCTCCTCCAGGGACGCCTCCTCCAGGGACGCCTCCCCACAGGCCTCAACCCAATCCCCGTTCAAAATTCCCTCCAGGGCAGCCCCCCGCCTGCAGCCAACACCTGCCGGCGCCGGTGCCGGTGCCGCGGTGTCCCCTGCCCCCGGCCAGGCCGGCTGCGCACCCCGCTACCCAGGGGCCGCCAGCCTCCCCGCCCCGCCATTATCTCTCCCCTCAGGCCCCGGGCGGGCCGGCTGCCTAGCCCCGCCCCTCGGGGCAGGGCCTTGCGCACCTGTGGGCCAATCAAGCACCGCGGCAGCCACCCCGCGGGGAGGTCCTCTCACGCGGCGGGGCGGGGATGGGGCGGGGGGCTGTCACTCGCGTGACGTTACGGGGGCGGGTCCGGGGGCAGCATGAGCAGGCAGGCAGAGGTATGGCCGCTGTCGTCCTTGCCCCTCCTGGCGCGGGGCCCGCCCCGCCCGGGGGGAGCTGAAATCAGCTGCCCCTTCACCCGTGGAGGAGGCCGGCGGTGAAGGGTGTCTCACGGGCCGAGAGGCGGGCTGCTCTCCTCGGCGAGGGGTTCGTGAGGCCCCGAGCCCGGGGTGAGCCCCGCGGCCTGGCGGGCCCGGGCGCACCGCGGTGTCACCGGTACTCGGAGCGGCCCCGGGCTGCTCTGGGGTGGCCGCAGGGTACTTGGTCTGACCCAGCAGCTGCGGCGGAAGGCAGAGCAACTGCCCGTGGGGGGGTCCGTGTGCCTGTTTTGCCTTCGGAGGTGTAAGGTCCTGCAGCCGGTGGCAGCTGCCGTTCGCCTCTAAGGAACCCCCAGAGGTGGGGAAGGGGGCTGGGGTGGGTGTGCTGCCGCCTCTGCCTTCCCAGGAGAGGTGTAAACATGGCTGTTGGCCAGCTGAGCCCCGCCTGGCCTGGTGTCTTCACTGAGCAACGGCCTGGTGGTCGAAGCAGCAGCTCTGGCTGTTTAGGCTTCTGTCCATCTCTGTACACGCACGCGTGGCTGCTGGCTGTCCCACAGGTCTGACTGCCGTGCTCTGTCTGGCATCCTCCACCCATTTCAGGTGGGCAAGGCTGTAAAGGCAGCAGCTCCGTGAGGCCGCTGACAGCCTCCTCCTTCGCTGTGCGCAGTGCCCCTGTAGCACCGCTGCCAAGGAGAGCCTTTGGGAGGCGGCGGTGGCGTGAAATAGCGTTCCATCCCAGCCCCAGGGTGTTTTACTTTTTGCTTTCAGAAGCTGCAGCACGTACAGGGCCACATGTGCTGTCCGGTCCCCTTTCATTCAGCTCAACATCAGTTCGTCTTGTGTCTCATTCAGCTCCTCCAGATGTCTGTCACGACTGGAGGCCATCTGTCAGCCTGCAGCTGGCTTTGTCTGAGCCTGTGCTGTCTCTCTCCTGGCCTTGGGGAGAAGTTCAGTCTTTGACTATATGGGGACTGCAGCTCCACTGAGTGGTTACCACTGTGTAATTTGAACATACTTGCTGGGCTGTGTCTTCATGTCTTATATTTCTGTGGTTTAGGCTGCTAGTTAGAGAGTAAGTGCCTTGCTTATCTTAGAATATCAATTATGCCAATAAATGAAATATGTATCTTGTGACATCTGCCAATATTTATTATTGAACACTTAATGAAAAAAGTAATTCCCGTGCTTTTTTTCTTATGGTTGCGTGTAATATCTAAAGCTATTCAGATCCATTTTTCATAATACTCTGTTTTGGTCTTTTCCCTATGTAATCAAGCTTGTACATGGATCCTACAGCTACAAGATTAAGCAGGTGCTGCCAGCGTGGAGTTCTCTTAATCCTGTATATTCCATATGGCTCTACAGACCCAAAGTAATTTGGTTGTAAAAAATGTTTACAGGCTTTCTTAATTCTTTTATTTAATAATGTCTGTGAGAGATGGGAGATAAAAATACTTTTTCCTCTACAGGAAACTGTCATTATAGAAGAGTTCATATTTTCTGTTTAAGTCTTATAGAAGAGTTATTTTTTCTCATTGTGGAAGACTTAATATTCAAGTCAATTATGGCAGTTAGCTCTCGAATAGCTAGATATAGATATATATAAAAGGTAGGAAGCATTTCAGTTTATGCCTTGAAGCATCCTTTGGAGCTAGGGATGCTTCATTTTCTAATGGAGAAAATAAGGTGTGGAGTGATAAGGTGACTTGTCCATTATTACATGGAAAATCGTTGAGCCAAAGGTGGAGTTACTCATTTAGTACTCTTAAACAGAAGAAATAAAAGTGGACTTGCAATTTTGGTTTCCTTCTTAAGTGTCTGATTGTTCTTCATCATAATGTGTAGACTGGGAACATGCTTGCTTTTTTTTTTTAATTATATCGTTTTATGTTTCATTTCTAGGTTAAAGTGAAAATACCTTTTGGAAACAAATATCTTGATGCTATCTTTTCTGTCCCAGAGAAGAAATCAACATATGGAGTGGTTCTTACCCATGGAGCTGGAGGAGATATGAATTTCCCTCACCTAGTGTCTTTGGCAGCCTATCTTGCATCCCATGGAGTTCTGTGCCTGCGGTTTACTTGTAAAGGCCTTAACATTGCTTATAGGACTAAGGCCTTCAAAACAGTTGTGGTAAGAAATGACCAAATTATGCCAAAGCTTAGATCCATGGGTGCACAGGATTTAAAAAAATAATAATTAAAAAAAAAAAAACAAAAGAAACAAAAAAAAAAACCCAAAAAAACCCAAATCCTGTCTTCTTCCAGCTTTCTTAAATTACCACCAGCTATTAGTCAAGCAGCAATGGGAAAATTAGAAATTATGATTAGCTGAATGGAGCAGTGCCCATGAGCAGAAACAGCAGGAGAAATTTTCATACAGGCAATAGCTAGAACAGCTGCAGCAAATACCTGGGTTTGAGTTCAGGGAGAGAAAGAAAAACTTGAGAAAAGGATGTGAAGAAAGCAAGGATGTTTTGGGGAAAAAAAGCAGGAAAATGAAGTATTTAGGATGGAAACAAGAGTTCTGTGAGGGCTTGGTGAGGGGAAGAGGATTAAGGGATACAGCTTTGGGAGCAGTTTTGAGAGGAAAGAAGCTGACCTGGGAATTGTGCTGGGTCTCTGAGGGTTGGCATCTGGGAGAACAAGCTGGGGAAAGAATAGGGGATTCTGGGTTGCAGGAGGAGTTGAAGCAAAAGAGATTGGGAGTAGCATATGGGAGCTCTAGAACCTAAATAGTCCTTGATTTCCAAATCAGTTTAAACTGTTATATGCATGTGTTTATCTCTTTCTGCTGCTGCTACATTATTTAAGATGTTCTTATATACCTAGATTTTGATAAAATGAGCAACCTTTTGTGATAATACTATCAGCTTAGAGTATCTTCCTGTTCTGGAGTGCGTAGGAAAGAGTGGAAATTTTCTCCTGATTAGCCACTCTTACTAGGGCGTGGGAAGGTAGCTTGAGTGCTTTGCATTGAGCATCAGACATTTTTATCAGGGAACTAAGTCCAGTTCTTAAGGAATTCATTTGTATGATGTCATTGTGATTATATGTACATTAATTTGAGGTTAGACTTTGCTAGCTTTAATGGGGACCTGTTCTCCATTCTTTTTTGAAGAAGCATAATGTTGTTAGTGAGTTTACGTTAATATGCTCCTGTGTAAAAGTGATTTAAAGGCCTCTGCTAAGATAGCATCTGATTAGTTATCTCCTAAAACCTGGAAAATTTGTTGCTGAATTCTGTCTTCTCTATCAGACGTAACTCATTGTGTCTTAAACTTTTTGTTGGAAATATGTGACCTCAGCCTCAGTGGCAGGCATTTTTGCTAATTTATTTTGTCTTTTGATGGCTTAAGAGTGTGCATGGGGTCTGTTACTAGAACTAAGTTGATACACAGTAACTGTTTATGTTTTGGTAACTTGATACTGCATCTGAAATTTTGGACTTGCTGAGAACTGATGTGAAAATGCTTATGTTTATTATGTTGTTACTGCAAAATGTTACAAAATCATTTGTGTGAAACAAGGAGATAGCAACTTGTATGTGTCTCTTCTTTGTTAATCTGCAGTGCTGAAAGAGTTTCCCGTTTTGTGTTTAGGAGCTACAAACAAAAAAACCCCACCTCTCAGCTGCCCTAATTCTGACTTGTAATGTTTCTCTTTATTTTATTTCTTTAGGAATACTTAAAGCTTTCTGATGATTATAAACTTTTGGGTGTCTTCCTTGCAGGTATTGTTTTTATTACCTATAATTTTCTCTCTTATACTGCCTCCTAATGATAGCAATCTGTAATTACTCCATTTTTTAAGTCTGTCCCACTTTGTTAAGAAGTGAATGAACAGATGTGGATGACGAGTTTCAGTTTGAGGTGGGCACTAAAAACTTGCTGTTTAACTTGGGAACAAGCTGAATAAACTCCCACTAGTCAGTACTGCCTAAGGGAGAGCAATTCCACTATCTGCTGGGAGGACCTCCTTTACAAAGAGTTGAATGCTCTGTAATCTTCATTAATTGATTAACAGTCCATTGACTGCCATGGGACTGCAGGTGCCAAGCACACTTACAGACCTGCGTTTGGGTGTCTGAATGCTACCAGCCCTGTAGCTGGCGGCTGCGCAGGGCAGGTGTGCAGCTCTGCTTTCTTGCGGCTGGCTTGAGCAGCACTGCTTCTCGGGTCGCAAATGGGAACATCCAGCCTGCAGCTTTCACCGCATGCTCTTGAGAGCATGGCTGTCTAGACCTATTCACCCTCCTCACGATGCCACAGATTGTGCTCCAGAAGGAGGAAGGAAAGAGCAATAGACCATGTTTTCCAGGTACTCTGGGAGAAAAATTCCTTGTTGTTTATAAGTGACAAGGCATGAGTTCTCTGATAATCCATGTGTACTTTTTATGTACTTTTTAACTGTGGGTCTTGAAGAATTCCGGTTACTGGTAAATGGAAAACCATTTTGCCAAAACAGGTTTTGGTAGATAAAACCTAGTGGCAGATAGAAAATCAGTTATATTATGTGAAAAAGGGAAGTAGATGGGTGTGATTAGGAATAACTTGATCCAGGAAACCCTGAATGTTCTCTGACTAAGCGAAACCAAATCTGTGCTGATGCGAGTTAATCCTACTGGAATCACTGGAATCAGCCACTTATAACACTCAATTACAGAGCATTGTCAGCTCATATGCCTCTTCTTTGAGGAGATACTTTGCTATCCCCTTGCTGTTACTGCCTAACATCATGCTACAAGTTCACACTTTATTATTTTTTCTTTTCCCCTTTTACTTTTAGGCTGACGTTTGAGGTGTGCATAAATACTTGCTGGATTTGTTTTGGGAGTAAGGCGCATAAAACTTCGGGTTTAGTTTGAGCAGATTAAGGTTGCATGAAAAAAATGATACAAGATAATAGCTTTATGATCTGGAATTTCAAGGGTCTGGAGCATAGGACCTGTCCCTCTCTTCCTCCTGCCCCCAGGATGGGCTGTTGTTCCTTCCAGTATTGCAAAGGATCCCTCTCCCTATGTCTTTTCTTCCCCCCCACTTTCTTTTTTAAATGAGGATGTGAAAACATAATATAACCAGACAAATATTTTAGCAGAAAATGTTGAAATTAGGATTAATGTTTTTCATGGAGTAGATTAATACAAGCATCCCTAGCATCTTGTACTACTGGTATGCTAAAATATACTCAGCTGAATTGTTCTTAGGGGTTGTTTACTCAAACCGAATGTAGATGAGGTGACAGCAGATACACTTTTTTTCCTTTATTTTAACATGGGAGAAAGGCCGTTCCATGGGCTCACGAGCTGCTGCCTCTGTGATACGACATCTTAGCCAGGAGGATGCTGATGACTTCATTCGAGGTCTAGTATGTTTATCTTACCCATTGCATCGACCAAAACTTCAGTCCAAGCTCCGGGATGAAGATTTATTATTTATCAGGTGTCCAGTGCTGTTTGTCTCAGGATCAGCAGATGAGATGTGTGAAAAAGTGAGTACCCTTGTAAATGCTGCTATGAAGGGGCAGTAAGGGGGAATAGGAATGAGTCTGAGTGATGTCTGTACTGGTGTACACAGCTGTGACTTTGATTAACAGCCTTCTCTAAGTATATATACATATATCTTCTGAAGGAAGCCTTGGGTAGGAAACTTCATTGGACACAAGGAAGCCTGGGGGTGCTTTCTTTTGCTGCTTAAAACTTCTGGATCGTGCTTGATCATCCACTTTAGCAACCTCATCTTTGGGCCACTAAAATACTGCTAATATAAATGTTCTGTCTTTTTCGATAGGATGAGATAGTACAAATTAAAAGTGGCCTGTGGAAGGAGTGAGTTATTTGTTATTCTATTTTAACCTTTTCGGGTTACAAAACATAAACACTGTGCTGTGCTACCAGCCCACATTCATCACGTTTTCATGACAAATTCTAGCAAAGCAGTTCTACCCACAAGTCAGACTTCTGTGGTAGAAAGTGGTATTTTTGTAGAGATGAAGAACAGGTGTGCAGAGACCAGAATACAGTGGTTTTCTGCCTTGTTTTCTTGCAAATAGTTCTTGAATAGTTCAGCTTGAATTTGGGACTGTGTGCAATTGGCATTTTCCATGCTTCAACAGTTTCTACGGAGTCATAATGCTTTCGTGAGGAGCTGTCACCAAAAAAAGTCAGGCTAGCAACCAGCAAGCAGATCCTTGGAGTGCCCTCTTAATGGGGAAATCTTTAATACTTTCTGAGCTGGTTCTTAAATCTGTTTGAGAAAGTTGAACAGAGTCAAAGCCAGTCTGTAGGGAATTATATTGCTACTCTGCCACTGTAGACAAGTCGGATGTAAGAAGTTCTGTCATTTTATTGCTAGTACTACTCTTTGGCAGTAAAAGTGGATTCCTTCGGGGGGAAGGAGCCTGCACAGGGTTGTGACCTTTGCAGTTTTTTAAGTTCTAATCTTCTGCTGTTGTGTGTTTGAGTGAGGGCTAACCTTTGAGCAAATTTCATTACTGAACACAGGATCATCACATCTTTTCTATCAGCATGTTTTTAATGTGCACACAGATCCATTTTGTTTTTAAGAGCTGCCTATTATGTGTTGCACAGGCAAAGTGAGAGACATCTGTGAGTTGCACAGTTTGTAGCAGCTGATTCTCTAACTTTTTCATTCTTATTTTCTCCGTAGCAATTGCTAGAAGGTGTGGCAAGCAAAATGAAAGCCCCTAAAAAAATCCATTGGATTGATAAAGCAAATCATGGGATGGCAGTCAAAGGACGAACAACAGACGATGTCATGGAAGAAATAAATGCACAAGTTTTTTCTTGGCTTAGAGAGAACATTGAACTGGAGCACAAATGATTTGCAGTGTTTAAGCAGTATCTTCATTTAGCTTTTCCTAAATGCAGCAAATTAGAGTTTGTTATTTCTGAGAGACTTATTTTTTAAAATGGGTATTTTCAGAGGTCTAAGTGTAAATGCAAATAAAGCATTTTTGTGTGAATGAAAAAAATTATGCAAAACAATAAAGAACTTCTTAAAGGAAGGACAGAAATTTTACCAAATATTTAATACCATGGCAGCATTGTTTTCTGTGTTTCTACGCAAATAACTGTATATAACACTTACTTCCTTGTTAATGCAGAGCACTGCTTTTGACTGACATTTGAAGTAATATACTGGAAAGAATCTATTTTGACAGCAAATCTTTAGATGCATTTAATTTCTGAGTATATTGCTGATGCTATACTTGTTTGAAATTAAAGCCTACTGATTGTAGAGTTCCGTGAGCACATCCCCTGAGGCTGGCCAGCGTGGGTTGTACTACTCTGCCTTGGTACCCCAGTGTGCTTCAAACCCTGTGATGTAGGTAGAGGAGTCTCTTGTCATTTACAATGTCACTATCCTAAGGAGCCAGATTCTCAGCCTGTGGGGGGGGAAGAGGTAATGCAGACATGCTTGTGCATGAAGAATGAAGAACATGGCTCAGTTTTGAAAAGTCACCCTCTAGGAACTTCCCTTGCTTAAAGGACTGATCACAGAGGCCCTTTGGAGAGATGGACATGGAAGACTATTAAATAAAAACTGATAAAAGACAAATTATGCTTATACTGGTGGAGGAACTCCTGGAGGAGGAAGCAGTTAGGACATGTTGCACAAGGCTCTGTCAGGAGGGCTCAGAAGAGGCAGGTGGGGGTCTGGACCTCGTTACCCACTAGCAGAAGGAACTCAAGTCTTCAACTGAGCTGACCTTGCAGAGTGGATGAAATACTTTGTCTGCTTGCAGCTGCAGATTTCCTCATCATAGGCTATGAGTAACCTGTTGGTATAACCAAAGGTTATAGCAATATATTAATTGCTTTCAGCCAAGTCATCAGCAAGGATCAGCTGCATGATGACCCCTGAGATGAAATGGCTGGTTCGTCCTGAGAAAAGCATCTTGGTTTTGCCTCCAGAGATGGTGGTCTCCTCTTTACTGCCAAGAGTTGCCTAAAACCTGCTCCGGTCATTCTGCAGCTTGCAGCTTGCTGCTGCAGTGTGACCAGTTGAATGTGAACAGGCAGCTTTAGCCTGGAGGTTGTTCTTGGGAGGAGCTGTCGTGTGTGAGAGTGCAGAGCTCCTTAAATGTATGCTGAGTCAGCCCTGGTGAGCGGAGAGGATTTCTGTGATGTTTTGGTCAGGTGCTTAGATCGGATAGCTTTATACGGTGCTGTATTGTGTAAAAGATCTATTTAAGACTCTAGGTTAATATAGTTAAATTATAACATATATTGTTTACTACATGATCAAACTATTCCTTAGGCTTGCTTTTACTATAGTAAAAATAATAGGCAGGTGGGAGTTAAAAATCAGATACATTATTCCATTGTTTCTCACAAGATGCCTCTAGAATGCTCATCTCCCAGCAGTAATGATGTTCAATAAGCACAGCACACATCTAAATGATTGCAAAGAAAAAGCCATGTGGTTTTTAAATGGACTGGCTGTGTTACAGAGAAAATAAATCCTCACTTTGGAGTGGAAACATACGTGCTAACTTTAGAATTCGATGAATTTAGACTTGACTTTAAATCCGCCTATGTATCATTTTTAGATTATGTTGATATGCTCAGAAAGTAACAGTTGAATTACTTAGTATCAGTGGAAAGCAAGTATTTAAAAAATAGACTAGACTGTTGAAACAATCAGTTTAGTTTCAGTAGTCACTGCTCAATGCTACTTGATTCTTTTCACATTGCCAAAGAGACTGAGTTTCACAGAGAAAGCATCTGTGAAAAATCATATGGAACTCAAAACTTTTATCTAATATTCCTGAAGTGTCCAATAGCACAGTGTTTTTCCTTCAGGTTACAAAGATATATTATAAACCCCACATCGTTGTCTTTGAGAATACTGATTCTCTCACAAGGAACAAAGTTATGGTCTGAAAAAGATGACAATTCTTATCTGCCCTTTTTTTGCAGAACATGCTTGTGAGTAGACTCAGTATAACAAGCATGAGTAAAAAGTATCTGCATTTCCAAGGTATCTATCTCAGGACAGTAACACATGACTGATACAAATACTGTTTTTATTTAAAAAATTATAAAAATGTTTTTGAACAAGGTTTATCTGCAACCACTGTATGATAAAAAGGAAACAGAGGGTGCTTGGTTTTCTTCCATATGTAGATCATGATACAGTAAACTTCATAATATCCACTGACATTATCCATTGGCATTTTAATCCAAATTTTTCTTCTTTCCTTAAGAAGGCATTCTCAATGTAGGTAAATATCCAAAGAATTATTTTATTTCTTTCTGTCAGAGTTCATCTTTGGCCTGTAGTCAAGAAAGAAGAAACATTTTTCAGTTAATTGGAAACTCAATTTTTAACTGTCTAGTCCTGCAAGTACATTAAGAAATATTTCTAAGTTCAATAGGTGTTCATGCTCTGGTAACCAATACCATGGGCAATGACTGTTCCTGTTTGGCTGAATGTGAGCTGAAGACATCTAGCACTTTACATTTAACAATGTACGTACTGTACCTTTTTTCTGTGGCAAGTACATGGAAAAAGGTCATCATCAGGCTGCTGCACTTTCTCCATCCCATCTCTGATTTTTGGCTCACTCACTTGCAAGCTGGCATACTCCTAGTTTTAAAGAAGGAAGGTATCATTAATTCATAAACGTGTTAGATTGTACATCTGCTTGTAAATACTGCACCAGCTCAGCTGAGTAATTCTGTAAAAACTCTGGGGCTACACAATCTGTTACTCCATACTGTGTCACAGACAGGGTAAGCAGATACTTAACTGCAGACAGGAGCCCCTTCGGGTGCCTCACTGGAGTTTCGGTATGTCGGTGCTAATGCACAGATATTTTCAGCTGTGGTTCACAGGGTGTGCGTCTGATGTGGAATTCTTTGATCATTGTGGGCAACATATTCTTGCAGATTAGACCAAGATTTATGGGATCCGATTGCTTCTCTCAAACCGCCAGCGTTGTCTTAAGGGGTTTCATAGGAAATAACTGCATGCAATGTTTGTAAACCAACTGAACTTCTTAATTGCTGCTGCTTGCTTTGTGGCTTCAAGTACTGGACTGGCCGATTTCCAGCAGCTCCGTGACCCTGAATTCTTTTTGTGGGATTTCTGTTTTTGTGGTAGTAGCCGTTAAAAATATACTAACCTGGAAAAGTTTGAAATAGTAACAAAAAATGTGATCTCCCATGAGATTGTTTCTTGCAAATTCTTGTCCAGATTTTGCGATATTTTTTGCCTGTCAAAAAAAAATTAAAGTTTTTTTTTAATTCTCAAAAAATAGTAGTTATTTCAGTATTGATTCTGGAGTTAAGTATAGTGTTGACAGTTTAGGATAACTTACTTATTTTTATTTAAGCATTCTTAATTTTAAAAGTAAGGCATTCTTATGAAAATACTCGTATTTTTTCCAAAGTTCAATTTAATGTCAAATTAAGGGCAGTATTATGTATTTTTTTAAAAAATGTTTTTCTTATTTGTAGAGTTGATGAAAATAATTTTTAAGTCCTTCTGACAGACTTTTTTGTTTTAAAGAAATGCACTTTTTGCTCTTTCTATTTTGTCTAGAAACATTGCTGAGTACTTCTAAATGTGTCTTTACCTCTTCATCATGCTCTTTTGCCCACTGTAGTTTTTCTAGCAGATCACTTAGGTCACTTTTAAATGGAATATAATGTTTCCATGGCTGCAGCTCGTTATAAAAATGCTCATAGTAGATGGAGTCTTGCTTTAGCACCACACTGTTTCCTGCTAGTAGATAAGGCAATCTGTATGCTGCCACTGTGCCATCAATATTAATTTGATATTTATACTGGAAAGAAAATTACCATAAGTTATTAACAAACAGAAGATCAAAGTAGCTTGGTTAGGTTATATTATTCTGAGGGCGCTGGTATTACTGACTTGCTGATAGTGAGAAATGTAGGATTGGCTAGGCAAGCATCAATGTTTAAGTAGCTTTTATTATTTAGTTTGGAATTCATCACAATGCAGGGTACACAGAGATGCCCTCTTCATCAATTAAGTTCTCCGGAAATTCTTAGACGCTCATCCTCGGATGTGAGGGTAGATGTGCCACTTCATCCACTGATTTTCCCACTATGTTAGTTATGTTAGTAGTCCTGATCGCTGAATCAGGAAAAAGAAATAAAAAGGAACTTGGAGTTACATAGATTACACAAGGTTCTACAGAACCTTTAGATGTAAATCAAACATTATTGTCCTCGGTGTAAGAGATACATAGCAGTTAATCCCACTGGAGGGATGCCTATTCATGCTTGTTATTGGTGTTGTGCTGAAAAACTAAAAATCACTTTAATATATACAAAGTTATTTGATAATCGGAAACAACGAGAACCTAATTCTATGAAAAATGGTTAGTGGCTTACCTTAAAAAAATCAAAAAATGAAATGTGCTTAACAATGGGGCCATAGAGGCTTTCATCATGTTTAAAAAAAAAAAAGTTCGTGAAAGCAGCATCTATGATCTCTGGGTATTTTCTGCTCAGTTTTACAAGCTCAAGCCTCTCTTTGCGGCTGTCACGTCCTCTCCAGAATGCTGTGGTATTCTTGTCTTCCCATGATGGGCCAGTATTTGCTTGAACTGACATCATATCCAAACTGACTCTGGAGGAGAAAGAAGTGATTTAATAGTGAAGCCTACTGGAAATTTTTTTAAGTGCAATTACTTAAAAGAGTTTACACTACCAAGAGGTAAATACCAAGGATGAAGGTAAGTCACGAGCACACCCGTATATGTATTGTATCAGCATTTGTGCAGTGATAAAAATAGATAAGGAATGTCAAGTTCACAGGCCTGTGGCAAGACAGCACCAGTTCAACGACAACATGGCGCGTGGAAAGAGCACCTGTCAGTTGTCATGGAAAAAAGTGGCTAAAAGTGGATATGGTTGCCAGACAGATGAAGGTGATACAGGGTAAAGCAATAGCTGATAATGGTGATGAGGCGGTCATGATAGTCCAAGGTTTTTATGTAACTAGCTTAATACAACATATTTCACTTCCTTTGCTAAATGAAAACACATAAATTGGGGGGCCAGGGGGGAGCAAATTTAGGAAAAGTCTTGATAATAAAGACAAGGAACCTGAACTGAATGCAGAGAAATTATAAGCTCAAAGTGGGTAACAAAGATCTCTTAGAAGCTGGCTTTGTAGTGTTTCAAGACAGCAACAGAGCAGCTACGAAGGCCAGTTATCATCAGCAATCAAAGTGGGAGATGGTAGGTCCTAGGTCGAGAATTCTGGCTACGTAAGGCTTTAAAAGGTACAGAAAAAAGATTCTAGGAAAATGAGGAAAAAAGAGACCTGGCCAGTTGTCAACATGTTCATGGGGGGGAAACAAAGCAAACAAACAGAATACCTACCCGTGAAACATTCCCTCTAAATGTTGTTTTCAGTGACTTCACCATGTTTAGATTAATTTTGACTTTTGAAATGAAAGTGTGAAGTATTTTAATATATGTCATTTACGTTACATAATACATAACTTGGTTAATGCTAAGATATTGATTATGCAGTTATTGCCTACCTATTGAATGCCCATGTCTCAATAAATAAATAAAGAGTAAAACAGTTAATATATGGTTAATACAAATACCTTTTTGGAAGATCATTCACTGTGAATTTTGTGAAAATTTTAGGCAATTTCTTACCGTCCCATAGTCTCCAAAACTGAGTCTGTTAAGTCATATGTGGGCATGACAATGTCTTTTGACTCACTGGACCCACACCATGAGAAGATGGGGTGCAGGTTCTGTGGGGACTTCTTTTTCTCCAGAGGCCAGTCTCCCAAATTAACAAAAAATTCTACATCTGGCATTTTCACCTAAACAGAAGGAAAGTAGGCACAAATGCATTTTAATACAAAGCAGTATTCTTCTGCTGGTATCTTGCATTTTGAAAACAACCTCACTAAGAGAAAAAATAGCCAGGTGTCTAATATACTTAATGTACCTGTAATAAACTGTTAAAGTTTAGAAACATGTTAGAAGTACTGAGACCACAGAGTAAAGCCTACAAGACAATAATTTTTTTTTGAAAGATTTGCACAAAGTCACATAAATGCTCTCTCTTTTTTTTAAGGGATAGGAACACCCCAGTTTAGAGGATGGCTTCTTGTTATACTTTACATGATTGGCCACACAATCTTTGTACCAGGCTAGCACTGGGATCTAGTAAGTGATCGTATAGTTCCAAGGTAAGTTGAACCACCTTGTTGACTGTATTGAAAATTGCTGTTAGGTGGTAAATTAGTTTTCTGTCACATCAGTGAACTGATTTGCCCTGTGTCTGCACGATGACTAAATCCAACAGAAGAGAAGTAACAGAAATGAATTATTAATTCTTAAGCGTAATGTCCTCACTTATTTAAAATAGTTGGTGGTATGGAACCATATCTGAAATCATTGTCGCAGCTAAAAAGCAAGTAAAATACTGTTGATGGCCAGGAAATGTTATAAAAACAGGACAAAGGGCATAATTTTGCTGCTATATTAAACTTTGATGCACCCCCATCTTGGGCACTGTGTGTGGTTCCGCTATTTGCAAACAAAGCAAGCTATGATAGGGATGGACCAGCTGCCTTGTGAGGAGAAACTGAAAATGGTGGGACACTTCAATCTGGAGAGCAGAAGGCTGAAGGTGACATAGGGTTGAGTTTTACAGAACCCTGAAGGCATGTATAACGTCAGTGCAGAACTGATGCCGTATCTGTTCTTAGTTCACACTCTTCATGACATTAATTTTTTTAAATTACAAATCTCCACTACATCCCCCTTAGTTGCCTCTTTCAAAGCAAAAGAATCCTAGTCAAATTAGCTCGTCTTTGCATGTCTGAACAGCTTTCTTGCTGTGTAGTTCTTTTTGAGAAAGTAAAATGAGAACTGCACCATTTTCACAAGATAGGCATATCACAGGTTTTATACTGTAATATAATCTTTTTTTCTTTTGTTTTTGCCTCCCTCCTTAGTAAATCTTAATTAGGTATTTGACTATTACAAACATCTGATTCTTATACTGGCATTTTGGGAAAACTGTTGGAATGACTCCAAGATCTCTGTCCTATCTACTAACAGATAATTTAGAGATCATGACTGTATGTGTGTGATTAGGACATTTTGTTCAAGTGTTATCGTCAACTATCTTAATATCTACATGAGAAAATGTCTTCTCTGAAGAAAGAACAATTATGAAGGTTAATAATTCTCAAATTAAAATATACATATATACATAAAAATAGAGTTTAAACATATTGCTGACTCCTCATCGTATATATGCATCAAAGCATTTCTCCTCTCAAGCCCCTTTATTCTTCAGATCAGAATGGCTGGTCACAGGCTAATATTTCAGGATTCTTCTGTGGCCCAAATAGGTTTCATTAAGTAGGTTTCATTAATTTAATTTATCTTTATGGACAGAGATAGAAATTAAAAATTTGCCAAATATCAAACACCCTTCTAAATGGTTGAAGATATTAGTCTCTAACTTGACGACACAGGAAAACCTTTGGCAGAGACATCCAGAAATTCTAAAGATGGAGACCCAGAGCAGTACTTTTTGTTTTCAGTATACAGACTGACAGAAAAGGTTTTATTGTGTACCTTCATTTCGAAGGGGGGTTGGCTACACGTTCTAATTTTCAGCACTAAACTTTACTAGTACAGTGCCATCTAATGGTTATAATGGACATAGAAAAGCTACAAATTATATTTTATCTACATCCTCAATGGCAGAATCATTCAACAGGTTAAATCTTCTCCAACCCAATAGATCTGTTGTCTTTCAGTGGCACTGTCTTAATAGAAATTCCTGCAGTATTTAATGGAGATGAGACAAATTGTGTTTTCTAGATCTGTAAACAGTTTCTGTCTTTGGAGTTAGCAAATCTTTTCCAACATTTAGCATAAATACCTTCGATGCACTTTAATTCCAGTATTTCTTGTCCAACACTACTGACACTGAGAACAGCTTACTTCCATCTTCCATATAACAACCTTTTAGATCATTAAAGGCTACATTTGTGTCTTCCCTTAGACACTGTTAGGTGAAACAATCCCCACTTAAATGAATCTTCATTTGTATGTCTAGTCATTCTTACCACTCTCCTGTGCAATGTCAGTAATTGAACAATCTTTCTTGAAGCATGACACCCAAAGGCAGACACAGTAGCATAACTGATCCATCACTAATCCTGAGTATAGTGGAAAGATTATTTTACATTTCCTTCATGTGTTTGTTCTGTTAATGTGTGTGTTTAGCTTTTAGCAACAGCATGCCACTGTTGACTCATGTTAAATTTGTGATACTGTAACCTTTACACTTTTCTGCAGAAAATAACCACTCACTCCCTATTTTAAATAGGTGTCATAAGGATATGTGTAGTATCCTGCCTTTGTGTAGCATCCTGCCCTTGTCACTTTATTTTATGCATTTTTCCATACAATTTCTCTTGTTAAGAAAATTTTTAATTATGATTCTGTACTGTGAGATGCTTGCAGGTTCTTTAATTTTTGTTATCTGAAAATTCAATAAGCATATTCTCTAGTCCATCATTCAGTCAAAATATAACTAAGTTTTTAAATGGGGACTGAACCTAGGACAAATCTCTGAAGAATATATTTGTGACACCTTTCACTTCTCTGGAAACACTGGCAACTATTATTTAAGTAAGGCTTTTCAAGCAGGTTACAGTAGTTTCTTCTTGGCAAAGTTTTCCTATCATCCTGTTTATGAGAAACTTGTGAGACTTATCCTCAAAAGCCTAACTAAAATTAAGATACCTGACATCAATACAGGAAGCCTATTATCTTGTTATAAAAAGAAATTATATAGTTATGACTTATTTTTTATGATAAATCCATGTTATTCCATACCAATTATCTTACTTTTCAGCTGCTTATAAATAATATGTTTATTTTTTATTAGATTTTTAAGGAATTTTTTCTAGGTGAACAACTCCATACTTCAGTAGCTCCTCTCTCTTCTTTCTCTCCTTTTTAAAAGGCAAAGTGCTTTGTCTTTTTACAGTCAAAAATAGACATTAACTCAGGTATCTTTGTATTTCTCTTACTACTCTATTTACGTAATAATCACGTATTTGTGTGTGCTGAAACTTCAGCCCTGCTATATTCTGTCACTGTGTACATAATGGCAGTTTTTTTCCAAAGTTTCCCTAAGAAAGAGTCTGCATGGTGCTCTTTGCTTGTACATCAAGGGAGTTTCCCCACATGCCACCTGTTGGGCTTTTGGTGCTCTTTCTCAACCCCTCCCGTCTTGTTTTCAACATATGGGATTTAATGGAGAATGATATACATTCCCTGTTTTTTTCAGTCATCCTGTAAAATGTACTAGCAGAGACAGAATTTTCTATTAGATGCTACAGGACGATTTATTTAGTCTATAGAAAAAAAAAAAACCCACACTGCCCAAATCTATCAAACTCTCCTATAAAAGCCTGCTATTCAATTAACACTTGTGATACTCCATACACTGATCAGATAGCATTCTAGAACATGCCAACTTCAAACAAGGAAAATCCGTCTGACCTTTCCATTATTAATCAAAGAACAAGAAGGGCTTTTTAACAGAAATAGCAACAAATATGCTGAGGTATATTTGTGAAGCCCAGGCTTCTATAAATTAGGACGTATAGAATAAATGACTGTACAGATGTACTCACTTTTCTTGTCAAAGAAAGCAGTATGGCATCCATGAAAATTCTGAAGCCAACATGTTCCCCATACGTTTTTATATAAACCTGAAAATAAACAAAGGTTTTACTGGTCTGGTGTTTTCATTTCAGAGAATGGCTGGCACAGCTTAGAGCTCTTTTAATCACTTAACTAGTGAAACAGTCAGACAGGTTGTATGACTGTATAGATTTATCAATCAGCTGGGAAGCTTTAGAAATCTCATCTCTCTAACTCATCACAAAAAACTGACCAAAAGGAAAGGACAAGCTTTGCTTGCTTTTAGAGACGCTTTAGGTCTGTCTCATGGAAACAGAAACTGGTTGCCTGTTTCTGTTCTGTTTCATTGTTCTCATTTCCATAAGAAACTCTACCGAAGTCAGTACAGTTTTGTTAAAGAGAATTGCAGCTCTGATCCTCAGTGGGGCTAAAAGTGGTATTTCTTTACCTCAGGATTATGCACAACATAATTTATTGATGCATGTCAAATTAGATGATCGTGACACTCCACAGCAATGTTACTCAGAGAACAGGAAACTGAATTAGCATTTAGGAGACTTGGGTCTGTGCCCAGTACTCATATTGATTGCTTGGAAAGTAATTTGCCTGCGCTGTGCTTCAGTGGCTTCAGTTGCAACATGGACAAAAAGCATGTTACAAAGTAGGACAGATATTGTTGAGCTCATATACAAACTGCAAAGTATTCAAGGACAGAGAAGCAAGCAAAGAAAGTTTCTTAAAGAACAGACTACAAGAAGCCTTTCAACTGGGAACAGCCAAACAGCCTAGTTGTACGACTTGCCACCAAATCCCCATATGGACTTCAGACCAACCCATTCTGTACCTCGTTATCTTTGATGGTGTAATGACACAAACTCTGTCTTTGTCCAAACCTCTGTGGAATTTCTTTTGCAATCTTATCTGGATCAACAATGGGAAAATTTGCTAGGTCTCTTTGAATCTGTGGAATGATTTGAGGGCAGTTCATCTCTTCCAGCCATGCACTGCTCTCCTCCTGAGGGCAGTCACAGTTTTCATGGTAAACAGGTCCTACCAGGAACACAATTATTATTTTATTTTTAATAAGTCACACTATTGAGCTATTGAGATCACAAAAAAGGGTCAGGCACTGAGCATTCATTGCTTAGGGCCAAACCTTCAGCAACTCTAAATGGACATGTTTGAATTTTTTTTATTCCAATGGAGTCATGTCAAGCTACATCAGCTTCTGTGTGAGCCCTCTACACATATTTGCTAGGCAACAGCTTCACCGCATTTGTTTCTTTTTATTATTTTGAATAGTACATGCAGGACACTTATAATGAATCCATAATTTCAATGGGATTTGATAGTCCGGAGAAGGACTGAGGTCCTGCAGAATGCTATGCTAATCATAGAAGACATTCTGGGACACAGTTTGTGAGAAAAAGCCGTGATAGGAAATCTGTGTGTGGTGCTGCTTCTTACCTTTTAAAATATATGGAGACTTTGCAACATGTTTATCTCCAGTTTTGACTTCTATCTTCAGGTTTTTGTAGCTTGCATACATCCTGTATCTTACAAGGAAGGAACCATCTTTCCTGTCTAAAACTTGCACACCAACCCGAGTGAACTGTTCATCAGGAGCAGTGATCTTCACCTTGAATGCATTTTCACCTGGTGATGAAGTAAACCTACCCAGAGAATAAGTGGGAGCTTAATAAAAAAGGAAACACACAACAGCTTTCTTAGTCTGATCCATTCCTTTTCAAGTTGACAGACTTCCAGTGACTTCACTGAGCCATGCTAGGTCTTTATGAGCACATCCTAATGTTCACAAGCAAGGCATGATTTTTCCGAAGAGAATTTTGTTAGGCTACCTAAAACATCTCATGCTGTTAGAAGCATTAGGTATCAAGAAGGTTCCACTCAGATACTCACGAACACACCTCCAAAATCACTTGGTGCCCTACATGTTGAACAGTGTTGGAAATATGGTCTTTGATTATATGGGAACAGAGCACCTTTAAAAATCCAGCACAGCTCTTGATTAGTAGTAGCTCAAGTGTAAAATGATGGGAAGAGAGAGCATGCAGATAAATGGATCTTGGTAGATATATCTTGGTGTCCTTGTCCTGTAGGCTGAGGGCCTGTCCTGTAGGGACAGGACAAGGGGCAACATTTTTAAACTGAAAGAGGGTAGATTTACATTGGATATAAGGAAGAAATTCTTTACGACGAGGGTGGTGACACACTGGAACAGGCTGCCCAGAGAAGTTGTGGATGCCCCATCACTGGAAGTGTTCAAGGTCAGGCTGGATGGGGCTTTGAGCAACCTGATCTAGTGGAAGGTGTCCCTGCCCATGGCAGGGAGGTCAGACTAGACGATCTTTAAAAGTCTCTTCCAACCCAAACCATTCTGATTCTATAAAAAAAAGACATACTAGAACAAGCTTTAGTAAGTCTGTTATCTTACATACAGAAGCAAAATGTTTCCAGATTACTTTATTTTCCAGGTATTCTTTAAGGAAGTAAAGAATGAAGTTAAACTTCTTAATCACTATGGTAGCTCATACAGGGGAAAAAAGAGGATATTACAAATGCCAGTGTCTTGGTAGAGAAAAAACATTATAGTAGTATCACGTAATTCAATGTGTACTTACGACATTTTGACATTAAATTTCACCACATACCAATCATAGAAAAATCTCCATAAAACCAAACAGAATAAATTTGAAAAATCATGAAGTTATCACATATCATTGAAGTATTAACAAAGTTGGCACAACCGAAATGCTTATCTGCCAACTTTCTTCCACCTCTTTAAACACTGTCGCAAATATGTAGGGACAGCTTGGGATAGAGAGAGAGGTGGTGGGAGTGGCTGGACTAACGGATTACAGCCCAGCAGCCTGGTCACCTTTTCTGAAACTTGTCCAGACATACTAGAGAGCTGCCAGTTCAACTAAACGCAGGAAATATTTACTCCCCAAAATAAGCTGAATTGGCAGCTTCCAGACTTGCACGTGCCACGGTGCATGTAATCTGGACAACCTGGATGGAGCACTCTGAGCTCCTATCTAGCTTGTATGGTTAGGGTTTATTTCCTGTAGAAATGGAAAGACATGAGTGTCCTCCGAAAACTAAGTTTACCTATTTCATTCCCACGAAGTTTACCTAATGGCCGATAGAGTAATTCCTAAATGACTCTACTGATCTTGTGCCTACGCGTTTAGGAGAAATACTGATGGTACTAACAGTGGAAACAAGCAGGACACCTGAGCAGGTATATCATAAGTTAAATATATTAGTCATTGTTAAGGTTTTGACAAAGCAGAATAAATCATAAATTGTTAGTTGGACTAATACGTGTGTTTTGCTGTTGAACATTTTCATCCTCTTTTCTCATCTCATCCCCTTTATTTGATAGTTAATTGATACTTGATTTGATACTCCTAAAAATATTAATTAGCTTTTTCTAAGTGATATACAGAAAAAGTCACATAGGGAACCTTCAACCTTCCCGTTCTACAAGAAAATCCCAAGTACATTTCTGCCTAAAAGGTGAAAGTGGTTCAGCTGGGACGTGGGCAGGCAAGGTCAGCCTCGCCGAGGATGGGGCACTGCTGCGATTCAAGGCGGGGAGGGAGCAAGACACTTCGCTCCCTCACAAGAAACCCAGCAATTACGATTTGGACCCAGGGCCCGCAAATATTTAAGGGGCTGCCCACCGTGGGTAAAGTCGCACACCCACGCACCCGCGGGGGGGGGCTGATGCCTGGGGAAGGGCGCGTAGAAAGCTCTGCCGCTCCCCCCCGACTCGTTTCCCGCTCCTGACCGGGAGGGGGTCGGTGGGCAGGGAACGTGACTTTTTAACCCACCCCTCAGATCTTTTTCTGCCCGCGATCTCCGTGAAAAGCAGCCGCCGTCGCCGCCGCGCTTACCTCTGCCCTTCGGCGTCCACGGCCTGCACGTAAAAATAGCGAGCGGGGAGGGCAGCCTCCGCCCGCAGCCCGGGCCCCCATACCGCGCTGCGCTCGGGGCTCAGCCGGCCGTCCCCGCCCGCGGCGGCGCCCGCCGCGACGGCTCCCAGGGCGACGCAGAGCGGCCACAGGCCACGCATTTACAGCGCTTCCCCGGACGGAGAAACACCGCCGAGGCGCGGGAGGGAGCGCAGCCGGGACCTTCCTCCTTCCCTCACGGCGGCACCGAGGAGTCCCGCCTCCGGCGCGGCTGCATGGGGCGTGGGGGGGGATCGCGGGGCCGCTGCCGCCCTGTCCCTGCGCCCGGCCGCCGACTCGGCTCCTGCGGGCACCGTTCCCGCGGCGCCTGAGGGGAGCGGGGCGGGGCCAGGCGCTCGCCCGCCACACCCAGCTGCTTCCGCGGGGGCGGGCGGCGCCGCACTTCCCGCGCGGAGCGGCGCTGCTGGGAGGCGTAGTCCGGTTCGGCGGGCGGCGGGCGAGGGCCCGCGCCCGGTTGGTGCAGGGCTGCCTCAGCCCCGCAGCGGCCCGGCGGCTCCGAGCGGCCCAGAGGCTTTGCTGGGACCCACCTCAGAGGAAGGGGTCTGAGGAAAACTGGCTCGGCCCGCGTCTCTGACTTACGCATTCGGACGTCTCGGTGTCGCTGTTTTCTCCGTGTCATGAGCTCAGGTGTCCCCCCGCCCCGTTCGCTCCATTTCCATGACGTTAGGGGGAGAAATAAAGAGTTTACAATGGGGAAATTGAGTTTTCAAAATCCTCCCCAGAGCCGCAGAAGCAGGTGCGTGGTGTCCGGTAGCTCAGGTCACCGTCCTGGGTTGCCTGGAGCAGAGGTACGAGGGCACCTTGCCAGGCCCCTGCCATGGGGCCATCGCCCAATGCGCGCCTTGGGTGGTTCAACGGCCCTTTGTCTGTCAAATGATCCAACCCCAGGTTGCAGAAAGCTGGCATGAAACACTGATGCTGTCCTTAACTACATACAGAATCACAGAATTGTTTAGGTTGGAAAAGACCCTTAAGATCATGGAGTCCAACCGTTAACCTAGCACTGCCAAGTCCACCACTACACCATGTCCCTAAGCACCTCACCTACACGTCTTTTAAATGCCTGCAGGGATGGTGACTCAACCACTTCCCTGGGCAGCTTGTTCTAATGCTTGACAGCCCTTTCCCTGAAGAAATTTTCCTAATATCCAATCTAAACCTCCCCCGGTGCAATGTGAGGCCATTTCCTCTTGTCCTATCACTTGTTACTTCGGAGAAGAGACCGACCCCCACCTCACTACAACCTCCTTTTCAGGTAGGTTGTACACACATACCCAAATGCTTTTATTTGTCATTTAGCTACAGAAACCTCACCAAAATTAAGGCTTCTTTGTGGGAGAACTTCAATCCTAAAAGGTATTTTTAATTTTGCTCTTTATTGCTTTTCTCTTGTTAAGGCAAACAATACAGAAAATTGAACCTCATCATCAAGGAGTCATGAATTTCAAAGAGATTTTGTATTTTGCATTTTTAAATACTGCAAATACATTTATAGAAAAGCACACAAAAAATCACTTGCTTTGAGAAAACTGCAAGCTGAGAAAGGACCACTTGGGTCAATGAGCGTAGTATTTTCCAACCAGCAACCTCATTACAAAATGCCTTAAAAAATTATCAAGCTCCAACTTTTAAAGGCATAGTTTTTGTCTCCTGCTGTTCCCATTGACATGATTCTTCAGCACATTCAGCAGTTAGAAGACTTGACATTTCCAATTTAAAAATTCATGAAGGCCCTATTTTATATCCATGACCCTTCAGCTCCTCTCCCTTCCCCACCTTAACTCTCTTGATGTATTTTACAGGCTCAAATCACCCTCCTTCCCAGCTTATGTTTTGCTATATGAGACAAGCCAGTCTCCTTTAGAGGAAGAGAACGTTAAAGATGTTTTTATTTAAAAAGAAATTTCATAGCTATAGAATTCACAGAACGTCCTTCCTCTTCCTTGCAGGGTGGCATCGGCACATTAAAAAAAGCACAGCAGCGATGAAGTAAAGGCGACACACTTCTACCCTCCTGCTGTTCTCTCTCCTCCAGCTTTTCTCCCCCACATAAGCGCAGCTCAGGGAATCTGTGTAGAGATCTGGCACTATTTGTCAGCACCCAAACAAGTTGTAAAACAAATCATGCAACCTAATTTTAGTCCTGGCTGGCAAAGCCAATGTTGCTGCTATCCTAATGCCTATAATTTGGCTCAGAGAAAAATGCTTTGGAGGCAGAATTGTTTAATTACTTCAAAGGCTGTTGGCCAACCAAGGCTCAACAGGCTTCCAGCTGGCAAAGACATATGGGACGCTCTCCATTATGAGAGGTAGCTTGCCTCGGGATGAAGCCACATCAAATTCTAAATCTGATCTTGGTCTTGTCTTACTTGTGTTTGGGGGTTTGCAAACTTGGCTGTGCCAACAAGCGTTAGAGGACTTTTGCACCTTTGCTCTGCCTAACCACTGAAAACTATCAAATAACTCTTAACATTTGAGGAGAAATTTGATTCTTCTGTTATTTGCAGCGCCTTTCAGAAACTATTGCTGGGAGTAGGGGCTCTGTGGGCTGAGGGCACCGTGCTGTACTCACTAGCATTGAATCTTCTCTCAGCAGGACACCATATAACTTTTTGATCTTTCTCAGTTTTGGTTTTTATTTTAAATTTTGTAACTACTTTGTTATAAAAGCCATCATTTAATATTACAAATCTGAATATTTAAAAATAAATACATTTTAAATAATTGTGGCAGTACCAGAAGTGCTCCACTCATGTCTCCAGTGTCACCGTGTTTGTTCACGTTAAAAATATGCTGACTGTAGTGAAGATGAGGTGGGAAATATTGTCATCAGTTCCAGACACTGTTACCTGAAACAATCTTCTGTTCCTTTATATAGTTTTCCGGAAGCATTTTTGTTACAGGTATTCTTACTACGGTCAGGAAAACCAAGACAAACCTGGCGCACACAAAAGGTCCAGATGCCTGTCCCTTGCTCCCCAGGAGGAACCCAACGCTCCCTGTTACGCTCCTACACCTTCCCCGCCCTGAAGGAGAAGATGTAGCCATTTTGGAAGCGCGACACCAAAACTGAGGCAAGACTTGCCGTGAGCCGAGCCTAGCCTAGCCTGCTTTAACCCAACGGCAGCTCGGGGCAGCAGGGACGGCCGCCCGGGCACCCGGCTGCTCTCGGAGCACCGGGCACAGAAAAGCGGCCTCTGGCCCCGCCACCAGCCCGCACCGGGCGCCTGCGCGGGGCCGTGCGGCGGAGCTCCCGTGCGCCGTAACCCGCTGCCCGAGGGCAGGGAGGCACCGCGGCCGGGCGGGCCCGGCTGGGACAGGCAGGTGCCACAGGGCCCAGCTAAGCAGGAGCGCCCGCATTCGAAGGGGATGCGGTGAGACCGGGGCGGTGACCCCGAGCCTGCCGAGGCAGGAGTTTCAGCGGTCGGCCTTCACTCAGCAGCTGCCGCGCTCTGAGGGACCGTCGGCGCTGGGTCATTTGTACGGGATTTTCTGCAGCCACGCACCCATTAGTCAACGCTGCTTCACTTTTTTAAATGCACCTGGAGCTTCCCGCTCCGAGCAGGCACGGGCCCAGCAGGTAAACCCACGCGTCTTGCTGCTCTCCTTTCCCCCACGCAGCGTCTCCCACTCGCTCTAACGTTTACGCCTTGCCTTTCCCGAATCCCCGTGCGATACCCGGAGCCTCACCTCGGCGGGCAGGTGAGGAGAGCTCTTCCCTGCCCCGCTCAGGCCAGGGAGGAGCGCAGCCGCCAGCCGGGGTGCGCACGGCTGCTCCCGCCGCCAGGCGCCGCCGGCCCGGTGCCGACTCCCCACGGAGGGGGCCGCCGCCGCCCCCCGTCGCCATCCCCGAGCTGCTCCTCCCCTCCCCTCCCCCGCCCGCCCGCGGGGCAGCAGCGGACGAGACCATGAGGGCGGACACGGGGGGGACACGGCCAAAGAGGTGCCTCTCACAGCGCCGCGGCGCAGTCGCGGCCCAGCCGGGAGACGCGCGGCCGGTTCCTCTGAGACGCCGTGAGGGCCCGCAGGGGGAGCGCGGCCGCCGCCACCGCCGGGCAGCCCCGCGCCTCCCCCCGGCCGGCTGCGGGAGTTGGTGCCGGCCGGCGGCGGCGCTGAGGAGGCGGGGGGCGGAGGGGGCGCAGGTGAGCCCGCGGCGCGGCACCCTCCCCCCCGCGCGCCGTGTCTGTTTCCGGCGCGCTCGCGTCCCCGCTCCGCCGCGGCCGGGGGAGGCGACGCAGGCGGGCGCCGCGCAGGTAACGGGCCGGGAGCGCGGGCCGCGCCGCCGGGCACCCGCCCTTCCCCTCTGCCCCCGCCCCGCCGGCCTTCGCAGGCGCTGAGGAAGGGAGCGGGCCCGCCCTCCCGGCGGGCCCCGGGCCCCGCTGCCGCCGAGCCGCGGCCTCTTCCCCCAACCCGCGGCTGTTCACTCTGGAACCGACTGGCGGCAGCGCGGGGGGCGGGGCCGCAGAGCCGCGCCGAGGCCCCGATTGGCGGCGCCCCAGCCCTCCCGCCCCTTCCCGGTGCTGAGGCCGGGCGTCCCCCACCCCGTGGCGAGCCGTGCGGGCGTCCGCGGTGGGTGAGCCCCCACGGCGCCGGGGAGAGCGGGTGCTGCCGGGGCTGCTCGGCGGAATCGGGGCTGGGCGCCGCTTGGCTGCGTCCATTGCAGGCAGCCGCGGAGTACGTGCATGTGTTTTGGTCTTGCAATCTTTCAAGTAGAGCCCTGCCTGCGTTGGGTTGCGAGACCCGCTTCTGGCAGGGGAGGCCCGTGCACCGTTGGTTCGGTTCAGTGACCAGACGGCGGGGTCGCAGGGGGCTGCGCTGGAGTGAAACTCCTGCCTCCTGCGTGCCGGGTTTCCCATCTGCGGCACGGCTCTTCGCACCGCAGCCGTGCAAACTGCTGAGATGACAGATAACACATGCTATCGATTCGTGTTTTAAAAAAGGTCATTAAAAGCAAGCCCGCCTTCTAAATTTGTGTTTGGTAATTCTTAGCTGCTGTAAATAAAACCTGATGCTTTTCTTTCTCACATCCTGAAGAATAATAGGAGGCGCATAAAAATAAAAGGGAACCCTTAACAGCCATACGAGGAAAGCAGTGAAACAGATTGAGGGTAGTGTTGTCAATTTACAATCAACAGAGGTAATAGTTACGGTAGTTTTCTGTAAGCTTGAACTTCACTTGCAGCAAAAGTATGCAGGATTCTTCAGAATTGTGACCTGAAGTTGCTGTTTCTACTAATTTTTACTAATTTGTATAAATTATTTTGTATTCCACATATGCGGGGTATCGTGACTGTAAGGAATAGAAGTGATCAAGCACAACTACATAAATGTAGAAAGCTTTTCATTTTTAAAAATTTTATTCATGTGCTGGTTTACAAGTGTAATTACTTGTGTTGTCTTCATTATGGTATCACTATGGTGTATGCTGTTGGCACCTCACAAATAATAAAAAGTGCTGTTTGTAGAATTCTAGAGATGCTTAGGAAAAGCCACGGTGTATGTTGTGATATATCTTGAAGGGTATTTCAGCTTTTATTGGGTACAAGTTCAAAGACAAGTATATTTTATGTTGATTGAGTCACCTGTACTAACTTCTCATTTTCTTTCAGGTACCTCGTTGATACCTTGCAGAGGCAATGGAGGCAATGATGCAAACTCTGTTGTAATTAAAACATAAAGAAAAAAATATTCTTAGCTGTACAATACTCTTTCAGTATCGTTCAATGCCTAACATTTCAGAAGATGAAAAGGAGAATGGTTCTGGAAATAATGGAAACACTGAAAACAAACCTGGGAAAGAATCCCCAGAAGCTTCTCTTCATGATCCTGTGAAGCCATACTGCATGTCAGACGCCTCTGCTGCGCCCTTGGTGTCTAGGGGAGATGGACATTACCCATGGGGATGTCCTGTGACTCATACACGAGAGAAATTTTATACCATCTGCTCAGACTATGCTTTTTTAAACAGAGTAACATCTATTTGTAAAAGCCCAAGTGCTTCAGTTAGTGCCTGCCTGTCAGGCAGTGCTGCCTTAAATGTTGGAAATAACACACCTAGCTTACTTGGCATTCAAACTGGTGCTTCAGAGATAATCTACAGTGAAGATGCTAACTTGGAAAGCTTGCCTGGCGATCTCGGAAAGCTTCCACTGGCATGGGAAATCGACAAATCGGAGTTCAATGGCGTGACCACAAATCTGAAGAACAAAGCAGGTGAGGTGGTGAAGATCTGATGTGATAGGAAAAGGCTTCATGTTTACAACTTGTTTGTGGAGGGGGCTGGCCAGCACATGTACCTCTTGAGGAAGTGCTATAGAAGAGCCTGTGCGTCATTTCAAACAATTTGCTCATTGGTAAAGGAGAGAGTGATGTAGGAGGAATGAAAGTCAAGTGTAGCTGCCTGGGGAAGTGGCTCTAAAACAAGGCTGGCCTCTACTTAACTGTGTGAGGGTTTTTTGGGGGTATTGTTTCTGGTGACTTGTGGGTTTTTTCCTTGTTTTTTTGGGGTGTTTTTTTCTTTCTTTTCTTTTAGTGCATTGTGCAGTGATTACTTTTACCTGTTAAGTGCAGGCTTGTCACCGGCAGAAATGTTTCAAGGTAATTCAGAGATGTATTTTGAAATTAAAGATGTGGTTTATTTATGACAAGAAGTAAATGAAATCATTACAGTTATTTAGGAAAGCAGTTGATTTCTGTAACAAAATTTTTGTTGATTTTTGTCAATATTTTGATTTGCTATACGTATACAGTGTTAGGGAGCCCATTTCTTTAAAACTGGCTTCTTTGCTGCCTCCTGTGTTCTTTCTCTGCCTCGTCATGGATTGCAACTGTGAATCAGGCATTTGTACACACACTTGGTTTTCTTTGTCCTGTAATCCCTCTGCTTATCTAGAGCTGGCTGTAGATTTTTTTTCCTTGATGGGTTGGCTAGCTAGTAAGGTTGCTGTTTTGTCTATTAGTGTGGAACCGGTTTAGCAAAAATATGGGTAGCAAATTGTCATTGCCTTTTCATGTGTACATGTAGTCTTTTTAAAAATAAGAAACAAATGATAATATCTTACAGGATGGTAAATTTTGCTAAAATATATGTGGTATATTTCATTTGGTTATGATGGCTTCAAAACAGGACAGAAATATTCCTGCTCTAGCATGTGGCCCAACTCTTTTCATTTTCCACTGTCTCAGTGGCTTATAAAGAGGAAAAGACCTTGAGGGTATGTTATTCTCACTGGATTTGCAAGTAAGTTTTCATCAGAAAGTGTAGCTGGTTACAGAGCTTGGCTGTGAAAAACAAGCGTTTCATTATCTTTCCCCGTGCATTTAATGTTAGGAGATGGGAAGTCCGTGTTGGTCTGAGAGTCTGTTTCTGGGATGGCTGATTTAATGCATTAGAATAATCAGATTAACTGCTCTCTCTAAACAGTTGGGCAGGTCATCATTAATTCTATTCAGAAAAACACGATGATGTTTACGGAGCTAATGGCAGCTTTACAAACCTGTTGATAGTCTTGATTATGCATTTGAGCTATTTCCTTCAATTAATGTTTAGTCCCAGTTTGCATTTACTGACACAACCAGTGTCTCTGAGGTGCATGCTGTAACTAAAAATATTTAAGAAGAAAGGTATAAAAGGTAAACTAGACGTTCATTTGTTTCCCAAATCTGTTTGGCAGGCAACATGAAGAAACAAGCGACAAAGAAAAAATCCCTAGACAAAAAAAGCAAACAATACAGGGAGTGTCCTCAGCGTTCTGCTCTTGAAGATGTGAAGGAGAGGAAAGTGTTGGACCTCCGGAGATGGTAGTATTTATGAATTGTATTTAAGATTATCCCCATACAGTTTGTTGGTAAATGCTGTTGCTGGTTATCTGATTTCAAACCTTCTAATTATGTCTTCATACTTTTTTTTGTTAGAAAAGGGGATATGTTAAGCATACATAAACTAAATCTCATACTTTCTACAAGAAGCATGAGATCCCTCCCATCTGTTGAAATTCTAAAAACATTTTTCTTTCTAAACATTTCTTTCAATAAGGAAAAAAATTATGTGGGGATTCATTGCTAAAAAAAAAATATGCAAGTTCATTAGCATGGTCAGGCAAAAAGTAACCTTAAACATAGTACTGATATGTCTTACTCCTGATTTTTCTTTTGACTGGGAAATACTTGATCAGAATCTGTAAGTTCTATACAACCTGTATCATATGAACATGGCTCACTAAGTTCACTTAGTTTAATGAATCTGTATGGTTCTTACAGTCTATCTATGACATCAGAAAGTTAGAGTTAGTCTAGGGAATCTGTGACCTGGAATGACACTCATTAGTAAATTGGTAGAGATGCAGCTTACTACAAGTTCACGTGTTAGAAGAGACTGGATCAAACTGTGCGTTATATTAGTACAGAACCTTTTTTTCCTACAGGATCATTTGTACAGAACTCCCGTGGGGCTGTTAAAAATTTGACTGATTTGTATGAAATAGGCTAGTAGTATCTGACTAAAAACTTAAAGAAATTGGTTAACATATTTGCTCAATTTATTTTTTCTTTAAATAATGCACTCCCTTTTTTTTCTCACAGGCAAAGTAAAAACATTTAATATAACATGGCACTTCAATGGCATGGCACACAGAAAAGTAGTTTTGGTTGCTCCTGTAACTAAATCAAGAATGCTTACTAATGTGTTTGGGTTTTTATTTGTTTTAGGTATTGTGTTAGCCGACCTCAATACAAGACTTCCTGTGGAATTTCATCCTTAGTGTCTTGCTGGAATTTCTTATATAGTACACTGGGAGCTGGAAGGTAAGTCACACATAGACCGCTTTGCCTCTAGAGAGTCTAAAACATATTGATCATTACTTTATTAAACAATTTTTTTTTTTTCCTCCCAGTTTACCACCTATTACTCAAGAAGAAGCTTTGCATATACTGGGCTTTCAGCCCCCATTTGAAGAGATTAGGTTTGGTCCCTTCACTGGAAATACAACTTTAATGAGGTATGTCTGGTTCTTTTGATGTGGCTAAGTTGTTAATGTATAAAAAAATAACATAAAACTAAGAGATAGAACCTTTAAAAATACAGTAGTAGTTCATTTATTTAAAAAAAAAAAAAAGTGGCTGACACAAGTTAGTCCTCTTTAAGTTTTAGAATAATGAAGCATACCTGGGTACTCTGACAGTGCCCAAAGAAGCCTTTCAAAGAGTTTTTTGCACTCATCATTTTGTATAGTGCGATGTTGCTACACAGATCAGGTGAAAATGAAATTCTACTTGATTTTTGGTTCAGTTTGTTTAATGGTTGTATAATACTCTAATGAATCCAGTCTCCTGGTTAGGAAATTTTTTCTTTACCCTCACTTTCCTGTTTTTGAAAATGCATGTTACATGCTTGTTAATGTCACTGAAACAGCCTGAAAAGGCAATTGATATACTAGTAGCTTTATGTAAAAATTAATTTAAGAATTGAAAATGAGATAGTGAGTGCTGCACCTTTGCTGCAATGGAGCTGTTCAGGAGGAGGAGGGGGGGAAAAAAAAGAAAGAAAAGATGGGGCTGGAGTCACAGAAGACTTGGACTTTCAAATTCTGTTTCACTTCTGCTCTGCTGTTTCCTGATCTTGATGAGTTGGGTCTAAAATATTTGTCCTTTTGTTTTGTTTTGTTTTCTTAAACTCATAAGGAATTTTAGGATTAAACAGGGCCAGGAGCATATTGTACTTGAGTGTTGAACATCTTGACAGGGCTTTGGTGTGTTACCCTTCTGTGAGATTTAAAAATTTTGCAGTGTTCTTGCCTGTTTCATGAGTTGCATTTGATCTAGTTAGTATTTTTTGAAGGCAATATATAATATTTGGCACAGAATGTGGGTGCAGGATTTGAAAACGTGGCAGCAGTCTGTTCTTTAATAGTGGCATACTGGCTAGATCATTGAAGAGTGTCATGAAAACTACCTTCTCTGCCTTAGGAGACTTGGATCCAGATTTTGTATCTCTTTAGGAGTATTGTCAGGGTATAGCAACCTTTATAGACCATGCTGATAAAATGTTTTGTCTCTTTATGTCAACAGTCTGTACAGCCAAAAGTTAAACTTGGAATTCTTCTACCTTTTCCCCTGTGAGTGCCCTAAGCACTACAGAAAGTTACCCTTATTAGTTTGGGTTTTTTTTCTGCCTGGTCAAATAATTTTTAAGTACTTGGCAGACTGGGAAACAGGAGGGCTGAGTGCCAAACCTATCACCCAACATGGCTTCATGATTGAGATATTATCTTCAGAGATGTGAATTTCAGTCTTCTAATGCAGAAAAGTAAATATCTGAGAAAAAAAATCTTCTTGGCAGACCTATCCTCACTTACTGCTGCTGTGAGGAGTTGCAGTATGGGACTCCTGTAACACTTGGGCACTGTGAAGCTTATGTGATAGAACCCCAACATGATACGCAGAAAGTCTCACTTGAAGTGTTCTTCCTTCTGATGTCTTAGAAGATTCCCTTTATGCAGCTTACAAATCATGGTTGAAGCTTGGCATTTCAGAATTTAAATGTCTTTCTAAAGGCTGAGTAACTGAAAGTTAGAGGTGACTGGATTGAACACAATAGGACCAAAGTTTCAAATCCAGCCCTTTGGTTATTATGGTTCTATGTCGGGTCTGAAAAAGCAAGATGGAGGAAAAGGCTTTGAGTATTTATTTATCTCTCTAGGATATGTTAATTTTTGTTTGTATTGGGGTACCATGGTCATCCATAATCTATATACTAATGTGGTAGGTACTTAGTAGCACACCGAGACTTTTTTCTAAACTGTCAAGCGGGAGGAAAGACAATTGCATTTAATAACTCTTGAGTTACTACAATCTTTAAGCTTATTGTTTCAGATGGTTTAGGCAAATAAATGATCACTTCCATATCAAGGGATGCTCATATGTTCTGTATAAACCTCATGGGAAGAACAAGACAGCTGGAGAAACTGGTACGTAGCTAATCCTAAAGCATTCATCTTACAGTATGTAAACTGAAAAATCCTGCAATGTGTAGCATTTGACAGGACAAATTCTGTAAGTAGTACTTTCAGTTTGAGATAAGCTATCAAATAGTTCTAAGCCACCTGATTTTTATGGTTTTACTTTTTCTCTTATTTTGCTAAAACTTTCATTTGTACTTTTATTTATATAAAATATATTCTGCTATCACAGAACTGGAATTCTAAGGTATCCAGGAGGACACTGCAATTCCAGTTCTGTGTTGGTGACCTGGGAGACGTGTTTGCTGTAAGACCCTGGGGGAGCAGCACGTTTTTATTTCAGCATTTTAGAAATCTGTGTTGTATAAAAACTTAGAATGTACAGCACAAAAGTATTAATGTTTTTAATAAATGTTTTGTACTTTTAAAAATGCAGTCTTAAAGTTAGTGAACTCATCCATTCTGCCTGACTTTAGCTAACATCTGTCTCCAAAGTTAGGTGATTACTCTCAATTAGCTTACGAAGCTGTGTTTTTATGTTTACTTTTAAGTGTGCTACGTAAAGAAAAATTATACTTTCATGTACAGTTTATAGCCTTTAATATAGTCTGGGTAATTATCTGCTAACTGGAAGGTTCTTTAAAAGGATAAAACCATGCTGAGAAGTTTTGGGGGAGGTTATTAAAGTGGAAATCCCCTTTTTGTTCATGGTATCCCATTTGAGAATTCTTTCATGTTTCAGTGCCTTTTGTAGTCTTTTCCTGAAACTGAGCACTGCAGTCACGTTACAAAATATTGTACGCCCAAGTGTGGGAGGTGTTCCTGAGACCAGGAAGCTCCAAGAAGCTCATGATACCAAAACGTTTGAAAGCTTTCAGGGGTTTCAGCAGTATCATTGATATGCACTATATCTGAATTGGGGCAGTGGGAGTGCATTGTGCTGCAGTGTGTATTTCCTAGGTTAAGAAATACTTTTGGTTCTTTTTGCAGAACAAGTAATTTTTAATATGACTTTGATCTAAATACAATGCATACTTTATATTGCATTTCCTTAGTACAGACTGTGTGGCAGATGTTGTTGGTTTTTTTTTGTACCAGGCAGGAAATTAAATACTGAGAAGTTTGAAATCAAAACTGTATTTTGTGCATGCCTGTCAGGTCATGTCCTGTAACTTAAAAAGCAGTGTAACCATTTTATGTTATCAAATAGGTCTTTCTTGCTTGAATATGTTATGCAGGATCCAAAGCACTCTGGTCTGTAACCTGATCTTTCTTTGTAGCTGCAGGGGCCCTTGCAAAGCTAACGCGTGGACTGAAAGATGAATCAATGGCCTACATCTACCATTGCCAAAACCATTATTTTTGCCCAATTGGATTTGAAGCAACCCCAGTAAAAGCTAGTAAAGCGTATAGGTAAGATACTGTTTATGCTTATTTTAGTGGAGGAAATGTACAGAAAAATTTACTGCAAGTTGATACTGTTTTTCTCCCTAAATAACATAAGCATAAGAAGACAATCCCTGACAAAATTAGCAGATAGTGATAGTGGGGAGTGCTAAACAATGAAAAGAGTAGGTCACTGGTGTCAGGTGAGTCTCAGTCTTGCACTTTGCTTAACAAGCAGTCTACCTTTGGCTGTGTTGAAGATGTAGAGTCACATCAAGGAATGGAGAATGCTAGCTCTACTTTTAGAGATCAAAATGGTAATTGTGTGGAGGTAATAAAGCGTAATCATGTGAATCTAATTTGTTCCCAGTGTGAGACTGTGACCATGGGGTTAATGAAAGCTTTTAGTATATGAACAAAAGAATACGGAAGATTTTTATTAAGACTACATTCACTGACATGTCATGTGAGTGAGAAGAGTTTGGAAAACATGTCCCAAAGAGAAGTCCAACACATTGGTGTGCTTAAAGTTACCAGAAGGTTAATGGCTTGCTTACTTGATCAGTTACTAAGAATCTGCATTGGAAGAGCAAAGTTAAAAAAAATTGCTTACTAGATTGAAAATGCAGTTTGAGAAATAATATGATCCAGTGTGTGGAAACTTAACATGCCTCATCTAGTTTGAATTTGTATTGTTTAGTAATGACTGAGTGCAAAAATTTCAATACTTTGCTCATGGTTGAAATGGATTCTCAGTCACTAGTGATGTTATTTTTAAGTCAATACTAGATTTTCTTCCTAAAAACAGATCTGTTCTAACAGTGTAATGTGAAGTAATGAGTTCAAGGAGCTTTTACAGCCTTATTTTAGGCTGCAGGTCAGATCAGAAGAGCATCCTGTTCTCTTCATATCTTCTAATATCTTACTGGGAAGAATTATGTTTAGGTTCCAGAAGCACTATCAATAGATTCTGCAGCAGTTCTTGTTTACCTGGTTTTGCATTCTAGTTAACAAAGGAAAGCTTTTCTTTAAAAATCAAGCTAAGAAATGTTTAAGTTCCAAAAGAAATGGGTAGATAGGTTGCTAGGCTGAGCTTAGGAGACAGTTCTTAGGTCACCCACAGACTTCCTGTATGATCTTAGGTTGCTGGATTTGGACTCGGGAGACCTGGGTTCAGTTCCCAGTTCAACCACAGACTTCCAGTGTGACTTTAGGTAAGTCAATTAATCTATCCTGTGTCTTAGTTTCCCATCTGTACTACGATGGCATACATTGTTATTTTACAGGGAATTATAAGTAAACAAATTATTGCAAGCAGTAAGGCCATATGCTGTCTAATTCCCTAGGCAGAAGAATCTCAGTTTTTGTTACCGTTGAAACTGAAGTAGATTTTCACAGGATAATTATACACAGGAAGTCACAGAACAATCCTCTGTATCTCAGCAGTCTGCCCTGACGTCAGTCACAAATTTTCCCTAACAAAGTTGCAGGCTTTGAGTTTCTTGGAAGTTGCTCACAAACTTGAATGAGTATTGGTTGAGGGTTTTGTTTTTTAATATGTGGTATTGGATGCTTAGGAGGAAGGGATTGAAGTTACCAGTTGTTTTCATACAGGTTACCCTACAGCTTTTAGTAACAACTGTCAGCTGGGGTGTAGTTTAAAAATAGTGTAAGGGACTCTTTCATGACTTTTAGACATCACAGATAGGGAAGAAGACGTTTGTTACACCTTCATTTGTACTTTGTTACACCTGGCTTTCCACAACTATTATTTCCATTGTTACATATATATTTATATTTGGATTTTACACTAGGATGCCTTTCATCTGTGTAACACTATTTTTTTAGGAAGATCTTTATTTTCCCCAAATAATAAGCAATAGCTTCTGTCTTGCTTCCAGGCCTTGTGAAACAAAAAGTTTCCCTGTATGCATTTGCAAACACTATTTGTAGTGCAGGAGCTGATTTTTAGTTTGGCTGAGGAAACAATTTTAAATGTTAGAAAATCCTAAAAAGAACAATAGAATGTTAATCTCTCTCTTTCTTTTTAGTATGCACAATAAATCTTACTGGGGTTGTATCTTCTATTGAACAGAGGTCGTGTCTTGCAGCAAGAAGTAGAATATTGGATCTTAATTGGAGAGCCAAGCAGAAAACATCCAACAATACACTGTAAAAGGTAATTTAGTTGGTGAGAATTTAAAACAATATATTTTATTTCAAAACAAATTGTATTTCTCTACTAAGGGTCATCAAGCGACTTTATAGGTTTTTTTGAATGAATATACTATAGTTCTAACAGAAACAGGTGCTTTAGTGAGAAATTTCACGTTTTGAAACTTCAAGACCGGCTCTGCAGTTTTATATCATGTGGCAGGACATGTGCGGGCTGCTGAAAGCCAAAGCCTGTTTCTCTTGTTTGAGCGTGACACAGCTCACATTAGTCAGGAAGGAAAGACACCTCAGCTGCCTGCCATCATGCCAATTGTGATGTACAGGCTGTACGAACCTGGGAGGAGTTCCTGCTGCAGTTGGGGACGTACACAGGCTGTGTCTGGGGTGTGCACAGGATATTATGCTGCTACCAAGATCTAGCTCAGGCGCGGGTACAGCCTGTACTCTGTTATGTTATTAGCTTATCTATGGATTAAAACAATACATTTATGATGAGGTCTGGCTCATATGAAGTTGGTGTCTAAACTAGACATACAGACTAGGAGAGCTAGAGGGCACTATGTAGAAATTTCATTAATTAGTTATATTTGTCATGACAAATTAATAGAACAGCTTTCTCAGCTTTACTTGACATGCTAGTTCATAATGCCTAATACTAATTTCTGAAATGAGGGAACAGTGCAAAAGAATAGTATTTCTCAAGAAACCAATTCCATGGCCAAAATGTACGTTTTAGCAAATAGCTTCTCTGCCACTTCCCCCCCCCCCCCCCCCAGTTAATTATGGAGTGGTTTTTCTTGATACATTAGGAAGAGAGCTGTGGAGGAAAAAAAGCCATACAACTTCTTCTGTTTCCTCTTCTTTATTCTCTAATTATTTTGAAAAATTGTTTGAAAGTGCTTATCTGATGGTTTCATAGCCAGTCAGATCTATCCCAGTAGCTAAACCCCAGATGTCTTTTTTGTTTTGTTTTGTCAGTGATGCGACTATGTCAATAACTGTAAATAGCTGGATATTTTGGACTAATGAGATTAAGTGCAACAAAATAAAAATCACATTATGCATGTGGTTGCTGTGCTGAGAAATGGCATACTATCCATCCCACTGACAGAATTTTGTCCTGTGGCATATAAGCTACAAATGGCACAGGAAAAGGTTTCTGAATATGGAATACAAACCTTTGTAATATTATTTTTGATTGCGGAGACATTCTTCCTCCTGCTACAGTCCCAATGAGAGCCAGCAGAAAGTTCTGTGCTTAAGGTAGGAGGCAAAGGTTGGGGTAGAAATGAATTCTCTGAACTTGGAGGGTGATGTGAGAGAGAAGCAGGTAATTAGGCATTGACAGAACTGAAAAGGCGATGTGTAGGCTTAAAGAGGTCTGGAATATGGGGATATTTGTTTCAGTTGGGCTAGCAGGAGCTATGAAACTCTGAAGAGCTGAGTGAATGGGGAATGACTGGATTGATAGTTTATTACGGATGGGAATTAAAATGGAGGAGTGAGTTATGGTGAGAGCTGTCTAGTAAAAACAGATTTAGTGGGTGAAAAAACCAAGGGTTTGAACAAAATAATATAAAAGCGTAAGAGAAGATTAAATAAAGTAAAAGCTAATGTTTCTCCTTGCCTAAACCTCACTTTGCTTCTTCCTTTCACAAACTGATGAACTGGTAAGGGTAAGCAACCCAGCTAATGACTTATGGTGCTCTTACTTATTTTGGAAGGTGCTTCCCAAGAGCAGGAATAACCACTGAATGCTTTGATTAAAAGTGATACTTTTATATCTAGCTTGATGTCTCTAATACTGAGGCTTTTATATCTTTACACGTTCATTTATCTTTAAATCACTGGTAAGACTATTTAAAGCTGCAGATCTGTATTTGCATGTGTGTGTACATGAGTCTTAGTGGTGCTGAGGTTTCATAAATGTCAGCTGAGTAGTAATAATCTTACTCTGTAGGTGGGCAGATATCGTCACTGACCTAAACACCCAAAATCCAGAATATCTAGATATCCGACACCTAGAGAGAGGATTGCAGCATCGAAAAACAAAAAAGGTAAGGTAAATTTACTAAGATGGGAGGAAACGCATGGTAGATTTTTGGCAAACTTACTCATACTTCAGCAGTGTAAGATAACTTCACTAAAAGAAATTTGTTATGAAGTGTTGCTGAAGACAAAAGTCAAATGTGGGTACTTACATACCAGAGTAATTTATATTTACTTGCAGGACGAGATACAATACAGCAGTAGCCTGGCATATGCTAGGTTGAACCAGGATATCTGCGTATACAATATATTTGGTCACAATATCTAACCTTGTTGGCTTAAAATGTAGCTGCAGCAAGTAGAGAAATACTCTACAGAAAAATTACAGGTGGATCCTTTTCATGCATGGCCTTCTAGCTACATGTAAGCAGGAAAGAAAGTACAGTCGAGTAGGATTAAACACAAAAGAATGCCTGTGTCTCTCTTGTGCGGACTTCTTGTCAATACATAGAGCTTTCTTTCCTATGGGTAGGGCTATATCTCGTGGGTGGGGGATGTATTTTTGATTTGCAGATTGAAAGTCTATGAGAAATAGTAGGCTGAAGAGATGATTTCAGATGTGGAGACCCTATGGAAGACAGTGTCAGCAAGATGAGAAGGGACCAGAAGAGATAATTTGTGTGAAAATGTCTGGAGAGTAAAAAGACCAGCAGAAGATAAGTTACACTAGCCCATGGAAGTTAAAAAGGGTAACTTAAAAAGATGAGAAAGAAGGCAGTAATTGGATCTGGGAAACAATCAGAATTGATTTAACTGAGTTGTTTGTTGCTGGATATGGTTTTGCATGTGGGGGTTTTGTTTGTGTGTTGTTGCGGGTTTTTGTTTTCTTTTTTAAAGAATTCTGTTACCTGCCAAGGTGTTCATTTCAAATATCTATGTATGTTACAAATGCGCCTGTGTGCATTTAACAAAGAACCTTTCTACTTTGATTAGGTTGGAGGAAATCTTCATTGCATCATTGCCTTTCAGAGACTTAACTGGCAAAGATTTGGTCCTTGGAATTTTCCATTTGGAAATGTTAGACAGGATAAACAATCCCAAACACAAGGAATTTCCAAATCTGAGAGTGAAGACAATATCTCTAAGAAACAACACGGACGACTGGGTCGATCTTTCAGTGCTGGCTTTCATCAAGAATCTACGTGGAAAAAATCTAATCTTCGTGAGAGGAGGAACAGTGGGTATCAGAGTTATAATGATTATGATGGAAATGATTAAAATTAACTTTAGATAATAGAGTTGATATATTAAAGTTAGTTTTAATCAAGACATATTAGGGTTCTTTAGTCCTAGAATACATATGAATAGAAATTATGGTATATGATACAGCTTCATAATTATTAAACAAATCTGATGATACAGTTGCAATGGATGAGATCTGATGTATAAAGTGACAGATAAGCACAGATTATTGTACTTTTCAATCAAAAGTAAATATGACAGCAAAATCAAATCATTTCTTTTGAAATAATTGTACTATGTCCTGATCTGTGAAAACAAAAGATCAGATTTAAATTAGTCAATGTAATAAACAGACTTAATTGAAAATACTTAGTATTCAAAAGCATGAAAACTTATTATATGACTTTATAAAAAGGGTTATTCTGCAAATGGTGTAAGGATAAAAGTAAACATTGCCTTCCTTTTTAACACTCCATTTTATTAAGGCTGCCCATATCCAGTGAAAATAAAAAAATCACACAGGTTAGAAAACCCTGTCAGATTTACAAAGTGAATGTACATTTCCCATTTAGTTCCCAGTAGACTTCTGTCAGTCAGATAATCATATTTTGTCAAGTAGGTCTCAGTTACTTTTCCCTTAGCTGGATGCCTGTTTTAGACCGAGAGGAATTGCCTGTGGCAGGGAAAGTTCGAGGACGGACCGTCTTTATTGCTTTTGCTCTGTGGATACTGTGTCTGAATTCTTATCCTGGAGCCTCTTGAGAGCACGGACTCGCTTAACTCGAGCTTGTGAACTTCAGTATTAAAAAGCTGCATTTACAATTAGCCAAATAAGCCAGCTGAACACTGCGTTCTGTTGGCAGTTCTTTTCCTTATTCAGTCTTAAAACCTCTGTCACTTTTCTGCTGCTCTTTTAATTTTGCGTGAAAGGGATGCAAGTGCTGAAAACTGCTGGCAGCCCTGATGATCTTATATACCTCTCGGCCAGCAAACAATTCAAGCTTTTTCAGGTGTCCATGTGCAGTCTTTTTTTAATTTTTTTTTTCTAATTTGAAATGTATCCAGTTGTTTGCTCAAACACATCTCAATGGTTGTAACTTCTGCGTACAAATGTTCATACCTGCTCAAGGATTATTTTTTTGACATAAACAGATTTGTCATGGAATGCAGGGGTTTTGTAGGTTGCTGCTTTTGTTAACCAAAAATGGGAGACTTTTAGACTTTTGTTCATTCAATAAAATTTGTTTTCTATTTTGTTGTTTGCTTTTCCTTTGTCTTGGGAATGGTGACCCTACATTTAGTGAAGATTTTCAGGAAAGCAGGTAAACAAAGGATCAGAATTGCAACCCCTGCTTAGCAAAGTAGTCCTGGAAGTAGGATCTCTTTGTTCATAAGCCTGTGCAGCCTCTGTGACTTAACCTCTAATATTTAACTTGCCAAATTCTGCAGGCTGATGACTGAACAGAACCCATAGGTTTTGAAAATGTAGGTGTTTTCAAAATGAACTATTTTCAGACTTTATTTTTGCAAGCTAGATTTGGGCGCAGGGCTTGCATCTCTTTACAATGCTTGAGCTGTGTTCTTTAGGGTATTTCAGGCTTAAACGAGTTATATAAATATCTCTTAAGTTTTGCCTAATAATGATAGTTGCATGGAGGAACAGGGAGTTGCCTCTCTGATACGAGCCTGCTGGTATTCCTAAATAAGTGTGTTGTGGACTTTAGTTTTACAGTCACTTTGTTTTAGTCTTGCTTTGGAGATGGCCCCATGTCATCATAAAGTAGGTGGCATCTTTAATTCTTCCAGCATTAGCAAAAGGAAGATGCATGTCCTCGGGGTCCTGCTGCTGGGACGTAGCAAAGGCTGCCTGCAACTTTCCCTAGGGCTTCTCTGGTGGGAGAAGTGGGGTGCAGGGAGAGGCACTGGGGATGTGGTGGGAGCAGAGCGGGGAGAGCGTGGGCTGCTGGGCAAGTCACGCTGAGAGGCCTGTGCTACCTGTGCCATTTGGCATCTTTCTGGCTCATTTTCTGAGAAGTCGGAGAGATGGCTACGCGGCTGAGTGTTGCCAAAAACATGAAAGAAAAAAGATTTGTGGCCTTTTTGCTGTTTGCGATGTTGTGTTCGGTACCTCACCTCCGGGCAGCTGCCGGCCTCCTCGCTGTGGCCCGCCCGCCTCAGGCGACGGTGCGCCGCTGCGGCCCCTCCGCCTGGGATGTGCCACAGGCGGCTGCGGCTGCGGCCGCGGGGGTCCCTCGGAGAGGGCAGAGGGACCCGCACGCCCATGGCAGCTGGCACCGGGGGGGCGACGCCGGGGCGTGTGAGGGGCGAGCGGGCCGGGGGAGCACCTCCTCGCCGGGGCGGCACCGGCGCCCGGCTCCGCCCCGCGGACTGCACTTCCCGGCGGGCAGCGGGGCGGCGCGAGGGAGGCGCATGCGCACGCGCACGCGGCGCGGGGAGGCCGTGGGGCCGGAGCGGGGCTGCGGGGGGCTGCGCGGCCTGAGGCGGCCGGGCCCGGTCCCCGTCCCCGCGCCGGGCTCCGCTCGCCGGGCGCCCACCTGCTCCGCGCCCGTCGCCGCAGGTAGAGCCCCGCTCCGACGGACACCCCGCTTTCCCCTGCCCCGCCGCGGCCTGGCGGCCTTCCCCTCCCTCGGGCTGGGCCCCCCATGCCTCCCCCGGTCGGCGCGGCTCCGCGGAGCGCCTCAGCCTGTTCCGCGGGCGGAGGGCGGTTGTCTGGGAGCGTGGCCGTCTCTGCAGAGAAGAGAGCCGAGGCTCCTAGAGCTGTCTGACAGCCGGCCGGCGAGCAGCTGTAACGCTGCGCTCGACCGGAGTTTTTAAAGCTTTTTCATGTCCCGAAAGCTGAGGGAATCGTCCGGAACCGGCCCGAGCGGCTGCGGGGCTGGCGGGGTGCCCTCCCCTCCCCAGCGCAGCCCGCCTCGTTATTTCTGTTGGCAGTAATAATGCATGCTCGTTCATAAAGCATACGTGGATTGTATAATCATTGGGTTATGCCTTCTTTTGTTCCTCATAGATTCTTCTCTCTCAAAGTAGCTGAGAAAGGACAATGGGAGTTCAAGGACTTTGGAAACTGCTTGAATGTGCTGGGAGACCTATAAACCCAGAAACGCTGGAAGGAAAAATTCTTGCTGTTGGTATCCTTTAAAAGTAAAGCTGAGGAACCAAATTTGTGAGGAGGGTTAACTATTTCACTTATTTCTACGTGATCTATTGTGTTTAGCTTTTTAAAAAGTATTTTAAATCGTGACAATATTTTGATAAGTAGATTTTATGTTTTATAATATGTGGAATACTAAGCTTTTTTTTATGTTTTAAAAAAGACTCATTTAGTAGATTCCTTACACAAGTGTTGGGCTATAGGATTTTATGCTTTGTAAATAAATGCGCTGCTCTCAGTAGGACTATAAGATGAAACAGTTTTAAATACTTTTGCATCAACTTTCCTATCATATATACTTGGTTAAATGCTGGAAAGATGTGGAAAGAAGTTACTGTTCAGGCTGCCCAGAGAAGTGGTTGAGTCGCCATCCCTGGAAGTATTTAAAAGATGTTTGGATGAGGTTCTTAGGGATGTGATATAGTGGTGGTCTTGGTAGTGTTAGGTTTATGGTTGGACTTGATGATCTTAAAGGTTTTTTCCAACCTATACTATTCTGTGATTCTGTGATTTATTTGTAAAAATAACTGGGGAGGTACTACTTGCTGCACAGTTGTTTTCAACTCTGCTTTTTGTCCAGGGTGATAGGGGCAAGAATTTATTCTTCTCTGAAGTTCACAAGTATTTGGATAATCTTAGTTTTTATAAGCCAAGCCCGGAACAGTGGGAAAAAGCCACTCAAATATGTGCACTTTATAGGAACTATTAATATGGTATATGTGTAAGATAGCACATTTTTTTCTCTTAACGGTTCTTTAAGATATCAGTATTTGGTTAAACCAAGCAATAAAGGGAGCCAGAGATCGTGGTGGTAATTCCATACAAAATGCTCACCTCCTCACTCTGTTTCATCGACTCTGCAAGTTACTGTTTTTCCGAATTCGACCTGTCTTTGTTTTTGATGGAGAGGCACCGCTTCTGAAGAGACAGACCTTGGTAAGGACGTTTGCTGAGTCATTGCAATGCAAAATAGGATGTACATCTGCTGATACTAAGTAGCCATTTTCAATTTCCTTCTTATGCCGCTTATGGGTCTGAGCCATGAGGATGGAGGGCTTGAAGTGCACTGCTGTGCAGGTGTTCTTTGCAGTCACAGTCCTGATTAGCTGCTGGAGCATGCAGCAGCTCCCTTTTGATATATTCAGGTTTGATTTGCCTAGAAACCAGATTGTAGAGAGGTAAACGATGGCATAAGCCTGGGTCTTGCTCCAGAAAGGACCTGAATGCAGCTCTTGCAAGCATTTGTACCCAGAAGCTGAAAACTGTTCCGAGGCCCACAGAAGAACCTGACATAGAGAGATTTAAAAGATCTGAAGGCTATGTCCCCATTGATGTAGGATGAGTTAGGAGTGGTTCATAGACTCAGCACACAGAATTATAACAGTAATTCACTGGATGTGTATCTCCAGCATCCAGCAAAATCTCGTTGATGTTAATCTCATTTTCACAGGCTAAGCGAAGACAAAGAAAGGAAGTCGCCGTCAGTGATTCCAGGAAAACTACAGAGAAAATCTTGAAAACATTTTTGAAGAGACAAGTTATCAAAACTGCTCTTAGGGGCAAAAGGCAAGAATAAAAATTATTTTCCCCTTGTTTATAAGTGGCAAGTAAGTTTTTATGTAGCTATTAATCACTGGGGTTTTTTTTCTTTTTCTTTCCCTAAGCAATGAAGTTTTGCCCAGTATTACACAAGTTCGAAGACAAGAAATTGATGATATGTATGTATTGCCTTCTTTAGAGGACGATGAGAAGAACAGGTAGGTAGAATTAAGAAAAATAGCTTAAATGGCTATAATAAACTCAGATAAAAGTATGAACCACATTTTTTGATGCTGCTGAAAGGCCTTTGACTCATGAGACTCCATAATATATAAAGTATATTTCTTTAATTAATATTTTATTTCAGTTTCTTTTTGGAGAGTTTGGTTTATAGCTCTGGATACAGAAGCCTTTAGTTATTTATGGGAAAGTAACAGAAGAAGCTTTCAGCCCACAGATTAAATTTCTACACGGGATTCATGTTTAAGGATGAAAGTGCTACCTCAGTCTCTGTGGCCATACCTATATGACAAAATGGAACTGATTTTTCAAGCTTGGGTAGCTGGTGTGTGGCAGCTTGATTACGGTTTGCGTCTCCTCATTCAGTAGCGTAGATGTGTTCAGCAGAAGTAGGCTTTGTATGTACTTGTCAAACTTGTGACATCTTCTTAAATAACACAGTGGGAATGTGGAGCTATCTGTTAGATTACTCTTTGCACATCTTATATATACTTTTATATACTTTAAATGCTGACCAAATAAGAATTGGGTAATGATTTAAACAGCAACAGTTGTCTCAAGCTAGTTTTAACTGACATAGTCTGCCTTCTTGCTTTCTGTTCAGATCTTTTTGACTTGTGTATGTATTTACATGTGTGTGCATGTGTTTTTGTATGTATATGCATATATATGTGTGTGTACTTCATGTGTGAATTTTTGTACTTCCCGGTGAAGGGATGAGTAATGTCCTTTTGCTTAAAATAGGAACTTTGTTTTCCTAGGTAAATATATACATCTTTTTTTCTCTTTGTGATTTTTAGCTCGGAGGAGGAAGATGAAAAAGAATGGGAAGTGAGAATGAGCCAAAAAAAGATGTTGCAGGTAAGTGCATCCTAATTGCCCTGTTACTGTGAACAATCCTCTCATTTGTGTGCCATGCTTAAAAGACAAACAAAAAGGTTAAAAAAAAAAAAAGTGTTTGGAAGTATTCCTATTGTATACTGTAGTATTCCTACAATATTACTTATCAAGCAAACAAGTTAATTTTCAGTACTCTATGAATTCCTACTAGTGAGGAAATACAAATGCAATCTTCTCCACTAGAATACAGTAGAATAGGAATTTCTTACGGTATCTTTTTTTTTTCTTCCGGCTACTTTTTCTGGACATGTGGAGACAAAATTGTTTTTTGTAATGATATAAGTGAAATGTATGAATTTGTGCACATGTGTATGCACCTATAAGACAGCACATTTAACAAAATTCCCATGCTTCTCCAAATATGAATTGCTGTTGAAGCACTTTGGTCCTCGAGTTTTCACAGATAAATTCTGTATTCCCCTCTGGTGTGCTGATCTCATGGGAAGAGGAGAAAAGAAATACATAACCTAAGAAGAAGGCGTAATGAATAATAAAATTATCTCTGCTTTCATCAAAGAAAAAAAAAGAAAAAAACTCTTGGAAATACTGTTTATCTTTGAGATAGTTTGAATTCAGAAGGAGAACCTCTTTGGAAGGATAAAATCAGACTAGCTGAGGCTATAGGATCTGCTTCTGTGATTTATACTAAATATCTTTTTGTAAAAAGAATAAACCCATGTTGCTCCATATAGTATACATCAATAATTATGTACTTTATTTTATTAGGTAGTAGTTACCTTTTTTTCTTAACTGTTTTCTTCACAGTATAGGAAGTAGCAACAAAGATTTTGTGGTTTTTTTTTTTCTTTGTTTGGAATGATGCTCTAAATATTTTATTGTTCGTGCTGTGCTGTAATATAAAATAGGTGTTTATGTTGTTTTCCATTTTTATAGGAAGAGTTATGTGAAAATCCTAATTCTGTAGATATTGAATCAGAAGATTTCAACAAGCTGCCTCCAGAAATAAAACATGAGATCTTGACTGATATGAAAGAATTTACAAAGCGAAAAAGAACATTATTTGAAGCAATGCCAGAGGTAATATTTAAAATAGTTTTCAAGCCATCAGAATGGAGCTATTGCCATTAATGCAGATGAAGACTACATAAGAGTATCACATCTGGAAAGCTTTACCCCCAGGCCTGTTTAATAAGAGATGTTACGTTGAGGGGAAAAAACCCAGTGAGATAATGACTGTTTAACAGAGCCTTCCCATGTGTCTATTCAGAGTCCTATCTCTTGATTTTCACTAAAATTGGCAGAGCTAATTCAGTTTGGCAAGAATGGAAAAAATCATGCTGGGTCTCATGCCTCATCAGCATTACGCACAAGATTTCAATTGCAGGAACATACCACTGGTGTGGATAAACCAGGCAGAATGAACACAGCTTGAATTCCAAACCCTCAGGTTGTTAGGGGAGCTGGCAGCTGGGAAAAGGCTTTTGTAACATAGGCAGATGTGTCACTGAAGCCATTTGGAGACAAATGGGGAATCCTGTAGTTCCGCTTCTACAATAGCTTTTCAGAGCACAGTTAGATTTTAAAAGTACAATATTTGTCGGATCAAATGATAGCTTACACTTGGGCACAAGCTAAGAAGCATCATCATAACAGAATCCACATGTGGATGGTTTTACAATTGCACTGTTTTTAAGATGGGGACCAGCTCCGTTAGCCAGCTAAGTTTTGTTGGTCACATCATTGAGATCTTGTCATGTTTAGCCAGCATGCAGAACTACTTAATGGTACCTTTTAGAATTGTGTGTTACCAGGCTAGTGTTGCTGTTGCTTGGGAGTGCAGCATTCAGTAAAAGACAAATGTTACCTGCTTAAAGGAAACTCTTAAAAGGCTGTCCAGAGCATGGTAAATGAACTTGCTTAAATGGTGCAGCTAGTGGCATTTTATTTAAATTGACTTGGTTGTTTGTTTTGGTTTTGTGTGTGTGGTTGTTTTTTTTTTTTTTTTTTAAGGAGTCCAATGACTTTTCCCAGTACCAGCTTAGGGGTTTGCTTAAGAAAAGCAACCTCAATCGGTGCATAGAAAATGTACAAAAAGAATTGAATCAACAGCACTCGGGTGAAATCCAAACACAATATGAAAATGAAGGTGGTTTTGTGAAAGAAGTGGAATCTAGAAGGGTAGTCTCTGAAGATACTTCTCACTATATCCTAATAAAGGGTATGTCAGGTCTTAATTTTGTAAAACCTCTTGTTTAGTGTGTGCAGTCTGCAGCTGTCAGTTTTAAGAAAAACCTGAATATTGTTTACAGGTGTATATAGCCGATACTTTGTATCAAATGTGCATTACTACTAGACATAATTAACTGTGATCAGTAAACATGTAGAAAACTGGTTTATTAATCATTATATAATGATTTTCATTATGTAAAATAGAATGTTAGTATAAAGCAGTTTTACTAAAAAAAAAAAATCAACGAAAAATTTTCTTTCAGGTATTCAAGCAAAAGAAGCTACAAGTAGAGACTTGGAAACTACTGCAGGACCCTCATCAAAAATGCTCGAATTTACTAAATTGAATAAAATCAGTGAATCTCCTCCTAATGCAAAGCTAGTTGCATCTGACAGGTTGCAGACAGAGAAAGATAACAATGTGGTGACAGCACCACCCTCTCCTCGGACTTTGCTTGCTATCCATGCAGCTATGGTAGAAAGCAGCTCAGAAGAAGAACTGGGGGATGAAGATACAGGACGATTGAACATGGACCAATCTGTAACAGAGGAAGGCAGTGTGTCTCCAAGAACACTACAGGCAATTCAGCAAGCTCTGAGTGATGATAATAAAAGGGAGGAAGTTGTTACTGTTAGAACTGACGGAGTGCTACCAGAAAGATCAGAAGTGAAGGATTCTCTGCTTAGTAGCTCAGATGAGGAAGATCAGATTCCTGAAGTTAAGGAGGGAAAAAACATACCTACATCTACAATTCATTCGCCAAAACAAGTGATTATGCAAGATGCTGAATTTGAACAAAAGAGTCAGGAGTTGGAAGAAAATCATATTACACCCAAGCACACCAGTATATCCAGAGCTGAAAATTATTCTTCTATTGACAGTACTAGAAAAGGCAAAGAAGATTTAGACAAGGAAGAAAATGGTTCCAAAATGGACTTAAATTCTTTGGGAGATAAGGGTGTAAACTTGTGCAAGCAGGAGCCAAGCTGTTCCCCTGTACAAACTAGTATAGGGGCTTTGATTCATGCTGAAACAACAGACCTTTCTAAAAATGAGGAAAACTTGAAAATTTCTGAAAATGTAGGGGAAGTAATTTTGCAAACAGAAGAGAATGTATCTGAGGTACCAAAGGATATTAGATTTTTTCCAGAAGCAAAAGGTCCTGAGGAGGAAAGAGAAGGGATATCACAGTCTGAAGACAGTGATTCTGATGGTATGTGCCTTTTAATTCTGTGACAAGATAAGAAAATAGGACCTTATTGTATTTGTAGTCAATTGAAGTTAACCTTTTCTCCTAGTAAGAAAAGCTTTAAAATACATCTATTCCTATGTATGCAAAAGGTGGGAAGAAAATCTGAGCTATGTTTTTCCCCTTGGTGTTATGTTTTATCATTGAAACCTGAGTATACAATATGGAGAGTAAGGAAAGCATGCTGTTGTGTACATTGAACTTAACTGGTGTATTAATGGTCAACCACTTGGTTTCTGTAATTTCACAATCCTTATATCTATTACTGCATATAGAAAAAATAAATCACTGCCCAAGTTAAAAAAGCATACAAATACCTGTTTTTAAACAAGCAGCAGGAAGTTGAAATCTTTGTTTTCCTTTAATAGGAAGCTTTATTGAAGTGGATACTGAAATCAGTAATGAGGCTGAGTTTCCTACTAAATATGATGAAAAACTGGGTGACGAAACAGCACTTCCGGAAGTGGAGACAGACAGACATGATATTGTCACACAGGACTTGCTGAAGGAGTCTGAAGTGCAGTTGGCAAACGACCAGAGTGTTGAAAGAGAAGATGATGGTAAAGATGCGGCAGATGAGTGGCAAGACATCAGTTTGGTAACCCCTTGTTATTTGTTTTGAGCTAGTAATGAAGTGCTCTGTCCCCAAGTAGTTTTTAAGGAAAACTGTTGGAGAGCTTCTTACTGTTTCATTGCTTTCTCATGTATGTATCTAATTCTATGGGAAATGATTTTTCTTTAAAGATAATGGTTAACCATAACCTGTCTGAAATCAGAGGGAAACTTTAAGGTTTTAGCACTCTGATGAATAGACCTATCTCTGGTCTTATAATTTACTGCATTAGAGAAAGTATGACAACTTCCAAGTGTGAATTACTGGAGCATATACTACTAGAATAATTACAGTTGGCGTCTTAGTGCTTTACTTAACTAAGTATACCTGAATTGTTGAAATAATGAAAATCTTGTTTTATTTTTCAGGAAGAATTAGAAGAATTAGAAAATGACCTTTCTGCTGAGCAGAATATGCTTCAGGCTCAAAAACAGCAGCAGGAACGTGTTGCTGCTTCTGTAACAGGACAGATGTTCTTGGAAAGCCAGGTGGTATTTGTGTAGTCATTTTGATTTGATATAGCATGATGTGGTCCTCCCTCCACCCCAGTCAAACATTTTCTCAAAAGCTGTTAGTAATTTTGCTTAATTATAGGTCACCTTTTTTCATCTTAGGAGCTTGTTTTCTTCAGTCTGCTTGATTTAAAATATTGAAACTATTGACATAATCTTGAATTCCAACAATTTTAAATAACGGTTTGTCCTGGTTTCGGCTGGGACAGAGTTAGTTTTCTTCCTAGTAACTAGTATTGTGCTGTGTTTTGGATTTAGGATGAGAATAACGTTGATAGCACACTGATGTTTTAGTTGTGTTGCTAAGGAGTGCTTACACTAGTCAAGGACTTTTCAGCTTCTCATGCCCTGCCAGCGAGAAGCTGTGAGGGGGCACAGCCAGGACAGCTGACCCCAATTGGCCAAAGGGCTATTCCATACCATATGGTGTCATGTTCAGTATAGAAATTGGGGGGAGTTGGCCAGGGGGCAGCGATCGCTGCTTGGGAATCGGCTGGGCATCAGTCAGTGAGTGGTGAACAATTGCATTGTGCATCACTTGTTTTGTATATTCTTTTATAATTATTATTATTTTCCCTTCTTTTTCTGTCCTATTAAATTGTCTTTGTCTCAGCCCATTAATTTTACTTCCCCCCCCCCCCCCCCCTGATTCTCTCCCCCATCCCACTGCAGGGGGAGTGAGCGAACAGCTGTGGTGTTTAGCTGCCTGCCAGGTTAAACCACAACACTGCTATAACATTATAAAATAATAATAAAATTATGAATAAATCAACATTTTTTTAAGCACCAACTTTTTAACGTTGGTCCAGTTTGATATGAAAAGTGCAAACTGAATAAAAAATATTAGGAAGTTACATTCAGTAGTATGGAACTGATGTAATCTAAGTGTTAGGTAAATTGTGATTTCTCCTAGGGATTAAAAGGTAACAGCTTACAAGAAATCTGTATGGTAACCCAGGTTTGTGCTCTGGGTAGCTGATTTTAAAGAATCTCACCAGTAATACCTGCATAAGCCTGTAACTTCTGTTTCAGTATTAGCATTTAAAGGTTAATGCAGTCTAATGCAAGGACTTCTTGCAATACAATATGTTGGGGTTAACATATCCATAATATAGTAGGCTAGTGATAGTACCTATGATTTATTAAACTTATTCTAACAAATTAATTCTGAGAAATATATAAATCCTTTTATTTTTGCATAAAAGTGATTATTTAGTCTTAAAATAATTGACATTTTTGTTTCCTTTGTTAAATATTTGCTCATACTTATTTCTTCAGATGAATTTTTTTAAAGGCCGGTAGATTGTGCTTTTGTAATATTACGTGCCATATAATGGTAGATACACCATTATAGTTGTAAGTGTTTTGACCTTGTGCTTTTGCTCTTTATTACTACATTGTAAAAGTTTCAAGTCTTGAGACTGGCTTTGTCAGGGCACAAAAGCCAGCTGCAGTGAGAAAAAAAAGTGTATGTATGTGCTGATATATGTATACATATCAAATATATATCTAATAAATTTTACACCTTAGGTTTTGCAGTGATTATTACATCCAACTTGGGAGCAGGAGAGTAAATGGAAAGCATAATTTCTGGAGATGATGTAATCCAAAATTGTGTAACTAACACAAGCCTGTAAACCTAGTGTGTGTGTGATATTGAACTGAGGTTAAATAATGTATTCCATAAAAGCAAATTGTGTAAAATGCATCAAAATACACGTATATTGAAACACCATCCAAAGGATGATTAGTCTCCCCACTGTTTCCTGCTTGATATTAATGTTTCTCATATGCTTTCATACTATTTTCTGAGCTATGGTGATGACTAATTTTTTTTTTTTTAATTTAACCTGTATCTTTCTTTTATGGAGCCCACATAATTGTAATGTATGGACTTTTCTCCATGTTATGGAAAGCACAATACTTAAGTATGCTTGTGTAATTAAGATAGCAGATTGTCAAACTGTGTAGTAATAGTGTGATCAAGTACTGCTTGACTTAGGTGGCACTATCTGCCTGAGATGAGTAAGTGGGATTTGCCCCTTGACTTTTAGTTGTGCTTGGCACTTTTTAGTGGAAATTAAGATTTGCTGTGAAATATTAAATACTTCCTGAGTGTGAATCGAGCAGTTCCAAGTCAAGCCGAAGTATAATAGAAGTTCATTCTTCAGATGAAATATTAACTGTTTTCTTTCCATCCTACAGGAGCTTCTCCGTCTGTTTGGCATTCCGTATATTGAAGCTCCGATGGAGGCAGAGGCACAGTGTGCTATATTGGACCTTACTGATCAGACCTCTGGGACAATCACCGATGATAGTGATGTTTGGTTATTTGGTGCACGACATGTTTATAAAAATTTCTTCAGTCAAAACAAATATGTGGAATATTATCAGTATGTTGATTTTCAAAACCAGCTAGGTAAGCCTCAGGTATTGATTTGTTGTCTTTAATAAGACAGTGCTGCCATGTATCTTTTTGAAGTTGTATTTTCTACAGAATTTTGTGTGTCTGTTATTACAATGCCTGTTCTTTGGAGACTCTCTGAAGACTTTCAGTTGGGTTGCTGTTTTACTGCCAGATGACCCCTGAATTTGCAGGCACCTGCATTTAATACAGTGAGTTAATGTGATGATCATCAAGGCTGGAGGCATGAACTATGGTACCAGTTGCTGGGTAAATATCAGCATGACTTTTCTGTCATGGCGGGAAAATTATACTCTGATGTCATCAGATTTATAGTCTTCTGGAAATGGAAGTTAATTTTGGACGTATTGACACATAATTTATTAGAAGAAGATCTGGCATATGTCTATGCTCTGTAAAAGATTTTTCACTTAGTTACTACTGACAGCTTTTTTCTTCTTTCAGATTGCTCTTGTACCAGTCTAATCAAATTGTTGCTAATTATGTTGAACTACTAAACTTCAGTGTCACAGAGTGTATTAAGGAAAATATGAGCCAATTTTAACTTTTTCTTATGCCTTGTTTAAGCAGAACTCTTTTAAAATCAGTTTTGACTTTTTCAAAGTTGAGAGGCTATAGACCTTGAAACAATATTTTAATGTCTTCAGCATGTAAAATTTCACAACATTTTTATGCGGTTAAATATATGTCTGGTTTCTTCTCCCAGCAAATTGAATGAAACATTTTTTTCCCCTACTTAGGTATGCTACTGTAGCTTACTTGGAAAGGATTGCTGTAAAAGTATGTGTGTGATTTTTTTAGCTGTTATTAATGCAATAAACCAGAGCTTTTATTTATTTATTTATTAGGGAAAAATAGTCACCATCGGTCTTCATGTCACATTCCTCTGCAGTCTTGTACTTCTCCTTTTCCATGCATTGCACAATTCTTCTTTCTTGACAGTTGATGGATATCCTGACTAGCATGCTGATGGTCTTGCTTTGTGTGCTTAGACACACATCCGTCCTTTTTCTCTACTGATTTTTTTAAATTTTATTTTTTTTTTTTTTTTTTTAAATCTAAACTCCTGAAGCTAGTCACTGAAAATCAGTCTAGTTGCCTCAGGTCTTATAGTGTACCAAGTAGCATTGGTCAGCTGAGTTATTCCTTCTTTCTGCCTGTTTCACAGGCTCTTTTGGTCTACTTAGTAACTGCACTAGCACAGAGCAAAAGGCTTCCAGTTTGGGAACACTTTTAAGAAGCAGAGGCATTGATATTATGGACTAGAATTCAAACTGAATGTTTTTATTTCTGATTCGGGGGTTATTAAATTCAGGTCAGCATTAGATGAGAACAGGACAGTAATTGGAGAAATATATGTAAAATAATATCTCTTAGCTCTTAGAAACCCAGAATTTCCCAATGATCTTTACATTGTAACATTTTAATTTTGGCAAGATGTGTTTAATATCTTTACCAATGATCTGGACGAAGGGATCGAGTGCACCCTCAGTAAGTTTGCAGATGACACCAAGTTGTGTGGGAGTGTTGATCTGCTTGAGGGGAGGAAGGCTCTGCAGAGGGACCTGGACAGGCTGGATCGATGGGCTGGGGCCAACTGTATGAGGTTCAACAAGGCCAAGTGCTGGGTCCTGCACTTGGGCCACAACAACCCCATGTAATGCTACAGGCTTGGGGAAGAGTGGCTGGAAAGCTGCCTGGGGGAAAAGGACCTGGGGGTGTTGGTTGACAGCAGCTGAATATGAGCTGGCAGTATGCCCAGGTGGCCAAGAAACAAGCCAGGATGCTGTTGGCTATCAGGAATAGTGTGGCCAGCAGGAGTAGGGAAGTGATCGTGCCCCTGTACTCGGCACTGGTGAGGCCGCACTTTGAATACTGTGTTCAGTTTTGGGCCCCTCACTACAAGAGAGACATTGAGGTGCTGGAGTGTGTCCAGAGAAGGGCAACAAAGCTGGTGAAGGGTCTAGAGCAGAAGTCTTATGAGGAGCGGCTGAGGAAACTGGGGTTGTTTAGCCTGGAGAAGCGGAGGCTGAGGGGAGACCTTATCACTCTCTACAACTACCTGAAAGGAGGTTCTAGCGAGGTGGGGGTTGGTCTCTTCTCCCAGGTAACTAGTGATGAGAGGAAATGGCCTCAAGTTGTACCAGGGGAGGCTTAGACTGGATATTAGGAAATTTTACTTCACTGAAAGGGTTGTCCAGCATCGGACCAGGCTGCCCAGGGAAGTGGTTGAGTCACCATCCCTGGAGGTATTTAAAAGACATTTGGATGAGGTGCTTAGGGACGTGGTGTAGCGGTGGTCTTGGTAGTGTTAGGTTTACGGTTGGACTTGATGATCTTAAAGGTCTCTTCCAACCTATACGATTCAGTGATTCTGTGATTCGCCAAGTTAGCACAACCGGCGGTGCTTGAGCTAGCAGTAGCATATTGATACTGCTCCAGAATATAATTTAGCAAATTCTGATGTTGAATTAAATGTAATTTTACAGAGTTAATGCCTTTGTGTTCCTTTTGGGTTTTGCCTTTCAAATAATATATATTTTTTTTAATTTGTAAGAGAACAGATGCTGAATCCGCTGGTTTTATTTGGTTTACTCACTTTCTTTTACAGGGTTGGATCGCAACAAGCTAATTAATTTGGCATACTTGCTTGGAAGTGACTACACTGAGGGCATCCCAAATGTTGGCTTTGTAACAGCGATGGAGATTTTAAATGAATTTCCTGGGCATGGCTTGGAACCTCTCTTAAAATTCGCGTATGCTTCATCATATTTTGTTTATTTGAAATGGCAGGTAAATAAGGTGACATGTTGATACAGCAATTACAGTGAGACTTATGAAGATGATAGAACAGCTGTAGAACTGTGCGACTGCCTCTGAGTTCATTGCAGAGCTGGATCCGTAGTGGAGTGGAGGTTTATTCTCCCTGAGTTTGTGAGAAGGTGCTGTAGCTTGCTCGTATAGAAAAGAGACTTGATGAGTGAGGAATGGATGACCTGGAAAGAGACAGACAGGTATGCTGTGGGGAAGAACAAGATTTGAAGAGGGCCAAGCCAGTTGTATTGGCAATGGCAAGGATGGTTAGAAGTCCTTTTTTTTCTTTTCTTTTTTTTTTTTTGTCCTTGCATACCAAAAAATGTCCAAAAATGATCATGATGTGTGGAACATCCTCCCCAAATGAGGCTGAATTTATGGCCTTCTGTTTAGCAGCTTATGGAGAATCCAGGTGATGTTTGCTGCTGTGGCTTAAAATGGCTGCATTTACTGTGTATGTTTTGTCTTTTCTACTTTCAGATTGTATGTCCCTTTGGCCATCTTTTATTTGGGAATTTTCTACCTCATCTCACGTAGTAACTGAAGTAGGGAGACTAAGGCTATTGAAATTAGCATGGTGACTCTTGATATACCAAATTATATTTTATGGAGGCAAATGAATACCTTCCTCTGTTTTTCAGTGAGTGGTGGAATGAGGCTCAGAAGAATAAGAAATTGAGACCTAATCCACACGATACCAAAGTCAAGAAGAAACTGCGGGAGCTGCAGCTTTCTTCAGGTTTCCCAAATCCAGCAGTGGCAGAAGCATACCTGAAGCCTGTGGTGGATGAGACAAGGGGTTCGTTCACCTGGGGGAAGCCTGATGTAGAGCAGATCAGAGAATATCCTTTTACTGTATGGCAGGACTTGTTAGCTAAAAGTACTCGGATTAAAGTTCATAAGGCTAGTTAGTGAGTCAGTAACAGAGTGTCAAATTCTTAACATCTTATTTGTGTGAGGGGGGCCCCCGCTCCGTCTGCATGTGCTCTCCTGCCATACCACCAGCTCTGGAATGGAAGGGAATGCAGCCATGCATGTGTGGCATTCAGGGCTGCTCTGCCCTCCTGAGAGAGCGGGCTGCTTCACTTTGTATGCAAAGAGAGTCTTGTAGCTGGACTGACTAGTTTGTTGCGATGTTATATTTCTGTAACTGTGCTGTGCCTATTTCTAGACTTAGGGTGGGATTGTTTGCACACTCCTGATGTATGTTTCCCATCTTTCACAAATAAGTTTCAAAACCTAGTTAGAAATGTTGATTCAGTCTGTGCTTTATCCCTAGTTATTCACTGCATTTCTTGCAATAAAGTCTATTTCTTTGATCCGTTGCAGCTTGAGCTGCAGTGAATTGTTGAAAAGTAGATGGCAATGCATGCAGAGCTAATAGTGTTTCAAACAATAAATGAAACTTCCAGTGTGTACAAGTGTAAAAATAAGATTTATTTATAGGTATTTTGTCTTACGGCAGTACTGTATAGCCAAATGAGTTCTATCTTCACTGAGACACGCTTTTGGAAATGTTGATACTAGAGAAAAAGTTCTGTAATAGAGATGTAACAGCATGATTAAGATACATAGCATAATACTGGAACCATGCAGATAAGTCAGCTGTAATAACTTAGAGTATTTTGTCTGGTTTTGTAGTAGAGAAAGCTTTGAAATAGAGAACTTTCTTCCAGACATTGTTTATTTGAGAAGTTTTCGTTTTATGTATTTACAAAATACTAGTAATAGCCATTTTGTAAAGATCCTTAACTTTCTGCACTTTCTGTCAGGATCACTTTGGCTGGACCAGGACAAAGATAGATGAAATCCTTTTGCCTGTGATAAAACAGCTGAATTTGCAGCAGGTAAAGTATAAATCTGTGTATAGTTTAAGGGTAAGTGGAAGATTGAGAAGAAAAAAAAAGATAAGCATTTTAAAAGGAACAGCAAGGCTTTAATCTAAAATACATTTCTCAGAAACTGGGATTATCTTAATATATATATTTAAAAGTCATTAAACTTACTTCTCTAGACTTCATTTCTATATGATTTGGGTGTGCTGTGAGGCACTCTACATAATTTCAACTGTTGGTTTCCAGTTTTGTTATCTATCGAGCACCTATCTCTAGTCCAGGTTGCTGTTTGTTCTGGAGCTGGCTGAAACTACAGGTACCTCAGGTGCCTTTAGTACTTTTAAAAGACAGCATGCTGTCTCTAAAAATGATTTATAAAAATGCCCCTGAGATTTTGGTGAAGTGAGACTGACCATTTGGTACTATCCATATCCTTTGAGGAGGAATGCAGACTGAACTGTTGAGCAAGTACTTATTAATAATATTACTCTAATTTCCAAATAAATGTTCTGTCAACTTTAATAAAACTTAAAAGTGAATAGTGGTGCATCCAGTGATACTGTGAAAGTCAGTTGTAAAGCTGATCGCCTCAGGTCAGATTCTTTTCTCCTTTTTCCAGAAGCAAGATAGATACACAATCTAAATCAGTGTTCTGGGTTCTCTCTCACTCAAAGGAGTGAAAGATACCAAAACCCGTAGTTAGATCCATATATTTTCAGGTTGACTGAACATCCTGTGGAAGCGTCTGTATCTCTTAGACAGTTTTAGGGAGAACATAGAGGACTAACTTAGTCTATACAGCAAGCCTATCTGTGGTTGAATAACACAGAGGCAGTGTGTGACTACTTCTAGTTCTACTCTTAAGTCTTTATACCGTAGCAGCATGTGTTACAACTTGAGTCAAATGACTGCATTTTGTTGCACTAGCATATGCAAATGTAAAGTGCACTTACAACATTTGCTTAGTAAACATTCTGTTGTTTTAACAGCTTGAAGCTAAGGATATGTTTGTAAGGACATACTTAAGAGCACTACAGAGATTCTCTGTATTAGGGTTGAAAATAGCAACATATGTCTAATCATCAGCAGCATGATGTTTATAAAATTTCACTGGAGTTTGCTTATTATTTGGTTTCTGTAAAGGTTCTTGTTGCATAATTTATAATAAAGTATAGGTATTATTATAATAATGCATCTTATTGTTCACATCTATTTACATGCATATTAATTTCATTAGTCCTTTGTCCTGCTTTAATTTGGGATGCTTTATAGTATAGCTGAGATAACTGAATTCCCATCACAAAACCATCCAAAGGTTTTATTTTCTGTTTTATTCTCTGTTTTATTTTTGATAGACTCAGCTTCGAATTGATTCATTCTTCAGACTAGCACAGCATGAAAAACAAGCTATTAAAAGTCAGAGGCTGCGCAGAGCTGTGACTTGTCTGAAGAGAAAGGAAAAAGAAGCCGATGAAATTTGGGAGGCTGCTGCTGTTACGGAGACTGAACTTAAACAGCATGAGGAAAGGAAAGGGGAAGGTACTGCAGGCTACGGAAATCATCAAGCTGTGGCAACAGAAGTCCAAAGCGGAAAGAGAAGAAAACATTCAGATTCCAGAAAAGAACATTTATGTGGAGGTGGTTTTATTGGGAATTTGCATCTTTCAGAAACTTCTAGTGACTCCTCAGTAGAGGAAATGGAAAGCAGAGATTTAGGCAAGAGCAAAAAGAGGAAAAATGTCTCTGCAATGGAGACAGCAGACCATAAAGAGAAAAAGGGGTGCAGTAGCTCAAGTGGTGACGATGAAGAACTGGGAAATGTAGTCATGGTGACTGCAAAACCTGTGTTTGAGGGCAGAAAAAAGAAATCACAGAGTAAGAGAGGGAAAAAAAAGAAAAAGTCTTAAAGAAAATAAGTCTTAAAGAGAGGCTGTGTGTGCGTGGTTTTTTATGACTTATGCTTTGTAAATATTCTAATGAATTTTTGATAAATAATAAATTATCCCTATTTGTCATGCGTTTTGTTTCCAGAACTTGGAGGGATATGAAACAATGAAAAAAATAATTTTAGCACATTTGCTAATAAAGACCTAGATTGGACTTGATATGAGTTTTCTGTTTTTAAAATTGAGATTTTAAAATTGAGCCAAAACATGATGCCCATTCATTTGCATTCTAACGGAGGGGAGATAGCTGTTAAAAATCACACACAATCTGTTGCTTCCTTAACTTTAAACTTAAATGAAATTTTGAAAGCGACTTGGATTGTTTCTAGGTATTGAGAGAAGAAAAATCGGCTCAATTAGTTTCATTTTCCTTATTCCCTTCACTATGCCTGTCTTGAAAGTTTTGTGCTCAAAGTAATGTTGCTTATCGAACCCTTCATGAGACAATGTCAGCCCTCATAAAATCTCACAGAAAATCATATGGTACTGTAAGTCCTTATATAATCTGAGGTGCTGTAATTGTTTATGTTCTGAATGTAAATGTCGTGTTTCTAGATTTGGAGTTACGTGACCATGTCCAAAGACAGAATTTGTCTGCAAAAGTGGTGTTCAGAGGTGCCCACTGGTTGTAGCACTCATGTTGGATTAATTTGAGAGAAACAATGTGTTGGGCTCAGACTTCCCCCCTGCCTCACCTGTCTCTCTCAATGATTGTACAATTTATTTATAGCTCCTGTGGATTAAGATGGAAAAGCATTGAATGCTGCCAATCAAACTTGGGTTCTTACATTACATTTTAGTCTTCCTCCTTGCTTCTTTTGTCTTCTCATTTAATATTTCTACTTCGTTTCTCATTTTTTCATTGTTTGAAAGTCCAAGTCCATACAATTAAGTTTTGTATGAAACAGTAGCCTCCCCTTATTTACTTAAAAATAAGAATTTACTTATTTTAAGTAAATTCTCAGCCTGGACAGGCTGTTTACAGCAGTGTTTTGTAAATCACTCATTAGTATTACTGTATTTTGCTTTACAAGTGTAGATCAGGTCTTGGTGATTTGTTTGATCGTTTCTAGATGTAGAAGAGCTCCTATAAATTTCTCCTACCAAGTATGGTAAAAGTACAGAGACCTTCAGTTCTCTGTAGGGCTCATTTAGTATTTTTGTACAATAATTTATTATTTTTCAATGGCACCTAGAAACCCCAGTTGAGGTTGAAGTCTAATTTTGCTAAAAACTTTGTAAAGTAAGAGACAGTTCCTGTCCTGAATTGGTTACAGTCTAAATAAGGGAAGTCTTAAAGATACCTGTATTTGTTCCCATGGCAGTAAGTGGCTGTGATCCATTGAGCGAATGTACATCTTGCATGTACAAAAGAGGGGTGGTATGTGTATAATTATGCACGTTCACAGCTGTCTCATGGGGTAAAGTGGGCTAGGATTTTGGGGGTTGTGTACCTTGTTACAGTTCTGCATTCCAACGCGAGCACACATTTATATACCCCTGCCACAAACGCACCCCTGCCGCTTAGTGAATTGCGCTCGGCGCTTGGAAGACCCCTTTGACTCTGAAGAATGATATTTAGCTCTTTGGTTACTTTTTAGTAACAGTGAGTGGTTACTAACACTGTGCTGCTATCTTACTTTTGTAAAAAATACTCCGAAGTTGGTTACTTTGTTGGTTGGTGCTCCCTTGACTGGGTGCCTGCTGCTGTTACGAAATCTGCTCCCTTACGTCAGGGAGTGCGTGGTGCCCACTGTGTGTTCGTGCTGCAGCTGTCGAGATTTATTCTTGCTTCTGGTGTGGGGATGTTGGCAATGCGTGACACACGCTTCAGAGCACACTTCTGCCTGGGAGGGAAACGACCGGGCGGTTAAGGACTCTTCTGTTTGAGTACCATCTTTGGAAAGCTGCAAGAGATTCAGGTAATGTTGGCTGAAACACAGTGGATGCCAGTGGTGTTTCACTTATCCGTGTCTTTTACTCTAAATTACGTTGTATCATTTACTTTAAACAGCGTAACTCGGCAACTGAGCTGTTCTGTGCTGTTCAGTTGGTTGTAGTACTCCTGAATTCTTGTGTTAAGTCAGACAGGTAGTTGTGTAGTTCAGTGAGCATCAAAGGATATTTTTAGAAGGAAAAAAAAAATGTAGAGGACCACAAAATACAAAGGTTTTCCCTTTTAGGGTGATTTTGTAGTGCCACGTTGCTTGTCCTTCAGAATGCAAAGGGACTGATTATTAACCTGTTATTTTTATCTTCTAATGGGAAGAAAATTTGTCTTTTTTATACTTCTGAGGTAGATGACAAGCTGATGGATGTGTGTAACATTTACTGCTTAATGTCCCAGTAGTTTGTAATGCTACTTGTCATTCCGAAGATGCATACAAAGGTTTTGAATCCCATTGAATCTCTTCTCTGTTCCCCATGTGGTGATGTTACTATTGCTAAGTTCATAGATAGACATAAATATAATAGCAGTATTTTTGTTCTATGTGTTACGGTAATGTGTAGAAGCCCCCTAAGTTATTTTTCACCTTCAAATAGGTTAATGGCTGCTGACACTGTGGTAGTGAAGTTAAACATTAAACCCGTGTGTCTTCTATAGGGTGAAGTCAAGAGAGTATGATGCATCCTCTCCAACAAGACAGGGCTGTTCTATACTGTCCTCTTTTGTCTGAAGTTTTGAGAGGAAAACCTGCTTAAGGCTTTGCAGTGTGAGGAAGTTTTATTGATACTCAGCATATGTTTTTACTTTGATTGCTTTTTTTTTTTTTTTTAATACTAGATATAGTCCTTCACCCATTGCCTTATTTAATTGCATCCCTATTGGGTGTTTAGACATCTGTAGATTATTAATCATATGCTGCCTGTAACCATTCCTGCAAAAATCAGTCAAATTTCCATATAGCAGTGCAAGAGCTTAAAAATAAACCAGTGCTCTGATAATTTTTATTTTTCTGTGAACTCAGTGTTTTTCTGACTGTAAAATATCAGGAATTGGAGACTATTGGTTGTCTGTCTGCTTTTCTGCAGACAGCTGAAAATTGTATTGTCCTCTGTCATACTTTTATTACTTTTTTCTCCTGAGTCTGCATGTTCTGTGTCTGTTTATATATGCACATATACATTCTGTTCTGCATGTTGCCTATAGATCCTACTTCCTACTTATTCTCATGTGCAACTTTTACTAATAGGTTGTTTCCTTCCCTTCCAAGCCAATTAATTCAAACAAGATTAGATCCTTTTGGTGCATTTTTTCTTCTCAGACATTTGTTGCTACCTTTCCTTTCAATCATTTATAAGCCTACCAACCCTGATTTGAATTGATTCTAATTTTAAAATTTCATAAAATGGTTTTAACCATTTAGCAAAGCTCTTCTTCTTTTTTTTTTTTTTTTTTAAAATCTACTTGCTTTTTCCTATCTTTGAGAGTAGAACAGTTGAACTAGTTTGCTGCTTCTGGTTCTTTTATGCTTTGAATATTGATATTTACATGTCTACATGTCTTTATTATCAATAGAAGTAAATTATAGCATAATACATGTAAAAATAATTTTAATTTTTTTGTGAAGTGTTATGTGGGGAAAAAGAAATAAAGTCATTTTATTCAGGCAGGCTTGTGTTTCTCTGTCCCAGGTTTTGTGGCATAGTATGGATTTGACATCATCACAACATAATCATCTACAAAATGAACTGATAAGAGAATTGGAAAGACAAGAAGGTAAAATGTTTCTTATTTCACTATATTTTCTTGTTGCACCTAGGAATATTGTTAAGTATAAAGAACAAGATGTCTTGCTGACAATGATCTGTCTTCTCATTGTTTTTCTCTGAAGAATTGTGTTTATGGCACTTGTACAGAAAATACAACAGATAGCGCTGTTGTAGTATTCTAGCTACGCAGTAAGTATCTGCTGTACCAGCATACTCTGGTCCTGGCAGTTTCCTACCAGTGCCTGGCATCTGGCCTCCGGATATTTGCCTGCGACTGGTTCCAGGGAATGAAGCCATGACTACGATCAAGCTATTCAGAAGAGGTTTGTTTGCGGGGTGTCAGTTAAGGAGAATTGGTTATTACAAGCTTGGTTTCTGTCTAGACAACCTCAAACCTAATCTTCAAATACTTTCGGGGCTGTTGGCAGCTTTTTCTCTTAAGCAAGTTCATGGTTGCACATATTTCAAGATCCTAAAGCATCACAAGTAATCTCCTTTTTCGGGGTCACCAGGAGTAGACAAGGTTTTAGGGCAAGTGCAGTGTTGTTTTGGGATGGGGTCTAGTTATGTTCTACAGCTGAATGTGAAAGAAGGAGGTTTTTTTAAAAGTTTTTATTTTCCATAATATTTTTCTTTAAAATCTTAGCCAAGCTGTGGTCCATGTAGAGCCAGGCTTTGGGGCTTTTTCAAGAGATCTTAGCATCTGGTTTTGCTTTGCTACCTGTTCAGCAAAGCAAGGTGGAGCTTCGGGCATGATTGCAATACTTAAAACTAATTATTTGCTTACTGAAACTAATGTTTGTTATTTTACTTTCAAATAGTTTTTTTTAAAGTACCCCAAATTTATGACCTTCTCTGGAAAGCTGATATTGCACAAGAAGATGGCTGATAGGGATTGGTATAGATTGCTGCTCCACAAAGCACTGTTCAAGTGCCTTAATCTGGAGATTTTCTTTAACGCAATTCCCTTTCCTATTGTGTAATTCTGGCTTGAACAGAGAGCTCAAGTTGATCATATGCAATGAAGCATGATTGTTGGGAGAAGAAATATCTAGAAGAATAAATATTAAAGGTAGAGCTACTGAAGACTGAAATATTGATGACTGTCATTATGTATTCTGTAGTACACAAGGGCTGAGGTAAAGTTGCACAGTCATTTCTATGCTTCTGCAAGCTTGGCTCTCTAATATTGATACTCTTCATGCAGGAGTCAGAGTGAGGAGAAGTGAGTCTGCATGTAATTTCTTTAGCTTTTGAATTATGAAAATAAATTGAGTTCTGGGACATTAGGTCAATGTATGCAGAATTAGTTGGTAGGGCAGAATCTTTAGATCAAATACAGAAATATATTCTACTTAGCTAACAGAGTAACTGTGTTGATAACAATAGCAGGTGGTTCTCTTCCATGTCTAGAAACACTCATTTAAGAGGATGAGGAGACATGAACGGAACATGGGATATCTTTACAGTTTCATCTGACACCAGGCTTTGGCATGTTAAATTCCATGCCAGGTTCTGGACGTGAAGGGTGCTGAATCTGCTGCACGGAGACTTACCTGCTTGATCACACTGAGCCTGGGGCCTTCCTTGTTCTCATCCTTTTCTGCTACCGCCTTCCCCATTGCCATTTCATTAACTTCACCTGCCCAGTCTCAATCTCTGTTTCTCAGGGTTCTTATTCCAGTTCAGTTTCTCTGCAAGTTCCAGTCTGACCTCTTTATATTCGGAGCCTTCCCCTTTCCTTCTTAATTGGCTTGTCACAAGTTCTCCTGGTTAAAACTCCTTATTCTTGTTCATGATTCACATTACTACTGGTTCTCAGCTTACAGGTAGGTCCTCACCCAGTCTAATCTTTCCTCTGGTGTCTTTATCCAATCAGTTTTCCATCACACCTGCATCATTAGATGTCTCTTTTCTTTCCTCTTGTGATTTGTCTTGATCATTACCTTTAACTCTCCTCGGCTAAACTTTTCTGAGATCAGATTCTGCCACTCCCATCTTTGTTTCTTGGGATACTAAACTACTTTACCACAGTTGCATTATATAAATTCACCCCAGAATAATTTTGTTTCTGACACACAAGGAGGAGAGCAAGTTTGCAAGGCGTACTTGTCCTTGACACTCCATCGTCTCACTTACTTGGCCAGGGCTCAGTTTTTAATCCATAAATATCTGAGAAAATGCTGACCTAGTAACCTTCACATATCTCCCAGCATTTTAGGAGGGACACACTCCTTCTACTGACCCTGCTTGACAGATGTACTAATTGATGGCAATTCCTGCCATCATTTCAAGTCTCTGGGTGGAGTCCAAAAGGTGCCTTAAATGGGACATAGTTGGAATGGAGGCAAGTGAGAAGCAGCCTAAGCCTGTGTTGTGGTTTAACCTGGCAGGCAGCTAAACACCACACAGCCTCTTGCTCACTGCCCCCCCACCCCCAGGGTGGGATGGGGGAGAGAATCAGGAAAAAAAAATGTAAAATTTGTGGGTTGAGATAAAGACAGTTTAATAGGACAGAACAGGAAGGGAAAGTAATAATAATAATAATGATAAAAGAACATAAAAAACAAGTGATGCACAATGCAATTGCTCACCACCCACCAACTGATGCCCAGCCAGTTCCCAAGCAGCAATCGCTGCCCCCTGGCCAACTCCCCCCAATTTCTATACTGAGCATGACGCCATATGGTATGGAATAGCCCTTTAGCCAGTTGGGGTCAGCTGTCCTGGCTGTGCCACCTTCCAGCTTCGTGCTGGCAGGGCATGAGAAGCTGAAAAGTCCTTGACTAGTGTAAGCACTCCTTAGCAACAACTAAACCATCAGTGTGTTATCAACGTTATTCTCATCCTAAATCCAAAACACAGCACAAGACCAGCTACTAGGAAGAAAATTAACTCTGACCCAGCCAAAACCAGGACACCCTGTAACTTAGAAGTTAAGATATTCAACTGGGAAGAGGGAGTGACTTAGTGTCTCATTCCTATTTCCTTGGTTACTTCTAAAGATACTTATCATTCTCACTCCCTTCCCCACTGACACTTTTCCACTGACTTCAAAGACTTTGCTGTAAAATGTGAAAAACATCCTGGGACCAGACGTGGAGCCCAAGTCTGCCTCTTCACAACTGAGTGCCCAATTCATAGTTGGGCTTTTGCTTGTTGTCCTTCTAGCATGATTCTTGCAATCCTGGTTTCCTGATGGCCTAGCTCTGGTGGTGATGAAGGGGAGTGGAAGCACCTGGTTCTGTAGGGTGGCTGGAACACACCCCTCAGGAGAGTGAGTTGTGAATTTGAATCCTTCTGAGGAAGGTCCAGCACCCAGTTCCTCCATTTTCTGAGTGCTTAAATTGCTGAACCATTCTTTATATAGGGGACTTTGCAATTAACAGTGCTGGTTAAAAAATGAGCCTATTTATACTATATATAAATGACACTTTTGCTATATCTTCCCACCACCTGCCTTCCCTTGTTTCATCTTCCTCTCTTTTGTCTCTTAGCTTTGAATTATGCTTCTGTCTTTAAAAAAAACTAAAACAACCGAACAACCTCTTCCATTAATTCTTGTCTCAAACGCATTAACATCCCCTCCCCGCCCCACCCCCAAACTCATGGAAGTCACACCATTAGTTACCTACATTTTTTTTTCTTCACTGCAGGATTGACCTGAAACATCAGCACTCAAATTCTACTCCTCTTAGGCAACAAGCTGTCTCCAAACAAAAAAAAGACTAAAAGAGGTAGTGTGGAATAAGACTTGAGTATAACCCAATTAAGGAGTTACTAGAGCTAAACTGTACCTTCACAGCAAATCAGAATAGTCTAAAAATACCTCTTCTCTGAATTTACCTCTTGGTTATCTTATAGTAACTTATCTCTGAGCTCTTTTGTTTGAAAGTGGGAGCACTCAAATACTATAGTAAACATCAGGTGTACTAATTTGATTTAACACTTCTGTGTTCCTTTTCTCTTCCCCACAAGTAGACCCACTTTTGCTGAGGACATTACTAAACTCAAATGGAAACTTCTTGTATGCGGATAGGACAGATTTGGAGGCAACACACAATCAAAGCATGTGTTAACTCTGTAGAGAAGTCTGTAACATAATCTTCCCTCTCAGCCATCTGTCTGTCTTTTCTGTTTTCACATCTTTCCCCTTTACAATAACTGCATTTCAACAATAAATTAAATATTTCTCAACTGCCACATGAAAAAGGTGGTATGTTTGCATGGATTGGTCTTGTTAGGTTACTTTCAGGTCCTTTCCTCAAATAAATATTTTAGAAATCCAGAATTATTGGTAGGGGAAAATTGGCAGGCATTTTGTTGAGTCCCATCCGTTCTGCCAGCTGCGGTACCTGGCGTGTTCTGGCATGTCATTACAAGGAAATAAGAGCTTTCAATGGCACAAAGCCCTCTTGACCGGGCAAGGTAAGAGATGTGAGAGATTAGACTAGACAATGTCTTAGAGTGTCTCAATTACTCATCCAGAGCCTTCCTCTCTATCAGGAAATTGGCGGTCAGCCTTTTATAATGTACGTTAGATCATCTAATTTAAGAACGCAGTCTACTTTTGTAATCAAAGGGAAATCATTGTTATCTTTAGAGATTAAATAGCTGCTGTACCTAGACCTGAAGATGTTTTCAATGACAGACGAACATGATGAAGTAACAAGGGAAGTACTTGGCACATTTGAATTCATTATATTTTCATGAGATAATGAGATAATCTGACTATGAGATAATAATGAGATAATCTGACCATGATATGATATAATCTGACTATGATATGAGATAATCTGATTATGATTTCATGAGATAATCTGAGTATGGTACTTCTTATTTTCAGCCTTCTAATGGTTTTGGATGACCTGTGACTTGGATGGGGCTGGGATGTCAGTGGTATGAATTTCAAATTGAAAATGCACCTCTCAAGTCTGGGTAAATACATAGACTGGATACTGTGAACATACCCCTCTCCTGTTCTTGTCTCCTCATGTTCTGAGCTAAGTGCATCTTGTCTCTTGGCTGAGAAGAGGCTGCCCGTGGGTGGCAGTTTTGTATTTCTGCATTTCAAAGTATAAAGTTTCAAGCATTATATTACCCTGTCGTAGTATCTGAGATTAATCAATATAATATACCTCATCATTGCCATCACTTCAGCACGTTGAGCTTGTAATGAATGTACTGGAATGCCTACACTCAGTTACATGATCATTTCCCTCTGTAGGTAGGGATGAAGTAAGGAAAAATTGACTTTGTAATTTAGATAAGTACTGGAACAGTACTTTGCTTTATATTCTTAGAAAGGTGTAGGTTACATCTGACTTCTGGAAAGTCAAGGGCATGATTAGATTTCCCCCCCTCCCCTTCCTTTAAGGGTCCTTCGGCTGTAATGGAATGGAATGAAATAGAAATAAGTTGAATGAAATAAAGATACTAAAGTGATACCATCTGGAATCTGGGGACTATTCTGTGATTCAGGATTGTGTATGTTTCCATGGAGCCATCTGTAATGCTTGCAAGACCAGGGCTCTGATCCTGAGATGTCAGCAGCTCAGTAAAAATTGTGAGACTCCAGAGTCCCTTAGAATTGGGACCTAATGTAGATTTGGGGTAAACTTCTTCTGAGCCATTGGAAATACCCAGATGGATTCACAGGGCTACCTTCTGATGATTCCTATCAGTGTAGTAATGTAACTCTTCTCCAGTCATCTCTTACAGTTACAGAACTGGTTGCAGATCTGTTCCCTTATTGACCTTTCTGCAGGTATCTTCTTGACATTGGGATATATAGATAGCTATTATAAAAATATAAATGTATATATAATATATGTAATGTATATTATATATATTATCTATATAAAACACCTCTTGAATCTTTACTTTGATATATATAAAATACATCTTGAATCTTTACTTTTGGTGACTCCTGTTCTGTGTGTCCAGAGTGGGGAGATCTGAAGAGTCCTGGCTATCATGAATTGTTGGAACTTTCTCTCATGCATTACTCAATCAGTAATGTCAGCACAGGTAGTCCTCCTGTGTTCATCAAACTCAGAGGCAATTGCTGAGAAGTCTTAGAGGAACCATGTACGTCTTCACAGCTGTTGATACATGGTTCTTAAAATATTTGTAAGTACAAGTCTAAATGGTAAATTTTAAATCTAAACTCTATAGATGAAAGTACACAGCTTCTGAAGAAGGGAGAGTATGTTGCTGTAGGGATGAACTCTGTCAGGTCAAGTTCATGCTGAAGGCTTGGATTTCATTCCTTTTGCCAGCTGGAGAAGATCCATCAAAGCAGGAGAGAAGCAGAACACGGCTGGGTCTTATTTCCTTATCACCTTGGGCTGTGACACCATTTGACCTCAAGATATTAATAAGTAGGGTCAGGCCAGCACTTGAAAGAGACTAATCTGTATTTTTTCCCCCTGTAGGTTGTTTTGATGAATCATTGGGTGAAACTATTGTTTCTGGATTAATGCTGTCCTAATCCATTAGCAAAGTACTTGGAGGATGTTTTGTTACCTGTGTGCTGTTTGTGAATGCATCTGAAAATGGAGATATTGACTGCTAGTATATTCTTCACAGCTTTTATGTGGAAGCGTAATTGTACTTCCTTTTTTAGCCACATTTTAATTCAGGTATCTAGACAGTGGTATCTATTTTTTTTAAATATAATTTTAATTCAACCCCCTTGTCTTTGCTGCTTTTCCTGCATTTTAAGTGCTGTTTAACAGTGCCTGTCTCTGTTCCCTTTTTATTCAGTGGAGAATGCATTAATGTAGGCAGTATCATTAGTTATGCAGTGAGAGATTTAAGATATGCTATTAATTGATGGAAGATACCCAACCGAATTTTAAGGTTACTATTTCCTGATGGAGCTGTATACTTCCAACCATGATTTTATGAAGCAATTGGTAAAGGGAACAGCTGATTATGTAGCACGTTTCTAAACAGGTACTATTTTTACTCATTCCAAGCAAAAAGTATGCAGATACAGATAGCCTAAGGTCCATTCGTGTGATTTGTTTCATTGTCAAAGAAAAAGATGCTGCAGTTTGCAACTTGTTCCATTCTGACCTGGTCTGCCTCCTGTTATTTTCCTTCTACCTTCCCTTCCTCACTTGAAGGACTTCTCCAACTCTGCCTCAGCAGAACTCACGTCCTTTTCTTTCTTTAGGTTTTGTTCTAATATAAAACATTTCATTTGACATTTGAATGTGTCAGCAAAATCGTCTGGTTCCCTACATAAGATTTTGTAGCTCGACACATGTTTAACTAACCTGCCACTGACTTCATAACTCCAGTCTTCCACATGATTTAGTATGTCTCTTTGGAAAACTATGTTCGCATTTCAGTTGTAATAACGATGATTGCTTTGCCTTTGAGAATGATGTTTACACTGCTTTGTTAATCATGTGGTTGGTAATAGTGCAAGATGCGTCAGCAGTATATGACTTTTCTCCCTCAGCCCTGATATTAACTTAAAATCAAGGGAGTTCAAAGAACATGCTCCAAAGACGTTAGACTTTTATGATAATACTTTACCTGAAATATTTCAAAGAACGCTATAAGAAATTAACCTATTAGGCAGAAAGTCTTAAGAAACTTAGAGACATTCAAATTCTTCAAGAGAATTTGGGATATCTATAGATGAGAACTTCTTTGTGAACAAAAGTTCAAGACCAAAGGAACGCTATCTGTTTCACTAACAAAAATTATCTCAATTTCTATATGTTACCTCAACAGGATCATACTGCCTCATCTTAATGTAAATAAGGTTGTAGCGCCTGAAACTCCAGTGGTTTCTGTGTATACATGCTCATGCAAAGAGATTAATAGGCTGAAGAAAGTTATTCTATGTATATGCCACTTCCACACCTCTCCAAATCACAGAATAGGACTGAGGGCAAACCTACCTGGTCAAACCCAGGCAAATGAAGAAGGGAGGAACCAGTCCTAGCAGACCTTTAAGTTCTGACAATTTAGTATGGGTGCTCAAGTAGTATTGCTGGAAATGCCCTTCCATTCTTACAAGAACTGAGAGCCAGGTCAGTCAAGCCTCCTCTTCTCTTGTCTGACCCTATTCTACTGATGAGTCAGATCTTGTCTTAAAATGTCATTAAAATCATTAAAATCCATTCATTGAGTCATAATTCCAAGAATTTTTCTTTCTGAACAAGAGAATATGGACTAACACAGAGAGAAACACTTCCAGGAGAATAACTTCCAATCAGCTTTTTATATCTGTTATCAAGAAACTAGTTTGATCAACATACCAGCAGAACTTTCTCAATGTTTGCAGGTATTAAAAGACTTCATCTCACTTGGATTTTGCTTACTCTGATAAAAATTTTCTTGTTGCTTGAAAGATTTCCCACTAGTTCATTATTTTTCTGTTCTGACTGCTCTGAAGGCAGATACAGAAAAATTAACTTCTTTCCTTTTGTGCAGTCCCACAAGAAGTTATTCTGAAAGATACAAAGCAGAAAACAGAAGAGTGCCTTTTGCAGTATGAAGGGAAACTTGTGTATAAGTAAGCAAATCTGACTAAAAGTCTGCATTCCTTATTTTGTCAGCACTCTGTCAGAATCATTAGCATCCTGGTCCTGATAAAATTTCTCATTAGGGTTTTGAAGCCTGTCTACTGTGTGACATCTCTGATGAAACAAATACTGTTTTTGATTCTCCACAATAGTACGATCTTCTTATGGGGAAAACAAACATATAAAAATTACGTAAACTTCTCCAGGTAACCCACCTGGGGGATTACCAAAGGGATGAGATGGCCAAAGATTTAAATGGTGTTATTAATCAGCAGATTTGGGATTCTTCTTTCAGGGGTGTGGACAGTTTAGCTCAGGTAGGGAGCACTGGCCTACAAACTCTGTTAGTGTAAGTGCTATGCAAGCTTTAAGTAGAAAGATTGCTGATAATGTAGGGAATAGGTGGGAAATGTTTATTGAGCACTAGAGGGGTAGCTGTAATACTGCTAAAATTTTATAGATCTTCTGGCAGAAGCTTTATAAGTTAAGACTTAATAAGTTACGGCTTCTCAACAAAATTGGATCCAAAACAGATGTCAAGGGAGGAAGAATCAAGAAAAATGGTTGTAATTGGGAGGTAATAGAAGGAATAGCTTTTTACTTCCACAGCTAGTACTGATCACAGAACAAGATCAGACTGCTCTAAGCAATCAGAGAAGATTAAAAGCAGGCTATATCTGGTATGCCTGGAAACAGGATGATATATTAAATACACTTACGATATGTGTAATAAGACAGCTTCATATTAATTCTTTCATAAGAAAAGATTCATTTTGCCCTGGAGCAGCATTTCTCTGGCACTTAACTCATGTTTGTGCAGAGTTCCCTTCTTGCAGGCACAATGACACATGTGTTTTCTCTCAAGTTAACATTAGAGGCTTGCAGAAGATGTAAAGGGCTGCCACATACTACTTATTTCCTAACATCTTAAAATATCATAGCTTCATTGTTGACTGTTTTATTTAAGTTACCTTTATAAAATTAGACTGTTTATATTTTTTCCAGTAGTATATGCATTACATTATTTTTAATTTTGCTGTATCCCATGATTAGGGTTCCCTCCCCCCACCCCAATAAATTTTTGGGGTACCGTGGGTTGGTTACGTTTTTTTTTGTTGAGTTTTTTTGTTTGTCTGTTTTTTTAACTTTCAGATTGTCTTACTGTCAACATACTAAGATTGAACATGAACAATTTTGCTTTTTCTTCCTTGCTTGTTGCTATTCTCTAGTTTCCTCTGATGCTTAGAGTAAGTTGAGTTACAAGCTTAAAGCACTGGCTAAAGAGCCTGAGCATCTTACTGATGTGTTTTTGTTTGGTATCATCTCTTTCTTTGTTCACCCCTGCTTTTGTTCCTTGGTCCTTCTATCACAAGGAAGGGAGAGAGACTTTGTCAATAGGTTGTGGCAATAAAAATTCTGAAGCATATGGCAGAGCAAATGGCAACACTTGAAGCCATTGTGTCCTGTGGCTGCAGTGATTCAAGGGGGAAGAAAACATGAAGACTCCTCAGTAGACCAATGTGTTTTATGCTGATGAAAACATGAATGTTTTCATTTTTAATAGCCGTTGGGCCTGCAGTTTTCATGCAGATCCTGATCTTGAGATCTGTGATTTCGATGGTAACTGCAGGCTTGATACAGAAACTCTGCTTTGGACAAGATGGTAACCTAGTTATCTAAATCTCTAGCATACTTTCTAGGAGGTGTAGCTTGTAAACATGTTTTGCTTTAGCTAATTTGCCAAGAGATCATAGTTGGCTGTGAAAGCAAATTTCCTGTGAAAACTTGGAATGATTCTAGTCTTTGCTAAGCAAATGCTCTGGACAGCTTCACTTACATATTTTTTTTGTAACATTGTGGTGCAGCTTTGTGTGATGATGGCAAAACTGAAACTGGCTTGGTATTCAGCTAAAAAAGAATGAATCCTCTCCTGTTAGAAGAGTTATCCGGGATTATGTTAGCTATCATAAATATCCTTCGCTTAGCAACAGGGATGGCATTCAGGATATCAAGCCAACTGGAAAGAATCCCTCTGACAGGGCTCTGTTGGGGTGGGTGGATAAGCTTTCCTGACAACACTAGTGCTTTCACTCCTGTCTGTCATACTTTGTGTTGCTAGGATCTATTTCACAAGTTTTGTGACAGACTTATAAATGATACTGTAGCTCCTTTTGTTTACTGTCAAAAAGAACCATAATGTGGGGAAAGTGAACAGTAAAAGGATATGGAAAATAATAAAAAATCCAGGCACATAAGACCATGAGCGTCTCTACTAGGGCAGCTGTTCTTGAAGGGAAAAAGAAGTAAAAAATTTCCTTTGGATTGCTGAAATTGAAAGCAATATATAGTAACAATCCACTTCTTTACTTTTTATGAACTTGGCTTCTTCGGCAAAACAGGAAAGAAATTACTTAGTCATAAACTGAGAACTTCAGTTAGAATTCAGGAGACTTCCCATGTATCATGCTAACCATTAACGGTGAAATGTATTTTTATTTACAAACGTAATTCACATTCATAGAATCATAGAACAGTTTGGGTTGAAAGGGACATTTAAAGGTCATGTCCACCCCCCCTGCAATGAGCAGGGACAACTTCAACTGGATCAGGTTGCTCAGAGCCCCGTCCAACCTGACCTTGAATGTCTGCAGGGATGGGGCATCTACAGCCTCTCTGGGCAACCTGTTCCAGTGTTTCACCACCCTCATTTTAAAAAATTTCTTCCTTATATCTGTTCTAAATCTACCCTCTTTTAGTTTAAAACAATTACCCCTTGTCCTATTGCAACAGGCCCTGCTAAAAAGTTTGTCCCCATCTTTCTTATAAGCACCCTTTAAGTACTGAAAGGCTGCAATAAGGTCTCTCTGAAACCTTCTCTTCTCAAGGCTGAATAACCCAACTGTCTCAGCCTTTCCTCATAGGAGAGGTACTCCATCCCTCTGATCATTTTTGTGGCCCTCTTGTGGACCCACTCGAACAGGTCCATGTCTTTCCTGTGCTGAGGGCTCCAGAGCTGGATGCAGTACTCCAGGTGGGGTCTCACCAGAGTGGAGTAGAGGGGCAGAATCACCTCCCCAAACCTTCTGGCCACACTTCCTTTGATGCAGCCCAGGATACAATTGGCCTTCTGGGCTGCGAGCGCACATGGTTGGCTCATGTCTAGCTTTTCATCCACCAGTACCCCCAAGTCCTTCTCCACAGGGCTGCTCTCAATCCCTTCATCCCCCAGCCTGTATTGATACCAGAGGTTGCCCCGATCCAGGTGCAGGACCCTGCATTTGGCCTTGTTGAACCTCATGAGGTTCACATGGGCCCACTTCTCAAGCTTGTCCAGGTCCCTCTGGATGGCATCCTGTCCGTCAGGCATGTCAACCGCACCACTCAGCTTGGTATCGTCTGCAAACTTGCTGAGGGTGCTCTCGGTCACACTGTCTATGTCATTGATGAAGATATTTAACAGTACTGGTCCTGTACGGACCCCTGAGGGACACCGCTCGTCACTGATCTCCATGGGGACATTGAGCCATTGACCACTACCCTCTGGATGTGACCATCCAACCAATTCCTAATCCACCAAACAGTCCACCCATCAAATCAATCTCTCTCCAATTTAGAGAGAAGGATGTTGTGGGGGACTGTGTCAAAGGCCTTATGGAAGTCCAGATAGATGACATCCGTAGCTCTTTCCTTGTTCACTGATGTAGTCACTCTATCATAGAAGGCCATTAGGTTGGTCAGGCAGGACTTGCCCTTGGTGAAGCTGTGCTGGCTGTCTCAGATCACCTCCCTGTCCTCCATGTGCCTTAGCGTAGCTTCTAGGAGGATCTGTTCCATGATCTTCCCAGGCACAGAGGTGAGGCTGACAGATTGGTAGTTCCCAGGGTCCTCCTTTCTACCTGTCCTGGTTTTGGCTGGGACAGAGTTTCTTCCTAGTAGCTGGTCTTGTGCTGTGTTTTGGATTTAGGATGAGAATAATGTTGATTACACACTGATGTTTTAGTTGTTGCTAAGGAGTGCTTATACTACTCAAGGACTTTTCAGCTTCCCATGCTCTGCCAGGCGCACAAGAAGCTGGGAGGGGGCACAGCCAGGACAGCTGACCCCAAGTGGCCAAAGGGCTATTCCATACCATATGGCGTCATGCTCAGTATAGAAACTGGGGGGAGTTGGCTGGGGGCAGCGATCGCTGCTTGGGAACCGTCTGGACATCAGTCGGTGGGTGGTGAGCAATTGCATTGTGCATCGCTTGTTCTGTATATTCTTTTATCGTTGTTGTTATTATTAGTAATATTATTATTTTCTCTTCCTCTGCTGTCCTATTAATCTGTCTTTATCTCAACCCATAGGTTTTACTTTTTTTTTCCTAATTCTCTCCCCCATCCCACCGCGGGGGAGAGGGTGAGCGAGCAGCTGTGTGGTGCTTAGTTGCCCACTGGGGTTAAACCACGACACTACCCTTTCTGAAAATGGGTGCAGTGTTTCCCTTTTCCAGTCACCAGGGACTTCACCTAACTGCCATGAGTTTTCAGATATCACAGAGAGTGGCTTGTCAACTACATCAGCCAATTCCTTCAGGACTCCGGGATGCATCTCATCAGGTCCCATAGACTTACATATGTTCAGGTTCCTCAGGTGGTCACGAACTTGATCTTCTTTTACAGTGGGAGGGACTTTGCTCCCCTAGTCCCTGTCTTGTGGTCCATCCACTCGAGAGGTGTGGGAAGAGAGGCTGCCAGTGGAGACTGAGGCAAAGAAGTTGTTGAGCACCTCAGCCTTCTCCTTGTCCGTTGTTACCAGTTTGCCAGTCTTGCTTATCGGGGGGGTACGCTTTCTTTAACCTTTCTTTTCTGACTGACATATCTGTAGAAGCCCTTCTTATTATTCCTTGCGTCCTTTGTCAAGTTCAGCTCCAGCTGCACCTTGGCCTTCCTGACCCCATCCCTACACAACCGGGCAGCATCCCTATACTCTTCCCAGGATACCTGTCCCTGCTTCCACTGCCTGTGCATTTCCTTCTTCCCCTTTAGTTTGACCAGCAGGTCTCGACTCATCCATGCTGGTCTCTTGCCTTCCTTTCCTGAGTTCTTACACCTGGGTATCTGTGAGAGACTGAAAGAGTTAATGTCTCAAACATTGTGGAGAGATGAGGTGCGATTTGCATGGCAACGGCAAGTCGGCTAGCATGGGATGGGGAGAGCTTTTCGGAGGAGAGACTAAAAGAGGTATTGTCTTGTGAGACACTGAAAGAGGTACTGTCTCAAACATTGTATCGAGATAAGGTGCAGCAAGTCCGGCTAGCACGGGATGAGAAGAGCGTGTTGGAGGATGCACAGTTACCATCTATGGCCAGAGGTCACAAGAGTTTTATCTAAGGAATGGGTCTACAACCACCCGAAACTTGGAATGAAACTCCTCGCAACCACCCCCCTCCCCCAGTGCCTGTGAACTTTTGACTAACTTTTGAACTACTGACTAACTCCTTGAACAGCTGGAATTTAGCGTTCCTGAAATTCAGGGTCCTAATTTTACTCTTCACCTAACTCATATCCCTCAGGACTGCGAACTCCACCAGTGCATGATTGCTGCAGGCCAGGCTGCCTCCAATCTTGATGTCACTGATTAGCTTGCTTGTGTTGGTGACCAACAGGTCAAGTATCGCGTCCCCTCTGGTAGGCCTGTCTGTTACCCGGCTTAAGAAGTTATCCTCAATGCACTCCAGGAGTCTGCTTGATTGGCTACGGCTCGCCGTCCCACTTTTCCAGCAAATGTTGGGGTGGTTGAAGTCCCCCAGTAGGATGAGAGCCTGCGAGCATGATGCCTCCTGTAGCTGGAGTAAGAAGGCTTCGTCAATATGCTCCCCTTGATTGAGTGGCCTGTAGTAGACACCAACCACAAGGTTCCCTTTGTTGCCTCGATCTCTGATTCTTACCCATAAACTTTCAACCTGCTCGTGGCTATTCTTCAGAGACAGCTCTTCACACTCTACCCGTTTCTTGATGTAGAGGGCAACCCCTCTGCCCCTCCTTCCTTGCCTGTCCCTTCTGAACAGCCTGTGGCCATTGAGAGCTGCACTCCAGTCATGGGATGCGTCCCACCAAGTTTCAGTAATGGCAACTAGGTCGTAGCTTTCTAGCAGCATGGTGGCTTCCACCTCCTCCTGTTTGTAGCCCATTCTGCATGCATTGGTGTAGGGGGACTTCAGCTGGGCTGTTGGCCATGTCACCTTCTTAGAGGAACACCCCTTAATTCCTTTGTGGTATTTCACTGGTGTTTCCCTGTTGGCTCCTATTACCTCGGGAGCCTATGGCTCGTCTCCATAAGACTTCAAGTATGCTGCAGTGTAGCCAGCATGTCTCAGAGCAACAGGCTGAGGGCCCTTGCTAGCATCCCGTCCCTCTAATCTTGGCATGTTATCCCACAGCTTGTCATAGGCAAGGCTGATATTATTCCCCTCCCCCTTCAAGTCTAGTTTAAAGCTCTGTCAATGAGCCCCACTAGCTTGTGAAAAAAGACCCTCTTCCCCCTTTGAGAAAGGTGAAGCCCATCTGACACCAGCAAGCCTTGAGCCATGTAGGCCATTCCATTATTGGAAAACCCAAAATTGTGGTGGTGACACCAGCCATGGAGCCACATGTTAATAGATTGGGCCCATCTATTTCTTCCAGTGTCGCTGCCTGCAACTGAAAGGAGAGAGGAAAAAATAACCTGTACTCCAGATTCCCTTACCAACCGTCCCAAGGCCCTGAAGTCTCTTTTGATCGCCCTTGGACTACGCGTTGTGGTTTCAATGCCACCCACGTGGAAGAGCAGTAATGGGTAGTAGTTCAAGGGCCGTACCAAGCTAGGAAGTTTCCTAGTCATATCCTTAACCTGGGCCCCAGGGAGGCAGCAGACTTCCCTAAGAGGAGGGTCTGTCCAGCATATTGGACCCTCTGTTCCGCTCAGGAGGGAGTTGCCTATGACTATAATCTGTCTTTTCTTCCTCGTGGAGGTGGTCATGATACGGGGGGTAGGCCTTTCTGACCTATTCTATTCAAGCAACATTCTTGCTTCAAATCATCTTTTCAATATAAATTGGTAGTTTCATTATCAGTCCACTCAGCATGTTTGACCTTTTATACTTTTGCTTCCAGGGGAAAAAGAAGATGAACAGCTAGCTGCAGAAATCATGAGAAGGCGTTTTTTTCCTGCTCTTATAACTCATAAGGCCTGGGAAGGCTTTCACTTTGCTGGCCATGAGATAAGAATTACAGAAGCCACTGATTGTTACGGGGCAGTCGTCTGGCCATCGGTACAATATTTATGCAGTATTGTTATTTTTTAATTTTGGATTCTTTTAGCACTTTTAATTTGTTTTGCATGATAAATATGTTTTGTTGTATGTTGTAAACCCAAGGAAAACATTCTGTGCTTCTCTGTCTCCATTCTGCAAATCCCAAACCTGAATTTAGCCTAATTTCATATGGATTCCTGGTTCTCAAAGCTTAAATGGTATTTCTTGTTTGTGCCCCTATTACACAAGATGTATGATCTTGTGTCCCCTCCTCACCTACCGGTAACTTTTGATCCTATTGGCAAATCACAAGAATATTTTGAAGGAAATATGGCAGTCTTATGATGATTACATTTCTGTACATTTTGTAAATACAGACGGCTGTATAGCAGGCAGATCCAGGTTGTGGAAACAGCTAAGGTATGAGCTCACAAGGTATTAGCACTCATAGAAGCTACTCAACCTACTCATGTGAGAAACACATTTACCTTGTAAATACAGAGACATGGGAAAAGGTTCAGCTGGAGCTTTCAGTTTCTTAAACAGCCAGAAATCTAGTGGGAGGGAACTATTGTCCTTGGGTCTTGATATAAGAACCATCAGCATGCCCACCATACAAAGAACCTTCTTCAAGGTTTTGAATCTGGGCAATGCAGCTGACTGTTATGAGATAATTAAGAGTGAAAGAAACCACTGTGGTCAGGGAGGTGCCACAATGCACCATTGACACTTGTGACATTCAGAGAACATCCCTGAAACAGAACCATCTCCAGGAGCCCCTAAAGGAGGGAGAGGACTAAAACCCAGGAGGCTCCATTTCTGTCCCAATGGTATCAGCCTCCTAGGATCGTACTGTTTTTAAGAAGTACGGCCATAGTTCAGCTGAGGAGAGTTAGCGTACTCTGCTGTTTTGAACTCCAAACAATTTTCCTTGTCTTAGCAGACCTGGACAAGTCGTTGATACTATATCTCTTAGTGGCCTCAGTGCATATCTTCAAGGAAAGGTTGGCTGACTGCCAGTTGTTCTTACAAAATCATGGGCTGTACTGAAAAGCATATTTTTTTTCTGGAAGGGTTTAGCCAGTTTTGCTGCGGAAGGAAGGCAACCCTTCTGTCTGTGTCTCTTCATGTTCTCCCTTCCTGTTCCATCCAGCAGTATTTGAACTATTCCAAAAAACATCAGCCAAATTTGTTGAGAGGGAAGAAACTTTAAGGAAAACAAAATTTCTGTATGTTTCATGGAAAGGAAGCCAGATTTCAAAGTTTCCCTAATTTAACCCAGAGAAATTTTGATCATGCCAGCCAGTTTCTACAACAGAATATGGCACAACTCTGAGGGAAGAAATTATAGGAATATATAGAACTAACAGGAATTCTAAAAATAATGTGTTTTTAAATGTCAGCCAAACATCAGGCACAGTCTTTAGGTACCTGGCTTTAATTAGTCCTGGTACTCACAGACTTATTTCTATATCAAAGCTTTGTTGCTTATGAGATATATGTAAGTTCGCATAAAAGATCCTACTCTTTTTTGCTCTGAATTAAGAGGTAGAAAACAAAAACCTTGTTTGAATTTCTAGCTTGTCAACATTGGGTCAACAGTACTCCTGTTCCTTTCCTTCTATTTCTTAATTGGTTAAAAGCAAAACTAAGAGTGTAATTTTGCTGTGGCAGACTAAGCCACTAATAATTGCCTTTCCAAATGGTCATCTGTGTTGCAAGAAGATGTGGCAACCATCATACATACTTGTCAATGGAGACCATATAATTATCGAAGTCTAGGAAAAAATGTGGGAGATAAGCTAGAGACTATCTTTACCAGAGAAATAAAATTAGGAATTTCTATTTCAACATTGAACTAAAACTCACTGGTCAGTATGAGACAGGGAAGAAAAGCTGAAGAAGCTTCTTAATCACAGTTTATAAATGCATATATAAGGACTCTGTTTTAGAGGGCTCTTTGTGGCTTTGTTTGCTAGAAAAGTTTGCTAAGCTTAACAAGGTAAGCACATACAAACTGAAAATGAACTGGAAGAAAAGGGGTAAATCTGTTGGTCCCTTTTGAATCATTATGGTAATTAATTATTGTTAGAAATTATTAACTATTGGAAGAGCTTAACAAGGGTTGTGGATTTTCTCTCAGAAGCAGTCCTTATATCAAGGTGTCTTTGTGAAGGACATTTTAACTCAACCAGAAGTAAGTGCAGTTATAAGCAGGAACTGCTGACTGGAATTTTATAGCTCATGTTATGCAGCGTGACAGATTAGATAATTGCAGTTGTTCCTTCTGGCTGTAATGCTTTGCAAGCCTATATTGAGGCATGTTGTGGCATTTATTTTGTCAGCCTATAGTGCTCAAAGATCATAGTGAGTGTGATCCTTTAGGGACAGTGCTTGAATGAATATTGCTCATTTGAAGAGACATGAATTTTTGAACAGATAAGAATTTTTTGCATGCTTTTAAATGACAACTCATATTTAGTGAAGGGATTTATTTCTTTATTTGTTCAGTATGTTCATGGCTTCTCTCCCCTACAGGCTCTTGTTCTGTGTTATTTTTTGGAAACTAATTCTAAACAATACAATTTAGTTGACAAAAACGTGATTGAAATTGGAGCTGGAACTGGGTTGGTCTCCATAGTAGCCAGTTTACTGGGTAAGTACATGCCATTGCTCTTATGCTCTTGGAAACATCTCTCAGATGAATACTGAGGACAAAGGAAGCAGCTCAGTTCTTCTAAAAGGCTGTTGTTTGAAAGCTTCCTAGAGCAAGAAAAAGTAAATTCCAAAAGGCTTGATTGGAAACCTGCTCTGTTATTTTTTTCTGTAAAGCTGTGAGGGTATTGATGAAATAAAGGAGGTCCCAGTAGCTGATGTTGTCATTAACAGTGTTAAAACAGGGGACCAAAATAAGAAACTAGTGGCCTCAGAGGGTGTCAGTGGCAACCAGATGAAGCCAGATGTAGGTATGACCAATGCATCACCTTCCATTGACCAAACAGCTCTTGAATGCCAGGTCACTTTCTTTCCATTTGTGTTCAGCATTTTCTTTCAGCCAACTGATCAGCAACTTGATTTTTCTGCTACAGACACTGTTGTGTTTTCCCTTGTGGTAGCCTATTCTTCCTCAAGAGTAATCCAGATCAGTGACTTCTACATTTTACTAGAATTTTAGCTTTCTGTAGTCTGAGAAGGCTTCTTCCTATGCGAAAAGGAAAGAACCTGAGGCAATGCTTAAGTCTCATGCTGATGTCTTGGAGTCAGTAACTGGTATTCTTCAATCCCTAGTCACTCACTGTACTTTTAACCAATATGATATCAAGATGCAGTAAGTATCTGATTTCTCCCCGCCCATCCCCAGCTGCATTTAGATGGCAATCTGTAGAGTAGAACTACTGGGAACCAAATATTTATTTTAAGCACAATGGCTAAGAGCTATTGGGAGCATTTGCATTGTTCTGTTCCCTTCAGTGAGAGCTACCTGGTAAAATCAGTTCTTTGTGCAGTGGCTTTTGTGAATGGGTTTTTACTCAAGTCTTGAACTATATTCAAAGATTACATTTATTTTCTCCCTGTCACAGGTGCACTTGTGACTGCCACTGACTTGCCAGAACTGCTGGGAAACCTTCAGCACAATGTTCTCCAAAATACAAAGCTCAAATGCAAACACCAGCCCCGTGTTAAGGAATTGTCTTGGGGTATTGATCTGGAAAAGAACTTTCCTAGGTCTTCCTGTCACTTCGACTACATTTTGGCTGCTGATGTAGTTTACAACCATCCCTTCCTGGATGAACTCCTCCTAACTTTTGATCACTTGTGCAAGAATGACACTGTTATTCTGTGGGCTATGAAATTTAGGTTGGACAAAGAGAACCAATTTGTGGGCAGATTTCAGACGCTGTTTGACTTAGAGGTGATTTCTAATTTCCCCAGTTTGAACATAACCTTGTATAAGGCAATGAGAAAAGGCAGGATGAAAGCCAGACCTTCCAAACTGATGGTCTGAAAGAGAGATACAGGGAGGTGACAGTTTCAGCTGTTCTGCAGCTTGTTCTCTTTGTAATAATTTCCATGTTAGTAGCTGCTAACACCTGCATAAATGACATTTTTAGAGATAGCTAAAACAAAACATCAGATTCCTAGTGCATCCCTAACAAATTCCTAAATTTAGTTTGCCAGTAGTTTTATGTACAGAAGAAATGTATCTTTGATGTTTTCTTGACTTTTATGTGCTAAGCTGACAACACTAAACTTTCACAAGTATTACCATTATTGTTATGGGTTGTGTAATGAATATTTCCAATAGCTTTCAATTGCATATTTGAACAATGTCTTATAAGATCAACCAATCATTTAAAACTTAAGACTATGATAAATCTTTGTATTTAAAAGTTGTGGTGTTAAATCTGATCTTTCCCCATTCTCACTATTGTGTAAATCTTTCCTTTGAATAGCCTTTATAGGACATTAAATTAGCTGAAAAGACCCTCCACATGGGAAATATACTATCATAATGAAGGGACAGAATATATTAGTTACCCTTTGATTTAATGATTATGCTTTCTTCCCCTTCCATTTTTTATTTAGATTCAGGGATTCTTCAACAGACAGCCGCACATGAGGCAAGAGGGAGTTAAATGTTTTGTTGCTTGAACAAAGGTCTTGGATAAGAAGAGTACAGCATATCACCAACTGACCTTTGCAAAGACCTTAAATTCTTGGAGGTCTGCTTCTCCAAAAATAGACGGTTATCTGGACCTCAGGGAACAATAATGGAAAAATGACAGTGGCCATCAAGAGAGGAGTTTTGCACTGCCGGCTGGTGGTGACTGGAGGTAGAAAACTAAACCAGCCTGACACGGTGTGGCTGAGGCATGGGCAGGCTTAGATTTTTTGTTTGGTTGGGTTTTTTTGTAGTATGGGCAAACAAAATACTTTTCTCCTAGGTGCTCAGTACTGCGTGTTCCTGTTTTCAGTGGTCAGGTTAATGTCCTTGAAAGCCTATCAGAGAACTTTCTTTTGGGAAGATTAAGAAAATGATTCTCTGCACACCCCATATTTTCTGTTTCTGTTTGTAATTGAGTGAGAGAGATCTTCAAGTCCCTTGCAGGCTAGAGAAGCAAACCCAGCTCATGTGCTACTGTCCAGGCAGAGCTTTACCACCTCTGCAGTAGCAGGCAATTGCTCTAGTAATATGAGGGCTCTGGGGGCTGTCAGTCTTTACCTTTCCAGCTCCTATTTGTATTCCCTCCAGGAGTTTTTTATGTATTGTCAGATCTGAGCATTTTTTTACGATGACTTCCAGAACATACTAGTGTTTGTACCTCTTCTTGTGACAGATGCATGTTACTTATTTACTCGGCTGGCTGGCACAAGTATGGGGCAGAACTGTGATAAATGACTGGTATAACTGGAATGTACTCTTACTCCCAGCTGAATATTTGGTTTTCTTGGGACAAAGGTTCCCAGCATTAGAGATGAAGCGGTGCAGAGAGCAGACTGTAAGCTGCCAAGCTTTTCCAGTGGGAGCTGGGGATTCCATGTGTGAAATGAGGTGGTGAAGATAATTTTGGGGGGAGGATGGATGACGATGTGGCAGGAGGGATCTGGAGTTGGAGGGAAGATTGCAGAGAAAAGGTAGCTGTAGGGAGAAGGTGAGATGGAGGAACAGAAAGAGAAGTACCACTGGCAACAGTGATACTGACTTCAAAAAGGGTTAGGAACCATAGCACAACGGTAGACCATCTTTCTTGCTACTAACTGTAAGGAGGGCATCCTTGGTGAGTCACGGAGGATGACTCTCTGGTAATACTAGAGCAATCAGTGTGTCTTAGCCCAGGACAGCAAAATGAGAAGAAAGGAAACCAAGTATATTGACTCTACTTTCTGGCTCTCCTGCTGGGAGATCACATGTGAGGTTTTGGCTTGTAGCTTATTAATGAAAATCTTCTGATCCTCATCAGTTAGTTTCCTGTGACAAGGTTTGTAGGTAGAGGTAGCATCTTTTATTGGATCGACTCTGTGCCAGCTGGTATGGAGTATTACCTCTACTTACAGATGTTGTTATGCTTATGTCTTTAGATCACTACAGCTGTAGAAAAACACAGCTACAGAATGGAAATATTTTTTTCCACACTGCGTAATAGAAATAGTTCAGTTTAAGTGAATAAAGAAACAAACATGGATCTCTGCCATTTCTAGATTTCCTCTCCCTGCTTCCTTCCTCCTAACTCACTTGCAACCGTCAAATCCACTGCAATTGAAGCTCTAATCCTTGCATCCTAAAGGGCATCTCTGTTTACAAATGTTTTATGGATAAATGGATTGGCACTGTAATTAATGGGTAACAGCGAAAATATCTTGTGAACTCTAAAGTGATGAAGGCTAAAGAGGAAAAGGAAGACTACAGAAAAGTAGTTAAGCGCGATCACTTTTAAATAGCTGTTCTGCCGATTAGCCCTCCTATTTGCGCTGCAGGCTGTATCCTGTATGCCAACCTAAGAATAATTTATTGAGCAACAATATATTTCAGTAACTTGATGGTATTTGTTAGATTTTCCACAAACGATATGCTTTTCAAATGCTAATGTTTTCAGGAAGGGTTCTTTTTCTATAAAGTAGATATAAAATCATTACAGTGATTTACTTTGCTGCTTATTATATAACATCTCCATCAAGGTCTTTTACAAATCATTGCCTTTTCCTTCTTAGAATTAAGGTAACAAACACTTTCAACATTGTACAGTTTCCATATGGTCATATTGAGTTTTTGGCTCTGTCTTGTTGAATTGTGATGTTGCAGCTCAGAGTGATTTGGTTTCATTTGCATTATTAAACCCACCGATTTGAGCTTTTGGCTCTTATAACAGCTGTAAGAAAAAGGTGTAGCCGCTGAACATTTAGAAAAAGAATTCAAATAACAGTACAGATCTACTGTGCAAACCTTGTTTTCATTTAGAAGCAGTAATGGAGACCCAGCCTAAGAAATGCAACTGCCAAAAAATACTCAATTAACTACCCATGATACAAATGGCAGTTGAATGATGAACAACGTACATTAGCTATTATGCAAGTACTAGTCAGTGTTAGGTGAGCAAAGACGACTAGCTGCCACATGTGTCCTCCTTAACGGTGATTGGCATCAAAGATCTGTTGAGTATGTCAGCACATGCGCCACAATCATCTGAAGAAATACTGCATTTACCAAACAACAGAGGATCCTGAAACCTCGATGGGCTTAGAAGACCCAGATTCAGCTAACACCCTTTGAGCTCTGGAGACCTGAAAGGTACAGGATTTTTGCCCACTCATAGCCACTGATACTGCACTGGTAACCATGAAGTGATCTCAGGTAAGTTCAGTGAGAAAGAAAGATAGGTAGATGCTGTCAAGATGTTATTGCTCCATGGATGTCCTTCAGAAATTGGTATGTTAATTCCTATAATAGCTCTGTGACATCAGGGAAATATTGTTACACAGGTGTAAAGCAAAGAGGGAACTGAGCTAAATGTCAAATGATTTAACCTCAGTCACAGTGGAGAGTCCAGTACCAAAGTTCTTTCACAGTAAAAATAACATTTCCTGTGCTCTATCATGTTTGAATTTGCTCACATTAAGGAAAAATTTAAATTAATTTTATTATTTCATAAAAAAATATTTTTACATGCCACTCTGTGAATAAATTATAAAACCCCTAAGAGTATAAGCACTCAGCAATAGGCAAGAATAAAATCTTAAATTTCCCTTTCACATAGTTATGCCAACCAACCATACAATACACAGACTGTATTGGCTACTGTGGAATTTCAGAATCATTCAGGTTGGAAGGCACCACTGAAGGTTACCTAGTCCTACCTCCTGCTTAAATCTGGGCCAGATTTAAAGTCTGAACAGGTTGCTCAGGTTCTCCTGTTGGTATATTAAAATCTCCATGAGAGAAGATTCCACAACATATCTGAGCAGCCTGTTAATTTCAATTTTTTTTCCCCCCACATATCCAACTGGAATTTCTCTTGCTGCAACTGGGCATCTGTCTTTTGTCATTTTGCAGTGCACCTCTGGCTTCATCTTCTCTATAACACTCTTGTTAGGTAGTAGAAGACAGCCATTAGATCCACCCCTAATCTTCCCTTCAGGCTGAACAAACCCACTACTCTCAGCCTCTGCTTCCTTCAGCCCCTTAACCATTTTAGTTCCCTTCTGGATTCTCTAGTTTGTTAAGACCTTTTTTACTAGTGGCTCCACAACTGGACAAAGTACTGCAGATGGGGTGTCATGATGCCATGTAGAGGGATAATAATCACTTTGAATGATCTGCTGGCTACACTCTTGTCAATGCAGTTAGCTTGCATCAACTGCAAGGCTACAGCACTGTCTTTGTTCATGTTCCATCAGGACCTCCAGGTCCTCTTCTGCAGAGGTTCTCTCTAGCCAGTCAACTCATGGCCTGTGCTGTTGCATGGTGTTACTCTGTTGGACTTTATGTGGATTTTATCAGCCTATTCCTTCAAAGTCTGTCAAAGTCCCTCTGAGCAGCAGCTCTGCCCTTACCCCAGTTTGGTGTCTTAACAGCATTTCATTTCAATGTATTTAATCCATTGTCCAGGTCACTGAGGGAAACACTTAAATACATCAGTCTCTGTCCTGACCTCACCTGCATCACTCCTACAGGGTGCTAGCTGTGCTTTGAACTTTTGATCGCTATGTTCTGAGTCTAATGGTCCACTCATTTTTTTTGACCACTTTGTAGTCCATTCATCCAGTCTGCATCTCTACAATTGAGCTACAAAGCCTCCATAGGAAAAAATGTGATAACATTTATCAAAGAAAAAGCAAATTATATCCATTGTGTTCCACTTATCCACAGGACCAGTCATAGACAGCAATTAGATTGTTCAGGTCCTTAGCAAATGTGTATTGGTTGTTTGCAAACATACGTGCTTGGAAATGTTTTCCAGGAGGGTTTGTTGCATAGTCTTCCTGGGGACTGAGATGAAGCAGATGGGACTGTATCCCTCTTGAGCCTCTCTCTAGTTCTTTTTTAATATGGGCTAATATTTGCATTTTTTCAGCCATTGGGAGTTGTCTCTGACTGCCACCTTTCAGACATGATAGACAGCAATCTTACAGTGGCATCAGCTAGCAACCTTGGCATCCTCAGAAGCATTCTGCCCAGTACCATAGACTTCTGTATGCTCAGTTTACTTAAGTGGGCCCCAACTTGATTGTCCTACACTGCTACTACCTCTCACCAAACTCTGTCACTAAGAACAGAGATATACAAATCCTGAGAGCTGACCTTGCCAGTAAAGACCAAGGCAAAGAAGGAAGGGATTAGCTCAGCCTTTTCCATGTCCTGTGTCATTCAATTCCCTGCTCCATTCAGCAGTGGATTCATATTTTCCATGTCTTCTTTTTGTTGTTGATGTACCTATAAAACACTTCACATCCCTGTCTTCTAATCCAGCTGAGCCTTGGCTTTCCTGATTCCACTGCTGCATGTTTGAGCAACGGCTCTGTATTCCCCCTGGGTAGCCCACCTCTGCTCCCACTTTCTGGGAACTTCCTTTTTTCCATTTGAGCTCAGTCAGGATATATCTCTTTTTCATACTAGCTTTCTGCAGAGCTTGTTCAACTTTCTACATGATGGGATAGACCAACCTTCTTTGAGGAGTTTGTTCCTGAATATCAGTCAACCTCTTGGCTGCTTTGCTCTTCAGGGCAGTCTACAATGGGATCCCACCTACTGGTTCCTTGAGCAGTCTGAAGTCTCCACTCCTGAAATCTAATGTCTTTATTCTGCTACTTGCCTTCCTCACTTTTCTCAGAATCTTCAACCACCATCTCAGGGTCGCTGCAGTCAAGGCAGCCACAGGCTATTATATCCCTGACCATTATTTATGAGTAGCAGATTCAGCAGAGCACTTCCCCTATCTGGCCAGTCCAGCACCTGCATCAAAAAAATTGACTCCAAAGCACTCCAGAAAATTCTTGAATTGCTTGCAGTGTTGCAAGTTACCTTTCCAACATGCATCAGCATTGGTTAAAGTCCTTTGTGAGAACCAGGGACCCTGATCCTGATGCTTCCTCAGACTGTTTAAAGAAGACTTTGTCCACTACCTTGTCTCTACCAGATGGTCTGTAGCAGATGTCCCTGCTGGTCTCCCCTCTGATCCTCCCCATAAGCTCTTGGCTAGCCCATTGCCTCATAGATAGCAGGGTGCCATGCATTTGAACCTCTACCTCACATAGAGTGCAAATCCACCCCCCCTCCCGTCTTTGTCCTCTCTTCCTGTCCTTCTTATAGACCTGTGGACCACAGCACTGCAGTTGCGCAGTTTATCTGAAAGACAAGGCTCTAAAATATACCAGTGTGACTCTATTACTATCTCTGAGGAAGAATGGTAATTGGAAATCAAGAGACAAGTAAATCAGGATTACTTAAGAGATGCTGCAGACTCTTAGGAGCTATCCAGACACAAAGTCTGAATGCACTGAAGTCCTGAATGCTCATGTTCTGGGATGTCCATAATTACATGAGTTTTCTACAGAACATTATTCATCAATTGTTAGATATGATTAATCTCTAGTATCAGATTATTGCATTATTGAATTACCCAGATTATGTATTATCAGATTATCATTATTATTACAAATTAGCTATAGGCCATCTCTCCTCTGTTATTGACTCTACTCACATCCCTTTCAGGCTTGAAAGCAGTTCATGAAAACATAAAATGTTGTTGCTCTCATGATGCCTGTGATTATTACACCCATGTGTGCAGCAACGACGGTTGCACTCCGAGGTGCTCAGCCTTGGCAGCAGAGTAAAAGGGTCATTAGACATTGGCTGGGTTCCTGCCAGGAGTCAATCAACTTATAGTAGCATTAGCACTCCTGTATTAATTGGTAGAAGTGTATGGGCACTCTGGGTAACTGAATGGATTTCCTGATGGTGGAGGAGACCATCTTTGTTTGGAACACATGATTTCTCATGATTTCTTCTACTGATCTCTCAAAAGAAAATTGTTAGCAATGTTCCCCAAGTGGCCTGAACAATCACAAAAAGTGGTCCCAATGCCCTGACAGTGAAATCCTGGAATGCTCTGCTGTCATGCTGCTGTAAAAGGTAAGAAAGACATGTGGCTCCATTCCAGTTTATTGAATCTTGGACAGTGTTTTGATTTACAATGGGAAGACACAGATGGAGATAGATGATAAGTCTGATTTAGAGGATCAGAGACTACAAGCAGAAATAATACTTTCTTGGCCATTTTTGCCTGATATGGATGACTGAAAATATTTCTAAGTGCATTCCATAAGCACAGTCTGCCTCTTTCCAGACTGGAGTGCTTCATCAAAGAAAGGAAGCTTTTGGGGAGTGTTTTAGTCTGAATTAAGAAAAGAAGCCTCACAGTTTCAGAGAGTCATCTGGGATTTGGGGGGTGACAGTGAGTGTTTGAGGAGCCCTGTTAGTGCCCTGTCTCCCAAGATGGGTGCTACCCAACGCTCTAGCACAGGTGCCTTAAAGACTTTGGCTCAGACTACTTGGTGGACAGAGACTCTTCAACTTTTGAAATCTGGTTTTCCTAGCAGCATGGTAGGCAAATAAATAATTTCAGTCAGAGTGTGTTTGTTGAAACTGATATGTTCTGCAAAGCTGATGTTTTGCACTGTAAGACAACTTTGTCAGAAAAGTCCCAGCTAATTCTAATTAGGAAAATGCAGTAGGAAGAAATCTGTTGAACAAGCTGCGCAGAAGGTTGCAGAGGTAAGAAATCATATGGAAACTATTGCTGAGCTATGTAAAATAGCCCAGCTTTATTCAATACTTGTTTTCAGTCTTGTGCCCATTTTTTAGTAAACTCCCAGCAGATGGTCCATATAGTAACCATAAGCATCTGAATAATAGAGGCATAGGAAAGTTCATAATATAAGAAAAACTGTCTGACAGCCTGTGAAGATAAATTTGCCTTTTAATAAGTATATAAGGATCCCCACTTGTAATCTCATCACTATCTATATGGAATGTTTAGAGGCTACATGGGGTGTAGCTGCAATTTAGTAAGGTCTAGTCAGGGAGAATAAAGATCTCTTTTGTGAGTGTCTCATTGTTGTTCTCATATCAACACCATACATAGAAGTTGTCTGTTTCTACCCTTTCTCAAAAAATGTAGTCGGTCCCCCATATTTTTTTTCTCTCTTCCTCACAGGTAGTAATGGTTGGGGAAAAAAGGGATGATAGAATATAGAAAGGAGGAAAGAATAGATCTGGGATTCTTTTTCATGTATATGGCATTATTAATTTTTTTCTAGCTCATAAGTTTGATATAAAATGTATATACATTTTAGAGAGTGGTCTGAAGCCTCCTTGCTGCGTCTTGCCAGCTGAAAGCCCTTTGTCATTCATGCAGGGTTAAGCTTACCCTTGGGTCTCTGGGGTCTGGCCCCATGACGCCTATGTTCCTGGATACAGAGCAGTCCAGACTCAAAACCAAAGCGGAGATTGTTCCCACCTAGCTCAAGGATGAGAAGAGACCTTGAACTTCAGTCTTCATCTTCTTGAATAAGTGCTGTAACCACTAGACAATTACATAAAATTGTGTACCACCACTTCCCAGTCTGGATCAAGAGACACCTTCAATTTCTTTCAGTGGGAGAAGGAGATACCTAATTTAAGCAGACTAGATCATTGTCAAGGTGTTTAAGTTCTGTGTAATATAAATGGAGAGATGGAGGCACAGATGTTAAGTGCATTTGAAGACTCAGTGGATCTCTGGAGCATTGCCTCTCTGCTAATTGTCTAGGGAGTCTTGATAATAATACTGAAGGGACTGGATTTGTCCTTGCACCTTCAGGCAAGTACCTAATATTTCAATGAGATAATGCCTAAGTCAAGTATGTAAGTTAGGAGAACCTAATTTCACCTTTTTTTTATTTGTTAGATTTCCCTTAGTCCTTAAAAGAGTTTACTCAACCAGTTCATTTTATAATTAGTCTTTTCTTCCCAGAGCATCTTCTCTGCAGGTAACACAGTACTTCAGAGATAAGCCCCTGATATTAGAGAGAGTTCAGTCAGCTGTGGTCCATAAACCAAGTACCAGATTACCACAGGAGAGGCAGATTTCTTACTCATATAAAATAGATCATCCCTTGAAGTTGTAGTCATTCCAAGTAGATGCAGATACCAACAATTCTGTTGTTAAAGCATCTTTGAAACCTGACATACGTTTGGCAGTTGATGTTTCTGATATCAACACAGTTCTGTTTTTTTCCCAGCATACAGACAAGTGTTTTAACTGCTTAGTGATGTTTGTGAGGCTTTCACTGTATCACATATAGGCTTTGGATATATGGCAACTGCTGATTAACTAGTACTACATGCAGTGCCTGCAAGCCCCGTTGGATGCAGACAACACCTTCAGTCTGCATATTTGCTCCTACTGTGATACTTGAATTTTCTTGACTGGATCCTTCCAGTCTTCCAAAAAGTGTGAACCTAACCACTCGTTTTTGAGGAAGCAACCCATTTAATTTTCACATGAAGGAGGCTTGTACTCCACAGAAAACTTCCACTCAACATTTGTATCTCCAGACATCCTTATTTTGCTTCAGCTGACCTGATCCATAGACCATCTCAGGTTTTTTATGCTTCCTTATATTTGTCTTCCCAAACCCATGAAGTTCCCACACAGACTGCCTGAGCAACAGGTAATTGGGTCAAAACAAGCACTTTAATGTATCAAGAGTTGTGAATCCTTCCTTCCGCTTTTCCTCCCCTTCCCTCTTTCTGACACCATAATCTTCTGTGATACACTTTTTTTGGAGTGCAAGCATTTAGGTATTCCTGTGCCTGAGAACTAATTATCACAGATAAATGCTACACTTGGTGTAGTATCCAGAGCTTGCACAATGCTATTTGTGTCTCTGCTGAATCCCAAACCCTGTTCTGCAGTCTCTTTTTACAGGGATTCTTCTTATGAGGGATCTCTGCAAAAGGAGGGCAATACTTCCCTTGGTGTGCAAGAAATCTCACTTGATCTTGTCTCAGTATTTGGAGTTCATGTCACCCTTCTGCTCTTCCTTGCCATCCAGGTTGACAGTGGCAGGTGTCTCTTCCTTCAGCCAGAAAGTTCTTTCCAACCAGCTAACAGCCTGTGTTCTCTTGTGAAATGCGATCCCCATATAAATGTGCTGAAGTTCTGGGAAGTAAGAAATAGGAATTGTGCCATCTTTCTGCATGTTCAGGGCCACCTTGTGTCAATAGAGATGCACAGCACCACCATGGTCTGAGCCTTCCCTCCCAGTGGTCAGGCATCCATCCATACAGTGGGTACATTGAACAGTGGGTACATCGGTCTGCAGTATATTTTCCCAAAGCCAAAAGCATGGTAGTGACTGGGCTGAATGATGATGAATGGAAAGATTGTGATGATATCTTACAAGCATTGGATGTAAGCTGGGCTTTTAATGATGGGAGAACAAGACTGTTCAAGAAGACCCTGGCTGAACCTGTCTACAGCTGAAAGATCTACAGGACTTGCTATTTTGATGCAAAGGTGGGACAAGATCCTTGGAAAACCAATTGTGAGAATTAGAAGTGGACTCTGTCACTGTTTAAGCAACTTTACTGCCTCCCTTTTGGGCATTTATGGGCTGCTGCTTGGAGCTTTGTGATATTACCGGAACGTGTCAGTTGCCTCTGTTGCATTTGTCCTTCAGTCCTTTATTCAACCAAGAACTCCCTCGTCTCTCAGGGGTGTGTGCTGCTGGGAGTCACCTGCATGGTGAATGAACCTGTAGGCAAGCTCTTGAAGCAGAAAGAGGTAATATCTACCCCTTTTAAAGATGTAATCTCTATAGGTACTCTGATACTTGTCCTATCAAGACCTAGAAGGATTCCCTGGAAATCTGGTGTTGAGATGGAAGGACATGAAACGACATTTTTATGGCTGCAGGTACTTCTGTGGAGGGGAGTGGGAGCCTGTGTATGCCACTATAGATACTGCAGAAGACAAAAAAAATTGTGCTACCACTGCTTGTAACTATGTACATGAACTCAATAGCACCCCATTGAAAAGGACCAGTTAGAGTTGCTCTTCCATGACTTGGTCTCATCTTAAACCCACACTTTTTTCATTTATGCCTATCAACAGTCAGACTACTGGCTGCATCAGTATGGGTCCTTGAAAACCATTAGCCTGGTAGTATTTCAGTAGCTTGGAAACCATAATGAAGAGTGCCACCTACAAAAATTAGTGCTGGGTAAGATGGTAGCTCCCATCTCAAGCCGAGTCTGAGAAGGTTGAGCTTGCTGGCTTGGCAATGTGTGCGCACGTACATGGCAGTACATGGCAACGGTTGTTAACACAATTAGATTTGTCATACTGCGGGCTATATAAGGGATGACACCATTACATCCCTTCTCCCACAGAGTTCATCAGTCCGGCATGGGAAAGGTTTATCACCTGAACAAAGCTGTTGCACTCATCAGAAGCTGAAATACAGAAAATTTTCAAAATTTAGTGTCAGAAAGTATTTAGCTGCTTAGTGTACATATTTCTGCGTTCTTCTGCCACACATTAGCTGTTCATTCTTCCAACTTTAATTTTGCTTTTCCTTATTTTACGATATTTGATTTTTTTTTCATAACTTGTGATGTTTTTCCATGTTTGATAAGGAGACATGAAATGTGTCCCACTAAACACTATATGCAGAGATGCTGCTAGAAGAATTTATAGATAGATAAACAAGCCTTGTTTAATTAAAGGCATACCAGCTAAAGAAATGGCTAATGAATTCTTTAAACTTCGCTCTTGTGGACTTAATTCGAGATACCATAGTTAGTTAGTCTTCAACTTTGATCCAGAAGTACATGTATTCAATTTCTGTCTCCATTTCCAGACCCACCTGTCACACATAAATAATAATCAGGGATAGTTTTACCTTTCCTAAAATAAGTTTAGAAGTGTGAAAGGCTCATGTTGGCCACTGGAGGTCTCTGTAGCTCTACAAAAAAAAGAGACCCATTAATTAACAACTGATTGGGGAAAGGTTTAAAGATAGAGCGTTCTGGGACTTTCTGTGTTTACGGTGTGAAAACTGTGGGATAAAACCAATAAAATCGTATTGCAAAATGTGACATATTTTGGCACATATTTTTTTCAAATTGTGCATGTTTAGGATTTATTTTGAGCAAATAGTGTAGGAGTCCACTTCCCACGTGCTCCTTCTCTACGTGCTGTGAAGATTTCAAGTGCTCGGGGTGAGAGAGGAGGCACTAGGCTAGTGCCCGTCCTCTCATCTTTACACAGGGAAGGGATTTTCCTATCAAGAATTATTTCCAGCCTCATGTGACTGTTATCTGAAGCCTCTGCTTCCCTGAGCTGGACACCTCTTTGGGAGACCTAAAGCATGAGGATATAGGAAATGTAGATTACTGTTTTTTGTGATTTCTTGAAATTTCACCTTTGTCCTTCTCTGTGCTCTCCAGACAGGGAAGTGCCACATCTGCCTTCCAGCAGGCAGATGATGTGCTCGGCCACAGCAAGCCCTGCTGCACCCAGGCTCTTGGGGCAGGACCCAAAAGGAGCTCTCGTTACTCCTGGTCGCTGATGTAGAAGCAAACATGGTAACTGGCTACAGCTGCTCTGTCACCGAACTGCCTTGACATAAAGTTGTTACCTGCTGCATGTATAGCAGTGACACCAAGGGAGGCTGCAAAACCTATCTGAAAAGGTGGTTAGACTTTCTGGCCTTTATCCTGCCCTGAGCTCCTTGCTGCTGCAGCGGTACTGCCATCAGCTGTTGAGCCGGCCAGTTTAAAGCCAGCTCGGGAAGGATGAAATTTTGGCAGTAATACACAAAGTGCTTTCCTGCAGCAAAGCACTTTAACATATGCTCGTGCTCAGGCATAGCTATGTCCCTGACTTCAAATGGTGCGTAAGAATAGGGTTGGAGAATGTAAAAACTTTTTAAAAGACACAAAATCGGTTAAGTTCTAGTACGAGGGTGCTTATGAAGCTTCCTGCCTCTTGTACTCTAATAGCTGCTCTTTGGAGATCTCTCACAGGAAGACACAGACCTTGTCTCAAGAAAGCCTTCAGTTAAAGACAATCAGTGAACAGTTAATATGAAAAGTGTAAGTGAGGGAAAATGCAGAGGGAGTGAGATTCTGCTCCAGTAGATCCACATCTACTAAAAGCACTGAGATTGAGGTTCATCGTACCCACGGTACAAGCCTCAGTTTCCTTTTACAGTTTAGCTCTGAGGGGATTCCTCGTCTCTGCCTCCTTTGAACTGTGCAGAAGAAAGCATAAGAGTGAGCGAGGGTTGACACCTCCCTGGTACAAAGTACCCACCTTTAGGTGACAGTCGTGCCCAGCGGTGAGTAAGAAGAGCTCTGCTATCAGCAGCACGAGAGACTTGGCTTAGAGGAATCTGCCTGTTTCGCTGGGAACAGGCTTGTTATAAGTGAGGCAAGCTGGCAGACCAAATGGCAGAAAAGGTCACAAATGTGGTGCACTTCAGAGACAAGCCATGGTCGCACACATCTCTTTCTCTGAGGGAGGTGGTAACAAGCCACTTTAATAGAAAATTCATGCATGCTTAAGTGTTGGTTGTTTATTATGTATATTGACATCTGACATGTGATTATGCAAAAAACCCTTATGCACGTGTCTGGACACTGATAATGCAAAGGGTGGCTAATAGGCTTGGTAGACAAGTGTGTTGTGGATTAAGATAAAAGATGACCAAATCATGGAGTCGAAGCCTACAGATTCATCTGTCTGCATATGTACTTATACTGCATGCACTCAGCATGTCATGCCTGTAATGGGCTCATGCAGAGAACAACAGCCCTGCAAGGTATGTGGGGTAGGTATGTAATATGTCTGTTACTGTACTGCAGCTGCTGGGTTTATGTCTGTATCTCAATAAAGAAGCAACAAATTTGGAAAGGGCTTGAGATTTTGATGTTTCCATTTCAGATCATGTGTTGCCTCATTTTCCCTGGTGACAGAATGTCCAAAAAGCCTCTTTGTTTCCTGTGAGGGATGCTCAAAATGGTTATGAATGGGGCCTTCATGAGTGTCCATCAACCCCTCCCTTAGGAGTATTGCCACTGAGGTCACATATTTTTAAGACTGATGTTATCTGTTAGAGTTGTTGGCTGTCTTCATGGACTCACAGCAACTCTCACTCATCTAAGGAGCTGTTAGGATGTTAATATCGACATATTTGACTTCACTAGGTGCGTAAATGCGATCAATACATCATTAGAATTGAGCCCTGAGACAGAGTTTGAAGGAGGATAGAGAAATGCTATTCCAGGACAGTTCATTGCACGTGTCCCATGCATAGAAGATAGCTAGTGTAAAAATGCCTGTGAAGACATTTGGGAAAAATGGGAAAATAGGGGAATAGGCTCGTGGCTGGTGTCATTGCTGGGCAATGGTACCACAAGGTTTACGGACCCTCTGGCACAAAGGGGTTACTAAATCTTTGCCTGCCACAAGGCTTGTCTCAACAGGATTACAGACAGAAGGGAGAGGCTGGTACAAAGGACACCATGTGAGGGTCATGGTGTGTGCTCTGCTGCTTCCAGCTGGCAGAAACTGGAGAGGTTTAAAATGCTGACTTTGAAGTTTGATCTGATTTACTAGCCTTCTGAGTTTTTTTCTTTGAAAGTCAAGTGTGGGAAGAGACCTTATTTGGGGCTGCAATTTTCATTCCACTGTGCGAGCCTAGGTTTGAGTCACATCAGAGACAAGCAGAGAGCAGTGGGACCGAGTTTTCTCGGAGGGGCCTGGAAAAGCCTGCCAGGAAAAGGTGTCTAGGCTGAATGCGGAGGTCAGGCTGAGTCTGGATGCTGTACCTGGGTTTCCCGGACAGACCTGGAGAAAAAAGGACAAAGAAGCTGCCAGGTGCAGCGGTGATGCCTGGCAGGGGGGAGTGTGTGCATGCAGCGGTCTGGGCGGCACGTGCAGAAGGGTGAGTCCCAAGGGGTGGGCGCTGGTGCCCCTGCTCACTATTGAGAAACACCCTTCATTCCTTTTCAGAGAGAAAATGGAAATCATGCACTTAACAACTCGTCAGCCAACTTGGTTGTTTTCAAAATGTTTTGTGTTTACACTCTTTTTCTACCATTCAATTTGAATATCATACAGGGAGAAGGATTTCAGAGGAAGACAAGGTAGTTTGTAAGGGATTTGCAGCAAGGATTTCACCATAGGACAACTTCTCAAAGGAAATTTTTTTAGAAAAGTTAATATTTGATCCTGACCTCCAGTGTAATTTGGAAAATCAGCTCTCTAGCTGCTGATTAGAAAGTGTGGCTGACAACTCTATAAAAACCAGCCATGGAGAGCAGGTTTTTATACCAAACAGGAAACCTGGCATCTGAAAGACATTATCCATCAGTCTGTCCTTAGCACCACATCAACATCTCCAGGAGAAGCAGGACCAAACACAGGGCAACGTACCTGGAGCTCAACTTCACTAATTATTGGTAACTGACTGAGTGATTTTGGGCAAACCTCTGTGCTCCTGCCTCTGTTTTCCTATCAGTCAAATATGTTTTTTCTGCCAAGTGCTACAATGTCTGCCTTCTCTAAGACACTCCAATATTTTCAGTCTTTTTACCAGTTCTTTTCTCTGTTTTTCCAGGACAGCCGCTTGACCTGTTACTATACATTTGACAGGGATATCTGACAGCCATGGCATAAGCTGCCTTTGCCTCCTAGATCTTCCGAAGGAGCCTACAATGCATCTCATTCTCTGTAAGGCTGTGTCACACCTCCTGTTTCACACGGACCTGTGTCCACCATGGTGGCACATCTGAGAACAATAACCAAAACCTGCTGGGTCTGTGGTTTCAACCTACTCATGTTCTCCCTGCTCTTTCTACCAATACCAATCGTAATGTAACGGTAGGTGTAACTTCCACCCAACCTTTAGCTGGTGGGGATGAGCAGATTAAAGCAAGTCATCTTTGCCTACACTTGTGAGCCTGGTTCAGTGAAAAGTTGGTGCTATTATGGGTCATGAAACATAAGAGAAGGAAGTGCTAGTGATAACTGGATATGTCAATCCGTGCCAATAGCATCACCAAATCCTTTCTTGGGCCCTTCATGGCAGGTTGCCTTCAGAGGAACAATTCGGTCTCTCGCTTTTTCTTCCCCTCTAGTGGACTCTGTCCTGTGTAACCTGATATATTGCTTCCTTTTATTCCTCTGAGCTTTCTGAGGGTACATTGTCTCCACCGGGATGATTTAGAAGCACAGGCAGGTTTTGGGGCTGTTACTGTCATCCACGAGAGGTCGTGGTCAGAGCCCCGCTCAGCTCCAGGGCTCAGGCACATCAGTCACACAGGCTGCATGAAGTCCTCTTCTTACCAAAACATGTGAGCCTTACCTGCTGCTGCTGCAGATGCTCAAAGCATTGCCACAAACGCAGGAACACCGTAATGGTCTTTGCCAGGACACCTCTACAGTAAGAGTGAACCTGTTTCCATGCTTCACTCTCACACAGAGGTGGAAGGATTGCCCTCGCCTTCTATCAGAGCAGCTCCATACAAGACAAGGGAAGGGGAAAGTGCCTCTGCTCTCCAAACCTGGCTCCCTTTCTGCTGGGGTGGACATGCCAGGACAGACTGCCAGCCTCCCTGTTCTCTCCCTTCTCCCTGCCTGCTGGGGCTGTCCTGAGGGTCCAGGCTTTCTCCCAGCCAGCAAATGCTCTGTTGCATTTAGACCTTGCTCTGCTGGAACTTGTTTCTGCCAGGAGCTCGGACATGTGGCCATCCTCTGCAACCACTTGCACATTCCTATTTTTAACATTATAAATTAAAAAAAAAACCACCCCCAAATGAACAGGTTGTCATCTCTGAGCTAGCCACCGGTTAAGACACATCATTCCCCGCCTCAGCTTGACAAGGTTTGGCAGTGTGTGTGACAAAGACCCAGAAAGAGGGTGCAGATGGACACGTACATGCAATCATTCATGTGCTAATGTGGTGTGTAGCTCGTTGCTTTGGTGGAAGCTCACTTCCCTGGCTTACTTATCTTGCATGGGCAATGGAGGCATTTTCTCTGATTGATTGCTCACAGTACTGTGTGTTCTTAAGTCACTGAGGGTGGGCAATTAGCAGGGCTTGTTTCTAGCTGTTGGGATTTTGGTTGCAACATGCACAATTTTGCACAGGCTTCTGAAAAGTCCTCTCTCAGAATTAAAAGATCACAAGGAAATTTCATCTTTGTAAATTTTTTTTCTTAAAAGCAAACAAACAAAATAAATCTTTCTATGTTTTGTTAAAAAATTGCTGAGGGCCGTATCCTGGACTGCTGTTCTCACTTCTCTGTGGTAGATACTACAGTAACACATGATCATACATATCCAGCCCATCTTTCACTACACATTGTACACGGTGAATAATAATGTCTGACTGTGGGCCACAGTTTAGAGAACATAAAGTTGGGCAATTTGCAGTAAAATTTGGATTTAGACACGTTACTGCTAGTCTTCATCATTCCCAGTATAACAGACAGTGGAAAAAGGCATTAAAATAATAAATTGTCCACTGAAAAAGCTGTAAATCCAGACTCTGCTATGAATTTAGCACTGCAGAACTGCCTTAATGAGCCATGGGCTGCCACCTACTGACATGCTATTCAGCAGGAGACTGAAAGCAAGAAGGCTGTAATGTTAGCAATGTTACGGGACTCGCTGGCAAGCTGCAGAGGTATGAAGAAATAGGTAAGGAGGAAAACCATTAGTCTGTTCGTGTTTGGAGCAGGAAATAACAGCTGCAGCTCAGGGAGGTAGTGTTGTCATACTATAACTGCTTAAACATCGCATAACTTTGTGATAAAATTTTTCCTTAGGATTTATTTGCCAGTGCCCTTCACCTTGCAAAATGGGCATGATATTTGGTCAGTGCAGTCGCACCAGAGGAATGGATACTGCAAAGACAGAGGCAGGTAGGCATTCATTCGGCCCAGTACAACTTGAAAAGGTTCGAGTCTGAGTCAATATGCTCAAAAATAGAAAACAAGAAGAGCCACCACTTTTGCTTTTTAGACAAGTCTCAAGATCATGAGAGCTTGATTTAGCACTGGTGAAATCTTCAAATGATCAATACCATAACTGTCTAAGCAATTGAGATGCAACCAGAATTGTTGAAGAAAGTGTACTCAGAGCTGGGAATCAGGAATGTATCTATTACTAAGGGTATTGTTATTATTTAACATTATAGATGTAATTACCTTAATAAAGGAATAATTATATAATATACAATATCATTTTGATATTAAGAAGCATTTAGATTTTAGTATTTAGATATTAAAAGTAATGCAAAATTTCCCTGTTGAATGGGCAGTTTAAAGAATTACACTGGTTATACCACCAGGGGAATTCAGTTTCTGCATGAAAGAACCCAAGCTTTAAACAGCACAGCAAAGGGTTTTAAAATGAAAGCAAAGGTAAATTATTTTTCACTTCCATTTTATGTCTGCCATTATGGGAGGTACTGATGAATGTGTATTTCCCAAAACATTTTCACAGTGCGTGCAGGAAAAGTTTAGATCACTATCTCTGGACTGGGATTTATCTTGCATAGTTTCAGACACTTGCATTGTCATCTTCTACATTTTCTGCTAGATAGCAGACTTCTTGAGTGCCTTAAAATAGATGCTTGAAAACGCGATTCACCTGTCCTGCTTTAAATGTCTGCCTAAGGATGAGATGAGTCATGTTCCTTGCTGTTGACGGTGAAGGGAACTGACACAGCAAGTTCAGATGAGCCCACCCCTTCTCTCATCTGAGTCCTGAGAGCAGACATGGTTGGAAACAGTGACAGAACATTTCCCCAAGTACCCTACCACTTTCTCCTGCCCTTGATTTAGAAAAGCTATACAGAAAGGGGGATTCAATTTCTCTAACCGCGTCTACAGGATCTCTCATGAGCAGCTGTGAGAGCATTTGACAGCACAAGGTGCCCGCTGATGCCCAAAAGCTTTGCCTACTTTTGGGCATGCAACCTGCAGGCAGCTCATCGGGGTGGCGGGGATCTCACGGTCTGCTGTCCTTGTGGGGTGCCCTTCACTTGTACCCAGGCAGTGCTGGCAGCTTCTGCCCATGCAGGCTTTGGCTCTTGGTTTAGCGTGGCAGTGGGCCAGCTCTCAAACACTATACAGACATATTTCTCCTTCCAATTCTTGGCTTTTCTGTTGTCAGGAGAATCAAAAAAGACCAACCGGGGTGATAGTTCTTGTGAGGAGGACACACAGTCACCAAGATCCTGACTGAAACAAGCAATTATTTCCAGGTGAGAACATTTCAATGACAAGCTGCCTTAGGATAAGAGAACAAGAGGAGGGAAGTGGGGGACACAGTCCATCTAAATGAGAATATGCTTCAGAAACTTGCAAATTTCAATGGAAAACTAATGAAAATTTAGCCTTAATTTTTTCCCTGTAACTGGCCCCCTCACATCTTACAGCTGATCAGTAATTTGCTTTGACATTTGAGTTGCAAAAAGAAGGGGGAAAAAGGGAAACTCATGGCAATATGCCACCTAATTATATCTACCACACAAAATCACTGCTTCAGCTGTATCTGACAAACATCAGGGAAGCTTTAAACCTAACTATGCATGAAATTTCTAACAGACTTACCACATGTGTGAAAATTCCCTACAAAACATTAAAAAGGATAAATTCTACACTTTATTGTGTTCTAATTAAATAGACGATGAGGCACCGTATCTGTTTTTTTTTTAAAGCCTTAGATTCTTGCATATCTCATTATAATAATTAACAATACCACTGCAAGTGAAAATCAGTTTTGAGGGAGCTGATGCCCAAGTTGTCATGAAAGGGAATAGTGAGGAGAATTGCTTTCTACGTGGAGAAAAGCAAGCTGTGAGATTTCAAAAATAATTATCATGACTCTGAAAAATCTGCTTGGCAGCTCATTTCATTTGGGGTTGCCATTCTTTCTTTTCAATGATTTCTTGCTAGGTCTAAATACAGACCTCCAGTCTGAAGTTAATTCCCCACCCCAACTTTTAAACCCTCTTTTGAAGAGAACTGGGAAAGAATTATGTTTGGTGACTTCCATGATACTGGGCATTTAACTGCATTTCATTTTCACTCCTGGATCTAGACTTCAAAGTGCCACAGAGCTATTAATCCATCCTCCAGTGTTTGCCATTTATTCCTACTATAAGTTCTTGTTTTGCTGTGGTTAGCATCAGAAAATGCAGGCTAGCCTTAGCAGGGGCGTCAGGAGCATGTGTCCAAGGACTTCAAGTCTGAGGTCTTGCTTTTGTGACTGTTTGTGCAAATGCCTAATTTCACTCTCCTTAGTAGTCCCAATGTATGCATTAAGTTATATTATTTTTTAATAAGAAGGGAAAAATGAGGAATCATTATAAACAATTTCAAATGTTAAGCCTTGTCGTAAAGAATCCCTCGATGCTTTATAATGTAGAAATAGCGCTCTGTTGATCACATATAGTGCTTGCCTAGTTTGTTTTTAGTGTGCTGCTATGGGGAGTGTCAAGGGTATTCCTGTAAGGGGAACTGGAAGGAGAAGTGCATATTATGGGCCACTGTTAGGACTACATACTTGAAACAAAATTAAGCTGTGCTCTTTTAAATTTTATCTTGGCTCTACCTCCTGGAAAAAAAAAAAGAACAAAAACCACAGAGGGTTACAACCACCCAAAAAGAATGGCTTGAATGGAGATGTTGCTGGTATTTTTCTAATCTAATTGAAAAAGTATTATTTTGTGAAAGACATGACATTAAGCAATTTTTTTCTCCCATGCTGCCTATTTTGCTTGCAAAGTTTACCTTCTAAAAGGTAATCCTTGATGCCAAATCTCTTCTGAAAACACGCTGTAAGCATGTGCGTGGCTAGGAGCGTGGCAAAATGTGGTCAAAAGGAAGCACAGGCAGACGGGGAAGAAGGTCTCCCTTCCCCCAGTGAGGAAGAGGGCCAGAAAAGCATATGGAAAGATGGGGTTTTGGAACAAAAATTGTCTCTCTAAAGTTCTGGTTGCAGAACATGACACTTGTCAAAAGAAGACCTCTTTCTTTTGTTGTGTTTCTTGGTCCCACCTGTTTGCTGCCTTCGTTTGTCTTTCACTACCTTGATGGCGAGCATTTAGTGGCAATGACTGTCTTCTTGTGTAGGTGTGGGGTTTTTTATGCACATAAGCAGAGGGGGATGTGATGCTTTCTGTCTTAGCATAACAGTAATTAATACTGAGATGACTGTCACTGGATGCAGCAGGGATTCTGCCTTAATTTGAAAAGGTGTATTGAAAATGTTACACATATATCTGCAGCTATTGTATAATGACAAATTTAAGAGTAACAGTGAAAGTCTCTTTGGTTTATACAAGACTGGTTACATCTGTTGACCTGTCCATAACTGCTCCATGAGGTTTTTTATATTTATATTTCCATAGATTTACACTGTATACTCCGGGGGCCTTTTTTAAAAGATGTGACATTACTCCTGCTATCTCTCCACTTATGGACAGAACTTCAAAGGAAGTTCTCTCCATAAACATTAATGTGGGGTAATGCTCAGCTTTTCCACATCTAACTAGAAGAATAGGGAAGATATGATTCTGAACCCTTTGGCCTGGAGACAAAATATCCCATATCTTGGGCAAGTGCTCAGACTGCCAGGCAGTGATACAAAATGAAGGCCCTGGTCCTTCCCCCCTTGCCCTGTTACTGATGGACTCTGGGAAGCTGACATGTGAAGTCTAGGGTTTGCTGTCCTCAGATGTGGGGTCCAAATTCCTCCTTGGTGTCCTAGGACTGTCCTGCACCAAGTTACGTGGACAGTGACACATGACAGCTGATGTTTTGAAGCAAAGCAAATTCAATGTCGCAGAGATCAAAATTCTCTTTAGAAAACTCTTTTTATTCCAAAGAACATATCCTAATTGCTTTCTAGTGGACATGAATGTACTGAAAGGAGACCCTGCTTATAACATCTGAAGGACGAAAGCCATCCCTAGTGCTCAAACCACACTGAAACACTGTTTTCCTCGCTTACAACTCTGAACCGCTCTCGTCTTCTGCTACTGTATTTATTGTTTAACTGAGATTAGTCCATTATTTAGCAAAGCAACTTGGGAGGCAGTTTTTAATAAAAGATACTATACCAAATAAAGTTTATTGTATTATAAAGCTGCTTGTTGCAACCCGAATGTTACTACTGGCAAATCAACAACAAAACCCAAGTGATGATTTGTACATTCTGCTCTTACTATCAGAAAATGAATTTTGCTCCTTAAGTGTTCGATACTAATTTTCCTCCTCATCACATGCTAGTCAAAAGTAGCAGAACAGAAAGGCACTGCCATTTCTTTGCCTGGTCATTACAGAAAAATCCATCTACCTATGTACTTCTGTGCAAAACGTCTATTGAGGCATTAATGGCCATTGCATGAGTTTGATCCCTTGATGACTGACTCTCTCCATTTGTGGAAAGCAGAGTTGTCTCTGTCACTCCATTTATCCTGCCATAGCTCTGACTCATCTTTTAGACTTTTGTCACCCCATGCCAATCACCAGCTTTGGTCACATGAGTCTGTTATTTCAGTAAGTGCGGGAAAACTGATATGATGGACAAGCTACAGAAAATGATGTGTACAAAAATCACACTTTTGATTTCAGCTTTTTTGAATGTGTTCTCTCTATCAGCTAAAATAAAATGACCTTTCTATGACTACTTACAAAAGTTATTGATTCTTTAATCAAAACTTTTGCAACACTGTAAACTTTGAAACATAAATATATTTATTATCCATGACTTTCAAAATAAATGTACATCTCAGGGCATTGGGAAGAGCAAAAATGCTTTTCGTATACTGCTGAAAGAAAAAGTTAAAGGATTATTTTTGGCCTTTTTACCAGAAGGCTTTTATTTTTCTTACAAGCCTATAGACATTGTGCGACCACTAAGTATCTGTTTATTACTTTTATTTCCCCTGTTTTGCTGCATCCAGGTGGATGCTGCCACCCCCACTTTTGCTGCCTCAGCTACTGCTCTGTTAGCACGGAATGCTGCTGAGCTCTGGGCAAGCTCTCAGCTCAGCTCAGCCAACTGCACTGGGTTTATCCAGACAGCGTGGCTCCCCAGAGACCTCCTCAGATCCTCCAGCTCTGCTACTTGGCTTCTAGTGTCTGGACTTTAAGTATTTGCATTTAAAATGTAATGTCTTCCAATCCTTACAGAAATGGGACAAATAGATACATAGTTTGGTCCCGAGTTTGAGTATGAAATACTTTAGCAGTCTAGGCTATAAATCCTTGAGCTGGATGAAGGGAGAGTTTATCAGGGAAAAGATTAAGTTTAAACCCAGCGTTTCCATGTCGATAGCAGCATTATTATTGCCATCAAGCACATGCACTGCATATCTCACTAGTAAGTAGCTCTAGCATGTCATTCAGCTTCAAGGTCTGTTCAAAGGATTTTTTGTTGTGCTCTTGTTAGCTTTGGATTGACCTTGCTTTCTTGCCCTTAAGTTTTTGCTTGTCTGAGGGACGAGTTTTAAAATAATTTTATAAGCATTTACAAAGACAAAGCTAAATCTACTCAGGCTATCTCACGTCATGGTGCACAAATACTCCAGCTGAAAATTCAGGTATGTTATACGGTTATATTTTAAGTATATATATTTATATATACACATTTCAGCAGGTTAATATTTAATATTTGGTTTGTCTTATTTAGGTGTGGCTGTTGCAAGGGGAAGAGCATTGGTGTTCTCATTGGCTGAAACTTCATTGCAAGCAGATACTTGTACATTCACTCATACTTTCCCTTAGCCTCTGCAGTTAACCTGATCCAGTTTCCCATGGTGCTTCTTAGTGGCTAGCCAAGGCCCTGGGGTGTGGAGCTGGGCTTCTGCCCAATATGTTTGTGTGATTTGTGCGTGCACATGCAAAGTATATCTCCAAACCCCTTCTTTTTTTCAGATTACACAGACTGACATCTTCAAGGATTTACATCATGTCCTCTTTTTTGGCCTCCAACAGTGCTGCTCTTTCTGAGACTTCTCAACAGTGTCTCTCTCCCTCATCCTTACCACGGGTGACACTCTTTCTTAGTCCTACCAGCAGTGTCGCTGCTGTTTAAGACCAATTGTGCACTGCAGCTGTTTCTCTTATCACATGCTGAAGGTTGAAACTACTGGACCTCTACAAACCCATTGTTCTTTGGCCAGTTCCACATGTGCCTGATCACTATCATGCACAAACGATCTTCCTTCCACTTGTTCAATGTCATGCACAAATGATCTTGCATGCACCTTGTGATCAAAGCACATTCACCTTCATCAGCCGCATAGTGAGCCTAACAAGTAGAACATGCTGGAGCATTTGTTGATTAATGAAGTTGTTTTACACATAATACCTGTGTGGTATTTTGGTATTCCTGAACATTGAAGACCAAAACAGTAGTATATTTGCATAAAGCAAATGAATGAAAGTCTTCGCAGTCCATCTTCTTAATTCCTTGTCAGTCTTGGTTGGTCTTGGTAAAGGGTTTGAAGGATATTGGCACAGATCTCTGCATCTTGGGTTTTTATAATCTAGCATCCTTAAGTGACATACTATATACTTTTAAATTATTATTCTTGCTTGTTTGCAGCCCTCCAGCCATTTCCTACAGATATTTCAGTATTAACAGTCTATCCACCTCTCGCTCGGCCTCAGAATTACGGCCCCTCAAGTAGGCGTTATCCCAGGATCTGACTTTAGGTATCTACTGTAAGTGCTCAAATTAGGAATCAGCATAGACAGTCCAGGGAAAGAGTTCAGATGCTGCTTCTCTGTGCAGACAGCCTAGGTTTCCAGCTCAGGAACCTGCCTTAGACTCCTTAAGCTGGATTGTGTTGCAGCAGGATGGGGCTGTTCACTGTATGCTTTGAAATTATTAAGTAGTTAAACATGTTCAACTATACATCATTATCTACTGACTGTAAATCAGGTGAACAGTTTTCAATTGTGTAAATAATCTGTCCTATCTTGCACATTTGTTTAAATGAAAACCTGCAATTGGGATGGGAGACTTTTGCATTTTGCTTGGCAAAGTCTTGGTGATAAACTTTGGTGGCCAGTGTTACAAATATCGTTGCAGTCATATAGAATAATAAATTACCACTTGAATTGAAACTATGTTTGCTGAATGATTTTTCTTCAATGCATAGGACTTCAGATGGTTTGAAAAATGGACTGAAATTGCTCTTGGTTGTACAACAACATTGATCCCCATAAGATGAAAAACCTCTCATATCTCCTTTTAAAAGCCTAGTGTGTTGCCGTAAAATGAATTGTTTCATATGAATGTCTTAGTTCTATGATTAATGATAAAACTGAATAAATTTTTTTTATGATACAGGAAAATGTTTAGCTCCGTCCAGTAGAAAACGCCAAAAGGAGAGGTGGGAAGTTCATCAAACAAGCAAGAAAATTTGAGAGAGAAGAATTTTGTGGTGACCAAAGATTACAGTTTTGCAAATTCTGGCTTTTGCTTTGGTTGCTTGTCTCTATATAATGCTCCCATTAAGTGTAATTTGTATAACTGTGATGTCAATAGGTGTAGAATGAAAAGCGCTGCAGAAAAGTAGGTTTTGTGCGTGTAAGTGTATGATGGCTTTATGACTTCATATATGTTGGGAATGGGTTCAGGCAAAGAGTTTGACACATAAGCTTTAGAACGATAGTGTCTGAGGAATGGCCCTGTGTTCTCTGAACACAGCAGTGCCTCACGCCAGAACAAGCGGAGCTCTGCACTCATGGCTTGCTCTGTGGCAGCTCCCTTGCTCCTTGGCTCTCTCTTAGCCTAGCCATGTCTCCAGCCGTTGCCGCTCCTGTTACTCTTTACTCGTGGCTACAGCAGTGCCCCAGCAGCCTGAGCTCGCCTTTTGTGACCTCAGGCCCTACCTGAAGCACGCAGAAGTGGTTACGGTGCAACTCATATGTGCCTTTTGGGATTCTCCAGGGTACCAGAGACAGCTACCTGGGCCTGGCAGATATGCCACAGGACTTAGGAGAGATCTGTGCCTCTTCCAAAGGGGCAGGTGCAGGCCAGGTGGGTACTCTGGGGCATCTGAAATAGTGCTGGCTACCAGTGCTCGGGCAGCTAAATCACACTCTCAGACCCCCTCTATAATCAAGGGGGAGCAATAATCATTTTTAGAGGATGGTTCAAGATACTAGGTAAGTTGAATCATGCTGCTATTTTTTTTTCCTATCGACTGCAGAAGACTCTTCAGATGATAATGCTTCTAATGCTAAGCATCTCAGTTTGATTAGGTCTGGGTTTGTATATCTAGCTGTTCCAGATGACACAGTAACTGTGCAGAAAAGCATATGCTGATTCTAATTAGTTTCTGATTAGACCCAGGCAAAGTGTTTTTCTCTGAATAACGTATTTACAAAAAAATCCCTACCGTTTCAAGGTGGCTGAAAATAATTCATGATATTTGTCTCAGTTTTGCCAAAAGACTGGGTTGCATAAAAGTGACAGCAAGCTGTAAGGAAAAGTCAGAGGAGTTTACTTTGATCTTTTTTGAATTGGTTGTTCCCACATGTGTCTGCTGGATGAGGTTCTCATACCAACAGGAGCAAAAGGGGACAGACACCACATTGCCAGAGGAGGACACCTGTGCTGCCTCTTCTTCCTCATACCCCTGCAGCTTGCCTGCTGATAGTCATTCAAAGCCTTATTCTCTTTACTCTTCAAATCCTGATTAGAAGCCTTGATGATGGTGGGTTGGCTGGTAGACTGAAGCTGCGGTACCTCATGCCACTTAACACTGCTTCTCTCTGCTGCTGGTTTGTTTTTATTCACCCGCTGCCTCGGAGCAGAGGTCAGCTCGCTGGAGGCAAGTCTGGCCTCCCTGTGCTGAGGCTGCACCTCTGCCTCGCTCAGGGTGCTGCAGACAAGGGTTCACCTTCTTCCCCTCCCTAAAGATTGTCTCTTCTTGTCCTTCCCAGGGACATGGGGTGAACATGACGGTCCTCTGATAATGTTGCCTCAGCCTCTTCTGCTGACGCTGCTACCTTTGTACATTTAAGCCAAGAAAGACCTGGCTTAGAGAGGGGATTGGGGCTGGTTTCCCTCTTAGTGAGTCATTCTTGTTCTGCATTGAGTATTTCAGAATATCGCACAAAGCAGAGAGGCAACAACGGAAGGGATTACAACCCCATCAAGAACAGCCCACAGCCTGTTAGTTAGGAAGCTCTCCTGGAGCAGGGCGATCCCTTACGTGGGACCCACATGCACCCACATTACATGGGTGCTGTAACTGTCAGGCTGCTGGCCGCAAGACGTGCTGCCTCCTTCAGCAGGCTTGTGAGTCTAGCCATTTGTTTTCATTCCCTTTCTCTTTTTTTTCCTCTGGAGAGCAAATGTCAGGATGACAGCACATTTTTCAGGGGTATTGTTTTGCTGGCTTGTTTTGACAAGGATTGGTGCATAGCACGGCTCCATCCCTGGGAACATGTCTGTGTGTGAAATAATGAGCAGCAGCCATTGCAGAGCTTTCAAACTCTGCACAAAAAAGGCAGGGGTAACCTGAGATATCTCAGCCTAAGCAGCCAGGACTGCCGAGGCTTTAAGAAGCACCTAATTCTCTCCATTAGCTACACAGGGAATAAACAACGAGTCTAGGGGAGAAGGACTGCTTCCCTCAGTGCTGATCCTATCTAGCTGCAAGACAAATGTCTAAGGGGGAGGGCCAAATGCTCTCCCCCCACCTTTGCTGTATGCATTGGCAAACGCTACAAAAAGCAGATGCAGTGACATTAAGATACAGTAATAAAGTATTAGTAAGAGACCTTGGGAATTCAATTCACTTGGGAACTTGAGTAAATTGCCTTTTAAGGGCTTTCTGTGTATCAACAGGGATTGCTGTAGAGGGGATGTTTAATTTATTTACTTGCTGTATTAAATTAGATAATTTACACAAATTATCAGCCATAAATTGGCCATGGAGGAAATCAACCCAATCTCTATGAATTAGTTTATATGTGACCTGTTTTAAGCTACCTGATAGGATTTTGATGCATAATTAATTAATTAAACAGGACAAATGTTGTCACTCTGAATGAGGTTCTAGCTTACTCATCTTACGAATCACAGCTGTAGGTATTCATCTCATTGGCCATGCATTACTCCATGATATACTCATCTGAAAGACTGCTCACTCTCTAAAAAAATTTATAAAATATTCTATTTGATACCCATCAACCCAGTTGCTTATTTCTGTACCGCTGAACTAATTTCCTCTGAGGTAATTGAGTCAATCAGTTTCTCATTATTTAGCTGATCCAGCTTTGGCATTTTAATTTTAGATATTCAATAATTTTTAGTCTATCAGCTTCTAACTTTGATATACACATCTGTTTAATACTGTATATTAACAATTTCCTTATTATTAATTTTGATGCAGTTGATATTTTATCACTAAGAAACACTTAACCATTACTTATGAAATTGCCCTGTGTTTTGAATTATTTTTATAATGGGTTTATTATTAATACATATATATAACCTGAAATGTAAAATAGATGTACAGACATCTATATACAAAATTATGGACACTAAAACTCAGTTTAGTGGAAAGTTGAAATAGCTATTTGACGGTGGTTATGGCTAAAGAATAGTCAGATACTTAAATGTCTGTATTACAATGACATTTACAGAATTATCTGTAACTCTTAACATACGTATTCAGCAACTAGAAGAGGGACAGGTACTTAACAGTACGGAGAGAAGATCATGATATACAATATTTACTAAGTAATTTTAGACATAAATTGATAACCATGTGTAAGAATTTGGTGTGAAAGATAGAAACGAGTGTGAAGAGAAAAACGTTCCTACCACACAGTGTCCTCATTTTTCAAAATACTTTCTTTTTGTCAAGGAAGTTGTTCTGCCTCTTTTTTTCCTCTCCATTTAACTGTGGAAACTTTCAGTGTGAAATTGCAGAAAATCCCTTTGCAAATCTGTATAAAAAATCCTTTACTTGCAGCAGGTCTGGAATGCCACCTTTCGAGTTCCCTGGCTTTTGACACTTTAACCCCCTTGTCTTCAAGGATGTGGCTGGGGTAAATTAGCGCTGAAAAGATAACTTTCAAGGCAACCTTGAGTTAGTGTTAGCTTGCTAACTTGGGCCCTGAAGCCATCCTTCAGCTGGAGCTATATGGAATTAGTGCACTCTGCTTGGAAGCTGTTTCGTGGTGACTCGTGATATAAACATATTTTTATTTAAGCACTTTGATCATGCTGTTGTCCTTAAGACACAATTCCCTGTAACTTTGGTGTTATTGGCCAACTTGAATGTGTGGCGCAGTTATGTCCCTATTGCCCAATGACTGAGGGGCATATGCAAACTAATGCTCCTTTACCACAGTGTCCTGGGAAAGGAAAACCCTTCCTGTGCTCTAGCAAGCAGCATCCTCATGACTGCAATGTTCTGGGGGCTGAGCCTTGCCCTGTCCTGACATGATGCCAAGATGAAGGGTGTTACAGTAGATATTGCCCACTGAGGTTCTGCCTACACAGGTGGCCTTTGCTGCTGAACTGCAAGCATTTATTGACTTTATCTGACAATCTGATGTTCATGCTTTACCCTTCTGAGTGCTAAAATACTGCTTGTGAATTTAATGCAGGGGGTGAGTCTGCTGCTGGAACCAGAAATGTGGTGAAAAATACAGCTGCAGCATGAAAAACTAGAAAATCAAGGAAGTAGTGACAACAGGCCAGGCACAAGTCAAGCCAGCTTCTGGGAAAGGTCAGTCCAGTCCATACAAGTGGAGAGGAAACCTTGGGCCAATGAACTCTCATAAATTAACTTTTGGCACTCCATTCCCTCTTGGGACTTTAGACACTGTAACACTAGCAAAATGCAGACAGAAGCTTCAGTTCCTAGTCTCTTCATTTAAAATAAAATAAAATAAAAAAGTTGAACAGAAAAAAAGGCCACCAGAGTGCATAAAAGGGAAGAGATGGTGACTGCTGAGGAATTCTTTCCTCTGTCTCACCTCTCTCTTGTGTGTTGGAAGTTTTATCCCAGTAAACCATACTTTGTTGTCACAGGCTTTACTTTGATGCTAACGCCCCTGAAGACAAGCTCTGTGGACAATAACCTGATAGAGCACCTTCTGCAAAAAGAGGACACCATTCCCAGACAAAACCTCCTCCACTACGGTTCTTCAGACTTAACGATCTTATATGATCATCAAACCCTTCCCAGAGTCCTCTCAGAGCAATTTTTGCCCTTGCAAAATGCCACTTATCTTCCAGCTCTCTGATCCAATGCAGTTGTTGCCTCCCCTGGTTTTCTGCAGTTCTTACCTGCAGTAAGTAGTACTTACTAGTACTACTACTAGTACCTAGTAGCACCTAGTACCTAGGATGGAAGTAAATCATGAGCTTCAGGTCTACAAACCAACTCTCAGAGCTTGGAAGGTCTGAGGAGTTGGCACTAATTCTAGAAATTGAAGTCTCTTATTCATATGCATTCTTGTTTTTGTAGCTGAGCATAAAATACATTGATTAGCGGGCACTTCCAGAGTACTCTTCTCCTACCTGTTAAGGAACAAGGCAAATTAAAAGTTAAATTGAGCTTCATGTATTGTGTGTTAATAGATCAATTTTCACCTAGTACCAGTGGAACAGAGACAGCACTCAGATTGTTTGCTAATGTGTTTCTAATATGAGACAGCCCTTGCAATGTGACATTGTATTTAAAAGTGACCTAAAAGCCATTTAGAGAAAAATTCAGGTGGGATAAAAATGCTGATGAAGTATGTATAAATATTTACATGTTTGTTAAGAAGATGAAACTCAGTACTAATTTTAGCACTGTGGTAATACCAAAGAGGGCAGGATAGTTTTATGGTTATTCTGAACTTTACTTTGAGTGAACATATGGTAAGCATCGCTGAGCTCCAGGTCCTCCACTGTCCTTGGAGAGCAGTATATGTAAAGATGAGATCTGTGATCCTGCAAACCACTCTGCACTGACAGACTGTCACCAGCAAGTTGTCACCAATGACCCAACATGAAATGTCTTCCCAAATTGCCATTCTCTCTGTGCTTTGCATAGTTTCAAGAATACCGGTTGTGAGAAGGCAAGAATGACAAATCAAAACATGGAGAGTAACTTAAATGCAGTGTCATGAGGGGATCAGGCATACATGTGTGTATACATGTGTACTGTAGAGACGTCTATGGCTAGGTTCCTCAGGTCAACTTCCTTTATAGCCAAACAGGAGGAACAAGCATCTCCAGGCTAAAAAAGGGAGGAACAAGCATCTCCCGTCCTAAATAAGATGTCAAGCATAGATCAGACAAACCATATCTGAAAATACATCCGCTAACTAGGCACTTGGGATGACTAGCTTAGATGTGGATTGTAGACATAGGAAAAATCAGGTGAGGATGAATCCCACTATGTCTGACTTCTCGTTTTTCAGAGTGTGTACATTATGGCAATACTTATTGCTGTAGGTGCTTTTGATCAGTCCCAAAAGTTATTTGCTTCTGGCCCTGTCTTTTCTGTTGAGGTAAGCATATGTGTAGCTTTTCTGTTTTGAGTCTACTTTAAGTAGATAAATGTTGCACCATTCCAGTGTTGTCCCTTACTGCATTAAAATTTGTCATTTTCCTTGAGGAGAGAACTGAGCATACAGTGTAGAATTTCATTTCATTACACTTAGATGTGTGTATCAGCAAAAGCTTGTTTTATAGAGCATACTTTATGCAGAGTTGAGGGTCATGAAATACGAGATGGTTTAGCATTTCAGTGGAAACCATATACCACATTTGCTATGTCATTATGCTGCTGAAGAACAATAAGAGAAATTAGTTCACCTACTTACTGTTTATCAGGTACCCAAATGCTGTACTGTTTACTGCTTTTCTGAGCTAGATATATGTTTCTACATCTTTAGAGGAAAAAAAGGATTGAATCTTACTGAAACTTCTTAGTTTCTTAAATCAGGTGAAATGTGGGTTTGTGGCAAGCTACAAAAATATAATTAGAGGAGGCAATACATAACCCTACCAGGAAGTTTAGATCCTTCTGCTACAAAGACATGCATTTTTGTTACAATAGACAAATCTCTTTGTAATGAAGGCAGAGTAGTCTCAAAGCAATTCAGATGCGTTTCTGTAGCAATGATAGAAAGATCACATGGCGCAGTCAATTTTTGTCACATACAAGATATCAGGGCATTTTCACCCAACAGGAAATAATTTTGTTTCATGCTGTTTATCATCAGTGTCATGCAATCTATCAGTCTCAGTGTCTCATATTTTCCAGCACCAATTATGTGAGGACTCCAAAGCTCAAGTCTCCAGTGTTTCCTGGAAGCAAGAAGCTTGGGTAGAAAATGAAGAGATCCATCACAAGCCTACGCAGCTCACTCTGCTTCCTGTATTATCCTGAACTTAGACAGAGGCCTTGAACTCCTGACAGCATTATAAAGCAATGTTTGTCAGTTCTTTGCTCTGGGCAACACTTGTTTCGCTAACTTGAATCACCTCAAAGTTAAGTGCCTGGACTCTCTTTCCAGTTAATGAAGAGAAATTGCCACCTTCACAGTGTGATCCATCTCTGCTGGTTTAGACATCTCGGCTGGGGCTTGCACTCCACCCACCTGTTTCTATGGGATCTGTGCCTAAATAAAAGACATCAATGTACTCATGTGTATGGGTGGCTCCTCTGCAGCTTTTCAAGAAGAATAAATGTTCACCAAAAAAAAAAAAAGGAGAGAAATGGAGAAATTATTTCACTTGAGTGAGAGAAAAAGAACATCCTTTTCAAAAGTGAGAAAAAAGAGGCAAGAAAATCAATATGTGTGAGAGAGAGAGAAGATGGCTAAAGTGAAGAAAAAGTGAATATTACCTAACATACTAGAGAGCAATCTCACTCTGGATCTGCTTCCATTTATTTTAATGGTAACACTCCTGCCTACTTCATGGAATAGGATAAAGCCAAAGGTGAAGACAGCATTGCGAATGAACATATATCCATTAGGGAATTAAAGATCACTGTGATAGGAGTGTTTAGAAGACTGAAAAATCAGGCCAGCTTTAAACATTAAAATTTAACTTTACTAAATTAATTAATTAACAGCATACTTCTCGATAATAGCTAAATCTTACACAATATTAATCATCACCGCTTTGTATACAAACCCGTTAGTCTTTAAAACTTATCCTGCATTAGCTGTGAGTACACAATATCAAGGAGCTGAAGCTGTGTAGTTAGCATGGATGGCTACGATCACTGATGGTCCTTTGTCACCAAGGTTGAAGTGATCAGGCTTGAGAGCTCACCCATGAGAGACGCCAGGGCTGAAGCGGGCTTGTCTTCTACAATTTGCCTTGCTTATGCCTCATGTTTTTCTGCTGTTGCCTCTTTCCTCCCCCAAAAAAGGGGTCTTCTCTGCTCCTGATACTGTTTATCTTGTTTTTAATTTTGCCCAGTCATCCTTCTTGTGCATTTGGGAGGATGTCCTGCCTACTTGCTGTCCCTTGTGCTTATCTTGTCCTTTGTCTAGCAGCTTTTAGTCACATATTAATCCTACATACAATGACACCCATCTTTCTTTGTCCCTATGGTGATCTTCTTACTTGCATACCTGAGGTAAAATGGTTGCATGTTCTGTCTGGCTATGCCGTCATCGTGTTACAAAACACCTAAATGCTGTTGCCAGTTATACTATTTTAGTGCTTATATTCATGACCAAGGCAAGTTAATATTCACTATACCTAGATTAGTACATTTACAATTTGTAGGGGGTCACAGACCTATGTATTGGCTACTAGTGAGTGTCTGATAAGCATCAGTTACAGTTAGGTGTTCTTACTGTGATGACAAAAAACTACAGGGATGAAAGAAGAGTCAGAGCTCAAGCATAGAGAGATGTCTGTCTTATCACCTAAAACTACTGTCTGAGCAGCTGGGTTCAAAGTAAAAGTCAGGAAAGTCACAGGAAGGAAGCTCACATATGAAGGCCCTAAAGGAAGAGAGATGTTTCTGACATACACTAAGGTCGTTGCTTACCCCAGTCCAAATGAAAACTTGGGAGTCCTGACTCCTCAGCAAATCAGAGATGCCTTGGACACTCTATATGGTTTTCTGTAAAATCTCAAATCTCATCCGAAGTCTGAGTTTTTATTTTGAAGGAGCTTCGAAGCTTGCTTCTAGATCTAGCAACTTTTCCATTAAAGACCATGGTCAATAGGCAGGAGGATGATTTCCCTAGAAACTCCAGATTGTCTCATTTTAGCCTTATGCAATGGTGACCTTCTCCTGTTCTTGCTAATTTGGAAATACCGTAATGTTACAGACTCCTTGTTAGTTCCTCTCAATGTATACCAATGTATCTGCAACCAACTGAACACCCAGCACCATGATTACCCAGAACCCAGAGTCTGCCTCCTCTTCCCTTGTTCTGCTCCAGGCTGACCCAGGTGTCAGCTGGGTTTAAATCAATCCACACAACAAAACATTAGTTTTCATCGCAGAGGCTGATGCATCAAGTTCCAGATCTCGTGGGGATGAAAGCCAACAAATGAGGTAGGACTGTTCTTTTTAAGTAGCTCATGTAAAGCACTTTTTGGTGAGGTTAGGGTACTGGGGTGCTGTGTTTGTAACTACCTGATGTGCAGTGAGGCTAAGTTAAGATTCTTATGCTTTTTAACTGCTCACCACTGTGAATGGCAGAAACCGATATAGTCCTTAAGAATTTAATTTGGATCAAAGGCAATGCCTGTAATGTATCTGAGAACGTAAACCTTGGGCAGTTCTGACCTCTAAATTCTCTAAATTCCAATGAACAGTAGCTATAGGACTATTTTATTTCACGATGCAGTACTCATTTATCAGTGATTATCTTGAACTTTATCCCTTTTTGATTTTATAGAGTTGATGAAATCAGAATAGTACAGTGCAGGCAGTATTGCTGGAACTGGTGTAATGATTAGCTTGACAACATAACCTTAAAGTGAACGGCAGAAATTTGCTCCAAAATGTATTCTTTTTTTTCATGCATCCATGAGAAGAAGAAGTAATAATAAGTAAAGAATAACTTTTGTGAAATGAAGCTTCAAATTAATTCTATGCTTTCTCTCTATAATTTCTGAGTGGGCTCTGTGAAAATCTCTCTTGAAACTCAGGGGTGGTTCACCCTTTCTAACTTTGGGTACTAAAACTTTAGGGATGCAACCTAGCTTAGGAAGTAGGCTCCCTCTCAGTCTAAATATGAACTCTCTTTAGAGAGAGAGAGGCTACTTTAGGGGGTGATTTAAAGCAGAAATATAATTTTGAGTGCTCTGAGGTTGCATACAGGAATACAGCTGTCTCATGGTATCTCGCCATGGCTTGTTTCCTCAGCAAGGAAGCCACCTGGCATGTACAAAAGCAGAGCCTGTGGCAGACAGCAGTGCAGGTAGTACTCCCACCAACTAGGGCTCTGGAGTGAAACTGGGCGAGCTTCAACATGGCAATACCTTTATCTCCCCATTGTGCATACAGGGAGCTTAGGAAAGCCAGGCTTGGTTGGAAATACTAAGTGAGTGCCTAAAAGCAGGTGGTGGGAAAGCCCTCCACCATGTTCATTGTTGGTCAGTGATTTTCCAGAATGACAAGACAAGTGTTTGCACCATGCCTGTTTTGCTAGTATGTGATGCTTTGTGCATCCCTGTACAAGTTTTAAAAGGAACGACAAAACCTACCAAATGAAACTGCAGCCTTTTGAAATCACTTTGCCCTCTTTTTGTAGAAAACTAGATGGCTAAATCAAAAGAGCCATCTTTGTCACATGGAATATTTTGGGGGATGATGTAAACTCTAACAATTACCATGAGATAGAGGTACAGCAGCTGAAGGTTTCAGTTTTAACATAGTAACACAAGCTTCTCTTTCATACCAGTAGGAGATCAGGATTAAATCTGTCATGTTTTCTCTGCATTAATACTGCTATCTAATTTTCCTTTTTTTGGCAAAAATGTATATACTAATAGTACATTAAATGTTAGCCTTCAACCTTTTTATATTTTATCTGAAAGTGAATATACTTTCACAAAAAGTATTATCAACTTAAAAACGGTTTAGTACTATAACTTTCTTCTGAGTACTAGGATTCATTATTTACATGACTGTCAGCCTCACCATTATTTAAGGAGGTCCTATGTATTCAGTTTTGGGAAAGAGCATGAAGGAAGAAGGTTTATGGGAAAATCAGCCTGTTGCACTGAGTCATATGCAAACATCTTCCGATCACACCTGATATGACATCAGCAAATTTCAAGGCATGAGAGAAAAACACGAAAGTGGGTGAGTGCAAGAACATGCTAGAGAGAATGGAAAGTTTACGCGAGACTGGGAGTCAAAACAAGCTACAATGCTCATGTTTAGTAGGCCAGCGCGCTAATTCACACACATGTAGTTCATCCTCTTGGCTGGGATGTGGGAATGTGGCAATTGATGCATTTGCTTCTTTCAAAATGTCATTGCACCATGAAAAAGCAATTATTTGCTTTCCTGACAATTAAGAAACATAAAAGGTGCTACGTACAGTTCAGAGGTTCACTCAGAAACATCTGATGGGTTCTTGTGTGACAGCAGTCTCTGGAGACATCCCCTGGCCATCGCGCTGTGAGGTTGTGGCTAGCTTCTCGTGCTAAAGCCCACTGGGGCTTTCCTGTCCGTCCTTTCGCATGTTGCTGGGCAATGTGATCATGCAGAGGTCCAACACGAATGCCTGGTGTGATCTGACACCTCCAAATGGGATTGAGGAGAGTGTGGAGTCCCCAGGAGCCACAGACCCCCTGTTTGGCTGCCTGGGAGCAGCTGTCCGGCAGCCTGCCCTCCCGTGGGGCTGCCTATAGGCTCTGCCCAAAGCCGGTACACAGCCTTGATCCCATCCTTGCAGGAAGGTAGTGATGGCCTTTCTTTCAGATAAAAGGTTTCACTCTGAGAATAGCAAGCGGTGGAGTTGTCCTTAATTGTTTTCTTACCTGTTAGCTCCTTTCTCTGCCTGTGTTATTCTGGTAACATTTTTTAGACTCACAGCCAGAAATTTTAAATCTGTTATCTAAATTGCATAAGCTGATATTTCTATTTGTTGCTGTTTGAGCATTCAACTTGCATTTACATGTGTAAATGCCTATATATATATGATCAGATGAAAATAAAAGTTACTAATGATTTTCATGGTGACAAAGTACCATCTTAGTGCCAGTAGTTGAGTGGTAGAGTTTTTAGTGACAGAAGAACAGTGGAATTAGATTTGAATAATTTCTGGGAATTATTTTGATGCTTGTTTTTGCTTCTGTAGGTTTTTTCATGGGTTCATTTTTAAACTATTCATAGGCAAAAAGAGACATGAAGGAAGAACTAGAGTAGAAGACGACCATAAGCCCTTACAATTCATATTGTATGAACTATTAAAAAGTATATCCAAGCCTTCTAGGCTTCAAAAAATAGTTTCTTCACTAAATAAGAAAAACAGGCTAGATATGATGTTTCTTGCAGTGGACACAGAATTTTAAAGATACCTGTTAATAGTAAAATTCCAGAGCTGTGAAAAAATGATTTGAAGAAAGTAAGACAGAAGTAATAGTAATTCCTAGAAATGATTTTGAAAGTCATAAACTGGACGTGAAAAATGAACTCTTTGTGTAAAATCTTGAGAGCCTTACTCCAAATGAATGACCAGTAGAAAAGTCCCAAATATTTCCAAGCTTAACAACTTCTTTGGACTACATGGGTAAAATTAGGAAAGGATTCTGTAGAAAGTGTTAAGTATGTGGTCAGAAAATCTGAACATAACTCCTATTTTCATCTGAATAAAAGGGCAAAGATGTTTTACTCTTGCAATATATAAATGATTCTAATCAAGCTGAAACTTTTTAAAAAATAATAATTAAAATATCAGAAAATACAACGATGAATGAAATCATTTAGGAATTATGTTTGTTCTTAGTTCAAGACTGGTGCAGATCTTTCTGAATTAAAGAAGGCCTATCTGCAAAGTCTTATAGAATTAAATGTTCTCCAATACATTGAAGACTATGTGTTTGCACACTGTACATTGTGTTGTGCTTGGTAGGAAATACCCGGTGAATTTGTAATAGCTAGGTAACTAATTCAGGGGATTATTTTAAAATATCATTTGGAGTCATTGTTTCAAGGATACAGGATGAAAAGCTAAACTGGTTATTAAACAATTCAGTACAATGAACTTGACTTAAAAAATGTCCTGGAAGTTTCAAAAGAACTATATATAGCATTGTGAGAGTACTGTAGCACAATTCAGGATGATTTATTAGTATCACCAGTTCTAAGGCTTGTGGGCAGAAAGATAAAAACTTCAGTCCTGACACCCTGAAAGCCTTCTGAGACAGAGACAATTAGCCCTGTAGAAGTTATAAAAAGAAGCGTGGGTCAGGAAAATGCTTTGATGAGAATGCTGCCCAGTCATATTCTTTTGAAGGGAGCACATCCTAAGAAAAATATTGTTTCCTCTACCGTAAGGTTACATGCTGCAGCCTTGCTAACTATAGTAGAAGGAAAGGGATACTGCTGTGGAAGGAAGGTGAAACAGGTAAACACAACAAGCAATGACATTGTATCTTTTTTTCTTGAGGTTAGAGAGAATGTTACTGGCAAAGGTAAGAAACTGTCCCTCTCGTTGCTGGGAATACAAGACCCGGGAAGCGCCAGCAGAGCTCTGTGTGCGAAATGTACAGTCAGCTGCAGGAGGAATTTGGTAGAGAACAAAAATGTGGGGATGTAAGAAAGCCATAGTGTTTCAGTGGTAGTAAGTGACGATAAATTTCTTAAATACTAATGGGAACAGAAGATTCTTACTGAAAACAAGAACTGTTGAAGTTCTTTACCTGGATATCATACATTTATTCCACATTTTTAAAATACTGTGTTCATTTTTATATCTTCTCCATCTTGGGTGCTGACCCATTTAGTTTCCATTTAAAAAAAAACAAAATCAAACACCCAAAATGCAATAGCTGTCATAGCAAAAGGATGATGATGTCTTCCATATATGATTTACCTTGGAATTAGGTCGAGGAAAAAAAAGAGGCTTTGCCTTGTGAAATGATTATAGGACCGATTATAGGAAATTATTATAGGTCCCTCTCTATAGTGGGGGACTCATAACATCATGCTCTACAGACTATTAGCAATGTGATGGAAATGATACTATGTACCTGTGAATGACGGTTTTGTTATCTCAGGGCAAAAGTTTATGCTTCTAAGTATAAGTGGTCTGATTTTCAGATATGTTTAATAGGTGCACTGTGCAACAAAGTCAGTGGTAAGTGCCTAACTTCTGCTCAGAGAAACCGATGGAAGCTGTGGGTGCCCAGTACCAATTAAAAACCAGGTCACTTCCTCAAAGAGGCTTATATATTGATGTGGGCCCTTGATTTCAGATATCCAGGTTTCAAAATGTTGAATTTAATACAGATTTATAAAGCAAATCAGCCAGTGAAGAATTTATCTCTATGCTCCTTACTGCTTTTCATTGCTGCTGCTAAGGGAAAGCAGTGCCAGCTGTCTCTCTAAGCAGATAAGATTATGATGAGCTACAGTAGTTTAGTAAGTTCTTTCTCACTCATTTTATAACATACAATGAAGTATGTCTAGCAATATTTTACTGTTTTGTTCTCGGGAATATCCTTACACAATTCGTGAGATAGTTTTATTAGGATTGTTACAGGTCAAGGATAGTCATTAAAATTGGCAGAAGGCAATGGACCAAATTCTTCTGTTAATTGCACATACGCAAGCTTGCTAGGTACAGTGATGTTGTAAGGATGCAGTTAAGATGAAAATGTGTCCCTTTATCTGTGTAACAAATGCTTTTTAGGGAGATTAAGAGCAAAAGATGTTTGTCTTGTATACAATCAGTTGCAGGTGATTTTGAAAAAGCTCAGAGCTCTTGATGTTTCTGCTGAGAGGCCTTTGGACATAGACCTACCCTACCTTATAATATTATTTTTCATATATTGTTTAGGCTAAACTATAGATCAGGGGTCTCTGCAAATAAAGAAAAAGGTTGACTCAGATGTGTATGTAAAAAGTGACTTGTTATTTAAACAGCCTCAATTTTGAATAGCTATTTTGAACCTGATAGAGGTCCAGCTTCTTGAAAGATATTCTTTAAGATGTCCCCAGCTCCACACGTAAACAGACATTTAGGAGTCATTATTGATATGTAAGCTCTCCGCCTCCCATTCCCCAGGCTTTGCACCACTAACACTGCAGCAGTAGCAATTGCACACAGTTGTAGCTGAACTTGGGATTTGACTGAGCACAAAGGAGAATGCAACCACTATTTCTGACAGGTGAGGAATGAAGAGACAAAATTCCCTTGCAAGTGTCTGTACAAGACAACCGGCATCTGCTGGGAGTTCTGCACTGAGTCCTGACACTTGCCATGCTGCTGAGTTAACCAGGTAGAAAATACCTTGAGTGTCAATATGTGTCTGTTTTAGAGACTGACAGGGAGACTGAGGAAATAGAGGTTCACAGAGCATTCAGGGAGAGCAAAGCCTGACTACACATCACCATAAGAAATACAGGACAGAGTAGGTGCTAGCTGTTGAAGTCCCCCATTTCTGATTTATCCAACACAGAACCAAACATATGAGTTTAGTGGATTTTGGGGTATGTAAATCCCATTGTGCACAAAAAATATAATTATAAAGAATCTGTAGCAAATGACATGCATTAAAATATTAATATAAAATAGAATAAAGTAGGAACATGAAATGAAATATTTACACTATGGCAATGTCTCCTGTTAAAACTTCCTTGTCCTGACAGCATTGTCAGCTATCTCTTGCACGGTTTCCGTGGCTCAGCCTCATAGTAGAGGGTAAATCAAAGTCACAGAGTCTATATATATTTCAAATACCACTAGTTTAATTGCATAAAACTTTCAGTCACTCAGGTAATCACAAGTGGCGCAACCCCTTCCATTGGAAATCTGACACCAGTACTGCAGCAGAAGGCTGCCTACCAAAACCTGTCTCATTGCAGACAAGTAAGACAGAGTGTGAAATTTCCGAAATCTCACCCAGGTGTCACAATAGAAGCACAGAGACCTGCATAACCCAAAAGCTACTAAATCATGATACAACTTAATTGTGAACTTTTTCTTGAAAGTTAAGAAAAAGGAATTAAGGCTCAGGGAGAGTTCCACTATGTCATGTGCTGAAATCCCTCAGTTGTCTTGTATAAGCAGTGGGAGCGTAAGAGACCCCAAAAAGCATTTCAGATTCTGAAAAAATATTTCTGCCTGGAATCATGCTTCAGGCTGTCTCTCCATGCCTTTCCATTGACAAGTAAAGTAGCCTCCACTCGGGTACCTGCAGAAGACTAATTTGTGTGACTTCCTCTCTACCAGTTTAGGTGTTCAAGCTGAGATAGTAATCTCTCTCTCTCTCTCTCTCTCTAATCAATGAGTCTGCTGGACTTGCTCCAGTATGTCCTTCTCTTTCTTGTAATGGGGACTCCCCAGACTGGATAAAGTACTCTAACTGTGGTTTCACAAGTACCAAAAAGTCCTTCTCTGGATCTGTTGTCTGCACTTTTACAGCCAGGATACCAATGGCCTTTGCTGCAGCTGCTGATGCCTGTTCCACTTGTCCATGAGGCCCCCGAGGTCCTTTTCTGCAGAGCTGTTTCCTAAATGGGTGCCCCCTAATGTGTACTATCTCATGGGGTTGTTCCCACCTGAGATGCATTTGCTTTTCATAGAATCATAGAATACGTCAAGTTGGAAGGGACCCATAAGGATAATCGAGTCCAACTCCCTGCTCCTCTCAGGACTACCTAAAACAAAACCATATGACTGTGTTGTCCAGATGTTCCTTGAACTCTGACAGGCTTGGTGCTCCGACCACTTCCCTGGGTAGCCTGTTCCAGTGACCGACCGCCCTCTCAGTGAAGAACCTTTTCCTAATGTCCAATCTGAACTTGCCCTGATGCAGCTTCATTCCATTTCCTCGTGTCCTATTGCTGGTCACCAGAGAGAGGAGATCAATACCCCCCCTCTGCTGCCCACCTTGAGGAAGTTGTAGACTACACTGAGGTCACCCCTCAGCCTTCCCTTTTCCAAGCTGAACAAGCCAAGCAACCTCAGCCACTCTTTGTAAGTCTTGCCCTTGAGGTCTTTCACCATCTTGGTCGCCCTCCTCTGGACACACTCTAATAGTTTGATGTCCTTCTTGTATTGAGGCACCCACAACTGCACACAGTACTCGAGGTGGGGCCACACCAGTGCAGTGTAGAGTGGGACAATCACCTCCCTTGACCAGCTAGCTATGCTGTGCTTGGTGCACCTCAGGTCATGGGTTGGCCCTTTTGGCTGCCACGGCACACTGCTGACTCATATTCAACTTGCCATCAACCCAACCCCCCAGATCTCTTTCTGCAAGGCTGCTGTCCAGCCTCTTATCCCCCAGTTTATACGTATGACAAGGATTACTCCATCCCAGGTGGAGAATCTGGCACTTGCTCTTGTTAAATTTCATACAGTTGGTGATTACCCAGCTCTCTAGTCTATCCAAATCTCTCTGTAAGGCCTCTCTACCCTCGAGGGCTTCCACAGGTCCTCCTAGTTTAGTATCACTGGCAAACTTATTTAATATACATTTGACTTCTGGGTCCAGATCATTTATAAAAACATTAGAAGTTTTGCTGAACTTCACAAAGTTCCTGTCAGCCTATTTCTCCACCTTGTCCCAGTGCCTCTGAATGGCAATACAGTGACTGCTCCTCCACATTTGGTGCCATCTGCAAACTTGCAGAGAGTATACTGCTATCCACGTTGTTAATGAAGGCACTAAAGTGTTGGTCCTGGTATTCATCCCTGAAGGATGTCTCTATTAACTGTCTGCCAGCTGGACTGCACCACTGATCACAACTCTTTGAGCCCAGCAGTCCAGCCAATTTCCCACCCACATTATTATTCACTTATCCAGTCCATATCTTTCCAATTTGGTGATATGGAGACTATGAAGACTGTGTCAAAGGCATTGCTAAAGTCAAGGTATGCAGTATCATCTGCCCTCACCCTTATCCACAGCACCAGTCATCTCATCACAGAAAACAATCGTCTGGTTGATCAGGCACAATTTGCCCTTGGTGAATTCTTGTTGGCTGTTTGCAGTCACCTTATACTTCATATGACTGGAAAAGGTTTCTAAGAGGATTTGGTCCATCATCTTCCCATGGGCCAAGGTGAGGCTGACTGGCCTGTAGTTCTTGGATCCTTATCAGTGAAAACTGAAGCAAAAAAGGGATTGAGGACCTCAGGCTTTTCCCTGTTAGCTGTCACAGTCTCGTTAGCCTTCCTCTTGCTGCTGCTGTCCTTATAGAAACCTTTATTTTTGCCTTTTTTTTCCTTTTTTTCCTCTGAAGATCTTCTATCCAGGTTTTCTATATAATGACCGGACACTGAATCTCATTTGTCCCATGCAGGATTCACAGAGGAGAAACACCAAGACAAAACACAACCATATAGATGATTTGCTATAGGATATAGTGAATCCCACCTAAGGATGTATGGGATTATCTCAGCACAGAGAGCTCTTTGGGTGGTGAACTATTATCACAGCAGGATCTCTGCAGCCTGCCTGCCTTAATTCTGTCTTCAATGTAAGTGGCATAAATTGGGAGCAATGACCATCAGTGCAATGAACTAACTGGTACAATTTAAAACAAAACAGGGGTAGGGGTTCATGCTAGCTGTCGTAGAATTCTATAAAGATGGTTATTTTTATGCTAGGAGCTATGCTGAAAACATTAATGTACTTCATAAAGGCCTGTAATATCAACAAGATGAAACTCCTGTAAATAAAAGTTTTAACTTCTCTATCAGATGCAAGTATTCTTTCTGCAAAGTTGTCCTTCAAATAGTAACCTTTTGGTCAGAGTTTATTGGGTAATAAATTCCAAGCATTATATTTACAGAGATATATAGACAGCCAGCATTATGCTTTGCGGTTTCCATAGTTACATCTGCATCAGCCTTATAGGGTGATGCAGGCTCCCTGCCATGTGGTGTGCACTGACTCACGTCCCTATGCCTCAAGGCTGGCCCTGCCCAGGATTTGCTTCTTGCATTCACCGCTGCTTGAGCTTAGCCCTGGGTATCCAATGGGCTCTGTGTGGTCTTACGACATCAAAGTCATCATCTTTATATGATTTTTCAGTTCAACGTGTCTGAAATAATGCAAGTGGTTGTGTTGCAGCCCATTAGGGTGGTGATTTTATAGCATGCAATGGAATATCTATGTTTTACAAGCACATGGGAAGTCACAGGTGAAAATAGTTCTACAAGCTGCACAACAGTGGACAACCAGGTATGAAATTAGTGTGGAAATGTAGTTCCTTAATGTTAAATACATTTTTTCTTCTGAAATCAGTCTTTGTGTTAATTAGCAATAATTACAGGATCCTTCTATTTTTCACCTGACTCCAGCTCTAGTTTCATTTTAAATGTAGTTTTATTGAATCCTTTTACAGCTCTTCCTAGTGATGATGGTTTTCAAATGCCATCAACTGCTTAATGTTTAACATGCTTTCTGATGTCCTTCACCTTAGAGGTTATCAGATTAGATATTCATTTCCTACAAGGGGGGAAAAAAAGGAAAATTTGCCTGGCTGATGTTAAAGAGTATATTCTAAGACTACTCTACAGAGGTTTGCATTAAGGCATGATCTGTCTTTACTTAGGAAATTACAAAGTTATTATTAGCTATTACTTTTACATTGCTACTACAGTGTGAATCTTTGCAAAATATTATTTCTTTCAGAAATTGAAACAATGTTCCATAAATGTACTGCTTTATCCACTTCACAGCTTGAAGACAAAGGTCTTCAGGGTTTGCTGAAGACAGCAAACTTTTCTCTCTGTACAACACTTTGGGAAAAGTGGCTGTACAAAAACATATAGATACTAATAACTTGTTGACTTGGTCCTGGATAACTGAAGAGGCTGCAAAGCTGCATGAAAGCAGTAGCTGCTTTCCATCTGGAAGCTGTATAAGGCCTGTTTTTTAAGTATATACAAGTACCTCTGATTGTGGAATTAGTGCCCCTAAAGATCTACTTATGGTCTTTCCTTTAACTTCCTTTGTAAGTATTTTAGTGTAATATACTTTTAAATAAAGTATTTCTACAGTAACAAGAAGCCCACTAGTGCTGACTTGGTGCCTTTCTGTTAGGAAGGCAGAATGGTGTATAGCGAACATTCACTCCAGATCTGTGGGAATGTCCCATGAGGACCTTGCCAAGCAATGGGAACAGATAATTTAGGTTCTGTTTTATTTTTAATTTCTTCACAGAAAACTGAAACCATCCAAGTGCGTTGTTGACAGAAAGGGATTTCCAGAAGATGCTTACCTTTGATCTCCTGCCATACTGTGCTATGGAAGTTATCAAGTGTTCTCAGAGCTGCTAGAGCAAAATTTGCCCTCTGAATGCTCTTATACATCAGAGCCGTGTCCCATATCTGTAACAGCTGTCACAATTTTCTCACAGCGTTATCTCCATCTGAAGGAGAGCAGGTGTTATTTCTAGCACTCCTTCGCGGCCTGGCATCAGCAGTCTCTCACTGTCACTGCAGGACCATGGCAGTGCTCCAAGCTGTGCGTTTCCCACAAACACCGGATCACGGGGATCTAGGGATTAACAAGAGGGCCCACACCTAATTTTCTGAACATAAAACTGCAGCATTCAGTGCTTTGTTTCACCTACCTATATTCTTTTGCCTCCAGTCATATTACAGCAATATTAGAGTTCAAATGACCATCATCCCAAGGACAGTAGGTCTCATTTTCACTTGCTTTGGGCATACACTGTGGTCTCATGAAAATAATGTTCTTAGCTAAATGAAAAAAAATGCTTCCTTTTCAACACCTCTTTCAAAATACAGGAAACAGATGGCTCTCTCCATGCTTCATGATTGTTACTGCTTGATGTGAAGTATCTTCAGCGTTTGAATTTGACACATGCAAGGGCACTGCTCTCTGCTTTAACATGTCTTCCATATCTTGAAGATATTTAGGGATGCTACGAGACACCAGTTCTGAGCAGTTCCTTAGGCTATGGTAGCCCTATAGTGTAGTCACTATAAGAGAAAAAAATGACCAATCACTATTATGGAAAATACTGTGCCTCAGGCCAGTTATACATCTGTATTGCCTGGCTGCCCATTCATGAAAATTGGCTGTCAAAAAGGAAGAACCATCTCTGTTTCACCTCTGTTACTCAACTGAATAGATCAGACTACCATCCAAGTTCATCACCTCATTCTGCTAGCCAGAGCACAATCGTGTAGGAGGACTGGATTCTTCTCTGGATAGCTCTAGACAGCTCCATATAAATTAACTTGCCTAGCTAAAGTTCCCATTTATCTATTTTTGATGAATCCTGAAAGAGCATAATTTAGTCTGGAACAAAAGCTTTTAGAGAATTTGAAACAATCTATATTGGACTTATGAGCCTAAGAAACCTCACAGGTTTTTTAGCTTTTGGATCTGCCATTTCTTTACTACCTACCCATGCTCCAAACTGTGTCTTACTAAATTTGGAGCTTCTTAATAAATGTGGGACATTCATTAAAAGATCTTGAGCAGTGCAAATAATACCTTCTATACCTATATTTTCAGCAATGAATTTTTTTTTCTAAAGATTACAGAATAACATTTAAAAAAATGAAAGATGTGTAGTAAAATTTCCTCAGTTTTAAGTTAATATAATATAGCAAAATTTCCCCAACTATTTTCAAGGAAGCTTATGCTACTGGCTTTCCACACTGAAGTCAATTAGAGCCTTAATGGTATCTTAAATGGTAAGATTCAGTACTCGAAGTCAGAAAAATAATTAGTATGGAAGTGACTCACAAATACAACACATAAATTAGAGATTGCTAGCAGCAACATACTGTTACACACCAAACCTTAGAAAAAAAGGCAGAATCCTTATAAGTCCTCATTATGGTTTTGATTTGCAGAAACTAAAAGCACTAAGCCTGTTTGGAATGCTTATTATTTTTTTTTCCTCCAGAGACTTTTCTTCCTCCATTGACTTTCATGGACAACTGAAGGAAATACTAAAGGAAACAACTCTTTCAGCTATTGTGCAAAAGAGGAATGGCAGCAGTATTACCATCTCCTTCTCCTTCAGATATGTTTTAAAAGCAGAGTACATTAATAGCCAATTACATAACTTTGAAGTCTAAATGTAGGTTGGTATTTGTGTCTGGGAGTCTTATTTCCACATTCCAACCATTTTAGGTATATTCCTTTCTCCACTGATTTTCAGCTTGTTAGCTTATGTTAAGCTGACACTTCCTTCTCCACTCCAGAAGGCTGTTGTGAATCCCTCTCTCTCCTGCCTTCCTCTCCCTCTGTGTCATACGTGTAGTACAAGCAGTGACCTTGGCGTGCTCGTCTTCCTGAGCCAGGCATTGTTTGTTTGTGGGTGTAGTCCTAAATGACTTGCCAGGTTGCCCCAGGAAACATTTGACTAAGTGGTAAATTGAACCCAGCTCCTAAACTGTCCTTCAAACCATTTTCTTAATGTCTACCTGTCTTTGCATAAAATACCCAGGCAGATCACATTGCCACATCAGCCTTTTTGCAAAGAAGTAATGGCTTTGGGAAGGCGGCGACTGAACATGCATCAACTAGAGATATCATGTGTTCTCCTTTGAAACACACGTTTCTATTTGAAAGACTGTGCATTAGGTTGAGTACTACAACGGCCCACCTAAACAAATAATTGATATCTGAAGCTTCCTGTAATTGGGCATTCTACTGATAGTAAGGATTGTAAGTGATGATATGGACAATGCAATAAAACCTGATGAAAGGTAATGAAATCCTGCACTTTAACTTAACGGATTTACTTGCTTACTTTCTTTTGATGTCTTCAACAGGACTAGAAGCTCAAGCTGCCCAGTCTACTGTTTGTAGGTTGTGATATCACACAAACATGACATGCCTTTCAAACAGGCAGAAGAATACTGCTGCAACCCTAAAACATGCCACTGATACTGTGAAGTGGAGAAAATCCATTTTGAGATGATGCTTTAATAGCTTATTTTGAAGAATGCAATGGTTAAATCAAAGTGATTAAAAGGGGAGCAAGTAGTGAGGCAGCTCATTTCAAAGCAGCCTGCAGTAGTGTCATCAGCCTGTAATCTACCTTCCAACTTCAATGTTTTTGTTGGGAGAAGGTGGAGAAGTGAAATGTAACTTTCTAATCTGATTAATAATAGAGGAATAGCCCATCCAGGGAATGAACACTTCCCAGACCAGAGGTGCCCAAACAGGTTCTTGTTTCTCCTAGAAAACACACCTTTTCTCAGCCCTTTAATGCCTTTCTGCTTTCCTGTATCTCCTTCATTTAAATAAATGCAAAACAAAAAAAATTATTTATTTATTTTTCTTTGTATTATCTGAAAAGGATGGCTGTTAGGAAAGAGAAGTGCTCCTTTAGAAATCAGAGGGTTGAAGTGTTTTAATTTTAGCTCTCATGATTAAGGATGTACAGTTTAAAATTTGAGGGTAAATGAGTCTGGCATTCTAGAAAAACTCAACACAGATCAACTCAGGTCCAATTATTTTCTTATTGCTATCCTAGAGAAGAACACCTGGGTTACCAAAATAGCAAATAGTAGTGGAGGTTCATTGCATACCCAGTAAAAATTAAGAGATAAGCTAAGAAAGAGATAGCTTCTGGTCTCAGTCATGCCAGTGCTAGAGATGGATTTACTTAGAAGGATTTCATCCCACCACCTTTTTTAGCCCTCAATCATTTGATTTTGCTTCCTATGATGGAGAACAGTTGTACAATGCCCACCTTAGCCCTACAATGTGACCTCATACGATCTTTAGCACACTCCCATCAACCTGTAAGGGAGATATCAGGAAAAGGAGTATCGCTAGAAACCCAAGTTCTCTTTATTTGATGACAGATTTGATCCTTAAGTGGACAAAACCCAAAGAATTACTAGATAACAAAAGTAACAAGTCAAACTGGACAGGATCTCTTTCTAGAAGCCTTCATTGCACTTCTCTCTCTCCCTGGACTATTTGGGGCATTAGGACCTTGCTTTAAGAAAGTCAGTTCCCTCAGGACTGAGAATCTGAGTATAGGTTACATGCCAGAAGTAGGAAAATTTTACCTACTCCATGCAAATTTTCAGTGACATCTAATAGATGCATATATTTTATATGTGTGTGTGTGTGTGTCTATATTTCTGAATATTATGTACACACATATGGCAATATCTAATTAACATGAAGAAAAAAATCCTCTTTAGAAAAGATGTTAAGCCATATAAAGGTGCGATATATATATCAAGAGCCAAGTTAGAAAGGACTTTTGCCATTTAAATTGCCAAGTTAAATATGGCACAACTGAAGCAAACCTGTCCCTCCAGGCATGCGTAAGCCTACACTTGGGAGCTCTTGGAAGCTAACTTGGCACCAGTTGTGTCTTATTTAACTTGGCCATTTAAAGGGCTAACCCTTTAGCAACTTGGCTCACACTGACAATATCACACCTTTACATGACTGACCTTCCCCTCTCAACTTTCCCTCGCTTAGTGCATGCAGAATGTTTTTAATCAGATCTGATTTACGTTATTTTGGTCAATTAGCGTGAAAGACAAAAACAAAACCTCTAAAGGACAGGTCTGTGAACACAAAATATAATTGGATGGAAATGGACCTGTTCACATTCTTTTTGCCTTAGCTCAATATGCGAGTGTTAAGTGCTAGCTGCTTGGTTTTGCCTGTCGGCTGTGCCACCCTACAAGGAACTTTCCCCAAAACCTGATAGCTGAACCTTCTGTGCTTTTGCACAGGGCTCGTACACTGCAGTAAAAGAAGCAGCTTTCCCCTGCTTTGGGAGAGGATCTGGGTTGGATGCAATTATAACGGGAAGTGGAGAGGGCAGCTGGTGCCTCACTGAAGACTTCTGCTGCCATATGTCAAGGCATGCATGTGGTAGAGCCAGATGGTACTGTTAAAGGTGCAAAGAGGTCCAGGTCTTGCTTCTTCTCATAAATCCATGCCTGAAAGAGACTAAATTAGAGCATGAGTATCCTGTAGAAAGGTATCAGTGGTGACTACCACAAGGAAGAAAGAAGAATTTAGTAAAGAAAGGAATTTGTTTTAACATTAAAATGCTGTTGCTGTGTGGGCCATGGAAAACTGAACTTCTTCAGATCTCAGCTATGCATATTTAAAGACACTCCCAGGTAGACTCCTATCATTTGAGTCAGCAAGATGAGAATCAATGACGAGGGAATCTGATAGAAATATTGTGTTGCAATCTTTCTAGATTATTACCTATGATAATTAAACACTTAGAAGTCATAGTAATGACAGCAGTATAAAGGCTTAGACAGATAAGATAGAAAGAACACAAAATGACTTCCCTCAGGTGCGTACATTGTCACATACATGGTCTCATACCATCTTCTGATCTAGCATGAAATTCTAGTCTATGCAATAAAACCTCTTCATTCAAGGTGATGTGTGGACAGAGCTGCAGGGGGAGCAAAGGAAAAGATGTCAAATATGGCCCCCAAGGGCACTGGGGTGGATAAAAATGGATTTATGGTGGGAGGAGAAGGGAATGAGTGTGTCACCCATCTTCTTGGTGGTAGTGCCTGTGTAACACACAGAGTGCACAAGATCCTTTACGCTGCCCTGCCAGCACCTAGCCCTCCAATAACACAATTTGCACATGGATGAGTGGGAAAAGAAATGTACAATAAGATCTGCTAGCCAGGAGATGTAATTTATAATAAACTGAAGTGATGCTTCATATTCCTGCCGTCTCTAAGCCTCTCATTAATTTAAGCCTTGATTACATGTGACTTGTCCTGCTGTGAAACGTGACATGGGCCTAAGGTCTCAAGGGTTATCACTGCTTCTTAAACATGTTGTGTGAAATTTGTAGTAAAATTTTATTCCTTTTTTCCATCTAAAAGGTTTATAATAACTAGTTACAGTTCAAAATATTATTAAAATTAATGAGTAATATAATAGGAAAAAACAGTTAATAATACTCTTGTAGTAATTCACCTCTATCTCCTCTTATCTTCCTCTGTTTTCTTCCCTGAAATCAGATAAAGTATTTGTTGGCTGACTAGTTATAAGAGTATATAACCATCATCTGATTAACACCTGCCCTGAATTCTAAAAAGAGGTGTTTTGTGCAAAACATCAACCCAAAATGTCACCATGCTTTATTATACATATAATACATCACAGGCAGTGAGCAGAAGACATGAGAATACTACTACTGATGTAAGTCCCTGTAATAGAGGAAATTTATTTAATCAAACTGCCAGAGGTACCTAGCGGATGGCCCCAACACTGGGCTATGAGGTAGCACAGAAAGTCCAGCAGCTCATTCCAATCTTACCCGAAGAAGGGAAAGAAATATTCCTCCTGTCACCAAATCTTTAATCCTGAAAATGTGAATGTGAGGTACCAAACAGGTAAATGAGATCAATACCACCAGGAATTAACAAGGCACAGTTCTACATCATGTTTCTAGCTATTACCAACCTCCACTGATAAGGAGGTATATGGAAAAAAAAAATTGCAGAAGAAATAATTTCTACAACTGTTATTAGATCAGTTGAAGATTAATTGCCAAGAAACATAGGAAACATTGCACCTCTTGATCTAAGTAGAATCTACAAACCTAGTAAATGGTCAAATGAGGATGTCTGCTGCATAAACTTTTACACCTGAGCCTAGACTCGTGTCTCTGGTCGGTGGGGAGAAATGGGGATCCCGTTATTCTCAGCTTGAAGATGCAAATAATAGATCAGCTAAACTACATTTTAAAAGTTGTTGTTTCTTTCCCTTAATTAAAAAGGGGAGTCCAAGGAAAGTAGGCCAAATACAGACCATTAAAGTTAGGAAAAGTAAATTGCAGTCTAAGTAAGCAGATTGTACCTTTTTCACAAGGGTAACAATGAAGATTTATTCTTGCCTCTGCCCTGTGCCAGGGTATTGGAACATATTAATGAAATCAAAAGCACAGTTGCAGAGAAAAATTCAGAAAATTGGAAAATACAAAGAGAAATATTACTTGTAATTAACTGATTCTACATTCTAATTTTCTCTGAGATGTAGTTATATTATAATAACTTTAGTCAACATCATCTTCCCTCTTCCACAGTGTCCTTTCTATAAGTCCCCTCCCCCCCAGTCCAAATAGACATGAGCATTTTTAGGCAATCACTATGTACAAATTAGTCTTAAAAAAAGAAGTCTGAAACTTTCCTCATCAGTTTAGTATATTATAAATAAGCTCTGATTGGGTCTGTGAAAATGCAGATAAAGATACAGGCTGGAGACACCATTTATTAGCACCATTTACTGAAGCCACAGCAGTAGGAAGTGTGACCTTGGAGTCCTTTCTGCCCTAAGAGACTGATAGCCCATACACCGGACTGTGTGAAGCAGGCTTTGTTGTGAGGTGGAATAAAAGAACATTTACAGCAGTGGAAGAATGACACAAAATCCAAGTGACTGAAGTAGCAGAGGGAATACAGTAAACATAGTGTCTGGGAAAAATACACTGAATTTTGTGCAAATGAGCACTTTCTTTTCAAGATTGCCCAATAATTAATTCACTCTTTAATACTGAACATTGCTTTCTGGCTTTGAAGTGCTGTGGCATGTGAAGGTGGCTTGCACAGCTCTCTGAGAAGCGAGACAAGAATGATGAGAAGGCTGGATGGCCACACGCTGCGAGGCTGTAGAGCTAGTGCGGAGGGTGGGGGAGGTATCCCTTGTCTGGACAGGACCTGCCTTTGTAATATTTTTGACTCTGAGGTTGCAGCACATCACGAGGGGCGGCTCCCACCTGCGAGCTGAGCAGGAGAGGACTCAGCAGCTGTGACCACATGGTGGCAGGGGGGGCACGGGTCCCACTGGGCAATGCTGGCGGTGGGGTTTTCCTTCCACCCTGCTATATGTGTGCTAGCCACCCAGCTGCCGTTTTAATGACTGGGTGTAAGCCAGAAACCTGGGCTTCAGGTTTGAAATAGAAGTGTTTAAGTGCACAGACAGGTATTTGGGGCCTGCCCACTGCATTTTGGAGGGGAAAAATGTTAGCAGTGTGAGCGTGGGCTGTGATGTGCTACCTATAAGGGTCTGAAAATTGGCCCCACACCAGCTATATAGTCAGGCTATGGTCCTGTTTCCAGCTAAGCCCAAGGAAGTGGTGTCTCCCATAAGAAGAATGAGGAGGACCTTTCCCAGTGCCCGGGACGTAGCTGCTCTGCAGGACTCTTGGCCATGTGGGGTGAGCATCCCATGGGCTCTGGGAACAAGCAGGGTGACATCTCGCAGTGCGTGCAGAGGCAGTGATCGAGGGCATTTTTGTCCAAATCAACCAACGGGCCAAGACAGACTGCCAAGGACATGCCCAGGAGGACAGTAACACACTGAATATTTGTTTCCTCTTTCTCTGGGTTGGTGTTTTCATTGAGTTGGGTAAATAAAGACCCTTTAATAGAAGCACACGCGGCTTGACAGTACCCTATATCTATGTTGTTCAGAGCTAAAAATTAAGCTAGTTAAGGTCTGGTTTTATGCTCCACCTTCGTATCTCATATCTCTGATGTCAGTTTTCAAGAACAAGATATGCAAAGAAGCAATAACTTTTTCACACATTTTGCCGTAGATAATATTTATGATTTCTGTTCTTTTTATTTGAACACACTGTGCTGGCATGTGCTGCTGTGCAGTGAAACTGTCTAATCTCAGGGACTGATTACACAAAATGAAGCTCTGGAGCTCAGCTCTCCTGCTCCCATCACATGTCATGTTAAATGCTGATATTTTCACATTTCTGTGTAAATATTTATTTCACACGATTTCAGAAGTTTAGCTTCAGGACATAGAGTGAAAAATAAGAGACAAGACAAAAAAATTTAGGCTAGTTGGGAGGAAGGAAGAACAAATGCAGTAGGATGGTAATTTTTTTTTTCAGTTGAAATAGTAAGGGACAGATCTGAGATGACCTGTGAGTTTAAGTCCACAGTTCCCTGGGTTTTTTAAGACTATTGAGTTCATTTAGTTTGGTAGTATAGGATGGGGCATGGAATTCGCCGCATAATTTCTGCAGCCAAAACCTACTGTGCTTCTGAAAATAAAATAAGCTTTTATTACAGTGCTTCAAGAGATTGAATACTTGCTATCATCCAATATTTCAAGGGATCGATTAAAATCAATATAAACTGCAATAAAGGATTTCAGTTATCGGTGTTAAGATCTAAAATTAGTCTAAAGTCTGAATTCGCAAATTCCAATCATCTGTGCAGAACCTTTCTCCACACAAAAGTAAGATCTACCTGCGTGGGTTCAATATCAGAGTTAGGGATGAAAGAGAGAATCAATTTGTGCAGGCTACTACTTAATGAGAGCACAGCAAAATGGTGTTAAAATATTTTATATTTGCTTAGGCTGCTTTCTAAGCTTTGCCCAAAGAATACATAGATTATATTTGCAGCAATTACAGTATACCACTACTTAATAACACAATGACGGTGGAGAACAATACTATTCAGCTATTTTGATAAGTTGATTTCTGTGGAAGCTCAGACTGGCATAAATTCAGTGAAACAGTGCATTACATGAAACTGTTTAATGTATATCTCACTTTTTCTGACTCAAACTAACCAATCAAATTAATGTAGGCTGAGAAGATAGGGCCTGTACTGCAACCAGTAAAACTAAAGTCTGCTTGAAAGTTACAGAGCAAACCTGACTGAAATGTTTGTTTAAAAGAACAAAATTAGGGAAATCTTTGTATATTTACCAGGGTACAGGTCGAAGGGGAAAAGAAATTATTTTCTTTTGATTCTCTGCAGTTTAGCAGTTGTCCATTGCTCACTTCCTAATCCAAAGTGCATATCTATTAGTTGAACTCCTGTCTCAAATCTCCTGAAATTTATCTGATAAGAAAAGCCATTTTTTATCTTTGAAGTTGTAAAGATGAGACTCACTGGTAAAAGTGTATGGCACACCCTATTTGATTCAGCATGTAGATAAAGACAGAAGGAACATTAAACTTCGTGTTCTGATAGGAAATCTTGGAGCTGTTACGTAGTCAACTGTTTTGATCTCTAAATTTTGAAGGTACGTTTTCAGAAAGAAAGGGAGGAATATTGAAAAATGGTCCTTCTTTGGCAGTTCTTGATGACAATAAGGAAAGCATCACAAACTCTTTTTCTCCAAAAACTATTCCTACTAATTCTGATCCCTCTTCTCAGTTTTATTTCAGAGCTCTTCTTGGTTGGATTTCAGTGCTGCAGTCGACATTTCTGTTTTTCCTTGTGTTATACCCACTTCTGTTTCTATCTGCTCAGGCTCTTGCTCCACTCAATAATTAATGTAGTTGCTCAGCTTTTACCCACCCTTCTTCCATTATCTGTCTTCCTCATTTCTTTTCTTTCCTTATAGTGTTCTCTATGCATATACCTACTTGTGCATTCACATGCGTATTCCTGGAATAGATAAAAACTTTTTTTTTTTTGTCAGCTGTCTGCTAGTGATCTAGCCAATCTGCATGTAAGTAGGGCAGAGGAGTTCTCCTGTGAGAAGCCTGCACCTCTCTGGCTGTGTCTAGACTTATCATCTGTTGTTAAGCGTCACGCGATACGTGGTGTTATCTCCTAAATGCTGACAAAGGGCTGGTGTGTACAGTGCTGCCTTTCTGGATGCAGAGCTTACCTCCTGCAGAAATCAGAGCAAGCGCTGCCCGTGATGGGACTAGCACACGCTCCCACACATCTCAGCCTGAGGCAGAGGTGCCTCTACACAGCCAGAAGGAAGATTGCCTCGTTTATATACATATACTGCTAAATGAAAGAGGACCAGGGACTGATTCATGCCCATACCACTGGGGGCTGGCCTCTGCCATTACCGATGGGTACCACAGAGACAAATAGCAGCATGGATGAACTGCAACCCCGTGCTCAGACTTGCTTCCTGGCCACCTTGTCATTTAGTAGCACCTTGTGCACGGGGTAACTTCCACTGACAAACTGGAGCATGTAAGGAGTTGAAGTGTCAGGGCTGACACTGGTTGTTGCTGATACGCATCGCTCTGGGAGGCAGCTGTGTTGGTCACTCTGCCTGTGTGACCCTCTCCTTCAATCCACCAGCTGAGCTGTGCTCATGATTACCTTCCCTCTGCCCGAAGAGCTTCTCCTGTGGGCAGCCCCAGGGGCAGGGGATGGTGTCTGTTCTGTCTGTTAGCCACCTTGCAGTCCTGTGACACTGCACCACTGATGTCAAAGTGCTCTTCTAAGGGGATGAAATACATGCCTCTGTATTAAACTTTGTGATTAAAGTCAAAATCCACATATTCTGCTGGCTCAGTTAAGTTATTTTGGTGGGCAGTCTGGAAGCAGCACTCTACTGTACGGTGCTCTGTATACTCCCCCTGGTGTCTCTGTGCTCTTGGATCATTTTTATTTTAACCTTCAACTGAAAAGCAGGAATATAAGCAGTTGTGTTACCTCCAGGGAAAGTCACCATGCTGTTTGGAGGACAGGACTTTTGCTTTTGAGAATGGCCAGTCCCTCAAAGATGTGACATAGTGGAAGTCAGTCAAGAGCAAAACTACAAGGACAGCTTGGCGCACAGTCTGTGTACTAAGGATGCTGAGATATGCAGAGCACAAATGTAATAAAAAGAATTAAGTGGCTGAGCTTTCTTTAGGGAATTGGGAAATGTGATTTAAATCTCCTTAGATAGAAGAGGAAATTGAACTCTGCCCCCCCCCGCAACAAAGGTGATTTGGCTAATGTACACTGAGAGGGAGAGGACAAGGGAATAGAAAATGGGTCATCAACAACAGCTGCATATAAAAAAAGCAGCAGAACCCCCCTGTTGCTCTAGGACTTGAGTAGGTTTGCTCAGAACATGACCATTAGACTGAGCCCCTGAGAGAAGCTAGTGGGGGAACTCCTTATTTTTAGGGCCTGGCTGGGCTATGGGGTAAACTTGTTTCTGACCTGAATGGTGTTATAAGGCACTTTCAGAGTCTGCATTCATGTGTTACTTAGACCATCTGAGGAACTCCTAGACAAAACTGTAAGGTGTCTCTGGAGTTCAGGCACCTTTGCAGAGTATTTTAGCATCAAGTACAAAAAACAGTTTTGCGCATTTGCAAAGGTGTTTATGGATCTGACTGAGTAGCCTCGCAGCACTAATCCTCCTCCTCCTACCCTGTCAAGAAGTCCTTTCTTATCATGTAGAAAATGCAGAGTGACTCTATCACCGTATACATTTGAGTCACACAGTTTTGAAAAGCATGCCTAAAGGCAGCACATCACCTCTGAACCTGTCCCTGCAGTTCTCTGCAGTTAAACACAAATAACTCATGCAATACCATTAGCCTTCATAACATAGTAAAAAGTAGAAATTCTCCTTTGAAAACTTAATCCTAGGCACCACTTTCATTCCCTGTCATAGCCATTAACTTATTTAACAATAAAAATATATAATGTTCAAAGTGCAGTATAAATGGTACCAAGATCAAATTGTAAAAAACAAAGAACATTGCATCAAAGATATAATATTCTTTTGGGATGAACATGCTCATTTTTTTGTATAAATGGAGGCTCTGTTCCACAGTGGAAATTGCTCTAACTGAAGTATCTACTTTGTTAAAGCTTAATTTATGATTAACAGCATGAGTCAGAGCTGCCATGGGTCTACAAGGAAACAACAGGGGAAAATACATGGTCTTTACCCTGAATTCTCTGGTCCCACTACAGCCAGATAGTTTTGAGTGCTTAAAGAAAAAAATGGCTTTGGGCACGTACTGTTACATCTATACCAGTAAAAGAGCCAAGAGGAGGGCACAGGCTTGAGGACTGTCTCATGACTGTTTGCGCCCTTCCTGGCACAGCTTCAGCTCGTGACCTGGCACGCTAGAGTGGTGCCGGGCTAGGGCTCATGAGGGGGACTCTTTCCAGAAGGGAGCCTGAAATGTGCCCCTCCTGCTCGTGGGGAAGGAGAGCTGAGCTTTGTGCGTGTGAGACTGACAATGCCACTTGGCTTTGGGGACAGAGACTGCTCTCTGATTTATTTTATTTATTAGCAAAGGTGTGGCCTAAGCTTTCATCTCTGCTGTCATCTTAGCTTGGACTTCTGCCTGAGCCCAGCCTATTCTCTTGTCCACAGAAGTCTAAGTGGTGGCTTGTGGTCTGGCTCTGGTCTGGAGGGAACCAAGTGGGGAAAACTAAGCACAGAGAGTGGGACTGGCTCATCTTCCTGCTCTGCCCTCATGGACGGTACAAGCACGGCTGGTGCAGTCCAGCTGGCTGGAGAGCAAGGGGTGAAATGGTGCTCTCTGCTCCCCCCTGCTTGACCCCAGCTTCCTCTCCAGCCATCCCAGACTCCTCACCACCCAGCTCTTGCAGCTGAACCCCCTGCACATTTAGTTAGCAGTGCTTCTGGAGAGGTGCCTGCAAAGACCTCGAGGAGGATTTGCTATCTCTGAGAGAATGAGTTGCAGTGACTAGCCTGACCATATTCCAGTGATGCTCCAAATACCGTAAATGATTTTGGTGTTGTAAACCGCCCGGCTGTTTTATGCTTTCTGACTGTAGGAGGTTTTTATTTTGTGTACCAAATGGTTTCTGTGGAAAAATTCTGAAAAACACTGAAAAACACTGAAAAGTCTGAAAAATTCTGAAGTGGTACAGAATAGAAAGAAAGTAATCAATGTGGTGACTGGTCCCTCTATGGACAGCTGAGTAAGCCTTCATAAAAATTTTCTCTGAATTTTCTCCAGTCCTCCCTATCACTACATTGTTCATTTCAGTATATACTGTTCTGTCCTTCCACTCTGATGTTATTTCCCTTTCAACAGGCAAAATATTTGAAAGCAGCTTGTGTTTTTCCTTCCTTAGATTTAATGATTACTGGAAATGACTGCACAAACAGACACAGGAACCTCAGAGCTCCAGTTAGCTTGGCAATGACAGAAGCAGGTGCTTAAGGGAAGGGGGTAAGAGACATGAGCACATATCTCTGCAGCTTCCAGCAAACAACTATTAAAGGACTTTCTGAGCCAAAACTTGTACCTTGAGCATCATATTAAATTGCCAGCAATGAATTTATGGTCCACAAATCAGTCTTTTTTTCACCTCTTTCTTAAGACCACTTTTTAGGTATCGTGCATTAATTTTATCCATTTTTTTTCAAATGATCATTGGATATCTTAAACCTGAAATATGTGTTAACATATGTTTTGTTCTGTTTCCTCAGTAGGTGTACTTTTATGGAAAATTTGTCCATATCAACTGTGGGTTATTTTATGAGTTCAGGGTATATTTTTAAAGAAAGAGCCTTACGTGGAAATAATTTGTGTTCAACCTACAGCAGATTTACTACTGACATTAGAAACACATCACCAGCACAACCTGTAACCCTGACATTTTCATTAATCCCTTGCAGTTAATTCCACTTGTGGGGAATTAATAGTACCATCAAATTATTTAAACAGGGCCTTACTGTCTCAATATGACCTCTTTATATCTATTTTGAATTCAGATGGGGGAAAGTGGCTTTTAAAAACTGATGAAATCTCCCAAATGAGTAATACATAAACTCATTGCAGAAGAAGGAGACAGAAGGTCTGTAGTCATATTTAAAAGAACGTATCAGATTACCTTAATGATATCTGATCAGCATATCTAATCAGCATATCTGAAGCAATTAAGTTACATCTATAAAATATGAAGCAATGTTAAATTTGTGTGAGATGGAAACACTGGGTGTGTAATTGCTAATATTTCTCATGGTCAGGAATAATCGCAGTGAATGAGAAACTGTGTACGAGCTTTGTGTGCTCTAAGAAAAAACAACTGGATTCTGTTTGCCTGGAACAGAAATTATTCCTTTTCATAACAATATCTAAGATATGTAGTAACCAGGGGATATGCCACTTAAAGGAACTGATCAACTCCCTGTTGTGGTCAATAAGAATTTTCTTCAGTGTTGAGGTTTCTTTTCCCTTTCTTTGGAGTTTTAAAGTATTTGCTGTGATTGCAAAAGATTTCTCAACTGGTGGGTTATTAGAAAGTCAAAAGTTCGGTCTTTGTGGCTGAATCCCCAAATAATTGAAGTCCAAAAGACGAAGATCTTTATTTCAATTTATTATTTCTAAAGTCTCATGTTTTCTTAAATAAATCCTTATCTGAGGGAGGAGGCTGATTTATGATCTTTCAGGCATTACTTGGCAATTGATTGATTCATTTTACATTAAGTCCATTATAAGCAAGTAGACATATCACTAATACTTTTTTATATGCTCATTGTTTACATAGACATGGTTTGGAATGTCCTCACTGAATTTTATTCCTAGTCCTTTCAAAGTCCCCTGCAATTCTGTGGTGAGATGCAGGGGTAGGAGAAATTTATTAAGGAGGCATACTTTTAGTCAGTTCCAAGAGGCAGCCGGAAGTAACACTTTTTTTGTTTTTTTTTGTTTTTTTTTTTTTTCTAAATTCTGAAATATTTTGCAATATATTGCAAGGGTCTTCTTAGGGACTTGCAACTATCCCATGCAAGGTGATGACCCTTCATCTGACTGGAGAGGGATTCGTATAGATCAAGGGAAACGGTGCAAATAAGGATGACTTGCACAGAAGTCACAAGGATGATTCGGCTGCCTAAATAAATGTCTGGTTCCATTTTAGATGCTGTAAGGTCATGGTAGGTGCAGGCAGGACACAGGACCTACAGAATACCTGTGACTTTCTGGACTGGCAGTGGAAAGCCAGGCAGGACACCCCAGAGCGTCTCACATCAGACTAGGTGCCTATGTTCAGGCAACTGAATTTCACACCTGATTCTGCATAATCTCTTTGTTTCCTTCCAGAATTCCTCCTGTCCTAAACAAGGTGTCTGAGGGGTGTGATGGCTTGCTCTCCAGAGATATCTATCTTTTCCTACTGACAGTACTGACTGCTTGTTTTCAGGGAAGGATGAAGGTCAGTGCTGGAAACTTACTTGTAGATGGCTAAAGTTAATGGAAATTAAATGGAGACAGTAATATCATTCCACAGAGCATATCTATTCGTGAAAACATATTAGGATTCCTTCAGGGCTTTCAATTATCCATCTTCTGCAATTCCAGTTTGAAGACTGGCAAATATCCTGGCAAGTAACAGTTATTTTTACATTTGATATTTTAAGTTAATTTAGTGCTCAGCTTAACTGAGATGTTAGTGTTTCTGGAGCAGGATGAATATTCCTTAGGAAACAGAAGCAGAGATTTACTTCTATGGCCCTTCAGTTCTGGCTTGGAAAATCCAGTCAGGCTTGCTTGGTTGCCATTTGGTTATAGTACTATTACACTATATTTGTTTTAATTCTGGATATGAGCAAGTGATACAGTTAATCTGGGCAGAGCTGGCGCATTCTTGTGAAATACTGAGCAGTGAAGGTCTTGGCCTCGGGAGATAGGGAATACTGATTATTGTTTAGGATTTACATCAAGTGTACAGTATGTTAATTGGTTGGACCACAAAAAAATAAGTTCATTTCTCCTTTCTGAGGCTGACAAAAATAATACTGATCAGCAGAGATTATAATAGAGGGTTTTGAACATCATAACCTGATTAGTCTGAAACAAGAAATTCATTTAACATAAACTGCAAATCAATTTGCTTGTTAATTCTATTAAAATTGCACTCTCTTCTGACTAACACAGCACACTATATGACAGAACCAGTTCTTCTGCCTGTCTTTTGGTCAGCTGAGAAATTAGTTATAAGTTCATAGGAGATTAGAATCACCATACAGACCTTTTTTTGCCTCGTTTTCTTTTTCTCAGTTATAAAGACCTGTCTTCATGGTTAAAGGAAACATACTGTGTGCTCAGACACTTTATGCAGAAAAAGAAATGAAGACAAAAAGAGGTATTTCATTTTGACTAGGTTTTTTTTTTCTGTCTGAGAATAAAAAATTACATATTTAGTCTAAGTCAGGCCATCCAAATCTACTTTATAGAGACAGACAGTTCCAGTGGACAACTCATCCTGTAACAGGAGTCTGAGACAGTGGGCATGATTAACTCTGTGGTGGTGTGTCTCTCTCTCTCTTCACTGACTAGGGAACACATCTTTATACCCAGATTTATGGCTACAGACTTTGTTTTGGCAAGTGTGATTGCCGCATCCTTGCAGCCCTTATACTACAGACCTTGGGATGAGCTGGGCATTAATTCAGCTGTCATTTCAACTTTTAGGGTATGTCTATCCTTAGACATACTTCAGCTCATTTTGCCTGCAACGGCTTGAGAACCAGCAGTGCAGCAGCGCTAAGACTCAGGGACTACCTAGGCTCTCTGGACATGAATGACTGTCTAAAAGCAGACTAGCTATGTTAACCTAGAACCTGCTAAGGCATCTGTATGACTTCTTAGCCTGAACTGGTAAATCCATGATACCAGTATGTGTGAGAGTTAATTAGATTGGGTATCTGTTAACCTGAACATCACTGCATGATGCTTTTAAATTGCACATCCTGCAATGTCCCATCCACAGGTTGTTTCAATGGATTGATTCAAAATCAGTGGTGACTAAGTGATATTGCCTTTCTTTGACAGGATTTTCATGCTGGAGAACGTGAGAGGAGATGATGCTGAGCAGGTTAAACAAGCTGATCTCAGCAAGCTGGGGTTTTTTTTTTTGACAATAACAAGACAACTGCAACTGCAAGGCTGGAGGCCACCAGCCTCCTTCAACTGAGAAGCCAATATCTAAGCATTTATATGGCTCATAGCCAAAGACACATAACTTCTTTCTGGAGACCTTTGGGGAGAGGACACAGCTTCCCCAAAAGTCCCTTACACTTCTGTGAGATCGCCCATCCCAGCTTCACCAGTGATGGATGGACATTGATGCTGCCCAGACTTCTACAGCCGAAGATTTAGCAGCTGTCACGTCAACATAAGCCTGCTTCTGGCAACATTAACAAGCCCTGGGGTTTTGTTTTAGGTTTGATCTGCTCTAGAGGCATATGTTGGTTAAGACCTTTGAGCTGGCTTTGCTTCATGTAAAGCCTGAGACTTATGACTGTTGCTAGATGTAATTGTAACGGCTGCAGAAACTGCAGCCTCCATCCTTCATCTGGGGCCCTAAGTGCACATATACATTAAAAAATGTATATCAAATATGGCATCAGACATCCTATGTTCATTTAATCTTCATCAGGTTGCCCAGAGAGGTGGTAGATGCCCCATCCCTGGAAACATTCAAGGTCAGGTTGGACAGGGCTGTGAGCAACCTGATCCAGTTGAAGATGTCCCTGCTCATTGCAGGGGGGGGTTGGACTAGATGGCCTTTGAAGGTCCCTTCCAAACCAAACCATTCTATGATTCTATGATTATTAAACATAATCATTTTACACATAATCTGAGGTGTTTTTGTTACATCTCAAAGCCATAAACTTCGTCTGCATGTTAGGTTTCAGTCTCAATTCTTTCCACCTTAAATTACTCCAGTGGGCAAAATTATAAATAGTTTCTGACTTTATTTAGTTCAGTGTTTATACAGTTGCTTTAAATACACGCACACATAGTATAAGCAAGACAAACTATTATTCGTCAATACATTTTCAAAATCTGCTTAAAATATGCATGGAAGCATTGAAGTTTAGCACGGGGAAAGAGTAGCAGCTTGGTGTGTAAGAAAGACATGATCCTAACTAACTTTTGCTGACTATTTTTTGATGGACGCAGGAAAAATACAATAGCCTTTTTACTACAGATGTTACAAATAGCAGCTTATCCTTTTCTTGATAAATGTGCTGTTTCACATTTATGATTCCTCCATAACAGACTGCACTACATTTTTCTGTTTAATCGTCGTTCTATAAAACATAGCATGCCTCATTATGTGCTAACTCCCGCTAAGTGTTAAACTACTCCTTGGAGGTTATGACCACTCTGAACTCCTCCTGAAAGCGAAGCAGCTTCAAACCTCCCAGAACTCAGGAACATTTCAAGACCCTTTCTCCCACAGGTAGGTAGAAATAATTTATTCTTTGTTTAATACTGGGCACATTTCTGCAGCAGTGGAAAGCTACATGTTGGGAACTTAAATTCCACAGTTTCAGTTGTGTTGTAAAAGACCTGCCACATTAACTCACAACACCTCGGAAGGTCCACTTGAATATGACAAAGAGGTGTATAGTTTCCATGTGTTGATAGTTGGCTCATTCTTGAATTTTTTGGTGAGTCAACCTCTCACTCATTTAATCTGAAGTTCTCTGGATGTTTTCTTTACATAAGAGCTACAGGACTAATGTTACTGAATGTATCCATAAAAAATTACAGCTGCAAAAAATTTACTGCACTGTTTCTGTTAGAATTATACTCATTTTCTCTACACACTTAGGACAACTTTCCATATGTACTCTTGAATTTTCAGAGATGAATAACGTATGTGTACATCCAATTATTTCTGTCTGTGGTTCATATAATTAAAATCTTGAAGTTATCAACTACATCAGTGTCTACATGTCACAGACACTTGGTAAGTTCAAATTTATTGAGTTCTTAAAATAACAAAAATATATAACCCTCTACAGGCACTATTGTCTCACATTAACAGTGGTGAAAGTAGTCCTGGATGAATGAGGAACAATTTTGTTCCACTTTCAAATGCCTCCCTTTCAGTGCAGAAGTTAGTAATTTCTTACACTTCCGAAATCTCTGCCTGTTCCTTTGTATGCAGCTGTCACACTAAAATTGCTCTAGGCTTATGCCCTCAGCTTTGCCTCTCTGTTCATGCTTCCAGCACCTAAAAGACCCAGACTGAAGATACAAAGCTGTTACTTTCTATTACTTTGGGTAAAAAAATAGAGTCATAAGGTACCTTGCACGTGTTAAAATTATAGCTTTAGAATAAATTAATGCTTCAAGCAATTAGTACAGTGCAATGACTCTAGTTTGCCCAGACTGACCTAAATGAAACTTTATTTCATTATTAGCTTGTTCCAATTTCATGGTTGATTCATGTTCAGTGAAAGTCCTCCAGCCTTATCAGATCTTCCACATCAATTCCTGTTGCTGCTCAGGCATTTTTACAGGATTTCTCTTTGTTTGGTGTGGGGGCTGAGACTAGCAGATGGATTTGCAGGATCATGGGCTGGAGTTGGTAATGCAAATATCTGCTTGGTTTTTTAACAATAGCCCACCTTTATTCTGCCTTTCTGTAAATAAGCCATAATAAAACATTAAATATTTTTAGGGAATTAGCTTCAAAACCAGATTCTACAATTGTGGCAGAAACCATGTTCAAAATCAAAGTAGAAATCTTTCGTAAGTTAATCATTTTAAAGTCTTACTGCACAATATCAGCAGAACTTCTCCTTTTGTTAAATATTTCCATAAAGCAACGGCATATGAAAAAAAGTTTTAAGTAAACTGTATATCTTATATCTTTTCAGCTGGTGGGAACAGAGGTAATTGTCTCTTTGGTCTCATTTGATACAAATCCTCCATTTATTTTAGCATGCGATGACGTTGATTTTGAATCCTCTTTTTCCTCTGTTTTCTCGACATCTGTCTTTGTTTTGACCCGGTATCTTCTGTAAACACGGTAGCCTGGGAATTGGTATATATTTAGTATTAAATAAAGAAATTATAACAATTGCCTGAAAAAGGCACAGTAGTGACATGTAGCCATGCAACATTTTCCTTACTTAAATTATTAAACCATTACAACACCTCTAGGTGGTTTCTTTAAAGCTATGTTTAATTATTTTATGTCAACAACACTCATTACTGGAAAAGTAAGTTTTGAAAATAACAAGGAAAAGATTCTAAATTCTGCATTTGGTGTTTGTCTGCTTTGTGTTCCTGTCGTGTGCAGTAACTTTTAAAAGTATTGCCTGTCTCCCTTGGGAAGCCTTTGGGATCTTGGCTGGGTCTGTGGGACTGACCCTTACTTTTATGTGAGTCTTGTTTGGCAGGAGCTGGGACAAAGTGGTTCGACTGTCCCCATGCTGTTGCCTGCCAGAGAGGCTGGAGTTGGGGCTGCTCCTCACAGGCTGTGTCCCTGGGGCAGTGCTCTGGTGCCAGGTAAGACAGCTGGTTTGGGAGTGGGAGCTCAATAGTCACAGCTGGTCTTAGGTGTGAGCAACAGGGACAAGGTCCTGTTGGTCCTGGCCCTCAGTAGGTTGGTTGTAGTAGCAGCAGTGCAACTCATGAGAGGTGTATGTAGGAGGAAAAAGGGACCTTTACTTTTAATGGAAGATATTTTCTCACATTAGCCGTGAAGCTAATGCCTATTCTTTCAACAGCTGGTAGGAGGGGGAGCTTGTGCATGCTTGTGGGGATGGCCCTGTCGGGCAGCTGCATGCCTAGGCACCCTGGAGCAGTGGAAGATGCGTTTGCCCTTCCTCAGCCGAGGGTAATAACAATCCTGTGCTCAATGTATTCGCATGTGCCTAGTTGTAGGTGGTGGACATCCCCTCCCTTGTGCTGAAAAAAAGGGTCTTCCAAATCTTGAACTGAGCCATGTATATTCCTAGTTATGTATGGCACAGCACAGTGGCGACGCTCAGTAATCATTTGGGTCATTATTTACTTAACCATTTTTTATTCTATTATTTTAATCCCTTCTTGTTTTCTCCATATCCATGAAAAATGAGACTGAAAATAATAATAATTATAATGCTATAATAGAAAATATCTATACTTTACCTCCTAAAATTAGTAGTGCAAACAACAGCTGGAAAATGCTGTAGATGACTGGGAAAGTAAACATCAGTTCAAGTTGTTCAGGAGTGAATGAGAGCTGTACTATAGTTGAACACAGCTGAGAGTTTTGCATTCCTGTTTCCAGAGACACTGTACGACATCTAAAGGGAATAATACAAATACAGTTGTGAAATAGCAGCATTATGTTTTTTAGTAATCTGGATAAGCAAGAAACATACAGTAATGGCTAACTAAGAAAATGGTATCCTTCAGCTCACATAGTCAACAAAACACTCCACAAGTCATATGGCTGTTACCACCAGAACACACACAATTTATGGCAGTTCAGCTATTGTGAAGGACTGTGATCCACCTTCAAGCCACGTATGCGGCACTCACTATCTCCCTCTCTTGTAATGATGTTCTAAATTGTAGGTGGCTGCATCTTCATGAGAAATTTTACTGCAGTCCCCACACACTTATTAATCAGGTCTGTTTCACTCATTTGAAGTGTAGGACATGGGCACACAAGGGGAAGAAGTATGAAAGATTGGAGGGAATAGTATAGTCAAAATCTGTAAATAAAAATGTGCACAAAAAAAGTTTTATCTACACATAGTATCTCAGAAACAGGGTTGGGAATGAGTGACTCTGTAGTGTCGCTAATGTTTAGGGAGCATTCTCAGCATTGATTAATCATTAAATAAAAACTTTTTTCACAGCTGAAAAAAGGCTACAGGTCTTTGTTACAGAGAATTCCATACCTGTGCCAAGACAGACCAGCTATGCGGGCCAGAATGAATCCCAGAGAATAGCCAGCTGCTGGAAATATAGTGCCAATGAGCCATAATTTGGGTGAGATAACCCAGGAGCCTTTGTAGAGTATTCCCCCAACCACAGCAATGAGCACGATGAGGATTGCTCCCACAATGGAACCGACCTGTGAGGGGAAAGAGGAAGGACTGTGTGAATAAGAGACCCCAACAAAACTTAATGGCATCAAACATAGTGTCAAACATGCCCGTGAGTGTCTCTGAGTCTCTGAAATATCTTATTAAACATAAAACCTAAAGTTTATGGCAATGTAATTCACAGCAGGCAGATTAGATAGCTGCCATTTTTCCCAAACAGGAGATGTATGATATACTTCAATGTGTGACTATAGATATAGATCAAGGCACAGCTATAATAGGTATCTACAGCAGATACCTGTAAAACTAGTCTCTTGAAGCCTTGGCTATAATTGCACTTAGAACTGGAGATTAAAAATAATTTCACAGGTGTGACGTGAGCAAGGAATTGTGCACACGTTAGAAAAATTTCCCCAGAGTTGTTGGGAAACTGACAGCCTAATATAATGCACATATCCTCCCCACTTCTTAGGCAGTCACATTCTGGGGCTTAGTATAACGTATACTAACTAGATGCTAGATTGTTAGTGATAGGAAATTATTTGCCAAGAGGAGGAGTAAATCTTTAATGTGGCTGAAAATCTGTGTTTGAAAACTGGCTGTGAGTTCGTATAGCATTTCTACATAGACATAGTCACTGAGTTGATCTTATTTCCTGTGGCTGAATGTGCTGAGGTCTTCACCACTGCTTGTCAAAAAAAGTAATAACTCACTCTCTTCTCAATATCCAAGTGAAATGTCTGCCCTTCTGGCATATGTTGCCAGGGATCTCACCAGCAGACTTCTGGGGCTAAGCTTAGGAGAATCCATTCTCAGCTGAAATGTGTATTCCCATTGAACTGGCTTCATCAGTCTTTGGCTGAAACCTTTTTAAGAGCACTGAGTGAACAAGTACTTTTGTTTTACTGAGCTATTAACCACATGCACCTAGGAAGAAGAAACATGGTCTGGCCATGACAAGCTCTTCTATTTCACCTGGCACACTGTCTTTGTGCTCTTATCTCCATTTCTCACTATATGGACCTTAATCTGACAGCTACGGCTCAATCTTCACTTGATGCTTCATTGTCCTACATAAAGCAAACTGTCAATGGACCCTGCTGTGGGTTGCTCACCCACTCGGTAAGAAAGAGGATGGAACAGTGTTTTGCTGAGAGAGCAAGTAGAGTTTCTTTTCATGTGAGTTCAAGTCCATGCTTTTCCCTTAACTGATTAAACAGGAGTAGTACAGTTTTGAAACCAGCACTCAATAGTATCCAAGTTCATAAGTAAGCTGTGAGTGCATTTAAAAATACAACACAGTAAGCTAAGAGTTTAAGAAAATGAATTGACTTAAAAGGACCTCATTTGTGTTTTATGCTTCCTGAGCTGATAGCAGAGAAATGATAACAAAGTATAGGTACAATAACAAGTTGCCAGATTAGTTTTCTTTAAGAAAATTTAGAAAACATATGCATTAACTAAGAAGGGTTAACAAAGGCCAGGGGTACTCAGCACGTCTGACAATCACTTTAAACCTAAACCTAATGTTCAAAATGATTAATTTGCCATTAACACTAAATGCAGCTAAGTTGTTATTATTATTCTTTTGGTGTGAATAGTTTTTGCCAAAATCCCTATATTTTTGATGCATCTGAAACTATTTTGCAAAGATAGTTGAATTTTGTGAATAGTTTTGTTAGATTCTTTTAACAGTTGGAACATTTTTGAAACTTTTTTTAATAAAAATTGACTTCACACTCAAAATTTTCCCCCAAAAATCAATAAACTGGTTTAAAAGTATAAAGTTTTTTTTTTGATTCAGAATGTTTTCATTTTTTATTATTTTGCAGAGAAAAACTCTTTCCAGTTGACCTGAATGATTTTCCTTCCAATTTCAGTTTACATTATAAACTGAACTCAATTACTAACATAGTTGTAGCCAAAGACAAAAGTAGGCTCTTTGGATAATGATGGTTTCTAATAATGTATGCAATTCATGCGTGCTTGTGCAGGGGGAAAGCAATACATTTCCGCAGCGTCTCATTTGTTTTCTGCTGAAAAATTCCCAGCTCTTATGAAGTCAGATACTAATACTATGAATAGCAATGTACTGCTTCAGTGGTGCCACTGATTCCATAATTTGTCCATAATTACTAATGCTTCAGCCTTATATATCCTACCTTAAGTATGATTTTTGCTTTACTAGGCCATCTGTGGTTAACATATATTCCAAATGAAACAGGAATTACAAGAGCTACCAGTGAAATTCCTGTAAAAAAGAAGAGAGGAGTTAAGCCCACGTATCGTGCAGAAGTTCACAACAGGAGGACAGACACCGTGTAGAGTGGCTGGGGGTACAGAGAAAGCCTTTGGAGGATGTTTCTGGTATGTGCAACCCAGAGCACACATGCACGCTCTACCCACACCTGCCCATTTGCTTTTCTACAAAGTCTGTTATCTTTGGCAGCCTGTTGAAGTAATTGCCATTCTGCTGAGCTACATGCTCATTCACCTGCATCAGAAAGGCAGACAGAAATTTGAGTGTGCTAATCATCACTATCCTGTGATATGAGTAGCTATATTAAATGTTCATTTTGTCTGCAGGTGTTTCGCTACTGTACCATATCAACAACCGGTTTAGAGCTTCTTTTGTTTTGGCCTCTCCCCTCCAGTATTTATTTTGAAAGCACAAGCAATGTATGTGATTTTTTTCTCTAGGACAATGGGAAATTAAATTGAAGACTATGACAGTGACTCTGCTGGCTTTTAAGATTAGCACAACACGGAACCACACTTGATAAGCAGTAGGGCTACAGCTCTGCAAAGCACTGGAGCATGTATTTTCAAATACTTTGACTATTTCTCTTTGTAGCTGGATGAGATTTTTGACAGGAAGTCAAATGAAGCCACTCCTGGTGGTGTAGATTGCAGCTTTTCAAAGAGACTCAGCAGTTTTAATCACTTGCTTAATTATCCACGTGCGCTTAAGTACTTTGCCAGATTATGGCCTCAGCACTTAGCACTTTGCAGGATTGTGCCTTAAAGCTGTTACAAACACTTTCATCCAGGGGAAGCAGCTATTCCTGTACGAATCATTCTATATTCTTATCCCAGTACCACGCAGGTCTCCAAACCATTTGGAAAGAAAAACATGCACGATCTTGTGATAAATATCTGTACAATATTTATAGTGACTTCAAGTCTTTGCTCTGCAGAACTGTGGATGATGTGATCTAGGTACCTAATTCCCGTGGAAGTTATTGGAAAGTAGGAGGATGAATACTTTTAAAAATCTGGGGTCGTTTCTTCATGACTCTGCAGGATGATAGTATAAAGGTGGTTGTTACTAGGAGGATAAAAGAGAGAGTCAGAAGGGAAAGTGTTGGTTCACTGGACTCACCAATGCTGTCGTAGGGGAGTACAATTGCGCTAGAATCAGTCCACAACTTGGTGTAAACAAAGAGGCAAAGTGGCATCATTCCCATTGCAAGCAGTGTGGAGCAAGTTGTCATGCTGATGCTGCAAAGAAATTGGTTAGAGTGACAGTTCATCTCATGCTAGCCTATAGTCTTTCTCATTTTCTTATTACGACTTCACAGCTTATGAAAGGTTGGGCAAGAAATGCTGCTGGCTACAGTCAATTTATCCTGTATATCAGGTTAGAAAAAAGCTAAATGGAAGGAATGGCTTCTGCTGAAAAGAAAGGAACATAAAATATCAATGTGTTCTGCAGCCACAGAACAATAACTTTCAGTGCAAATGAGGCAGGCAGACAGGCAGCCATTAGGAAGGTCTGTTGGCAAGTCTGTCTGCATGCTGCCTGTCTGGCTGGCTCTGAGAGGGTGGTAAGCTGGACAGGGTCAGATGGACATCAAATGGAGCTTTCCATTATACCAGCAGTTCTAGAGTGTTAAAATTTCACTCCAAAGTCAGCAGCATAAAACAAAAATATTACATCATACATCATCTAGGATGTATGATGCAATAAAAATTCCCTTTTCTGGCTTGTTTTGCTCTAGGCCAAAGAGTAGGTGCTGAGAACTACTCACTGAAGCTGAGCATATGTATTGTTACTTCCTTGGTTTGTGCAAAGGCATTTCTGTTTTAAAATATAAAGTCTTGAAACTATCAGGCCTGATACACCTCACACTAAAAGATGCATTCTGCTACAGGAATGAAGAAGGAGGAAAAGGCAAGACAGCTAAAATAAGGAGGAAATTCTCAGGATCTGAGTAGAACAGATAAAATTATGCCTACAAATCACACTCCTCTGACGTAAAAATAATGAGAGAGTTCTAGTTGAGGGACTTTGGAAACTTCCTTATGAGCCTCACTTCTGATTTCGCTTTTGTGTCTCTTGCCCTCAGAAAAGGGACTACTGACTCCATCCCGCAAACTGGGCAGATCCAGAAATCTAGAACAATTAATACAGAAACCACAGGAATATCTGCATTAACTTTGGTTCCTATCACTCTCTACTTCAGAGTAATTGAATAGAACTTTGTAGGAGCCTCTGGCAAGAGAGTTCCTACACACAGAGAAAAAAGAACCAGGGGCTACAATTAAGGTCAGGTGAAGCCCCAAATGGATAAAAGAGCTTATTTTTCCTACCTCCATATTTCCTACATCTTCATGCTGTCCCTGTGTCCTGCTCCAAAGTCTGTACATTCTCTAAACCCAGTCCCTGTGCTCACAGAAGCTCCCAGGGGGAGCTGCGGAGAGGAGATGGTGTTTCAGAAGCAGTTGTTCTTGTTAAATATCAAGAGATGTCAAAACGAGATGTCAAAACAATATGTCCCTATGGGAAGCTTTAGAGGATATCATCTGGGCCTGAGTTACTAAGAAAGGTATAAAACCTCATACTTCACCTCCCTGTGATTATATGAGCAGTAGAAAATTAATTCCTGGTCTAACTGGTGGTCTATTTGCACTGGGACATTTTGAAGCACGACTGTAGACAATGGTGACGGGTTGTTATGTATAAATATAAAATATTATCAGCTGAAAACAAAACCTTGTATGAAATGATGGGCAGGCTTTCTATAATACTGTTCTGGCTCCAGAAACCAGCCAAGCTACTTATATTGTTATTCTTCTATCAAGAACTGAAGATGCTTGCATTGCTGTCTCTGCTGTACCTCCCATATCTTTGACTTCTTAAGGTAAAGGTCTTTACCTGAAGAATAACCTTTTATAAGTATTTTCAATTTAATTCACCCTCTGCCAGCATCATGGGATATAAACCCTACTCATAGCATCATCAATTTGGATTTTTACCATTGATTTCTGTGGCGTGACTGAACATACGGAGCTGAGAAAGCATAGTTTAGCTCAGTGTATTCCTCCAAGGAAAGATTAGGACAGAATTTCAGACTTGTGCTGGATATTTTTCTATCTGTGGTTTCTTAGACCTGTATTTATTGAAATCAAGTGTCTTACAGTTCCTAATATCATAGGTCTTTCCTTCACAGTGAGAAAGTTGGTGATTAGCAGAGCTCACCTCATACATAATTTGAAAGCTGGTATTACATTAACACCTATACGTGACAGAAAAGTTCACTGTTTTCAAAGGATGGAAAAAATGTCTTATTAAAGCTACAAATATTAACATTCTTAGTTTATTCACCCTAGCTCCACATCTTTCTTACTTCTATTATTTTTCCCATTTCTAGTTCAGACTGGTGTATGATAAATTGGATGAACGCTCCAATTTATGCTACTCTGTGGGAAACAGAGAAATGATCCTGTTTATTTCAGAGCAAAGTAATCAGGATATAAAAATAAAAAGATGGCTCATTTTTAAAGGCTGTTAGGAGTTAATGAACCCCCCATAGAATTTGCATCAAGAGTAAGGTTCACTTCTCCTGCATGTTTGAGGCCATGCCAGGTGCCTTACATTCCTGTTCCTGAGTTCAGAGCACCCTGTCACCGAGACCATCACACTTCACCACAAAAGAGTTTCTTCGTTGCGCCCTGTATGCAGGACTGCCTTAGTCAGTGGCTTGTAGCCTGTAAAACTTTCCCCCAGTTTGAAGACTTTGCAGAAGGTGCCAGGAGCAGATAGAATTACCGCAAGTGATTTTCATTTGTATTAGTGCCCAAAGAGAAAATCTATGCCTGTCTATTCATTGTGTAGAACACAAAAGGAGGGAAAATATTTTTTCACAGGTGGTCTTTTTCAAGAAACATTACTTCAAGAACTATTGCATAGCCACTCTTTTGTACAGAGGATCCAGTTCCTAAAATCCTTTGTTATTTTTTTTTTTACTGACCAAGATCATGGGAGAAACAAAATCACAAAAGTAGTTCTAACTTGGACAAAAATTTCATAATCCTTAATGTCTTAGCGGTCTTCATAAATGATATTTTCTGCAGGATGTGAAGATTTACAATAAAGACATTTTCTAATATACACAATTCTGTTCTGCTGTATTCCTCATTAATTCTCAATGAACCAAGGATATTTGCTATTCTGCTTATATATACTACTATTACAGTAACTAAACATCTTTACAAGAAGAAAGCTCCACCATGCATGGGCCAGGAAGCTACAAAAAAAATCAGACAGTCCTTTTCCATATAAAGTTTACAGTGTAAAAAGCCACATGAAATACGTAGAGAATGGCTGCTCTTACCTTAGGTCCATGTCTCCATCCACCCAGTAGGCAATGATATTGGAGGCTGTGCCCCCTGGACAGCATCCCATGATCAGCACCACAACAGCTTGAATAGGAAGCACGTTAAAGGCCAGGGACAGCAAGAAGGCTGTGAGAGGCATAATTCCAAACTGGCAAAGGAAACCCACAAAAATACCCCAGGGTCTTTTTATGTGGCCCCAGAATTTCTTAAGTTCCACATTGCAACCCATGGAGAACATCACCAAAGCCAGCATGATTGTTAGAACAGTACTTAAAATTACACTCAAAGTTTCATTTATATTATCTTCTGGTAACACACAAGATGTGCCATTGCAAATAGTAGCATTTGCTGGACAAGCCGTGAAGTTTTCTGGCAAAGACCTAGTTTTAAATTGCTGGGAAAGAAGGTATGTCTGCATTTTGAAATACAGAACCGCTCAGTACATCCGAGGCAAACTTTCAAGCCTGTGTAAATGGTTGTGTGTCAATGACTCCTTTTAAATGATCCAGGAAGCGATAAAGTGCAATAAATCCTTGAACACTCTTGCAATTCTTGAAGGGTTTGGCACAGTGCTGATTCATATAGTTATAAAAGTTGCACTTGCTTGGTATGGCAACAATTAATCATTTATTCATACGATAATGAGGAATCCCACATCAAGAGAATAGCTGTGTTAATATTTAAGTGTGCAAAGGAGGCTTGTGGTGTAGCTGAGCACATGAAATGAGAATCACAGGAGGAAGAGAAAGTTTAGATTTCATTCTTTGAATTTCTTGTATGCCTTCAGGAGAGCTGCTCATGCGTGCACCGTCACTGGCCGTGACGGTGTACTTCCTCCCGCTCCCCGACCTTTATCTCCCATAACCCTGCTCAGGTGATAATCACCAGCGGCTGTCGTAAAGGATGTGTCTGGTCATGATGGCTGCATCTGGCTCAAAGTGGATTTGGAAGACAGATAACAACACAATAGCCAAGGGCTATGGTGCAATGCACCCACCTAACCACAGTGAAGAAAGTGAAATCTGTGGTCGGTATGCAAATATGGCTACGATTCTATGATCTTGCTCCCATAAACAGAGCCCTTGGAGCTCTTCTGCATGGCAGTGAGCTGCATGCCAGGATCTCCCCTTGAGCAGGGACACCTCTCAAGGTTACTCCTTGAGGTTGAGAGATTCTTTCCCACAACAGATCCTCAGTAAGAGATTAACAGCACACCAAACTTTGAAATCTTAGCTAAGTGATATAAAGGATTGATTGTGCATATATAATCCTTTAGATGTAAACCGTTGACCAAGTCTGGGACTAGGATTGGATCCAACCACATCTAGGCTCCTCTCTGAGAAGGAGTTTAGAAAGCAAGAGGGTCCTTTCTGAACCTCATGACTCAACAGCAGGGTCTCCCTGACAGTTTTGTCTGACCCTGTCTTCTATGCAGTAAATAATCAAGTGTACCTTGCCATCAAATCTTGTTAAACCACTGTTGTATTTATCATTGAACCTTGTTAACTCATTGTTTTATATCAATAAAGAATATTTTTGCTTCTCTCTTATGATTGAAGTGCATCACTCCATCCGTGACACTGTTATTACAGGGGGTGAGTGACTGACACACAAGAAACCACGAGTAGAGGTCCTGAGCTAGGATTTGAAGCTGCAACTCTTGCTAAGTGATGCAGCACTCACCATAACACACAGGCTCATTTGAATGTGATGGGATCCTCATTTGGTTGTATTTCTAGTATAATAGAAGTTATGACTGGTGTACGCTGATAAGTCTACTATAGGACTGCATGCATGTTTGTGTCACTTTTGGCTCCAAAATGCAATTTTTAAGTAATCTTTCTGATTCCTTCTCAGCTTCCACGTAATCCTGAAGATGGTGAAGATCCCTGGCTACAAAGTTTCCCATGATGCAGTCTGCTAAAACGTTGCCTGTATTTTTGGCTTTGGCACATGGAGAGCTGCCGCTGCCCTGACACCTCCACATCCCTCCAGCCTGGGCACTGGGCGACCACCTGGTGGCTGCCCTTCCCTGCTTGTGTCTCACATTGCTCTTGGCCATGTCCACCTCCACACTGAGGTCATCAGCAGGGGAAGAGAGGAGAGGGGAAGGGAGGGAGGGAGGCAAGGAGCCATGGGCTCTGCTTATTCGGGCAGCATGGAGATTTACTGTCCTCCTGGCACCTTCTGCCAGGCGCAGCTGGCACAGTCACCCTTCGTTCCAGCTTGGGTTGGAAATGGCGGGTGGTGAGAGGAGGAGTGTGGAGTGGTGAGGGCGGAGGAGGAAGGAGACGTGTTTTCTGAGCCAAGCGTGGGGAGCGGGGAGCAGGGCAGTGGGGATGGCATGCTGCTGTGGAGCCATGGTCCCCAGCCAAAGCCGACCATGTCCCCTTCAGAGCAGTAACATGTTCAGCATCTGCACCGGGGCAAGGATGCAGGTCACCTTTTTTGCCTGGTGTGGCATGAAAGTTAGGAGACAGGTTTCTTGTGCCTGGCTTTGGTGTGGCTCGTCTTCTGTCATCCCCATGGCTCAAAACTGATGAGAGGCTGAGGCAGGGCAGCTTCCCTGGGATCCCCTTTCGGGTCTTACAGCTCTAGGATGGGCACCGGGCATACTGTATGGCGTGGCTAACACCTTTTTGGTATGTGGGACCCAGAGGAACTTTGCGGCATCCTCAGTGTGTTTGCCTCCTGCTGCATGTCCCCATTCTCCCTCCCCTGCCTTGATTCACGTCCTTCTCTCATGTGCTTTCCTGTGGAAAAACACTGTATATCAGTCAGTGCTTAGATATCTTTACCGTGCTTATCACCCTACTAGGTGGATGTGCAAATATTCATGCATTGGATATCAAAATAACTTTGTGCCACTGATATTCTGTAAGAGCAAAAGAAGGTATGAGAGCAGCCAGATGAGTTATTCAAGCCAAAACAACAGCAGCAACAGCAACAACAACAAAACACTAGAAAGCTGGGGTATTTTTGACCATACAGCATACTTGAATATCAGTCTCAAGTTTTCAAAGGCCTACCAAAGTAACTGGGTTTTTTGCTTGGTCAAAGGTTTACTCCTCAGGCTTCCTCCAAAATTTGGAATGTTTTCAAGGAAATAATTTTGATACTTCTTTACCTGTACCCAAGCTTTGGGGCAGAGGTAGCTTCAAGTGTAGATCTTATACTAAAATCAAGTCTGAAACATAAAGTGCAATTGATGCTCCCCCAAACATCTTTAGTTTTCAATACAAAAGTATTTTTTACTGGAGTAACATACTAAGCCATAATTATCTTCAGCAAGCAAGACTCCCACTAAAAGCCTCAGCATTTTGTGCCTAACCTCAGTGTGAAAAATGATAGTCGTTGCTATTTTTTTTTTACTTTACACCGTGAACCGTTGAGGGGGAACTGACTGCATTAGAAAGGATTTCCCAGCATGCTCAGATGGCACCTGTTTCTTTACAAAGGAGTCAGCTAAATGGCTGTATCTCCTAAGTCACTGTTGGGTGCCTGATGGGATAATGTCAGAGTAGCTTTATCATCCCAGGCAGCTGGCAACTCCTACCCTGTGATTAGTGCCACATCTGTGTGACTATGATATGTCTAATAGAACAACAAGCAAGGTAATAAGGAGTAGATGAAGAGAAGGCTACAAGATCTCAGTTTGGCAGAAAACTTATTCTCCTTATTACGCTTGCTTTCAAACAGAATGTTTTAGGAGCTTTTGTTTTTCAATCCAAGCCTTTTAAAGGGCTAGATAGGTTTTAAAAGCATGCTTGTATTAACATTTTCTATAAAACCTATATCAGAATCTGGATTTGCACTTGAACTTGCTTCTTGTTGAAACCGTAGCTTTTGACTAGAGCATCTTGAAATCTCTGACAAGCCTCAGGGCCAGAGGTGACTTTCCTAGAACTGTAAATGTCTGTGATGCTGTGGGAACCCAGGGTGAGTGGTTTGGGAGAGGCGGTGAGGGCTCTCCAACTCACAGCAGCTATTTCTCAGGCAGAGCCTTATGCAGGGGCTTGCTTTTGCCTCCTCTCCCCCTGCCAAGCACGTGCCTGAGCTGCGAAGGGGTGCTCGATGCCGTTCCCCAGAAATAGCACAGAAGAAGCGTCCCTGCTGTTGGTCTTCAGCCTCTGCTGAGAGATAAGAGTGTCCAGCTCCCATTTTGGAGTTTGACTTCTGGAAATGGAGTGGAGGGGGAGACCTTTCTGCTCAGGCTTTGGGCTTGACTGAGGACAGGTGGGACATCAGCTACTCACCTGTGTGGCCTTGTGGGTCACCAGGCTGTGTAAACTTAATTTGTACTTACTGCTAGGTTTGCCTTCATTTTTTTCTCCTCTATTGTAAAAGGGATGATTCCAAGTCATTAGTTCATCAGCTGACTGCATAAAACATTAGATCACAAAAAATCCTTTCTGGAAACAGAACTGAGCCCTTCTGAATTCAACTTATTATTAGGCTGACAATGCCACAATTTAGCACAGATGATAATATCTATTTCAAGAAATCCTCTTGTGTTCTTAGGGAGCTAAAACCATATCCAAGACATCGAAATATTTACAGGCACAGTTAAAAACTTGGTATGTTGCAGGAGGTACAGTATTATCAAGCAGGCAGGTGGCTCTCTCAGGAGCGCTGGATTTCAAACATTCTTCTAGTCTGTTTTGCTTTTTACAGTGTGCTTCTGGGATTTAATCCAAATGCAGGCTAGTAGGAGAAAATATATCAACAACCCCAAATTTGGCAGCTCTCTGTAAGTTTCCCTGACATCCTCAGGGAAAGCAGCATTTCAGAGACAGTTGTCAGAGGTACTGAGCTGTACAGCTTCTGTTTCGTTGCCTGTTTTCCACCTGGGTTATGGTGCTTAACTGGTGAGATGGACTATGTACTGCCCTGTGAACTCAGCTGGCATCTTTTGCCTATTCCTGTTGCGCATGTTATTCAGTGTGATTTTAAGCATTTGTCACTGGTGTTTAGAGAAGAAAGCGGCAGTGAGCCTGGTGGCATTTTGGTGATGATTAACATCCCTGGTCTGATTCTGGACACTGTCTGTCAGCATACCTCAAAAATGAAATCAATCAATACCTAAATAGAGAACTACCAGCCTAACTGTATGTTTGCATCCCAAAACTAACAAATCACTGTATTCTGAATTGTCTTCTTGAATTTTTGTGGTGATGAGGTTGCCAGCTTATGCAAGTGAGTTTAGCGTCACTTCAGCAAATATATCCAGGCAGATGAAACCTGTAAGGATCTGTCCCTGTGCCGACAATTAGATAATTGATTTATCCATTAACTTGAGCAGTTATAAAACATGAATAGCAGTAAGTGCATACAGAGCCCTACACTGGGAGACACAATTTAACAGTTTGTCTTCTATGGCTGTCTGGTGCTTATTTCTGTGATGTTTCTCTTAATGAGACTTATGAATCTTCCCTGTCTACTTAATTCAGACTCTGAGATGCTTCTTAGTATATTTATGTCTCAGTTAGAAGAATCTTTTCTTTCAAATAATTGATTTCCTAAAGTGAATTACCTGCTTTTTACTACCATCTTTAAAAGAGAGACACCAGTTATACCTAGTATTGGTGACCTTGTTTATAACTTTAAATGTTAGTATAACTATAGATGGAAAATTTTTTGTTTGTTTCTTTGGAAAAAGTTGTACTACACGATTGGAAGTTTGTAGAGGGCATTAAGAAAAGAAAATCTCCATGGAATAGCAGGATAGAAACTTGTGACATTAAAATACATTTATCTCAGGATAGCTTCCTAAAGAATACTGAAAAGTCAGCTGTAAAGCTGACTTACTGAATCTTTACATTTACGTTTTTACATTTCACTGTCTGGTGCATACATCTGCATTCTGCCTGTTAGACTCTTGAGCAGTCTCAAATGAAACATCGAGGGCATGAGTGCTCTTGCATTTGGCTGTTGATGAATGCAGCTGGGAAAAAAACCTGATGTGTTATGTACTTGGATTACAGGCAAATTTAGCTTGCTGGTGTACTAGCCCTGAGATGCACCTTCCACCCATGGCTAAACTCCTGCACACACTAAGTAGTTGGTTTGAGGTTTATGGTTCTGCTGTCATTTGTCAGAACTCCAAATATTGTGTGTGCAAGGAGAAATACATAGTACATTTGTATTTTCTGGTATATTTCAGCCTTGCCTATCTAAATCATGACAGAAAGTGTAATCTTTCAGTGTACCCTTCTTCAGTAGCCAAATGCAAGCATTTTCAATAGAACAGAACATCTTGTCCCAAAAGTGCATAGTTACTATGCAACGGCAGGTAAAAGCATGCAAAAGCCTTAGACTTTAAAGAACTTTGCTCTTTTTCGATATGTGTATGAGGGGAAATCTGCACTTCCATGCTTTTCAGCAAGGACTGTCTGCTATGAGACAAATAATGGAAGTCTGCCAACAGAGTAAGCCAGCCTTTTGGCTGCCCGACTGTAACGGTGACCTCTGACATCGATTAAAAAGCTGAAAGATAGATAATTTCATACTAAATCAAAGAAACGAGTCATGCTACTACCTATAAAAGTGGAAAGTTTTGAATGATCTTGTTGGGTTGGAATCCCTTAATAAAAGGATGCTTTTCATGTTCCTCAGTGAGGATTGACTTCGGACTTCGAGGGCTAATACACTACACAAATATTTCAGTGCCTTTACCTGTCTTTTCAAAGTTGTAAATTTAATTAGTAGTAAAGCTTAATTTGGGATAAGTGGTCAAAAAAAATTAGATGTTCAAATTCTAGATCAAAGGTCTGATTGATTTTAAAGTCTGCAAGGTTAAAGAAAAATGAAGTTGTTTGTTATAGGAATTTTTATTCTCTTGGGACCAAAATTGACTCTTCTAATTTCCATCAGAAAGGGAAACAACTTATACTGTTTCTCATTTGATCTTGTGTTCGTTTATGACATTTATCTTCTGGCAAGTAGCAGGAAACTGGTCTTTTTGCAGTTCCGATGCCCTTTCCCACCATCATCTAAGCCTGGAACCTGGCTGCACCTTTTAAAATTTTTATTTTGATAATTGATAAATGAATTTGATAATATGTATTTGACAGAAATAATAATAATAATAATAACAATAACAATAATAATAATAATAATAATAATAATAATAATTTCTTCTATCTGTTATTTTGAGAGGTAAAGATAGAGCACAGAAGGCACAGAATGAAAGTAGAATAAAACTGATAATAAGTGAATAATGCCCATACATTCATTTACTTGTCAGTGAAGGGGACGTAGCTTATCAAGGAACTAAGTCAGCACGACTGAAGAAGATCAGTAGATCAAAGCACCTGGTGGACTTTAAAATTTCCCTACATGTAATTTGGGTCTTTTACTTCAGAATAATTTAGTCTGGTCCCTGATACAAGTGCCCCTATCATATGTGCCTTGAAACTGTCTGAAGGATCAGTGATGGGTTTGGATCCGTATGTCCCTATTAAATATTAGAACACATCTGCAAATGTGCAGTCGGCTTTTTGGCTTAGTTATAACCTGTTAAAAGAAACCAGGTTGCACACACCAAAACTACTCTGCAAAACAACCTGACACATAGCAAATGGGAACAGTTTGGGGATTTACTTCAACACTGCTTTAGTGCTCCAGGTCAAAACAACAAAGGGGGCACAGCCTTAGGGTAGCCACGTCACCTGCATGGGGCTGGCTGATGTGCCACAGGCTATGGGAGCTCTGTGTCCTGCAGGGGTGGTGGACGAATGGAATATCCTAGGGCATCGAAAATACCATTCGACACCTACATTTAGACAGCTGAATCCCAGTCTGGATAGCGGTACTGGAGAAGGTGAATTGTGCCCTGATGTGCCCGAGAATAAGGTTAAGTCTTGTGTGAACAGCTCTGAAGCAGACAGCTACACTGGGGATGTTGTGAGCCAGGTTTTATAGGGCACATCCTCTAATGAACACAGAAACAAGAAATTTGAGGAGAAGAAATGTTACTAATTTCCTGCTTTTAGTTTTCTCAGGGAGCTGAATAGGAGCAGAAAGCCATGCAGCTGGAATTGCTTCATGTAAGCACTGAGCAGCACTGCTGGGAATGGGAAAAAGAAGTGAAGGAAAGGAAATGCAAAAGTAAAGCTGTGGGGTTTTTTATGACTTGTTTTTGGGGTTTTTTGTTTGTTTTGGTTTGGTTTTTTTTCCCATTCTTAAACAGATGTTTTGCTTTGAATTAAGGCTTTATTAACGAAAGCAAACAGATTCATTAATTGAGGAGGCTATGCCCTTTTCTCAAAACTGGGCTGGTCTCTGTGAATATGGGAGATGCAGCTCCTTAGCATTTCTTTTTCTGATTTACAGCAGAGATTTGAACTCAGGCCTTCCACATAGCATGTTGGGAGGTGCTGGTCTCAAACTGTCTTCAGAGGAGCAGCTTTACCTGTACAGCTCAGTGGGCAGACCTGGGTCCCATATATGCCATCTCTTATGTCGGTACCCTAATTACCAGGGACTAGTCTCACATCCTGCAGATTTATAGAAAGTTCTGGGTCAGGTAGAAATAAATTTTCCTGGTGAATATAACAGAATAGTCTCTTCATTAAAACTGCCTTGGATCCACCTGAGGTAAAAGGTGGTAAGATTTAACTAATGCTGATTCTAGAGCTATTTGATTGCATATGATGAGGTGTGGCGGAGGGGAATCAGATAATGGCAGTTGTTACAAGCTTAAGATCCCATTTGTGCTAGATGCTGTGCAGGGCCACAGTAAGCGCCATGTCCCACCACTTCTGGTTTTTCTTCCAATATTTCTCATCTTCCTTCAACATATGGAAAATGCCAACACTACAGGCACAGAAATGAATAAAAATCAAAATACAAAAGGGTATCCACTGCATATATAAATGACATCTAACAAGACACCTGTTGTGAAAAGCCAGTCTAAAATCATTACCCTTTTCTCCTCAGAGAAAAATTTTATCTGCATGTCCATCTTCTTAACTGAATTTTAATCTGCTTAGAACACCCATCTTCATTACAGTGGGTAATAATGGCCAGGACTGCATAAGGTCTCAAGGCCTTTAAAACTTTCAGCTCTTGATAAGACTGATTTCAGCGACTTGCTTGGCTGTTGTTTTAAGAATACCTTTTATTACCAGGAGACACTGTTTAAGAGTTCTTTAAGATTTGACTTAATATCTACAAGGTCAAATATGATGGTAAAACCTTCAAGAATGCTACATAGATGCAACTTTACCTGGGAGCTGCTGGACTCTCAGCACTTGGAAAATTTAAGCCACCGACCTGGATATTAGAAATTTACTTTAGCAACGCAGTTTTGGAAATTCAGACAGGCAGCTCTTTGGCTGTGGGAGTTGAAAGTACGGAGGATGTGGTGACCTTGATCTGGTGTACTGTAGTGCTGGCACAGTTGATAATAGGACTGGTACAGTCTCTGTGTGAGTGTCTGTGTCATGGGCTTGTGGAAGTGTGGGCATAATTCTTGAATGATGCTTGGAGCTATACAAATAGAATAGATGGCAGTAATGAAGTTTCATTATTTAATAGAACCTTTAATAGTAACGTTTTGGGCCTTCAGTTAGACATTTAGGTTCCTCTTTGGGTGCACAATGATGAAGATGTGAAAGATTAACAACATTGACAGACTTGACATTGACAACATTGACAGACAAAGCTTGACAACTGTAGGCTTTGGGACCTAGGAGAATCCATGCTTAGATGCTTGGCGTCTTCATGCAACATCCATCAAAATGGGCGATCCCACAAAAGCAGTACAGCAGGGTGGGAGCTGTGCACAGCAACCAGTAGAAAATGCCGGGGGATAGGTCTGTGACCTGCACCCGCTCCCCTTCTGCACTGCCTCCTAAAATACAAGAACTGGAATAGGACCGGGAGCCCAGGTCCCTTTTCCCACGAGCCCTGTTTGCTCACGCCCCCTCTCTGTCCTAGTGAATATTTGATTATACCACATCGTTGCTGCAGGCAGGCTGAGGGAGCGCTGGCCTGGAGCAGCCCACCAGCTCTGCCCAGAACACTTTGCAGATGGCTCGCCTGGGATCTGGCTGATGCAAGCTCAGTTCCCTCCAGGCAAAGAAGCAATTTTAATTCTGCTCCCCCTTCAGCTCACGTGAGTTTTTTAACGAGTGGGCCTTGGGGTAGAAAAAGGAGCAGAGGTGCCAGACATGCTTTCTGCATGTTAGTGCACCTTGCCCGTGCTTTATGCCTGTTGGTGTTGTCAGTGGAGCTGGGGCACAGCCAGGCATAAATGACAGCTCAGTGAAAGCCTGAGGATCTCACCTGGAGTCAGACTCCAGTGGCAGCCTGTTAGTACAGTACCTGCAGCTCTTCTTGAAGCATACATGCTTGCTAGTGTGGATATCTGTTTTGAAAATGCTTATCAAAATTATTTCCATCAGTTCTGTTTTGAAATTATTTCCATGGAAATATAAACTGTGTCTTATTGCTTTCATTTCTGACACAGCTGAACATCTCCTATTTGGAGTGTAAGGAATCAAGAGGGTGCATTCTTTCCATCCTTATAAGAAAAAGAATTTCTAGATGAATATGTAAAAATAAACATATATAAACCACTACATGTATGCATTTCTATATAAATTATATGCAACATGAATAATGATTAAATATAGGTGGGGAGGTGTTTTTTTTTTTTTTTTTTTTTTTGAGAGAACACCTGTGCTTTCTGAGAATTTCCATGAGACTGAAATGACTCTTCTAAAAACTTTCCTGGCCACCTTCAGTAAATGGCAACATGCTTAAGAAATTACTTTTTTTTTTTTTTTCTGCTGCTGAAATAAGTATAGGCAGTATTCAATTTCTGTACACTGAGGTCTTCTGTAAATATTTCAGTAACATCTATTTTCTCTTCATGAGGATTTTGTGATCGGTCAAAAATCTGGTGACCTACTGTCAAGTGGCATTAATTAGGAAAAAAAAACCATGTTGTTTTGAATGCATTTATCAGAAATGGGGACATGTAATTTCTAAACTGTGTTTTTTATGCTCCTAACGATTCTTGTATGATTCAATGCAGTTTATGTTTCCCTTTGCCCTCTACGCCTCAGTTTGCAAATCTAAATGTATGATTATTTACATGCATAGTATTCCAGTTCAAAAAGTTTGAAACGTGTTTGAATGCTTTTAAAAGCTTCAGGGAGGAGGAACTTGCTTTCTTTGTCTTCTGATTCCTGGATACTTAGAGTATGCTTTAGTGCTGTTTTTGAACTCTTCTTTGTGAAGTCTGGAAATGATCTTAAAATGAGAATTAGGATGCTCATGCATGGAAAAAGATATCAGTGTGGGACTTCAATGAAATTCGTAAGTTGATGACAAGAACCAGTTATCTGTTTGCAGTTTTATCTGTAAAAACCTTTCAAATGAGTTTTAAATAAAAGTGCATGGGCACAAAATATTAATGTAGATGTGGCTTTTGCAACAGTCAGGAATATAAAATTGATGAGTGGGACTCATTATTAAAAAATGGGACGGCACCATACTAACCAATGTATTAAAGTTTAAAAATTTTATTAACCCTCTTTTAAAGCAGTTCATGTACTTTATGTCAAATAACAAAGTTATGGTCCAAAAATTTTTCATCTACATTGCTAAATGTGTGGGTTTAACTTTCCCCTCCTTTTTTTTAACCGATGTGACCTGGAGGTATCTTGCAGTGGAAATAAAAATATTGAAAAAGGACGACTTTAAAGTACAAGGTAGATCCTTGGAGACTGAAGTAATACCATTAGTGAACAAGCTGAAATAAAAAAGTAGCTCCAGTTTAGACACGCAGCCTGGTGAAGTCCATTTACATTATAAAATATTTGTCAGAAGTACATATTTTTTTAAATAGGAAAAAAACCCCCACTGGAAATTAAAGCAAAAAGTCTAAATTTTTTAGGTCACCCAAGAATACGGTTAGAAAAAAAAAAAAGGAATAAGTCAGGTTTAGTGCCATCATCTAAACTAACTCCTCTTACTTTTCCTTTCTGCAGAAAAGCTGCTATTTCTGTAGCTTTTATGTGGAGGAACAGTCCTGTCAGATGGCCAGTTTATTAATGTCATGTGTGTGTGTTCCCTGGAGGAGGTATCCTGCCCCAGTCCCTCTGTGGGGACAGATGCTCAAGGCCAGGCACGGGTGACACATTTTGAGGGTATCACAGGCTGCAGTGGTGATGGGAACCAGACTGCACTCTGAGCAGGCCACTAATGAGAAGATCACCAAAACAACACACAGGTCTTGCAGCTCGAAGCTTTTCTTTGGCATAGGCTGACTTTCTGCATGTCCTTTTCATTAGCTACGCATTGACCTTGAGATTTGATATACACTGAGCATGTGGGGGAGATAGACCTTTATCTCTTTAACCTGCATTATCTTATGTGTTTCCTTTGGTATCTAACTCTTCCTTCCCTGATCACTAGCAAGAACAAAGAAAACCCCTTATTAGCTTTGTAGATTCCTCAAACCAAGTTTTTTTAAGCAGTCTCTGAAGTAGGCATAGATAAATTCATGTTTATACATACAGTACAAATAGTACCATGGGAAAAAAAGAGCTGAATTTTTTCAGCTGAAATTTTCAGTACTAAGATGTGAATGCAACTAGGCTTTAGATACACCTGTGCTTGCCAAACCTTGTGTATCCTGATAATGTAAACAACAGGAGCTGAGAACTTCAGGGGAAAAATGTTTCTGTGTGAATGATATCATCTATATTCAGTTAAGCTTGGGTAAGAGAGAGACCATGACATGCCAAATAACACACTTGCTAGCACAGACTTGCTAGCAATAGCATTATGTGGAAATCGGGAAATATTTATTCAACTGAAAGACAAAATACTCTCTTTCTAATAAGGAAGCCTCCTTTCTTCACATCCTACAGGTCACCAGTGGTTCTTAGGCAATATTAATTTTCTCCTGATTCTGTGACTGAGTGAATGAGTAGTCTGAATGTCTCCTTTTGTTTTCAGAGCTGCTTTCGCTTGTGTTATCAGCACTGAACACACCTGAGCAAATGGGTCTCGGTGAGATGTTTGATAGGCAGAACTTTCCAGGAATCCAATGGTCCTACTCTTGCCCTCTGTGTTCGCCCTTGGTGGGACAGCAGTGACAAAGACAGACAGACAATGATTAATGACTCATCCCCCGAGCCTTTTCTCCCTCTGAAGTCCCCCGTTGTCTCTGGCCCAGGACATTTTTGCACAGTGGAGAGAGGAGGGGCTAGATAGGAAGAGATGACTTCACATCTGAATGAGACTTTTTTCCTTTCTAATCCCCAGAAATGAAACCCCTCTGAGTAGCTGCAGCTCCACACGTGGTTAACTGGACTCCCAAGAACTGCTGCAGGAACCCGGAGCTCTCTGAGCTAGAGGTTGTCTTTGTGCCTCTACAGGCTTTCCAGTTCATTGCTGGAAAATACATAAGGAGGAGAATTTAACCCTTCGGTTTTGCCAGTTTGATGAGAAAGCTGGCAAGTCATCTTGTCCTTTTCTTTTTTTTTTACCCTCTTTGGATAACGGGAGGACTCTGGCATTGGCAACAGTATGCTGTAAGCACAGTGGGTCAGTTTCAGCTAGGGCTGAGCGCTAGGAGTGAAAACATGTCGGTGAAATTAAACTGATCAGGGGAAGGTAATTGTGGAAGAGTTTTCTGGAGAGATGTGGAAGCTTTCCTTCTCGGGCCTGAGGAGGAGCATAAACAGTGTGCAAGATAAATAAATTGAAAATTCCAAGGATTTTCTTATTAAAATGCTTTTTACCTAACATAAGTAACAGCAGATTTTTTTTTAATCAAAAATCTGATTCAGTTAGCTATTTTTTCTGTTTTGAGACTGCATTTTCCCTCCCAGACACTTAAGTGTGAACAGCCAGTTCATGTGGCATTCATCGATTCTTCAGCAGTTAAACTGAAATGGGTATGTCTCTTCATGCTGTCATTATTCAGCAATGTGTCACCATGGAGAGTCATTTCTACCTCGGTGAAAGAATGGAGTATACTGAAAAGCCGTCTATTAACCTGTCATCATCTATAACTTCTGATGCTTATTGCTTATTCACATGCTTTATTCAGACCCATGAAGCATATGTGTTTTTCTGATTTCTGCGGTAAAATTAGTTCTTTTAACGAAGTTCAGACCCGCAGCTCTACTACTTTTTCGAAATTGTTGATACACTTTCAGAACCGTGATGGCTTTGTGCCTTCAACCCAGTCTGATTAGCATACAAGAAATTAAAGAATTAGACTTTAAATTCCTCAGAAAGTTACATCGAGCGTATGGAAGAGCAATAACTGCAGAGAGCTGTTAATGATCCACTACTCTGTTCAGCTCAAACCATGGGTATGCTCAGACTTTCCCTGTGTGGGAAACCACTTAGACCAAAACTGTGTAAGGAAGTGATATGGAGAGTGGAAACATTCATAAACTAGGGAAAGAAAATAAAAAGCATTTGTTAATATATTGGCACAGTCAAGCTTAGGAGACTCAAACCTAATCTCCTAAATTGCAGGTAAGGATAAATAAACAGCATTCCCATAGGTAATTATCCATTACCTATTTCAAAACTGGGCAAAACAGTACTTAATCACTCCTAAGGCAGGGCAAACTTACTTCTTTGGCTTTTTAATATATATTTATTATTATTGGCCCCCGTAATCACTGTAAATGACACAAATGTCCTGACTAAAATGATGTTTGAATTAAGCTCCATGACATACCTGCAACAGCCTGCCAAACCTAAAGGTGCAGGCGATTACCAGCAATAGTTTGCCATTTGGTTTTCACATGGAACAACATTGGAGAGCAAGAAATGGTGGAAATGCAAACAGTGATCAAATAGCGTGGTGATGAGAGACACTGTTCCATCCCAAAGCCTTCTGACTGTCCCCAGCAGGCTTACACTCCATGGGGCACGGGGCTGGACTCTGCGTCCATCCACATGAACGCTTCTAGCATGAAGAAATTCCAGGTTTTAGTTTAGCAACACCAGGTCTGTTGGTAAGAAGTGTGGGGGAAACATCCATAGGTATAACTTGCAGACTGTGTTGCAGTCTTCAAGGTAGAGCACGTGTACTTAAAATAATATTTTGTTACATCTGTATAGCAGTTCTCAATCTTCTATGACTGGGATAATTAGGCTGGAAGTCTGGACCTCTTGAACTTATCACCTGCATAACTTGTGGTAAAAGAAGTGTGATTGACACTAGAAGTAGCCCACCAGGTTTTTTTATGATAAAATTTAGAAAGTTAGCAGCTAGCAAGAAGGAAGATATCTCTGAATCTCTTTGAAGCAGTTCATGGACTCTTTGGGGTCTGAGAATGGCATGTCGAAAACCACTGTTCTGTAGCAAAGTCGTCTGGGTTTCAAAGCACTTTACCTCCTGAGAGAAACACAAAATCACATTTTTGCAAATGTGGATGATGAAGTTCCCCTCCCAACTCCTCAGGTGTGGAGGAGTGCAAAAAACTTTTGCAAGGGCCCACTCCACTGAGATGCAATAAACTGTACAAATTGTCTCCTGCTTGTGCGGACAGGGAGAGCTGAACTCAGGTGCTTTTCTAGAGGCACTCAGTAGATAAACTTGGAAGATGCTACCCAAGCAGTTTAATAAACAGACCATCTTCAATTGTTTTGATGGTTTTACTGAAAACTAATAGGAAATGTGAGGCAGTAGGAGCAAATGTGTACATAGGTGTCACTGAATGTATATTTTAATGTATCTTACTATACATTGAGTGTATATCTTACATTATTTTTTATAATACAAATTTTGAATTTTGAAATTATTCCTTCTACAGCAATGCTTTTGTCTACCTGTGAGTCAGAGGCTCCCTGCCATCACAGACCTTGATTTGATATAAAAAATCTCACGTGACAAAACTATGAAAATGTATATAGCCATGAGAAATCTGGAAACAGACTGTGGTAGTTCAAGATAAGCACTTCACGAAGAAGTGGAATTTGTAGAGGTAGCAAATGTGACAGGAAGCTTGACTGGGGCTTTTTTCATCTTGGGAATTGTGGTCACCCCATGCAGTATGAAGTCGTTGGGCTACTGGTGTCACTGAGCTCTGGAGGAGGAGGAGGAGAAAGAACAGACTAAGGAGACCTTATCTTGAGCCTTATATAGCATCTCGCCTACTGACATAGCTGAGCCAGTAGCTCTGTTGGTTATTGTGGTCTGTCCCAGTGGGTGTTCACTCTTTTTTTTTTTTTACTTTTGTCACATTAATGTTAGTTATGAACCTAACAGTTAGTTAGTTAAGTACTTAACAGTTATTTTTTAATCCACGTGGAATACTGTTTTCTGTCTAGCTTCTGGTCTAGATACTTTCCCCTCCCATCTGGTAGAGCAAGAAGATTCTACCTATTCACCAGGGACTTCTAAGTTGTTGCATCAAAATTTTAGCTCAGGAAAGGAAGAAATTAGTAAAAGTGAATGAAATTGAGCAGCATTGATCATGCCTTTTGGTTTTAAAAGACCCGTCTTGCCAGAAATTACGATTTTATGCAAAATTAGTGAGATCGACCTTCTGGAATTGCTCGTCCCACTGCCCCACCTCAACACCCTTCCAGAGGGGTTCAGCAATGGAGGAAAATGACACCTCCCATGAGGAGGAACAAGAATCCCCTCGTCGCCTGAGTTATATACCTTTACAGAAACTGGTTGTTGTTTGTGTCACTTCTAATACCAAATCAGCATTTCATTATGAAGGGTAAAACTGTAAGACTGTCCTAAATCTAAGTAAAAAATGACATCACTACCTTCCCACCTGTTTCTGCATTATATTACTCCTCTCTACAATCCTGTCCTTTGTTCTTAGCTTCTGGTGAAGTCCAAAGTGAGAGTCCATTAGAGAAACACGCTTATTCTATGGACACTGAGATGAAATAGGGATTCCTGGAGAATGTGTTTCAATTTAATTTCTGTCAATAGTTTCTACATATAAGAATTTTGATTCCTAATGCTATGAAAAAGTTTCAGGGAAATTTTTCAGTCTGTTTTTCAATTTATGAACTCCATCATTTCTACCACAGTACGCTAATTTTACAAAACATTAATTGTGGCCAAACCTGTATAGTGACTAGACACTGGATCTTGAATTTTGTTATACAGTGAATTATGTTACAGATTTTTTTATTTTTCTATATGATACATCAGGAATGCCTGACTCTAAAAAATATTCCATTGATATTATCACAGTTCTTATTAATGAAAAATTAACATGATAGTCCTACACATTTAACTTGACTCCTTTCCTTACATAAAATGGTTGAATTTAATTTAAGAGTTGAAGGACACATGAAAGGCAACTTAGTTTTATGGAATGTAGAAGTTTTACTTTTTTTTCTATTCTATTATCCAACAATATATTTAAAGATTGTTAAACAATTGCTTGTCATTACAAATAAAGAAACCATCATTGCTCTCAAACGTATCTATTATGGAATAGATAACCACTAGGAAAAAAAAAAAAGATTTAATATATATGCAAGTGAAATCAAAAGCATAAAGCAACCTGGCATATAAAAATTTAGGTCTATTAACAATTCTGTTGGGCTCCTTGAAGTATCATGCTTTTGGTAATGATGACAAAAAGAAAAACTAATGCAAGTTTATGTCAAGTGTTCTCTGGAATTGCTGAATTGCTTTTCCCCTCTCAAAAACATAAGCCTAAGACCTTGTATCTGTATAAAATTTTGAAACAATCAATCATGGAAACCACATCTGATTGCACAAAACATGATTTCAAAATCAATTTGTCATGCTCCTATATGGATTTAGTGCCTTCCTTGTTTTGACATTTATCATTTGCTAAATGCAGGAATGCTACCGTAATTTCTCTATGTTGTGTTGCAAATTAGAAGGCTGGAATGAAAAAAGTTTCTTCTTTGTTTTTGAATTTGTCCTGGATATGGAATTATTTGGTCACTTTTTTTTGTTACATTTCTTTTGTGATGCCTTATAAATGATATTGTCTGATTTCCATCTGAAAATCATTTGTGATGCCCAGTTTACATCACAAAAGATCCTTGGGAATGGCTTTGACAACATGATTGGCTTTTAAGACCTGCTTGCTGAGAAGAAATATACTGATGTTCCTTCTAATGTTAAATTTCATGAAGGAGAGGAATGGATTTTGATGCAGCTCTCAGTGCAGTTACTACACTTAAAGGCATGCTGGTTTATGACCCTTTTTAAAAGCACTTATTTGGGGGAAATTGCTTTATAACACAAATGTATACAGTGAACTGGATACCAGTTGCTTTGAAGGAGACATGTAACATCATCATATATGCAAGTGATAGGCCAGTGGTCATCATATTTCCAGAAAGGCTCAGCTTTTGTTTACCAATCAGCACAGAGATTTACTGTAGGACTTTGAAATGGTAAAAAATACTAATGTTGAATAATGTGTCTGTTTTGTACAGGTTAAGCTTTTAAAATTTTTCTAACAAGGGTATCTAATGCTAGAAACTGAGATGTTCAGATTTTCTTTTTCTTCAAAGGTGCATGGACATTGTTTCTTCCAACAATTTTTGGTATGAGTTAAAATACATATACTTCTGCCTAGAAAGTGGTTTAATGCCTGTGAACTATATTGCAATGCCTATGAATTACATTGAACTCGTTACTAACCTTCCTCCCCCTCAGCCATGAGGTGTGCCTGGCACTGTTTCAAACAGTGTTACCATTTACATAACTCATCTACAGTCTGGGGCCACATTCTTGGGGAGGGTTTGCTAAAGATGGTTTAGATCTGGCATGGAAGTAACCTAAATCTTTATGAAAATTTTTTCACAACTGTCTGCTTTTTTGATACAAGTTTGCATGCTGAAAAATCCTTTGTTGTTGTTGTTCATTGTAATTTAGAAATACCTCAAATGACCCCTCTTCTTTCTAGGTACCCTGTCAGGAACTTTGCACAATCACTATGTGCTGCTAAAACTTTTTAAGTCCTCTTTCTGTGGAGGGGTGAGATAACCGGTGACCAAAAGGATCGAGAAACACCTCCACCTCCCAAGCGCTACTTTTCCTTCTTCCCTCACTCGGTCCAATAACACACAGGCTTTCAGGATGCCTTCCAGCTAACACAAGGGAGGGGTTCTGATGGAGCATATGCTTAGAAAATTAATAAGGATGGCTTTAGGTTTGATTTTAGGTAACTTTTGTTTAGCTGCCTGAATGAATCAGCTAAATTTCTGAGTGAACTGAAACTCCAAGCAATCTGTTTTGGACTCCATCCCAGGCAGACCTATTCAGCCATCCACTTAATTGCTAGTGCATCTTCATTTATGTACCTCTATTGATTTTAATCTCAGATGATTTATACAACACCGTAAACAGGTAACAAGTCAAACCAATGGCATTTCACTGAAGATACTTATAAACTATCTTAATTTGTCCAAAATCTGCTCATATATACAAGGCACTTCTTGCTGTGGTTGTGTGTTTAAAGTTTGTACTTATGGCTTCTCAACTAAACTTTTGTTCTCTTTCCCGCTACAGGTTTACAGAATGTTTTCCCATAGTTTAAATGTAAAGTACATTTCCATTTGACTTCAAGCTACCTCATGGCCTGCTGCCAGAGCTCCCCGATATTTGTTTTTCATTCTAGTTGTTTGTTATTGACACACTTATTCCTGAGTGTGTGTAGAATTCATTTGGCCTGAATTCAGATGCCAGTGCGATAAGGACTTTACATAGTTGTGAGTGATGAGCCATCATTGGCTTAATTAGTAAACACAGAGAGAAATTAAGTAGTTTCAGAGTAAGATTCATTTCACCTCTTTAGATCTTTACTTCAGGATGAAATAAGTCCTAGACAATGCTTTTGCCTGGAAAAGGGTTTGTTTGTTCCTGAGATCTCTCTGTAACAGCATTAAGACTGAGTGTGCTCTTAGAAGGCCACAGCTGCTAATTCCTTGACCCTGCTACCTGAATTTTGTGGAGCAGGATTAGATCTCAACTCAAATGTTCCTGCATATGTCTGTAGTACTCTTCAACCAGCTATTTAAAACAGCTTTAAACCAATGTCTGCAATGGTTCTTATGCTTGAATATTAACATAACTAACACTGCAATAAAAACAAGGGAGATTAACATTGTACAGACAAGCTGTCTGTCCTATAGGTGTCTAAGCAGTCCATTAACACAATACTTTGTGTTTTGTGACTTTATTGCAAAGTATTATGCGATCTAAAAGAAAAGTGCAAATGAGAGAAATCATCCTGGTTAAATGAATCCCATCTTATTTTAATTTTCCACTTCAAATCACAATTAATATGTATGATTCACACCTTTTCATTTCTCTGGCTATATTATATTAAAGTAGAACAGATGCTTTGTGCAGACTGTCCAAGATATAGAAACAGACTATCGTTATTCATGTTTTTCAGTTGTCCTTCACTGTGGGCAATAACAGTATAACAGAAGGGACTCACAGTTATTGAAAGCAAAGTAAGTAAACAATTTTAGGAGACTGTTCACAAAGAGGATCTAACCATTTCTTTCTGCAGTTACCACATGTGTCATGTTAGACTGCTCATCCTGGGCAGATGGAGGAGGAAACAGTGCATTCAAGTTGGAAGCATCTCAGGAAAGGAAAGTCTCCTTCTATATAATTTAGGATAGAGATTTGTGGCTCAGGTTCTGGTGTTTTATCTGCAACTGCTTTGGCTACTGTGTACAAGAATGAGGTCTGGTATGAGTTAGGGGATAACTTGCACTCAACAAAGATCTTTGTGATAGAATCTATTTGGGATAGAGCTAATACCTTTAACTTAGCTTACTTGTGTAAAAGTTATTAGGATCTTAAATATGAGGTAATTTTTTAAATCAAGAAGTCTATGAGCTATAATTTTTTGGAGGAGAAAAGAACCAGCATCACTTTTGTCTGCAGCTGCTCTCTAGTTTTGAAGGCTAGTACATACCACAGCCCAGCACCTGGGAATGGCAAAACTTAAGGAAAAGAACTGATATGACTTACTTGGATAACCTCAACCTGTGGTCTCTGTTAGAGGGTTAACTCTAGACTGAATTAATTAATGTGAAATGTATATATCTCTATGATGCATTCAGACTTTTTAAGGCCACAGAAGCTACCTGCACAGAACGAAGCTTATTCAAAGCTGAGTAGGGCAATGTTTTTCACAGAACCACAATTATGTTATTTCTCCAATAAACTGTGGAAGAGTGCGAACAAACATTTCTCTAACAAAGTTGAAGAAAGATGAGAAGCTATCCAAGAAATACTATAGGACTACTGAAAATGCTGAAAACATTTAAAAATCAGGCTGAAAATATCAGTATCTTTTAGATCTGCTGCTTAATTATGACACTTCAGAATTGTGCATAATATCAAGTATCATATTGAATATGTGGTGGAAGTAGAAGTACATTACAGTAAAGGCAGAAAAACAGAAGCATTAGAAAAATATAAAACATACAAAGTCTCAATTCTTAATCTGCATTGCAAATTACATTATACAAACTGACATTACCCCTAACTCTCTATTAGCTCAATGAAGGTCATCTTATGGAATAGCTATATTAAATTGAAAATCATTATCATAAATCTTTGTTGTCAAAATGTACATACAGTCCACTGTGAAAATCAGATACATTACATTAAAATGTATTGTTTAAACAATATATTATCTCCTTAGGTTTGAAGAAGTAATAAGCTGCTTTTATCTCTGATGTACAAGGATCATCTTCAAGAGACATAAATGTGGCTGAAAAGTCACAGAAGAGAGGTTTTTTTAGGACATCTTTTGAAAGAATCTTTTAGAAGAAGGAAGGAAGGAAGGAATCTTTTAGTAGATAAGGTTTCAAGACAAACTGACATAAAGGTATTTCAGAAAAAGAAATGCAGATAATGATATACTCCCATATGATGCTGTTCTTTTGTTCACTTATTTAACACTGCAGTGGTGCTTTTGGCTTCTCCAGTAACTTCTTGTGCTGTTCTATATACAGTTCTTGTCCTGCAATGTTAAATGTTTTATTGAAAGTACTCAAAATATTTCAAGTGACAATTAATTGTAGAAGTCACCCTCACTTTTTTAAACTCTGACTTTCAGTGCTGGAAGATGAATACAACCAGTTCTCATATCCCAGCTGAGGGCATTGTAAAAGTAGCTGAAAGAATAGCACCTTCCTAATCTAAATTAGCACCTTTTAATTTAAGCACTTGAGATTTTGTGATCCTCCCTCAACTGCTTTCCAGATCTTTCCAGATCTATGTTGAAGAAGTTTTTCAATTTTCTTAACTTACCTATTGGTCTAAGCTCCCTTTTATCACCTGGAAAGAAAAAGGTTAACCAGTGCATGATATGAACCACTACATGCCTCTCTGGACTGACTGAAGAGAGTGCAGATTGCTAGTCTTTGATTAGATTTCAAACTGTTTCTCTAAACAGGATAAATTTTGATCTAAGGATATACTTAACGCTTTGATGAACTGAGTTAACTGATAGGTATTAACACAAGTTACTCCTTCCTTATTGGTGTTTTTTAAACTGTGGGATAAATTTTCAAAGAAAAAGAAAATAAAAGAAAATCAGTCCCTTCCTACGTACATGAAAATGAAATTCTGCATTGAATAGAATAGGAAAGCTATGCTACTGTTTTCCAAAGCACTCAGTGGCTCAATGGAACCCAACTCAATGGCTTAATGAAACCAATAAGTCTTTATGTGAGCTCTTGAGCACATAACTCATCTGATCACAGCTGAAATCCCTATACTATCAGCTTGACCTCATTATTTTGGAAAGCACTGAGATTTCTCAGTCATTCTTGATGCTTTATAACATTAACACTAACATTTTTGGATGAGAAACAGCTTGTGAAATACTTATTTTTATTTGCCTGCTGGTGTGTTGCTGCTTAAAATTACACTGTATAACTAATTATAGCCTTAACAGTGGTACCAGCTAATTTTAAGAAGAATAGTATAAAAGACACCCACACGCCATCTTTTAACTTTGCACCTACCCTATTAATCAAGGAACAATAGAGCTGGAGTCTGAGTATTGTAACATTGCTATTTTTAGATCATGCCTAGCTCTGGTGTCCTCTGTGTGTATTTGTACAGCATGTAATATAGCGGGGTCCTGGGCTGCCTTTAGGACTCAAATGCAATGCAAATAAATACACAGAGACTGTCTGTACAGCTAGTGTTAAAACTGTCTCTCACTAGTCAAAATAAATTATTCTGAGGCTTGCAGAGAAAACCCGCTCCAACAGTCTCTGTCTGGGTATTTACACCACGCTCATCACTGTGGTAGTGGAGTGCTTTAATAAGAGTCGGGTGCACAGTGGAAGGAGAATATACTCATTAGTGTCTAATGTATTGTTCAAGGTTATACACAGGATATAGAAGTTTAATGAGAACTTAATGGGACTTCTACTACTACTGATTAAGTGTATCTATCATTTTGAGGATGTGGGTAAAACTGCTTAACACTGTAAAGTTAAGGAAAAATGAATGCCCAGTACGTAACTCCCTTCAGCCATTAATCACGTTCATTAGCTGCGTTCCAGCGACAAGATTCTGACCCATTACTAGTGCAGTACCGGGAGGACCACTACCAGTGGCCTGCTGATTTAAATAGTAATTAATCAGATTAACTACTATGACTGTTTTTGTTCTTTCTGTCATATATGGCTTGTAGATTAAGCTAACTGTGACAAAAGTGAGAGTCTAGTACTTTACTGTAAATTTATCATCCATGGTGCCTTACCGAAATCCTAGTTCCAGAGCAGGAGAGGCAGAGCTGCTGAGATGGCAACTAGGGGGAGAAGCAATGCATCGCTGCTCTGTTTTAGAGGGGCTGGGGGAGGTGGTTACCCTAGGCAGGAGCTCTACATCTATAGGAGCCTGTCAGCTACTACATCCTAAAATGGTGATTTATTAAATCTTGATTTATTTAGTCTCTTTTTAGTATCTAACTGTTATCTTTTGGCTCCGGGGGCACCCAGGAAGGCATGACCAATTATCCCTGCTTTTACGATGGGCTTCGTAAAGGTAGGAATGGTATTTTTGGTCTGCTTTGTGTCAAGCAGATTTTGTCCAGTGTCTTGTCAACATTTTTCTTTGTCATGGGGCACCCTACCTCTAGTAATGAAAACAATACATTAATGTTTGAGAGATTGGGGTGGAAGAACTATGTCCAGATCACCAGATATTCCAAATACAGAGAGAATTATTTCTTCTGTGTTCAATAGCAAGTTTAACAATATCTTGCAGTTGCCATTGCAAGTCAGCATGTGCTAACTTCAAGTTATTTTACTATGTTACTTCACTTTTAAAGGGAAAGTATTTCTGCATGTTTTTGAAGGCACTGAAGAGCTCATGTTCCCCAAACTGAGGTTATTTTGGAGGCTGCTGATGTCCTTAGCATAACCTTAAAAAATCCCCAGGTATAACAAAAATGACAAGTCTCCCTGGGGTGCCCTGCATCCTGCAGTTTCCTCAAGAACATTGCTACTATGCTGGGACTTGCAAAGTGGTTCCTCTCATAGAAGATGAGCTGCTGACTTGTGCATGCCCTGCAGAAAATGTCTTCTGGAGGACACCTGACCTTGCTCTGGTCCTTTTACCCTGTGTTGAGGTTTTGACTGTAACCATCAAACGGTCTTTTTGGTTTTGCTTCTTTTCTAACTTTCAAGAACGTGGGTTTTTTTTAAGTTGAGAGGGTAATAGGTAGAGGGAAAACCCTCTAGATGTACATGCCTCACATGAATGTAGAGAAGCATTCTAACTGTAGCTAATGAGGTTACATATTTGAAACCAAATCATGGGTACAATGGGACTGTAAATACTTTTTAAGAAAAAAAAAAAGGAAAGAAAGGAAGATGTAACCCAGCCTGTTCTTGCTCAAAATGCACTTATATAGCATTGATGTTGCTCTAATCTGTGACTTCTTCATAAGTTTTACAGATTTAACTGTAGCAACTTTTGTTTACAGAGGAAGAGAGTACTTGAATATTGAATCTGAAAGATGTTTCATGTTTGACTGTAGATCATTAATTCATAGCTCATATATGATTTTTTTATTCACTTGCTGAAGGCAGTTACATAATTCTTCCTAGCTTAGGGATTTTATTGAATTAAATTAGTAAACGATGTAATTTTATATAATTGACATGGATTTGTATGAAACATGATTTGTCTACTGGAAGTTCTATGAATCGTTGTGACTGTTAGATTAAGGCAGATTAATTAATCATAATCTGCATCCTTAACAGTAAGTATAGAAGAATAAATGATGAGCTCATTATATTACAGTATTAATATTTATTTTTTGTTGTTGTCTTGCTGATTTCCCTTGACTCAGTATTTGCTTTGGACCAGAGGCAAGCCTTCTATAACAAGCCCATTGAGTGATATCTTGCAGATATTTTCCCTTTTACTGATGCAGAAGCATCACTGAAAAAACAGCCTTTAAGAGGCAACATTGAGACTATTTGTCCTCAAAGCTGGCCTGCCTTGAAAGTTTTTATAGGTTGTTAATCTTAGCTCAAGCATTTTAGGGCAATTATGTTTGTGGAGTGTGGAGCAACATACATAGTTATGGCTACTGAAGTGCTCTCTTTCTGAAGAGGTTTTCCAGTTACTATTAATTATCTTGAATGATAGTTATGTGGACTTAGTTTTTTCCTTTATATGCTGTCTTGCCTGAAAGCTGTGTTTTAAATTTGATCAAATTCCTTCAGGCACTTTCAGGGGTGAACTTGATAAAGCAATTAAAACCTTTCAAAATATGTGTGAATATATGTACACCTAATGCTTCTCTGTGGCTCCGCTTTTGGAAAAGTTCTAGAGTTGTAGGAATCTGGAAGGCTATAAAAACTGAAATTGCATGGAGAGTTTGTGCTCAAATAGCTGTATTTTTATGCTCAGATTTTGTGTCTTTAAGGAAGAGAAGTAATTAATCTTTAGTTTTGGATCACCTGTTACCTGTTGGTTTTTGTTTCTTTCTCTGCTCATTTTCTGCATCCTCGTAATTAGATCAAATATATTTAGATTTCTTTAGTTTTCATATGCAGCCTGGAGGATTTGCTCATTTCAAAGCTAATCAGGTGGCTGCATTAACTTTCCCTTTCACCAGCTGCTCCAGGCAGCCCTGACCACTTGGGCATGGAGGATTTGAGCATTACGTGCTACAGAAATGGCACCTGTCACCTAAAAGCCTTTGCCTTCAGGTCCAATTCTGCCTTCTCAGAAACCCTGGTAGGCTAAGTGTCTCATTTTCTAGAGCCTCAGCCTCATGAGCACTTTGCAGTAGTGGTTCTTATTGAGTGCTCTTTTCCCATGCTTTTAAGGGCTTAAAAAAACTCTTATGCTTTTTTTTCATTTTTCTTTTTGAGTGGTTTCAAGTTTCTCTCTTATATGTGACCTCTGAGTCTCAGAGTTTGTGCTGTTTGCTCCAGCTTCTACCTGCAGAAGTGGAACAGGATTCCTCTGCCAGTAAAGCACACGTCTCCCTCCTTCTTTTGTGCCTGAACTACCTGCCCTTGGGCTTCTTGACCTACCCCTCAAGCTTTTAAATAGTTATACACACATGACGAGTTAATCTACAGCAAGTCTAGCTGTTCTTGTTTTAAAGAGATGTGGACACCTTCAGCTGTAATTTAATCTTGCTACAGCAGTAGCCAACTGACTCCTGAACAAATGGCAGCTACATTTGTCATGCTTGAAAGTACCATTCCGCTTGATGCACAGCATGCTCACTCGTGCTCTCAGAAGCACAAGGTTCAGTTTGGATGCAGCTGTCACAGTGTGATTTTCTTCAGGCTTTTTGCCTCAAGCTTTACTTCTCTGTTGATGTCCATAACCTCTGTGGTTTCACAGACCCAGCTGTAATGCCTGACTTCTTCTCCTGCTCCTGGGGAAAATGCTGCTGCTCCAAGTGCCCTTCCTATGGGCAAAGTTATCTGGTCTTATATTACCATTCTTCTATTAGTGGACTGTATTGGGTTGTTTTCTTACAACTGAGAATCACCCAGGTTTAGTGATCCTATCTCGTCTCCTTACTCAGGAGATAGTTAAAATGTGCTCAGTGATACAAACATTTTCAGAATGTCAACTCTTTGGAACATAGATGGGCTTCCTGTACTGCTACAATCAAAAAGGCTTTTTGAAATTACTAATATTTTCTTCTCAGTAGGGGGAGAGGCAAAATATCCAGGGCATAGAAGATCTGAACAGCCATCTGGAAGAGCCCAACTTTCACCATGGATGCTAGAGGGAACATAAAATAGCTGCGTTTCCAACTTTTGTGCATCACTCAAGAGTCTGGAGTTGGATGGAGTGACTCCAAGTCACAGGCTGCCGAAATTTTAAGAGGGCTGTTTAAAAGCCTGAGTCTGCTGGCTACTAAAACAGACTCCAAAGTTGGATATGTAAAATTAGATGGATAGACCCTGACATCATTTGATTAAAATATATTTATTTTAACACATTAATTTTTAGATGAGTCTGTTAGAGCAGCCTATCTGTAATGTTTGGGTCTTAATGCCCTTTATGGCTTTAAAAAGGTTTAATAGCTTCCATTAGGCTTCCATTAGCAGTGCCAGAGAAAACAGGAAGATGCACATGCAGAAAGGCAATGACTTGTTTTGTTATTCAGTATGTATTGTAGTGGATGAAATTGTTTGTATACACTGCCCATGAAATTGGATGGCTGTTACAGTACAGATTCCTCCTGATGTTCTTCAATTCTCATAGATATGGGTTCAGAATTCAAGTTTAATACCCTTCTAAGATTAATTTCACAAGATCATTTGTAAAATAAAGCAACTGGTCTCCTCTTCAGCCCTTGTCTTAAATTTAAGTTCAGTGATGTTCACAAATGCTCTTCATAAGTTTGACTGTATGCTCTGCTTACTTTTGCTCTCTGTATTTTACTACTTAGTCATGCATACCAGGAGACCTGTAAATGTTTCTTGATGTACCTGCAGGGGAAGAATGGGATATATACTACACATCGAATGTTTTCCACAAAAGTTTAAAAAACCCCTTTTTTTAATAAAACCTTTTTTATTTCACATGACTCATACAATAGTATACTTGTATGAAAATGAATGCCAAATTTTAATTAAATAATTCTGACAACTATTGTCTAGGAAATAAAGACAATGAAGATAAACTTGAGTTCCAAACCATACCTGTAAAGATGGGTTATTTTTATGCCATAGTTTTCTGTATCCATAACCTGAGAAAACTGCACATGCAAATCTGTCTGGTCACCATATGATCAGTTTTTGACCTTGGTGGAAGGCCAAGTGTTTGGATCCTTTGAAGCCAATTTAGGTTACAGTTTACTTTCTTATTGGAAAGTACAGTGCTATTGGGACTGGCAGAGACTTGCATGGAAAACACACAACTTTCCATATACAGAAAACTAGAGATTTGGGAAAATTTCTTAATTTCTCTTACCTAATCTTTATGTTGTCCTTAAGGCTTTCGTTACAATTTCTGATATGTTTTCAATGGCTCTCTTTCCTACCTAAATATAAAAATAATATTTGAACTAAACCTGCAGTTTGCCAGACTGTGCTGGTGCATAACATTATTAACTGCTTGCTTGGTGCTGAAGAAATTACAGACTTCTGATTTTTATTTTTTTCCCTAGAGATGATTGCAGAATTCATCTTAATATCTTATGGGTACAGAAGAGTGTTCCAGTACACAGCAGGACATCAATTACAGATGTGAAGCATGCTCACAGGCATATGGGTCTTATGTTATCAGCCTGTTCAAAGAATTAAGTAGTGAGGATCCACGACAGTCCAGATGTTACAAATTTCTATCAGTGGTCACTGCAGCATGAAATGTCATGTGAGTTTCACTTCTTGGAATCACTCAAGGTGAGTTATATAACAAACCTCATAAATTATTATTATCAGGACAGGTTTAATGAGTGATTAACAAGAAAATTGAAGGATTAATTAACTTGAAATGTTCTTACAGAGTAACAAACAGTCTGAGCTTTTATTATGTGAAAAGACGGTCTTGGCTTTTATACAAGTGGTCATCCTACTTCTTCAATGACCTAATCGTGTTTTTCAGTTCTTACCGGAGGAACAGAATCATTAAAGCAGTGTGTAACTCTTGGGAAAAAAATGTACCTTAAGCACTTCACTCTTAAATTTTTAGCTATATTTTGCCTAAAGGCAGTTGTTAAAACTGATGTTCAGATTCCAATTAAATCATCTGAGGTTTTTTCTTTCTGAATTGAAACAAATTAGGAGTACATTGAGTCCCTAATTCTCTAGATCTAATTCAGAATTGCTAACACTTTTATGAAAAACAATTTTCAAGGTCTGTGGAAGCATTTGAATATTATAGATTAACATCCCTCTCCCCCAACAACATTGACAAATGAATTTTCTCAGCTGGGAACATAATTTTTTTCTTGTCTCTTATGATGGGTGAAAAACATGATGGAGCAGAATGGCTATGGATGCTTAGCAAAGGTGACTAACTCATTGTTACCATAAATAATGTCTGTAAACATTCCAAGGCCAGTCACTGAAATATAGAATATTATGTCAAACCAATTAAAATGGAAGTTGAGAGTTAAAACTGCAGAATTTGGTGGGTTTGTTTGTTTGTTGGTTTTTAATTTATCTCTATTGCAACATAAGGTTCAGAACAACAGAGCCTGAATGATCTAGTAGAAGATGTGGTTGGTTCATGACTTATGATAAGTAAGAGAATAAAGCACTAGAAAATCAAGAGAGATTGTTTTTAATAGCTTTTGCTGTTTGCACCTGTAGGAGTAACAGATAAAACAAAGGAAAGACATGGTGCTGTCATTGATTTTTCTTGTTACAATAAACACATACCAGATAGGCAAGACTACTACATACTGCAAAAATTATAAACACTATAATAATTACAGAACCCTTTGAAGCTTTTAACATATGCTTATAATATAAACATATTTTTAGAACCTATGATAAACAACCCTTGTAATGTTTCTTTGGACTAAGTATTAGCCGTGATACTCTTCCCTCTTCTCCTTGCCTTTACAGAAATGGGGGATGAAGAGAATATGAGGTACTTGGATGTTAAATGGTTTTAGCCCGTGTCCCACAACAGAGGTAAATCTGTGCTGGGATTCAGTCCAGTACTGTAATTCACTAGCTGTACATACAATATCAGTAGAAATAGCTCTCCTGTACTCAAACCTCGGTATTATTTGCAAAACTAACAAAAGTTTCCCCCTCGTAAAGAGAACATTTTGAGTTTGCTGGATGAACTAAATCGAAGAAGAAGCTAATTCAAACAGCAAAGGAATGGAGAGACTGAAATACATCTCTGATTTTCTAACTTAACAGAAGTCTAAATTCTTTGCAGGGGGTTGAATAAAAAGATTCCATTTTTCATTTTCAAGGTTTTATTACTTTCTCAAAATATATCAGTTTAAAACCTTTTTTCTTTACCTATTTTTCTGAGCTCAACATTAATATACAAATGCCTCACACAGCCTATAACTGTATAATTTAAGGGAAAAAAATGGCCAGAAGAAAAAAATCTTCCAAGTACAGCAAGACTGCAGTTCTGCAAGGATATACATATTTACAAAACTGTTTTTGCATACAGGAAGAGGGGTACTCTCATAACTGCTTGCAAATTCAAGGTCTGTGTGAGGAATAATTAGTGAGGAGTGTGAGGAGTTAATTGTAGGTTTGAATGTAAATCCATTTTGAAGTCTTGAATTCTATTGCCTTTGCTTGTATGAGATAGTACTTTTATTGGCACAGTCCTGAGTAAATAAACAATAGCTAAAATGAATCATATTAAGTATTATGAAAACATTTTCTAATAATTATTTTTGTTTCAGTAGTTCATTAAAGAAGTCTGTAATAACTTTTAGCTCAGGATCTTCATGTTTTCACTAGCAGCATATTTGGCAGTACATAGTTTTTTCTGGTGACATTTTTCACAATTGTAATGTCTGAATATGAATGTGTTAAAATCATGCAAGAAGAAAGTAAGCTGTGCTCCTGAATAGTTATGCTTAACAACAGACTTGCTACTAGTCAGTTTTGATGGAAAATTCCTCCCTAACGGTTTCTTTCATATGAATTTTTTCATTAAATGAGTCTTTTACTTATACACAAACATGTTTTGCATTTATTGCTTGTTGTAAATACGCTGAATAAAGTGTAGCTGATGCAACCATTTTACAAAAAAAAAACCCAAAAAACCCAAAACACTTAATATTTAAGATGTAGGATGTCTGCATTTCTACAGGAATGTTAAATCATAGAATTATAGAACAGCCTGGGCTGGAAGGGACCTCGAAAGATCATCTGGTCCAACCCTTAAATATTATTAATTTCAGTATAATGCAAAATAGGAATTGTAATTAGAAATGCATCTTTTTTAAACATCTTACTTTGAAGTGGGGTTTATGTGAAGTAATCTGTCTATTTTCCTACTATCAAAGAAGTATATGAAATCAGAAAATTACATGAAAATTAGTAAATATGTACACCAAACTTGGACAGAGCTTCAACTATGAAATGTAGGGTTAAACAAAATGCACAGAACAAAAATACTTTACATTAGCTTTGCAAAGTGATTCTTCAGCCAGAGCTGATGAAGATTGAATGTCTCTTTGCTGGAGAACTGTTGTCACTTGGTTCCACCACACTTCTTGGTGACAGTGACAGCAGGTCCTGTCCAGAAAGCAGGTGTCCAGCCTTTGCTCTGAAGGGGACTGAGAACAATGTTTAAGCAATCCCCACTGCAACATTTTCCATCCAGATTAGCACGGAGTTGAGACCTATGCAAGTTCTTGAGTTGAGCATTTCTAGTCAGGCCTTGAGTACAAATACAGCAGAGAGAAAACTTCAGTGTACAGAGCTGAACTAAACAAAGTATTTTTAATTAAAAAATATTTTCTTCTGAATTTTTTTTTACCTTCTGACGTCTTACGATGTAATAAAATCCATATTCTGCTGCAATAAATATTGAAATCAAATGCTGATCCTACTATAAAACACATTGATATGAAAATGCATAAGATTATGTGGTAATATTTCCAAAGGTTTCTATCAAAACAACAACACATGGACTTGTGGAAAGCTTAATTAACTTCTGGTGTTGAAAAGTTACTACTTAGTTCAGCCACACTGAGGAGATTATCTGGCAAAGAAGTTGGAAAGCTGATGATTTGAACACAGGCATGCAATTATTCTCACTGGTAGATTATGTGCTGATGGGCTCCAATTATACGCCGACAAAACCTCTCTGAATCATCAAAGAAGAAATGTTAAAAATTCCCTTGGTTCCCAAGCATGATCTCTACTGCCATATGTCAGAGTGGTTTTCTGACTAATGCAAGTCCCTGGAAGGCACTTCTTATCCTTGCATTACCGCCTCTCAGAGCATCCTAAATGATTAAATGAAAGTACAGGCCATTTCTCTGGAGTGTATGTGTTAGTATGTTTGTTACCATGAAATCATTCCAATAGCCTGTTTTATTTAAAGATTACCATACTATAGGGATGGAATAATCTGATGTTAGCTAATGACATTGAAATTATGTTTTATACAAGTCAAGGTCAGTTGGAAGGGAACAGGGGTTAAATTTCCAACACACATGAGAGAATGATGACTGCTATAAAGATGCAAGGGAAAAAGATCATCTTAATCTACCAATTCCAAGATACAAGCTGAAAATTTTTCTCTTTGTCTCAGTGTCTACAGCTTGTTGGCTGTATAACTGTTGTGAACAAGTAGCTGAGAGCTCAGTCCTGTTATGTGCCTTGGGTGCATGCACAGAAGAGGCGCTGACTCTGGGAGACTCACATTGTTTGAGATTTTGACCATTCTTTCAAGTCTAAATTGAGCCTGTCAAGATCTTTATTTGTTCATGGATATTTAACCTTCTCTTTCTGGAGTACTGACTGTCCCTTGCTACTTCTGATTTGCTTTTGAGTCGCTAGGATAAAGGCAGGAGAGGTGCAAGCAACTCCCATGTTTGCAAAATGAAAAACCACTGGTTCTCCAGGGATTTTTTCCATGTCTGGGATGGTAATGTATGATTTCTGTATGAAACATTTACATAAATTGTTCCTTACATTTCACATAAATATATGACTACTGTTATTTGTCAATGTGTTAATAACTGTACAAGCAGGTACATAAGACTAATGCCGTTGGATGCTGAATGAGACCAGCCTCAAAGGCAGTCATTCCTTTTGGAGCAACCGTGGGTTGGGGTGACTGACCTCCCACTCCCATAACCTTCCCTTTGACAAGTGCTACCACAAGTCGTTATGCACAGAATTAGACATTCACAGTGGGATCTGACCCTCATTAGGTCTTGTTCTATTGTGTCTCTTAGTATTAAAAAAATATTATTGCAAATGAGTACGACACAGATCAAGTCGCAGAGTGTTAGCATTAATAAAAGGAATATATTTATTTTTAAGGTAAAATCAGTTTGCTTGGTTGGACAGAAATAAATCTGCTCTACTTCCTATCAGGAAATTGCTGTCAGGTCCAACCAGCAGATAAAATTCACTGACCCTTGATATATAAGAGGGAGTGCGTTTCCTTGTTTATTATTCCCACATTTAAGATTACAATTTTATGTTTAAGACATTAATACCAAAGTTTGGTAAGTTTTCATTCTTATAAAGCTTGGAGAGCTGCAAGATCAGCAATTTTCAAAACTCCTGGGGAGGTTATGCTTCGAGACCTGCACTAGAAAACCACGACATCCACTGTATAGGTTATAGTTTTGGCCCAGGTATGTGTATGTATACATGTATGCTTATATTGTGTACTACATTTATTTTTTAGGCAATGAAATTGTCCTGACTGGTTAACTCCAAACATTCAGAAGAATAAAGCATAACGTACATATCAGCATCGCTGTGAGAAATTCCAGGCTTTAGTTTGAAGGGGTTTCACAGGAAGGTTAGCAATATAGATGTAGAGATTTGAGTTGAGTTGAACTTTCATAAAGATGGCTTTCCTTTCTTCTCTCTATTGCAGACTTTGGATCCCCTCCAGATTTGCCCTTCTTATTTCAGTATCCTTAGATAGAATCCGAAGCCTTGTTTGGACGACAGAAAGGAAACGTGGGTGGCTGGACATACACCCTGTGGAAACCTGTCTTCCTTGCCTGTGACACTGAAGAGAGAGAAGTATTTCCTGGATGACTTTAGACTACACTGGAATAGCAGGTATTTTGTCATGCTCTCTATAATAAAAATAATTATAAAAATATAAATATAGATAATCTTGACTTTTCTAGACCTACGATGTAGACCGTAATGAAAAGAAGTCACCTTAATTTCATATGTACAATGCAAATATGAACAGAACTCAAAACGGCTTAATTAATTCTTCTTCTAACTCTCTTGATTTAATTAGCATTAGACCATGCATTAATTTGTCTAAATATTGTTTACATCTATATTGTAAACTAAACAGTTGTAATATATGTGCATATCACCTGGAACATTTAAAGTAATAACAGGACATTAGAAAATTTGTGGTTCAAATGCTTTGAATTTCCTGATTAGTAATATAAAAAGTCAAAATAAGAATTCAATTCATGCTTAAAAAAAAATTATGGAAACAACATCTGTTATTTTGCAAGCTCGTATTCGCAGGCAGCATGTTTTTAATACCATTCTGATCTAATAAAAATAGAATTTTTTTTATACACTGTATAAACTGCAGGTTCATCTGTTAATATCAACCTCACTTTTGCTGCAAGCATATAGTTAAAGCAATAATATAATCAGATTTTCAGTGTTCTGGACAGTCACGCTAGAAATTATGAATTGAAACACAATGGTGTGTTTTGTATGTGTTTATTCCTCCAGAGATTGAGGGACCTCACAGGGTGCTATTAAGAAGTCAGGTCCTATCAGGAGTTAACCACATGATGGTTGTTGAGGAATTACAGAGCAACCCCAATGACTGGAGTACTGCAGTGCATTAACTGTTAAACAAGTGATAAATGTTCATCTGCTCCATCTGTTTCCACAAATGTTCATGTGTAGGCATTGGGATCCTCATCTTGGTTATGTTTCCTGAGTGCTAAAATAATACAAAAAAATTATACAAAGGAAAAAATAATGCTGGTAAAATTCTGTACCTTAAAAGTTAAGCTTTGTTCACTACATATGTTCTTGAAATACCCATTATCTTCAGACTGCTGCTGACAAACAGGAAGGTTATATTGGCTCCAGCTCCCCCAAATATTTTTCCTACTCCTCTCAACGAGGTTCCCACCCATCCTGAGATGTTTAAAGTAATCACTCAGCAATTCCACAGTGAACAGTTCAGTGTTTTTAACCTGTTAGTGGTGTAAGTTTCTGTCTTTAAATGTAAACTAGCTATCAGCAATATCTGTTTAATTGTTCCTCTAGCAGCTCAGTTATCTCTGCAGTGGTAGCATGAACCTCCTGGATGCGGGAACCCTCCTCTAGGTATGGGCATGCAAAAGGAGATGGTAATAATCGTCTCCTTCTGTCAATCAGAGTCTTTATTTTGTAACATTTTAGCCACAGTACTACAGGAAGGTGAACTACTCTGATCACTACATGTGGATTAAAACAAAATCCTGTTTGCCTCATCTATTTGAATAAAGGATTTTTCCAAATATGCAGCCCATTACTCAGTGCAAATGATTCTTCCTTGTTTTGTTTTCATTGTGAGATTTACAAAAACTTAAAACCTTTCTCATCATCTCCAAGCTTTCCTCCAGGCAATCCCTGTCTATCACTAATCGCAATTAGTGTTGCTTGTTTACTTAATGACAAGCTAGCAGTTTAAAATAAGCTGTCTCATAATTCCTCCTCCAGAGTAAGAATAACAAAGCTAAAACAATCAGCCTGTTTCATCCCAGGTCCAGGCAGAGAGAAATTACTTCCTTTTGAAACCTGTAATGGCAGGTGGGAGGTCAAGTAGAGTTCTGCTTTTCAGATTGTTTTTGCAGTGGAGTATCTCAAAAACTCTAGGATCCCTTCATGAATCTTCCTCATACAGCAAGACTCTGTAAAGAATTTAGGAGGTGAATGTAGGACTTAGAGCTGAAGTGCGTAAAGCAAAAAAATCTTATTCAAAGCCTTTGTTATAGTCTCTTAGATACCTGCATACCTAAACGTCTGTAGTCTGAGAACCTCATCACTTCTCTTTAGTCTGAGCCTGGAGAAAATTTAAAAAATTGGCTTCCTTTGCCTAAGTCACCATGGCCATGTCCAGATGGGATCTGAGAGTACTTCTAAGACTCTGGTGCCACAGGCGAGACAGAGTGAATGACAACCCACAGTGGATCTGGATTCTAAGGTTTATTTAAGAACTAGTGAGATGAGAGTTTTATGCTGCTTGATTATCTGAGGCACCCACTCCCTTGCTGCTCCCAGTGCTACGGTCACTAGATCTTGCCATCCCTTCCTGGCAGAGAGGTCACTGCTGGCCTGGGACAGTTGGTCAGAAAGTTAGGTTGGTTCCTACTGTGCTGCTGCTCATTGTGACCCAGCTTGGCTGTTAGGGGCCAAAGTCACTGGGCATCCCCCTGCATTCGTCTCCATGCAGCTCTGGTCTGCAGGAACTTCCCCCACTGCTAGGACACTTCCTTCAGTCAAGATCCTCACCTCCTTCTTTTCAGCCCCCAAAGCCCCCTGTTTTCCCAACCTAAATAGTCTATGTGGGGAAGCACAATGCATGGTCAATCTCCTAATTGTTGGTTTTGGATCATGTCTCTTTCTTATCTGGAGGATTTAGGATGTGCCACTTTTGTTTAGTCAGGGTATTATAAAAGTTTATAGGCAACCCATACTGGTTGCAGCTAGAAAGTAGCAGATTTCTGCAGGAGAGCTCCGAAGTTCAGCTTGGGACATTCACTCCCACACATGACCCAATTATCTGCCACCTGTTCACATTTACAATTTGAGCTATTGTTTTCTCTACCCTGCATGCTCTCTAACTCTGCACTTGGGTGACATGTATCATGAGCGTAGCATCGCCAACACTTAAGTCCCAAGAGAACTGAGCTTTCAGGAGCAATCCAGGACTCCAGTCACCTATCCTAGGTGACACTTACCCCCTGTGGGTCACTTTGGACACCTCCTGAGGTATCTTAACTACCCTGTGAAACTCAAGCTCCTAATGATCTTGTAGCACATTCCAAAGAGAACTAGCTAAACTCCCACCAGATCTTGCTTAGTGCTTGTTTCCTGGTTTTCTCCACATTCAAATACCTTTTATTGGTCTTTGTGACAGACAGCATCACAGTTAAAGCATTATAGCTTGAGCTTGGAGACTTCTGTTGAATTTTTAGCAGTAGTACAGACTTCCAGTGGGACTTTCCCCCCGACCCTCTCCAACTCAGTTCCACATTTGCCAAACCTGTGTAATATTCTTTTCTGTTAAGGGGATACAGTAAGCATAAAGGAGGAAACTATAAAGGACAGAAAACATAACCATACTTCAGGGTTTCTTTTTGGTGCTGCTTTATTGCAGCATTCTGAAAGAATATTTAGTGTATTTTGTCGTTACCCTTCTATGGAGAGTAACTGAAAACAATGTTAGCAAGTAAACATGTTAGGAAGTGCATGCTTTCTTTAGGGAGGGCTTATAAAGCAGCTTGTTATGCTCAGACCCTCTCTTCCAGCTCCCCTTGTATCTTCACTGTGCTCCAAATACCATCTGCTGCTGCTTATGTGTCTCATCACCGAAATGTAAACTGAAATTCCTCCACAATGGCACAACAAGTGTACACTGAAGAAATATCTTCCTCTATTGGTGAAAAACAAAACCAGAACCACATTACCATGGCAGTTATGGGATGTAAAATATTCATGGTGACCTGTGAGGTCCTAGAAGTTCTTTTCTAAGCTTAGTACTGCAGTAAATACAGCACCCATTTTTTTGCTTAGGTTAATTCACTGTTACGGCTTCCACAAACTGGGTGGAATAAATTCTTAACAAGGGAAATTCAGTGTAATGAACACATTAACTCTGTTTTTCCTAAAGATTAAATACAGTTTCTCTCATGACCAGCAGCATGCTTAATCTCTGGAAAGTTTCTGCACTCTCACACTGCTGAGAACTTCCTCCATGCAGCAGACCAGAGGGCCAAGCAGCTTCTCTCGTCTGGGCTCCAGGCACTCTGCTCTAAACCTACCAGATTCACGAAGTGCAAAATGCACAAAGTGCAGTTTGGTACCAAGCTGACTCTAAGTGGAAGATTTCAGTTAGTTCAGTAAACATTTTGATTACTGTTAAGTGCTTTGGTTTTGATCAAAAATGCCTAGAAGAAATCTTCCCGTGCTTGGGAAATGGCAACTTTGAAACTGACTGCATGGCAAATCAGCATTGTATAAGTGCAACTGGGATCTGAAGATGGCTTTGTGCTGCTGAATGACCATCATTTATGTGACCAGTTGAGCTAGCTAGAATGGGGAAGGTGGTCCAGGACTGGGCTGGATTACTTCTGTTGTCCCTCAGGTGCTGGAAGTTGCTGGTGTCTAACTGGCCCAGCATGCATCAGAGGACGCTGTCTACTCGTTGATAGCACAGAGTACTTAAAATGAAGCTTACAAATTTAGCATAAGAAAATGTTAAGTACTGAAAATTAAATACATGTGGGAAAGTGGGAGTTCCTTTCTGCTGTCCTCTTTTTGGGTTCTTGTTTATGATCTTTAAGCTTTTCTGTGTATTTTTATGAGATAAGACTCTAATTTTTTAATTGCAGCTGAAATGTTCTGGTATTCTAAAACTCTGGATATAAAAACTTGAATAAATCAGCAAGTAAAGTGAAAATCAACAATGGTGAAATACTTACTCAATAAAACTCTGGGATCCTCTAATTTATGGATCTACTGACTTTTGTTTGGATTAAGAATGTGAGACGTATAAGTTGATCTGAACAGGAAAGTGATACCCACAGTCACCTTTTTGCTTATTCTGCTGTAGAAATGTCTTAACTCAGTTTTACTGAAAGCTTCCTTAAACATTTGTTAACTGAGCTGCATTTAGTGGATGGAATTTGGGATAGTACCCTCTCACACCTAAGGAATGTTACACTGATAAAATAATGCCAAGTCTTCTTATTTTGTTTCCTATATCTTAATGTGAAATCAGCACTATAATTAGATTGTTTGAACATTTAATAGAACTTTCGTCCTTGAATTAATACAGACAGATCACAATGACAGCTCTGAGCCAGGAGATGAAATAGAGAAAGGATGGTGTAAACTGCATGGAGTCACCATATAATAGCAATGTTCAGTGTTCTTGTAATAGGTACTGTCTAATAATTACATATTGCCTAGGGAGAATTCATCAGCTTGGTGTAACAAATAATAAAGCACATTATCATGATAAGTGCATGAATTAAGTTAGAATCTCAAAAAGTACAGAAGTTCAGTAATTCTTCTAGGAAACTCAATCTGCATGAGTAATTTCACCAAAATGAGGGCTTGTATTAGGTCCCTTACTGCAGAATAATGGAATTGTCTTTAATAAAAAATAGAGGTTTGATTGTAGGGTGAGATGGTAGACTTTCATTGTTTTGGCTGTAATAAAGACAGATGCATGCCATTATATATTTAAAATTAACATTTTTACTCACTAAAGCAATACACATTATAGACGATATACATAGCAGCAGACTGATAGATTGCTGGGAAGACAGAAAGAATGTCAGTTTGCATTGACACAATAGTGTTACTTCAAATGGCCCCTACCAGTGTAAATAAGATAATAATCCTGGCTCTCAATCTACTATATTTAAGCTAAAAGGATCCATTTCTTCTTTTACTACACTAGCACAATTTCCACTAAAGTCAGTGGGTCAAACCGCTCTAAAACACAGTTGCCCAACTGCATCTATTTCAGTGTAGTGATGGCAGAATTTAGCCTGCTGGCTTGTTTGATGCAGTGACTTTCCTGCCATTTGTAGGCCAGATGGGCTGACATGTCCATTAGACCTATGGCCATTACGGTTGTACAGCGCTCCGTAATTCTTTTGATCAATTAAGAAACAAAAGTTCTACTGAAATTTAATTTGCTGTATCTTTATAGGGTTTTTTTTGCAGTATAATGAATCATGAGTAGTGTAATTATCTTTAGGAGAGGCACTAAATAAAGCTACCAATTTAAAATATTGAACAAAGTATAGATTTGTGGGCAAAATGTAGCTTGTGTAAAGAATTATCCTATCTCCCTCGATATCTTATGAAAATGCTGCTTGTCCCTTAGGAGTGTATATTATAATGTTCTTCAAAGTTCTTATCCATTAAAAAAGACATTACCATTACAAAACATTAAATGGAAGAGTCTTACATTACAAAAAGTTACAGAACCTGCCGTATGAATGGAAATAAGTGTGCATACACATCCAGTCAACAATTGCTACCAACAGTTGGCTAGAATATAGACCAGAATAGGCCTTGGTAAAATATAATTAAAGTTATAAAGATTATAAAAATATAAGGTTGGTGTTTCCCTTCCAATCAGACTTTACAGATGGCTTTGCCACTTTAAGAAAATTTTATTTTTCAAGTATGGTAGTTCTTGATCAGTATGTATTGATTTGAAGAGTGAAGTAAGCAGTTAAAGGGAAGAAAGTTGTTCTGTGGTTACTGTACAGTCTTCTGAATTAATTTTCCTTGATTCCAGTTCTGGTTATGTTACCAATTTCCCATAGCATCTAGAGAAGTCCTGAATTAATTTGATAACCATACCCGAAAGTAACTCATGTAGGTCTTTATTTGGAAAGAAATCACATGTAACAGGATGCACGTAGGTAATACTGAATTTTTCAAAAGTACCTCAGCCCCAAGCTTCATTTTTAGGTGCCTAAATATCTCCAGAATGTAGTTCTGAGAAATCAAGTCCCATTAAATTTAAATGATATGCAGGCTATTGGTAGTGCTTTCCCGGTATGGAAATATCAATATTCTAATGCAGATAAGTGCTCCAAGAGGAAATTCAGTAGGAACTGTAAAGTGATGCATATTAAGTCAGCACCAGTACATTAAATGACCCTCTGAGTGGAATGAGCTAAATTGGTCAAATTCCAGATATACTGGTCAAGCAGCATTAATGCTAGGAACTCTGCTGACGTAGCATGTCAGTCAGACATAATAACTCATAGTACTCTGCATTAGCTTAACTATGTCAATAGAAACCCATGCAGAGGACCTGCCCTTAGTTCCTAAATGGCTTGTGAAGTGAGACTTAAATTCTGAAGCCATGTAGGCACCTTTGGATGGGTGCATTTTTGTTCCTAAACACTCCCTTGCAAATACTCTCTGTTCAAAGTTATGAAAGAGTTTTCAGAAAAGGTCGTTTCTGGACCTAAGAATTGTGCCTTCTAGATGCAACACAAAGAGTGGGGAGGGGATGTTGTGGTCTACATGCCTTTATAGTCCCAAGGCCAGGGCATCCTCTTTGGGATAGGGGTTCAAGACCTCTCAGCTGAGAATTAAGTTAGAACACAAGTCTCCCTTTTTAGCTCATTCATAGATCTTTGGGTAGAAGGTGGGCAGCATCCTACCAAGGCATGAAGGCGTGGTTTCCTTACTTTCTCTTGTTCTTCCTCTTGGAGGTCTCTGTTAGTTAAAAGTCCTTGAGGACTTGAAATTTGCAGTGCACACAGTGCATGGATATCAGATTTATCTTAGAAATATTACCACAATTTGATAGTGAGAGATCCACAGAGACCAAAAAGAGATAATTAACTTTGGTGCTTGACTGTCTGTTTCAACTAGATATTATTTCACCAATTTACATGACAGTCTTAAAGGATAGAAAGCTTTTTTAAAGTAAAAAACAAATCTATGGAATGAGCAGGAAGGTCTTGGTGTCCTGCCAAGGTGCGACTGCATGAAACCTTGCTTGTAGAGCGCTTTGAAGTCTTTAGAGAAAAGTGCAATAAAACTGCAGGTTGTTGTGAAACATACGCAGACTTCCCCCCTCAAATTTTCCTCTCACGTTGCCCGTCACTATCACCTAATTTCCTGTTTGGCTTCCATCCTCAGTTCTTTCTAATAAAATTGCCTGTTGGCAAAACTGCTTTGCACACTGGAACAACAGTCTTTGTCCAAGCACTAAATCTTGTCATATATCACAGAATGTTTTTCATATTTTTAGATCTGTGGTAACATTTAAAAATTTAGGACTTCATGGGAATATTATTCAGCCTCTTTGAAACTGACCTTCTGTCACATTTTTGTGCATGTTCTACAAGCTTATGAGTACGCTTCGTTTTATTTGGATTGCTGGTTTCGGAGATAGAAAAGAAACCTTCTGAATTCTCTGCTTCTAGCAGCTGAGAGGATTTAATACCTCACTGTGGCTGAGATACTGGGGTGGTAGTAATGTTGTGTTCTGATTACCTAAACACAATTTACAATTTTTACACAGCTTAATTTTTAAAGCAACAATTGTCTTTATGTGCTCCTAAGTGAGAAAATGCAATCCCTTTTCCTTCCTGTTCTTTATACTAGACCTCATTCACTCCTGAAGCAGTGATGGGAAAAGTGCTTAATTTTCATTAGAAATATTTAAAGCACTTTGGGAGCTTGCTTCTCTGTGCTGCACTACTGCATGCAGGTACTTATTCTAACCCCTACTGAGTGCTTAGAAGTCATCTTTATGTTAAGATATTCCTGTACCCAGCTGCTGCTCTGTCTCCTGACATTACTATACCGTCCTCAACCTTCCTTTTGCAAGCTTTGCTGTCGAGGCCTGTGCGTGCAGTCTGCTCAGGATCCTGAGCTCAGCTTTGCACCGCAAGCACGGCCACCTGAGAGCTGCCAGGGAGCTCTGCCTGCACCGACTGCTGCCAAACCCCCTCCATCAGTCTTGAACTTTGAGCATGGCCCATTCACTTTAGCTGGGCATTTCAGCTGGGGAAAATTTGACTGCACATTACCTATAAATGATGAAGAACAGCACATGCTTTACCCAATTTATTATACAGTTTCACCTTCTTCTTGTTCTCTTGTTGCTGAGTCGCAGGTAAGTAAGATGATCACAATTACTGAAAGCCCTGTGGTTTGTGCAGCGTTAGATTTTTCTATAATGAGCCGTCATTATGATTTGGGAGAAGCTTGTTTTGCTTGGATGGTTTATCAGACGTTTGGTGTCTATTAATTGTTTCTTGTTGTCGTTGTTTTTTTTTCTTCCTTTCTTAATTTTTATTCTCTGACTGTTCTGCTTGTATTCCAAGAGTGAGACATTTTTTTGTTTATCTAATACTTTAATTAAACTACTCTACAGTCTTATTCAAGCATATCACTGTTGGTATTAAATAATAGAAACAAATTGCCAGCTGCAGGACAAAAGTCAGGGACACATTTTGAGGGAAGGTACGCAGTCTTACTGATGCAATTTTGTACTGATTTGCTGTAAATATACAGCAGTCTTTTGACACTGGGAGGAAGAATTTTCTCCATTGTAGATGGTGCAGTTGTGGGATGAAGGTACCCAGTAGAAAAAGGTGTCTTGTGTGTGTGGATGTGTGTGTCTTGTGTGTAGGTGTCTTGTGTGTAGAAAAAGGTGTCTTGTGTGTAGAAATGCACTTGTTGCATTTCTGTTTCTTCAGTGGGGTGTCAGAATGCAGCCCTGCAGATGTCAGACGATGTGCCTCTCGCTCTCCTGGGAAGGAAAGGTCTTCATTCTTAGACTGAACTTTGTAAATCATTTGCCTTTGCCCTGTACCACCCAGGGTTTTGCTGGGCATGTTGTGAGGGGACGCAGGTTTCCATTAGTCCATAAGTGCAGTTGTGGGATGGTGCTCCAGCATCGTTGGACATGTGTATTCACCGCCACAAAGCTGGATCTCCATCAGATACTGCTGAGTCCAGTGGCTGTACATCCAGTTGTCTATGATCAGAATGGTTTAATAAATCACTACGTGCTTGTTTGTAAGCACAGTTTAATTTTAATAGCAGGAATAAAGCAAAAACAACAGGATATCCTGTGGACCTGTGCTGCAAACTGGGTCACTGAAGAGACACAGGCTGTAAATAGATGTTTTTGGAGTTGTTATTTGACACTCCAATCAGTTGCCAACAGCTTGCATGGCTGAGTGCAACCCACAACTCTTCGTGCAGTCAGTTCCCAGGTTTCTCGGTTCTTCTAAGGACCCATTTGGGGAGCTCTGTGAGACATGAAGGGACTCTTCCAAATCAAAAGCTCTCTCCCCTTCCCTCTGGTGTTTTCTGGGAGATATATATCTGCAGTCTTCGTTTTGCTTCCCTGTTTTGTTTCCCAAGATCTATGTAGCATCCTATGGTCACACAATACACAACTGATTTAACAGGCAACACAAACTTGCTGTAACTGGCTACTGGAAAATGTCACCTCCATAAATGCCAGCCTGGATCCCTAATTCTGTCCTTGCCCCTGACTTGTGTGGCCTCAGTCAAATCACTCAAGCCAGAATGATGAAAACATTTACTTGCCTGCCGATGTGTGTTACTGCTTTGTGGGTTAAGAACCTTGATAGTTTCTGTACATGTTATTAATTTTAATTTGGTGACTAGCTTTTACTTGTATGCTAGTGACCTAAATATATTTGAATTACCTGTTTATTTACCATGATTTCCTCTTTGCTTCTAAGTTGGCCAACTAATGGCCCGCGGACTTGCTACTGTGAAGGCGAAGTAGCTGGTGAGTGTGCAGTGCTTTGCAAGTGCCAGGAGATACATACATATTTTAAAAGAATTTAATACTCCTTCAAGACTTATTTTGTATGTTGTCTCACACATTGCACAGCATGGTAACAACAAAAATGTTTTGTATAACACAGGTAGAGTACAGTTTAATGTGTTTAGAGGCACTGTAGCCATGATTAGAGGACTGAGGTATGTGATATGACTGATCTAAGCAGTCCGTAGGGATGTCTGTTACTTCACTTTGCTGTGTGCTTTTATTTTCTTAACAGACCAAAATATATCTAAAATGGACAGGATTTCTTAAAATAACAGGCAGGACTCACTGGATTTTACCCATTTTAATATGGTAGTCTTTATTTGAATAATTCAGTGTGACATGTAGCTTCCAGATATGCAACCTGAATTCCAAAACTATGTGCACGATAATTCTCAGTAAGTCACTGAAGGTTTTGCATTTTTAAAACATAACCTCCTAGTAGTGAAGGGGAGAAAAGAAAAGCATTCTTGATACACACAGAAAAGGAAACATTGGATTCAAGTTCTGGATAAGGTCTGAATGTTTATAGTTCTAGATTAGAATTGAATCTATATTTATATTTGCTACGTTTTCCTCCATTTTAAGCCAGTTAAGTTGGATAAGACGAGTGTCAAAGATGCACAGTATACAGTGACTGCACTTTTGTCTGCATTCACCAAAGGAACCTGCTCCAGTGAAAACCTGAGGCACAAAATTATCAATTACGATTTCTTTATAGCATGCATAAATTAATAAAACTTTAAAGTATGTAAGAGGAATGCACAGGGCACATGGGAGCAGAGGCCCTGCAGAAGTAGGCATGGGTTGAGGAGCTTCTCTGCAGTTTGCAGGGGCTGTGAGCACACTCAGCCTTCCTCTCTGCCACCTTGTCTCTCCATCCCTGGGCAGAGAGACCAGTGCTGTGCAGCACACTGGGAGGGAGTCACAGACGAGGAGAGAGGCGTCCAAAGGAGGCAGATACAGTGCTTTCTGCAGTAAGATGTGTCTCGTTGTCAGTGTGTGCAGGGCTACTGTGTGCCTGGGCTTCCCAGAAGTGGCTTTGTTTGCTGCCTTTAGACTTTGTCCAAGTGCAATTTGAGGAAAAGGGGATGGTTGCTCAGGATTTCCAAGTGCCTGGCAGGAGCGACTGTTGGGTGTTTGTAGCGTGTGCATGCATGAGTTTTACAGCTGCAGTGCACCGGGTCTGACGTGCACCAGCTGCACCACGCTTGCTGTGCACGTCCTGTGCAGTGAGTGGGAGCCTGGGCACGGTGTGTGGCTGTACCCTGAGGAGCACGACTGTAGTGCTGGAGGTCTTTGCCATTCCTTTTGGTTCAGGAAATCCAGACCAGTGGGATTTCTTAGTCCTGCGTGTATGTTTAACTGCCTGATTTCGTCTGACCGAGCTTCGATTATGGATGGGAAAAAAGGTTTCTTCTGAATCACAGATTAAATCGGACCATGAGTTTCTCAAATAGGGCTTTTGAAGAAAAACTTAACATTACACTGTAATAAAACAGTCTCTGTCTTAGAATGTAAATGGCTTAACAGTTGAGCTCTGTAGCTAAATTGCATTTCCTGGAATATCAAGCCATTGCTACAAGAAATAAAGCAGGAAGAAAATAATAGCAAATCATACTGACACTGTAAGCAGCACAGAGTACAAGAATGAAAAAGCACATTATTGTTCCTTACCACTTCTCTTAATCTCTCATGAAGTTCATTTGTATGACCTTTAGCCACTTTTACTTGATGATATATGGTGTAGTATTCTTGGGCAGAGAGTAAGTCAGTTAATCTTTCTGTCAGAGGAGTACTCTTGCAATTTACACGGTAGCTGGAATTAGAAACTGGTGAAGCTACAGATGAGACGTCATGTTCTGCAGCGAGGAGGCTTATTAATTTTACCCATGCTGATGCTCCAGAATTGACCATCTGGTTCTGTAAATAACAAAATTAATTTACATGTTGACCAACTAGCAGCAGTTTCCATTATGCTAAACACCTGTTATCACTTAAGCCATTTTACTGAATATGATGCATTAGCTGTATATTATTGGTTCTAAGGATGCATACAAAAATATGTCATCCACTTACATGGTTCAGATGTTGCTTAAACAATCTATTGAATTTGCTGAAGAGCTTATGCAAGAAACAATCGTATTTAGGAGGATCACCAGAAAGCATTCTTAATTATCTTAAATATTTCTGATTACTGCATTCAAAATACATTCCTGTCTGTTGTGGTATAGGATGTGTGTGAGAATGATTATATGTTTTATTCCAGTGTCTCTTCCTGTTTATTTCAGGCTTTTGTCCAATAATTAAGGAGAAATATGTGTAGATATTATCATATTCTTATTACTGGCAGGTGAAAAAAGATCCAGGGAAAACTGGTAGAGTTTGCCAACAGATGACACCAGACAAATCTTGCAATAGTCTCTCATTTGGAGAATGAGCAAGCTTTTAGTCTTTCAAGAAATGGTTTGTTGTTGCAATGACATTTTAGTTCCTAAAGGTCTGTGGTTTTAGAATATTGTTGCATAGTGTTCCATGAAGGAAAAACTCCTTCAGACGACAGGAAAAAAATCTTTCAGATGTCAGGAAACTTGATTTACTCTTTTTTATCTGTTTTGTGGAGTAAACTGAAGACTAGAAAACTTCCTTGGAAATTAGCACTTATTATGGAATGAAATTTCAGGCAGGTGGGATGGCCTGCATACTGCCTCTGACTATTTTGCTCTTAGCCAGATGCATAGCCACAAATAAAATCTTTTGTGTAGCATAATAGACTTCATCTCCTAATTCGTCCCAAACTGGGTGATCACCAAGCCTCTTGTCTGAGGTCTAGACAGGAATTCAATATAAAAATGAGAGACAGCAAAATTATCAGTTTAGAAAAGAGGCGTATGTCTGTCTTCCAGCTAGATTGTTTTTTAAAATCTTGCTGTATCTTTTACTGACAATTTGCTTTTCGTATTTACTTTAAACAGCAACACAGTTTTTCTTTCACTTCAGTGCTTTCAAGTCTCACTTCAATGTATGTGAAAATTTTGCTATGAACATTCAAGTTCAAGACAATGTTAATTTTGTTAGGGTTTCATGTGTCTTGTAGTCCTGGCTGGATGTGTATAAGAGTTAGATGTGTATAACAAAAGCACATAGTTAATTGAACTACAAGTTTTCACACCACCACCTTTGGAATCATGTAGAAATTTCCAGATTAAAAATCGCTGCTCTACAAATGTTACTACATGGGCTTTTCTAATAAGCTCTGCCCTTACATATATTAAATGTTCTTAAAAGGTCTTAGTTCATAGTAAAACAAACTAACACTGTGTGGGTCAGTAGCTGCATATGAAAAATTCCTTTGAAGTTCATGATTTCATCCAGGAAAAAAGTTAGGTCGACCTGTCCAAAGGCAATGTGGACTTCAGAAATGATTGTTCAGCAAGGAGGCATTCCTCTTTAAGTGACTGTCCATGAGGATCCTTAGTCCATTTCAAATACAGCAAGTGGGAACACAAGTAGAAAGCAGAAATAGCGAAGAAGGAAATCAAGCATGAACAAAGAAAGGCAAATAAAACTTTTCAATTAGTCAAATACTTAATTGCTCAGGTTCCTCTTGGGTACGATAGAATGACAAGAGAAAGCAGAGGTCCCTGAATTTTAAATTCTATCTCTCTAGGCATTCACAAAATACTGTTTAAAGCTTGTAATATTAAACAAACTTTAATGTTGATCAATTCAGATTGATACACCTTTTAGGATTTGAGATATTAAAATGTAATAATGACTACTGTATACCGATTGCAGAAAAACTTGGGTTGGAAGGGACGTCTGGAGGTTATCTAGTTCAGCCTCCATGCTACTGACATGAACTTCTGTTGACATGGCATGACCTCATGCAGAACAATGAAAACATATTAGAGAGAAATTAAAATAAAATTCAGACGGAATTTCAGAAACTGACACACACAATTTTTAAACCAAACAAATCAGAGAATATATTTTGCTGCAAGCTCAAAACTTATTTTTATTCCAAATCAAAATAAAAAGACAAATACATTTTAAAACTTCCTATTGTAAATAAAATTATTTTCTTTTCAGTTTGTTGTAAGGCATTCTCCTGTTAAAAGGACAAAACTGTTCAGGAACAAACCCTTAATTCTTTTGGGTGAAGAACCTGGCAATTATTCTTGTAAACATTGTCAAAAAACAGGAGTGTGGGAAGTACAGTATGACATAGCTATCATTTCCCATTCACCCTAATCAATAGAGAGGACGAGGCATCTCTGAGGTGTGATCCAGGCAGTAGGTGGCTGTATTCCCCATACGAAGATGCACCTCTCCACTGACTTTAGAAGTAGACATGGTGACTCAGCAATAAATGCCTACATATTTAGTAAAAAGGATCTGAAAGGAGCTGTACCCTAAAAGTGCCTCTTCCTTTCTTTAAGTTTAAAGGGAGCCTCAGATGACCAGCTCAGATAAAAATGTCTCCGTCTGGTTGAAAGAAACCTATCCCAGAAGTGAAGCACTGTAGACAACCAACTGAGGGATAAAAACTAGTTATTACTTTACACTAATGGCAATTTTTTGATGTACATTAAAATCTGATCTTTTGTATATAAAAGCCTGTGCATACAAAGAGAAGAATCTACCAGATGTCTTGAAGAGGGAGATTACATGAAGTGAAATAACTATTCTTTTTCCACATGATTTTGCAACTAAATTCATGAACAAAAAAAAATAATTGCACTGTGGTATACATTTGTTATAACTGTTTCTCAAGGATAAAATATCTGTATAGACAAATGAAAAAAAAATGGTGTAGACTAGTTGTGTCTGGAGGTTTAAACCTTTTTTTTTAAAAAACCCTAACTCTTGTTTTTTGGGGGGATTTTTTTTTTTGTTTGTTTGTTTGTTTTGTTTTGTTTTACAGCAAATGCCAGTGACACTGGATGTCTTTTTTGGAGGCATTGCACATTTAATTAGCCACATTCACTCTTCTTGAAGTGGACCAGAGGTAAGTGAAACTATCATCTGTTTCTCCTGGCACTTTGGATTGATTTGAGAGTAAGACATTTGCCCTAGGGGAGAGAGGCATTGTGTCTGCACAGAGCTGAACAAATGTTTTTTAATTAATAATTTATTCAGCTCATGTGTTTCTTTGTTTGTGTGTAACAGAACACCCCTGGGAAGATCACTGAGAGCAGAGGTTGAACTTGGGACCTTGAATCTGAAACCCTGAATGTCTATTGCCAAAAGCCTCATCTTTGTCTAACAAAGCTACTTTGGCATCATAACCTGTGATGGGGTCCCTCCATTCTAGAGACAGTTGTTTCCCTGGACATCAGTCAATCAATGTTTAACTGGCTAACTGACACCCAGCCAAATTCAGTCTTTTATTAAGTAATTCATTAAATTTATTAAATTACACGGAGCCCATTTAGGTGACCTAAATTAGCATAACGCTAATAAACATGTTAAACCATGTTTAACAGAAGAAATACAAGATGCAGTTTTTCCCCACCAACTTGCCAGTCCAATTTCTTGCTGGCGTTACTGGGTTGGTGCGATAGACTGGAAGCAGTCATTTCCAGCCTCTGTCCATGTCGAGGCAGCTCGTGTCCATGTTGTGGGAGCCCAAACTCCACTGGAGTTAACCCAGAAGAACAGGACAATTTTGGGTAGTGATTAGTTTTGAGGGGAGGGATTTCCTCTTCTCTCCTGTGACCTACCAATGCTTTGAGCTACCTTGCTTGGATGTTGCTGGGATTTTTAAGAAATTCTTATTAACATACCTAGAAAGCAAGAGAAGCCACACTGAGCAAGGTCAATGACTAGCCCAGCCTCCTGCCCTTGATAGGGGAGGGCAGCAAATACCTGGGGAGAGGACATGAGGACAGGGATAACCATCAAGTGGTGCTTCTCTCCCCCACAGGAACTTGCAGGTTTGGCAGAGTTCCCAGTCCAGGCACTGCCCACAGGCTGTATCCATTGAGACTGATCAAAGTTTAATCAAAAGTTAATTATAGCTTTTGGCTCCATGTGCTGACATCAGCAAAGTGGCAGAGATTTCTGGGAAGTTTGGTATGGCGGTTTTGCGTACTTGTATAATTATAGTGTGACAGTGCTGCTTGTTTGCCAGGAGCTGCATGAACAAGGTCATGCCACAATAGCAGGGCTAGCTGCGTACCTCGTCTGCAGATGGAGAGGGACTTTCTTGAGCGTCTTAGCTATAAGAATCATTGCCAGGATAATTTCAGACGAGTATTCTTGTCCTGGAAGCATTTGCAAGCGTTATGTTATGAGCATTTATGCAGGGACGGCGGAGGTTTTTCAGCCTAGCCTGGCAAATCGAGCGATGTTATTTGTTTGTGCTGCCCCACTGGATGAGCAGTAACTCTGCTTCCAGTGGGACAGCCGATGTTTATGAGCATCATGGTTTCTCAGAACAGTCCCTCCAGTCACACTCATTTGTTTAATCTGTTCACAGAAGATAAACTCAGAATAGCCACAAGTGCAGTTAGAAGTTTATTAATTCACATTTTTTTGTGCGGACTTTGTCTGCCTCCTTGACCGAACAAAGTATAACAGCCTCAGTGGCATAGTGTACAGGAATGTAATAAACTCCAGGGTCGTGCTACATCTATAAAAAGGCAGCCATGACCCCCTAGTATTGGTGCTGTGAGGTGTTAGGGGGTCCTTCTGTAAAACACTGGCCAGTAAAAACTGCTGGCAGTGCTCTGTATGGATCAACCAAATAGAAGCTGCCAGTCGGCTGAATTCAACACAGTAAAAGAAGCTTCTTTCTCCCCCTCCTCCCTGGTGCACCATGGCAGGAGTACCGATAATTTTGCTCTTTGAATGAATTGTTTGCTATCCCAGAGATCTAAAGTCAGATTAATTGTTTTATGGGCAGTAACAAACAATTATACCATATCTGGTTGGATTTTTGTTCAGTGCAGACTGCTTGACAACATGATCTTTGTCAGCTAGTGCTTTTATGGGAAGGGTGGGATTTTTCAAAGGTGGTGAAGTGATTTAGGAGCACAGATGCTAGTGGGTCTGTTTGTTTTGTGCTTCCAAGTAACACAGGGCTAGTATCATGAAGGCATTTAGGCACAATCTTTGTTTTCCCCCACTGAAGTCTTCTACGTGCCTGAGGTTTGGCTGCAGAGTGTGAACACAGTCAAAAAAATCTTGGGAGGACTAAGAAACTCAGCACAGAGGTTGTGGTGGATACAAAAATCCTTTGCATGTCTCTCTGGAGAAACCTTATCTGCTACAACCTGTGTAACAGGGAGGGTATCACCGAAAAGAGTTGCAGAGAGAAGAGTATAGGGACCTCCTCCCTCTCCATGCTCTACGTCAGGGAAGTCAGAGACCCAAGTTTGAAACTCTCCAATGTTTAGATTGCAGTAGGGACTGGGAACAACATCTTCTCTCTCTGAAGAGATCCCACAGGTCTTTTTGATACTTTGCCAGGTGGGTTTGAGCCCATGAAGTTCTCATCTGGAGCTACTTGTTTCCCCAAACTGGGAGGTATTGAGGACCTGGCCTTTATTCTGCCCTGCTGGGGAGCTGCTGTTGTTATGGATCCCACCCTGTGCCTGCAAACTTCCCCTGTGCCCTGGAGGTGTCAAAGCCAAAGATTTTGGTTTGAGCATGACTTGTCTGTGTTTAATCTTATGTATTTGCTCAGGTACTACCTTCTGTCTGTGTAAGGTTCAGCAATGTCAATTATTCTTATGGCTTTATTTACAGCAAGCTAGCAACATAGAAAAGCCACCTCTGGAACTGGGATGCCCTTCTTGACTTGACCTGAGCAATTTTTCCTGAAGAATTTTGTGAAACTAGCCATAAAGTACTTCAGAAATTTTGGGAGTCCCTGAGGCAGAGCAATAGTTCTAGAAAACGCATTTAACTGAGAACGTACAAAATGGCTTAGATGGCTTAGCAGAAAATGTCCTGAGCTTCAGTTTTGTAAATGTGCTAGTTCAGAGGTGTGGTAATAAATACTAATTTTATTTTGACATTTGAAAGAGACATTTGAATGCTGCGTATGTGCAGTGCAGAATGATTAAAAATTATTGTGGTGTCTGAAATTTATGTTTTAGCTAACATGCTTACATCCCTCTAAAAATGTGCAAGGCTGTAATCTTTTAAAATTGTTTTACCAGTAAAGAGATTAAAATTCAGCAAATCACTTCATATATTTTTAAACAATCATGTTAATTTGGAAGTAACTCAAATAACATTCATTCTATTTTAAACATAAGTCATAATGATCCATGTTCAAATTCTTTGCTTCCAATAAAAATAACCATGTCCACAAAGATCTCAGCAAAAAAAGTTTTCTTATACCATGATCCACCATAGAGGAGACAGCAGCTGGCTCAGTATATAGCAGAAATGGCAGAAAGACTAAATGTATTTCCACTCCAGATCAGCCCTTTATCTCAGAACACGGGATAGTTTTCCTTCCACCTTCACCTCCTCCTGTAGCCCTGCTCTCAGTCTGAATGCCTGCTGTGGAATTTCCCTGGTGTGGCAGCAGAGTTGGAGTCGGGATGATTTGCTGCAGGCTGAGATTAGACAGCAGCCGAAAGCCTATGTGGGTGCAGTTCTGCTGCATTTACTTTACAGATAAGGACCTTAAGTCAGGGTTGCACTGCTGAGGGTCAATTGAGGGTCAAATTAAAATTGGAGTATAACGAGAATGAAGTTGGTGTGCTTCTGAATGGAAGAAAAAAATATAAAAAATAAAATGGGTACTTATATCTTTAGAAATGCATAGCATAGCATAGCATAGCTCCTTCTTAATGATTGGTCTAAGTAGGTCTGTGTCCTCACAGAATCATAGAACCATAGAATCATTTCGGTTGGAAAGGACCTTTAAGATCATCAAGTCCAACTGTTAACCTAGCACTGCCAAGTCCACCACAAATGTCCCTAGTGACACATCTACACGTCTTTTAAATACCTCCAGGGATGGTGACTCAACCACTTCACTGGGCAGCCTCTTCCAATGCTTGACAACCCTTTCAGTAAAGAAATTTTTCCTAATACCCAGTCTAAACCTCCCCTGGCACAACTTGAGGCCATTTCCTCTCATCCTATGGCTTGTTACTTGGGAGAAAAGACCGACACCCACCTCGCTACAACCTCCTTCCAGGTAGTTGTAGAGAGCAATAAGGTCTCCCCTCAGCCTCCTTTTCTCCAGGCTAAACAACCCCAGTTTCCTCAGCCGCTCCTCATAAGACTTGTGCTCTAGACCCTTCACCAGCTTTGTTGCCCTTCTCTGGACACGCTCCAGCACCTCCATGTCTCTCTTGTAGTGAGGGGCCCAAAACTGAACACAGTATTTGAGGTGCGGCCTCACCAGTGCCGAGTACAGGGGCACGATCACTTCCCTAGTCCTGCTGGCCACACTATTTCTGATACAAGCCAGGTTGCTATTGGCTTTCTTGGCCACCTGGGCACACTGCCGGCTCATATTCACAGTGGCTGTCAACCAACACCCCCAGGTCCTTCTCTGCTGGGCAGTTTTCCAGACACTCTTCCCCAAGCCTGTAGCGTTGCATGGGGTTGCTGTGGCCCAAGTGCAGGACCCAGCACTTGGCCTTGTTGAACCTCCTACAATTGGCCTCAGCCCATCGATCCAGCCTGTCCAGATCCCTCTGCAGAGCCTTCCTCCCCTCAAGCAGATCAACACTCCTGCACAACTTGGTGTCATCTGCAAACTTACTGAGGGTGCACTTGATCCCCTCATCCAGATCACTGATAAAGATATTAAACAGAACTGTCCCCAACACTGAGCCCTGGGGAACACCACTTGTGACCAGCTGCCAACTGGATTTAACGCCATTCACCACAACTCTTTGGGCCCGGCCATCCAGCCTGGTTTTTACCCAGCAAAGCATGCGCCCATCCAAGCCATAAGCAGCCAGTTTCTCCAGGAGAATGCTGTGGGAAACGGTGTCAAAGGCTTTATTAAAGTCTAGGTGGACAACATCCACAGCCTTTCCCTCATCCACTAAGCGGGTCACCTTGTCACAGAAGGAGATCAGGTTAGTCAAGCAGGACCTGCCTTTCATAAACACATGCTGACTGGGCCTGATCACCTGGTTGTCCTGTACGTGCCGCGTGGTGGCACTCAAGATGATCTGCTCCATAACCTTCCCTGGCACTGAGGTCAGCTGACAGGCCTGTAGTTCCCCGGATCCTTCTTCCGTCTCTCTTGTAGATGGGTGTCACATTTGGTAGTCTCCAGTCAACTGGGACCCCCCCGCATTAGCCAGGACTGCTGATAAAGGATTGGAAGTGGCTTGGTGAGCACTTCCTCCAGCTCCCTCAGTACCCTTGGGTGGATCCCATCTGGTCCCATATGCTTGTGTGTGCCTAAGTGGTGTTGCAGATAGCTAACCATTTCGCCTTGGATTATGGGGGCTTCATTCTGCTCCCTGTCCCTGTCTTCCAGCTCAGGGGACTGGGTACCCAGAGAACAACTGGTCTTACTATTAAAGACTGAGGCAAAGAAGGCACTAAGTACCTCAGCATTTTCCTCATCCTTTGTCACTATGTTTCCCTCCACATCCAATAAAGGATGTAGAGTCTCCTTAGCCCTCCATTTGTTGCTAATGTTTTTAGAGAAACTTTTTTTATTGTCTTTTACAGCAGTAGCCAGATTAAGTTCTAGCTGGGCTTTGGCCCTTCTAATTTTCTCCCTGTATAACCTTACGACATCCTTGTAGTTCTCCTGAGTTGCCTGCCCCTTCTTCCAAAGGTCATAAACTCTCCTTTTTTTTCTGAGTTCCAGCCAAAGGTCTTTGTTCAGGCAGCCCAGTCTTCTTCCCTGCTGGTTCATCTTTTGGCACATGGGGACAGCCTGCTCCTGCGCCTTTAAGATTTCCTTCTTGAAGAATGTCCAGCCTTCCTCAACTCCTTTGCCCTTCAGGACAGCTTCGCGAGAGACTCTGTCAACCAGTCTCCCAAACAGGCCAAAGTCTGCCCTCTGGAAGTCCAAGGTAGCAGTTCTGCTCACCCCCCTCCTTACTTCTCCAAGAATCAAAACTCTATCATTTTGTGATCACTATGCCCAAGACGGCCTCCAGCCGTCACATCACCCACAAGTCCTTCTCTGTTCACAAAGAACAGGTCCAGCAGGGTGCCTTCCCTAGTTGGCTCACTCATATTCAGTGATCCCTCTTCTTTGTCAGTTCTGGATTCCTCTCCGTTGAAGGTTATAAGGTGTTTATAGCTCTTCTGGGTAATGGTTTATCCTCGTGTTGGATGGACCACAATGAGAGATGCCAGTCTTGAAGCTGTATTCTTTTGTCTTCTGGTAGGACTATCATGGATCCTTCTCCATTACTCAGCATTGACTTTCATCCTTATTGTATTCTGGGCTTTCCAAGGCCTTTACAAAGTCAGCATGTACACATTGTTATTTCAGTGGCAAGCACAGGCCTTACATATTTCTAACCCCCATGGACCCATGCAATCCATGTCTGCTCATCTGTCATGGAGCATTAGGTGGGGCAGGCTACTGTCCCATGTCTTGCTGCCTTGATTTATTCACTGGACTCTCTGGATAGACCCCAGACCTGACTCACTACCAGCCTCGTCCAGGACGCTCAACTGAGCCTTTGCCATCGCTGCCCTGGCCCTGAGCAGGTCCTTGGTCCTGCACCCTGCTGGGAGGCACTGCCCTGCCTGTGCAAGGTCCACTACCTTGGATCCCGGCTCATTGCCCCAGATCTGCTTCAGCTCCTCCCTGATGGTGTAGGCACAACACCTCTGACTATGCCAGCAGAACAGAATGGATGAAAAGCTGCAGTCACTTGGTGGCAATGATGAAACTAGTTGCAAAAGATAAGGGCTTCACTGAAGAACTTGAAATTGCGTGTTGGCTAATGTTGCTGTGTGCTGACTGAAGGAGCTTTGCTGGAAAAATGTCTGTAGAACAGACCTTTCTGTAGAGCATATTTTGACAAACTTTATGACTTGCCCATTAGAAGTAACTAAAATTAGAAAAAAGATTAAAGATGCAAGGTAGAAACAATATCTGAAGAGTTTTTGACTGTATAATGTGGGTGAAAGCACTCTCCTTTGATACCTTAAAGGTGCTTGGTATTGCAGAGTGTCCTTACAAAAAGGAGGTGAATCCCAGATGACACTTTCAGACCATCTGTTTTTGGTGAGATGCTTTTAACAGGCAGATTCTCCCCTTTTCTTCCATCTGACCTTAAGGGAAAAAAATGCATTAAAGAAGGATAGTTCTGAGGATGTGAGTGTACCTTGCACTGCAGGACAAGGCTCCTTCTTCACTTGTCTTTAAGCTCCAGTAATCACAGTTAACTCTTGAAGTAATGCTTTAAAGAGAGTTTCCAATCTCTATTAAAACTGAATTTATCTTTGTTACTCTCTTGAGTTAGATAATGTAGTTTATGACCATACTTTTTTGTGAATGGTAGACATACTTAAAATCATAAAACAACTCCCTGTGGGAATTTGGAAGATATCTGCAAATCAATGTTTTCCATTCCTGTTGGATAGAGTAAGACTGTAAACCTGTATGATTAAGAAAATACCAGTTATTTGCCAAAACCGGAACATGAATGTGCAGGGAACTTGCAATGTGCTACTGGTTCATATAGGGCCAAATAGTATCAATGTCAAGACCATGCACTTGTTGAAGAAACAGCCAAAGCATCAAAGAAAATGTAAATCAGTCACACTGTCCAAATCCAGGAGGTACCTACTACTGATCTGACTTCACCATATTGTGACTTGTCCCCTGCCACAGGACAGGGAGAACTGCAGCAAAGTGAGTGTAAAATTTTTTACTTCTGAAAAACGTGTGACATTCAGCATCCAGTTTTTATTTGTGAAAAGGACTATAAAAATGAAAAAGCTGACAGATTAGTTGAACCCTCTCTGGAAAAAATACTGAAACAAAATTGCTACTAATAGCATTGGCATACACCAAAAGTCTTAAATTTCAGTTTGCAGGTTGGTTCTGAAGGGCCATACTTTGCTCCATAGTCATTACTGGTGTTGGCAGAAACTCCATTTTGGAGTGTGCCCATGTAAACTGCTTTACATGTAAACTGTCCGATCTAATTAAATTTTTTTTGTGAAATAATAGACATGAGGAGTGAAGGTCAACTCTTCAGTTTAAAGCTAGGTTTCAAGAGCTGCTGCTCCTCTTTTCAGTTAAGGGATACCAAGTAAATGTTGCTGTGCACCATAACTTCGCCTCCTTAAAAATCACTTTTGATCAGCCCTGGTATGAACTGCATTAAACATATAGCACAGGAACCCTTACCCACATTCTGAAAAGTTCACAATACTGTGTACATATAAAGTGTGACAAAAAGAAAGCAGTATGACAGGACCGTGTGGCAGCTCTGTCTTCTGAGGTCAGAAATATTTGTTGTGACACAGCTCTAGTTCAAAATGGATTATGCTCCTTTTCCCACTGACTTCTTTCTGAACTGATCTGAAAATTCAGATCCTGACCCCTCACTGAGTGCCTTGATTTGTCCCTCTTTTGGCAATGGGAGCCCATAACAGGGTGATCACTCTGGAGGAACTGGCCAGGAGAACGTCTGTGCGCTGGCATCCTGACAGAGGAGGAAAACCTGTAGTGAATGAGGATACATCAGTTTTAATCTCATCTAATCATTGACCTTTCTGCTCAAAACTTTAAGAAGATTGTCTTCTATGCTGTTGTTATTTGTGATGTGAACATATCCCCCGGATTTGGAAAATAAAACCAAAGTAATTGGATTTGGAAAATGAACTCATTTTCAATAGGTTGTTAGAGGAGCCACAACAGGACTTTCAGGCCTCTAGTGGCTTGGGCTGAACTTGAACTTATGTTCTTGAAATGAAAAGCTCTGCATGCCATTACTTATTCCCTGAGCCATACCATGCTGCTAATATATTATCTCTGATGTTTTTGTTTTTGGAAATAAATTTAGGCAAAAGAAAACTGTATTTCTGCAACTCTGGTGTGGAAGCTGACACTGACAGAAGATGATGTCATGGATGTTGCCTTTCTATAGCTGTATTTATAAAACATCCCTATACATAAATCTATATAAATGCAGTTTGGATCAATTTATCTCAATCTGTAGTCTGTAGTCCTCCAACAGTCTGCTGAGGACTTGCTGACTGAATTTTTCTGGATCTATTTTTTGTTTCCAGCTGTTATAATGCTTTAAAAAGTTAAAAGAACTTGACCTTACTGTGAGTAAAAAGATGTTGTGGTTACGGTAAGGTTATTAGATGGTCAGGAACGGGAGGAGGATGCTCTCTGTACTGCCAGTGGAAACGTGGTAGTTCCCAAAACAAATCCTTTAAAATCTGGTTCGCATTATGAAACAAATCTGGGAACTTGTGGATATTAGCTGAATATAGCATGATGAATGGAAGCAGTCACTGTAAAACAACTATCTGAAAAGGAACCTGACTGCAGCTGAAAAGAGAAACTTGAGTCCTGCTCACATCCATTTTCCATCTGTTTTATCCCAGCAGAGATGGCTACTTTTTGCAGTATCAAGCTAAGATCTGGTCTTTGAAAGTATTCACTGAAAAAAAGAATAGCTGAAAGAAAATTTCCATTTTCCTAAATATGATACGCTTATTCATGTGAGCCATTCCACACTGGGTAAGGGTGTGTAAGGGAAACTCTCCATGCCATGGAAATATCCTGTCATTTTGAAGATTAAGGTCACTAAATAGAAAGCAGAAGGTTACTTATGACAGAAAGACTTTCTGCAAAGGTTCATGGCTCACAGGAGGGAACTATGATTGCCTGAAAGGCCTGAAGAGGCATTAAAAGTCACAGAGGTCCTTCCCAGCGGCAGATTTAACAAAGAGCTATCCTTCCTTCTTTGTGACATGGTGACATTACTTTTTTAATCCACCATAACTACTCTTTGATGAAAAGGAGAATGGTGACAATACAGCCAATGAACCTGACTGCTTTTCCAACTGCTATTCAGGAGAAACTGTATGTGTTTTGAGAAAGTCAGAAGCCTGAGATTTTGAAGACGTAAAACCCAGAGGCAATAGTCTCTCCCAGAAGTTCTCGAAAGGATCCCAAATATGTCCCCATAGTAATGGTATAATGGCAGAGAGGTAATTTAGTTTCTGTTATGAAGAATTCTTCTCTAGTTGTGAGTAGTAACACATATGCATGCTGTTTATTGACAATGGAATAACACTTGCTACCCACTTATTCACTTAAAACATCACAAACCCAATATAATTTATTAAAGTGGAAAATACTATTGCCCTGTATTCCCATTTAACACCAGCACCTGCATTTCATTTGTGTTATAGACAAATGTAAGCATATTACTTGTTCCCCAATTTCCTCTTGCGTGTTTGGTCTCCACTCTTGCCCACTTTCTCCTTGTGTTTTGAAGCAAGTACATTTTGGAGACAAGATGGTACTCTCAATGCCTTGGTCTGATTCTGAAGTAGGGTCAGGATTAATTGTTAGGAATCAGGTGGTTTGGCTAGAAATGAAATTTTTTAGTGTTTCTTATGAGGGTTTTGGGAGAAGACTGTGTGAAGAAAGTAATGTTCATGATTGTTTGGAAAATTAATTCTAAAAGGTTCTGTTCTGCACATTCATTTGATAGTTTTTCCAGCAGAGGGCAAGAAAGTATAACAGATGAAAATGGTGTTATTTTCCTGGACAGCTTAAACAGTATAGCCTGAGGAGGGAACATGAAAGCTAATAACCATCCCCCTTTTAGGTCATAATGGCTTTTAAACAGCCTTTTACTCTTCAAGGATAACCATAGAAAGACGAGGTAGGAAAGGAGCAGAGGAGACCACCAGAGCTGCCAACTGGTGTGCGCTGCTTTGTCAGCACGAGTTCCTTCAGCCAAGATCTGGTTTCTGGGGCATGCAAGGGAAAGCTGTGCATGGTATCTTTTCAAACCAGTCCCTGTGCTGACACATAGATCCTCACTCGATGTTGGGACTAGCTGTGGGATGAGGAGGCTCACAGCTGCCTATCTAATGCAGGGCCATTATGGCTTTTGAGTTCAAGCCTGTGAAGCTGGGCTAGCTTCCTCTCCAAGGGACAAACAAAACTCAAATGTTAGAAGCTTGAGCTGATGCTCAGGAGTAAACACCTGTGATTTTGCATCCAACATGAGTAAGGTTTGCTTATCGCCATATATGTGTTATTGTGGTGAGCATGTGTGTGTTAAAGACACACACGGAAACATCCACAACTTTCAACTGTTCCGTGGAGTGAGTTTGCAGAATATCAAATTTAAGACTGGAGACCTCATTTGTTATGCAGGATTGCATATTTACCAAGGTATTTCTCAACTTTCTTCATACTATTGTACTGAGTTAAAAAAATGCTGTATAGCCTGTCTCTCAAATAGAAAAACCTCAGTCTCTGGCAGAAACCTTCTGTAAGGTCCACGCTTTGTTTGTGATACTGGTTTTTGCTCTTGATGGTTCCTTATGAATGAAAAGCATCTGATTTGGACAAAAAGTGCAGTCACCTGTTCTTCCCCCTTGGATTTTCCTAATTTAATTGCAGTAAATTATATAGCTCATAAATAAGCAGTCTCATACTCTCATTTTGCTGCCACTGATGGGACAAAAAATTGTATTTCTTATGATAATGGAAGCAGAATCCTGAAGAACAAAGCAAGGCTTGGTTATCATAGCTGATCAGGCTGTACTGGGTACAGCCTGAATGCCTAAGAAGAATGGAAGTGATTCAAACAGTGTAAAAAGATTTTTATGTGAAGATGATGACAATAATAATAATACCAAAATCATACTGGTTGAATGCCAAAATTAGGAATATATTTGTAAAAATATGCTATTTTAATAACATCTGTTTAAATTGTAGCAAATCATTTTGGAGCAATAAGTTTTCTAGGAGGAAGTCATATGTCAGTTTTCAAAAAGGTAGTTCTGCTTCTCTGTGTGGTTGTTAGTTATGACTATACTACAAGTCAAAAGTTTCTACATTGCTTGATCCAAGTTTCTAAAAGCAGATTCTGTTTATATAGACAGAAATACATATTTCACAGTAAAACTGATCTAACAGTACAGTCAGCTTTGCAGCTCTGGTCAACATAAAAGACTACATAATAGTGACCACTGGATGGTTCTGTTTTTCTCTTCCGCAATATGGAACAGTCATATTTCACATCAAAAAAATCAACATCTGTACTTGGAGTTTCTCTTTTCTTTTGGTTCATGTATTGTCTCAGGTACTTTTGATTTGTTTATCCTAGCAAGATATAATGGTCAATTTATGGCTAAAGATCTGTTCAATTTTTGGTATCTGAAAAAACATTAGTATTTTGAAAGGGGGTTATGGACAGAAAAAGCACGCTATAAAATGTCACCCTTATTCTATCTAGTGCTTGTTCCCTGTGCTGTTTTTTCCCAAGTCAGTGTAGCTTGGATTATATACAAATCCAGATTTTTTGGATTATTGATGTTTTGTTTTTAACCAATCTCTTATAAGAGGGATTTTTCATGCAGAAATCCATTGATCTGCAGAGATATTTCCCTGATGTACAATAAATGAGATATTTCATGTATTCCTGATATACACACAATTCTTTCTTTGGAACTGCACAGGGCTGACAGCAGCGGCCTTAGTGACCTGTAGCAAGCACAAAAGTCAACTCACGTTGCTGTCAGTCACCCGTAAATGATCAGAAGTGGAAACTCTGCTCTCTCTAACCTCAACCACTGGTCTTTCCACAAGGTCGGGTGGGGTGTCTGGTAGGAAGAGGAGCTGCAGGTCAAGAGAGCATCCTGGAAATTGCAATGGGCATTTGAGATCCTGAAAATAAATGTACAAACCATTGGCAGATGTTGGTTAGCTCTGGCAGAGCTCTGGCAGTTGTATTTTAGGTGTTGAAATTAGGATGAGAGGATGTACCTGAAAGTGACTGTTCTCTCTGCTGACTGTAGGCAGCCTTTGTCACCTTCAGACCTAGAGTCCTCCTTCAGACCTCTGTGACTGATCAAATGAACCCCACTCTAGGACACTCTTAATAGGACTGACTCTGTCAGGGCATCTACTATGTAATTCTTTACATAGTGCTTATAGCAGTAGTCTTAAAAAAACATTTTTTTCCATCCATTTTTCTGCTAGAACGTTCTTGTACACCATTCCTTATTTTTTGCTATTTAGCTAGAATTTAATTTCTGGAAGTGTGTTCTAAGTAGAGGTTTATCAAAACTCATGTGAAATCCAGTTCTTGGAGCACTTACAAGGAAAGAGTTTGTAAAATGTATACCCATGAACTGTTGCAGCAAAATGCAAGATGTTTCTTTTTCTTAAACTGCACTTGAAAGTCTTTTAGGATTCTGTCAGGGAAAAAGAAGCTATAACTTTTCTCCCATCATCTCTTGCAGTCCTGTCGTCCTTTCTCCTCTAAGCACCATTTTTTTTCTACAACCCAGGTTACTTTGTTCAAGAATCAAAACTGTGTCTTTTTTGGTCAAAATTCTTGGTTTTTTCTTCCCTGACCTTCAATATCCAAATTAATTTGAAATGGGATGTTTCTTGTCAAAATTACACTTTTAATACAAAGAAAATGCAAGTTGTCTTTTTTTAAAATATTTTGGATGAAAAATTGGAAACAAATCTCCGTGTACCTGCCTCAGATTTTCCTAAGTGATAATGAAAAGTCTTGAAGAAATTAATGGCAAAAGTTGCAATACTAATGTATTTAAAATACTCTAGTAGGTACATCCAGTTTTTAGAGGATAGTTAATATCTAAAGTGATGCAGTCAAATTCTGTTCTCATTGAACATTGCATAAAGTTAGAATAATGTCATTGATTTAATTTCATTGAATTTCCTGATTGGAACTGAGGATGTAATTCCACTTAAAGAGCAACAAAAATGGTCTCGAATACCTGGTTCTTGAAGTACCATGGAATGAAGGACAGACATCCCTAACTCAGCCAAATGTCTATTTTTAAAAAGTGATTTTTCTTTCATGAATCAGATAAAGGTTTCTCTGTGAAAGTTGCAGTAGTTTAGATCCATTTTGTCTTTCATAACCATTGTATCATAATACTTCTCAAAAGCAATTGGGTGAATGGTAGTTGTCTTGCCATTTTCTTGTCCATCAGTACCTGGTTTGTCACTTGGGGTATTACTCTGTCCATGTTGCTTTTATTTGCAGTTCTCATCAGAAATGAAAAATGGGGTACACAGCACTTTTTTTCTGGTAATATTCATGATAGTGTCTACCATATGTTCTCCCTACATTTTTGTAAATATATTATGAGAACATATGCATATTTTTCCCTAACTCTTATGCCAACACTTGTCTAAGATGTCTGTAAAGGATGCTATGTCTTGTGACAGTATAAAGATCCTCTGAATGCAATTAAAATTATTCTGAATGTTTTGGGGTGTTTTAAAGAGAAATTCATGCACTATTTAGAACTTCTTCTCAGGGCTCTCTTTGTGTCTTGACAATTTACCTAAAATCAGAGTCTGTACAGATCACAGGTCATCATATTTAGCTGGTGTTCAAGTATTCAGGATGCATGAACTTTGGAGAAGTCTGTCATCACACTTGAAGTGAGATTTTAGTATTGTGATTAGGTTTATATAGTGGATATATAAATGTAATCTTACTCCTTTGCTCTTGAGTATATAATTTTAGATATGATACTAAGAACCTGTTCAGATATTTCTCTTATTTTGACTGTATTTTTATGAAAAGCTGAAGAATTTAAACATGAGTCTCATACCAAAATATTCTTCAGTGAATGCTTGCCACCTAGTTCCTTTGCATTTTCTTTGAGAACCTCAGCCTTTGTGATCTCTTAATTAAAATGGAAAAAAATGGAATATATACTTTTTCAAAGATTGAAATAAACATTCAAAAAGTTTGTATGGATGTCAGCAACAGCTATCTAGCAAGCAGATCTAACTTCTAACTTTGGGACTGTGGATAAATGCATTAAAAAAACCCCAAACCCAAGCCCCTTAATGTACAGATACAAGCTTGGTGAAGTCAGTAATATTACACAAATTAGGATGATATAATATATAACGGTTTGCAAGGAGAGTGATAGTTTTGTTGTGTCCTGCATGCAACAAAATGGCTACGAATACTTAAATACTGAAGGCTGATCTGTTCCATGTGTTAGAGGGGTTTATGCTGACAAAAGGTTGCATGTTTTTTAGAAGATTTGAATGACAGATTTGCATCTTGGTAATCCAATGTGTGGCCAAAGTGCTCCAGGTTATGAACCCGCACAAGCGAACAGGCGCGTGGAAGGGATGAGTCATGTAATGCTGGTGATCCTTCTGTGAGTGCTGTAAATTTCAGAAGGTGGACAGGAGCTGGTATCTCAAACACAGACTGGTACCATGGAGTGCAGTTAAAAGTCAAGAGTAACTGACAGATTTGTGTGAGTAACCTTTTGTAATGCCTCTTTAGAAAGGAGATCCTAATTGTTTCTCTTTGATGCTCTTTTCTATCAAGGTTTCCCTTTGTGGATGTTTGTACTGGCAAGGGTAATTCACTATTTATGGTATGCAGAATTCATTAACATTAGTTGCTGTACTGTGTTTTTTAATCACCAGCAACATGTGTTACAGGGTACAAATTTGCATCTGTTATGCCTATCATTCTGAAGTGAGTTAGCGACTGAGACACTTTTTAAAAGAGTTAAAGCGACATCAGTGTACAAGTGAGGAAACCAGACTTAACTGATGATGTGCCACACCCACAGACACATTCCTCTGGCCACAAGAGTGTATTCGCTGGGAGACCTTTACTGGCCTTTTCAGTCTGTTTCATATTTGGCTAATACACACATCAGAGTTTTGGTTGGCAATGCATCTGGGCTAAAAATGGAGAGGAACAGGAGTAGGTCTCTAGAGAGCTTTGACCATTTGCATCTGAGGAACCTCTTAGAGCCATTATTATTCTCTAAACTGAGCAGAATTATATCCTTTTGTGATGAAAAGAATTTTAGAAAAAGAAGAATTTTTTAGTGTTATTTTTTTCTGTGAATGTTTGTAGCCTCTGCTTTGGCAGTAGCTTGACAGGAAAACACAGCTGATGTGCAAATGTCTGCTTTAAGGTCTTTGTCATTTTGACAGAATCATAGAACAATTTAAGTTGGAAAGGACTTCTGAAAGTAAACTAGTCTAACCTCCCGGTCAAAACAGGGATGATTTTGAAGTTAGACCAGGCTACTCAGGGCTTTTGTCCAGGCAAAATTTAAATATTTCCAAGGATGGAGGTCCAACAGCCTCTCTGTGCAACCTGGTCCAGTGCCAGATCACTCTCAGAGGGTCAATTTTTTCCTAATATCTAATCAGAATTTCTGGGGTTGCAGCTTGTGTCTAATGCCCTGTGTCATGTCACTGTGCGCCTCCTGGAAGAGTCTGTTTCTGTGCCTCCACATACTCCCATCAGGTAGTGGCATACAACAATATACAACTGCTAATGCAGCCCAGGAGGCTGTTGCCCTTCTTTGCTGCAAAGGATGCTTTGCTGGTTCACATTCAACTTGTCCACCAGGACACCCAGGACCTTTCCTGAAAAGTTGATTTCTGTCTACTTTTCTTCATGCATTAGAAAAACATAGTGAGAGGAGAAGGTGGATCTTAAGTTCAGGATCTTAAGTTTTGGATCTTAAGTTCAGGTAACTAAGTCTGTGAGCTAATTATGCAGGCAGTCTCTCCAGTGTCTTCCTAGAGAGAGGCTCCTGCTCTGAACTGTCCTTTGGAAGAGCCTCCCCAGTATAAAGAAAGTTTAAGCAGAAACCCTGCTTAACTCTGACAATGAAGACAGGTGCCTAAAGCTGGGTGGTTGATGAACCCAACTTCACTCCATGTTGAAATGAAATAGATTATCAAAGTGTATTAATATTTTAATTTTAAAGACAGTGTGATCATACATTGGGTACATCTGCAAGATTATAGAGAATCTGGGTTACAACTTCAAATCAGAGATATTTTGGTTTTTATTTCTGGCAGACATGGAGTGTCTAGTAAAAGTGCACTGGAATACTATATTTATAAGCTTTGTTTTATAGGATCATTTTTTTCCTTACTTTTGTTGGATTTTGGAGTAATATTTTTATATTTTCCATTAAGTGTTTTAACTAAGATTAAGCCTGGAAATTTGACAAATAAAATAAAGTGTATAAAAAAATCTTGTTTTAAAGAAATCAAGCTAAATTGTATTTGGAAAAAAAAAAGGTTTATACTGTAAAAGGTTCTAGGTATCAAAACAATATTTAGAGTCCAATGTATACAGCAGAAAAGGTGTTTTAAATGAGTATTTAATGAATAATAAGCTGCTGAAGCACTAGTTATTGCTGGCATTAGCTAGAAGGAAATGAAAACTACGTGCTAAAAGCAGAAAGATATCTCTTATGAACAATAGTGTTTTGAGAAAAAGAAAGTTAAAATCTGAAACCTCGATTGTAAAACAATATATAGAAGCATGAGGCTTTACAGGCCCTTTCTATTTCAATTAGTGCCTGCACATTTCAGAAAATCTAAAGATGGGAAAACAAATGGTGTCTTATAGCTGTCAAGCTGTATAGTAAACATTTCAGAGCTGATCCCTTGAAGGGTGAACAACTATTCTACTTAGCTTTTCCTCTTCATTTGCAATTCAGAGTGATGCTACTCCTCTGATGATTTTTCCTTTTACTTGCTAGTAAATTTCCTTTCGTAGCATTTGGTCTTCAGTGCCCTTTTCTTCCCCACTTAATGTTCCAGAGCTTTCTTGTGAGCCACAAAAGCTAGATACATTTCTTCTCCAACTTGTGAAATAGTGTGGTGAATATTTACTCATTCAGAACAATTATTTCCTCTCCAGTAGTCATATACACTGGGAAGAGGTATTAATAATGTGAGGAAGTAAAGCAAGGCTAGTCTGGTGAGCAATATGTATTCCTGACCCAAGTGATAGAGAATCCAATGAGGAGGGGTGCTCTACTGGACCTCATACTCACCAACAAGGAGAAGCTTGTTGGGGATGTGAAAGTCAAAGGTGACTTTGGCTGCGGTGACAAAAAGATGGTGAAGTTCAGAATCCTGAGAGGAGGAAGGAGGGTAAAAATCAAGCTCACAACCCTGGACTTCAGGAGAGCAGACTTTGGCCTCTTCAAATATCTGCTTGGAAGTAGTCCCATGGGATAAGGACCTGAAGGAAAGAGGGGCCCAAGAAAGCTGGTTAATATTTAAGGTTCTCCTCCTCCATGCAATGAGTAGGAAGTCAGGCAAAAATGCCAGGAGGCCTTTGCAGATGAACAAGGAGCTCCTGGTCAAACTCAAACACAAAAAGAAAGCATACAGAAGGTGGAAGCAAGGACAGGTAAGCTGGAGGGTATACACAGACATTGTCTGAGCACACAGTGATGAGATTAGGAAAGTCAAAGCCCAAACAGAATTGAATCTGGCCAGAGGTGTTAAAATCCACAAGAAGGGCTTCTGTAAGTACATAGGTGACAAAAGGAAGACTAGGAAAAATGTGGGCCCATTGCTCAATAAGACGGGTGACCTGGTTGCACAGGATTTGGAAAAGGCTGAGGTACTGAATGCCTTCTTTGCCTCAGTCTTTACTAGCAAGACCAGCCTTCAGGAGTCACAGTTCCGAGAGACCAGGGGGAAAATCTGGAGCAATGATGTAGCTTTGATGGAAGAGGATCCAGTCAGAGAGTACTTAAGCAAACTGGACACACATAAGTCCATGGGCCCTGATGGGATGCTCCCACAAGTGCTGAGGGAGCTGACAGACGTCATTGTGAGGCCAATCTCTATAATTGATCAATCATGTCTATTGGGGAAGTCATGCATGACCAACTTGATAAAATTCTATGATGAAATGACTGTCTTGGTAGAGGAGGGGGGAACTGGATATTGTCTATCTGGACTTCAGTAAGGCCTTTGACACAGTGTCCCAGAAGATCCTCATAGACAAGCTGTTGATACATGGGCTGAATGAGCAGACAGTGAGGTGGATTGAAAACTGGCTGAATGACTGGGTCCAGAGGGTAGTGATCAGTGGCACAAAGCCTACCTGGAGACCAGGAACTAGCAGTGTACCCCAGGGGTCAATACTGGGTTCAATCCTGTTCTTCATTAATGATCTAGATGATGGGACAGAGTGTACCTGCAGCAAATTTATTGATGACACAAAACTGGGAGGAGTGGCTGATATACCAGAAGGTCATGCTGTCATCCAGAGGGACCTCAACAGGCTGGAGAAATGGGCTGTCAGGAACCTCATGAGGTTGAACAAGGGGAATTGCAAAGCCCTGTACCTGGAGAAGAACAAACCCACGCACCAGAATATGCTGGGGACCAGCCAGCTGGAAAGCAGCTTTGCAGGAAAGGACCTGGGGGTCCTGGTGGACACAAACTGTAGGAGCCAGCAATGTGCCCTTGCTGCAAAGAAGGTTAATGGTATCCTGGGCTGCATTAGGAAGATCAATGTCAGTAGATTGACGAAGGTGATTCTTCCCCTCTACTCAGCACTAGTGAAATCACACCTTGAGTCCTGTGTCCATCTCTGGGCTGCCCAGTACAGGAGAGACATGAACACACTAGAGAGAGTCCAGCAAAGGGCCACAAAGGTGTTGAAGGGACTGGAGCACCTCTCCTATGAGGAAATGCTGAGAGATCTGGGACTGCTTAGCCTAGAGAAGAGAGGGCTCAGAGGGGGAACTCATCAATATATAAATATCTGAAGGGAGGGTGCAAAGAGGATAGAGCCAGGCTCTTTTCAGTGGTGCCCAGAGACAGGAAAAGAGGCAATGGGTGCACACAGAAACTCAGGATGTTCCCTCTGAACATCAGGAAACACTTTTTTACTGTGAGGGTGACTGAGCACTGGCACAGGTTACACAGGGAGGTTGTGGAGTCTCCATCTTTGGAGATATTCAAAAGCCACCTGGACACAGTCCTGGGCAAACCAGCTCTAGGTGGCCCTGCTTGAGCAGAGGGGTTGGACCAGATGACCTCCAGAAGTGCCTTCCAACCTCAGCCGTTCTGTGATTCTGTGATTCTGTGACATGTAGGTTCCAGTCTGGGGGTAAGAATTCCAGTTCTAGGCATTATAATTAGTGAATATGTATGCCAGCAAAAAGTGTGGTTGTAAACAAAACCATAATCTGCTCCCATGGACTAGTACGTTTATCTACATAGGATATTTGGGCAAAATTACTCACCTTTCACTTTGTGAACTCTGAGCAGAATCAATGAGTTCGATAAGGGAAATATGTAAAGATTTCAAGTTGTGGTTACATATTTTTCAGAGCCACTTTCCGCAGACTGTTACATGGATCCATCAGCACTCAGTATGGTTTGTTATGTTCTCAACATGTCTGGACCATGACAGCAAATTCTCTGTGGTCTTTACAGTGAGCAGCAGCCCAGCTCTGAGGTCAGGGCCCCCGAGTCACTCCAGTGAGAAGGAGGTAGTGTTTCCATGAGTATGGAAACACATCATCTGCCAATACCATCTTATATGACTCAGAGTCCACATGCTGCACCAGGCAGTTGCCCTCCCAGGATAAACCCATCAGGTCCAGAAACTTGTGTCTGGGTAGAAATTCATACAGGCAGAGGGATCAGCAAGTAAAATACTTCTTCCTGACTCCCTCTATATATCTGTGCTATACATGCCTTTAAAAGTAGAGTAATTTTTGATCACATGACTTTAAAAGTAGACTAGTTTTGATTACTTTATAACTTGGGTACCTAGATGTAGAAGACGGGGTAGGGTATGGTATATAAAATCTATAGGATATATCTTGGTGTAACTGTTTTGATTTAGAATAGGGTAATTTTGGGTTTCAACTCTGCATATTCCTGATTCGTACTCACATGAAGTGCTCAGCTGCTACATGATGGACTAAACTTCTGCCTGAAATTGCTTTCTGATCAAGTCCTTCCTATTTTCAAAAGATGACCATACTGTATTTTCAAAAGCCACCCAGCTACTGAAGAGCCAAAGTCAGTGGTGTTTCCATGGAACTTAGATTCCTAGAGCCTGAATAATTTAAAAATTGGAACATAGACCTTCAAAGTTGTTTAGACTGTTTTGAATACTTTCTTCTTGTAGCTAAGGCATTTCTTCGTATGGTTGGAGAGGAGAACATGTCTACAAGTAAGTGCTAGAGATATTATCCCACAAATAGCCATGCAATTTGTTCTTCCTGCATTTAAATTAGCTAACCTAAATATATTCTACCAGAAAATCATTAAAGCTGTGTAGGCAGAATGCATAGGGAGCATCGTCACAGCTTGAGTGACGATTAGTGTGTTTGAAAGAAAAATATTAAAATTGCCCATATTTGACAGGTTATAACAAAACACTGAGTTTTAGAGAGTCATGTACCTGCCTTCCTCTTCCTATGGTGCCTGTAATACACACATAGGTACAGCTCACTGCAGAATCTTTTTTCTCAAATCTTACAATACTAATAAGGAAGTTTTTATTATGTGACTTCTGAGTAACATTGAATGGAGAGTGTGGAAGGTGAAGCTTCTGTTTAATGTGATTTTTTTTTAACCAAACTGCAGATTTTTCTGAAGAGACACATTTAGATAGATATGATAAGTACTACTACTACTGTTGCCTTAAGGTATCATCACTAAAAATATTATGCTTCCTATTAGACAAAATTTATCTGTGACAAAACTTAAATATGGTTTCTGGAATTATGCCAGTGTGAATTTGGCAGATTATTCTGAATAGCTGCAGAAGAAACATCATCCATCTATTTCCAGATATAAATGTGTTGTGACAAACACTGAGAAGAAGAAAGTGCCTGCCATTGTTATTGGCTTTTCAACTGAAGTCTGACAAGATCCCCTTTGACTGTATTTTGGGGTAAGATAGCGTGACTGGTCATATTGCTTTCATAGTTTGTAAGATAGCAAGCAGTCTCTTAGATAGACTCCAATGATCAATACCTGAAATTGTTAAATTTCATGTTCCAATATACTAAAAGTCTCACTGCCATGCTATCACATGAATTTTCAAGTACGGGACAGTCATAATGCATACAAACCTGCTTCCTCTTTATATCATATTCCTTTAAGCTGCGTACTATTTCTGATATCTAACCACAGCTTTTTCAGAAATTATTTATTCTTGCCACAGAATTTCATCTTTCTAAATTTTTTGTCTGGGCTACAGATGGAGAGAATATCTTTATTGGTTCTCTGCAAATTAAACTAGCATCATGTCCTTTTTATGTGTCATGTGGAAATTGATACTTTGTACATTTAATTTTCTAACTGCAATATCTGGGTGATTTATCTGCTTTGCAGCAAGACTGATGTTTTTCCCCTTTAGTTAGCATTATCAGAAGATGTGTCCACCACTGGAAAAGATCTAGAAATTCTACATGAGCTGAAGAAGGTGATACTTGGATTGGAAGCTCCAGGGAAAATGGAAATACATCAAAGAGTTAATTCACAGAAGTTGCTTTGCCTTGTAATGGTATCTTAAGCTTTTAGCTGAAATCAGCAGTGTGTTGTTGCAAATTTGTCTCTAAGATAAAGAACAAAACTAGATTTGATCACTGGTGATCACTAAACTGATAATCTATTTAAATAGATCAATGAGGAGCCATTCTTATCAGCCAGCCTGACCTTCTGGATTATTTAGACTATGGAACTTCATCCATTTTCTGCATTAAGCTAACAGTTTCTTTAGCTTAGGATAAAGCAAGCCTTTTTGAAACAGTCCTCTGTAAGTGGTGAGGAAACTCAAGATAAGCTCATTACCTTTCCCCCTCACATTTTAGTCAAATTCTGCCCAAGGCATGTGTTGTGTCCACTCAGGATTGACAGCATGCTTTCAAACATATTCTTCATATCTTCTGAGCAATTCATTCCTACAAAAAAAAAAAAATAAAAATAAAAAAAAAAATTGCTATCAGTGAAGGTAAAACTTTGTTTTCCTGAATGAATATAACTATGAAGTCTTTTTTAGGTAATATTTTACTTTCCTCAGAAGGTTATAGTCCTGCCAAAAGGTTGTACACATCAGAACTAATATTTAAAATATATTATTTGACTTTGTCTTTAAGAATTATGACCCTTGTATTGAAAGCCCCTAGAGCACATATTGGGGAAGTGGGAGACTGGGAGGGAATGAAAAAATTAAGGTTTATTTAATACTACTTTGTGCATAACCAAGTTCCTTCACACTGCAGTGTTAACAAATGAATAGAATAACACTAATACATAAAATCAATCCTTAGATTCAAACTAGTTGGTGCAATTTGTTCTATCTGGTGTTTTACTCCATCCCAATGATTTTTCTTTATCATCTGTTTACTCTCGGTATTACCACTCTTGGATGAAGAGGAGTTATATGTCCCACACTAAAGTAGTATAGCAAACAGAAGTGATGATTTTCCTAACCAGCCTGAAAAGCACTTTCTGCTCAGAGTTCCACTGATGCAAAAAGGAATTGTGAATATATTCATTCTGCCAGGTGTGCAGCAAAAGTTCTGAATACAAATACAGTATAAAATATCTATAGGAAAAATTCCTCAGGGAGTAGAGCTGTGGGAGGTGAAGGACAGAAGCATGGTTTCAGGAAGTACTTTTCCTTCAGAATTACTGTGAGTTTCTAAAAGTGGGTTTGATGGCAGACACTCAGAAGACGGAGGCATATGTGAATTAAAACCCACTCTGTGAATCTGCCTGTGGTGTTGGGAATGAATTACATGACCGTTATGAAACCCTCCTAGTTTGCAGCAGCAGATCAACCCATGCAGTAAAACCTAGACTTTGTTCAACACAGCACTGGCACAGCAACTAGCTTGCATAAATGTTAAGACAGTAAAGCTATAGTCTTGATCAGACCTGATATCTGAAGTTGCAGAAGAGTGATTCATTCCCCCTTAGCTTCAGACACATAATAAAGGTGCCTAATTTGGGGTCAAACTCACTTTGCAGTCCACAAATATATCATTACTTCCAGAAGTCAATTTTAGCCCATTTTTCTCTTTCCATTGATTACAGAGGAAATGCAGTGGGGTCAGGCTACCCTCAAATTATATGCCACAGAGAAGTGCTTGAAGTTAAGTGGGATAAATCTGGTTGTGATCAGTTAATCCAGCTGGGACCAGCCAGGATCAGCCTAAGATGCCTCAGGAGTATAATGAAATTCAATTCTCTTGCTCTTAGGATGAGGTAAAATAATACTGTCTTTGGGGATTGTTAAATAGCATTCATGTTTATGGCAGAGATTTGTCCTTCTCAACTGGCTCTGTGTCCAGCCTGTGGTTGCCCAGTGGGACAAGAGAATATTCTCTTTAAGTCACTCCATGTGCAAGTATTAAATGAGCGCCTCAGCCATGGTAGGGGATATTTATTGCCCTGTCTCTGCACTTCACTCCAATGGCACAGGCTTCCTGTGCCTGTGCCAGTCTCTAATAGCACAATCGGCCATAGAGTGGGGGAAGACCTCCTCCTCCAGGACCACCTCTTTGATTCTGCCTCCTCTGTATGATTGCCCACACAAGGGTGGAGGCTTCGGGCTGTGGGTTTTGTCTGGCTCTCCCCAGGGACTGTGTTGTTGGAGTGCTGAGGTTGGGCCCATGGGGCCCTGCTGGGTCCCCACAACCAGCAGAAGGGTTTGGGCACAGAGCCCGCTGCCAAAGGGTGGGAGCCTACCTCTCACCATGCCTGAGGTGCCACGATTTTGCTGACTTGTTCCACTGCCCAGGGTGATTGCCAGATTTGCCTATGCCTCAAGTCAGTCCTAAATCATGATTAGTGAAAGGAGGGCATGAATAGTGAGATTTATTACAGACCTTACCTTCCAGGCAAATTTCAGGATCAAGAAAACAGAGTGGCTACTGAACTAAAAAAGTTTGATTAAGTGATGTGTGGGGCTGTCTAGGACCCTTATTGTGATCAGTATTGCAGTGGCCAGAAAGAGAACAGTGACCTATCTACAAAAAATACACTGTGTTTTCTTTTCCTGCTTGAATTCTAGAGGTTTCGTCACTACAAACGGCATGCTACTGCCTGTACCAAACAAGAGGATTTATGGTTAGGCAGAGCCAGTGCTGACCATACTGAGTACTAAAGAAATAAAACTTTCTTGGACATCAGATGCCATCAGAGACAGTACCACCCCACGTATGAAACAGAAAGAAATAAATTGATCAATGCACCAGAGGAAGAGTTCTTGAAAAGAGGCAGAGTATCTCATAGCCATTAGAGATGAGAGCACTAAGTAACATTTTTTTTGTAACTGGTGGCAGCTGAGAATCAGCAGGCTCCTTGCAAAAGAGCCCAGGAGAAATCCCACACAGTTGGGTATCTGTCAGTATGCAGTCCTTGTCAGGGTCTCAGCACTGAAACTGAGTAACCTCTTCCTGACCCTCTGCCTCATGAAAATGTTGGTTGGTTTATGTAAAGTGAAGGTAGTAGATCATCTCAACCTGTAGGACAATCAGGCAACAGGCTTGTGAAGAGATCAGTCATCCAAGGGTGACAGATCAAAATTCTTGGGGATTACATATCCTGTGACAGATAGAAGCAACATTTTGCATGTTGCCAGGGGTAGGTGGGCAACTGAAAGGTGGGACAACTTTCCTAAAAGCTTGTATTTATGGAAAAGCCTCTGAAATCTGTCATCAATAAACCATTGGGTGATTGCCACAATGGATCATGATGCCTGACAAAACATGACTTCAGACATCCTAGACGAGTTCTGACAGAAGGAAATGTCCATTAAATTTTTTAATGGCAATTTCTGTTCCATAAAGGAAGGAAAAAACAGAAAATTTTAGAATTGAATTTTTCAAGGTAAATGATTACCCTCTTGTACAAACTTTGGCCTCTGTACAAACACTGTGGGAGAGAGGAGACAGTACATGTTGCATAACCTTGCCAATCATTCTTTATTGTGATAGAGGTCATCCAATCTGTACTATTTCCTTACTGTATTTAAAGTGACTAGTCACATAATGAAAGAAAGAGAAAGAAAGAATGATTTTTTGAAAAATCACAGGATTGGCTTTGCAAATAGCAACTCTACCTTAAAGTTGGCTTTCTCGTTCTAAATTAAATATTCTCATATGTTTTATTCCAATTAATAAATGATATCTTGTTCTGAAAAGGGTGCCAACATGGCTGCAGTTATAGATAGCTATATGGCTTCTTTTTAGAATTAGGTCCCTTACCTAACTTTGACTTTGTTTGGAGTTGGTTTGAGTGAAAGAATTGCTGTAAGTCAGACACCAGACTTGTAATTCAGGAAGCTACAGAACTGGCCACTATGAGGCAGCAATGTGTGAGCCTAGCTAAAAAAGACATTGTGAAAAGGCTGCAACATTAAGCAATCTGATTATAATGCAATTAAGATGCTTTAGAAAAGCAGGATTAATTTCCAAGAACATTGCTATCATAGCTATACTGCCTCTGGGACACAAACTAGTATCTCTGCATGACACTACATTACAGAACTGGCGAAGAAGAGTATTTATGGTGGTGCTCATCTGGTCTCATCCTAACCTCTCTTACATTGCAATACAATCTCATCTGGCTTCTCCTTGAACTGATCCATGCCTTTAGCTGGCAGAGAAGAGTTTGCAGTAAGCCAATCTTGTGTAGACATGCCAGCATTTTCAAAGCTGATTTGTGTAGCTCCACATAGTGCTGCACTGCATAATACAGGCTTATCCCCCTTCCCTGTGCATGCAGCCATTATGACTGTTTACATAGGCAGAATTATAACCAAGTGCTAGGTGATTGTGTCCCTAGTCCAAAATAACCCGCTTAAACATAGGGACAGGGAGATTGATCATATGCCCTAATTAAATACATTTTTCAGTGCTCCTGTAGGATCAAATATGAACATGTCTTTGCACTTTTTGCTGTTATCCCAATCAGGCTATCCATATACGTAGCTTTTCAATGCAGAATTATAATGAAAGAGTCTTTTGAAACCATAAACGTTGCATGGTCAATGTGTTTCTCTTAGATATCTATAATATTAGGAGAAAATAACCTCTTCAAATTGCATTAACTGAGCTATCAAAAATCTGCAGGATCCTAGTAATAATAAAACAGCTCAACAGTGCACAAATTCTTGACAGCTATTAAGATTGCAAGAAGCTAATACAAACCCCAGAAGTGCAAGTCTGATAGGCTGTTTGATGACAATCTTTAAAAGATACAGCAAAAAAGACAGATAGCTGTCTTTGTAAACTTCTCTGTTTTTTCAGCTGTTACATTTTCTAAGGCAAGAATGTTGAATAATAGTTTAACAAAATTTGATTCTTAAATATTTTTGAGTTAAAATGCATATTGGTCTCTTGAGATTATAAACGTGCTTTCCTCCTTTAAAATCTAAACATGGTAAGTTTTCTTCTGAATTTAATTTCTAATATATGCTTTTTTTAAAAAAGCAGTATTTGGAGGAGAGGTAACTGCCAAAATAACAGTTGAAGGAAGACAATAATAGCATTTTTTCTATGTATGAAGTAATTATTGTACATTTTCCCAAAGAATGCAGTCAACATTAACTTTTTGAAAGGCTTGAATGGGTCACTGCATTGAAGGAAAACAAATTTTGGAATTCCTTCTTGTATTGTCAGCTGTTTGTACATGTAATAACAGTGTTATGAACTGCCAGAATAGTAAATACACAGCATCACTGCCAAGTCATACGGGATTTAAACCTGCCATAATAATGTTTTCAGAATTACAGAGGAATGTGTGCTGGCCTGTGGAAAGAAAGCTGAAACTGGTGACACTGAATGATCTGTCTATACTTAACTGCAATGTTACCACTTAGATTTTTCTTTTCTTTCTTTTTATTTGCTACTTGATGAATTGTTCATTTAGCTATACTTACATCTGGTGCTGTTGGGGCCCACTGACGAGCACATAACTCCTGCTCAGGAACTGATCTTCCATATTAGATATCTGTCAAGCAGACAGACGAATAGACTGATGAACCCGACAAATCGGAATATAGTAGCTGAGACAAAAAGTAGCCAGTTTCATAAGACATAAGCACTTGTACATAACTATACAAGATGACAAATGTCAATGTGTTAGATTTTAATGGATCAAAGGACTCAACTCTGTTACTTTTAATGGCTTTGGTTTTTGTGGCTTTCAGGAAAAATGTATCACGGTCATAACCTCTATACATCTATCACCTAATTAAAATAGACCAGAAGCAATGAACTTATTCTCTACAATTTGGATTAGAAATCTTGTCCTCAGTGTTCCAAATAACAAATGTGCCAGATGAAAGAGACCAAAGCAATAGTTACATTTATGTACCCTAGAAAATATTTCTACTTAACTGAATTATTTCCTGAATTATACTTTCAGGATTCTTCATATTATTTTAGTATGACTGGCTTGCTTTTTTACTAGTTACTGTTTAATCCTCTGGAAGATGTTTGCTTCAGTTCTACACCATTTTTCTCCCTCTGAAAAGCATAGGAAAAGATATTGTAAACACATTTTCTCAGATGCATGGTTTTCCCTTTGTCCTAAAATGTATCATAAACACTGAAAGATTTGTTTTGCTCTTGTAGGTCACACATTATGCTCCTGACATGTAAGCATCAAAAGTTCTTTGAGCTTTTAAGATCTCATTATATGAAGAACTCATTAGCAAAAAACCCTCAAAAAACAAAACTAAAACTCAGATGAACACTATCCTCTGCATTAATCAATCTTCTTACTTTATGTGCTGCAAATGTTTTAGGAACTGCATATGCCTTTTGAGGATCCATAGCTGCAAAACTGTTATCCTTCCAATAAAGAAACTGGAATATTTGGTGTTCAGACTTTATTCATGGCTGAAACAAAGTGTGTTAGTAAGAAACTTTTATTGGGTTCCTTTTCATGCTGTTCCTTTAGTCTTCTTGACAAGTAACTGTCTTTCATTGACATATTTGAAGTTCTGATAAAGGAACAACCACAGAAAAAGGTTGAACACAAAATACACTATGATATCTTCTAAATCTTTAAGCAGATGTCTGGGCTAATAATAATAATAATAACACGCTCCTCCTTCCCAAATGCTTTCAGGCAAAACAGTCCTCTGAACCTGTTCCTATGGGTTGGAACAGAGTGAAAAATGTGAATAACTATTTTATACAATCATTTGGGTGAGTCATAGAGGATTTTTTGGTTGTTCTCTTCTCACTGTCTTCCTCCGTATCCTCTGGACATATGGAAGAGATTATACTAATAAGTTATTTCAAAAAATCAAATTTGCATGATAGCAACTTGTTTTATGGTTGGTTAACTTATATTTTATGGTAATATCTGGATGCCATGTAAACTGGGATAGCAATATTTTGCTTTTCTCAGGGGTGTGTGGCTTGCTTTCCAGAAGGCTAAATACTCACTTACATGAAACTGAACGTATTGCAGCTCCTTTTATTATACAGGGTTGTGATCTATGGAAGAAAAAAGAGAGAGGATTAAATATTTGAAATATATTGCAAATCATACTGAATAACATCTTTCTGTATTCACTGCTCAGAGCACTTGCGGTTCAGAGGTGCAGATGTTGCTTATACATGTGGGTGACTCAGTTTAACGACCTGGGTGCTCTGTGGTCAGACTTGTGGTCTGCACCTGTGTGATTCACCAGGAGAAAAGAACTGGCAAGGCTGCCTCAGGGTCCACACACAGTGTCTCACATCTCCCAGTCCATTACAAGAAACAGCTAGTCTGGCAAACAGAAGTGAAAAGCTTGCAAAAATACAAAGGATATTTGTAAAGTTTGTTTTTTCCTTCAAAATAGAAGCGGATCTCAATATTTTAGAGACTTAATGTGATGAAGCCATAACAAGACCCCCCTTGGCTGGTCACTAAGTTAGGAAAAGAATCAAGATGAAAAGTGAAAGAAAATCCAACTTTTACAAGAATAATTAGCCACTGGAACAGATTATCAAGGGAAGGAGGGAATTCATTGTTGCTTGGAGTCTCCGTGAAAAAAAGACTGCTTTAAAAATTGTGTTTGCTGATGCCTGTAATTTTTACGACGTGTCTTGTGATGCTTGGTGGATTCTCTGTTATTCCAGCTCCTGTGTTTATTTGAAATGCTCAGATTTCATTTCACAAAGCAACTTTTCAGCCTTCTGGTCAAGCCAAAGAGTTTGTATGGTCCGAGTGAAGCCTAATGCCTCCATACCGAAAAGGCAAATAAAGATACCCAAATGTTTTTATAAATCTCAAGGTTTTTAAAAATCTCAAGGTTTTTAAGTCAATCTCATAATTTCTGTGCTTAATTTAGGATTCTTGAATCTTTGGAGTTGTCAGTACTGTAAGAAAAGGTTTTCTGCAGTTCTCTACCACCTGAAGGGACCGTGAGCGAGCTAAGAAACACGTAGTAGAACTGCACCAACTGCAGTTTCTCCGTGAAATCTCTCTCCCTGAAATCTCCTGACTACAGTATCTTAATTTTTTTTCTGGTCTTAAAATTCTTCAGTTTAAGAACCATGTGTTACAATGGAAAATTCAGTGTCTTCTTTTGCTAGAAACTAATTGAAGTCTGTAATTAACACACACAAAACATACAACATATTGCCAGTGCCACTATATGCTTGAAAAATATTTGTCCTTATTTCTGTCTCACCATCAGACATTGTCTAGTGTCTACTACCCACCCTGCATCTAAAACCTCAGTTGTCTTGATGTTAGGGTATTTAGGACTGATGTTTTGTCACATTTTCCCTTTGAGCTTGTATTCAAGCATGTATCTCAGTATCTTACTGATTGCCAGAGCGCCTCCAGCATCCCACCAGCCATCACCTGAAGACAGATGGGAACCTCCTAACACCTCTGTCGCCTACCCTCTACTTTGCTTTTGAAGCTCAAATGGGAACCTACTTTGTTACCATTTGGATAAAATTTGCTATGGACCTGTGAAACTTGTTAAGGTGAGAAGTGCATTGTTTTTATTCAGGTTTTCTTTTTTAAAAATAATCCTTAATTCAAAACAGGTTAAACAACTAGGCAATCATTTATTTATAACATCACTAGCTTACTTCACTAGGTTTAGATCAGAAAGGTCCCCCTTTCCTTCTCTAAATGGGATTGTTTCTTCTCTCATCAAGATCATATTTGAATTTCAGGCTTTATGCTTGCCACCTCTCTCCTGTGGTGGAGTGTTCTAGCTTTTTTATTCAGCTTCTTCAATCAAATCTTCCAGGGGTCCAGACCATACATTTTCTCCCTCTGCAGTGACTTCTGTTTTCTCCTTCTAGGAGAGACAGTCTGGCTTCCCACCAAATTTAAGTGGGAAAAAAAGAGAGATTATTTCCTTTCCATAGTTATGTAAATAAGTTTTTGTCTACTGGGACTCATCCTCTGCTCTTAATTGATTAGTAAACAGCAATTTGCTTCAATGAGGTGCACAACTGCCTCCTTCCCTTTGGTGACTTTTTCTAATTCTTCAATAAGGAATGTATCGTTCTTAGACCTTATTCCATTATCAACTTTTACATTAAAAACATACATGAAAAGTCAACAGTCTTAACTGTATATAGCTTATTACTAGGTTTTGACTGAGACCACACATGATGCCACAGAAGTCCTCTGGAGTGACAGTGGATTTGGGGGTGACTAATCCACTATTTCTTCCTTTTAGGTATGTAATAGTATTGTATATAAGATATATTTCCCCTGAAAGTAGATATGTGTATGAGGTTATATTTCCCAATTAGGTAACTGGAAATGAAAGTCCTCTGATTTCAGTTCCTTTCTTTTTACTAGAACATACAGATGCATAACTCAGATCTATAAACAGATGTTGGGGAGAACTGTCTGAAAATATTCCATAATGTGGTTTTCTGTTAGCTGTTGTTTTTAGTTTAGTTTAAAAGCAAATTTATTTTTTAAAATTATGCTTTTATGAATGCTTTGTGGCCTATATTAGTGGCAGAAGCCCTAAAATAAAGTTTTATAGTTTGCTAGAACCATTCTAAGGTATCCTTATGGGGAAGTCACATTTTATGCTTAGGAGAACTAAAAATGTCTGCAAAAAAGCTTCATACTCCAGTATCAAGTAGGTCAAGAATCTCAGGTTACAAAAAGATTTGGAATATCTGAAGCAAAGGCCCTCAACTAGATCTCCTCTAAAGCCCTGTTTTGCTCTTTTTCTCTTGCTTAGTCTGTCAAAACTGTAAAGTACTTAGGAGTGTATTAGTAAGCTAATGTGGAGAAAATTCCCTTGCATAACACTTGGAGTTTGAGAAGTCAGTTTCAGAGGAGGAAATACCTCTGAAAAGAAATACATAATCCCATAAATCTTTTCCTGTATTGACACTGAAGACAGCACTTCAGACAGGAAGACTGTTCTGAGTGATAGTCAGGAGGGCCTATATCTTGCAAGGTATCTCCTGCTTTGCTCCCTACATTTGTGGACCCTAAGATCACAGCCAAAGGCAATAAACAGACTAGAGGACTTAGACATAAAATTTAGTGTCTTTGTTCTCCGTTAGTTTTTCTGCCTGCAATTTAAATTGAAAGAACCATAAAAACAACATTTCCTCTCTACTTTCCTATAGAATTGTAATCACCATAGCATCATGCATCTCAGATACACTAATTTATATTTGCAGTAGCTTTATTAGGTAAGGAAATGTTATCTCCATTTTACAGGTGGAGAACCAAGGTACAAGGACATTCAAACAGAAAGGTTGGGACTAAGCTGCAGCAGCAAACTAGAAATTATGTCCATTGACAGAAATGTATCTACTTGCACACACATAATCTGAAAGCTTGAACAACCTGTTTGGAAGCGTGGGAAAGAAATAACTTCAGCAGTCTAATTCTACCTATTATGCTGGAAATATGGAAAAGTATAGAAATCTAGAAAACGCCTTTTGTTGTCTTTGGATGATGAATTCCCATTTCATTGACTACTAGCAGTTGATAGGGAGCTCCCTGGTCATCAAATGCAGCCCTTCTGTATTTCAGGTAGGCACTTCATATCATCCCTTTCATAATCGATTCAGTTCTGGTCCAGTATGTGAAAATTATCAGCAATAGTTGTGTTAAAAAACAGGAACTTGTTTGTGCTTTGAGTAGGGGACAATTGAAGCCAACAGGGTACCAATGAGCTACAAATGAATAAGCCAATTTTGAGGTAGGCAAGGCAGGCCCTAATTATACTTACCGTATATAAATTTAGATTCTGGCTCTACTGAAATAGATACAGATTTTGTGACTGACTGTGCTGAAGCCAAGCTATTATTCGTTGCTTCCAGGTGAACTCTCGGCCAAGTGAACTCTTGGCCATTATAAAAGGTGTTTCAATGTAAGTTATTTTTAATGGGACTTTGTTGAGGTATTTATTGTTTATTCAGTTATTTCTTTTCTTATCACTTGGGCAACGATTCTGCATATTTTGTGTGTGTTTTGCCTTGGAAAAGGCTTCTTGAAATTCATACTACATTGTACTTTAATTCTGTTTAGACAAGATCTTTAGTACAAGGACAGTTTACATTCTCAAACTGGAGCTTAAAGAAACTTAAAAAACATTGAGCTGAGACAAGGAACATTTCTGATGTCACTAAATACCTAAGAAGTGTGTGTGTGTGTGTGTGTGTATGCATGCACACACGCATGCATGCGTGTGTGTTGTTCACATCTAACAAGTGCTGTAGGGTAAGCACAGACAAGCTATAGACTCTTAATTGAAACTTTTGTAAACTTTCTGAACCTCTTGTGTCTGCAAAATTTCATGGAAAATCTCATATGAGGAAGCTGACTTGTGATATTTTGACACTTTCATCTCCAGAACTAGAAGAGCTGAAACATACCAAAATAATTCAAAGCAAAGTTAGCCAAAGGCTTTGAACCTTAAGGATGTAGTATAAGTTTAGTTTGGATTTGGAGCAAATACTCTTAGTGGATATTATTTTATTTTAACTTGTTTATTCACACTGGTTGTTAGTGGATCATCCTGAGGGTTGTTTAGTAATTAGAGTCTAGGAATTGAAATTCTGGAACTAGGCACAGACCTTCAGTACAGCAGCTATGGCAGTGGCAGTACTGGAGGTCAGGATTTAATACACAGACACATGTCCCTCGAATGGGTCAAGCTCCAAAAGCTTTACACATTGATGGGCTGATTACCAAACACACTAACCCATAATAGGTACCGTGTTCTGAAATAATTTGCCGTCTTGTACCAGCATTATCACCCCATTCAGAGGTGAGTTTAAGGAAGATGATTTCTTGGAAGGCTAAATCCCTATTTTATGACAGTTTAAAAGGATAATTAAATTTAAATTATTCTTTTTATTCTTCTAAAATAGGAAATAACTAACCTGGGTGAAAGCGCATGGATCATTGTGACTTTAGCTATTATGGAAAATCTATAACTATGGACATTGATATATCCTTTGTTATACAATATAATTACTTTGTGGTAGTTTTATTAAAGGTAAACTGTATTTTACTTACTTTTTTAAAAAAAGAAGACTACAAAAGAGCTTTCATTTAAGATCTAATTGATTTGTTGGAGGTCAGTCTCCTTCTTAAGACCCTTTTGATTGATAAGCTGAAAAAAGGATTTTTCAAATAGGAAGTAAAGAAGCACTGAAAAAATTGCCCGCCTGACCTGCATTAATAAAATACAGTATTCTGGTAGGCATAAATTTGGGCAAGGTCAGTGTCCTGTCAGGTCAGATGCTCTTGCTCTTACAGACTAGTGTTTTACCAAAAGTAGTCTTAGCAGACATGCATACATTGACAAGTCCTGGAGACCTTCTTAGGCCAATGTTCTGGTGACCATTCTGGCAATACCCCAATGCTATTCTGAGGCACAATTTAGCTACGAACATGTAATTCTTTCTCCTCCATCGCCTGTGGTGCTCAGGCATGCGGACTGTGGAGGGGCGATAGCATACTCCTCCAAAACGGAGAACCGCAGGACCAGGGACAAGCCCCAGCAAACAGTGACACTCATTGGAGTTTGATTGATACTGTGCTGCAAAATAGTTGAAACTGCAAGCAGAGATATCAAAAATTAGTCCTTCAGTTAAACATTTTCACCAGAAGTCCCACCTCCTGCAAAGTTAACAGGATATTTTACATTGACTTCAAGAACCTGTCAATCTACTTCTTGTTCTGCTTCTGAATTACAGGACTTCTTTTTAAAAGGACTTCTCATACCAAGCAGGGAATAACTTTCCTACAGAACAACACAAATGAACATATAATTGAACTGAATTATCTGAAGACACTTTGGCTGTGTGAGTTTAATTTAATATAATTTAAACAAAATAAAATAAAATGTTAGCATTAAATCTAGGAATCAAAATATGTAAAGATGGATTTTCCTGGCCATGCATTTTCAAATTTCCTGTTTTATTTAATTACCATAAATAGAAAAATATATGTAGTTTGGTACAGGCCAGGGACCTTGTTGCACAACAGTAGGACTGGTGCAGAAAGTTAATGGTTCCTCCAGCCCTTCAGTTCCTCTCCACACATCTGCACAGACAAGATGCACACTTAAATCTGCACTTCGGGTGACTGCTGACTTACTTTCCTCATGCATGGGAAGATTTTGCGCATGTAGGATTCATAAATGGGTATGCTGGATACATCCTGGGTAGGAAGTTTTGAAAGTAAAATTCCAGGTTCCCTGTCATATGATTTCTAGTTGCTGCAGCCAGATCTTTTTATAAGTTGATTCTTGACTTTCCAGAAGATATCTATGAACCACATTTTATTCATGAGTCTCTGGTCATTTTGGACTACTACCTTCTGTAGGTGAGTACCTATATCTATAAAGAGTATGAGAAGGAAAAAGTTAAGAAGTGGCCCTTAAAGGGCACAATAAAGAGTAATGAGGTGTGATCACCTAGGATAAAAGCGCTGTGAGAGGTATATAAACAGAAAGCAGTTTAAACAACCTGACCCATTAGTAAGAAGCAGTAAAATGTGCAGAGGAAGAAGGTCTGGAGGAATCTGAACTTGTTGGCACTTAGAATCCACTCTGTTCGTCCTTAGTTATCACATAATGTGATATGAGTGGTCATGACCTAATTTTAACAGACACTTAACATGTTGTGGGGTTTTTGTTTTCAGCTGTAGTAGCTACCAATGAGACAAGTAAGGTGGCAGCAGCTGCAGGCAGAGCTAGCTGTGAGTCATATACAATTTCAGTTGAGAGAGTAGCCTTAAACAGATGATTTATTTGATAAAACACAACCCTTTTTACTGCTTGGGTATCGTGTCTGAGATAGTTTGGTGTTTCCTCAATTTCTTTTGTTGCTTAATAAAAGAAAGCTTCTTTTCTTTTTTTCTTTTTTCTTTTTCTTAATCATCTTTATTATATTTCTTGTAAGGTTTGTTCTCTGTGTCAGGCACTTGCAAATGCATCTCTCTACACCTGATGGGTTCAGTTCTGCCAAAAATACTCCAGTAATTCCAACATTCCTTATTCCATTGTTGCTAGTCTCACATTTAAAAATGAATATTTTTCCTACTTTTCATATTCAGCCCTCTTTTATGTTTCTACTGTAAACATGACTTAAAATTTTCTAAAGAAATAATTCTGGTAAAGGGCATGGTTTTTTTGGCTTGCTTTACCTTCAGTCCTTTAAAAAAGCATTATTTCTGGAAAGGTATTCTGGAAACAGAGTGAGTAGAAATTAAAATAATAATTCCTGATTAACTTAAACTTTTCATACTTAGATTCACCTGTACTTTAGTTTTCATCAAAATTGTTCCTGGAGTTGTTTTTTTTTTCTTTTTTCTTTTTTCCCCTGAAAATGCCACCCTCAGAGAATAATTTCCAATATTATTATTTCTTATTAGAAGATGTTGAAATACAGTCTTGAAATCTTTTGTTCAGATCATTTTTAAGTAATTATTTTTCTTTCCTGTTTATGTCTGCCTGCCTTTTAGAAAGTAATGGTAGCAATTAGGAATAAAAATAAAAAATAAAAGTATTAAAATGTTTGTGTCTTGCCCAGACTGGACCTCCTTCAGAATTTTGTCAGTTTATATGAGATTTATCTTACTGACTTTAAGTTATTCCACCTACTTCAAGCACCCATCCTTGAATAAACTTCCCTGTGGCTGTAGATGGATCTTAGCCCTTACGTGACTAACATTAGCTGAGATTCATCCTCTCTCCCTTCCTTTCTTGTTTCATCCCTTTGTGTCCCATAACAAAGTTTGGGTAGCATGATGCCTTTGATGCACACTTGGCAGATGTTCATTGTTAGAAATTCAGAGTTGAGGGATACATCTTTCCTTTCCCCTAGCTGTCATTCCCCACTTGTGTGGATCGCCTCCTTTATTTCTGAATGGTCATGCAAGGCAAAGAGTTGCAGAGCTCTTCAGTCGCCACATCCATCGGCCCTAGACGTGACCTGAATTCATTATTTCTTCATGAACAGCACAAAGCAAGGCAGAGAAACAAGGTTATTAACAATTAACCTAAAACCAGCAGAATATCTTCATGTTCTCCTTGGATTTACTGCTGACTGTATCACAGAGCTGACTCATTTCTCTTTTCTTGTCATCTAGTGCTGGTGGGCCCCTTTCAGCATTACCACTGCCTCAGTTCTAATGTTAATATCTCTGAGGATTTGTATTTCAAATTTCCACAGCTATATTGGTTTCTAATAAATCTAAGAAGCACTGCAGCTCTTCTTCTCTCCCTGGATATATTGTCCTAAGCTAACATTTTGTGAACTATTAGAATACACTTGAAACTTATTTCTTATTTAAGATTATTTTAATTAATTTTCAGATTTAAGACTTCATGGGCTTCTAATACTTCATAACGAGAGTGGTGTCCGAGTAGGAACCTCTAAACAAGTGAGCAGCTTTTCTGCAATCTGTTCTCCTAACTTTACATCTGGATTTCCCCAGACATTAAAATTATCTCTGCTTGGAAGTTTATCTGGTGGGAATTTGAGGATTAAGTAATTTTTCTGAGAACCTCACACCTGGAAATCCAGCTGCTTCTGCTCTGGCTAAGCTGCTGGATATCTGGAAATCTCAGATGCATCAGCTGAACTCTTGCCACTCGTATGTAAAATGTTTGATGTTTCTGGGAAGTCTTAGACCTCCTGTTCATGTGCCGTTCAGTGAATCCTGTGTCTCCAGAAGGTTGCGGCTACACCATGCAGAGCATCTGCAAAATCCTGGTAAGGCTGCCCTCTTGTAGGCTTGGGCAGGAGAAGAATCCCAAGGAAAAACTGCCCCAGGGAAAGACTTCAGCTGGCAGCTGAACAGGCTCCTGCCTCAGGCACTGTTTGACACTGAGCAGGGGCATGTGTGACTTGAAAGCTTGTTCCTTTCTTCCAAAAATACTATTAGCTAGTCTAAAATTTTTTCTTAGACCATCACAAGTGCAGTGACACTACCAGTAGCATCATATTATATTTTCAAAACTTGTTTTTTTGTTTCTCTCACCCTAAGACAGTTTATCCTGTTCTTAGGTGTCTTCCTACAGCTTTGCTCAAGCTTTAGCTTCTGTGCCTTTCTTTTCTTTCCTTATGATGGGTTTTCCCTAACGCTTTTTTTCCAGGCTTATATTTGCTTTTAGTTTGCCCTGGGACACATTTAATGTAACACAGAAAGTCAAAATCGAGATAGGATAAAGCTGAATATTCTAATATCTACTTAACAATATTTTTAAAAAATTGTGGTATCTGCATGCCTTTTGGAGAGTACTGCTAGTATGTTGTATTCTCCCATATGGGCCTGACCTTCCTGCAGAGGTTGGAGCCTCTTCTGGGCAATGGTAGTCTCTCCTGGGCAGTGCATAGCCCAAGGGGTCGGGCATTTCTGAGAACTTTCGAAAGGCAAATCGCTATTACTATTACTAACAAAGGGCCAGGTTGGGGCTTCAGGAATCTGTTTCTTATGGAAGAACAGTAGATGCATGTCTGTGAGTATCCTGGGCAATGCTGTCTTCTTAAAATAGTGCTTATGGGAAGCTGGAATCCTGTATCGGGGTAATGACCATATATTGCCCTACCATGTTCATCTCCTTGTCTGATTCATGATACTGCTCTGTAGGCAGACCTGGTATAGTGGTACTTTCAGTCATTGAGCTTGAAGCATTGGCAACCTTTAGATGCTCTTCTCACCCCTTTCCGGAAGATGGGTGCTACTGGCTGCAATCTCCAGAAAAGATCATGTAAAGACCGCAGTTAATCCTTGCACCTGAGTGATAAGTAATGTCATACCAACCTTGCCCCCATATGAGAAAGCAGCTTAGCTCAAATCCAAATAATAATATTTTACTTTGTTCCCCTGTAGTAGCTAATTCTGTAATTCTATGCAAATGGCAATCAAATCTTTGAGCAGCTCCACTAAAAGCTGACACTTTATAGCACACTATATATTTGCTGTCCTTTTTTTGCTTTTGTCAGTATTTATTCTTTTGCTGTGTTCCTGCATGCCTCGCTAGGTTATTTTAAATATAGCTTTTTAAAATTCTCATCTAATACTTCTGGTTAGCATTCAGCACTTTTATGGAGAATGTGAATTACACACTATGTGAGCCAATAAAGATTTCATTCAAAACCTTAAAAAGAGCATTTTTAGAAGCACCAGGGGATAAGACAATAAAATCTAGAATAAAAACAAAATAGTGTTCCACTGAGAATTGCTTATCACCAACCGGAAGATTTTGCTGACTAACCCATGGGGGTAATGGCTGACAAACTTTTCTTGAAATCTGTCAGAGCTGCCATTTTCTGCATGGCTGCAGAGTAAATCATAGACAATAAGCAGAGCACCTTGTTCAGTAAATCACTACAGCACTTCCCAAGCAATGCAGTAAATGGACAAGAGACAAGTTTGTGGCATGTCACTTTACATCCAGTGTTTGGACAACAGTCAATTAGATTTTACAGCATGCAGTTACATTGAAGCTTTACTGCTCTGTTGGTAGTGGGGTACCAAACAGAGAAGGTGGTTATTTTAACTGCTAGGCAATAAAAGAAAAATACTATTATTACAGATTTTTCTCCCCATTTCTTTTAGAGCTCGGTTGCATTATGATTTCATGTCAGTTTTGAGATAATATGTGTCAACACTGTCAGAAAAGGTATACACCACCTGCAAGGCAGACCTGTTGGTCGGGCGGGTGTGTTCATTATCACAGCCGTGATGGTCTGCGTCTGGTCTCGGCTGCTTCTGAATCTGTCACATTGTTTGACATTTTATTTATTTTATCATTTTAATATTTATTTATTTCCAGAAATAGTTTAAAAAGCATAATCCTTGTGTGGTCTGTGCAAACTGGAAAGTCATTTTACTTCATAGAGTATATTTCGGTATTTTCAGTAATGAAATCTGATTACATAGTTCAGAGGTTTAAGTTTGTGAGAGAGATGCAAAATGGTTGTGGTGTTTCTTAAAAGGCCAGATCCCAGGTTTACTGAATAGGACATGGTCTCATCCTGGAAGCTTTGTCATTGTGCCCGTGGCAACCTTTATGAAACAGCGGTAGGGAAAATAATGATTCATGTTTGGAGCAGAAATGTGGGCTTCTTCCCTAGAAATAAGGGGAAAGGCACTATCCTTGATTAAGCAGAGAGGCAGAAAGCAAGCAGAGGAGCAGAGATGAGATTCCATCAGAGGCTTGTGTGGGGAAGGAGGCATACCCATGGATGTCCTGGAGCTGTGCTGTAACAAGCCAGTAAATGCTCTGCAGGGTAACACACATGACTGGGGAAACCCACAAGAAGCCTGTCCAGGTTTTCTGGCAGATTATGGCCCTCTCTTTTTGAGCATGGTGTCATTTTGTGCTTTTGCTGATCGTTCAGGAAGCTTTTCACACGTGAACATAATTGTTATGCTATTCCCTGTCCCTGGATGGGTCCTTGCAGGCTGTTGGGTAGCAAGAAGCCCATTATTTTAAGCAAGCTTTAGAAAATCAGGGAAATTCTACCTACACTTTTCTAGGGGAGGCACATTAAGAGAGATCTTGAGCCCGAATATGTTTATTGTTTTCATGGCTTTTCAAGGGTGGGAGAGTCCAAAAAGCATTGGACTGCCTTTGTGGGCCGTGATTGAAAGTAACCCTAATTGCGGTATCTCTGCTCTCTTCAGTTTGTGGGCTTGTCCCTGCTATTCAAGGTAAACGGCTCTGCATGTGCTATGGAGAAGGCAGTATGGCCATGGCCTCTCCCTTGCCCTCACTGCGGTTGCCTGACCATGGAGTGAAGCATGTAGTGGACTGTCCAAACTGTGAGACCCATCCCATCTGGGTACTTACCCTCTCCCGCTATGCTCCCTGTGCCAGGTCTGCCAACAGGAGAAAGCCCAGACTCACCGGCACAGAGTCTGGTGGGCTTCCACACCTTCAGGGTGGAACCCTGAAGGGCTCCACCAAATTCCCTGTCTAGAAGCTTAGGGGGTCAGGACTGATCTTGGATGGTCTTAATTGGGATGTTAACAGACTGGAAGTCTCAAGAGCTGCTATTTTTCTTCCCTGAATGGAAAGAGCCTGTAGAATTTAATAAGAGCTAAATTGCAGGGTTCTATAAAAATGAAACATGATGCTGTCTGCATTATCCTGAGAAGGTATACATAAAAAACTACTTGCATGCTGAAGTGTTTATAAGAAAGAAGTCTTCCACACAGCAGACTTTAATTTCTCTCCTTGAAATGACAGAAGCCTGATACTGGTGTAGTAATTCTTGGTTAGAACAAAATTGTTGTAAAAATTACTGAAAAGCTTTTCATTTTCATGAATGTATTCACACTTTATTGTAAAGAATTGTTAAATGTAATGGGTTGTTTAAAAGAATCCCTATAATAAAAATAATAAGAAAAAAATCTGTTATTAGAGACATTACAGTTGATATATTATTATTATTATTATTATTATTATTATTATTATTATTATCTTTTTTTTTAAATACTAGATGGTTTAGTGACCTGATTTGGTATCTGTGTAGTACACTGGAGTCACCTGGTTGTGACCAAAGCCATTGGCACACTTATGTGTTTTGAAATCAGGACTAGTTATTGCGCTAGTAAAAAAGGCAATAAGGTGTCACTAAACCAGCTATAAAAAATACTAATTTGAGCCTGTTTAGAAATGACTATAGTAGTGTTTATAAACAATGCATTTTTATATGTATTTTATTCTGTCATAATACATATATACAGCAAGATGTCAGCAAGCTTTCTCTGTTTTTAACTCAATGGTGCTTAGAAGAAACAGTTCAGGTGCTGCTCAGTTTACACAGTGCTAAAAGCTGTTTAGCAGTTTACTCTGATGTGGAGGGGAAAATAAATATTTTTTCACCTGTGAACAGTGCGAGACTCGCCAAGCTGAGCACCCTTAGTCCATCAGTGAGGAACAACACTTCCAAATGGGACTCTGGCCCCGCTGCATGCTCTGCCTTTCGCTGCTAAGGAGTTCCCCTCTGGCTGACATAAACTAAGGTGCTTTTCTCCTTTTCTCCTATGGATCTGTTAGCTTCTTTTCTGACCTGAGGAATAAGAGCTTGTTTTTGTGGTTTGCAGAGTCCTTTTTCTTCTTTACAGAGACACTTCTCTTGCTTTCACTCACACATTTTCCTGACTAGGAAGTCAATGTCAACTTTGTACCTTCCTTGATGCACTTGTGTAGTGGATTTTTATACCTAGAATTTTAAAGAAGATAAGAAGTTTAATACAAGGATGCAAGTGCTTGTGTAAATGCATGCTTGACTGTACAGAAATAGAGTGCTGCACTCTGCTTTTTATATTAGTTCTTAATTCTTCTGATTTCATTAACAATCAAGATGTGATGGTCTTGATTAAATTAGTGTCAAACCAGAATTACTCCAAGGGAGTTCCTTTAACAGGATTACTCTGGACTTACACATTATAATAGAGTTCAGGATTTCTATTCCACGTCTTCACAGGTGAAAACAGTAAGAAATCAATATGACTTTTTAAGGGAAAAACTCTTACAGAGAAAGACATTCTTACCTGCTATTTATAGTTCTGTTTTCTTTAGGTATTAAAGCATGATCGAAATAATGAAAAAGAATGAGGAATATTTACATTTTAACTTTTGACTGAAATAATAGTTACCAGAAATCAGTATATTTCTCAGCTTGAGCTGTCAGCCTTTGATATATCTATGGAGCGATAGGATCAAATAGTTTCTGTAATTACACTTCATAATTCTGGTATACTGTTAGCTAAATCTCGTAACAGTTCATAACACCACAGAAAAAGTAGAAAACCTACTTTTAAAAATCCCATTCTCATCTTGCTCAAAACAGAATAGGTTATTTGAAAACAGGGAAGTTAGTTACATTAACTTAAGGTTTATTGTAATTAAGAACTTTACTCAAAAGCATTTACCAAGACATCACCACAAAGAGACAGAAATAGAAACAGACTCTGCAGTACCTTTTTTACCTCCTAAGAAAGAGGACAAGCTGTATCAGTGCTTTGAATGCAGAGTCCTGGCTGACAGGCTGCAGCTAATCTAGCATTCAGGTTTGGGGCAAACATGCACTGCTGAAGTGAATCCCCCACTTGTCCCCACTTAACGTGCTTTGGTTTGGTTTCCAGGGAGGTTTGGGTGAGTGTTAGCAACATCCTTTCTGGAGAGGCTACACTAGAAGTTGCCACCCCGTTGTGTACCAAATGCACTCTGAACCTCAACAAGGACACATGTGTCTGACCTGACAGCTGGTCTTGTGGAGAGCTTCACCCTATGTGTGCGCTGGCCTGCTCAGCCCAGGGAACTGGGTTATATCCCTTGCAAAGTAACACTCCTGAGCTGTAACTCAGTGAAGATATAGGGTCCTCAGCACCACTTGCTTCTATATACTGCTTCTCCTGTATTGTTGCATATTACTTGCTAATACAGACATAGCTTTAAATTTACAATAGTAGGTTGCTGATACATTTTGAAAACATCTAAATGAAGCCCAAAGTGGAAACTTCAGCCTTGTTGACTTTCCGTGGGATCCAGATGCTCTTCATACATTTCTTTATCTTCCTCCCCAAACAATTAAAAAATTTACATACCTTTATTAAGCCCCTGAATAGGGAAACTGTGGCAGAGGTAAGGAATAGGTAAAGAGATTTCTATTGGCATTAACATGCAACCACTAAGATGAATCTCAGTAGCTGCTTAGTGGTGCAAAACAACTTGCTCAGCAATATGCACTATGAAGTGAAAGAAGAATCTAAAAAAACATTTCACTTGAATGGGAATTCAGCTAGGACATAAGAATTAATGCTGAAGTTAACAATCCTAATCTTAGGAGGAGTGCCACAGAAATTTTAATAAGCCTCAAGAACATTCTGGATTTCTACCTCACCTGGGAGAGATACTAGTGCTGCAACAATAACCCACTGATCTTGAGGGGATCCAACTGAGGGACCCCATTGACTTTGTCTAAATCTAGCTCACTTTATCTGTAAAAGCTCAGAGAACACCAGGCCAGGTGGCTCAGGGAAACAGATGGGTGTATTTACATGTACATTGTGCGTATTCTTCCAGGCAAGATGCAAAGTTACAGTATGTGTTACGCATTTCATATATATTCAGGGAAGAACAAAAACCAGATGGATAGCAACCTGAACTTGCTGGAGAAAAAAGGCAAAAATCCTTTTGGCTTAAATGAAACCAGAATTTAAATAAACTTCTTAGTGATTTCCGCTCTTATTTAGGAAACACTCATTTGCCCAATCTTAAACACACTGGCTTTTTAAACAAAGCTCCCTTTGACTTCTTTGGCATCATGATTTGGCCATACAGTTTTGCTCATTTGGGTGATTCCTATTTTAACTCACTAAGTTATTCCTTTGAACCTTACCTGTCTGTCTCTATTAGACGTAATTGGCAAGTGTACAATAAACAGGATGCATAAAAGCTGATACTTGAATTCAGCAGTCCATAATTAGATTAAGTGACATCCTAGTCTGAAAAAAAAATGATTATGTAGCAGCCTGCAATTTTCCTGAAATTTCTGTGTGGGCTGTACTACTTACCCTCAGTACATAAGATGCAGTAGCATCTGAGCATATAAAGCCTGCCACCTGTAGCTGACTGGGGAGTGTTTCCCCTTTTCTTTTCCTTTTTCTTTTCCCCCTTCCCCTTCTTCTCTTTCCTCCTTTTATTTCCCCTATTTTCTTTCTTTCACTTTCTCTTTCTCTCTTCTCTCTCTCTTTAATCTTAAAGCCATATTATTATAATGGCGGATTGACAAGAAGCAGACATAATTTCATACTATAGTTATCATTGAAAGTAAAACATTTTGACTGTACATTGTGATGTTATTCTAATATGTTAAAGTATACCTCTTATATAAGCAAAATGTGAAAAAGATAGGCTGTGTACATTTTTTAATGTAATATTTATTATTGAAACTCTAAAGAAACACCGTTGAAGCTACAGGGTTAAGTAATGGATATTTATACCTGGAATAAAGAATGAGTCTGTTTCTCATTTTGATCTTGCTGCTTGACCACAGACTGTAGAATTTAGAAGCAGAGGATAAAATGAAGAGAGGGAGTTAAACAGGTAGAGAAAAAGGGGAGGAGAAAGAGATGGAGCTTTTATGTTCTAACACCATCAGTCTGTGGATCTGGAGTATTTTCATTATTCCTGCTATATTTTTAGTCATATCTAGCAAATGCATAACACTTAATCCCCTTCTTTTAGTCCTTACATCAACACTCTCTTTAAATTTTGCTCATCCTTCCTGAATAATGTTTCTCAGCTTCGAGTTTTCTTATCCATTTGCAGAGTTAAATCACATGATGGGGCTCTGATCACCTCCCCTCTCAATTGCTGCAGCCTCCTCTTTCCTTGACAAGAGCAGTCTTGCCCCAGCAGTACAGCAAAGAACTCTCTCTGGGTCTGCTGACAGTGCAGGCCCCTGCTCTTTGATTCCCTCCACATGCTTTCCCTTCTGTATATCAAATGTAAGCTGCTTGTTTTCACTTCCAAGGATTTTTATGGCCTGTTCCCACTGTCATGTCTCATTGTGACAAACTGAACTGCCACATAGGTGGAAAAACCGCCAAGCAGCTGGCTCCAATTAGCCACCTATCTTTTCAAAAGCTGGTGGGAGCAAGGAGATATCTCAGCATCGTATAATCAGATCCAGCTCATTCTGAGAAGGTCTCCTATGGTGAAGAAGGGTAGATGTTGAAGGCATATCAAAGGCAAAACAGCTCAGGAAAAGGAGGAAGGACGAAAGGCAACATCTCAGTGAAGGAAAAAAAGAAGGAACTGGAAAGGAAAGCAACTGGGGACTCAACAGTCCCGCAACTGAGTGCAATGCAATGCAGAGATGAGACACGGATGAAAGTGCTTGAGAACTGTTTGCCACAGCTCTCTTCCCATCACATGGCTGAGCCTGTGTTTGAATGGACTTGACCTGGGTGTGACACTTCTGGGGAGAGCACTGCACGTGCCTGATTGTCAGTCTGTCTGAAAATCTACTGCATGTGTGCGGGTCAGTTACAATTACATGCTTTATGTATTGGACGGGTACCTCCATGGGACCCATAGCATGAACAAATCCTTGCTCAGGGATCACAAAGTCTGAGCACCTGCTCTGAGTGCACAGTGTTATCTTCCAGAACAACTCGTGCAGGATGAAGTGGGCTCCTGGTTGTCTGTGCTTAGGACTACCTGCCTTTAGACATCTGAAAACTTCCTTTTTTCTTGACTTGACAGCCTCTGTAAAGAAATTGCAAGTGTGCTTACAGACAATCCTTGTTTGAGCTGTTTATCCTTACGAAGGCCACAAAAGCTTAGTTTAGTCAAACTATGTTAGCAAGTGACTCTTTTAGTAGAATATAATAGTCATTTGGGATTTATGGCTTAACATCTTGCCCTTTCACTCTTTGCAAGGATTCTCAAGGATGCATGTAATCAAAGATCTCTCTCTGTAAGTCCTTGTAATAAATCTTTCATCCCACTTGCTAGATGTTTCATTCTCTTGCACCTTGTGTTCAGTATTTAATTATCTTTTGTTGTTAAAGGACATGAATAAAGACAAAAGCAGAAAGCAGGACACACTGCATTCTTCCATTGCGAAGGTCTTTTCATACCAGGTTGGCTAAAGTCATTCAACCTCTTCTACCATTTCTTGTATGTTTTCAGTATGGGGTGACATTAGCTATTTTGCTTTTGGACAAGAGGAAGGAAGAGTGTTTGCATAAAGGCTCCTTTTCTGGGCTGGACTCAAAAGTTCAGCAAATTAATCTGTGTCGCTTACTACAAGAGTGAATGTTTCCACTGAACTTGGCACTTGCACATTCTTTGGCTACCCACTTTGAAGCCTTCAGACACTGCCAGGCTGCTGGGTCCCTCAGCCCCTCTGCTGTACTCCCAAACCTGAAATAAACTTTTATGATGCTCATTTTAGCAGTTGGAGGGACATCCTTTAGTTTTCGCTTTCACGTGCAGTTTAGGACCCCATAGACAGACCTTCCTTCCTTCCTTCCTTCCTGTGAAGAAGGCCCATGGAAATGACTGAAAATCTACATAGGTTATTTTATCCAGATCCCTGACTGTGTGTTTTTAACCTTATACAGATGTCCTAAAGTCCTGTTCAGCTGAGGATACTATAGAGCACGTAGGCTTCTGTGTGAAGTCCCAGCTGCCTAGCTCTTTTGATTACCCTTCTGAGAGACAGTTTATGGAAACAGTCCCTGTCCACTGTTACACAAACATGTGTGGTTGCATCAAACTAACTTTGATATATGATTTTTCAGGACTGAGACAAGTAGGGAAGTTCAGATAAACAAAAGTTTACCAAAACGATTTTTTTCAGCTTGTATTTAAAATGTTCTTTTTACTCTCCTTTTATCTATTGAAAGACTTTAACCTTCAGTCTCATTTTTAAAATGTCATGTGTATTTCATATAGAAAACTAACAATAACCAGTACTATAAAAGTCAAGTGGCTTTATTTTAAAACTTTGCTTTAATTTCTAGAACTCTCTTGCTATGAAAAGAAATGCTATATGTAAAAAATGTAAGACTGTTCATGTATCACTATCCCTAATATGCTATCAAGGATGTCTCTTTAACCTTAATTGTTCTTCACTGAAGCATTCAATTTCCTGTTCTCTGTTCTTGCAGTGTTTCTGTCTTTGCTTGAAAACTGAGTTATTTTTAACATTGAAATTGCCTGAAATACAATTGTAAAACAGATGATTATAAAGTTTTCACGTGTGGATGGAAAGTCAATATATTTTGTCAGAGAGCAGTGTGCTCTGTTTTTAATTTTTTCAAACAGAATTTTTTAGCAGCTTTATCAAACATTGACAAACTGCTATATTTATTATTTATATAACAGCTTTAATGTATGAACCGTAGATCATACTTAATCATGATGTCAAAAAATGACAAGAACTAAAAAACTCATACATGGTGAATTATTTGACCTTTTGTAATTAGAGAAGGAAGCACAACACAGGTGTCTTCCTGTACTTGGCAATAATACTCCTGAGAAAGTATCTACATTGCAAGTTACAATGTGTTTCTACTCAAAAACAGTTCAAGTAAAGTGGAAACACAACTTCACAGCACAATCTTTATTCAAAGTGTACTTTGGTATTTATAATCACTAGCACACCAAAATGATGGACCATGTTGTGTTTGATGCTGGCACACACAATGTAATTGGCCTCTGTAGCGTTTAGCTAACAGGAGAGAGAAAAACTAAATGCACAGCTTAACACATTGCCTGTCAGGTTAGGGTACTGATGATTATGTTTGTTAGGATCAAAGTGAAAACCATCAGAAAGTGAAAGAGCACAAATGTCATTGACCGCTTAAAAAAGAGCAGCTATCAGTAATTACCAGCACTGTTTTCCTTTTGCCCTTTCTTAGCTGAGTTTTCTTACCCTTTCCTGGAACCATCAAGAAGCTGTGAACTTCCCATTAGCCTCAAATGATCTTTCTTTTGGATGATGCTTACTTCATAATTCACGCATTATGTCCTAGTTACCAAAACACAATATTGCTTTTAGTAAGCAAGATGCCTATTTTTTACACTGGATTTTAAAGCAAAAATAATATTTTGGATATCCAACTGTATTTTGACTTACATTTTTTTCAGAGATGCTACATGCCTCTGACGCCACCTTTTCTCTCTGAATGCAACAGGTTTCAGGCTTGAGCTGTTGACTGTTTTGGGAAGGAGCCCTGCATCTGAGTGGCCATTTGTAGAACAGCTCTTCACCCACCTTATCTGCCCTCTTTGGGATTTTGCAAATGTTGCCCTTGTCTTCCCTCAGCCATCTCCTCTGCAACTCCAACTTGTTTAACCTTTCCACACAAAACAGCTGCTCCACCTCCTCAGTCATTTTAGTTGTACTTCTCTGTGCCTTTTCTAACAACAGTCTGTCCTCTCAGAGATGTGGAGACTGAAACTGCCCGCAGTACAGTTAACAACTGATTTAATCCTCAGTTCTTAACTATTGATTTAATCTTCTGTATAGCATCCTGGTAGTTTAAAGTATGGATTTTCTTGAGTGTGACTGGTATAATATGTTATGTTAATGATTAGGTCACTTAAATCTGTGCTTTGAAAACAGTAATTTTTTAAAAGCTGCATTGTTCTTTGACCATCAAGGTGCCCTGGAAGATGAGCACAGTGAAACTCAGCATTGCTACACCTAGCCCTTGCTTGGGAGCCTGAGTCCCAGGCTGCAAATCTGATGCAGATGCCTATGAACCTTTGTAGTACCTAGCAAGATATGGATGTCTCAAAATGGGATTTACAATAGGCAGCATACTGACACTTCACCAGCAGCAGGTACAAGTGAAGAAAGGTGCAGTTTCATCTGGATTTAGGCCAATATCTTGAAACAAGGACTAGCATTTTGGAATTTCCTCCCCATATTCCCAGATTGTCCCAGGCTCCTTTCTCCCTAAAAATGCTGCTGATAGATGAGACAATGATTTTCATCTCCTTTTTTGACCTATGAACCTGTAGCCCAAAGACAAGAGACCACAAATGGGAGAGAGGCAGCCTTGGTGTTTCAGTCTTTGTGCTCTGGTCTCACTGGTGGAACACAGGGCAAAACAGCAGAGACTTGCAAAAAGAGTGCACCAGGTATTGAGCCTGTCCCTGCTGCCGCTGCTCACAAGGCTTCATATAAACACTACTGGACCCAAAGCAGTGCAAAAGAAAGGAGTTTATTTCTCCTGTTTACTTGGTAATAGAAGGTGTAAGGAGCATGCCAAACATTCCCCTGCTCCTTCTGGAGTTGCAGAGACTTTAATCATTCACAAACTCTCCCAGAACACATTTTCCCCCCTCCACTCTCTTAAACGCCTTGAAAGCCTTTTCATGATTAGATTAGATTAGATTAAATGTTTCCATCTGGAGGGAACGTAGCTGTAAATTAGTGGACTCAAAGAAAGTAGTTAAATGCATAAAAAAATAAAGTCCTCCCAAAACACAGTGCTGCTAATGACATGACATTCAGTTATGTGTTCATAGACAGGCTCTAACCAGTGTCAGTGGCGAAGGCAGGCATTTGGCTTTGCTGGAAAGTGTGAAGTACCTGCTTGTAGAAGATATCAGTTACCAAAGGGGAGCAGTTCTTTTTGACATGTGTATAATTGCTGTTATCGATTTCAAAGCTTTGGGGTATTAAGTAGCTGACATTTTATATTGGACTTAGGTGTGAAATATGATTTACTGTGTGTTTACGTAACCTGCGTGGTTTAACAAATGATACTTAAGTATTAGACTCATAGTGTTGCCCTAAAAAAACTGGTGGGTTTTTTTTGTTTTTGTTTTTTTTTAGTTTCCAAAGCAACTCACATACATACACAAAATGACACTGAAAGGATTTGCTTGAGCTAGAGACCAGGACAAATCCTTGAAGAATATCTAATGACTTAACAGGTTATGAATATACCTGGCCAGACACTGTTTGACAAAATATTTTTACTAGAAAACACTATTTTGTAGAACCAAATTAGTCACGGAGGAGACAGATTTTCACAAGTTTTTTAACAGTATATTAATATAAAAACCCAGAAGTTATTAGTGCTGCACATCCGACATTTACAAATAATAATGTCAGGATTTCTATAATTAAATTATCTCTGCTTTTGAAATTAAAACTGTAAATATATACATACATATGTAGAAAGGAAAATACTGTTGGGAAAGAGAACAGTTAAAATTTAAACAAAATATTAAACTATAGAAGATTAACCTAGAAAAACGTGAAGATGCTTTTGTGAGCTGAACTGACTTGCTGAAGGATCAGATGATCTTCTCACCCTGCAAACTGGAAGATATGACAGCAGGAAGGCTTTCTTCTGGTAGCAATGAGCTCAGTTATCTGCAGATACTTCACACCACATTCCTGCATGGAGCAAGAGAGCGAGAGAGGTGCCTTCATGTGGGCTCTCACTTCCTATACATCCCAGTCTGGAAACCAGAGCTTTGTCCCATCGAGTCCATTGACATGGGCATTTTTTGTACATGAAAAAGTGTTATGAGCTGAGGCTTTCTATGCTTAAGCAAAAATGTATGTAGTAGACCTATGGAGGATATTCAGAGAAGAATTTGCAATTACGTGATGAATGCTGTCAGTAGTCTGCTAACTTCTGGTCTTCTGGTCACTGTTGTCATTTCAACAAGCAGGCACCTGACTGATGCTACATTTTCAGGGCACAGGACAGATCTAGCTCACCTTTGCTGGGAGGGAAAGGTTCAGCTGCCCCCGCTGCTGCCCGTCCGTATGTACCTGCATGTCAGCCTGAGCTGGTCTGGGCACTTGTCAGTCCCTGTCAGAGCAGATTCAACTCACCAACCACACAGAAAAGGAATTCAGCTGGGTAAAAAAAAAAAAAGAAAAAAGGTAATTTTCTGTTGTCTTAGTGGTTGTGATCAACTGATCAAAACCTGATGAGCACAAGTGAGGGGCACCTGTCCAAAAGTGGGTCTGGGAAAGGTGAGCAAGGGAGAAGGAAGTGAGGTCTTCCCTTGTGGCAGCAGGGCACCATTAGATGGGGTAAACTGCACCCAAAACAATCCCCTGGTGGGTCCATGAAATGGCTAAACTGATGCGGCAATTTGATGCCACGGACAGAAATTGTGTCACTCCCTGCCCCCTGCTTTTACTAGGTCCTGCTATATGTTTTTGTCAGTTCTGATGCTCACCTGATCCTTGGAGGCTACTTCAGCTTACTTAGCTAGCAGAAAGCTCTTTAGTTTCTTTCTATATGCTGGAATACTTTCTGGCTGGTGTAGTGAATTGCATGGGCTCAATGAGGCTTTGGGTGAGTGCTATAGTCAGTGAAGGAAGGAGAGAGGCAGTTGCCTGTCTCGTGGTACTTCATCACGTAACCTGAAAGCCAGTGATTATGAAGCTAGCAGAGTGCGGTGGGAAACAGAAAGACAACCAGCAAATGTGATCAGTTTTATGATATGGGGGGTGAGTGTCATGGGTGTGTGTGACTTCTGGGGCTACTTTTCACTTTATGTTATTTCTTAGTGATTACTGATAGTTCTCTGTTTTGCATTTCTAGAGTCCCGCAGTAGGGAAGGCGTTATGTCTCATTGTCTTTTGCACAGCTAAGGGTACATTAATTTTCAGCTACCTGATAATAATAATAATGTAAAATTCTGCAGAGATATTGTCCCTTATTCATTGCTCGAGCATGATTTGAGGACTTGTGAAGTGGGAGTAAAGTACTGGCAGGACAGCAGCAGAGAACTAGAGAAAATTCAGAAGCAGCCTGTAACAACCTGAGAATGAGAGTATGTGAAATAGCTGGCATATTCAGATGAATTTCTATGGCATTTATCTCTAAGATAGAACTCAATTTGCTATGCTGAATTTGGAGGAGGAGGTGTGTGCTAAAGAGGTTCAGGGCTGTTCCATCTTAGTTTGGCAGCAGGAGGTGGGCTGGGATCCTGCTCACTCTGAACTCTCCTTGCATAGGAAGCTTCAACCCTAAGTGAGGTGGAGGGGATCTCTCTCTCTTTCAAAAAGTTTATCACAATCTTCTGATGGTACTGGAAACTGCTGCATTTAGAAAAACTGGTTTACAAGGGCTTAAGTGGTGGGGGAAAGCAAATGTTAGGACTGGAACCTATTTTATTTAAAACTGTATAGATTTCTTGTGAGAAATTAATATTTCTATGGTAGTCTTCCTCCTGATTTATTTCCAGATTTTTTGCATACTTAACAAAGGAACTAAAAAATAATTATTGTGAAGTTTCAGAGATATAACAGGCTTTTCGGAAGCTCACATAGGAATCACATCTACACTGAAATACAGACTTCACATCTTCTTTTCCCCTCACCCTTTGTAAAGTAGAATTATTTTAAGTAATACAGGAAATTAGGAAAAACCCTCAAATGACTGGAAAAATCATAGGGGGACTCTGTAGATTAGAACATGCTGCAATTAACAACCAAACATGCAATCAGGCTAAACACTGGTGATGGCACTTCTGCTGGTGTAATTTCCACTGACAGCCAGGTTGCTACTAGAAACATAATCCAAAAGAAAAATCCTCTTCATGTCTGACATTGTCTTCCTGTACAGGCTTAGCTTGTGCTTATTTTCTTATGAACAGAGGGAAGGCTGCTATGATGATTTTTCTTGTATTTCCAGTGCAAGGGCGGACTAGGTTCAGTTCTGCTTCTTTTGTAGGAACTGGTGGGTTTACATGGAAATGTTTTAAAATGCACACAGGCCACTTACAGCCTTAAGGTCTACTGACATTTGACAGCTGTGTCTGTGCCTCAGGTGGGGGTACTTAATCGTGTGCACCACTATCCTGTCTCCTAGATTGTCTGATGTCGGGGACCTATCGGAGTACACCTTGACTCTTCTCCGTGAAATACAGGGAATGGGAGTAGAGAGAGTGGGCAGTGGGAGAATAGCTTGTAACCAGGTCTCAGTGCAATGCACAAATGAGATATAGCTACAGTGCATATTAAGAAACAGTATAACATATATTCATGGTGTCCTTATTTATGTTTCTTTGAGGGTGTGCTATTAATCCTAAAATCCCCTGTTTTCTGATATTAGTTTAAACTCTAGGGTGAAGTGGAAGCTGCAATTTGAGTTCCATCCAGGGTGATGAGAGCAGGAGAAAATGTGCTGCAACTGTAGAGATTTTGTTGTTGTTGTTCACTCTCAGCTATTAACTGATCAGCTCAGAACCATGCCCTTGCACAAAGCAATGGCATCGACAGCAAGTTATTAGCTCTCAGCATCTTGGGCACAAGGGGAAGGAAAGAAAAATATAGAAAAACATTTTCAACAGACCGGGAGATAACAGGCAATCAGACCTGCTATGTGCATACAGATTTTCACTGGAAATCCTCGGTGTTTCACTTGACTTGTGTGTGTAGGGCATGCACAAACATGAAGCAAACCTCCTGATAAAAAGTCTGAGAATGGTATATATGACATTTTTGTAATAAGTAATGGAAAGATAACACTTGAAAAAACATTTAATTGAGGTTTCACATTATGATTTCTCTGATGGCAAATCTAGGTTAAGACGGTTCTAGTCCCTTCTGTTTGCATCTGCTTTCCTCTCTTCTGCCCCTCATAAATCACTGTCTGCTTTGTTGTGTCAAGGAAACTGTTTATACAGTTTTTTCTCTGAAAAGTATGAGTCATATTATCTAGAGCTCATACCCTCTCCTGTTTTTAATCCTGAATCCTTTTTCACTGCTCTGGTTTACAGCAAACCTCCACAACAAAGTGAATCCCATGATGAAGGATTAGGTTGCTTGTTACTGCTCAACCTAACTAAACCTACCGCTAAACTAATGAACTTGATGCTCTGTCTCTGCTTTTGCACTCGTGGAGACCAAATAACTGATTCTGGGAGCTAAACCAGCAGGAAGAATAACACTCCAAACAACCAGCTCAAAGCACTTCCTTCCCTATTGGTTTGGGATCCTCAGCTGGCTCACGGTGGGGTCAGCGTAGGTGCGAGGGAAGAAGCAGGGGCCAGCAGGTGGGCTGACAGGAGAAGCGAATCCCCTTGTGCTTGATCACCTTAGCTATAATGTGAAGCAGCTCCTATAGGGAGCAGTGGTGTGGCAGGTCAGTGAGAACTACCTTGAGATGGGTGAGCCAAGGAGTGGATGGGCAAAGTTTGCTGCTGGAAAACAGTACTGTGAGCTAGACCTTTGCTATAAACTCCAAATGGGGTACTGTCATGGGAATCACATGCCGTTCACGTGTTTCTTTTGGGTTAAGGTGGTCCCTGGCTGCTTCCTTAATGTGCAGCAGCTGAAAGTCCCTGGTAGGGATTCAGGAAAAAGTCTTCTTCCTTAGATCTTTATTTATGTCCTTGTTTGGAAGGGATATTTTTTTGCCCTTTCATCATATCAAAAGCTGTACTAGCAGCAATCAGTATTACATTGTTCCCTAAGAGCCTGATTTTGCTACCATAATTTACACAAATAATTTTAACTTGTTTAAGAAGTCCCAGTGGGAATATCTTAGGAACTACATGGGCAGATAAGTAGCACATTTAGGGATTAAGTTCTAAATGTAATGGAAAGCAACCCCTTTTTGGGCACTTGCCTTCTTGTAAGGTCATGGTGCACATTTTCCTGTCATATATTAGTTTGTACAAATCTCTGATTGACTTTACTTTTCTAATGTAGTTCAATGGTAGATATTTTTGTGTTAAAAACATCTCATCATACAAGTTGTTGTGACTGCTGCCAAGTTTCTGCTTTTGTTTTTTTTTTCTTTTCCATAGTGTAAAGAAGAAAATGGTTTATAAGAACACAGTTAATAATGTTCATATGGTTGGCTTTGTTATCTGATGTATAAGGTGGTGCCAATATCTCTTCTAAGCAGATGGAAGAGATAGAAACAGGTGTAACTATTTAGACGCTTATAAACTATAGCTGTTTTAAAGAAGCAGGGATAGTTGGAACCCGAGTAGTTTTACTTTCAGTGGTTTTACCCTGGAAGACTTTTAGCTGCTTGGATTAGTATCGCAGAGCTAACTGACTAGTCCTGTCATGTTACTGTCAAGAGTGTTTATGTTTAATTTCATAAAATAGAGATATTTATTTGAGTTTTACTATTTTGGAATGCCCATTACCAAACAGAACGTTGTTCTGAAGGTTGCTGCATGAATTCAAGTGTCCTTGCCAGGGAAATAGAGAACCTGCTCAGTTATTATTCCCGTATTTCCACTAATTAAATGTGTGCTCAGTTTGTCTTCCTGCATGTGTGATCAGCTGAGCTCTGTCTCCCAGGCCTTGCTAAAAATTCCAGACAAACAACATTAATAATATACATATGCATTTACAAACAATACATACATCAATGAGTTTTCTTTGTTTTTATTAGCATGTTGATGGGTATGGAGTAGACAATCCTTCATGCTCCCTTCCAGCTCTTCTCCCTATTATACCAGCATTCATAAATAATAGAGCTCTGTTGCCCAGTGGTCTGGCTGTGGTTAATTCTCTCATTCCTTCTAAGCAATGCCTGGTATGAACCGTGGAAAGTATTTTTGCTAAAAATCTGTATAATTTTTGTAGCTATGGGTGGAATTAAGGCAAAACAGAGTCTAGTTCGGAAAACAAGTCGGGTGTCCTTTTCGTGTTTCTCACATAGCCAGACCCATGTCATTTTGAAAATACCGTGGATCTGTTAACTGTCTTTGCTAATCACCTCTCTCTTCCCTTATGATGGTGCTTAAATAGAGAGGGTTTCTAATGGACCTATTCTTTCAGCACAGAAACAAATGTACAAGGTGACCTATCTTTCTTCTATCCTGTAGATAATGTACTCTTAAAACAGAGGCGTGATCCAAAATAGGACTCCTTGACTTTTGCATGCAAAGGGTCCTGACTTAATACACTGCACCACAAATTATATTCTCCAGCATTTGATTTTGTTGTACTCCAGAGCCCCCATTTGTTTTGAAGAATAATGTTGTAAAGGAAAAATGGCTTTGTCACAAGGAGAATTATTTCATGTCAAGCCCCAAACTGAATAGTTTAAATTTTCCAGTTTTGTAAGTGGGTTCTTTTTACTTCCCAGCTATCCAGCTTTTCTGAACATCCTTTTTACTTTTTTTATATTTGTAAATCAAATGAGGATTTCAGTTTAAACCTCATACACTATAGTTTTTCTTCCCACTCTACCAAAGGTGTTACTTTTATTTATTTTTAGGACGCATAAAAACATTTTGTCAATCTCTTAAGAATCCTTTAAGATGTAGCTAATCTAGGTAAACTGACATTTAATCAATTTCTTTATTTACATTCTGACCTTAACTGTAATGTTTGGAGTCACTTTACAGATAAAAACTAGCATATATATTTAACTGTAAAACAACAGAGTAAATATAAAGCCTCATCAAAGAGATAACAAATTGATTTATTCCAATAAATAGTAAATGAGTCAAGAGATTTCAGCTATTATGGAACTGAATGAGAACAGAAAAAAGGAACGTATAAAATGACTAAATATCTAAGAAAACTTCCTAAAGAGGGTTCACATCCTTGCTGAAGGAGGATGCAAACATATGTTGTGAGTAAAATGACTCAGTATGACTGTACTAGTGTTAAAAGCCTAAAAGCCTCATTATCTATTTTTTCTGAGGATTGCTTTTCTTTGAGGAATTTTCAAGTATCATGATTCCAGAACAGCTCTATGCTTTCCTAGACATGATCTTTGCTACAAAAATAGTGTGCATGGGAGGCTCGTGTATCAGAGCTGCTGTCATATTCCCATATTTCTTTTCTCTAGGCAGAAATAGGGCATTGTTTTTGTTAAATAAACAGTTTTAAAGTTGGACCAGTGCAGATGTTTCTACTAGCTTTTGGTGGAGACTGTTTTTGCAGGACTAGGGTACTGATATTCCTAAACAGCTAGTAGAAAATGTCTTCCTTAACCTCTCTGTGGGCCTTTTGAGGGCACTCTGTATCCATGAGTCATCACGTGGTACTTGAAAATAATGCCTAAACTGTAGAATGATGAAAGAACATAAGACCATGGTCATGCAGTACAGTGAAAGGTGATTTTTTTCTTCTTTACTGAGTCTTTAATAGATGGCCACAGCCAGATGCCTTTTTATTAACGTGTTAAAATATACATTAAATTATATCCCTATTATATCCCTTTTTTTGACAATGCCTAACTCTTAAATATTCTTTACAGTACTCTTTATTGCTGCTCTGTGGAGCAGATAGGTAGATTCTTTCTGACTGGAGTATTGCCTGGTAAATAGATCGCATCAGAAAGTGTTTCATAATGAACGAATAACTTAGATGAACAAACAGCCACAATCCCTAAAGAGATGCTCGGCAGAAATGGTCAGCATCTGAAATACAAGTAGAGCTATCTGTTGTTCCATGAATTATGGATACGTGTGCAGTAGTGGATAGGCATGTGTGTAATGCCTATTTATTCTCCAAGACAGCCTGGTTGAAACCCTCTGCATGCATTGTGCTTTCCATCTGTTGTGCTGAGTGCCTGCAGGCACAGTAAAGCTCTACTGCTTCTGCCGGCACGAGCAGTCACCAATGAGCTTCTGCAGCCTCTCTGCAGTGTTACCAGCCTACAGACATAGCTTTAGTTGGACCATTTCACGCAGACACTGTGAGGCAGCTGGGGAGAAGATTTTATTTGGTCAGGTACCTAATCATTTTGTGGACCTCAGCTCCTAGGGTACAGGAAAGACTCCTGGGTAACCAAATGGCTGTAATAACCTCATGGGGCATCAGGCATTTGATAGCCTCAACCTTACTTGTACTTTTACCATTTGGAAAACAAGTGTCAATTTGAAATTTATCATGCTGCACATTATCAAGCAATAGAAATCCTCAGCTGCCTGTGGCGTTCTCATAGCTGCAAAATCTACAGATGGTTGACTTTTGAAATGATTTCTGAATAGGTTCACATGCTTCGGGTAACAGCGTAGTTGCACTGAAGTTTAAAACCCCCTTACAGTGCAATGCCAACTAAAATACTAGCAGGCTGCCAAGATTTTCCCTGGCCTTTACATGCTAGATGGATTCCTGCTCCTAGACCTGTAAAAGCTGTGCATTAAAATATGAATTCTATCAATTTACTGTATAACTTAATGCATTATTAGTGATTTTTATTTATCCCATGTAAAAGCAAAATCTCTGAAGTGAGCTCTGCAGGCCTTGCTGGACAGTTATCACTGTTCCTCATCCTGTAGTCATGCCGTCTCAGTGCAAGAGCTCTCCGAATATCTGTTAGCTGCTTCCCAGGACAAATCAGTATGACTCCTAAGGCTGAGCTGCATCATTCAAATTGAATTACCCGGGAAATTTCAAAGACTTTGGGTAGTCAATCACTTAGTCTTTTGGGACTGGTGAATTGAAAGACTGTCAAGACCACACATGCTGTTTCCTTATGTTTTTGGTTGCTTGGCTATTATAGGGAGTTTACCCTTGGGCCAGTAGGACAGATTTGCCCAGATGACATTCTGTCACTAGCAACAAAGCCCACTGTATCCCCATGAGCATTAGAAATAATTGATGAGGAAGTTTGACTTTCATCACCTGCTCAGTGTGTGAGCTGGCTCTACTTTTGTTTTGCAGCTTCACAAACCAGATTGGGTTGTCCTAGGGCATAAGATAGAGTGTGATTTAAAAAAACAATAGGTTCGGGTTTTTTAAATGATCACATAAATATGAATAAATAAAAAAACCCCAGGATCTCCAATCTGTGAAACACCATGTAACTTATAGCAAAGATCTTAAGTGCATAAACGTTTTTCTGACTGTGTGCGATACATAGATGCTAATAACATATTATTGTGGGTTTCAAGATTGGTGGCTTTTACTTTCATTTGTCAAACTATTCTGTCATTTGAAGGGACTGGCCTCAAGTGTGCTGTGGGCACTTTTGTTGTTTTTATGGGTTAGGATCTACCGATTGTGATTTTTTAAAATGATCTGTCAGGGTACCCTTAGCCATTAGATGGTTGTTGTTTGTTGCTGGTTAGATGAATGAAAATATTTATCTGATGACCCTTTTCTCCTTTCAGGTACAAGAGACAATTGGGGATATCAATGATGATGTTATCAAGAGTAGGAAACCGTGTGACATAATCCTCTCGAACTGTCATTGCTGCCTGTCAGCAATTTACAACTGGCACTGTGTGCTGACAGATGTAGTGATTCATTAGTGAAATAATTTGGAGAAAAAGAATTCAGGAATTTTGCAACTGTCATCTGAACATAAATTTAAACTATATTTTCTCTTTTTTATGAGATTTGGAAGACAAATTTGTTAGTGATCACACCATACTTTTCTGGCTTTTGACTCATGATCTGACTGTATAAAAGTTGAAAATTTGAAGTGATGTAATTTCTGAAGGGATTTTTTTATATTATTAAAAAAAAAGTGTAGCAGTTATTATTTATAGGAAATAACAAGGGTTAGAAGAATATACACTTCCATGAGTGCCTCCGAGGGAGATATTTAATTTCTTGCTTGTTTGTCGCTATGAAAAATGTCAGGGGAAAAATTGCATTGATATGTAGATGAGGAGCTACAATCTAACCCTGTATGAAAGCTTAGGTAGAGGTAAAATGAGTATATTAGTAATAAGGGCACAACAATTTTTGCTCCCAGCTTGGACAATTTGAAACTAATGCAGGTCTCAGCTGGTTCAGAGAACACTGTCATTGACTGAACAGCAGGGAACCAAGCTTGTAGTTTTGCATATTATTCTACTGCTGCATTCAACAAGTTTTGTCATTAATTGGAAGAAAAAATATGGCTTGTTCTCTAGAAGAACCAGTCTTTTTTTTTCACAATGTCTGCTTTTTCTGAACAGAACAATGAATATAGCTCCATCTTCAAAAGTGATTTGATGTGTTTGAGAAGATCATATAATTTCCTTCACCTTTTTAAACATTTTTTTGATACTAAGTATGAAAGTTTGCTTGTGAATTAGGTAGACATGGCTTAGTAAGGACCATTTATGATTTTGGTCCCTTTACAAGAACTTAAAAAGTCCCTGGGAATACAAAAACCATGACAGATTGCCTGAAAGTTTGCAGTAAACACTGGTTTGAAAAGCTTGTAACAATCTCCATCTGTTCACTGCACACTTGAAAAGGCTCACAGAGCCTATGCACTAATACAAAGATACCTGTGACGGCAGATCTTTTCTTGGGAGGATTGTTTAATTTCACTTGTGCTGTTTGGGGACAAGAAACTTCCTAAATACTTATTAAAAGGCTTTTTGTTTTGTTTTCAGTGAAGACAGTCATTCAAGTGGTTTTCATTCCAGGGTCTTTTTTATACTGGTACGTATCATAACTTCTCTCTTCTCAAAAGTTCAGCAACAAGTAAATGAGGAATCCACAAGCATTAAGCGCATCAGCTTTTTGAACTAGTTTCTGGCAGAAGTGATTCAAATGGCTGTGATCCTGTAAATACACACATACTGGACTTCAGTCACAGTGCTGCATACAGGGCAGTGCTTGCAAATTTAAGTCCTCGGAGAATCAGGACCTTATTTACTAAATTGAAATAATAGTTAACACAAATCAAAAGGATTTTCAAATCGTTGACTGGAATGTACTTTATACATATGAGAATTTCTATTGATCCGATTAGTTATTGTTAACCTGGATGGTATCTGTCTCGTACAATTTTTCTCCTCTTGTGTTTAGCAGTAAGTTTCAGAGGGATAGACCTTACAAAGAATGTTTTGTGACACATCTATTTCTTTTACTGGATAAATGACAAAAAATGAGAATGATATCATGCTTCTTTGTAAAGTTGCTTTCCTTCATAATTCATTTCTAAAAGTTTTCTGTGGAATATATTCAGACATAAATGAAACTACTTAGGAATAATGTAAAATCAATTACAATTTTTTGTATAATGACAGAAATGTTAGACACACTAGAAATTACCTCTATGTTAGCATTACAGTTTCATTTTTGTCACGTTAACACGTTCAGATAACATATATTATAGCAACACAATTGGTAGCTTTCTGATATCTTGCTTTTCTGATAGTCAAATGACTTTCTGTTTGACATCAAGAAAAAAATTTCCTTTTTTCTATTACCCTACACATCCTGTCCTGCAACAAAAATGGCTGGCTTTCAGCAGGAAGGAACTTCAATTAGTATTAAAATGCAACAGGCTATTCAGTTTACAAATGGTAAACTGCCGACTATGTCAGCAGAAGTTTGATTTTTTGTGTGACAGCAACTATATAATTTCGTAGAAGGCAAAACCCTACCAAAAAAATCTACAAAATCTACACCACAAAAATTCTCATTCTCCTTGATAGTACATGTACCCACCTAAAAGCTGACGTGTTTGTATGAGTCAATGCTGATGGACTTGTTCACTTTATCATGTGTTACAGGGTATATGTATCATCTCCTGATGATTAAGCTCCTGCCATGAGTTCTGGGGCCTGCCTGACTTGGAAATTGTGAATGCTGGAAGACTGCACTCAACTGTCCTCCTAAGAAGATGTTGGTCAGCTGCACGCACATCTTCTAAGTTACCTACTTAGTCACTTAGATGGCTTCTTCTATCACTTTAGCCATCTACATGTTGTGTCTAAATGTGAGCAAATCATGGTGGGCTCTCTATATGGTGTTTGGAGAGAAGTAGATCAAATGAACCATTCTGAGCAGGGAACTTAGATGACTGTTTCAGAATGAGATGGATTTCTTTTGTTACCAAATGAGGTACCTGTTGATTCACTGTCTTTAGAAAGAGCCTGAGGTGACTGGATTGGATTTAACCTTCTAATGAATCTCACCTGAAGTTGCTCTCTTTGCATAGACAGTTGCAGTAAAGTATTATACAAAAAGTATTGTCATTTCAGGAAAATTAATTTGTGAATTTTTAGCTATTCAGCATTCAAATATGTGGAAACACCTGTTTTAGTGTTTCTTTGCATATATCATTAGTACATTTTAATGAACTGTGGATTGATTAAGGGTTTTCTAATGTAGGTGCTAAGGACTATTTTTAAGAATTATTCTATATCACTTAGCTTCCACCTTGTCACATTTTTAAAATACTAATGTTCAGAGGAGAAATCCTGTTTGCTCATTCAGGCAATAGGTAGCTTCTTCTTAGGGAGGTAGTTGAGAAGCTGGAAGAGAATAGTGCTTGAGCAGTGTATAATTCCAGCAAAGCCACAAGATCTGCTGTTTCAAAATACTTTGCTCATCTTGCTGCATCTTCTTTTTGAGCCTTCATCTGCATTTAAGTGATGTTTCCTTAAGCTTATGCAAAGCTTCTGCAAAGTGGTTTTGTGGCAGCTGTTTGACAGAAAGGGGAAAGACTTTGTTCCCTGTAGAGTGAATCAGGCTGTTGCTCTTTCAAAAATTTAGACCAAGGTTTCCTTCTGAATGGTAACAGTAAGATTATCATCTCCTAGTTTTAGATTTTTGTAATTAAGAAAGACAAAAAGACATTGCTGTGACAATTTAAGAAATTTCTTTGGGATGGCTTAGGCAAACATCTTCCTTAAATGAGACATGCATAACGAATCCTACATTTTGGTATCAGAAAGGATTAGCTGACTTTTTGAGGTTCTGTTTAGTCCTATGGGTCTATGACAACTCAGTTTCTATTTGCCTTAATTTAGACCACTGTTTAAACAGCCATAATCCAGTGTTTTCATCATGGCTACTTGAGTTCCTCACACATGTTTGAAATTATTTGATTATTTATTATATACAACTCCAGAAATTCTAACTGTGGTATTTTGACTCCTTAAACATTTCTGAGCTAGCCCAATAGCCTATGAGGTTGGGGGCATTCATTAGACCTTTGGCAGGTAAAGATGTATCACGGGCACAGACAGAGGGTCCGTGTGTGGTCTCCAGGTGGAAGCCAGGCTTGCTCTGTTTCTGTTTTCCTCTCTAATAACCTCGCCTGAAGTAGCTGTAAAACGAAATACTGGTGACACTGGAATTTAGTAGAGCGATGGGTTTAGATGTATTAAATGGAGCTTAAGTCTCCACTCTGGGGGCACTGAGGAATGTAATGGGATTAAGAAAAATGGCATAAGTACATAAAATTCAGAAGCAAGGAAAGAAAGTGGAAATGTATTGTTTTGCTAAAATAAAGAGTTAGGTATATAATACGCACAGAGTATCCTTTAGCACAACTTTTCTTAGAAGTAATTAATTCCTCTTTAATTGTGATCTCACAGTCCCTTTCCAAAACCCAAAATACTTGTAATGGAACCTGCATGTTAAGAAAGGTCTGAAATCATTAAAAGTACATATAATAAACACTAGCTAAAAATGAATTAATAATATGTGCAGTTCCTTAGGTGAGGAAAAATCTGAAGTTAGAATCCATTCATGTATGGAAACTATACCACAAACACAGAATGGGAAACATTAGTCCCTTGCTACACTCCACATCTTTACAGATGATCCATAACCTTTATGGCACAACAGCACACAATGTAAGACAAATATTTGCCAGTGAGAATGAAAGATTGCAGAAGTCAATGAAGTATTTTAGCTCAACTTTGATTTTTTTTTTTTGTTAGTGAGGGAGGAAAAACTATTCCAGACAAGCAGTTCTTGAAAGATATTTGATATTGCTGCAACATCAGCCAGATATGCTAATGTAATGCTCTGTAACAACTCAAGCCTTTTTGTCTACAGATGATTGCCTAGAATGGTTTATTTAAACTTGAAACCTGAAGAGAGTTCTGGCTCTGTAGACATTATCAGTAACTTTGTGCCCTACATGCACCATGTAGTCAGAGATTGCTAAGATTATTAAGCACTTAATTCACCCCTTGGGGCAGAGTGATTCATTTGCCTTCTAAAATGTGCTAACCTGGAATCTTAAAATATACATTCACTCCTTTATATATTCTTAGTGGCCACATGTATTGAATTCTTGCTCTGCATAAAATTAAGTTCCTCTGATTTCATTGTTTATGAGGCTTTATTCTTAGCTTTGCTTTCAGCCAGCATTACATGTGCCTCCTTTTTTTGCCCATTACTCCTGATAAATTAAAAAAAACAGAAGGAAAACAAAACAAAGCCATTTGGTGTCTTCTTGAGTGAACTAGTAATTTTTTTTCCTAGATTGAGACTGTTGTAAGCAATCTGCTTTGATTATTGGAAATATCAAATTGCTCTATAAAAATACAAAACTTGGAGCCTTTGTTAATCCATATTTAAATTACAAGTGTATTACACCTCCCCTATTTTATAGACATTCAACTTTTTGCCAACAGTGTATTGGATCCATATTTTCATCTATAAAACAGATGCCATTTTACTTCTTATTACAGGAGACGCTTATTTTGGACCTGACTTTTTTTTTAACCTATAAGCTCCACCCCCCAAATTGCTTAAATCTTTACCCAAGAGATTCTCTTCCCATGAATAAAATTGCAGTTTTCATTTTTTAAATTTGTATAGACATTTCTATGTTATTTAAGATCCCAATAAGAATTGACTCAATCTAATAAATGCAGCTGCATTTCCCTTATTTTTCCTTGGTCCAGAAAAAAAGATGGAAATGTTCCATTAGTATCAAATAACTTCTTAGGCTGCTTAAGTTAACTCTGTCTTTCTTTCAGTAGATTTTTATTATTTTTTAACCCTGAACTGGTGAAGACAGAGAAAAAGAAAATAGTGTGGTATAAAATTTAAATGAAGTTCAGACTAAGAAATCTGTTCTCAAGAGCAGTTGACCCAAAACTGTAATTACTGATATCATACATGCATTGAAAAGAGAGCAGAAGGAGACCCCCCCTAAGACTTCCAGCTAATTACTGTTATAGAAGTTCAGACAGTTCCCATAAACCTGAATGTCATAACATTACAGTAGAGGTAGCAGACAGGAGTTTGAAAGGTATTTCTTTGCTGGTATTGCTAGGACAGAATTTCCAAATAGGCAGTAATGCTTCCTACCACAGTAATGTCACTGTGAAAAATAAGAATTGATCATGATCTAATACAACCTTGTAATTCAGAAAAGAGAGTGAACAGCTGTTGTGTTCAGTGAGTTTATCACAAAAGTATTTTTTATTTCCACCTGAGTTTGACAGGGAGAATAAAGTAGGTGAAACAAATGAAAAGGTTGATCTTAGGCTTAACCTCATCTACTGCTGAAAAAATGCTAGAAGAGAAAGAAGTATCTAGTTATAAGCAGAAGCCACTTTAGCACCAGCAATGTGCTTACTGTTCAGTTTATGTCAGAGTGTTTTAGCAGAACAAGTTTGCAGCTTTCAAGACCTTGCAGTATGTTCAGGTTTCTAATTCTCTCAGGTGTGATTAATTCTTGCTTAGGGAGTCTATGCCCAAATGTTTATCTTTAGTATAGCCCATCTACTTGTAACCCCCCAGTCCTTCCCAGCCCATGCAGGCAGCAACTGGCAAACTGCTTAATAGCTTGCAGTTTTGGGCAATAAGTCTGTGAAGAACAATCTGAAATTTTTATTTCACATTAATGAGCAGAAAGAATTGTAGACCTCTTGACATTCAAGTAGCTACACCACTTCAACTACAACCTCTCTAGCCTGCTGTTGAATGAGGATGTGAATGACAATGTGATTTTTTGCATGATTTCCAATTTGATAAACTTTCATTATCTAATCTGCCTAAAAGTAATGAAGGTGTTGTATACCGTATCATAGTATAAGGTATATATCACATGTATATATCATAGTATATACACTACATGTAGGTGTTGTATATCTACCATAGTTAAAAGGCTAAGTTCATCAAACCATTTGGGGTGTGATTTGGAAAGGAATTTGAAGATTTTTATGAGAATTCAGAAAGCACATGGCTCTGCCCATATATTTACTGTTGGAATAAAGAAGTCCAGCCTTCTTTGGACTATTTCAAAATGCAGAGTTAACAAGGATGTTCATACTGATGCCAGTATCAATATCTGGGAGGTTTGAGTTAACATTAACATGTGGGTTTACTTAAAATATAGTTAACTATGGTGAATGCAGTGAAGATATCTAAATACTATTATACATAACAGTGGCTATGCTGTGGTTTTTTGTAATAGAATCCAGCCCAGAAGATCATGTGCAATTTTCATGTTAATTTTTACTTTTAAAAACTTTTTATATTCCAGGAAAACTGGCATACAAACAAGGTGGGACAAAAACAGGAGAAAAAAGTCCTAAAGAAAATGAATACATTGTCAGACTCTTCTGGGGACTCTATCCATATATGTTAATATATGTTAATCTTGACCCGAAAGACTGGTATGCTACTTTTGAACAGCAGCTTCCAGTAGTTCCACGTTTTTTTTCTGATATTTACAAACAGTGCATTGGGCATACCAGTCTCATTTTGGATCTTAGGCAAGACTTCTCAGAAGAGAAAGCCTTCAATGTGTGAGCTGAAACAAGGGCAACAGTAACCAAATCACTCTGTAATAAAATTTGCCTCATTGCTTTTAAGAACTAGCAGATGGTTTCAACTTTATCTCCCATTGGAGACAAGCTGATTGAATTCATTCCTTGGTTAATGGCTGCTATTTGTGCAAATGAAGATAAAGGAACTAAGCTGAAGACTGGCTATTCCTGCCTAGCCAAGTAGCAGAAAAGGTTCTGCATGTGTGACCAATGGTCTCATTTGTAAAAGCTGCTTTTTTCATACCATTGATGACTTGGCAGTAGGTGATGCCTTCTCACAATGTGCAAGTAGGAGAGTACAGTGGTTTCCTACCTCACCGGTTACAGTCAGATTCAGCCATATATATGTCTGATGAAAATGAAAATATTTAACAACAAATTCACCAAGCCCTCTTGGTCCCTAGCTTTAATACAGGCACCTAAGAGACTGCTGAAATAAATCATTCAAACAGGAATTAGGGTCTGAAACAATCCTATGGATGTGAATCTTACTACAGAAACCAAATTTACTGGGGCTATGGTATGCATGAGTTGGTTAAACTGTCCAGGTGCCAGCAGGAATATACAGGGAAACTGTCCATTGTGGGTTGCATTCTGTTACTTGAAATACATAGAAAGAAGGTTTGAGAGGTTTTAGGTGATCTGTCACTAGAGTATTTGTATAGGGAAATAGGCTGCAGGTTTCTTCTCATCTCATTGTTGCCAACAGCCTATTCGTAACATGCAGACTGAGTTGTCAGACTTACATATAGTCTAACCAAGAAGAAGATTTTGATTTGAGGCTGACCTAAGACCCCTTGGTGGTTTAAAAGTGCTGAATCATCACTGAAAACACTTTGCTGCTACAAAACCCTCAGCCGGGAGATCATAGCTTTCCTGGAAAGCAGAGATCCCAGCTTCTGCCCTGCCCAACCAGCATGGCAGGTGGCCAGCGGAGGGCTGGGATTTGTGAGTCTCCCCAGCTGCTGGATGGCCTTCCCAGCCAATGACCCCGGAATTAGACCTCAACCCTCTTTTCACTGTGAATTTTACAACTTTTTATTTTCGTTTTGAACTGGAACAAAATGTCAGGGTGCCTGTGTGAAACTGGACTTTGGTCTGTAGCTCGGGAGGCCACCTAGAGTTTGTGGGGACCTCAGCTCTTCTTGCAGACAGTATTCCCACCAGCGTGACAAGAAGGGGACCATTTCCAGAAAGATCCTAGACTTCCTTGCTCTGGGACTTTCCTACAACATATCTCTACTGGTACAGTAGAGACAAGACACAAGGTCACAACGGCATTATAATTCAGGTACAATAGCAGAGAAATGACACACAAAGAAACATTTCCATTTATACCACTGATCACACAGAAGCACACAGTATGTTGGTAGAAGAGACAAAGAGAGAGAAGACAGTTTTAATTACTTACATTTTATAAATGTGTATGTATGTTCTCCCATGCATAAAAGCAATTAGCTCTCCTAAGTAAACCCAATTCAGATAGACAACAGCATGGCCAAATGAAATAAGAACATATTTTTAATTGTTATTTGTACAGTACTCTCACCGTGTGAAGCACTGCGTGGCACAACACCTTTCATCTGAATACCTTCAAGACCTGTACAAAATCTGGGTAATGTAAATGCCTAAAATCACCCTGTCATTGTGCATGGGTGGAAATGGGAGCATGAACCACAGTTAAACACTAGCAAGGTTACAGTTAGTCTTGCCAGAGGTCTGGGCTTGATCCAGACATTTTGGGATTTAGATCAGATGTCCTCAAAAGAGTGCAGACTGGTCTGGTGAAGGTTCTGGTTGCCCAGACTGCAGGACACACACTGTACATACATGGTGCAGGCTATGTATCAAGAGGAACCAGGATTAATGGTTGTCTGTGTCCAGGTAGGTCTGGCAAGTCTATGCACAGTACCTCTATGGTTAAGTCTGGAGTCCATGCCTGCTGATTTTTATTGCAATTATGTCTCAGAGAGTCTATTCCAGGTTTGAAGTTAGGGACACTAAACACATGTCTGTGTACATGGGCATTATATCTTCCTTTGCTTCCAGGAAAACAGAATATTAGCCAGGCTAGGGGGTTGTTCTCACACAGCTGTGAAACTGATGGGCAGGAGCTGGCTCCCATATCTTCAGTCTCTAGGAGCATAACCTGGAGAAATTTGTGCCTGTTCTGTACATTTGGTAGTCTTAATGAGGAAGTCTCTTTGTAGTCAATAAAGTTGTTGTGTCCTTTGTAAGTGAATGTGGTGTTACATTTTCTCTTTAATTGCTGGTGCCCTAGCAAACCTTTATGAAAATGGATTGTTACAAGCATACGTGCATTAACCAGGAAATAGAAATGATGTAGGAAGAAATGAGGAATATGCAAAAATGGTGTATCTGTGGGAGAACTCTGTTAAGATATGTTTTTACAGAGAGGGAGTTGTCAATTGGGTGGGTATTTAATCTTTTACCCTCAAGCAGAAGCCAATGTGAGAAATACATTCAGAATGTCTTCAGGTGCTTTCAAAGCAATGTCATACTTTAAAGGGACAAAGAAGGGGGAGGGACACTAGGAGACACAGAGCCGATGAAAGGTGGAATAATGAAAGGAGAAATGTTTGAAAAACAGTAAAATATTCACAAGCTGCAAAGAAGTTGAACAACTGCCAAACTGATTCAAGGAAAGGCATCTAATCCTATTAATCTTTTGCTTCATCAGGGGAAAATGCTGGACAAGAGGGAACATTTTCTGTGTAGTAGAACATGGTAAGCACTTCAGTAAGAGCTCTGCTCCAGGCTACATGCTGAATGGTGACCTGCTGAAATTATTTAGACGAAGAACCATGACAAAAATTTCACACTTTGTCCGTCTAGGAAAACAGCTTTATCACGCACATGATCTAAAATGTGCTGAAGTATTTATTTTTTGTACATGGTCTTATTTTTTTCAAGATTTAAATGTTTTTCTCCACCAGATGTTACTTTTGGAAATGTGAATCAGTGTTTATGCTCTTGACAGAAAATATCCTTATTTTTACCTGTTTGTATCCTTTCTCCTTCCTAGAAGAAATTCTGTGACAAAATCATTTAGATTAAGTTTTTCTGCTGTTGGCAGATATGGCTTTAACTTTTAACAAAAAAGCAGTGTGGTTTTTCTTTTTTGTCATACTATCAGAAAGATGCTAGGCTAATGAATCTAAACAGATATTCAGCACTCTGATATATATTGGAACAATATAGAGAGTCCAATGCTGCCTTTGTTAAGGGGAGGAGTTTTGCATTGCTATGTTTAAAGATTCTGTAGGGTCTCTAACACACCCAAGAGGATTGTTCCCATGTGTGCTGAAGGGTTAATGTTAAAATTTTGAGTATGCTTTAAAAGCACAACACTTCAGTGGACATGTATGCCCAAAGCAGAGGCAGCCTAGCAGCCACTGGCAAAAGCCTATGACTGGCAATGACTCAGCAAAACTGACCAGCCCAGAAGACGACTGAGAAACAGAAGATGATGGATGGCTAGAAAATTTATGCATGTCATACTTTTTTTTTCAGTGCACCATAATTTAGCAGACCTTTGGGACAGTAGGAGGAAAGATGCAGAAGCCGTATCAAAGATTTCTACAAGCAATTCTGTTTCTCTCAAGCCAATATACACAAAACTTACACATGCTGTGCATTATGCTTTATTGCCTAGAACACAAAGGCCACAGTGGGATTTCATAATAAGGATTTAACCCATAAAATTCAATAGAAATATTATAGGTATCTGTAGAAATGCCTTTAAAATTGTGTAGATTTTAATAGTGAATTATCTCTTCTGTATGCATTTTTAATAGGTGTGTAGTACCTTATAGCAAGCACGACATTTTCGTTGAAATTGAACAAGTCCAAAATCTGATAGAAATGGTGTAGTTCTAATGTTTTTCCCTGAAGAACTACATATCTGGAAATGGTGAGTCACTACAGCAGGCTGCTATACTGCTCTTGATCTCAGCTTTGAGAAACAGCCATTCAGGGTAGTGTAGTTTGCAGGAAGAATGAATGCTTGGTGCCAATAGAGAAGAGGCCCTTCTGTTAAGAAAGGAGGGAGCTCATGACCTAAAATGGAGTGGACTGCTGTATTAATTGCCTATATAGCACTGGCACACACTTTACTATCTTTTGGGTGAAGCCAATTTACAATTTTCAGAATCTTATTTGATAATCAATTTTAAATAATTCTTACTGGCCTTGCAGACTTCATTTTAGGAATGTGGTTTTGCATGTACTGTCCTTCCCTCCAGAATGAATTGTTTACTAAAGTTTGTAAATAGGTTCTATTGCAACATTTATTTTGATAAATATGCATCTTGAAAAGTGTGACTGTTAAACATAGGCTTGATCTAGCAATCCTTTACTGTGAAAATGTATTCCACAGAGCATTGACGTGTTGTTGTAAAAAGCTATCTGATAAAATAAGCAACGAAATTGAAATTTCAGGTTAAACTACTTTTTAAAGAAATAAGTTACCCTAAGGCTGATGTTTGAACTAGCTGCTATTATTTGTTGTGTGTAGCAGTCATTTCCTTATTGAAAGTCTAAATTTATTTAAGCTAAAGTTGGGGGTTGAATTTGTTGGTACAGTTACAGATACCATTAAAAAAAAAGATTCATTGTTATTACTTAAATTTTACGGTTTGGTGCTTTGTAGACAGCAAGTAAAGGAGAATATTACATGTCATTTCATTTTGAATAATATTGAATGTCTTAGCTCTGTGTAGCTCTGCCTAGAAATGAAATGAAAATGGTTTATTTTCTAGTGCCTAATCCTGTCCTAGACATCCATTTTAGTTTTAAAGAAATGTTTGAAATATATCTGTTTGATAACTAAAGCATTGTCTTTAGCACAGGTGAATGCTTTGATTCTGCATTTCTTTATTAGCTCACTTGAAAAACTTCCAGCTGGTGATGCAACATCACACACATAAAGAAAGGCTTCTGTGCTAGCATTCTTCCAATACGTTGGTATTCTAGTATTCTTTACATTTCAGCATGTGGTTGAATTAATTTTACTTGCTCCAGTCAAGGGAAGGTGAACAAGAAAAATAATCTTGAGCATGTTCATTCAGAATTTTAAGGCAATGTGTCTGATCACGCGTGCTTTATGTCACCGTACTAGGAAATGCTGCGTTCTTTGCCAAAACAGCTATGCTTGAGGAAATTAAATTGAGTATTTGTGGAAAGTGGAGTTTCTTATTAGTAATCAATTCATAGCTGCATTTCCATTATTCTTAAAGTGTTTCTTGAACAGTCCAGTTTAAGTAGTTTGATATCAGATATAGATATTAACTTTCAGATTTAACCTTGAACCATCTAATAGGGGAAGATATACCATGCCATAGCTGTAATACAGAGACAGATGCTGTATGTAGGTAACCTGCTACTTTTCATTATAAGATATTTTTGCAGCTTTTACAAAAGGTGTTATTTCCTTTATTTGCTGCAGTCTAGAGCTGATACCCAAGGTATCACCTGTGACCACAGATATGGAGGAAGCAAAGGTAGGCTCTATGTGCTAGCCACCTTGCTTGGATCTCCTGGCTTATAGATGCACCCTTTTCCTGGGAATGTCCCAAGGAATTGAGTTGATCCTGCACATTAAATCACAGAAGTCTGTTCATGGTGCTGAAGGTTCAGAGCTTGCTTCCTGTTTCAGGGTAAACAAGGGAGAAACAAATGAAATGAAAACTTGAATTAAGACTACAATGAAATAGTGCTAACTTCCCTCCTGGGCTGCTATATAAAAAAAGTACATGCATGTAAATTTTATGCATTGGTTGTGGGAATGTGTGCAGGAAGAGGGAAATATCTGTAATTCTGCAGTGGTCTACATCTCTAACTCCATACATATCTTTATCAATAGATCTGAAAGTATCACCTTAACCTTTTGCCTGTACACATCCTAAATTTGAAGCATGCGTACCTATAATCTGATGTAAAATTTTATTTGTGTGGTATTTAAAGCAACTAGAAGAAGACAAACCAGAGAAAGGAACATGGGAAGCAAAGGCAGAAGTGAGTAGGGTAGACTGTTCCCTCTAACGCCCTTGGAATCTCATCTTTGCAGGAGAGAGGCAAAAAAGAAAGTACATTTTCAATAATCAGCGACCTTTTCAGTTTCTTCTGTTATATATTGCCTATAACATGTCTTTATATGGATTTATGGCTGCCTTTACTGTAGATTTCCCATCTCTGGCATTTTGCAGAAGAAAGAATGGCTAAAATGCAGCTAAAGAAAACAAAGAGGGAGATGTTTTACTTTTAAACTAGCGCCTAAATGTTAAAGATGGTGGAAACTAAGAAGGCCTTTTAATTTGTACTATGTTTCATTTATAGTCCCTTTTGTGTAATATTTGGTTCATTGTTTGCCAATGAAGATGAAATATATATATATTTCAATAAAGATGAAATATATATATATTTCTCATATATATTTCATATATAACACTGCATGTTGTTTCTGATCTTGTAATTTGAAGGTAGAAATGGTCTTCAGATGAATGATCAGATGTTTGATCTTAATTTATATTCTTTTTCTGACAGGGGTTGTTGTTGCACTCTCTTCTGTAAAAAGTGTAAAATTCTCATGAAATTGTCACAGTGCTGTTTTCCTTTGTGCTATCTGCATACCATGTGGTTTAGGAAAATGCGCTCTGTCTTTAAGCCACATGTAATACTGAAGTTGCACGTTGTGTCAGTCCCACTAGGCCAGCACATTGTCCCAGTCAGTGTCCAGTGCCAGATGTTCCAGAAAAAGGTGTAAGAAAACCAGCAGTGGACAACTATTAAATATCATGACCACAGAGGAAGCTTCTTACCTCCCAGGCAGCTAGTTAGTAGCTGCATTACTGTGGAAGCATGAAGATTTAGACCCTCTATAAATTTTAATCCTTTCTAATACACAGACACATTTTGACAAACTGGGAATTGAAACACTGGATTCCAGTTTTATTCTGGAAGATAAATTTATGTTGTCATTTAAAATGCATTCATGAAAAATTACAGCAAACAAGTAATTACACTATGTGCATTTGCTCTCATTAGTTGGGTAGAGGAGCTGAGCTTTTTAAAAATTACATTAGCTATCGTATGAGATTCTGAGAAACATCTTTCTGTGAAATGGGACAGGTGATAGGTGAATTACTGGTAGGATGTATGTGGTAGTCCGTAGACAGGAAGACAATCTTAAAAGAAGATTCTACTCTTTTACAGGCAAAAGGTGGAGACAGTAATAAGGCTTGCATTGGGGTTACAACTTTTTTGTCATTGGTTTGCTTGTTATTTTTCAGTCAGAGCTATTACAGGGAACTGTAATGCAACATTGGTTTACACAGCACAGTTTACAAATTGTTTGCAGAATCATTTACATGTCTTGTTGGAGTTCATGTTTGCTATCTAATTCAGGTCCACAAATCATCAGCTCAGTTACCTACTTTCCTGGCGTCTATCCTTCATTACATCTTTCCTTTCTACTTCTCTAAATCTCTTTGCATGCACCATTTAACACCATTTTCAAAAGCAGAACCCAACTACTAAACTGTTAAATACAGAACATGGTATAGAACTGCTCTGGGATGAAATCAAAGCCTATAAATTCAGTAGACAAGCTTAGCTTTTTTTTAATCCTTTGGTAAGATGCTAATGGTCCTCATCTCTACCTGGATACTGAAATTTTTGTTCCTCATAAACTTTCTAGCTCCAGAGTTTATTCTTATTCTTCAACTAAGAAAGTAGTGAATAAATAATGAATGTAATATATTACTTGTATCTATATCACCTGCAAACCCTTTGACTCTCCATTGCACATTTGCCCCATTGTACATGGGGCTTTTATCTTGCAAACACTGAAAAAGGGATTAATTTCAAATATAGGATTAATGCCATTGGAGGATGGTTTGGTATATTTCTTATGAACTGCAGTATCAAAGGCCTAAATCCTTTGCTGGCTAGTCTTGGGAATCAATTCAGAAGATGCTACAATCTCACATGAAGGTTAGTTGATTTATTGCTAAAGATTGACCTAGTGGAAGCTGATGATCTGTTGGTGCTGGTGAAAATGAGGGAAGAGCTACCCTGCCATTTTCATGCAGAAAATTTGGATCTTTTAACTGACTAAAGTTTATCTCTCTGTCTAACTTTTCATCAGTAAATAAGGGTCAGCCACCTGGCAGTGATAAATTTGGCTGGAATGGATTCCGTCTGTTAAATATGATGTAAAAATATTCTGCTCTTCCATGGCACTGGAAAGATATGACATCTGGGAATGGGCAAAATAAAGAAGCTTTAAATTGGAAGGCATTGACAAAATGATTTCCCTTCTGAGAAACTGGAGAGATGCCATTGTAGGGTGGGACTAACGACAGGCCTATAACTAGGGTTTATCTGTTCGCAGATAGTTTTTTCCAGAAGTTAATGTCAACTCAGAAGTTAAAACACTGAGTTCAGCCTTCCCCTCCAAACTGCCTCTACCATCTACTGGAGTTATTAAGTAGACTTATGGCCAAGGAATCACCTATCCTGGTACATAAAGATGTAGGTTTCTGATGTGGACATGGAATTTCGTGTTACCTGGCATCCAGCTATTTACAGCTGTGCGGCTTGTGATTTCCAGCAGAGCTGGAAGAATATGAAAGCCTGGAAACTAATGAGCAAGCAAAAGCCAAGAGGCTTTGCACTGCTTTACCTACAAGCTGAAGCAGGTAGTTTCTATTTTGATGGACCATTGCAAATATATCACAATAGAGCCTCCAGGGATCCTATTTTTCAAGGCACTGAATTTGCCTGAAGAATGAAGATATACTCTGTAGAGCTGATGATAGAACTTTTTTCTCCGTCTTTTCAGTCTACTGAGATATGGTGGTTTATCATCAAAATTCAAGATCTTCTACATAGGTAAGGTCAGATCATACTGGCTAATTTGTGTTTTCTAGTCCATGATTTGTTGATGCTACTGAAAAAGATAACAAAGATGTAACTCATCTATGACTGTCAATTTCCCAACAGCAAGATAAAGTATTACTCCATTAAGTGTTTTAGCATATTTTGCCTCTGTGTTGTGCCAGTCTTGAAAGCTGAAAGTGTTACATCCTTTCAGGTTACAGAACAATTCTAAGGGATTTGGAGAAAGACTGCAGGTCTTCCACGTGGTAGCAGTTTCTCCAGGGAGCCCAGATCCTTCTAGACACTGTTACCAAAATACACCTTTCAGTTTTATTTGAGGACTGCATTCTAAATTAAGACAACATTTTTAAGGAATGACATATGGAAAACTCTGAGCATGAATTTTTTTCCTACGGCAAAGCAAGCTGCTTTCTAAATTATCATGTCCCAGAGAGGAAAGATGTAAAAATAAAGTTCTGCATTTGACCCTGTCCTGAAGATTGGAATTGTAATGCATCCTACAGAATTACTCAACACACACCATGTTAATGTGAGGTTCTTTTTATAAATCTAGACAGAGGTATGCCAACATATATTCCCCAGTGGCTGCTGTAATGTGAACCAGTAGGCATTTAGTTTTAGAGTACTATGTACAAGAGTTAGTTTTCAAAAGTCAGTCCTCAGTAATTGGTTTAATAGTTAATAATAACTGACTACTATGGTGCACTACAGAAGCTATTACGTTCATTAAAATGTCTGTAAGTGTGAACATTGTTCATTTGTGACCACAGCCAAGAGAAAGATTTTAACAACTTTTCTGCTTTACTTTTAGCAGAAGCCAATTAAGCAAGAAGTTTGTGCAGGTTGGAATTTTTTATTAGATACACCTTCTCCACTCTTCTTTTTTGTTGTTGTAGGCAGTGCTATAGTTGCTTCATGAGTAGCCAAATCTCACATAAATGCATTAAATGCAGTTCAGCAAGAAATGCTGAGCTTGAGAAACACAGGAAAATAACATAGGATTCAAATTAATACTAAGAGATTTTGACTAGACATCCACTTTTGTGTGTTTAATAATATATTTTTTAAAAAATCTGAGTAATTTTAAAATGATCAAGATCAGACAGAATGAGTATAATTTTAAGGCTGAGGTCTCCTAGGAGAAGGATTTAGTTGTAATTTTCTTAGATTTCAATAAGGAGTACATGTACTTAAATTAGGCAACTGCTTACTTTTGCTGACTCAGGGCTTCAGTAATAATACTACTGTACAAAATTTTCAAAAACACTTTTTAAAAGGTTATAGATATTTGGTCTCACAGAATTTGTCCTTCTGTCTTCAAATGCCACATATTTTCAGCAATGCTGAGGAGAATTCCTACTTCCTCCCCCTCGCCCCTTTTTAAGCATTATTGTATATACATGTATCTAAATATTGTGCTTGATTTCTTCTTCTAATTTAGGGTGCCTTCTCTTACTATTCTCAAGGCTTCCTTTCAATTTATAACTTCTTTGTGTTGAAGTTTTGATGTGTAAAAATCAACCTCAACTTATATTTAAGCACTTGTAAAATACCGATTCCTTGGTTAACCCCCCAAATTACATGTACCCTCACAAAGAACATTTATTTGAATACAAGTAGACTCATAAAAAAAAAAAAAGACAGAAAAAGGTTTAAAAGTTTGCTTAGTGTTAGAACATATTATTCTCTTTTTCTCTTATTTTGCTTTAAAGAAAGTGCTAAGCATGTACTTCAACATTTACTGAATTGGAATGAATGTACTTAGTTGTATGGAATCTTTACTGAATTTGTGATCTGAAAAGCCAAATATCGTTAATACAGAGGACATCAACAGTCTAGTGCAAGATGTGAATGCTCAGCAAGTAATGTTCATTTCAGAATTTAACAGCACAGTGTGTTATAACCCACCTGTTTTCTGCACTTATTTTTGGTCTTCTTTGATGCCAACGTTCCAGTCTATGGTGTATAGTCTGATATAAATATCTGACTAATATAAAGACATTGCTAGGTATAACCTTTGTATAACAACAAGCAAATTGAAAACAAACCTAGTACCTCCCCTCTCTTCCCAATATTGCTTCATTTCAAATAATTACAATATTAGTAGAATAAAAAACCCACATCAAATATTACTTCATCCTTGCCTGCCAGCAGCTTAAATTCCATTTAATTTCTTTTGTGTTAGCAGGTTGCTTTTACAGAGAACTTTTGGTTTTGTTATTTGTCTCAATTTGCTGAAGTAGCTGAGTATGGTCCAAATGGAAAAATAAATCACAAAGAAAGCTTATTAGGAAATGTTTATATTGTTGAATTAGAAAGCAGTAGGCAGTATTTTTTAGGCCAGATAAACTGTATATTGCTGTCTTTTGGGGAAACTAAAAACTAAATAAAATTGTTACCTTGGACACTCAAGTTTTTCTCCAAAGGTTAAGCTGATACAGCAGTTACTTCTTTAATTATTTATGGATGAGACATGTGAAATGCCTGCCAAAGTTAGCAGAGAGAAAATAATGGCTAGTATTAAACATTTGACCTTGAAAGCAGCTCTGATTGAAAATAATTACTCCAGGTTTTAAAACCTTTATTTCCTGTTCTGGTGGCAATGTCCTTCTTAAGCTATAATAAATTGCCCAATCATCTTAGCATCAGATTAACTTGACTCAAGTGTTTATTTCACATTAAGCTTCAGCATTACTGATGTACTATGTAAAAGTGATATTAATTATCTTTAGGGTTCTTTGTTTTTTAATCCAGATTTCTTTGGTGGTATAAATTTTCATTGAGTTTGCCCTCAATGTTCCACCGAGGCCAGATGTCATTTCAACATATCAAAATCTTAAAATTAACTCTGAATTTTCTGCTGACCTCTGTGATGTTTTGGTATTGAGCAGGTGCAAATGAATTCTCTTAGACTCCTTTGTTATGTCTATCTGTGTTGTCAATCTAGTTTACATTAACATCTGGAAAATGGATATGGGAAAATTATTGGTCTTGTTAATTATAATTAGCTGTCAGTCTTCTCAATGAGCAGTATTTTGGTCATTAAGTTAATAATAGTGTCTCATGAATATTCCTTCATATAATAGATACTTAAAAATGAATTGTAAAATTTTTGCTTTCAAACATAACAGTGCCCCCATAACCACCATGCTCTGATTTATGCGGGGTTTGTGTTTTGGCAAACATTTTGCCTCAAGGATACCAGGTGTAACTTTGTAAGGTCCTTTGATTAATGTCTGTCTAGTAACATCACTGGTTGCTTTGGGCAAACTGTTCTATAAAAGGAAACCTTGCTGACATGGAAAAGAAAATTGCAACTCTGGTGTGCCTTGAGATTTTAATTACAATAAACAACAATTAAACAGATTATTATAGCTGTGCAATTATTACTTTAAAGTTGACATTGTGTCAGCAGCTTATTTTCATTGGGTTTGTAATCAGTCTGTAGAATTTGCCTTGAGCTAGAATACAAACTATTTTTAAAGTCAACAACACCAAATTTTAAGACAATTTATTTTTGTAATTTATTTTAATCACTGGAAAGATTTTCAGACTTTTCTTTCTGTTTCTTACTTTTTTGGTCACAAAGCCATCAAAAAATGTTTTGTAGCTATCTGGTTCATAACAAGCCAAATCCTGTTGTCTTTATGTGGTAAGCTTCCCTCTGACTGTGAATTAATTGTGCACTACTGGTCTCCCGTATTGTGTGTTCCAAATGCAACAATGTGTTGTAAGAAAAATAGTGGAAAATATTTTTAAAAACTTCTGAAGTGGTCTAAGTGTTTCATAGTATATATCCATCCTGTCTTTGGGGTCAGAGATAACTAATGGAGACTGAATCTCTCAGTCTGAAGAAAACACATCTCCTCCACAGCCCATATTTATCTTTAAATAACAGTGACAATAGCAAGAGGATTTTCTGTAGATTACAGCTGAAGATATCGTTGCCAAATGTGAGCAAGAAGTCAGGTATTTTTGACCTTTCTTTATTCTGCCTATCCACTTCTTGCTTTAAAAATGTAGTACTGGCAATATAATTGATGGAGAGGTTATAGCATTTCTAAATGAAAAATAGAACTTCGGTAGGATTTGAACTAAGTGCCTTTGAATACAGACACATTTTCCACTCTCCTACACAGCACTTTGTGGTAATTGAGCAAATTTTATAGGGCCGAAATTAGTCACAAGAGAACTCTCTGTATTACTCTCTGAAAGCAATGGAAGTACAATGAGAGTTTTGAGAAAAAAGAAAAAAAATTAATTAAGGAAAGAATATATCTGGGGAATAGTTTAGCTTTGATATGCTTCAGCTTTTGAGCTTACCTGCATGATGACTGAAGTGAGACTAAATCTGCAGGCTGGCTCCCAACCCCTGCAGCCCAGTTGGGATCAGCCTTTGGCAAAAAGGCAAGGAAAAATAAGGGGTCTGCAAAGCTCCAACTGCAAACTGTGTCAGCTGCTGTAGGAGAAACTACCCAAGAGAAGGGGAGAGCCTGTAAGCTTCCAAACCTTTCCTAGAAAACTTCTGTTTGAAGAACACAGGAGGTGCTTGTTTGGAGACAATCCTTCTCACCAATGGATGCAAACCAAGCCGAAGGCTGCTCTTCTGTCATACTTAGGAGAAGGTCCACAGAGCTTGTCAAAACTGAGTTTCTTTCATTTTATCATCTTCAGTGAATGGACCAGGAAGGATTCAGAAGAACAACGAGGAAAGTCGCCTAAGCCTGGCCCTCAATACACTAAGTGTGTCAGCTGCCTAACAACTGAGGTAAAGAAGAGCAAAAGGTTTTCTCAGTGCTTTGGCTATGTTTTTAAGTTTATCTGACAGAAGGCTGTTAAAACTGGTCCTTGTACACATAATGGAACAGCAGCCACTGTAATCACAGGCAAGAAACAAATGTACAGACAGGTAATCATATTCCCAATGGTCACATAATGCTTTGTGAAAAGTCCATCCCCAGGGCTTCACTCAGGACTGTGGTGCTTTGCTTGCTTTTCTGGTATCTGGTATTACGCCACTGGATGAAACGCTCTACTAATTAGGATGTGCATATATGTGTGGTTGTCAAAAGAGAAAAAGCTACTCAGAGTAACAGTAGTTCTCTCAGGCATGCTGGCTTTATGTACATCGTATAGCTAATCCAGTATCCATCCCTCCATTGCAGCCTTGCACGGCTCCATGTCTGGGGTCAGTGGGCAACTGAGGTGTGGTTACTGTGAGCCCCTGTAAGCCTTTCCCTTCAAATACAAAGACTTGGCGTGCATGTGCACAGAAAGGATACTACTAACCTCCAATCTTTAAGCTCTCTCCTGTGAGGTACACGTGCATTAACAGTGGAATGTGTGCATGAACAATAAATCTTAAAAAGCTCCTATTAGTGCAAGGTAAGTATTTTTTTGTTAGGTAATTATATAGCTAGGTTGGGTATTATACAGTTATAAAAATGTGGGGCCTGACACGTTTCCATCTGTGCATATAGCTATAGACACATAAGGGTCTAGAACTTCATATGTATCATGAATTTATTTAAGGTGCAATAGATACTTGTAAAATTTAATATTTTTTCTTTACATGAACTTCATGGAACCTAGTTAAAACCATGGTCAGCAATCTGACTCTGTGTTACCTGGGCTTTGAATATTTTAATGTAAGTAGAAGGTCATCATAATGAAGGTTTGGTATGATAAAATAGTTGTTCTCCAAAATTTACCTTACCATGCCAAGAGTGGTGTCTAAAATTGGAATCATTAAAACCAGAAATGTTAAATCTATTTTAAGTTTTATTAGATTACTGGATAACTAAGGGGACATGATTATTCTGTTTACTGCTGTAGGAATATATCTGGTTGAAATTTTTGCTTGGAAGCGGTTAATTTATTAAGTGCTTTCTGGCTACATTATGGATTTTTAAAAAAATATATTTGAACATCACTCTACAGTTCACTTCTGCACACATGGTTTGTCTGCATGTACTGTCATCATTCTTTCATATCTGCTATTTTTTGCTCATGATGGAGAAAGTGATGTTTTAATTTCCACATCATTTCATTGTAGAACTATTAAAGTTACTGAAGGAATCTCAGCAACCCATTTAATTTAATCAAAAACCAGAAAAAACAATTACAGTTGTGTAATAAGTCATAATTTTCTCATCTGAGATATTATTTAATGTGGGGAAATCAGTTTTCAATTTTTCTATGTATTAACCAATACTACCATGCTGACCTTTGGTACTCAATTTCAGAATGTTTACATTAATGCTGGAAGGAGAAGTTGCAACTACAAATACTTCCAAAGTGTAGATGCCTTTTTTTTTTTTTCTTACCCAGTGCACCGCACTTTTTCTGATCATGAAATATTTCTGAATTATGTAATCTATTTTGTTTTCCTTATGGCAGGAATAGGTATTATTACAGTGATTTTACTCTCCATTGTCCCTGTCCATTGTTCCAAGAGACTTAATTCTGGCTGCTCTTACTGTTTAAGCTTGTCTGTAATTTAATTTTGTAGACTTCATTCCTGACACTTAAGGACATACTTACTTAATGACAATGTTGCTTCTCTTCAACATTGCTGTTGTGGGTGGAAGTTTTATGCCCGTGTGATGGGTGCATAGTGATTGACAATTTATTGTTAATTTTTAGTTAAAAGCAAACTTTTTCGTTAAAAGCGTCAGAGAACAAGGAGAGCTTGAAAGAAGAAAAAATGGTTTTGTCCATGTTAAAAAGAAAAAGAAGAGTGCACTTTTTTTTTCTACTCTCCAGTGTACTCAGTTTCTCAGTTTCAGATGCAATTTGACATATGCAGTCTTCGCATTCTAAGGTCCTTGAGTTTTTTGCAATAAGTATTGAAAATATGACAGTGAATAGTGTTATTTCTAGAAAACACAATATCAGTCTTTTCCAAATATTAGTGCCTAATTACACTGAGGAACGATAGGACTGATTTTTTATTGTTTGGTTCCGAGGTGCCAGTGCTGACATCTCTGAAAGAAAACAAAACGAGTAAACTACCCAACACTAATCATGTAATGATGTTATCAAATTTACGTATGAGCGATATTCTCTCTTTCCCCCATTTATTTTCTGTAATGATCATTATTTCATGTTTCATTGTGTCTTGATTGCCTCCCTGCTACCTGTCCAAGAGCTGATCCAAGCAGCTGGGCTGGGCTGGCTAACTGCAAAGGCCATTCAAGTCAGTGGCCAAAACCATCTACACTGCCTCTAATCCAGCTTCCACTGAAAGACAGGCAGCAATAATCAACCTCTCAGCTTGTGACCTTCCATGCTTTCACCCATGTTTTGTCCTAGAGGAACAGAGCAAGGCATTTTGCTCTCTAGATGGTCTCCTGAAGGGTTTCCAGCTTTTGAAATGTGCATAATGAGCTCACTGTGCAGAGCAGGGTCACAAGTGGAGGCAGAACAGGGGTACTGCGTTACTTCATGTAGGAAAGCAATAGTTGTTTTGTTAGTAATACATTATATTTTAAAAAAAGTATTCAAGTAGCCTTTATGTTTCGTGTTGATTGAGTCCCATATCTGTGTACGTTATATGTTTTCATTTATTTTCTGAGGAAACTTTTATATATAACATTGTCTGTCAAAAGATAAGCTTGAACCAATAATGAAACATGCCAGCATGGTCTTTGTGGATTTATATCCATTTCAACTTTAAAACTTTGTTAGCACATAGGAGATGATGACAGAAAACACTGAAAGAGCATCTAGAATTAGTTTCATAAATTGCCACATATGTATGTTGAGATGTAAACATACTGGAACAGGAAAAGCAAGAATAATTAATGAAAGGTATTTCCAGAACAATAGCCTTCATAAGTAAATAAATTACTACATAAATGACTACAGCTTTCAACTGCATTTCATCCTCAATCATTCAGGTTAATCAAGCTTGTGAACTCTAGTCAGTTAGTGGTGGTCTAGCAAAAGATAACTGCAGTTACTCTAGGCTTCTAGACAAAGCACAGACATGGAAGATAAGAAAAAAATGTATGTTGATGTATGGGGAAGTTTGGTTGTCTTCTTTACTACAATGTTTAATGTTCACTAGTTTTCCAATGCATATCTTTATTAAAACAGTATAATGTTATAGCATGGTGGTGTTCAGCTGTTTCTTCATTCATTACCACCATATGAAAAAAAAAAGGATATATCATCATGTCATGTAATCATTGCTTAAGACACACAGCAAACTAAAAATTAAGTAATGTCCAAATTATATGAGTTGTCTCACAGTTTGCTTAAATGCACAAGCCTTCAGAGAACCTAAATTGCTGAAACAGAAGGGAACTGCAAGTTAAAGCTCACAAGGTAAAAAATCAGGTCCTTGCATATTGACACTGCAATCTAAAGTTAGGATATCAAAACACAACCAATTCTGTAAGTAATATCAAGCTTTAGTACATATGGTACCCTCTTACAAGCAAACTTTCTAAATGCAGTAACAACAACAAATCCACTGCTAAATCTGTTAATCAGGTGTTAATGCATAAATTTTCCTCAGATTTTTTTATCACCATTATACTAAAAAAAAGTTATAGAAAATTAATCTAAATGGATATTAACATTTTCAATTTGTTTCTTCAGGGTCACTGTATGAATACCTAAGCTTTTCTCTGCCATCCCCTTATGACATTGCATCTCGCTAAAATCAACATTTATGGAGCAGATTGATATGACTTCTGACCTTTAGACTTGGAGCTGTATCTGCATCCTGGCTGCATCAGGCAAGGAAATTAATGAGTGTACCACTCTGCCTCGCTGTAATATCTGTTCCTATAATGATAATTATAATGGCACTGTTATGCTATTTTGGTTGAGGTGCTGTCACCAATCCCATTACTGGAACAGGGATTTTAAGGGGTTGATAATTCAGCTATAAAACCACTATTTATATCATAGTAGTGTAATCAAGGGTGAATACAAGAAAGTGAAGACTAACTGTTTCTACTGAGCACTGTTGGAGTAGGACCCAGTCTGCCTAATTTAGCAATCTTTTTCCTTGGGCTCCTTATGAAGCCCTCCATGAAGTGAAGTACTGCTGCATTGGGACTCTGCAGGCCTTCAGAGGATCATTCTGTCTCCATACAGTTTCCTGGCCAGAATAACTGTCTGGAGACCTTCCATGGCACCTACACTTTCCCTCTGACTACAGGGGTAATGTACGAAGCATGCTCAGGGGTACAGCTACCTGTGGCACCTCAGAACATTTTGGTTACTTAGAGCTTATGTGTTAACTACTTAGAGCATTTTGATCTGGAAAAATTCAGCTGTTTATTTCGGCTTGTGTCAGTGGACCTTCTCATGTTTTCGGGAGATGGGATTTATCTTCTCCAGTTTTAGCTGTCTGAAATTTAGTCGTCAAATCTAAGCCAGTCGCTTGAACTCCTTCTATAGTCAATCGAAGTCTATTGGTTTTGCTTATCTTAGATACCTATTTTCAGATGGGAATGAATGTTTTCCAGAGGTGTCTTTTTCCCTCCAGTAATAAAAAGGATAGTAATAATAATTAAAAAGAAGTGTACATGACTATCTTAAGTTTAGACATCTAGCCTATAGACCCATACATTAGGACAAATGATTCATCTCTTGTGCTATGAAGACTGAGTTATAACACTCAGAGTCACAAGTTTGGAGGTTTTAATTTTCACTGGTAAAGAACATTGCAACACTTTCATACACATGTGCGGAAGTTAAACAAAAAATTCTTATGCCAGGCAAGAACCTGGACGGTGCCAGCCTATGTGCAGTAACATCTCTATGCAAAGGAATAGAGATTTCTTTCAAATGAGTGAGTTCTACATCTATACATGCACCAGCACAGACATATGACTACCTGAATATATATGGGGAAGCTTGAATAACTATTTTGATACTTTGGACTGTGTTTTCTCCCTCAGGATGATAAAGCTATAACCCCACTCTCCTATGATCCAGCACTCTGATGTTTCATAATGTGAGAGGATAATTATCAAACTATTCAGGTCACGTCTGAATTTGTGATAGTCTATAATGTATTGTTTTTCCTCTTCATTAATATTTATGATTACATTCCTATTTATTAATTATTTATTTTGCTCCTTATTTATTGTTACTGGTGGTTGTTGGTTATTATTATTTGATTATTTGATTACAATCATTAAAGGAACTGTATTAGATGTAGGGGTTGCATGGTGCTAAGCACATTGTGCAAATGGTGAACAGCACATGCAAAAGGCATTAGCCAAGGGCTTCACATTCTTTCTTTTATTCCTCTCTCAGGAGACTGAGGTGACTGGTTCAATGGCAGAGAAGGTATTTTAGCTTATTCTCCTTATCGCTAAATGGAGTGCCACTGCCCAGTACTTTCGAAATAGTTCTGGCACAAAATGGTTGTATTACTTGTGATCTCTCTTCCTTCATGCCAAACTTATGTTTGCAAATTTTTTGAACGTCAGGGATGAAAAAGGCATTCTCCTTTGTGAATACCAACCCTATGGAAATTCACTTCTAGCTAAAAGCCTTTACCCCACTGAGTGTCTGCATTCTGCCTAAATATAATAAAGTATATGGAAAGTAAGAGGCAGCATATTCCCCCCATCTGTACTCAAACTAAGCAGTAATTTGGTTTTGGTCTAGTAAATTTTGTAGAGTGGATAAAGTAATATACTCATGGTCAGCTGTGTTGGATCCTATTAAAATAATGGCTTTTATTAGTGACATACATCTTGAATCACTGTTGTCTCACATATCCAGGAAATGCTGGGAAGTATTTCTTACTAAATGTAAGTAGCATTTTACTTGAATAGAAGTTTGAGATTTAGCAAATCAACTAAAGGAAAGTGCTGTAAAAACACAATTATAATTCTATGCTTTTAACCAAATTGCCAAGACTAAGGTGGGCATAAACGGCCTTTTTTTTATTTGTTCTGATTATTTGTTAATATAGCAAAGTGCAAATCAATTTGTAAAAGTACATTAAAACTCACTGTATTCTTTTTTGCAGGAAGACTTCTAAGGACATGTCATATTCTAGAACAGTTTTAATGTAACAAAGAGAATCTCTGTTTTACAGCTGATGCAAAATTAATGGATTAGTCAGAATGAAAAATAATATTCTGGACAGAGTATTTGAAGATATTAATGTAATTTTGAAGTATTTTAGTGAGCATACTGAATATATGCATACATTTGTCCTTGATTGCTAGTTCATGGTGATAATTCTTTATGAAAGCATTTTTTGTAGAGTAAGTTATTATTTTGTATAAACTAATGGTGCAATAAATTTTTTTCAGTACCATAACAAACTAGTTTTAGCTATTAAAAAATGCATCCAGCATGTAGAATGATTCTTCACTTTCTTCTGGTGTCTCTTGTTTAATAGATATGGAGGTTTTTTTGATCTTGTTAATATTTCCCTTACTTCTCAGGATAAAACACTATAAAGTTGTCTGCACATAACAACAGCTATTCTTTATTTATTCAGGAATAATTTCACAATCAAAACATTTATTTCAAAACTAGTTTCTGAGCCTGGATTTATGTGTCTATCTTTAGGCACTTAACCTTGGTCTTTCTTTAGGAGGTTGGTTGCCCTAGTTTCCCACTATGGTGAAGAGAGAGAAATAAAAAGCTCCAAAGGGCGATTTAGATTGTAACTGGGCCAAATCACCCCTTGAGATGAGTATCTTGTACTACCCACATAGCTCTTGACTTGTAATGTGTTTACCACTCATAATTTTGTGAAACTTTTGCCACTGGACCACAGAAATTTTCATGGTGCCTAGGAAGTAAATTACCTTCTTGTTTCCAGATGGAAAATTGCATTTAAAGACAATTAAATATGTTATATAGGTAGTCTTCTACCTAATCTAATCTTAGAGAGTCTCTTGAGCTAATAAAGCAAACGAACAGGTTTAAAGACCCGACTTTTCTGGTGATGCACAATTCATACCTGAGGAATGTTTGGAAACCCCTGCTCCTTATAATTCTCTATAGTCAAAGACTGCCAAAGTTGGCTGCTTTGGCAACATTCCTGATGAAATTTTAAACACGTGAAATTGCTAAATACTAAGTTGGAGGTAAAGTCTGCAGCCCACGGAGTACATTTGGGAACTTCAGGGACATTGAAATATCCTTCAAAATAAAGACTTTAAAAATCACGTCTGTACAGAGGGAGTGAGGTTTTAATAAGTTTAGTTCTTTTGTACACAGAATTCCCACAAATTTGATTAGTCCCAAGTGCAACCTATTTTATCCTCTCATTAGGCATGTGATGTCACCTTGAGTTGGATGTATTTTGCTCAACTTTAGCCACATAACACTCAGATGTTTAAGTCTAAGCTTGACATCTGAATTATTTTTGATTGTCTATTTTTGGTTGAAACACTCTTTACCTTTATCTGTTTTCTCCATTATAGAAGTGTCCAGATTAGATTTTAATATCTAATTTTTAGGAGATTGAATTAGGATGAATTAATTCCTTATCTCTTGTATTTATAACAATCCAAAGAAATCCAAAGAAAAAGAAGTCAGGTTTCAGAACTTGTGATTTCTGGGACAGGCTGTATTTAATTTTGAATCTTAGAGTTTACTTCATACATGTGAACATGTATGAAATAAAAAGTTTGAGGTTTCTACACCTTAATCTGGGATTACTTGTGCCTTAAACAGGCTTTAAAAATGACAAAAAAAAAAAAAAAGCTGGAGTGCAATAATAATTGCACAGGGTAGCTTTATTTCATTTTCTTATTTCAAAAAGTAACCAGTTGTTCCCTCCCTCTTATTTTAGTTTGTCTGCCACCAGGGGAAAAGATTTGAGAAATATTTTACAGAGCTAGTCATTTGTATTGTGCCAAAGTCCTTGCTAACTTTCCCCCTGGTATGGCCTTTAATGTGGAATGATTTTCAATGCAGTAAACACAGTCAGCATTGTGGAAATAAATTGGAAGAGATCATGGGATAGTTTATTAAGGCTGACAACTCTTTTTATTCTTCAGATAAATGCTGTACATGCTGAAGGGCAGATTATATGTAATTTATGGTCAATAGAAATTTTGTGAAAGTTAAATCTGGATATTAATTTGAAGTATCTCTTCTTTCCTTTAACCTTGTTCTCTCATTGATCTTGACGGCTGGAGATTTCTCAGTACTCCAGAGTTACAGAGACCCGGGTCTACTGTGATCCTGTTATCTCATGACTGTTTTTTTTTTTCTTCTTCACAATTTTGGAAAAAGAAGCAATATCTAAATGAAGGATCTGGTTCTGTTTTGTGTTATGGGAAGTAGTGTTTCTAGGTTTTCTCCTTCCAATAGTTGTTGCTGTTATTGTTTGGTTTTAATTTGTGAAGAACATGTGACAACACCAGAAAAGACTGTAGCAAAACTTTATGGTTTAGATACTTTGGGCGTACAGAATGTTTTAAGCTATAAAACACAGTTCCAGCTTTTTTATTTTCAGCTATTTTTTCTGGATCTGTTTTTTGCATAACAAGGCCAGCATGTATATGCAAGAGTCTCTCATATTCTTCTCCAAAGACTGATCAAAAGATGACTTGCTTTCCATTCTGTGACAAAATTTTTTCGGATGTAACTTTTGGGAACTGGTTTCTGATAACCTTAATCAAAGTGCGTTACTCATTTTTCCAAACTGCATTGACTTCTGCAAGACAGACTAAAAATAACTGCCAGGAAAGAAGTTATCAGAATATAGCTGTCAGTGTATGTAACATGTTTGCCCTCTCTTTCTACTCCTATTAAACTAATAAGCTTACCAGGTAGGATAAGTTGCCGACAGAGCCCTGGGCTTCTAAAAGCAGATCCTTTCCAAAATTTGTGTATGGCTATCCTGGAAATCTCTAGATTAGAATATGCTGGATAGTTTATACATAGTCTATGTATAAATTTAATTAAGTTGCTGTGATAACACTGTCCTGCTTTTCTCTGTTTGATTTCTTTTTTTTCATTTTTTTTCCCCTTTTTTTAAAAGTTGCAACAAATCTAGGGTGTATTTGTGATAACAAACATGTTTATTTCTTTACTTGAAATTGTAGATTTGTTTTAAACTTTAATAACAATTTTTCAGGTACTTCTAATTTTCTACTTAATTTTTTAAAGATCATGCAATTACAATTTTAGGATCAAAACAAACACTGGTGTCATTGGGACTATTTATCAATCTTTTTGCAATTATTGTCCTGAATGGTGATTTATAAAGGACAGTTTAATGTTCTTTATAGGCTTTTTTTTCCTCCAGGCTAAGGATTTTTAAAGTGGAAAACTCTTGTATTTCATAAATGGAATAATTGAGAGTTGGAATGCTTTGATCTTTGCACCACTGCATCATTTGGCTCTAGCTATTTAAGGCTGTTTACAGACCACAGCCTGTTTGTAGAACAGCAGGCAGGGACGGAGCATTCAGTCAATCAGAATAAAGAGAGCTGCAAGGTCAAAAAACCCTATTCCTTCTACTACTTTTGCCATACATTCTATTTGTTAATATTTTAATTGTTAATTATTAAGATTAATATGGATTTTTAAATATTCATACATTTCATATCTCTACTAAATAGAATTTATATTAAACGTGAAAAATGAAAGAACATATTCAGACATTAATACCCATAGCAAATGTTTTACATATGAATAATAGATTTGATTTATGTATACCTGCATTCTTATTGGACTTATTAATATCAAGTTTTTGTTTATCAACATTTTGTTTTACATGCCCCAAAGATAATTATGTTGATCTAATGTTGTGCATGCACACCAAAAAGAGCCAGAATATGCAGAAGAAAATGGCGAAGTTGCACATCTGAAAGTTTTTTTCTCCACAGTGGCCTTAATCCAGATATAGCAAAATCAAACAGAAATTTCTACAGCCTGTTCTCTTGTGAAAAACCTGCCTAGCTAACCAGTCAATAACATATATGTTATAGACAGGGTTTCTGGTGGTGTTTTCCCAAGGTTATACTACTACCTCTGAATTTGGGTGCCCTGAAATATTTTTTTTGCTGTAAACACCGAAATGACTTTTCCTTAGACAAGTTGTGATGGGTATTTTGAGGAGGTAAAAGCCTAGTACTTTGTGTACAAATTCAAAGTACTCTTGCAAAGTAGAGACATACTATGTCTAACTGAATACATCATGATGATTAATTCCTATTTTGTTCTTGTCCTCCTCAAGTTTTAAAGAATTTTATCATAGGTAAAACTCAAAGCTAAACTGTAGTTTAGGGTGCATTTTGAACTGGCATTGCTGCAAGGTGAGGCACTGCACCCCTTCTCCGATGTTCCTGCCTTTGCCCTGTGTTTTCCCTTGCATGGTGAAGGCTGTGCAGTGAGCCAGACTGCGGGGCTGAGCTGCCCGGGTTGCTTTTCCAGGGTGGTCCAGTTCATAAATGCCTGTAGTCATGTAATGCAGGGGCTGACGTGGGGGCAGAAATAAGTCACTGTAGTGAGGGACTGAAAAAGGGGAACAGATGCTGAGCTTTTTGATAACGTTGACAGTGTCAGCTTAACTTTTGTGTTAAACTGTGTCCTAGGAGATTTGTACTTGCAGAAAACACCCTTTGCATCCCATGTAAAGATAATCAAGTTAAATATTTACAAACCTGAGGGTGTCTGAGTAGCTGATTTTATAGAGATACTGTACCTTTAGACAGCAGTTCAGGTAATTAATTCTTAATTGCTTTGTCAAAGAGCAATAATATGAAAATTATAACTATGTTCCAGTCAGCAGAGAGGATATTTAATCTGGCACAATGAAGACCTTAAAAATTAGCACATAGCTATGGAGCCTTTCACCTTTATTTCACTTCTTCAAATCAGATCTGTGCTGGTAATGACTGAAAGTTGTAGATCCACGATGGTTGCTAGTGATACATGAGTTGAAGATCTTAGCCTAACAGAATAAATAATTGGTTTGGAAACCCAACAACCCCTTCACCTTTAGTGCCAGTCCCGTCAGAGAGAGGTCCATACTTATTCACAGCACAGCCTTGGAAAACCTGTGCTTGTACTGCTGAACTTGTTCAGTGGCTGAACTCCCCATGCAGCACAGTCAGGCTTGCACAGAGACTCTACTTGCTTGTGAAAAAAATAACTTTTAACTCTTACAGCCCAACGTTGGTTGATGCTTCTTCAGGTGAGACCAGATTGCTTATATAAGTGAAACCCCTTCAGACACCTATCTAACCTCCCTAGGTCAGGGTGCCCTTGAACCAAGCAAGCTGAGCTTCTGAAACACACTTGTGTATTTGCAATAAGTACTGAGGAGATCATTTTTCCTCATAGAAAATTATGTTTTTTAATCTCAGCTTGTCAGCATTCTCCATTTAACAAGTACAGACTGAGCAAACAATACAGACTTAAACTGGTTACCAGCTCTAGAAGCTTCTTTCATACACGTGGCTAATATTTTGGGCATCCTTCCATTCAGATCATGGTGTGTGAGAAAGATAACAACTTTCATTCTGCATAGTTTTCCCAGATGTTCCTTTGCCAAAGGGAACAGCTGCCATTGTCACAGTTGTAAGCTCTGTGCTTGACAGCACCTTATGTCAGACCCTGGAATGGAATTTTGTGGGTTTTGTTATTTTTCCTTCATGGCAAAGTGGTGCTCTGACTTTAGGATGCAGAGCATTACAACATCATTTGGCTGACAAATGCAATCCCTATGAGAAATTATGGCAATATACCAACCCCCACATGCATCATTTAGATTTTGCTTTAGACTTTAATTTAAGATTTCTTACAAGTCTGCTCATGTGAATCATCCCTGTTTTGCATCTTAGGGACATGGGCAGGTTATAGGTTTTCCCAGTCCTCCCAACTAGACAGATGTAGTGCAATACATTATGAACTAAGATATGGATAAATGGGCTTCAAAGCCAGTGCAATTTGAGAGGAATTCCTATCTGGGACTTGTCTTTTCCTTCTTAAATAGTTCATGCTGAAAGAAACAAAGGACTTTGAGCATGCTACTGATATTCACCTATGAAATGTTATCCCACAATCTCTCTGTAGATATTACTCAGTATGAATTATGATATTAAAACAGATGTCTGACTTGATGTCGCATAAAACATTTCTGGTCTATGAGTGCCTAACAAGGTTTATTTAAACTAAAGTTGCAAACCTTGAGATTAGAAAGCTATTTTAAATTTTACAACATGTATAATGGAAATTCAGAAAAAATGACAGAATATAGATTTGTAAATCTTCCTGTACCAGCCAAAGAAGTTAATGTATACATTATAACTCCATATTCTTTGTGAAAACCATAAAATGATAAGTTTGGGGGTTTTGTTTTTGTTTTTTTGGTTGGTTGGTTGGTTTGGTTTGGTTTTTTTTTTACATGTGATGTACCTGGGAGAATCTGAGATGGGAGAACAAACTATACATGACAGATGTTAGTCACATTACATACTGCATGACTGGAATGACGATGCATATTACAGTGATGTGCATGATGTTAAGTACAGGGCCCATCCAGAACAGAACAGTAGAGAAGAATAAACCAGTGAAACAGGAAATGTGTGGAGATTTCCCCCAAATCAAGCCACTGTTTTTCCTGTGGATGCAAAATTGTTGATCTAACATTCATTTGTTTGTCCCCTGATGTTTACAAATTTTGAAAATCTTGAAAAAAAAAATTGAAATCTCACTAGATAGTTTAATTTGTGCTTTAGCTGGGGTTTTCTTCTGTCTTTTCATCAACTGTTTTTTTTCTGGAAAGGGAACAGAGAGTTTGTTGGTGTATATTCTAGACAGAAAGAAACAGATTTTGATTTCAGAGAAGTAGGAAGTGCCTAAAAGGATCAAAGATTAAATTATCTGCCTTTCCCTGCAGGTTTATGTGATAGAGACAAGTTGGGGTATGGAGAGGATGAGAAGGCTGTAGATCTCACATTAATGCTACCAGACGTATTGCACATCTTCAAGGTTTTGCAGCCTGTCTGTCTGTGCTGCTGCTGCCAGTGGTCAAGGCCTAATCAAAAGGTGGATCTTTCAAAAATGGGATCTTTTGAAGTGGAGCTCAGTTTAGACTGCAGAATTTTCTGAAATATAGCAGATGCAACTCAAAAATGTATGCGCTTAACAAGTATGTCTACTGCTATATATATATATATACTGCTATATATATATACTGCTATACTGTCTATATATTCAGTAACTTCTGAATCAGCATGGGAGGAATGAGAGAAAGGGAGGGATTCGGATGCATGAGGGCCAGAGTATACCACCTACAAAGTCAAAGATGGGAAAACATGATGTACATGTAAGAGGTTGTGGCTGCCTCACAGCTTGTTCTCCTGTGAGCCGAGATCAGGAGTGGAGACAGGGCAAAACCACCTGGGAGGAGGTATTGGTATCCCAACATCAGAGTGCATATACAGATTTGGTAGTTGGTTTATTTTTCCCCAAACGATCTTCTCCCTCTTCTGCATCAGCATCTCCTACCTGTGGCTTGAATAACGGTCAGGTTTTACTTTGCTTTGGCTACTGCACTGGATGCCGTTTTCAAGACCGGGAAAGGTTTTTGTTTTCACTTCCAGGCTGATAGAGCTGGGGGAAGGGGAAGAAAGGGACAAGAAGACAAATGGAGTCATGAGCTCAATAGCGAGGTCATTTGACTGGTTTTGTGTGCAAATGTTTTTTCCAAGTGTGTTCATAGTCTGTGATACAGCCAGAAAAAGAGCCTTATAAAAAGGTGCCCATTAACATGATGCAATACAGCTCCTGGTCTCGGGCTCATACCTCCAGACAATGACTCTAGCTGAGGTGCTTACGTGTGGTCATCCTAGGTGCCATGGACAGTAGGAAGAAAAAGGCACTTTCAGTGCTTCTAAGAGATGACTTAACAGGGAGAGTTTTTTTCTGTTGACAAGAGATGGAGCCCGGGCACCTAAGTTAGGTACCTCAGGTGAGGTCTTATGGTTAATATTGATCTAAGCCCTGAGGGTTGGCATGGTAAGGAGGGGAAAATCAGTCCTAGCAGAGGATAAGGGACTAGCTCTGAAGCAGGGCTGGGGGGAGAATGATGTGAAGGATGAACAGCAGTCACCCCCAGAGAGGTGGATAAAAAGGAAATGATAGCCTTTGTTCAATGAAGAAAGGACTGATAATTGCTAGATGAGTTTAATTTATGGAGTTGTGACTGTGTTAGGCCATCTCTTCACATCTCATTGCTCCTCATGTGTGTCTGGGACAAAAGGCCAATAATATTTCTCTAGTTTGATACCTGATGCAATATAGACCAAAGCACCTTACCTTGATTCCTGCATCATATCTATAATTTTGGGTTGAACCGCAACATATCTTGGTTATAGATAGAATAGCTGCTTAATGGACCATCAAAAAGTAATGAAAAATCACACCCTATGGCCTCCACTCATCTAAGCAAGAGAAACACTTTTCTAGTGCCAAGAATGCTCTGATTTATAGTTCTGGAACTTCTTCAGTGTAAATCAAATATATTCAGGTGATTTAGTGGAAATATTAACATCACACTCTTAATAAATTCTCTCTTGAAATTGTATTTCAGTAACATAGGAAAGTCTAAAGCTAGACTAAGTAATCTTGTATTACTACATGTTCAGTGTGTATATTACTGTATTTTTCACTTGAATGTGGGCTAAAATATATTTTTTATTGAGTCAGTCTAGAGCACAGAGTTAGGAGTAAACCAGCACATTATTTTGTTATAACTTTATTGTTACCTGTACATGATACTTTTACAATAGCTGAGCTGTGCCAAACATTCAGATCAGTGCTTCAGAGGACTTGTATCCTAAAGGCAAAACAGGCTCAATAAAGCACCACAAATCAACCACTGACAATAGTACAGTGCAGTGTATAATGCATTTCCAAAGTGTCTTATAAATATAAAAAGTGAAGTGCAAAGTAAGGAAGAATATTTGCCTTTAAGCTACTCTTCTACAGCTTGTAAATATAATCTCACAGGTTTCTTCATAAACCAACTTCTGGTGTTGTTCTGTTCATTTCCCATTAGTTATGCAAAGAACTTCATCTGGCTGCCCTGTACTAAGGGACCTCTCTTTATCTTCAGAGAACCAAAATAATGAGACCATTAAGGTAATGGAATCTGTTGTTCTTTATTCCTGTTTGATAGACTCTCACTTCATCCTCTCCTTCTAAGCAAAGGAAGGCACCATTCCTATCCTCAGATTTTTTCCTTGTGTATGAATATACACATACATAAAGCAAGGAAAAGACATCTGTTATCGTAAATAGGTATAGAGGCAAATGCTATTAATTCACAACTCAATTTTAAAACTCCCTTCTCTTCCTTTCCTCTGCACCCATTATTTCCATTTGTTCAGAGCACAAAGAGTCAGTTGAAATGAAGACACAGTGAAGCTGGATCATTTATTTGACTGCATACAGGCATTTTGCAGAACAATATACACTATATTCTTCTGAATCCCTGTCTTTCCTATGGTTCTTTTACGCAGAACTATATATAAGTGCTATAATGTATCAAGTAAATCATTGTTTGACATTGCTGAGTAGATTTAAAAACAGAGTTTACATGTAAACTGTGGAATCCGAGATGTGGGAGGACTGGTCTCATAGTTAAACAAGGAAAAAAACCTGCACATTTTTTCCAGTTGTTTAGTTTGGAAGCAATCTAGGGTATGAATGTAATCTCTCCAGCATAACATGATTAGCTAAATCAAAGGCCTTTCCAGTCTCTAAAATACTGAGGCCAATCAGATGGTTATTATGCACTGCCATTACGCATTTAGAAAACTGAAAAATAACTGATGGTAGATTTAAAAAAAATAAGTTGTCTTTCATTTATAAAACATGCATCTCAATAAATGTCATTAACAGCTTCTGGAACAGCTTTCCAGAAGCATGTTTATTATGTGCTGGATAAGGAATTAACTATCACCTGCAGTCTATCTAGGTTGAATTTACAGAGTTATTGTACTTTGGAGAAAGTGAAAGTAGAAGCAAAAAAAAATGGAAAAAGAAATTAATTTGGATGTGTCAATTTAAAAGTAAAGAAAAAAATCTAACAGCTCTGTAACTTTTATAGGGGCTTCTTTTATCTGGAGTTATACCCTTCAGTTCCTTTTTGCAATGAAGAAAATAAAATTCTTGGGGGAAAAAAATATTAAAATCTACAGCATTAAAGGAAAAATAATTTAAAATCTGCTAAGGGAATCTTGTTCTTTAAGCTTCCAATAGACAATGCTCATCAATAGCCATCATCCTGGAAATAACATTTGTGATAATGGAAGGAAACATGAGAAGCAGTTGGCGTATCACGAACTATGACTTTCTCCTCATGGAGATGCCTGTGCCTGTGACCAACATGCAGATTCAAATTGCTGCCTAAGTAGTTAATGCCATCTATGCATCCAGTTTCCACCATAGCAACATCTAAGCAGCCAGTTTGCTCCATGGCAACTGCTCTGAATTGTCACAGTAGCTTTCACCAGGACCAATCCTTAACAGACACAATGTCCTGATGTTTATTATCATTTCCCACTTAAGTCTGCAGGGCGAGGCGTGGAGACTGGGTATATATCACTTTCACTTACCTACCCTTTCCCTGATTCACACACTGCTGTCTTCTCTGCTGTATGCAAATTCCTGAACCAGAAAGAAATATTTATGTGGTTTGGAAGAAGTGGCTAGTGCTGCTTCAGCTGCTTTTCTGAATTAGATTAATCAGCAGGAATGATTAATACTATTACAAATTTAGTAGCTTGTTTTTCCACATGTAACCCTCTAAATATGTTATTTGGTTTACTGTAAAGAGGCAGTCTACTTAGAACAAATGCTATACTAAAATTAAGTAACATGTCTGATTTATATGAATCTATATCATCAACATTCATAAGTAATGATGTTACTCCACTCAGTTTCTACTCATTTTCCTAGGCCACCAGATCAGCACAATGAAAACAGACAAAAATATATAGTGAATTAATCCTCCTCTAGTGTCCCTTTATTTTAGGTTGAAGTTAAACACTTCAACAATTAAAACAAGAAACTTTGTAGGAAAAACAGTCCTTCTTTTCATATAATTACACTGTGTATCCAGATGGATGGACTGATGGCTTTTCATTCATCATAAACACATCTCAAAATATGGTATTCCATAGTAGCAGCTGGTCAAAATGTGGCCAAACTGTGACCATACCTTCAAAAGTATTTCAAATAGGGGCACAAAAAGCTCTTGTTTTTCATTTCCAATGCAATACCAAGTGGTAACACTTGTCTAAATACGCTGACTTACAGGTCCTTCAATTTTATTGCAACTTCAGAAGATCTTATGGAGATCATAATTTTAAAATTGCCTACCCCTTGAATATTAGAGTGGAAGAAGGATTGGCTTCACAGAGCAGGAGAACTGACCCGTTACAGTCTGTTCATGCTAACCGTCCTGCTGTTACCACTTCTGCTCTTCTAAAAATTGCTGCGTCGAGACCTACTTGTGTTGATGCCAACATAGAGTTCTGAGAGGGAGGTCAAAGACTATGTTCTGAGCATTTGTTTATATTTATAAAGAACATTTTTTCAATTAGCTCTCCTGGGCTTTGGGAACTTTTGACAGTCATAAAAAAATTTCCAACACGTAAAATAATAAATATTGCAAGCAGTCCCTCCTCCACTATGCCAACTGCACACAAATCAGGTATTGGTGTCCAGCAGAGCCAACATCAGATACAGAAAGTTAATAACTATCATGACCAGGGAACAGGGAACAAATGCTGATCCTAACAAAAAGGTGTTTAATCAAAACCTAGCATACATAGCTAACGCAGTAGCACTGCATGCAGTGGCATTTCATCTCAAATTATATGGAGCAGCTGCTTTAAATTGTCTGGCAGTATTAATTAATGATAAAGTTGTTCACTTCTATAGAAATAGATTTTACATTCACCAAAGAACAAGACTGCAATAAATAATACTTTTGAGGTAGGAATGAATCCCTAGGTCTAATGTTAACTTTTATTTCCACAGTCTGAAATAATTAAAAAAATAGTCTTACAGTCTACAGAGTTTTGTAGACTATAAGACTGTATGAATTAAATCTTATCATATGAATTAAATGAATTTGTATGAATTAAATCTTATTGACCGTAAGTTACAGGGGTCAAAAGTTATCTCTTTGATAATGATATGAATCTTTAGAAGTTACATTTTCTGACAAAACCATCCACTAGTCATCTGGGTCCCAATTGTCTCAGTTCAGCATTTAACTCGCTCACAAAGAGAGCAGTGCTATGCAGCGTTTTCCAAAGTAAATAAAAGTGAGATTTGCAATGTATTTATTTCTATTATAGATTGATCAGTTTCATATGTGCATTTGATAATTAGGGCTATGATCTATTAAAATTACCTGTTTTCTTTAAAGAGAGAATTGTGCTAGGTATTTCCAGATGCGATTAGGTACTTAAACTGAAAATCTCTTTCTGTTAACATCTGCCTGCTCTTTCTCCCCAGAACTGAAGAAAATGCCCTCTTTGGCTCTTGTTAGTTTTGTAAGCATTTCACAGAAATGCCCCCTCATTTATCTTTAATTTCAGCAACTTAATGCAATTAAAAATTTGTATGATTTCCTCAAGTAAATCTTTGTTTAGAATGCTTAAATGCGAAAGAACTTACATGTTTTATTCTTATATCCTTTCAGCACATAAGAGTAATAAGTCCATAAAGTGTTCAGTTTATTCACCTATTATTCAAAATTTGTGCTGCTACTTATATTATGCTTACTACCATAATAATTTCATAAGTGTAAAGTTATCCAGTTTCCGATTACCTAAAAATTGAACTGATTGCGACTAGTTTGAAAAATGAGGGAAGGAAAGATAATCTAGTTTTGATGTAATAAATCTGTCCTTATCATCTCTCAATAGAAACCCCCCGCTTTTTTTTTTTTTTTTTAGTCGATTTTCACTTGAAACGTCTGAAACAGCGGTCTTAGAATTTGATAGAACTGGACTAGGCCTTTTCCTACAAAAAGAGCATTACTGGTTGGTTACTCGCTAATGAATGTATCTATGGTAACTAAGTAACAAATTACTAATACTGTTGAGCTGTAAACTATTTGTTATTTCATTACCAGTTACAAAAATCTTTGTATCTAAACATCATATTGTAAAAGTATAAAATGATAACACATTCACTTTATTTATGGGATAATTGTGCTAGATTATCCCCAAGTACATTATAATATTCTGAGTGGGGAAGTATTTCCAATCTGTAATAAATATTGTTTTGCCTGAAACCCCACTAAAATAATGTCTGTCAATTACAATATATTTTAGTGAATTTTAAAGCATCTAAACACAAAATTGAGCAGTCATAATGGTTAATAATAGATTTGCACAAACTTGTTCTCAGCCTTGTTTCTTCAATTAATTTTAAATATTTAACTGTTGAAATGTTATGATGGAGACATGAATCTTCATTGTCAGCAAAACGTTAAACAACTCTCACAATTTAGAGCAAGGAACTTCTACTTCTTCAGCAGTTAATCTTGGAGGATCTGAAGGTATTTTCGGTTCTACTGCATATATGTTTGCATGGACAGTGATCATAAAGAAATGAAATGTTACTTTAAATCTGGAGAATCTACTCAGTTCCGTGGGAATTTTCACTTTATGTTTGTGGCTGCATATTTTTTATGGCACCTAGATGCTGGCTGTGATATATACTGACAAGATTTAAAGACCTAAAATGTAAGTTCCTCAGCTATCATGGAAAAATTCTTTGCTGTGAAGCCATTTTCCTTCTGTTTCTACTAATGCAATGCATCCCTTGACCACTAAAAAATAATTTAGTAGGAAAGAAATGCATAAAAAGTAGAAATGTTTGACTTATATATTTTTTTCCAATATCAGACACTGACGTGCATAATGCATTTTCTGAACCACTACTAATAAGGGTTACCTTTACCTTCTAAGAAAATACAGTTCTTATCCATCTTTTGTAGGCAAAATAGACTATATGCTTTCTCTGTTCAGTCTACTTATATTTACAAATTATGTAGGTATTAAAGAGAAATCTGTATAGATTTCCATAGTATAAAGGCCAAGAAATCATCTGTGTAACAAGGAAAACAGCTTTGTAAGTCCTCAAGGCAATGGATTCTTAATTATGCTAACTGTGATTCTGGATTGAGTTAATTAATTACACTTAAATGTTCATCATCACCCAACGTACAACATTTTTTCTCTACTCTGAAAAAAAGGTACTGAATTTCTGGCTGATGAAAGAGAAACCACATTCTCTCGCCCTCTTTCATAAGTTCAGTATAAGTCTTGAGGGTATTCATTTTCTGTTACTGAGTTCTGCAAAGAGTACACTGCATCTTGGTCACTCATAAAGAAGGAACCATTATTCTTTGAATTCAGAAGTATTCCCCTTTCTTTGAAGAAAGCATTGGTGGCAGCAATAAACATTCATTTTATTACACGGTGAGAATGTTATCTTCATTCCTAGGCAGGTTATGAAAAACACGTGGACTCCTACTTTCCTATTCACCATTGTGCAGCTATTTGCAGGCTGAATCAAAACTCACAAACATATTTATGCAGAGAAAATATCAGAAACAACAAATTAGATAGATAGATTGTGACCAATCACACAAGTAAATATCTTTATATAAACTATTCATCAAAATTTTTGAGAGCTGAGCATATCTGTTAAAATTGAATCATGTGCAAACAGCAGTGTCATATATTTTCTGCTGCGAATCCTTTGTCTAACTTCAGAAAAGAGGAAGAAACAGACTAAATGGTAACTGGAATAACTTTTTACAGGTATCAGATAAGAATACATCTGGAAAAGAAAATGCATTTCTTGTTTTGGTCCCACCATGTTAGCATGCACATGGAATTACTAAATGTAGATGGGTAAGAGCATCATAGGCATGATCAATTCCAGCTATCTGGAATTCATACAGTATGTTTATGCAGTATGTTTATGTTTACTCCACTCTCATGAGACCCCACCTGGAGTACTGCATCCAGTTCTGGGCTCACCAGTACAAGAAAGACATGGACCTGTTAGATTGGGTCCAGAGGAGGACCACAAAAATGGTCAGAGGGCTGGACGACCTCTCTCTCCTATGAAGAAAGGCTGAGAGAGTTGAGGTCGTTTAGCCTGAACAAGAGGAGGCTCTGGGGAGACCTTATTGCAACATTTCAATATACAAAGAGGTCTTACGAGAAAGATGGAGAGAGACATTTTTACCAAGGCCTGTAGTGACAGGACAAGGCACAATGGCTTTAAACCAAATTAGGGTAAATTTAGATTGGACATAAGGAAGAAATTTTTTATGATAAAGGTGATGAGACACTGGAACAGATTACCCAGAGAAGTTGGGGATGCCCAGTCACTGGAAGTATTCAGGGTCAGGTTGGACAGGGCTTTGAGCACCCTGATCTAGTTGAAGATGTCCCTGCTCATGGCAGGGGGGTTGGACTAGATGACCTTTGAAGATCCTTTCCAGCCCAAACCATTCTGTGATTCTATGATTCTATGCTGAGTAGCTGTAGCTGGATGTTATGCTGCAGCCTATACTACAAGGAGTACTAGTTATACTACAAGGAGTACTAGTAGCTTCATTGGGAGAAATGCAGGGAAAATGTAGTGTGTGTCACTGAGCAGGGCTCTCTGAAGGTAAACATATGGATATTAATATAAAAATGCTAAGCAGCTAAAATGCATCAGCAAAAGGAAGAAGAAAGCAAAGATGTTTACAAACTAAAAGTGCTCAGCACCACTGTAAATCTTATTTAGAAGTCTAGTTTTAGTCTATCCTTTTTCAACCATCCATTTTTGTTCAGAATTTTTCAAGATCAAGAGGAAAAGAAGGAATATAAAGAGGAAGTTGCCCAGACTGAAGGAAAAAATCTAGCTAGGATTTGTTATAATCAACTAATTATGTGATACCATGGAGAAACTCTAGTCATGGGCTGGGACTATTTTTGTTAATTTCCGTACTAAGAACAACAGTGAAATGTCACTTCCGCCAACTGGCTGCCATGAGCAAGACAGAGCTGGAACTGACGAGAAGCTTATTTTGAAGCAATTTGTATTCCTGGCATCCTCTGCAGGAAAAGATCTTTTTCTTACAGATAAGTTATGTATAATTTCTGGTATTTTCATGGGGAAACAATGAATGATTGAACCTAAATTTTGTGGCTGGTCTGATACACCTTGGGGGAAGGAGCAGTGCCAGAGGTAAGCTGCCATCAGTGTTTCAGAAAGATGAGGATTGCATTTTCCAGTGTAATTCCCGAGTATTAGCTACATCACCAAAGAAATGCTGAAAACTCTGTACCTGGTACAGCTGTGGGTAGTAGTAACACATGGTTATTACCATAATAAAAAGTTATCTATGGATGGCTTTGCTCTTTGCAAGAAGGAGTTGTTCAGGTGTTAAAAGAAGTTTTTTCAAAGTTAGATGGATTAACGTCTCAGTCGTTGATACTGTAATCTCCTGCTGTGGATGTCTATCATTTTTAAGGGATGAAAGAATGTTAAGTCTGCTGCAGAGATGCTTTCTCTTTCTGACATGAGTGTGAGAGATACATGACATTTATTATCAGTCAGCTAAAGAGGAAGATCTTTGAAAGCGCAGATGAAGTCAGATGATAATTCTAAATATCTCTCTGAATGACTTTCAGATGAAGTTACAAGAAAGTTATTTTTGTCTCCATTATGACATAGATGTAAGGTGAGATTACTTCTGAGATGGTTGCAATGATTTCTAGCCATATAGATGAAGATAGTTCTGAGTTCTTTACATTTTTCAGATGTATAATTGTCATAAGATGCCCCTCATATTCTATTTAAAGCTCTGAAAACTTTTTGGGAAAAGTTAGGAGGGAAGAATGACTTTGTTTATGGTGAGCTTTCCTTATCAAAATGGTCTGGTCTTCAGCAGCTGGATGAATAGAAGAAAGGTTTCAAAGCTCCTTTAAAGTTTGCACAGCACTGCTTACTGTCAGCTCAGATGGGGCTAGGTGTTCCAGCAGAACAAGAAAAAAGTGTTGCCGTAACATGCTGAATTATTTTGTTTTCTTTCCATTAGCTTTTTTTTTACTTCCTCTTGCAAGCAAGTTCCTTACTCCTCCAAAACTTGTTCTAAGAAATCTTTTTCAGGATTAAGTTCTCCTATAAGAATGCCTGTCTTCATTGAGACTGAAGAATCTGCCTGCTTACACAAAGGCTAACCGATTCTGTGTTTTCCACGTACTTGCCCAAATCTTTCACACACAGATATATACAAGCCATGTCCTGAAAAACAGACCTGTCAGATGACTGACTTTTTCATAATACTCTGGTTTAAACTATCTGTTGCTTGTCTTGTGTCTCTTAGGCACTTCTCATACAAAGTAATATGCAGAAATTCTCAAGGTGTCCTTGGATGAGGGAGTGGCAGAGCCCTAGCAGTACTGTGATAAGGAAATGGCTAATCAGCTATGGGCAGAACATATTGATAAGAAGCACACCACTGCTTCTGTAAGCTTAGCTATTATTTCTACATGTCACCCAGTAGTGTCATACAGACACGACATGTGTCGTGTCTACATGACGTACCAAACCACTAGGATCAAACTTGGGCATCATTAACATGGTTCTGCATTGAATCACAGAGTACCCTCCTCCTACCCAGTTGGCAGGATCTTCACCCCTTCACATGGAAGCCATGCCAAATGTTTCGCTAAATTGAATGGTATAAAATGCATCTCTTGAATTTCACTTACTGACCTTCATATTTATGCCCCTAAAAATGCCGTGAACCTCAGCTATGCTACCTGTCCAAGTCTGTCTAAATTCATGTCTGCTATCTACAGTCAGTGTGCTTATTCAGGTGTTCCCTCATCAGCTGTCTCAGAATAGTTTTCCATCTTTGCAGTTCTGTAACTTGTCTTTTTTTGAAAACAAACAAACAAACAAAACCTATTAAAATTTCCACTCATCAGTTACCAGGAACATCTTGAAAACTTTGTAAACTCTAAGTTAACCTTCTTTTTTTTTTTGTTAATAAGAAAGATTCACTGATTTTCTGTTCACTTTCCTTAAAATTAGCGGATGTATAAAAAAAGCTAAATCTTGGCTATTTCTTCAAATGCAACTGACTTTTTCATATTTCAGTTCCTGTTGAAATGGTAATTTCTGAGAGAGGGATCATTTCTGGATTGAGTCACAGCTGGGGCTTTTTGTTTTTAAACAAAAATTAAAATGTGAACTAAAGCAAGCCATTTCCCAGGCAGTACTGAATACTAACTGGAGTAGGGATGGATGTGTGAATATATTTATGCATAGGTACTCCAAGTTTTTGTCAGTACAAGCTGCCAAGACTTATAATAAATCCTGGGAAAAACCTATTAAAATGATGAGGTCATTTTTTGCCCTAGTTTTATTCTCCAATTCGTTTATGCATTTCTCACACGTTTGTGAATATTTCTCAAGTCAGTGTGCTGATTTTTTTTTTTTTTTGGTTTTAGTTATTAATTAGTGTGCTTTGGGTCAGTATGTTTCAAATGTAACTCTGATATGGTCCAAAAGCAAAACTGAAATATTTTGCTTTTCAAAGTTTTGATTAATTTATAGTATATTTTTATTATACGCTTTGTGCTAGTCTACTTTATCATTTCCTTTCATTCAAGATTAAAAACACAAGCCCGTATGTGATGAAAAGGAAAAACAATGCCTCATTGACATTTGAGAAGGTTCTTTTCAACTGTTTTCATCTGAGTGGATGATAAAAATATGTGAATTATAGGAGGACCAGTAGGGAGTTGATGACAGGACTCTGAGACTGAAAGTTTGCCTGCTTTTTCAACCATATCAGATGGTTTAATAAAAGATATTACCTCTTCCTACCAACCGTACCTCCCTAGAGTTAAAATTATATAGAATTTTCTATTTTAACATTCTCTTGGCACTCATTTATTGGGTGTTCCTGTGAGCTTGCTTTCACCAAAAGTTATGCCAATTACTGTACTCAGAGTACCCCAGGCAGCCTTGCTTGGCTGGGATTAAAATACTCGCTCTGCAGCGGGAAGCTCTAGGCATATTCAAGCATATATGTGAGTACATACATGCTGTTCCAGTGCTCATGCAGCCCTGGAAACCCATTGCAGCTGTAAGTTTCTCGGCCTCCTGCAGGCATATTTTTTGATTTCTTCAAAAAAAAAAAAAAGTTCCTTCCTTTGCCCTTCTGCCCCTTCTAAACTGCTATGCCTTTCTGCCTCTTTTGGGTACATGAGTTGTTGGCTTAGCAGCTTCTTGTAAAACCTTGGTTTTACTTTGTCTGAAGCCTAATCTCAGTAGCAAGTCCAAGATTTACCTGTGAATACTAATGTCTGAAATGTTGACATTGATGTATCTGTCTTTTTGGACACAGGAGACATCTGCTGTGGATAAGATATGTTTTATAAGGCCTTTTTCCTTACTTGATAATTGCTGTGTAAAGACTGCTGCAAGACAGCACCTAAAAGGGATGAATATTGGAATTCATGGACTCATGTCCATGAAATAGAAGCTAACTTTGAATGCAGGTGCTTGAAGAGGAAAGAAGAATGGCATATGAGAGGACAGAGAAAAGAAAAATCAAGATGAAAAATGTCATTTCTGAATCTAACATAATTTGCAAATTGAATCCTGAAGACATGCAGTTTTATTAGCTTCTATGAAACCTGGCAGACCAGTATGAATATCAGAGTATGCAGACATAGAGGTTAACATTGCTGCAGAACTTTCTGTGTTGTCTGGCTAACCCAGGTTCTTTTTGAATAGTTCACAGGAAAAATAGGTAGCCTACACTTTCCTGGGTTAACCATAACAGAGTTCTTTCTGACCTCTAGTCTATGTGGTAAGATTTACTTTTTCCAGGCTCAGTGACCCTTGTAAAGACCTCAGAAATTGACAGTTAACAAATGTATTTAACTATTGCATTAGACCACATGAACTATGTGGTGCATAGATTGATTAACGGTACACACAGTACTTACGGAGAAGGTGGCTTCAGAGCAGTCTTATTGAGGGCATTAACACTTCTCAGGGTCTAGGAACCCCAACAGCACTCAGGGGTTGCACCCTCATCTCCACAGAAGTGAGTTTTGTAATCTTAATAATACTCATATTTACACTCTCATGCCTCTGAGGCTTAACCCACAGGGGTGAGAGTTGGAAATTGTGGGGGCATAAATATTTTGAAGCTCCAACTGTTAAGCAAGGATACTGGATATTGAGAGGCTGGCTTCCCTTCTGCAAAGTACCCCAGGCTGAGTTCAGCCAATACATTGCAATCCCACCTTAGCTGCAAAAGTAGCAGTGAAAGAGTGAAGAATGTAAATATTCATTGGCCACTGCTATAGCTCAGTGAAGGATATTTCATGGTATTTCCATAACTGAATTTTGAATTTGCATATGTAATAAATAGGAACTTTTTTTTTCTATTTCAAAGTATTTTAGGTGAACTAGAAATCCTGACATTGGGTTAGTTTTGCCCCAGATTTTTCCTTTTTGGTGTAAACTCTTCTTTGCTTAATCTTTTGCTGAAGTGAACTACTAACTGGGGGAAAAACAAAAAAAAAAGGTAACTCTTCCTCACATTCATTTATCGTGAAAAACAGTCTTCACATTTGCAGCTTGTGTTAAAACTGTTGCAATGATTTTAAATACATGGATACATACTATGATTTTTAAACTATTGGTTGGTTGGTGGGTTGATTAAAGTTGATTTGAAATAGGAGTGGTTTCTGTTGCAAAGATTTCACAAAATGCTTTTGAATCATGACGTTTCTTTTGAAAGGAAACATTTTATATGAAAGGTTTCCTCAGCTCTAGAACGTCTTCTGTCCATCAACTAGTTGCGTGCTTTTGCTCTTCATTATTGTTTGTATTTATGTGTTAAGAAGTTTAAGCCACATTTTACAATGTCTTGTTCAAGCTTAACACAGAAATAAGCTCTGTTGTGATCGCTGCAGTACTCTGGCCATGGGAGCTGAAGTTGATTTGTAGAAAATGTTCTTTAAACCATTCTCATGAAAAAGAGTATATAGCATAAACCAAAAAATGTGATAGCAAATATTGGTTGGAGTATTCAGCCCATGTAAAATTATAAACGTATTTTATTTACTGTTTCATCTCTGAATTGTTTCCGTGGAAGACTGTGTTGTTGACTGGGGGGAAAAAAAAAGCAAGGTATGTTGGAATTAAAAAAAAAAAAAGTAACTAATTTTTCTTTTCTTTAACTATGAAAAAAAAGTCCAACCCTCTTCTCCCTTCCTTCCAGTTCCCAATATTTAATGGCAACTTCATTTCCTTTTCCTGCCTTGATCCTGGAGACTTTTTTTTGTAAAGCAGTGCTCGGGGTACTGGAAGTCCAAGAGATTAACTGCTTTATAGACATTTCCATTCCTGACTTCCAAGGTGGTTGTGTTACACTGACCAGGACCAGTTCAGCAATGATCACAGAGATATTCCAGTAATCAGTAATACAGCTGTTTTCCTGCATCTGCCCAGTTCAGTGTGAACACTATTATAATTAACCCTCAAGGCAAGAATAGACCTTTCTTAACTTCAGGCATCTAACCTGCAGGATTAAAAATTAAGAATCCATAATCACAGTTACCCAAATTTTCCTTGCAGTTAATGGAAATAGACTAGCACCTTCTCTGAATGATGAATATTTTACTGCAATGACTATGGCAAGTCTCTGGAGTGATTAATTTATTTATTTAAGTAATTTAGCTAGGTACATAAAGCACAGTGGAATAATCTGGGAGCAAGTGAATAAAGATAAGCTTGTTGCAAATCATGTACTGGAAAATTAATTTAAAACTAAAATAACTCATTTCCAGAAGAAAACAAAGAATGAAGCCTTTCCTAACAAGGCCATGCACTTATGTACAAAAGTAAAGTTCTAGGAATAAAAAGTATGAAAATACATTTGTATATGAGAAAATGTTGACTGGATGATGTTATTGAATAACATACAGTATCTTATAACAGGAAGGGGAGACATAAAGCTGTACTGTCTTCTGAATACTTAAATAAATATTATTTAATTAGATTATAATTTTTACAGAGAATCCTGTTTGTTTAAGAACAATTAAAACGTGTTTAAATGTACTTACAAAAGGTAAGTCTGCAATTGTTTAAGTATTTTATGGTGTCACTAGATGGAGAGTGGAACCCATGCCTCTCCTTCCATGAGGTAACCATTCAATGACTACACTGAGAGGCTTCCTCAAACTTTCTAGAGCAGTAAATATTCACTTGTCCTATGCAAGCAGAGGAGCTGTAGCAGCAAGGACTGAGGAAGCCATGACCAAAATACTTCATGTTAAACACATGTGGTTGTGCCTCTGGGACCCAATGAACCAGGTAACTGAAAAGTCCCCTCATCAGAATTGCCCTATAGATATTCTTTTTCTCAAAGCTGGAGGTCTTGGGAACAGCCATATCTTACAAATTAACAACCTCTCTCTTCTTTGTGGCACTTTAAGCACACACCATTACCTCGCCCTTAATTCTTTGTAGTGCAATTTAGAAGTCCTATAAAATATTGGAAGAAAGAAGATGAAAAAAATCATTAAATAAATGTGATACATATATCTTAGAGGGCATGACCTGCATGAATTTATAGAATATACACCTTGCTTATGGAAATTACTTACTTTTTTGGAGCTTTTATAGTCATTATACCTACTTAAGAGGAAATTTGAGTTTTATGGTATGAATTTAGAGGGATTTTGAAAGAGGTTTTGTGTTATTTGAGGTTCTATCTTGTGATTTAAGATGTGTATATCTGCATATTTGCTGTGGTTTATTTCATAGAGCAGTAGTGACACTATTTTGTTTTAGATTGTTCTTGTGATAAATACCATAGTTACCAAATATTAAGAAAACATATGCTAGGGAATGCAAATGCTCAGTACAGTATAGGCAATAATTTGTCCTGGAGCGTGGGACTGAAGACTGTGCTACTGAGAGCTTGGTAATAGGATCAGGAGCTCTTCACCTCAAGGTCATCCTTTCCAATCTAACCCCAGGCCAAAAGTAACTGTAAATTGTTTCCATCTGTTATGGTTACTCATTCCTTGATAGTCTCATTACAAAGCAGAACTGACCGCATTATACATTTTCCACAATAAACAACATTAATGGACATCCCTGTTGTCAGCATCAGCCAAAATCTGACTGGCAAATTGAGGAGGTGGTCTGCAGAGTAGAGTAGCCTTTTATCCCAAGGCATACCTTTAGAATAAAACTGAAGCACATTAGGATATGAAGCCCATTGTGCGATTACACCAAGTAACCTATGACATACAGATTCAATTAGTAAGTAAAAGCATTCAGGCTCCACGTCTTTAACTGCAGTATTTTTTAACTTGCTGTAGAATCCAATGAAAAAAACCAACCACATAATTCAGTGATTGAAAGTCATGCAATATGATTAGCAGATTATTTCTGACTGTTCTTACTACATGGTCAACAGAGTAATGCAAAGGCTGTACTGTTCAGTGTCCACAGTATTTTCAGACTGTAAAACATGGTGACAAAATAAATCTGAATAAAATCCACTACACTATATTGAAAGCCATAATTTCCAAAGAATGCATTTTTTCCCTAAATAATTTAAAGTAATATGAGAAAATCAATATTTAATCTTTCCAGTACTATTATACGCTGGGGGAAGAACTGGATATATAGTTCAGGCTGATAAAATGTTAGAACGAATATACACACAGTACAGTTTGCTACAGGATCTTGAATAGTTGCATGTGAATTACAAGGAAATGAGGAAGTAGCCCTTATGCTGGAAAGTTAGGGGGTTTTGGACTATTTTCTTAGGAGGGTAGGGTATTCTGGTAGCAACACAGAGAAGATGCCATTCATCTAGGAACAGATAAACCATGTTGTGGAGAGTATATCAAGCTGCATCAATGACTTCCTTAAGAAATTCAGAGTGGAAGTCAGAGCCAGACTCTCACATGGTTTAAATCAAATTAAAATCAAATCTGTTGGCTTCCCCTGAGTTATACTGGTTTGCTTGAGCTGAGTATCTGTCCACATGTAAAGCTAGATCCTTATAAAGAACACAGAAAGGGAGAAAATGAAGGAGACAATGAACTACTATAATGTTTGTAAACATTCAGAGGGTTAGCTGTGGGTGTGGGGTGGTTAAAAATCACAGTAAACAATAAAACCATAGCTCTTAGATTGGTTTTCTAAATCTGTCAGGTCATCTGAAGGCTGAACATGTAATTAGTTTTTATAAAGTTCCCTACCAATGTTTCCAGCCATATGTTAATTTGTAAAATGAAAGTGTGAAGTTTCATCAAGGTGATTCCCAAGGCCTATGGTTAACAAGAGTCTTCACAATAGCAACTCACAGAGCAGTTGGTAATTGCTGCATTTTTTGGAGTCGCAAGGATAAAGTTACCAAGACTGCATTGGAAGCAGCCAGGTGCTACGGCTGAACCTGTCTGATATCTTGCTCTAATGGGACATCTTTAGGAAATCCTGTTGTCTGAACGTTCACAAGTGCTTCTTAAAAGGCTATGTGAGAATTAGGAGATTCATTAAGCAAGTCCTTTCATTTTACCATTTAAAGAAACAGAGTACAGTACAGTAATTATACATAAAAGAAGCAGAATTGTGAGTGCCCTGATGTCATTTCAATCAGTCCATTGACAGAAATATCTTGCAGAGTTGATGCTTGTGAATTCAGATTCCCAGTGCCAAATAATTTTTATCCATGACAACATTTTTTTTTAGCATGCCAGGTAGAATGGAATTGAAAGACATTTTTTATTTTTTGGTAGACAAAATAGTAAAGTGACTTATAAAAATGGGTACTATGTGTACTGTTTCCATAGGTTGGTACAGAGATACCTTTGCCTTCCAGTAATGTTGGATTGCATAAAAACACACCAGTACCAATGGCAGAATATCTTGCGTGAACATTGACTCTTCACCTGAAAAGTTAGAGCCGCTCAGGATTGTGCATACATGATAATGGAGTCTTTTCCTTCTTTGCCACAAGCACACCTATTATCCTGTCACAGTAAACAGACATAGCCCAAGCTAAATCCTTTCATCTTACAAAGGAATCACAGCAGATGGGCTGGGACAGGAAGGCACATCAGTGTCCTTGTAGCCTTCATTCCCCTTTGGCCTAACATTTGACAGTGCATATGCTTTTGACCTGTGATAGGGGAATGGCCATATAACAGCAGAACATTTTTATCCGTGTCATGGCAGAACCTTTCATGGGGCTGGAGTACTTGTGCACCATGTAAAATGCAAGTGCAGCTAGTTAGAATGGAATGAATATCTTCTATGTGCTACTTCTTAAAGGACTGTGAAATGTTTTTACGTAGAAACTAGTAAACTTCAGAAGACTACTTTCAGACAGGATATTTTGGAAACTATTAGACACACACTGCAAAAAGGAAAAATGAGTTCTGAATATTGTAGTGGAAGAAACCCAACTCCTCACTTTGCTAATTATTTTACATAGCTTCATTACTCTGAGTGCAGAACTCCCTATAAAAATGATAATTAATATTGTATGAGGGTCTGAAAATTTTTTTCTAAAAATATTTTTTTTGTAGCTTTCCTTCCCAGTTGGCCTCAGCCTACAATTGTACACTGGCAGAGGGTAGAACTACCAAACATTGCATAGATTCTGTGTGTAACTGCTATGACTGTAGGTCTAGCAGAGACTCCCAGAGACAACATGCTGATTTGAGAGGACACACTCATTGCTTCTAGTATCTCTCATATTTTCTGTTACATTCAGAGCAAATCACTGCTGATGAAGTGTCTTTCTTTAACTGAAGGTGGTTTGTAATGTTCAAGTGAAAAAAAACACTAAAGTGCAGAGGAGATCATGGTTTTGTAGGTAATTTTATAACTTTGGGTAGCAAAAATCTTGAATTCTACCTCCAAGACAACACATTTTTATTTTGCTCTAAACAAGCTTTTCTCCCATTTTTAATTTCTAGGAATGTTGTTGATGCTATGATCCTTTGAAGGAGGGAATTTTAGAAAACCAGTACTTTTGTAAAAAGGAAGGAAGAACTGAGTCACCACTGACTTTGTCTTCGTGCTGCTGTTCTGGCTACTCAGTCACAGTACATCTGTGCATAGCTAATTCATGTAACCAGGCAAGACATTTATAATTTGCTGTAATTTGTTATGATACAGGCATCAAGTAGGAGTCTGCAAGTGGAAAACAAGTAAGCTTTCTTACCATGCTGAACTTCCCTGCAGAAACACATTCCAGGGCATTAGCTCTGCCTGCACCTGCACTTAATTGTTGGAGTGTACCAATGTCCACTCTGTATCTCCTTTTTTTTGTGGAAATAGTGTGTGGTAGTGGTAGCTAAAGGGGTCTCACTCTTTTGTGGAACTGAGATGTGGCTGGGACTTACACCAAGAACAAGGAGTCAGGAAGTGCTTCCTTGGGTTAGCTGTAACCTATTTGTGCAACTGAGGGAAAAGAGAAAATATTCAGTCTCAGGAGAAGGAATGATTATATATAAGGGGATTTATGGCTACTGAGTGCTTTAAAACAGATCGCTTCCTCAAACTGCTACTCCACAGACAGGGTGTTACCCTCACCTTCTCTGCCTATTCTATCAGGACAGTATGGCCAGAACAGTCCTTGGCTTTTCCTGAGAGCAGGATATGCTTCGTTAGCCCTCACTGAGTTTAGAAAGCAAGCACTTTCTCTCCTCTGCACCTGTCCTCATAAATAAACCCCCTGCAGTACTTAGATCTAGGTAAATGTATGTTCTATGTATAGCTATGCAATAACTAAAGGACAAATGTTCTTCCATTTTTATTTCTACAACTTTAATGAAAGGAGTAGGGTTGTGTTATACAGCTGCAAGTGAGGAAGGAATGCTGTCACCGCGGAACCACAGAATTGCAGCTAGGAAGCATTTATCTTATCAAGCAGCGCTTGACTACAGGATAGTTTGAATCATCTTGGGTACATGGAAGAGTGACAAAGATATAATTCTTGACCTTTTTTTTCTTAAGCCAGGTCTGCTCATCAGTTAAAAATAATATAACTCCTCTCTCTTCTGTCCTCAGTCATAACTTTATATCCAGGAATGACCTCTAATATGCTGTCTTGAAAGACATTGGAAATAATAAGTGTGTGAGGTAAAACAATAAAAAGTTCTGTAGGTTATGAGCCAGGGAGAGTATAGAATCAAATTTCCTAATGCCTATTTCTACTCATTCTAACTTAACCAACCTTAACTCTCAGTTAATAAGACTCATCATATTTTGAAGACAATCCTAGAGTTTCAGGATTAGTTTATTGTAAAATTTTTCAATATTAAGATATTAATAATGTAATATTAATAAGTGTAAAATGCTCTGAAGTTTATTTGAAAAAAAAATCACAGGGAATCATAATTCACTGTTTACATAAATAAACAGGTTTCTTTAAGAAAATGTAATCACCTATCAGAATACACATAGGTGCAGGAGGCAAGCAGTGGTCAGCAGTGTGCCATCCCGCCTTCCACAGGAACAGAGCCATGTCTGTATTTCATACTTCTAAAACACATGCTGTTACCAGCTGAAGCAGCCTGGATGCATGCTGGAGTTTGCCTTCTGAATGCTCTGATGCGCTGTGAGAACCTCACAGGGGATGCAGGGAGAATTAGTCTCGCTCGTGTTTTTGTTCGCAAAGCTGAGGAGATGCAGCTGACACACAGCTGAAATTACAGCAGATCTGTGGTTGACCTATGGGCAGATGTAATGTGTACCTCTGAAGATATGCCAGGCCCAGCTCTGCACTGGTGTTTGCTCTGTGCAACATTCAATTTTCAGTGGGGTCATGCAGGGCACGTAGTAACAGTTAGCTTGACCCTTCCAGTTTTCATTTGAAGGATTCTTAAACCAAGAGGACATGGGATTTTGTGTGTGTGTGTGTGTGCTTGTTTTTATACTTTTATACTTGTGCCACAGCATTGAATTCCAGAAGTGCATATGAACCTGTTAAAATATTCAGTGCTATCTGACGTTTACCAAAAGTTCATTGTCAATATAAGTAGGTCCAAGCACAGCATGGAAGGCAAGCACCTGTCTTATTTCAACACTTAACCTAATGGTAAAAAGGGCAAGAAGGTGTCTCATTCATGTCCTCCTTTCTGTAGAAAGCTTGGTCATCTTATACAGCTTGGGGCAAACCTCAGAGCAGGACAGGCCCGGAAAGCTAAAACCAGCAGTAAATAAACTATGTGGTTAGTATGACAATGTGTATTCTGGGTTAGAAACCTTGCCCCAGACTTAGGATAGGTGTGTGATGTTGATAAACATCCTGCCAGTAGGTTCAAAGGGACTTGAATTAGACCCTACAGAATGAAGAATGTGTCCCAACTGGGAACTGTAGTCAGAGGAATATATACATATCCTGCCTCATTTTTAATAAAATGTTTAGTAGTCTTGCATCTACATATGACATAACTCGGTATAATCCCATGAATATCACTTTGGTGCTATAACATAATACATTCAGGTACATAGTCTGTTAGGCTGAGTCACAAAAGCTATGCTTAAGCCACAGATTAAATGATGCCAGGAAATGTTTCCAGGCACTGGAAGCCTTTCACACACACTGTTGCATTGTTAGAATATTCTCTGCCACACTTTTGTTTTGTGTTACTAGTGCCACCACGAACAATTCCCAGTCATATTTTTTGAGTTATCCCAATGGATCACCCGGAACAGACAATTTACATATGGTCACCTTTTTTGAAGACTAAGAGAGCTTGATGGTATGAATGAAGCCAAACTATGCTGACTGGTCTCAGGGCCAGAGGATGCTGGCAGTATATAATTACTAATGTACTTGCAGCCAGCTTTTCCAATGGAACATTTACTGTTAAAAGTGGAGTTTTGTTGAAACTAACATATTTTCAGTTTCATTGAGAAGACATTTCCCGTTCCGAGTAAAGTCCACCTGGAGCTGAATCTGGCAAAGGATGTCAAGGACCTTCTACAGGTACATCACTGGCAAAAAAAGGAAGACTAGCGTAAATGCAGGCCTTCTGCTGAATGGGGAAAGAACCTGGTTACAAACAACAAGGAAAGGTCAAAGTACTCAATCCCTTCATTGTTTCAGTCTTTACAGTGTAAGATTTGCCTTCAGCAATCTCAGGTCCCTGAGACCTGTGGCAATGTCTCGGGCTATGAAGGCTTATCCTTGGTGCAGTTTAGGGATCATTTGGACAAACTGGACATGCTCAAGTCCATTGGACAACGGGATGCACCTACAAGTGCTGAGGGAGCTGGCCAGTGTCATTCAGAGGCCACTCTTTGTTATCTTTGAAAGCTCATGGTGATCAGAGGAGGTCCCTGAGGACTGGAAGAAAACAAATGCCACTCTATTTTCAGGAAGGGCAAGAAGGAGGATCCAGGGAACTACAGCCTAGTCAGTCCCACCTTGTGAAGCTGATGGAACAACTAATCTGGAAACAATTTCCAAATATATGGACAGCAAGAAGGTGATTGGGAGTAGTCAGCATGGATTTATGAAGGGGAAATCATGCCTGTCCAAAGTGATAGCCTTCCATGATGAGATGACTGGCTCAGTGGATGAGGGGAGAGCAGTGAATCTTGTTTGTCTTGACTTTAGCAAGGTTTTTGACACTATCATAATCTCCTCACAGAAAAGTTGATGAAGTATGGGCTAGAAAAGTGGAAAGTAAAGTGATTAAAAAATGGGCTGAATTGTTGGGCTTAAAGGGTTATGATCAGTGGTATGGAGTCCAGCTGGATGCCAGGCACTAGTGGTGCACCCCAGAGGTTGATACTGGTGCCAGTACTCTTAATATCTTCTTTATTGACCTGGACAATAGGGCAGAGAGCACCCTCAGCAATTTTGCAGATGAAACAAAAGTGAGAGAAATGGCTCATGTACCAGATGATTGTGCTGCCATGCAGAGGGACCTCAACAGGCTGGAGAAATGGGCTGACAGGAACATCATGATGTTCAACAAAAGCAAATGTCAAGTCCTGCCCCACAGAGAAATAACCCCATGCACAAGAACACACTGGGGGCCAACTGGCTGAAAGACAGTTTGGCAAAGAATGACTTGAAGGTCCTGGTCATCAAAAATTTGAACATGAGCCAGGAATGTGCCATCATGGCAAAGAGAGTTAACAGCCTCCTGGGCTGCTTCAGGCAGAGTGTTGCCAGCAGGTAAAAGGAAGTGATCCTTCCCCTCTACTCAGCCTTGGTGAGACACACTTGGAGATTTGGGTCTAGTTCTGGGCTTCCCAGTGCAAGAGAGACAAGGACATACCAGCTCCAGCCCAGCAAAGGGCTATGAAGCATACAAAGGGACTTGAGCATCTGCCATATGAGGAGAGGCTGAGAGAGCTGGGGCTGTTCAACCTAGAGAACAGGAGGGTCAAGGGCATCTTATCAGTGTGTATAATATCTGATGAGGGGAGTAAAGAAGATGGAGCCAGACTGGCTCAGATGTGCCCTGTGACAGAACAAGAGAAAATGGGCACAAACTGAAATACAGAAAATTCCATTTAAATATAACAAAACAAAAATCCTGCAAGGTAGGTAAAATACTGGAACATATTGCCCAGAGAAGTTGTGTAGTTTCAGTCCTTGGAAATATTCAAAACCTGATTGGGTATGGCCCTGGGCAACCTGCTCTGAGCAAGGGAGTTGGTCTTGATGATCTTTGGAGGTGCCTTCCAATCTCAACCATTCTATATGATTCCATATGGTGAAGAGAGAAGCATCAACTTGCTTCTTTTCCTTCTGCCTTCAGGATGATTTCAGGCACAGGTGCTGGAGTGTAAAGAGCATGTACAGCAGACTGCAGTCTATGCTGCTCTTGGCTGTCTTATCTACCATTGTTATGGGGCTGCTCAATAATTAAATGAAGGTGAGAGACAAGACAAAGTGAAGGGAATGGGGATTCAGTTTCTGAGCAAAGGTATGTGTGGAAGCCATTTTTTGATGAGATGGGCAAATATGGTCAAGACACAAACTGTGGAAGTGAATATAGTATTGAAAAAAGAAGTCTGCGTTGCAACACCCCATTGTTTCAGTACAGCTGCCAGAAGAAGCTCCTGAGCAGGATAGCGAGGTATTCTTGTTCAGGAAATAGTTTTGAAGGTGTTTCCTCATATAAAATTCTCATGGCTATTAAGGAAGGTAAGGAATACAATAGCCATCCATTAAGTTGAGGTGCATCAGAAACATAAAAGCAAATTTAGCAGCCACATACCCAAATTCTCTGTTTCTTAAAAGTGGAAAGACATGAAAGGTCTCCTCCACCTCAGCAGAGCTCTTTGACTTCAGAGTGTTCCGTGCCTCATGTCAATCACATACTTGGTGCAGGAATCAACTCTAGAGGAAATAAATTCCCCAGAAAGAGCAACTTTTAAATGTTGTAGAGATTCTTTTGTATCTAGTAATACAAAGGGAAACCTTAGTTCTGGTGAAGCAAGACAAAAAGATCTAAGAAATGAGTACCTGAGGAATAACATCAGAAGATAATAACCTGAAGAAGTTTTATGTCAGTAATGTGTCTCCCTAGAGATGACCAAGGCGGATATCCATAGCCAGTGATGGTTGATGCTTCAATCAGGACCTCTCACAGTGAAAACATTTTCCTAAAATACCACAGCAGGCATGTGTAGTTCCAGTTATTGAAATTGTAGAGATTCACATGCAAAATCTATAAGTCATCTGCCAGCTACCTGAGAAATCACTGTCAATTTTTCTTCTTACAGTAGGAAAAATTTATCAGGGAATGCTTTAGATGCAGTAAGTGGTCCTTGATGTAGCATCTAATTCTATATTTCAGTTTTTTATTAAGCCTATGACAACTTTCTTCTAGAGTTAAAATAGACATAACACATACTCTTCAATGGGTTTGTTAACATTTTGCAGCCTCCCATTAATATTTCTATGTAAGGTTCAAGGTATAAAGTCCAAGGTGATTTAAAAGGTACTTCTGAACTTTTCTAGATTAATAATACAACTGCATCTCCCTGTTTACTGTTTGTATTTTCCAGATTTGTTACTGTGGATATTTCAGACAGCCGTTATTTGTCTGTGGTGTTTCTGAACTTCCTAATGCTGAGTGTTGCAGGATTTGAGGGCCTGTATAAGTGGGGTTTAGTACACAGCAGCCCCAAGATGCAAACCCTTCAGAGTGAAGGAATGCATGCTTTGTGTTTCAGAAGCGTGAGTACAGAAGATATTGAGAAACGGCATGTTGGAAAGTGATCAGCTCATAGGCAGTTTTTTGGACATGGCATACTGAGAAAAGTTTAGTTTCCTTTCACAGGATTCTGCCTCCTGTGCTCAAGAGAATAGCTGGAGGATATGGGGATGTCCTGAATAGGACGAACATTTTGAGTGGCAAGGCCTTTTCACCTTTCAGGGAAGGACAGATCTCATCCTTTAATGATAATAATTGTGAACATGTTAAGCAGAGTGGAAAGATGGAGAGCCAGGTTGTTCCAGGACTGGGGCATGAGCATTAAAAATGTGCAGAAGAAGGTCTGATAAATTATTAAAGAGAAGAAGAGGGATGAAAAGAAACAGGGAAGAAGCATTTGCTACAACTAATGATGTGGAAATCTCAAACACCAAGCTGGCAAAGAGGTTACAGCAGAACCTTTAGACAAGGGCAAGCTTTGAGTTCTGTAGTAGAAGAAATTAAAAAAAAATAAAAAAGCAGAGGTTTGTAAAATAGGGAAATTTAGGGATATAGTAGTTAAATGTGATCTGCAGCTATTCGAACTGCATAAAGTTTTTGCAGTTCTTGCAACAGTAGGTTATCTCACTGCCTTGAACAAAGGGGACTGGAAGGAGGGACCTCTGTATGAATGACATGCACTTGTGTTGGGGAATATGGAACGGAGTGCTACTAGACATGAGCACTTTGAGATAAAACTTCCTGGATTGGAGTCTATCTTAGGGTTTCAGTTGTCCAAACAAGCAAAGTTTCTGATTCAAAATTATATATTTTTTATTTTGATATTTGTATAAGTTTGCATAGAGTAATTAAATTGCCCAGGAACAAGGAGAACCTTGGGTTCTTGTTGGAAAATCTGACCTTATTTTATATTTATGTCCCATAGCAGGATTCTTAGGTTGTGGGCATGTCTGTTAGAAAACAGTTTTGGGATAAACCTCCTGGTTTCAGAATGGGAACACCCTTATTCCTGACGTCTTTGTGTTTAAGGCAGACCTACTTGGAACCCACTGTGAGTTTCTTCATCCCTTCAGATCCTGCCTTCAGATCCACAAAAGACTCTTGAACCAAAGATTATTGTTTGTGAAATAGTTTGTGCTCATTGACCACATTTTCTAAGAAAATGTCACCTGGTAGAATTCTTTGATCAGCTCTGTTTGGGGTGAATAATAATGAAGTGATCAAAAAGAGAAAGGGTTCCAAAGCAAATAAAAGTCAGGGATATTGTTAACATAGACTTATATTAGCATATAGTCAGTTATTCTGGGGCTTTAAATATGAGTAAAAACTTGGATCAAAGCACTTGATTATATTGTATAATCAGAAATCTTCTGTGAATAGGAACTGGAGGACAAAGAGCTCTTTTTAATGAACAAATTACAGGCATTTTTTATAGAAATTGCAATTTTTAAGCTATATTGACCAGTAAAGAAACAGTAGAAACACATAAACCAGTAGAGAAACCAGTAGAGAAACCTTTAGGGATGTGTACTCTATCAACAGGCAAAATGTGGTAAAGAGTTTTTTGGGGAACCTAGTTAAACAGTTAAACTTTGAATTTGTATTGGGTTTGCGTGGCAAGGTTTTGGTAGCAGGGGGGCTACAGGGATGGCTTCCGTAAGAAGCTGCTAAAAGCTTCCCCTATGTCTAATAGAGCCAATGCCAGCCAGCTCCAAGATGGACCCACCACTGGCCAAAGCTGAGCCCATCAGCAATGGTGGTAGCGTCTCTCTGATAACATATTTAAGAAGGGGGAAAAAACCTGCTGTGCAACAGCAGCCGGAGAGAGAAGTGAGAAAATGTGAGAGAAACATCTCTGCAGACACCAAGGTCAGTGAAGAAGGAGGGGAGGAGGTGCTCCAGGCACCAGAGCAGAAGTTCCTCTTCAGCCCATGGTGAAGACCATGGTGAGGCAGGCTGTCCCCTGCAGCCCATGGAGGTCCACGGTGGAGCAGATATCCACCTGTAGCCCATGGAGGACCCCATGCCGGAGTAGGTGGATGCGCCTGAAGTAGGCTGTGACCCCGTGGGAAGCCCGCACTGGAGCAGGTTCCTGGCAGGACCTGTGGACCCATGGGGGACCCACACTGGAGCAGTCTGTTCCTGAAGGACTGCACCCGATGGCAGGGACCCACACTGGAGCAGTTTGTGAAGAACTGCAGCCCATGGGAAGGACTCACATTGGAGAAGTTCGTGGAGGACTCTCTCCAGTGGGAGGGACCCCAGGCTGGAGCAGGGGAAGATAAGGAGTCCTCTCCCTGAGGAGGAAGGAGCGGCAGAGACAAGGTGTGATGAACTGACCACAACCACCATTCCCCGTCCCTCTGCATCGCTCGAGTGGGGAGGAGGTAGAGAAAATTGGGAGTAAAGTTAAGCCCAGGAAGAAGGGAGGAGTGTGGGGAAGATGTTTCTTAAGATTTGGCTTTATTTCTCATTACCCTAGTCTGATTTGATTGGTAATAAATTAAACTAATTTCCCTGAGTTGAGTCTGTTTTTCCTGTGACGGTAATTGGTGAGTGATCTCTCCCTGTCCTTATCTTGACCCATGAATCTTTCATTATATTTTCTCTCCTCTGTGCAGCTGAGGAGCGGGAGCGATAGAGCAGCTTTGGCGGGCACCTGGTGTCTAGCTGGGGTCAACCCACCACAGAATTTTATAGAGGAAAACTGCGTAAATTTGGGAAAATTTCTCCAAAGAGTTTATACCATCTGTGAGCCCTGCTCAGTCTAACAGAAGCCTATAGGCTATTGATTCCTGACTGGGTTACTGGTAGTTCCTTAGCTGCTTTCTCAGTCATATAGTTCCAGTTAGATAGAGAAAAGATTGTTTCATGGAAGAAGGAATACTTTAGGAATTTTATGCTTCTCAGGTGGAGAGTAGAGATGGGCTAAAGAGAGCCTGGTGGCCTTTCCACATTCCTTTTGGGGAACATATATACTATTTAGTTGTTTGAGTAATCTCCATAGCTGGCTGAGAGATATGGAACATGTGGAATTCAGGGGAAATTTAAAAGCAAATGAAGGCTAAAACTACATTTGCAAAGCCCTTGATGATAAAAGGCTGAGCAGGCTTCTCTTTTTTTGTTTTTTTACTTAAGGGATGTAAAGCAGGGAGAATGTAGAGGGACATAGTAGGGCTATGCCACCAGAGTTGGGGGCAGACCAGCAGGGACCCTGCTGGCACATTGAGGGTACCTCAGAAAAGCTACAAGCAAGCTCTTTCAGGAATAAATCCTTCTTCCTGTTCAGCAGCAGTTTTTTAAAAGAACTGCAGGTTTTCAAGCTTTGGCAAATGAGAAACAGGACTCAATTGATAGACCAGCAGAAAAGATGGGTGTTCGTATAGCTTTTCTATCAGTGAGAAAGGGAACTTCCCCTGGGGCTGGGAGGTTGGCTGACAAATTTTATCAGAGGTTCATTGATCCCCTTTCTGTGGTGTTTTCAAGGGCTTTCAATGATGTCTTGAGTGAAAGAGCATTGGGATCTTTACCATATAAAGGCCTTTACATTGCTTTCTTCCTTTGGTAAAAATAAAGATTTAGAGAATACTAGAGATCAGAGACTTATTGTCTATTTGAAATAGATTACAAAATTTTGATTCTATTTTAGCTAAGAGACTGGGAAAGAAAATAGCAAGGCAATTACTACTTCTCAGTCACTCTAATATCTTTAAAGGTCACATACTGGCAGACACTTTGTTTAGTTTGTGGGAATTGTTTGAAATTGCAGGACAAGACAAAAATGTACTAGGCTTGAATCTAACCAAGGATTTTAGACAGAGTGAAAATTATCTCACATATCTCAAGACTGGATTGTCTTATAGTTTGTTAACCTGCATTGCAAGCACCTTACAGCTTAATGAAATGTGTTCCATTAACTTTTTTAGTGTTTTTCTTTTATTCTTTTGTTGCATGGGAGGAATGGATTTAAGAGGATTTCAAGGTGTCCTGGTTTCAGCTGGGATAGAGTTAATTTTCTTCTTAGTAGCTGGTATAATGCTGTGTTTTGGATTTAGGATGAGAATAATGTTGATAACACACTGATGTTTTAGTTGTTGCTAAGTAGTGCTTACACTGGTCGAGGACTTCTCAGCTTCCCATGCTCTGCCAGGTGCACAAGAAGCTGGGAGGGGGCACAGCCAGGACAGCTGACCCCAACTGGCCAAAGGGCTATTCCATACCATATGGCATCGTGCTCAGTATAGAAACTGCGGGAGTTGGCCAGGAGTAGCGATTGCTGATCGGGGACTGGCTGGGCATTGGTCAGTGGGTGGTGAGCAATTGCACTGTGCATCACTTGTCTTGTACCTTCTTTTATCATTATTATTATTATTTTCTCTTCCTCTGCTGTCCTGTTAAACTGTCATTATCTCAACCCATGGGTTTTACTTTTTTTTCCGATTCTCTCCCCCATCCCACCACAGGGGGGAGGGTGAGCGAGTGGCTGCGTGGTGCTTAGTTGCCCACTGGGTTTAAACCACAACACAAGGTTTAGTCACTCACCTGGTGGGAGAGAGCTTTTGTAATGTCCCTGAAAGTTGTCACATTTACAATTGATGTTATAATAATGGTAGGCTATGCAAGGTACTCATATCTATATATACTTGTGCGTACATATATAGACATATACATTCATATATCTTCATATCAGTTTTCAACATTAACATTTATAGATTATACAGAGAAAAGGTGAGTAATGTGAGTTAGTTACTCACTTAATGTAAGAGCATGACACCAGGTTGTTTATTGTGGGATACTCCTTCACAACTCCAGAGGTCTTAAAGGTCAGATGAGTCTTTTTTTTAGGGAAGGAAGGGGGAGGCTTGTTTGCTTTGGTTTTTGTTTGTTTTCTTAAGACTAACTGATTTTCAGCGATGATTCAGTATCTGAACTGAAATGGGAGAAACTTTGTCTCCTGTCAGGTAAAAGTGATGAGGTGGAATAGATGAGCCTTACCTTTGGCAGGAAAAGGGTTGTTAACTAAACACTTTACTCTTACTTTTTACATTTGTATGACATACGTGTATCCTCCCTTTGCAAATTCTTTTATTAAAGGGTTCGAGTCGCTCCAGGTGCCTTGGGGCAAGAAATGCAACTTAGTGCAGAAATAATGATCTTAACACTTAAGCCTGGTAGATAAGGTGTCCCTCTGTTTTTCACTGGTGACCATACCAGGAAATGACCCACTCTGCTTTAAAGGCATAATAACAATTGCAAAGTGAGGTGACTAAGTTAGGTAGTCTGTACCTCATCCATCACCTATCTGTCAGTTATGGAAAGGTTAGTGACAGGGTGTGCAAATGTTTTCTTGATGATCCTATTTGCTTTTTTAATCCTCAGTATTCTTGCATAACTGAAAATCTTGGCTTTTGTAGAGTTTGTTTTTTACATTCTTACTGTCATAGGTTTTATTACTAATACCATAGGTGTTGCTCAAATGGAGGTAAAAGACAAAAAAACCCCTTACTTTAAACTGAAGTTTAGATTGTTTATAAAATGATTCGGTTCTTAGCAGTGACTGAGAAAATTCAGAAAAAGTTTGGGACATGAATGTTGGATTCCATGTCTGTGGAATTTCATGGAAATAACATTTTTCAGTTTTAGAAATTACAAATATGAAAGATCTATGTGTTTTCTTGTAATTCAACTATTTAATGATTTATTTTATCTCTTTTGAACTTCCAGTAATAAAGCTGGGGAGGGGGATGAAGACAAGGAAGAGGGACCTGTACCCATTCAAGAATAGTCAAAGGTCTGATAGTGATAACTACCACTCAGCTGGGACATGGAATATTCTTCCCTGTGTCTTTGGTGCCTTTTCTTGAAAAATTCTGAAACATTTTGGTTTTGTCTTAAAGCGGTGTTCATATTTTGAAGTTCTATTGATCAGCTGGAGAGCGTGCTCTAAAGTTAATAGGGTTGTTTACTTCCATCTCTTTGGAGATTTCCATTATGCTATTTCTGGGCACCTTGAAAAGAAAACTCTTAAATTTAACTTGAAGTTTTATTCAGATCATTTATAGTAGGTGCCAAAGTAACTCTCAGAAATATTTGGAGGTCTAAGACCAAAAGATGAGAATTTCACACCATCTGCTATTTAGGATTGCCAGACTCACTTCAAGTACAGACAGCAGAGTGCAGCCTCTCTGCCTAAATTAGGCAACTATAGTAGATAATCTGAATACAGATTTTTTTTTAATGATGTCTTTATCCTCTTTTGACATATCGCACAAAAGAGAGAATAATTAAATGTACCTTCTGCCTGTCAAACTGCCACTACAAGACTCTTGACTTTCGCAATATTTAGTAGAGATCTAGGTTGACATTCAACAATTGTTGCTTCCTAGAAGGACACAGGGAGTTTTTCACCAGAATTAACTTCAATAGCAATATCTGAAGCAGTTGCATTCATTGTCGATATCCTGATGGAGTAAGGTCACCTGTGCTGGAAAAAAAACAAGAGAAGGAAACTGTAGTATTGTGCTGCATTTCTGCAGTTTAAAATTAAGCAGTGTCATGTCCTTGGCCACTGAACCATAAACCTGTAGGTCTCTAGTGGATGGAGAGTGCAGGTGCACTGTCAATCACAACCTACGAGGCCTATCTCACTATTGTCTGGCTTTACATGCAAACGCTATCTTTTAATGAGATCTTAGCTATTAGAAATCCTTCCAGGTTCTGCTAGGATTCCAGTTCTTCAGGCATTCAACTTTTTTGATTACTTTAGCCTCTATCAGCATATTGGATTTTTGTTGTTATATGGGAGAGCTCCTTGGTAAGGGAAAGGTGTGGCCAGAGCACTTTAGTCAGCCCCATGTCTCAGCCACTTCTTCACTATGTGAATGGAAAACTGTGAGCTTTCTACTGCTTTCAGGCAGTTTGGACATTATGATGTTAAATTTATTTTTATAAATTTATAAGCATCCCAAAATATTACATGACCTTTGCTATAGTGTAAAGCTGTATTAAAGTAGCATCCAGAAGTCCCTGCTGATGCCCTGGTGTATGAATGCCATACCTGCAGGTAATGAGAGACAACCTCTTTGCTCAGGCAACTTACTATTAAATAGGCAAGACAGTTTCTTCATGCCTCAGTTATGTGCTTTTCTCACACTTCTATTCATTTGCCCAGGGTCAGTCAGGGCTTCTGTGAGAAGAGCTAAATATTGAACCCAGATTTGCTGAGTCCTCATTTAGTATCTCAACTACAGTGATTTTTTTTTTCCTTTCACAGCCAGTGTATTTGCTCTCCATTTTTCAGAGGCTGCTTTAAAGACAGGCTAAATTATTAGCCAGAGGCACTAATATTTGGAAAACAAAAAGCTCAAGGACACACAGTAGCTCTCAGCCTACAGCAGTGTGGGGGATTTTTTTCAACTGATACTGTAAGTGTAGAATTAGCATAAGCAGCAATCATTACTTCAGAGTCTCTGGACTCTTTGATGCTCTTGCTGTGAATAGAATGTGCTCCAGTATGCTGTGCTCCACCCACTGAGAAAATGAAAGATTCGGAGAGACCACGGATTAATGATCTCCAGTTGGCCAGTTTCACTTGTGTAGGTAACAGCAGGTAGGTTGATGCTGAAGAAAAGTTCCAGTTCATGTATTTGAATTTTAAAGGCAATGTCTGTCCTTCGAGTGTATGCTAGCACAATCCCCTCTGCAGTGTAGCAGAGTACTATTAATGAAATCACTGCTGGCTTTTTATGTTTTACTGCTGTTGACATTTTTGCAGCTGTTAGAGAAATGACTCAAGGCCTATAAGTTCTGGGTCATTTTTCATTTATGGGATATTTTCTCCTCTACATACTCAATTCTGACTTTTATTTTTATTAATTTCTTATTGTACTTGAGGATCAGAGTGATATTTAATAGGATTTTTATAACCTTGCACAGAGGTAGGGTTATTATCTGAAACTGCCTTTACCAACCTGATGGCTACTTAGCCAGGGCTAAATTCTGACATCCTGTGTGAGTAGATCCTCTTTTATTCAAGTTGCTTGATGCACTTTGCATGATGCCTCTAAATTTTAAAATTTTTGGTTGCTTGAATTTGTACGGCAGATCTAGAGCTTACAGTGTTTACTAGCAGTCTGAGTAACAGTGGTAGAAATGGGACACACAGCCAACTGCAAATAGTGACATTTTGGATTTAGCCTTTTTGGGTTTTGACCTTCACAATATAAACTGATCATTAAATACACAGCTTGTACTTCAAAATCTTCATGAGCTATAGTAGAAACTTCTCTTCTTGAATAGTGTCAATGAGATTAAGGTGACACTCTTAAATATACATAGAAGGATATATTTAATAACCTTTGAATAACCTCAATATCTCTGTGTTTGAAAGAATGGAATACCATGGTTTACCCCTAATCAATCAAAAATTCTTTCTTGTTGATTCAGTTTCCTCAGTGACTTGGCAAGATTCTTAAAATTGGCAGTGCTAAGAGATTACAGTCCGTTTTGAAATTAACAGAAGTAATTTGATATTGCCTGACCATTTTTGCCCTATCAAAATGATATGTTCTACCTTTCAATAGTAATTATTATATAATTCCATACATGTCAGGTTAGAACAGTTAATAGAACTAAATGGCTCATTTCCCTCTTTCCTTCATTTAATCTCCAAGGTTTATTACCCCCAGTAGAGAGAGAGAGGGATGTCCATAGCAAGAAATTGTCCACAGTGTTTTCAAAGGAGATTGCATCGAGGTGTATGGATTTTTGTGTAATTACTCATCTACATTTTTCCTGCTAACCTTTATTACTTGTGCTGCTTTTGATCTCACTAACAGCACTGTTTTAAAGGATGAGAGCCACTTTAAAATGTTTGCTTTCTGAATCAATGCACATAGACCTGATTGAATGAAAAATGAGTATTTTCACCATCCTTGCATTCTCTAAATCAACACAAGCTTGATTCTGGCTATGTCAGTGCTACTAAAGCCCCTACTCAGGGATTGATTTCCTTGGCTCCCAGGTTGGGTGCTGCAGGATGACTCACCTCCCAGTGCGACCTCCCTCTCCAGTGGGCTGGACACATCAATGTTATGGATCAGCTGGTCCAGCTCTCCTCTGTGGCCCTATGACCCAACAGGCCTTTAATGACATTTTGTTTTGAAATATGTGAAGACAGAGATGTCACAGTCTGCTTATAAGGTTTTTATGGAGAGTTGGTAAGAGTATTTGTCTTATGTCTCAAAATGTGGTATGATGGCACGTGGTGGTGTTTGAGAATAGAAAGGTGCCTGGGATAGTCCTGGAGGACTGCAGAGGGTGTGGAACAAGGCAAACCTTTAATTACCTTATCACAACAAGCTGCAGTCCTGTGGATTAGAGCAAACTGTCCCTCAGCCACATCTGGTTTTGTCTCAAAGGAACTACTAAGTGCAAAGAGGAAAGTCAGTGGCAGTCAGGCTAAGCCATCAACCTGAGAGCACACACGATTAATATACATGCTACATCACAGTGTCTTAAAAAAAGAATAGTCCTGTAATGGCTATTCAGATCACAAGATGCTTCCTATTTTGAACTTGGCAGAAATGACACCTATTATTATGGGTAAAGTTTGGCGTATAATATTTTTCATTATAAGCCTATTATAACTTCCCCAAACACTGATAATTTTGGTGTAAGTTTTTCCACATCTTGAGCATTTATTTTATTTTAATGCTTCAGTAAAATGTCTCAGCCATTTAAAATGAAAATTAATTTAGGAGAAGAAAAACATTTTTCTTTTAAAAATAGTATTACAATTTGCTTCTTTGAAGTGCTCTAGTGCCTTTGGGCTTAGGACCAGGAGCACTACATTTGTAAGGGTGTTTTTCTTCTATGCTCATGAAAATATAGTTAGTTTGGAACGAATTATTAGACTCTGAAAAGCCACAGGTTCATATACAGTGAAGCGTTCTGTCAAGAAGCCTGCTGTTGAATTTTCTGCACGGTCAGGTGCAGAGCAATTTCCCCAGCCTCACAGACCTTGATCTATGGATGAAGTATAGCAGCTGAAACCATGTCTTTGGTACTGGGGCAGTAGGGCTGGCCTGGGAGATAGGTGTTTCAAGCCTTTCTTGTGGTTTTGCTAATAATTCTGGATTCATCACTGCAAGACCTCATATATCTTCTTTAGATGGGATGGTTGAGCATTTTCATAGATATTTGGTCTGTCCTCTCCTCCCCCCCATTCTCTGGGAGTTGATCCACACAAAGAATAACTTACCTTCATCAGCTATGCTTTTCATCAAAAGCTCTTGGTCTAAGCTGCTCGTTTAAAAGACCTGAATTAAAATCTATTGACTTCCAATGTCATGCTGAAATATGGAATTATTGGCTTATTTGCAGGGAGTTTTTCTTTTTTAAGCCTTCTTTTCCTTTCTCTTCTTTTATTTTAAGAGATATTTTACCCCCATAGCTGAGATTAAATATACCATCTTATTTCAGCCTTTGTATATGTACATGCTGATAATCTATTAATTGTTCTCATTATATTTTTATATCGCCTCTATTCAGTGCACAGCCTGGATGCTGAATGAAAAACAGAGCAGTAATAAAAGCAAATATGATTTGTAGTTGAGATGAAAATTAACTAGCCTTTCTGGATTTGTCACCATTTTCTACATAATTTTATTTAAGAACTTATAATAAGTGCAAGGATGCTGAACTGAAGCTGCAAAGGGAGCTTGATTCTGTCATTTCCTATTTTCTATGTGCTTGCCTTTGTGGTTGTGGTGAGCCATGAAGTATTTCATTTAATAATTAAGTTTAAAAGAAAGTTAATTATACAAAGCTACACAGTGCCACACACACATAAATACATTTAATTGTCAAAATTGCTGAACAAAATACCTCCCAGGAAGAGCTTTACTATTACAATTTTCACACTTCAACAGTAATTATGTAAATAGCAGACTCTGAACCCAAATGTTACTTCTTTTCCAATGATTAGATGAGTTTTATAGCTAATTATTTTATTGATCATTGACATTTTTATTTTTCAATAAGACCTGTGATGCCCTACTGCCAATGTGAAAAATTAGACTTCTGAACAGGATACTTGGCAAATGCAGGGATCTCAGTGGAAATCCATTTGCTGATGTGGTCTTCTCATACGTTCTCAGTCACATCATATTTTTAAAATATACTCACATCATATTTTTAAGATATGCTGATCTTTCTGTGTTTGGACGTAAAGGCAATATTTTACACCATTAGTAATATCTACTATAAGCTGCTAAATAGCATATCCTCATAATGTGACAAGTATATTGTTAGCTAACACAGATAGTGCAATCTCATTGTGGGAGTTAAATGATGAGATGAAATGGTCCATGAATTGGAAATGTGGGTTACAGTTCCTTAGGTATTATAGACTATATCACTAATGAAGCAATTTGTTCTGTGTCCACTCACATTTCATTTGCTGCCATCAACAATTAAGAGATGTCATAGTAAGGTCACTCCAGATTAACACCTTGTCTTTGCGAAGATCTCATTAAAATAGAGAGAAATTCTAATTTCTAGCCAAGATAATGTTCATTCAATGGGAGAATAAATATTGTGGAAGCAATTTGTGCAAGAGAAATGAATGTTAGAGGCATTGCTCTCTTTTTACTAGAAGAAGTAATTCTTACATGGAAAGACATCCTATTGAAAACAGTAAAAAGGCATGTTACTGTAGGAATTGGCTGGGTACCTTGGCCTGGTTAAGGAAGCGTGTCTTGTTGTCTGAGCTTTGCACAGATGTGCAGACCCATAAATAAATTCAACAGAAAATAAGATTTCTCCCTTTGCTGGTTGCCAGTATTACAGCTAAACTACAAAGAAAGTAATTTTTCCAACCATCATGCATTTACTTCCCAGTCATCCCCAGAAACTTGTAACAGTGAAGAGCGTTATAATTGACATTTCATTCTAATATATTGGCTGCCTTGCCTGAATTCTGACTGGCTGATAAAGCTCACAGAAATCCAGAGTCTCATCATATCTTGAACAGTTTCAGTCCAGCCCTGTGGCAATCTAAGCGCTTAACCAGCAAAATAGCAAAGACAATATTTGGGGATGCTACTTTTCAAAATGCACAAGAACGCAGTAACTGAAATAATCAAGTTGTCCCTATATAATGAAATTCTTTTTCAACTTGCAAAGCAGAATGAAGGAAAAATTTAAAAGAACATACATGCCAATTTAAATAAGTAAATGCATAGACATGAATTCATCCCAACTATAACTTCAGTGAAGTTATGTTTCAGACAAATTTAATCATAATATCACATTTTTTAAAGGAGGAAAAAAAATCAATGATCCTGTCTACAGATTTTGAATTACATCCCAGTTACCTGAAAGAAAATGTGATGCACATCAACTCATTCTTCAGGTCGTACTTTCTAAATAGATGTGGATAATATTACACAGACTAAGGTATTGATCTCCCAGGTCCTCCAGAAATGGAAGTGTCATGTCTTGCAACTTGTTCTCCTTCACTGTTCCATCATGTTTTCATTCTCATGGGTTTATTTTCTTGAGAATGCATTACTTATATAATGAGCCTTACTTCATCCTAAGTCTCTGAAAAATGCTCATTTTTGCAGCTTGCTTTTTCTGTGTCTGTGTATGTGCTTTGTATCAGAAGTTGAAATAGAAGTTTATCTCACATGATAATTATGCAAATGTAAGGATTTTTTATGTCTTTTTTGTATTTGATTTGTATGAATTCTGTAGGTTTTGGATTTGTTTTTCTTTTTTTGTTTGTTTTTATTTTTTTTTCAGTGTTGCAGAAGATCAAAATCCATGCTAACCTTGTCAATAATGGCATGACCACTGGACAGCTGTTTCCCAGTCTGCAAAATGCTTTATTAGTATTTCGCCCCTAACCACAGAACTTTCACTTATTTGTTTTTTTATTGTTGGGCAAATATAGAGGGATCATAAAGTATCTCATTCCTAACAGAAGGAGCAAGAAACTCTCATAATCACTAAAACACCGAAACTTTCAAAATAACCCTGCCTACCAGACTCTTGGAGCCAGGGTTACCCCCCAGGTCTTGTATTTCTACATCAGGCTGGAAAGTGCCTTGAAAGTCTAGCTGTCAGGCAGATTGCTGTGGAGGTCGGTATGGGGCCAGGGTTTCTCACAAGCTCTGTGGGGTTTGCCACAGAGCTGAGAATCCTGAAACTCCAGTGCTGGAGCTCCCTGCTCATGGGCACGACTCAGGGTTGTGGGGTGAACAGAGAGACAGCTTTGCCTTGTCATTCCTCTATTAGGCCTCTGACAGTAAACACCTGCCAGTAAACTAAAGGCTCCATGCCTTTCTCTGGCACCGAGGTCAAAACAGGCATAAACCTGCCTGTAAATATAACATTCAGCTCCTGCTCTGCAAGCAGGTCTGGTAAAGGTCTCTTACCCATCCTAACCCTTGACTTGTGCCCAGGAACTGTTTGGGAGCATGCTAATTCTTCCAGACCACAACAATGCCAGGGATGGTTCCAGGGAGCTGATAGCATAGACAGCCAAGATCCACTGCCTGGGGAAAGTGTCCTTCAGCTTTGTATAACTTGGGACCATATGCTTAGCTCCAAAGCTTTAGCACTTTGGTTCTGATATGAAGTCACACTTAGAAATTTGTGAAGCAAAATTATTTTGGTTATTCTGAAAGTATATATTTCTATTATTTTGCCCCTGTGCATAATTTAAAAAATAAAAGTGTATTTTATTCTAAAAATGGAAGATCTGCTATAGCTGCTCTTAATCACTTGTGAGAACATCACTCTGTCTCTCAGTCCTGTAACTTACATGTCACCTTGAGCTCTCATTTCCTTAAGGGATGTATTATGTCTACGTTTTGTTAAAAGCTTAATGCATGACAAACAAATTCAGGGGAATACACTGCTGCTCTGCTACATTTGAGCTGCTCAGAGGTAATGGTCCATGTACATGCCTTACCTTGTGGAACCCTATTGGGAATCCAAAGCTATTCTGGTGAGCACACTCTTGTGTGAAACACAGATAAATATCTCATATTTATCTTGGAGTTTGGACGGGAAGAAAATGCATACAGACAGTATGATGGATACTTGGTAAAATCTTTCCTTGTGGTAATTTGTTCACGTGTTTTGTCCCTGTGAAATAACTCTCCATATCCATCTGTATTCTCTTGTCCAGAATCTGTTCTGTCTCATATTTTCTTCTTTGATCTCGTTCTCTTTTGCAGAACTAATTTCCTCCTCTTTCAAGATTCTCCATAGCCTTTCTCAGTACTACCTATGAACTATCCAGTACTGTTGAAGCTGTCAACTCACGTGTCTGATTGGCTTGCTGTGGTGAAATTCATCACTTTCCTTAAGTATTTTTGAAGGAGCTTCCTATAAATATTAGCAGTTTTATAGTTTTTTAATATTTTGTGTGTGTGTGTTTGAGTTTATTTTTTGCAATAACAAAATACAAAACCTTATTTAAGAGTCTCCATGGTGCCCATGAAACACTTGACACCAGTCAAGGATCTTTTCGCACTGGGATCATTTATCTGTCATGATGGTCATATCTTTTCCTTGCGTCTACCCCTCCAGTTATGTAGAAAGTAGTTATCTAGCCACGTGCATCAAACTAGACTGTAAATATTACTGAACAGAGACAGCATTTTTGTCCTGTGTTCATACAGCACGTGAAACAATAGGGTGTCACTGAGCCATGACTTCTTTTCTTTCCATATACAAATGCAAAACCAGAGTTCTGCAACAAACAGACAAAGTGCACAGCAATCCTTATTTTCAGAGTCTCAGGACAGGTGCTAATGACCAGATCCTAAAAACAAACTTTATTTTAAAAACTGAGCAGGTTGTCTGCTGTTTATAGGACTCTGCAGAACCCAAACCAACTGCCTACAATTTTTCAATGTTGCTTTGTGCAGATTAAATATTCTTCCAGACACTAAGAAGAGGAGCTTGGGAAACTCTGTGTAGAGGAGCTTTACTGACCTAATTTTCCAGAACTTTGGGTGGGAAGGGGTGTCCTCAGCTCACTATAGTCTGGAAGCCAAGACTGATAACGGGTCTTGAAGATAAACCGAGGATGGTTCTTACTATCGCTGTAGTTGATATACATAGAAATATATGTATACAGATGCATATGTATATAATACATATGTGTGAGTACACACATGCATATGCATTGATGCAGACAAGTCTATGGGGCCAGATGGGATCCACCCAAGGGTACTGAGGGAGCTGGCAGAAGTGCTCACCAAGGCACTTTCAATCCTTTATCAGCAGTCCTGGCTAACTGGGGAGGTCCTAGTTAACTGGAGGTTAGCAAATGTGATGCCCATCTACAAGAAGGACCGGAAGGAGGATCCAAGGAACTACAGGCCTGGCAGTCTGACCTTGGTTCCAGGGAAGGTTATGGAGCAGATCATCTTGAGTGCCATCACGCGGCACGTACAGGACAACCAGGTGATCAGGCCCAGTCCGCATGCATTTATGAAAGGCAGGTCCTGCTTTACCAACCTGATCTCCTTCTGTGATGAGGTGACCTGCTTAGTGGATGAGGAAAAGGCTGTGGATGTTGTCTACCTAGTCTTTAATAAAGCCTTTGACATGGTTTCCCACAGCATTCTCCTGGAGAAACTGGCTGCTCATGGCTTGGATGGGCATACTCTTTGCTGGGTAAAAAACTGGCTGGATGGCGGGGCCCAGAGAGTTGTGGTGAATGAAGTTAAAACCAGTCGGTGGCCGGTCACAAGTAATGTTCCCAGGGCTCTGTGTTGGGGCCAGTTCTGTTCAATATCTTTATCAACGATCTGGATGAGGGGATCGAGTGCACCCTCAGTAAGTTTGCAGATGACACCAAGTTGTGTGGGAGTGTTGATCTGCTTGAGGGTAGGAAGGCTCTACAGAGGGACCTGGACAGGCTGGATCGATGGGCCAAGGCCAATTGTAGGACGTTCAACAAGACTAAATGCTGGGTCCTGCACTTGGGCCACAACAACCCCAGGCAACGCTACAGGCTTGGGGAAGAGTGGCTGGAAAGCTGCCAGGCAGAAAATGACCTGGGGGTGCTGGTCAACAGCCACTGAATGTGAGCCAGCAGTGTGCCCAGGTGGCCAAGAAGGCCAATAGCATCCTGGCTTGTGTCAGAAATAGAGTGGCCAGCAGGACTAGGGAAGTGATTGTGCTGCTGTACTCAGCACTAGTGAGGCCATACCTCGAATACTGTGTTCAGTTTTGGGCCCCTCACTACAAGAGAGACCTTGAGGTGCCAGAGCATGTCCAGAGAAGGGCAATAAAGCTGGTGAAGGGTCTAGAGCACAAGTCTTATGAGGAGCGGCTGAGGGAACTGGGGTTGTTTATCCTGGAGAAGCGGAGGCTGAGGGGAGACCTTATCACTCTCTGCAACTACCTGAAAGGAGGTTGTAGCGAGGTGGGTGTCGGTCTCTTCTCCCAAGTAACAAGCCGTAGGACAAGAGGAAATGGCCTCAAGTTGTGCCGGAGAGGTTTAGATTGGATATGAGGAAAAATTTCTTCACCGAAAGGGTTGTCAAGCATTGGAACCCGCTGCCCAGTGAAGTGGTGGAGTCACCTTCCCTGGAGGTATTTAAAAGACGTTTAGATGTGGGACTTAAGGACGTGGTTTAGTGGTGGACTTGGCAGTGCTAGGTTAACGGTTGGACTTGACGATCTTAAAGGTCTTTTCCAACCTAAACGATTCTATGATTCTATGATTCTATGATTCTATAGCTGTAATGGCATGATCTTTCATTTCTGTACTCTGGGCTACTGAATTAAAATGTGGAGAACAAAATTGTTTTGGAAGAATTATCAAGTCTAGCAAATCTAAATCAGTTTCAAATGAACCACTTTCCCCCCAAGGAAAAAAGCCGACAAAATTCAGCATAAAAATCAGTACTGCACTCCTGACTTGTCTTTAAAATTGTCATAATCTAGATATCACTACTTCTTATGCTCAGGGTTTTTTTGTCTCATTCACAAAGTTTGATTCTAGAAGCTCCTTTCCATACAATACAATAATAATAAATAATAATAATATTAATAATATCGCAACAGATTGAATGATATATAAAGATACATATACTCCTGAAAGTGAAGTAGTATCAGGGAAAAGAATTTGCGGCTATGGTAAGAAATTGTCAACTTTCACACAAAACGTCATTAACTTTTTTGTCTCTTTTGAATTATAATTTTGGCACTTTCATATAACACCAAGGTAATAGATTTTCATTATATCCAGAGTGCAAAAACATTGGCTGTGGAAAAAGCAACAGGGCTCAGGTTAATAGGAGCCGACAAGCTGACCAAAGAGGAAGTGGCAGCATGGCTGGCACCATGGCTCAGTGGTTGTGACAGGCAATTAGTGAACAGAGCAGAACAGATGTAACAGGAGGCAGCAACAATTTACTGAAGCATTAGCTTGCTCACTCTGTAGTGCAGAGTGATACTGTTTGCTGATACAAATAAATACTAATATGATCTTGGGAGGGGAAAAGAGGCAGTGTGCACAGTCATCTTACAGGACTGAAAAAACATACCACAAAATGATAAAAAAAAAAAAAAAAACAACCCAAAGAAGCTCAGGTAGACTTAAGGGAAAAAAAACCAAAACAGTCTGGGCTTTTGAAGACAAGAGTGAGATTCTTGCCTCATTACCAGATTGTAACATGCTTTGAAAAAAAATAGCATACTATAGAGAACATGTAATAGCATGTTCATGTTTCACAGCACTCAAAGAGGATGTGTGATGTTCACTTTATTTCCCCCTGTTGTTCTGGAACAGACTTACATTACTGCGGCTCCTTGACGTTGCTGCTGGTTGGTGTGCTGATGTGGAGAGGAGCCTGCTATGTCCTTAGCAATGTGGTCAGAGGAGAGAATAACAATCGTGGGAGGTTTTTGTGGTTACAAGTGTTGCCTTGTAATTTTTAAAACCCAACCACGAAATTTGTGCCTTGCTTTTTAGGATTGTTTTTTAAAAGACAGCACAGATCTCACACTGTGCTAAATTAAATTAATCTACCTCAGACAACTTACAAGTTGTGGTTCCAGAAGGATCTGGGTAGATGTCTTCAATCTCAGAAGACAAAGCCGTCAATATGTCCAGCGAAGTTGAGACTGGATGAGTTACCATTTTCTACTCTACTAAGAATTGTTGTGATTTTTCTGAAAAGTAGCAGTGAAACTATTATGTTGCTGTTAACATCAGAGAGTACAATATCTTCATTCTGTAATTTGACATAAATTCTATGTGTTATGGAAGCATACATTTTATTTAGAACTGGAAAAGAAAATGGTCAGTCTTGTGTGTACAGTCCATAGAATCACTATTGACATCTTGTATTGACAATAGTAACAACACAGTAATTTGCTCCATTCCCTCAAAGATCGAGCATTTACTTGCAAAGTATTACAAATTAGACCAATTGAACCCAGAAGAAGGTTTACCTTCTGCACTAAGGACTGGGCCTTAAGGGCCAGTTTTCTACCACCAGGTGGAGCTGGAGAATAATTTTTATGGTACCAGATCAAAAATAATCATATTTTGCTGTAGTTGTTTTTCCCTCACTGAGAGTGCATGTTTTACAATAATGAAGACATGATTTGGTGCCATTCACTCCGGGTCATGCAATTTTTGTACTGCAAAGACTCATGGAGGGGAAAGTTGCTGCAAGAGCCAAGGGATCTCTTCTGCCTGCCTGCAGCTCCAGTTGGCTGGAGTGGAAGTAAGGATGATTTCTGGTAACTACTCATTGTTTCTGGCTGAGTTTTTATGGAGAAGAGCATCTCCTATCCTCTTTTTAGCTGTCTCCTTTAAATACTGGTGCTTGGGTGTAAATAAAGCAAAATATGCTTAGCATGCGTCCTGTTTTGTAGCACTTGTTTCTCTTTCACACGAAAAGCATAGTCCTGCACTCAGAGATGAGCTATCTCTGAGTCCCTGAGGAAAAAAGGTTGTGTCAGAATCAGACAATACTGTTTTGCTCAGAGGAAACAACCATATGTGAATACTTGAGAAATAGATTATTTTAATGTGTTTTTTTATTAAAGAAGATAAAAATTTTTTTCATGTAAACTAACACAAAAACTTTTCAACTAAATTGGAACAGGATGAAACTCTGAATTTTTTCCTTAAAATCGGAAGAATCATATTAATTTGTGTCAAGAAGTTTTTTTTTTACAAAAATATGATGTGTGTATACATAAGACACACAAAAAGATGGGCTTTGACAGGATGATGTCCTCCCTACTTAACTGAATAGCTAATTCAGTTTCACTTAGTGCAGTTGCAAGCTGAGAAGAGAATGGGGAAAGGATGGATATGCTAGCAAATGGCTTAATGAGAAAAAAAAAAACAACACAGAAAACAAATTAAGGAAATGGAAAAAATATAGAATACAGAGCCAGTTTTTTAAAAGGAGACAGAATGACTAGCCTGTAGTGAGCCCTATTTTTAGGTTTCACAAAGCTCTCCATTGTAAAGGATTTGCATACCTATTATTTTGAGAAGCTGAGGTTTCTCCAATGTATGCATCAGACCTTTTGATATTCATCAGAGGGAACTTGAACTGTGGAAGTGCCCTCCTTTCCTTGTCCCTCAAAATTTGGTTCAGGGTTTTCCTCAGAGCTAATCTAAGGGATGGTCATTTTCCTCCTGTCTTTGGCATGTGCCATGCAAGTGTTGGCTGTGGGCCAGCAAACAAATGCCCCAAGGATCTGGACCAAGGCCACCACCACCGCTCCTGCTGCAGCAGGGGACATGACACAGCTTGGGAGCACCTAGGGCAGCAGACAGTGCAAATGGCACTTCTCCCAGGTCCTCACTGCATGCTTGTCTTCCCAATCCTGCTCCTCCATCCTCCTCCAGACCCTTTGGCTCACTGTTGACTTCTGCCTTCTGAAGGTGGAAAAGAGAAGATGCAGATCACTTTTCTTCACTGTTCTTCCCAGGCACATACCATATCTGAGGTTTCTTTCTTTCTCAGTGAAATCTTCACTTGCTCTTAGCTAACATGTTCAGTTCTGTGTCTCAATAGTGCTAAAGGTTCAGGTTTCAAATCTTGATGACAGAATAATGTTATAGTTATGTAATTTTGATCCTTCTTTCTTTCTTTCTTGAGAGACATATGTTTTGTAGCACATTATTTAAGTTGGTTAAAATAAAGCTCTTGAGATCACAAAAAATGGCAAATGGGAATTGCCTATTGAACCTTAAATCTGGTTGTTGTTTTTTTTTAATGTATTGGAAGGGAAGAAAAATGTATTTTATTAAACCATTCACTTTAGTTGGAAATGAAAAGTTTTTGGTCTCATAAGTTCTTCAAGTTTTCTGCAAATGTGTATGTGGTGAGTTATTTAATTACACAACTAGTATTGTGTTTTCCACATGGTCCCCTCCTTGTTTGGTGCAGAAGATAGCTGGAGAAGAAAGCAGAACTATGTCTGGAAAAGGAACTGTAAGTGAAGGCTTGAGTTTTTCAGGCATAGTAATTTTGTAACTGTAGGTAAAAGCTACTAGAATCCGCTTCTTCATCAAACTGTACAGTTTTGTATAGTTGGTTTAATTCTTGTAGCTGTTACAGAATGGTGTTTACTTGTTGGGTCAGGTAGGGTAGCAATGCTCTCTCTTCAGTTTGAATGTTAAAGTCATTACTGGAAGTTGGAGGGCTTTAGAAGGAGAAAGAGGTGAGGATATTTTTTTTCTCTTTCATGTAAGCCTAATTCTTTGCAAAGAGTGGGCATAGCCCTGTTTTCCCTGCCTAACTGCAGTTCTCATGTTCACAGTTTCCAAATCTGTTCCTCTGATCAGTTTTGTTCTGCTAAGACACATCTCACTTTACTGTTAGGGCCACAGTTCTCTGGCTCCTGAATTTTCTGCGTAGCTACATGCCCAGTGCTTTGAGACTTGTCACCATGAGTGTTTCCTTCTTTCTATTTCCAGTTATTGTCTTAAAGAGCTCCGTTTGCCTCCTGAAAAAGGAGGCCTGGTATCGTGGCAACTTTCTGCCTGTGGCTTACTACAACAGTGACAAACAACTTGCGGCACAACAGCACTTGATGACTTGAATTGCACCATAAAAGCAAGAGCAACAGCAAGGAACGGAAGTAGCAGGAATGGCCAATAAGAGCCATGGGGAAGATTCACAGAAGTGAATAATGAAACAAGAGAACTGGATAGGGAATCCCATTTGTGGTGGGTAATCACCACCTAAAATGAGGACAGAAAAGGATGCTTGTTTCCTTGAGTCTGTAGGACAGAATAGTAAGTGACGGGATGAATTCTGGAATATTGCGCTGCTGTCCAAAGGAGCTGACTAACTTACCTGAATAAAATTCCTATGCCAGAATGCTCAAGGCAGTTTGATTTGGGAGCCTGGGCCTTTACGCCTCCTCTTTTTCTTCATCCTGTCTTTTCCACCTTGGAGGTTTAGATCCCATTAACATTTTCTGCTTCCCTTTTCTATTTAGTCAATGCAGGGGCTGGCCACGCTTCCGGCTTCCCTTGGATACATGCCCTTCATGGCCTGGTACCCAGCTCTGGTACGTGCATTGCTACAAACGTGTCTCATGGCAATTGGTAGATAGATTAAACTGTTTCTCTTGCTTTACTTTCTCCCTAGCTACATGTCCAAGACCGGTTGCAGTTACAGCCTTCTGGAGTTTCTAATTTAGTTCTGATCCCCTGAGTCACAGCTTATTTTTCCAGAGACCAAAGATATTGTATGAAAATGGCATCTCTATTTTTGGAAATAACCTGTTCTTTAACTTAATGTATCAGAAGTATTACAAAAATCAGTGATTGTGGCCTGTGATATTTCTCCAAGTTTAGACCAGGAGTCCAGACTTCAGAAACAAGTATTTTCAGAGGTCACAGACCTCATAGACTCATCTAGAATTGCTGAGCAGGAAGACTTCTTGTTATCTGTGAAAGAGACTGAATTTATCATCTAGGACATAGCTTGATAACACAGCAAGAATATGATTTGTATTTGTGAAAGTACTCAGAGTTGCCACCTGGTAGATTTTTTTTTTTTTTAAAAAGATTTTATAGTTTGTGATCATGGAAAGATCACTTGAAACTAATAAAAAAACACTGAATAAATAACAATACTGCGGGAGAGAAAAACAAAAGGCACATGGTAAGATATTCTGAAAATGTTCATATGTATTTCAAGTCAAACTAATCATAGTTTTGCACTGTGAAATGTGTCAGTGGCAACCAAAAGGTACGAAAGAATTGCAGTGCAGTAGCCCAGAAAAGAGGTTCAAGTTTTCTTGGCTTAATTAAGTCAAAAGTGGATTAAAAAGCAAATCCTGCATTAAAAAAAGATTATTAAGACTGCAAATTAGTCTTCATGAGATTTAAGATTGGTTTCATTTGCTTACTTTGTATATATGAGTTCCTTTGTAATAATAGCCTTGTGACAGCTATCAGCTAATATCAGCTAATAGCCCATTGCCTTGAGTTCCCTTATGATAATGGGATAATATACAGTTTTATTCTAAAGGACTCTAGTGTAATTCCATATTTAGAATAGATAGGGCTCTCAATAATTTGATTTTGCATTGCTCTATTTGTGATTGTAGATCTTATTTACAGTACAATATTAATTTTCTCAAATGCTTTTCTATAACACTAAACCTTACAGCTTCTGAAACTCAAAAATGTAGGTAAGGAATTTGCAGGTATTATAGATGGGGAACAAAGGTATTGAAAAAGCAAAGTCAAAAGACCTGTTAATTTTGTTGATCTAGATGAAGGTACTGCAGGGTTAGTCTTTTAAAGTATTTAACATTTTTAATACACTGATTCCTGTTCTGTTTTTGAACAATTAGCAGAGAGGGTTCCCAGCTCCCCAGCAGTGTGTGCTGCCCTGAGGGTGAGTGGCTAAGGTCTAGCTGTGGCCAAGTCTGCTAAAGGAAGGCCAGGAGTGAGAAATACAGGTAGAGCTGGGATGGATAGTTTTGGGAAGATCCTCCTCCAGCTTCCCAGAAGCAGATGCTTCCCCACAGAGTTTGAACCCTCATGCAAGGGAAATAGCCACAGCAACAGCCCAGGCTTCTCAATTTTTTATCTGTTACACTCAAAGTCTTATTACTGGCAAAAGGGAACACACAATACACATGTAGATACAAGATTTCATCATTGGTCTAATTTGGCAGTCTATCAAAATACAACAAAGAGTAATTCTGAGTCCAGTTATCATACTCCCATGATTCATAGTCCAATAATGTGTTAAAATAATTATAAAGAAAACCCCTTGCAGTAACTGCCCCTTTTGTCTGGCATTGTGCTCTCCCTCCCAGACTCCCAAGAGTGATGGCAGCAGCCTTCTTCCATGAGAATGGCTGGAGGGAGTCGTCAGCTCCCTGAGCTTTTCTCCAGGAAGAGTTTGATGCTGGTGGTAGGCGTCCCTCTTCCTGTGGTCTTGGAGTCTGCTTGGGTTTATTTGTATGCATTTTCTTAACACTGTCTGTATACTTAAGCTTTCTTTTCATTGATTCTCAGTCATTCAGTTTTCTGTTCTTTCTGTTACCTCTACATTGGTTTAACAAAATTATACTCCTGTGAGGACCATCATGGTTTTCGTTTACAGTGTGGGACCTCTATTATCATCCTGTGTTTACACACTTGCAAATCACTTTTTATTCTATATATAGTTCAGTATACACTTGTTATCAGTATAAAATAAAATTAAGTTAAATCAAACCTGACTAGTAGACAATTGCCATCATAGCTAAAAGCAGCATAGTCTGGGACAAACATAAACAAGTCCTGAGGCCTTGTATTCTCAGCCAATACAAAACCTACAGCCTTTTGCTGTTAATGACAAAACTTGTATTTAGTGGCAGAGTAGGAATCAGAAACAATGCCATTTCTTCATCCTGGAAATGTTTTGCCCAAAGTGGCTGCCTACTGTACCTGTGCAGACAGATAGACCTGGTGGTCAGCTCCTATTGACCAGAACCCAGTGTCTAAAGTCACACACACACGCACAGATAAATGAGAGTAGACAGCTCATGTACACATCTGAAATAAGCATTTTCCCTAGTGCGAAGGAGTGAAGAACTGGCCTGTAATTAATTTTATAATCATGTAACTGGAGACTACAGGATAATACCTATGCAAAAATGAGATTAAGGTTGTCAAGCAAGATTAATTGTGAAAACATTTTTAATTATTAAATGTTGGAATTTTTTTGCAGCATTCCTAATTATTTCAATTTTGGGGTTTTATATTTGTGTTTTTCTGGTTTTCTAATCAGCACGCTAACTCCTTCCTTAATATCGGTCCCTTGAAATTATATCATATAAAACTCTAGGTTGCCAGTGGATTTAGATCTTTAGCACTACAGCATAGACCCCTGTCACTTAAACTAATAAAATAACTATTAATGGTTAAAAATTGTTATTAGAAACATATACTGTACAAGTACATGACTTTTTTTTCAGCTGTACTGGATCTGGCTGTGATGGAGTTAACTTTCTTCATAGCAGCCTATATGCTGCTGTGGTTTGCATTCATGGCTAAAACGTTGCTGGTAACATACCAAAGTTTTGGTTATTTCCGAACAGTGCTTGCATAGCATCAAGGCTTTCTCTCTTTCCCCCAGCCCCATCCCTCCTGGAAAGCAAGTTGGCTCAGCGTTGGCAAGAAGTTGGGAGGGGTCATAGGGAGGACAGTGGACCCAAACTGGCCAAAAGGCTATCCCATATGTCATGCTTAAAACAGAAAACATAGTATTAAGGTCTGACTTTGTGCTCAGCAAGAAAAGAGGGAAAGGAGGAAGGGGGTCATTTGTGGTGATGGTATTTGTCTTCCCAAGCAACCATTACGCATGATGAGGCCCTGCTTGCCAGGAAGTGGCTGGACATCTGCCTGTCCACGGGATGTAGTGAATTAGTTCCTCTTTTTGCCTTGCTTGTGCACACAGCTTTTGCTTTCTCATTAAACTGTCATTATCGCGATCCATGAATTTTCTCACCTTCCTTCTATTTTTTCCCTATCCTGCAGGAGAGGGGAGTGAGTGAGCAGCTGCGTGGGTGTTTGGCTGCTGACTAGAATCCACCCACCACATCTACAAAAGAGAAAAACATTAAATATTCTGGAATGAGCTCTAATTTTTTGAAAGAAGTGTGCAGCTGTTTGCCAGTCACCTCCACCCGTAGTCTTCTATGTTGTCCTTCACAGCTTTTCCTCTGCTGTTAATCAATATCTCATATTGTCTTTGATTTTTCTCTTTTCCCAGTAATACATCTTTCCAGCTCTCATGGCACCTTGCTTCCCTTATTGGTTTCATGCCTTCTGTTTTTTCTCACCCATCGCTACCCCTCCCAGTCTTCCTCTCTGGTCTATTGAACTTCCCAGCTTTCCCACTTCCCCCTTAATTTTTCTTTTTCTGCATACAAACCAGTGTTTTCCTCCTTGAAAAGAGCACCAAGATCACAAAGGAAATTATCTCCGTGTCCAAGAGTTTGACCTATCAGTTGCTGGGTGGTGCAGTGGCTGGGAAATTCCTGTTCCAGCCTGTCTGTGGGCTGCCATGAGCTCACCCATTTAGGTGAAGTATTTTGCTTCCTGTTCGTTCCAAAGCCCTCCTGCTCTGATAAGTCTTACTTTGCCCCAGGCTTAGTTTAAAGTAAACTAAATAGTTCTCTCTGAGAAAAAAACCCTGAGTGTCATTCAGGAGTTAGTTTGTTGCAAGGATGAGAGACTATGGGGAAGTCCTGCACCACAATTAGCTCCTTCTTGATCCCAAAGAGCCCTTTGGATCCAGAGACAAGCACCATATGGCATAGACTTGTCCAGTCAGCTTTAGAGAGGACAAACTCTGAATAATGTGGATGTGAGCTATTCTGCATAACTTGATCCTGGAGATCCTTGGAAAAAACATATATGAGATGCTGGAAAGGCCAAATGACACATTTAAGTTGGCACAACAGTAGTTACGGACAGGGTGAAAGTAAATGTCCACAGAAGTCAAAGAGCAGGGCTTCTATTCTTAGCTTCATTACTAGCTTATGCTACCTTGAGATGTTCATTGGACTACAACCATATAGATACTCTTTTGTTCACTCCTAAATTATCCTTAAACTTCTTGGGATTCCAAGTTTGTTGAAAATGTTCTGAGGGTTCAAAAGTTCCTGGAAAGGGACTGATGAACAGACCGAAGAACAGGTAGATAGACAATGTGACTCATCAACATTGTTTCTGTAAACAGCCAGGCTATAAATGTGTTACTGAGAAGAACAGTGGTACTTTCTCATATTAAAGCACTTTTTAAGAAGAAACATAGCAGAAAGAAAACTTTTGTGGTTTTGCAGTTTGACCTAGTAAAAAATATTCCAAAGCTCTCCACACGAAATCATTTTTCTAAATCCCACCTTACTGGCCAAATTCTTTAAAAGACTAAAATAAAAAGTCAGCCAGTCCTTAATACTATGCCTTAGCTTTCTGTTCAGTTTTAATCATGGTTTAGGGATTTTTCATTCATAGGAATGTGATATGCAGCTTTTAAGATAAAATTTTAAAGATGACCAACTTTCTCCAGGGTATAAATTGATAATCAGCTGATGTCAAGAAATAATTTACTTCCTATAAAAGTATTGGGATATTCATGGGAGAGCAACAGAAAATGTTCTGTGGCAAGCATAAATGAATTACACTGTCTGAAAAAGAAATCACATTAATATTCCTAGATTTTTTTTTCCTCCATGTTCACTCTTGTGAAACTTACAGACATTGACAGATAGAAGAGAAATTGTTCAGCTTGACTTTTCTTGTTCTTTACTGAAATCACCTGATCAGATAATAATAAAAAAAATCTTAATTTGAGGGGTTATAAATTTATATTTATATTATCTTTAATTTTAAACAATAAAAATATTGCTGATTTCCACCACCTGTTCAGCCAGACCTTCGTGCCCTCATTCTGTTGATTTCTTGCCTCTGCTCATACTAACTCACCTCTTGAAAAACACTTTTAGCTCTATAATTTACAGATGGCACCATAAGTTTCTGAAATTTGTGTAGAGAGATATAACTTCATCTGCAGAATATAAACTGGTCAGAAGTAAAAACTAAACAAAATCATAGAGTTCTAGGACAATTTTTAAAGTATTTAAAAACTCTCCATTTTCATTCAGTACTAAAAATTTAATGTATAAATAAGGACCTAATTTTCAAAAGCATCCACCAGTTCTTATTGCAGCTAATATTTACCTTTTATTTAATATTCTTTTTCTTTTTGGTTTTAAAGCAACAGTCTCTAGAGTCAGAAAAAACTGATTCCAGGGCTGCTGGTATTTTTTCACTTAAGCATCAAACCATTGTATAAAATCAGACAAAGCCCAAGCAAAAATGCATGTTTCTGCGAAAGGAAAACAATTAAGATACTGTTTTTTTATTTTTTTTTTTTAAAGATCAACGAATTTTGTATTAAATGCTGGCTGGATAACTTCCAATGAAATTGAAATGCATGTAAATATTGTCACTACAGAGAAACGGGTGATTTTGTGCTCCTTTAGAAAAATTACTTTCTGCCCCTTTCCAAGCTATTGATTTATTTAGTTTAGTAGCATGTGTGCTGGTTTTGACTGGGACAGAGTTAATTTTCTTCACAGTAGTTGGTATGGGGCTATGTTCGGATTTGTGCTAAAACCAGAGTTGATAATACAGAGATGTTTTCTTATTGCTGAGCAGTGCTTACACAAAGTCAAGGCCTTTTCTGCTTCTCACACCACCCCACCAGCGAGGAGGTTGGGGGTGCACAAGAAGTTGGGAGGGGACACAGCCGGGACAGCTGACCCCAACTGACCAAAGGGATATCTCACACTGTATGACATTGTGCTTGGCAATAAAAGTTGAGGGGAAGAAGGAGGAAGGGGGGACATTCGGAGTGATGGCGTTTGTCTTCCCGAGTAACCGTTACGCAATGATGGAGCCCTGCTTTCCTGGAGATGGCTGAACACCTCCCTGCCCATGGGAAGCAGTGAATGAATTCCTTGTTTTGTTTTGCTTGCATGTGTGGCTTTTGCTTTCCCTATTAAACTGTTCTTATCTCAACCCATGAGTTGTCTCACTTTTGCCCTTCCGATTCTCTCCCCCATCCCACCAGCAGGGAGTGAGTGAGTGGCTGTGTGGTGCTTAGTTGACAGCTGGGGTTAAACCATGACTGTATGTTATATATATATATATATGTAAAAGGTCATTTCTTATAGGAATGTGCCATAGAAAACTTCCATGACTTCAGTTTTCAGAATGAAAAGTTTCAGGGCTAAGAAGAAGGAAAGATGGAAATGTCTTTTGGTATTCTAAACGGTTTTATTGGTAGTATTTACAAGTAAGACACTATAGCTTAAATGGATACAAGAAACTAAGCTATATTGCTGTATCTCCCTCCAGATAAAAGCTTGACAGAGAAATGTGAAGAGAAACATATTCCAGTAGACTACTTGTTTATGTCAAAGCTAAAAAGCCTCATGAAGTAAAAATAATTTAACTGATTTTTTTCTTAAAAAAAGGCAGTAAAAGAGCTCCAACAATATTTTAGTGCTTTTTCATATATATACATATTGAATATAATACTTTCATTAATATTTTGAAGGAGCTTTTCTATAGAACATCTTATTTAGTGTTATATTTTTTATTGAGAGATACAGTACACAAAATATTAAAGACAATATCCAAATGAAATGCTGTGGTTCACTTTTTTTAAAGTCAAGCATTTTGATCTGTTCATGTGGTCTTAATAGAATTCTCTTCCATTCAGAGCAAAAAGCACAACTTTACACTGTCAGCTTCTTCCTAAAAGTGTAAATGTCATCCTCTGAATAGTGCCACTTAAGAACCCTTCATTATACATATTTTGTTTGTTTTATAAAGCATTATTTGCATGTTATGACATCAAAGTTGTAGCAAATCTAGCACTAGCTATCACCATAAGCTATTTTATTAGTAAATTTTCAAATTCTTTTTCTAAGTGACTGAACTTTTAACAGAAGGTCAGCAATGAAATCACCCTTGAAGTGTGAGGGGCTTTTTTTATTCCATTAGATGTTTTCCTTCCTTGAAATGCACTGCAAAACTTCACACTTAAAGATTTCATTCTTTATACTTTATTCTGCCATTCATGTGTGACAGATGTCAAGTTATAAGACTCTATATTTAAAGCTGTCCACCTAAATTAAGTCAGTAAAATCTATGTATGCGTTGCATGCATAAACAGACTTTATATTCACCATGGTATTAACTGATCGTCAAGTACCACATGTATTGAATAAATTGGAATATTAACAGATACAATGGGGCACAAACTTCTATAAGTTTCTGTTCAAGAACTGAATTACATTGGTTTAAATTTTGCAACAAGTGTTCATTTACAATATGGAGGGAATTCTATCCTGAAGTTGTTCTCGGTACTGAACGTAACAGAAACCTCATATCTATGGGTGAATATTTAAAAATTCTGGATTAATATGTAACAAAAAAATATTTTCAAGCCTGCATGTTTGATCTGCCATTTGGACTTTGAACATTTGGTTTGCACTGAGACGTGAACCACCATCAAAGCTGGTCTTGGGCAGTGTGTCTGTGAAGTCCTGCAACTGAATCAGGACTGACAGCTGGGGTGTTTGCCTGCCACATGCTAACAGCTCCCAGCAGTGTCCTACAAGTTACAGAATTGCCTGCTGTTATGCCCAGGAGCTTCTTATTCATAGAAAAGGACATTGGTTTTCTTCACTCACCCCTTTTCTCAGGTGCTGTTTGATAACAAATCCATATTATTTCACAACACGTTTGCACGTACTGTAACCCTCCCATGCAATGTACTCCATCTAAGTTTGCTTAGGTGGGAGGCACAGTCCTTTTACTTGTACAGTCAAACTGTAGTCTGTTCAGACTTCTGTGAACTATGAGTGGAAATTAGACATGCCCACAGAAAAATGATATGTTCCAGAAGTCTAAAAGTTCTTGCTTAGAGTACCCCCTTGAAAAATCAAAGCTCTGCTTTGGGGGAGGAGACACAGTGCACCAGGGGAAGTTTCTTCCTAGTGATCTTCACCTGTTTAAGTGTGTGCTGGAGAGATGGTGTTGGAAAGCTTGGTGTTGCATTCCTGTAGTTTCACCTGCAGTATTCAGTTCAAATTAAGTTAGACTTAAATTAGATCAGATATGAAATGGACTCTAGCACAAGCTCCAGCCATGTTAAAAATGTAGGTAGATTTCTGCCAATACATATGGCATTTTATTGTAATAGTTTTCTTTCTCATAAATTTTAAAATAAGAATAAATCAGAGTGATCATCTAAAAGTACCTCTGTTTATAGAATGGGTCATCAAATTTTATCTAGTAATTATATTGACATCTAATTTACAGAAAGTATCTTAGATTTAACTTAAATGTTTCAGATGTTGAAGTAGCAGGGGTAGTGGCAATGGCTTAAGAAAAAATATGAATTCTAAATTAAAAAGGTTCAGGAAGTTGCTAGGTACAAGGTGAATACTGTAAAAAAGAATCTCAATAACCACTGTGTTGTGAAAGTTGAAGGATATCTCATTTCCTTGAGCAGGCTCCAAGGTAGGCAGCAAAGGACAAGCCACAGCAGTTAGAATGGAAGGCAGGCTTAGAGCAAAGCTCTGTTTGCAACAGAAGGGCATCTGGAGAAACTTCTTTCTTTCAAAATGTTGTATAAGTACAGGTGTTCAGGTTCACTGATTAAAGAGAAAGCCACAGTTCCTGTCACCAATCAAAACACTAAGGTAACTACTATAGTGAAATTCAGAAGCAGCCATTTTTACTGACTGCCTATATTTCTTGCTTGGTGAGCAGCTGCTGAGTCCAGCCCTGGAGTAAGCCAAGCCTTATCCTTAGATTTCCATTTCTGTAAATCTGACATTAAGATGCAATTCAGTGGCTGCAGATACAGCGCAGGTGTCCCAGTTTGTGCTTTGCCTGCCGCATCTACATATCCCATTTTCCTTCTCAGTGCCCTCATGTATCAGGCATCCACTGTCAGAGGAGATAGCTGGAGGTCCTTTCTTTCAGAGGCCTGAAACATGATATGTGCCATCTGTAAACAGTTTGAATTCAGTTTAAAATAATTTTGCCTAGAAAAGCACTGTGGATGAGTAGAGTTGGATCTGAGAAATACTTCACACTTCAGTTAGCACTTAGGGACTTTCATATTGGGGACCCCATATGTTTCATTTTGGGCTATTTAAACCTATTAAATAACTGAAGCCCACTAGGCACTTGCTAGCCCTGAAGTCTTCAGCAAGGTTATTCTAAGTATAAATTCTGTAAGTCTGGACTCATCTCCATCTTAGCTCAACTCCATCTAGTTACCACTTTAATAACCCTCTGGTATCTGTTCAATAGCTGCAATTGTTTTGAAATTCTGTTTATATGATAAACCTTATGTCTAGTTCACAGCTATCAGGAAAGGCCTTTAAAAACTCTTAGGAGCTCTTCTGCATTCTGATGGAAGCCTGTTTTGTTTTATCAGATCTACAAATTTTTTTTGTGTTTCAGGGACTTTCTGGGGCAAGTTTGTCTGACAGACTGTGGAGACAGACTCTCATGAGTATCACCCAAATGGAGAAAGGTGTAACAAATTAAATTGTCATTTATTAGTTCTCAATTTAGCTGTCATAAATAAATATTTTTAATTTGATGATCATGCTAAATAGACATGCAGTTCTTAGAATAGTAAGAGTACTAAACTTACCCTATTGAGTCTGAAGTTCTGAAGTACAAAATTGTTACACTACACCGTACATTACTTTTCCAGGGATGCTCTATCCAGCTAACTATTGCTTTCACTTTGTTTTGTCAAAAAGAACAAATACTCCACCAAACAAAAAAGCACTGTCACAGAAGTGCTAACATACCTGATGCAAATCTTTACATAGTGCCTTTTACATTGAAAAAGTGTTTGCCATTAATGTGGAGACACAGGCATATGGTTTTTGGTGAATTAGGTCTAATGCAGCTTCCATTGAAATCAGTGATTAAAATTCAGATAAACTTAGGCTTCTAAAGAGAGAGGGAAGAGAGAGGGATGAAGAGAGGGAGAAAGGGGTGCTCCTGCACAACTCTGGGCCTATCTGTCCTAAATATCCATGTATAGACTCTTCTGGAGTTGATTCTCTCTTTCCACTGACTGTAGAGGAAGTCTAGACAACCAGTTTTAAGCCAAAGGCCTGACTTTCAAATGGCTGAACTTAGGTAATATGAATTCCATACCTAACTTTTAAAATTTACTTATTCCTAAAAGCATACATGTTAGAAAGTCAGAATGTCTGTACTGGTTTATACCAAAGGTCTCCCAACAATGTCCAGTAGTGCATGCTGAGAAAAGGATATACGATCAGGGAAACAATCCTGCCATTCCCTATATATTTAGAGTCTTCAGTCATCTGGCACTGAGTCTGATTCCTGGTTTGGGGTCTGACTCTCCTACCACATTCTCGTTTCAGATATGAAAGTGTGAGTGACCTAATGTGATCTTTGTCCACCAGATAAAGATCGAACATTCAGGGTGCCAATTTTCTTTATGGCTATTGAAGATCCAAGGGCATCTCATGTAAATGAAAAACACTGCTTCAGACAGTGTTTACTGCAAAAACAGGGGTGTTTTTAGCTCAAGGAACCTAAATCAAGATTGTGATCTCCATGTAAAATCCAAACAGAGACAAGCTAGTTTTAACCTCAGACCACTATCTAAGATAAACCTCAAGAAGGACATACAAAGCTGACCTTCACTGGCCACATCAAGGCATAGATATAGATGGCTATCTCATGGTTTGAGATACCCTCTTGTTTGTTTTAGTCAAAACAAAACATTTCTGTCCTTGATTTACCCTTACTTCAGTGGTACAATATGGCTGCTTTTCCAGTCCAGCTTTTCTGTGCAAAAAGGAATTAGGTTGCATTTTTCTGCTGTGATCTGTATAGGAAAACGGTGTCATCTTTGAAGGTCTGCTGTTATGGAGCTGACGTGATAAGTTTATATTAGAAATTACCGTACCTTTCAAGTTAGTAGCATCTCTTCCACAAGCTTCATTTCATGCTAATTTGTTCACATATAAACCAGCACATTTTAAAGCTTGCTGTTTCCTGATAGAAAGCGATGCTGTGGTTGCCAGGTGCAAAGGTGCTTTGAAAGTTATATTGCCTCATTTCAGTGATTGAATAACGGGGTCGGAGTTACCTGAGGAAATGTGTTTTGCCTCTTTTTCTAGAGGTTACATTCCCCAATTATAAGAGCTCTGTCCTTCATTTAGAGAGACAACAGTGGAATGAGATACTCTGCAGGATATTTATAACTGTCTATTCTCAGCCTGCTGCATTGTGGCTAGTTAGAAGTGTAACATATGGCACTGGTGAGAAAATAATTATTACTCTTTGATAACTTACTTAGGGGCAGTTATTCTAGATGACTTGCATGACAGACTCTTAAAAAACTGTGTTCTGTAAAGTTATTGACACAATAGTGCAGTACGGGCATATATTTTCTCACAGTTTTCAGTGCGCTTAATACCCTTTAATGTGTTTTTAAACTTCCAGACATTTATCTGTCAGTGGTATTTGCAAAAATCTCAAAGGTAATCACTTTGATCTATATTCAGATTAGTTGTTATTTATGACTAATTTACTGTGGACCAAAGTTCAAGAGAAGGGTGGCTGTTTCAGACTACCTTCTACCTAGGGTTGATGAATTTGGGGTTCCAATATAGTCAGTCAAGAGAAGTCGTCATGGGAACTAAGTTAGAGAGCATTAGTGAAAATATTATCCTTTATGGCAGAGCTTTATTAGCAAAAGAAAACCAGTCTTGACTCAAAAAACCCCTCTCTTTCCGGTTTTGTTTAATAAATCCTATCTAGAACATTTCAGATTTTGTTTTATTGGAATATTATCTCCACTCTTACAAGATGCTGCATTTATTTAGAAAATTTGCATTTGAATACCAGTTGTAGTACATATTTTATCATGCTACTTCACAACCAGTCTTAGGCCCATAAAGAGAAAGGGAGGAAATTGACTGCCAATTTTGTAGTTTCACGAGAAGGAAAAGAAAAAGGAAAACTTCTTAAGTGCCATGGAAGAGACTATAATAGCTCCTTGGGCTATAGATTTAGGTTGTGATAGCACAGGGGCTGTGGTGTTGCTCTGGGACTTGCTGTTGATCTGGGGGCTGAAATTCATTCTATGGTTTTTCAAGCATAATTACCTGGTCTTTAAGTAACTGCAGTGAATTTTGCCCCTGAGAAGGATCATTATCCTGAATGACTCCATTTGACTTTTGATTCATGCTCAAACTAAGAAACAGCAAACAAGAAAAATAAGTTAATTTCCTTGTCATCCTCAATTATATTTCTCATATTTGTGGCTAGTTTATTAGAAATAGAGCAAGCCAGACCAGTGTCCATTGTTTTCCTTTCCACAAACATATGAAAGGCAAGAGCCTACACATCACAGTTCAGGAGGAAAGAACTACACATTAGAACACACACAGTTAGCCGAAGGCAGAGATAATTCAGAGTTAGAGGAGCACCTACTGGCCTCCTGAATGAGGGGAAACACTGTTTTTCATGTATCCGTCACCACAATCAATGAGTCTTTAATACTGTGCTCACAATATTGCTCACAGGCAAAGAAGCAGTACACTTTATATAAAAGTAAACCAATAGTATAACTGAAATGTTAAGAGTCTGATCATTATTAGTCCAGATCTATTTGTTACAGAAAAAGAAACAGTAATAATGGAGTTAAATTTGTTACACATAGACCTAAATTCTTCCCCTTTTCCTGGTGTTACACTTATCCTTCCCATGCTCCTACATGTCCTAAGGTAAGTGGTTTCACTCTGGTGGTGGTGGTGGGAGGTGTTACAGCAATTTGTGAGCATCTGGAGTTCTTTGGTGGGAGGAATATGATGTTCATGTTGATAGTTTCTTTGTCATCACCTTAGGTTCCATGTAGGGGTGGGTTTTTTGGGTTTGGGGGTTTTTTAACACTTTTGCTAACATGCTTGTATATGTTTTCCTTTTTTCATTGGTTTGAAGACTTATATTTGGAAATTACATCAGAGTTTGCTATATATGGTGCCTTTTATGGACAATAGAGACCATTTCTTTGCTTTATTACCTCTAAACCCAGTTTTGTCCACCACCACATCTGCATTTCTTTAACTGATCATTGGTGAGTGGTTTATACCTGTGAGGTTTCCCATGGCAAGCCTGTGCCTTATCTTTGATCAGCCCATGCCTGTGCTCCCTATACCACATCGCCTGTCTCCCCTTCTCAAGACTTGGGTTGTTGTGCCAGGCCTGCCTTTCTCTACATTATGTTGTGATAGATGTAAATACCTCATTCTACACAGAATAATTTCTCAGTACTGCTATCTGTATAAAATTATGAGCTCCATACCACACGAAGTCAGACAAAAGTAAAACAAATTACCTGTGGACACCTGGTCAATTAAAGAAATTGCTGTCACAGCTAAACCAAGTCAGACAGAGCAGCGCTTGCTGCTCAAGAAAGGTCAAGAAAACCTCAGACAGAGAATACCTCACAAGCATCAATCCTGAGGCCTCACAAACTCAGTAGAAAGCTTACAGCCTGTTACTAGCAATGGCACTACCATATTACAAGGCTAACCAGTTTCACTAGTCTCAGTCACACAGCTGAAACCCTGTATGGGTGTTTCTGCCTCTCCAAGACCTAAGCACGAACACCACCACCTTGGTGTCTTTAGTTTCCCTGTCGCCTTCCTGTGGCAATCCTACTGAGCAGATGGCAGGCTGCGCTTCAGCCATTTCTGTAGTAATTCTCTGGATAACCTCCTCTGGCCTCGTTTCCTTGGGAACAGGCTATCTGAAGTGGTGGTCCCACAACTCTATTAACACCTCATTTACAATGGTGTGAAGATGGGTGGTATGCAATATGAATAAATAAAGTGCATTTCAATAAATCCAGGTCATAAGTCACTGAAGACAGTTAATAGCCCACCCATAGAATAGGAATGCAAAAATTGTGTATGAGATAAAAATATTAGAAGATCGTTCACTTTTTTTCCCCTAAACTATTTTACATAATTGCATGCAAAATGGTATACTTAATGACTATTAAGTTTTCATATTTAAGCATTTAAATTCCAGCACATGTCACAGAGAAGATTGCCCCAAAACTCTGCAAATATGCAAACCAGTATTTTTTATGCCACCTCATGATACATGCTATATTTAGCACAGAGAAGGAAACTTCTATTAAATCATTTTTAGGAAGATTTTTGTAGAAATGAAATAAGGTGATCTTCTTGCTTCTATAGAGTGCAGGCACTGACACATCTCAGCAACATTTGCCCAATCGTCTTCTGAAAAATGGCAGAACTCTTCTCTTGAAATTCCCTTTCTCGTAATATTGATAATAATAATGGTAGAAATACTGATAATAATGATGCTTTCAGCCCAAGGTTATATTTTGGCAAAGATATATGGAATGGAATGGAAAATTGGGTTTTAAAATAGAAGTCATCAGGCAGTCTTAACTCTAGAAATTGCTACATTCTCTGCCTGTAATAAGTTATGTGATGTTGTGCATTCTAACATTTAATTAAAATCCTTTCCATGTCCTTTTTACAAGGAAGCACCATGAACACACACACACAAAACAATTAAAAAGACACAGTACACATTTAAAATAAAATGTAATCTGTAATGTAGTTGTTCCAGAGAAAACTCCATCTGCCATAGAATATTTTAGAACTTGCTCCACTGGAGCACATTATTCTTCCTCCCTTAGGCTGTCCAGTTGCACTTTAGAAAACTCAGCAGTTGGTATGATGATTTCTTTTAGACTTTAGGCTACGAAAAATCATTTCTGATTAAACTGACTTGAGAAGACAATTGCAGTTGATTATATTATAAAGATACGTCAAAAGGGACACGTTTTCAACTCCTGTGTGTCTGTTTACTTTCTATATTGTTACGCTATCCCCATACTACTACATCTTAAATAGTTTTACCTTTGTCCTGTTTTACGTCATCTATAAGTATTTTGATGTATTATGTTAATTAACATTATTCTATGTCTTCATTCTTTGACTTATGTCTAATTTGCATTCATAAATATAATTCTTTTTAACATGATTGGTAAAATATGCTGGCAAGAAGCTTTTTTAAATTAACAAAAAAGAAAAGAAAGCTGTACCTTAACAATTCTCCATTTTGTATAGCATGAAGCTGTAGGTGCTCCAGAAAATATTCAATCAACGAGAAGAGAGGAAGTGGAACCAAAAGGTTAATCAGTTAGCAAGGACAGAATTTCCTTGCAAAGTATTAGATGTTCTCTTTTGAACAGCAGCAATCCTGACTAGCATATTATTCATATACATATTCATACATTGGTTTACTTATGTATTTGTATTGCACTGCTATACTCAAATATAAAGGTCCTATTGAGCAAGTTGCTATAAAAAATATAGCATCTGAAGACAGCTTTAATACAGGTACAATCTTGTTTATTTTTGTCCCTGTGTATAAGAAAGCTATATATCTAAATTTTCCACAAATTTTTTAAAAAGTTAGATATGTAACAAAGGAAGTATCTAAGGAATGGGCCTGAACAGTCCTAATAATTGCTGTCATATCTTACAACAATATTAAAAGTCAGCCTATTCTTCCTCCATCATTACATTCTTTCGCCCCACAGCAATATGTTGTATCAGGTTTATTATAGTTTTACAATTGCTTCATGTTGAGTATCAGATTAAAAAATATAACATTTTTTATATCATTTCTTATGTCCTATTGGGTGCATTCACATATTTATTGTAATTCATATAGGAAACTCTTGGTAATTACCAAAAGATATGACAGTCCCTGTGTACCATGAGGACTGTGACTTTCAGGTGGTGTAGTCTGGTGCAACTTGTCTAACTTTTCTTCATATAATACTTCAGAGTCTTATTTTTATTTACTATTTTATTACTTATTTCTAAGGAAATATTTGAAGTTTGCAAATCTCAGCATCTAGTCTTGCCAGGAAAACCATACAAAAGTCAAAACATATAATGTGTGGGAAATCTAATATGAAACACTTCAAGATTGAAGGAAATAGAAACAAGCCAGAAAAAAAAGGGGGTTGTGTTTTTGAAAATATGTGCCTTTGACTTTAACTTTTGCTATTCATAGACATCCTGCCTATGAGTTCAAACCTCTTAGAAATACTGCAGTTAATCATCAGACAGAGCATTTCAAAGGCACCCGTAAAATCTGTGAAATTCTCACAGTGGAACTCTGTTACTAATGGGTACATATCTTACCTGAGAAATATATCCATTTACATGGTTGACAGCTATATATGTACTTTTTGCATAGGCAAAGCTGCTTTTTGTGCCCATCTTTGCTCATAAAGAGGCAAAGATGGAGTTATGAGAGTCCCTTTCTTAGGCAAATGGTAGGTGCTCTAATAGTTCAGTTTCTCTCTGAGAGTTGACAAACACAATTGTCAGTATGCGCTCCACAAATTGTACAGATAGCTAGGGGAAAATATTGCTTGGGGCAGCTCTGTAGATCTTTTGCCATAGACTATCATTGCTGGAATTGCATAAAACATTTTATGTGTTTAGCCTCTTGGCAGTTTCTGCTGTATGCTATTTCTCCATCCAGCTGAACTAGGTGTTTCTCCATTTGTGTCACCACACTGTGTAGGTCTGGTTTCCTTCAGACCTACTTCTGCTTGCTTGTTGTTGCTTTTTCACTACACATAGTGCATGCCAGTGGCAACATGACAGCTGTCCCGCCATATAAACTTGTGGCTGTGTTTATTATTACTGGTGCTGGCAGACCAAGCTCTTTCTGTAGGCAAGCTTAGGCCAGCTGTAAATATGTTTTTAAAAACACAAGCACGCGTCACGATACTGGAGCAGTGGGGGTTAAGTATCACACTAAATACCTATCATCTGCTTCGTCAGTATAGAAACGTATTTTTTAAATTGTCTATTTATTTTTATGGTTCACAAAGATGCAGCCTTATCTGCTACTTTGTACACATCACATTCTTGTTGTTGTTGCTTTCCTCTAACGAAGAAAAGATGCAATCGCAGTGGTACATACAGGTAGAATTTTGAAAATAATGAGATTTAAGATAACCAGTCATCCCTGGAAGAAAGGATAGCAGGTTTTTGCTACTGAAAAATAAGTCAGGTCTCTGGAAAACTTCTTGCTATTACTGAGACAGTGTGGTGCTTTAGAAGTCTTTCGACTCTTTAGCAATTAAAAAAAAAAGAAAGGGAGGTCTTTCTCACATACAAATTCAGGTTTCTCACATTCAGTATTCACTGAAACCTTCATTCTGTACAATCCTTTTATAATAACCTCAATTCCAAGTGAAATAATGTGCTTGAATGAAATGTGAAACAAGTGCTTGTTTCATTATTACACCTCCTGCTATATTGCCTATTTGTGACAAAGCCCAAACTAGTGACCAAACCAGATCTTTCTGACATGACATTTTTAGTCCTAAAAGGAGAATATTGACAGGAGTTCTCTTACAGCCATATTCTCTGTATCCAAAACCAGGCAATGATTTTGCATAAAGTAGCTGCTGCATCTGCCCTTTCCAACAGAAGAAAAGAGACATTTTCTCTGTCATAAATTGACTGCAAAACAAGCTTAATATGTTTTGTAATCCTCTCTATGGAGAGAACGCAATATTTTATATAGACAAAACATACTCAAGGGCAAGGGCTGATTATAGCAATACAATTAAAAGAAAGACATTCAAACTGTGCAGAGTTGCCTGCCGATCAGTGGCATGGTGTGACGAGGAAGGCTCCATGCTCAGCAGCTGCTTTGAACACACTGGTCAGGCTGCTGTGCTGAAATATGGATTTTCCGGAACCCCCGCTTGTCTGACAATGGCTCCTTCACCTGTGTAATAAGATTAACAGATCCACTTGAAGGACAGAAAAGCTTTACCAGTCAAGTGGAGATTAGCATCTTTTACACTGGCAAACACTTAAAAGAGACAAACCTTTTTTTAAAGGTGAACAAGACATACACAACACTAGAACCAGGCCAAATTGTTTAGTATCCATGAGTTCCTGATTTTCACTGGGGTGTACAGTTAATAGGAAATATTGTCCACAAAGACTGGTTGAACTTTACCAACTAGTAAATTATTAATATTTAAACTTAGTTGAACTTGAAAATTTAAGCCAAGAGAAACTACTCCAAAATGTCTCAGTTATCAGGCAAGGTAGATAGAAAACTCTGCTCTCCTAAGATATTTCTGCCATAAGCCTGCAAGAGAAAACTCACAAAACCACAAAGCATACTTTCCCAGTACTGGAAAATGAAATAAACATTGGAAGACTACAGATAAAATAAAGGTACAATATATACAATCAAGAATAAAAATAACAAAACAATCTCACTACAACACTAGATGACATCAGACATGAATAGCAGAATACACTTTATCCAGTACCAAAAGTAACAAAACCTAAAAGAGAACAAAAGTATACTGCTTTTATGAATGTGTCTTAAAGCAATTTGCTCTTATTATATTAGAATGAGTTTACTGAAATCAACTGGAATGCCAAGGGACTTTAAAAATAGGGAAAACAGAGAGATTTATGGTCAATAAGTTCTATGATGGATTCAGGGGCTTCTGGTCAGTCACTAGTTTTTCTGCTTAGACTCAAGCTAAGTACAGGCAAACACTACGAGCTTTCTCTATTAAGTTCTGCTAGTTCAGGTCAGTAGTGACCTGCAATGCACTTTCCCTGTCCAGAGTTTCTCCTGAGCAAAGCTTGCCAATCACACGAAATTACTTAGTGGTTTTGGGATCTGGACATATATAGACAAGGGAATAAATGGAGACTACTACCAAACTAATTTAATGGGTATCATAAATCAGAAGTGAATGTTAGTCTCCTGGGGGGGAAAAAAAGGCCTAGTGTATTAAAACACTTTGATACCTTTGATCTTCATTGTTCATAACATGAAGTATTTTCTAAACACCTTTAAAGTGAAACTCAAAGATACACTACTGAAATTCACCCCGGTCTTTCTACCCATTCTTTCTGAGCAAACATCAGACTTCAATGCTGTCCTAGACATAGATATGTAATCATTTGACAAGGCTCAAAAATCCTTATCTGAAATCTGTTTTTATGCCTAATGAGTGCAAAGCCATTCTTCTCTTTAACTAGTTCTCTTCTTCTGTGCACAAGATGACTGTTTTGGATTTTTTTCATAGTTTCTAGTTTTCCTCCAATTTATATTATGGGAGGTAACAAAAGACTGTATATACCTTTTCCCCTGAGTAGACCGTGCACCCACGTAGAGTGAGACCTGCTGAGGTTAATGGAATTGTCAATCTAATATTACCATTCCAAGTTTTATGGTTTCTGTTTGTAATCAACTACATATGGCATTTATTATAAAATGTCTAACTTATTAATAACAATTACATTTAATACAGCCATGCAATCACACTTATATACATATTTAACTTTCAAATCTTATTGATCTTTTATTTTAATTAACTCACTGCTACAGGCTTTTTTTTAATTAATGCCTGGCTATGTTTCAAACAGCTTCAATGCTTATGAACTTTGGTCAATCTAAATAGAAAGTCTTTGTTTCCATAATGATTTATTTGAATTTGGTTCTGTGGATTTTATCAGGATGAAGTTCTTGTCATATTAGAGATACCACTTGAACACAAGAAAAAAGAAGTAATCCTCTGTAGCATACTCAGTTCACAGTCCCTCTGAAGTGATGGTGCTAAAGGGAGTTTCATGTTCTTCAGAATGATTACTGACAGAGTAATAATCAAAAAGATTATTTTTTCAGTTGTCCCACATAGGGAAACCTCACTAACTAGGTAGTTTAGATGTTGATAGCATTTTTGATTGAGGTTTATTCCTTCTTTGTTGCAGATGTGAACAACGGCCAAAACTTATGCTTTATGAAATGATAAAATGAAGCTAACAATACAGAAAATATGAAAAAAAAATGCAATTATGTCATCTACCACTGAGTTTACAAAAACAGCGTGTCAGTCCTACAGAACCACACTGAGCAGCCACAGGGAATCCATACAGCTAGTCGGGCCCATTTCTGTGGAATGTTCCTTGTCACTGCAGGCCTGGAGTCACAGGTACCACTGTCAGGCTGAATCCTCCTCTCAGATGTCCTTTGTCTGGAAGGTGCAAATCTATCAGGGACCTCAAATAGATGTGATGAAGCATCTCATTTCCTCTGCTCCCAGAGTCACGTGCTTCCTTGGTGATACCATCAAAGCCATGGCCTCTATGGGAAAGTGACTAAATGCCACCTACACGAGATTACTCAGATGTGGATATATTTGCCATGACTTCAAGTATTTAAAAGCTGAACATTTAATTTTAAGTTTTTTTTGTCTACACACTGTATATGTCCAATGCTGAAGAACAGGGTGATTCAGAGGATGACTCAGAATGCCTGAACTGAAGCAGCTAAGCACCTAATTTTAGGTACAATCCAGCTGGCCTTGGTCTAGGCTAATTACACCCCTCCTTAAGATAAATGTTTAAGATGGTTTTTGATGCATCACTTCAGAATCTCCTCCCCATCCCCTGATATAATGGCTGATTTAGATGGATAGCTTTTAAATTACTCTAAATGCAGCAGACGAGTTGGTGTCCTTAGACATCTAAGTTAGATGCCCAAAGTTAGGATGTATGACTGTCATTTTAGCTGTGTCATTTTAGATACACTAAGTCCTGTCTGATCATCACTTAAAGAAAAGAGGAGACTTTCTGTAAGAAAGCTCTGTAGAAGCCAAACTTCTGCCATTCTGGGCAAAAAACGACAGTAATAGGCAGCTAATTCTTCACTTATAATTAAGATACCAGGGATCACCAACAAGATATTCCTCCACTTAATTCTCCCAAAGTATCTAACATTTTAAAAGTGCTCTGAGCTAGGAATATGTTAATTAGGAATGGAGTCAGACAATTCTGATAACAATTTTTGTTGTGGACTTTCGGCAGCCCTTGTATTGACTTAGACTCAAAAGTACCAAAGGGAGTGAAGGCAGGGTTATAAAAATAAAATCTCCTAAACAGCTTTTTTTCAGTTTACATTGGAGGAAGTAATGAATAGAATTCTTCATTTCAGGCTGTGTCTTAGTGAACAATATTGACTGGTATATATCATGCAGTTTTGGAGGGGGAGATGAAGGGCCTGTTCATTATTGCCCCTGGAGATGAACTGGAGGCATTTCACTATAGATATACCTGAGAAACTTTAGGTTAAATTGTTCTGATGAATTATGAACATATTGTCCAGAGAAATATAATCCTGGCCAATAAAACTCTCCTAAGAGGCACATCATCAAATAGCCAAGATACCTCAATAACAATTCCTAACAGGTGCTATAGGCGTTCTGGGGGAGAAAACTTCTTGCCAAACTGGAACAAAACATTTTGAAATTTCCAAATTAAGACTTATGAAAAAATATTTTAGCAGTGAAAAAAATTAATCATATTTTGAGTTTTTACATCAATTTGTGTGGAGGACAAATATTACTTTTGATAACAGTTTATTGCTGTTGGTTATTGTTTCTTGACTGACTTTTAACATGTTGCTCCTAGAATGCTTTACAAGGGAAGGGAGGCATTGTTATTGCCATTGCACTGGCAGAGAAATTGAAACCTGATTTCAAGTGCATTACCTAAAGTCAAACAAGGTTATTGTAATGAGCACTGGGGAAATTACAAAACCTTGCAAAAGTTTAGAGACATTTTTGTTAGGGCATCTGTGTCTTGAAACACTTTATGTCTCTTAGTTAAAATAAAATTGTATTACATAACCTGAGTGATTTCAGGAGTTAGTAAGTGACTGATTTTCTGTTCCCTTGGTAAGCAATAATTCATGCAAACAGACTGACTGAAATTTAACTGTGCTACTGAAATGGGAAAACAGTGAAATGTTGTTTGAGACTTTTTGCAAGTAAAAATGACAGCATAGGAGGAAAAAATGTTTTAACAGCAGATAGTATTCAAAATATAATAATATTGAGAAAGCTAAGCTCATTCTTTTGAAGCAAACAATATTAAAGAGACTGGTAGGAAAAAAGGCCACTCGTTTCATGTATGTGGAAAGAAAATAGGCATTAATATCCCAAATATGCCCACATCAGCAAATTTATGAAGAAACGTTCTCTCGTATGAACAGAGAACACCTGACATCAAAGCCATTTATAATTACTGAATGGTTTACATTTAATCAGAAATGCATGGGAGGGAAGTAGGAGCTGGGAAAAATGAAGGCATATTAAAAGTTTTAGCAAATGCAAGAAAAGTTTTGCCAGTTCATGTTGTTTTCCTGGAACGGATTTGTATATAGTTTGAGTTCTTATGAAATGCAGGTATCATCACTTGCTTAAACAAACCTTACATTCCAAAATACTGTTGACATCACTGTCAGCAAAATGCAGCTGAAATAAAAAAATAGCAAGGCCCTAATTTAACACATAAAGTGAAAACATCTTGGATGCTTTAATTTTACTGTGGAAAACCAACGTACGGTGTTATGCACATTATATATATATATATATATATACACATATATATATATATACACACTCTGTTGGATCACAATGGTCAGAAGAACGAATTCTGTAATTGTTTATGCAGCAGAAAATTACAGGAAAAATTGCTTCCTTTTAATAGGATCTGAGAACCTAGTAAGCCTGTTTCAGAGAAGTATTTGTCTCATCTAACTTTAAACACCTATAACATAGAAGTCCATATCCGAGCTAATTACCTCAGGCACATTTAACATTTTCCTGGCCCACATTAGATGTCTACTTTAGGATGAGATGAAGTCTGAATATAAACCCAAAAGAGCGTTTGAAGATGGAAGTAAAAGCACACACTGTGATTATAGAATTGTATCCCTCGGAGAGAGAAAATTTCCCCCACGCTTAAAGTTATTAAGAAAGCTTTAGGAAATTAGCATTCAAAAATCCAGATGCCAGTATGAAAGCTTTTCAGACATCTTGATGTCTAAAAATAATTAATAATCAATCCTTTCCCTTTATATTCATATAAAGATGAAAGTTTAGCACAACAATTATTTCCTAGTTTTCAGTAGTTGAGATTCTGCAAAGCTTTCCATAAGGAAGTTTCACAGATTATTTAATAGCACCTTGAAAATATAATGTACTTCTGTGAAATGTGGAGGGTGCCATGAAATATTTAAATATCAATGGATTAAGATGGAAAATGTTTAATGACTTTTCTTGTGGAATCGTATCTCGAATATTTTGGATACATTTTAAATCTTAAGGGATCCACCTAACACCTTAATCACAGGAAAAATGCTGCAAAAGTTACATCTGTACCAAAATTGCTCTAACCACGCCTTGAATTAAAAAACATTTGTATTTTTATTGCAGAATATGAATTCCAATATATCTGTAATGGCAAAATCTCCTGAAAAGCTATTAACCAGGAGAATTACTTAGCCAAGCAAACCAACCTACTAAGCAATTTTGTGAAAATTAAAATTCATTTCCCACACAGTATAGTGTGCTGGTTCACTATAGCCCCAGTAAATAGCTCTTTCTGTTGATGTTTCCCCTTTTCAAATTGGGAGAAGCAGTCATCCTATTTCTTGCAGTTCAAGAGCCTTAATGCCAGCTGAGCAAAAGTGCTGAGGATTTGTGAGAGACATTTAGGTTATTATTTCATAGTAGAAATATTTCATAATATTTTACCATATTTCATGTGGTAAAACCAAATCAAACCAAACCAACAAAACTAATTTTTCATAGCCTTTCTTCCTATTCCAGTATATTAAAAAAAATGTACTGATTTTTGCCTAGAGACCTCACAGGTGGACAAGTCAGTCATTATTTTAGTAGTGTTTTTCTGCTTAAGATGACAGTGCTGCTGGGGCTTTTTAGTCTGTCTTTGAAGATTGTCTCAATATTTTGTGAAAATACTTTTTGAAAAGATTATCTTGGATACTAGAAGTCACCAGCTTCTGCTACAGAGCTGTATATCACAAATTGATAGATTATCTGTGGCATTCTAAACAAGTCTTCTAGGTCTCACAATCACAGGCATTACTTCCAGTCTACAAGAACTGTATGTCAAAATAATCATCAGCTGTTCAGTAGCTTCATATTTTTCTAATAAACATGAAGTTAGCATGGGTAAAAGGTGACGTGTTGGTTAAAGTAGCTACTATTTCAGAAAAGATCTAGAAGTTACCAAAGCATAGCTATATATGTGATTAGTATGACAGTAGGATACAGAGGGGAATTGATGAATGCCTATAGCTGCAAATCTTTTGAGTTTACAAAACCAACTGTTTATTTTCATGAAGGTTTTGAAAATAACCATAACACCCATGAAGTGAGTTCACACTAATTTTGATACTCCTTGCCAGGTAAAGTGTTCATAGACACGTGACCTAAATGTCCAGAAAGTATCTCTGTGTCCCAATGAAGAGATTTTGGAAACAGCTCAATGAAAAGGATTCAGATTGCCTTGAAAATGATGTGCATTAATGGTTCCAATGCTCTACTCTTAGTTTTTTCAATTACTAAAAATTCAGAGAGAAATTCCCTCCATTGAAAATCAGCCCAAAGCATTCTTGTGTTAAAGTTTAAAATGCTTTTGACTCCTAAGATAAATGGAAAATTCTTTTTTCTTACTGTATCCAGGAGCATATGTATATACATATTGTATGTATTGTATGTAGTGTATTACAAAATGGCACAAAATAATGAAGTTTAGAGAAGCCATTATGGAAATAAAAGTGTTTTTCAACTAAGTGAAGATGCCTACAATTCAAACAATAGTACTGCATTTGGCAGATAATTATTCAATGATTGTCTTTTGAACTCTGAAAATAAATTTAGAAGGAGCAGATATGCTGTGCTCTAAAAAGTGACAGCTTTCACTGGTTTTTGGTTTTTTTTCTTTTTAAGCCTTTTGCTTAAAGATTTTCTTCAAAGGCAGTTTTCTAACCAAGTACTCTAATTATGTACACATGAATAGGCCTTGAGGAAACCATACAGGTCTATTCAACTATATGCTATACAGATTTTAATTTTACAGATTCTTATTATTTTAGTTCCACTAAATGCTTTTAGCTAAGGTTGACCAAAACTTTTCCCTTTGAGACCCTGTTTTGAATTCCTTATAATTGCCATATTTAAACTGTTCAGGCTGATATGCCCCATGCCAGATGTCTACTCTAGGATGAATAATTTTGGAAAATTCCAGCAAAAATAGCTCAGTAGTTTTGCAATATTAAGGAAAAATGTTTTTCTTTTGTCCCCATTAATGTGTTATTTTGAAGCAGTTAACTTGAATATTCTTGTTATTTCTGAATTAATCTCTCTCCACTTTACAAGGGTGTCTTTGTAGAAATGTGTCCAAATGAAGCTCCAGATAAAATCTTAAAACAAACAAAGAACAACAAAATCTTAGCAACAAACAATCTTAACAACAAAACAAACATACACACATCCCCCCTATTGATTTTATTGGGGATCAAATTCTACCATTTGGAGGAGTTCACAATTTTATACTAAATTCTAACATAAATTTAGTATTGTTTAAATGTTTTCTATTTGTTTCTGTTTTGTTGGCTTCTCCTCTCTTTTTGCTTTCCTCCAGGCCCTTGCACATGAACAGACCAGTAAAACCACATGAAGTTTAATGCAGCAGGTACAGCAATCTGTGGACCTACAGGATATATAGATGCCTCTATATGCCTACAGGCATATAGATGCCTCAGCCTGATACCTCTTAGTTCAGTATGCTGGTGGGAATGGAGACACCACAGGATTATGGTGACAAGAAGTCTTACCTGAATGAGGTCTTTTATTTCACAGATGTTACTTTAGAAGAAAGAATAGCTAATTAGAAGGACAGAATACTTAAAATAGCATTTTGACTGTACAAATTCATTTTTTTAACAAGTGAATGCTTTCCAAACACATTAACAGAGTGAAATAGAGAACTATGATTGAGACCTATCTACAGATACACATTTATTTTTAGGCAACAACATCTTAAACATGTAATACGCTATCCTGATAACTCCTCTGTCTAATTTCTTTAATTTTCCTCTTCACAAAAGTCCTTTTTCAAAACCTATTCCAACTCTCTGGGAAGATCTTTAGGGAAAGGCAAAAGTGAACTTTTTAAAGAAAAACTTTTTGGGTGTCTGTGGTTGAAAGTTGTGTTATTATTCACTTACAGTAGCTCACAATATGTTAGGCACTAACTCTACCAATAGAAAGGAAATTGTGATCCCCATGCAAAATTTGCCTTAGGGTAAAAGTGGGAAAAGATACTAATGGCTCTACAGATTTTAACAGCCTAGTTTTCACAAACTAAACCTCCAGTTCACTGCAGTTCACACTGAAAATGTATGTGCTTAACTCTGGTCACTCAGTTTCAGGCTGAGTCCACCCTCAGCTGCTGGGTGCTCTTGTGTCCACAGCACACGGGAAGAGCGTGCAGCAACCATGCAGGCTTTCTTCTCGTGGAAGCCACTCTGTGTGTGCACGGGCATGTGCACGCGTGTGCATGTTCATGAGTGGAGAAGACAGTGCTCATGTTACTGCCCTCCTCTCCTCTCCAGATACGGAGTTTGAGTAGGGCTGAATTGCACAAGGGAACTTGGGAATGTTTCTCAGTTTAGTAAAATAAACATAGCTTTAGGGCTTAGGAAGAGTCTTTGAGTGATTAAGTATACATGTAAGTATTTGCAGTATTTGCAAAAGATAGGTAGAGTACAGAAAATGAAATGGAAAGTGAATATATCTGTTAGCTTGCCACGTTAGGCTGTATAATATGCTAGTAAGACATTTTTGTCATGTTAGCGGTATATAATCTGTTTTCCTGTACCAACACTTTAGCCATAGTCTTCCAGGAGGTTCCATATATATCACTGATTTTAAACTGTAAAGTGACAAAAGACTTCCATTTAACAAATTAGGTGTTCTTGATAAGTATTTTTAAAAAAAGAACCAATCAGTGTGTTGAAATTAATGGCAATCTACAACATCTCATAATATTCAATCACCATTTAGCAGATAAATAATGAAGATGAAAGTTTCTCCATTTTCACTATATATCACCCCGTCTCAAGTTTGCCGCTTCAGCAGCTCTCTGAAGAAGATATGTCTTGCAGCATGCCCTCAAGAGCATTAGATTTAGGCTATTTCAGATAAAGGAGACTTCACTGAGAATGCAGTGCCAAGAATTCTTTCTCTTTTACATCTAGAAGGATCCAGCTTGAGTGACGTCTGACGTGTTGTGGTTGAAGAGGACGTGTAAGAGATATATGCCTGAGAAGACAGTAATGGCTTTAGAGATCAGTTCAGAAAGGGCATGCCCTGCCTTTTAGCCTTCAAGGTCTCATCTGGATGTTCATCAGCTAAGACAAGTGATTAAATTAGTCTTTGTTGCTGTTTGACTTTATGCCCAGATAAGGTGCATACCTCTCCAGTCTTTCTAAACTTTTTGCATCACCCTGCTTCTCTTCTCTTCTCCACTGGCTCCTAGCCTATTCTCTTCTTCAGAAAAGACACTTAGCACCCACAGTAATTAAGAATAGCCTTACTGCCTTATTAAAAGGAAGCTGCAGCAGTGTCCTTTGCAATTACACAGTGCACCACAAGGCACAATACCTAAAGATCAAACACTAATTGCTGTCACGGGTGGGATTAGTCTGATCAAATATAGATATCTAAACAGTAGATATCTACATCTGAAGCAGTCACCCACCAGAAAGTAGAAACAGACATCTTTAGGCCACGGTTTATCTGACCTACTTCAGTCATCTACTTTAGGAGGTTAGTCATGTCCTAAAGGGTCTTTGATTCTTTCCATTGACAATAAAGGGAGACTACAGTATGTAGCTCACATGCAGACACATGCATATCTGAAGGTAGATGAGGTAAATCCTGTGCTGGTGAATGTGTGGGTCAGAGCAGCCTGTAAAGTCAGATGGCACTTTTGTGCCTCTGTGTGTGATTGGGCTGCACGCCTTCATCCAAAGAAGGTAGAAAGTACTGCCTTTCTAGCTTCTTAGAAGCAACTAAGTTAGTGGGTACTTGCGTCTTTAAAACTTGAAATTCACTTGTATGAAACATCCTTTTAAATTAAGTGAACTTTAAATTAAGTGAAGTTTCAAAACACAGTGGGTTGGTGTTTCTACAGACACAGTAGTCGTAAAGTACCTATGTAGATTATGTCTTTAAAATGTCAGAGCTTCAGAGTTGCTTCACTAGCACTTATGTACAGAGGTTATCTTCATAGTCAGAAAAGGAAAAACATAAGCCAAAACATTCAAATTAGAATGTCTTAGAACATTGAAACAAAATTTAACAAAATTCAACTATGAATGCTTATGGAGACTTATGCTACAAGGTCTGATTTTTAGAAATGTTGCTGAATAAATGTTGTTTAAAGCAGTTCTTCATTGTTTTAGGCACCCAAGTTTGAAAATGGGACCTGATTTGCTGTCTTGATTTATGTAAGTACATCCCATTGGGATTATTCATGTGTCAATTATGGAGTTGTGCAGTTCTTGGTTGTCTGAAACTTAAACTGTGTAGGAAGTATTTTGAGCAACAAAATCTTCAGCAGAACTCTGAATCAAGAAATTCATGGTAATTCTGCATATATGGATATGCAGTGTGACTTAAATGCGCAATTTCTGGTTTCTGTTATACTAGAAAAATGGAACAATGTATAAATAACTCAAATTAAAATCCCATAGATGTCTGGGGTCAAGAAAAACATAGGAATTTTCATAAGGTTTGTACCGGTTCTCTAAAGGAATGTAAATCTTATTTGGATAGTCTTCACAAGAAGAAAATGGACTTAATTGTCCATTTACAGAACTGGATATTCTAGTCAGTGGTTTCAGGAGTAAACATGTTAAAATAATTAACAACATAAAAGAGATGAGTAAATGTGATTAGTATTTTATATTGCTTTGATATCTGGGAAAATACCTATAAATAGTGTTAGCTTCTAACATAATAACCTTCTTAATATGTGGCATTAACTTACCAAGCTGAGTTATTTTTATAATTCAAAAACTATTTTAGATACTAGTGTGAAATGTGGTAAAGGTTTATTTGAGTGTGCACCTATAAATGGATCTAAACTGCATTCAGTGGTTATGATTCTTCAGCTACATACCGGGAGTGGAGCTCCTCTGAGATCAGTAAGGTTTCAGCTGGGCACAGCCATCAGAACTGCAGTTGTCTGTAGAATTTCCTGCTTCCCTATGTACTACCATCAAGAAAAGGACCAATGTACTGGCTTATTTTTTTTCCTTTCTTTTTTCTTTTTCTTTTTTTTTTTTTCCCCTTATGAAGATATGTCTGATTTCATTTCATAAAGTTTCTTGGTTGAAAAAACCTACAGAAAAAATACTGTGATATGCTTTGTGGATCCCTACCCCATTCCCCATAACCATCTTCAAAGTGTAGAATCAGATTGATCTCACCAAAACATCTTCTAGCTTGCAGATCTTTTCAGTCACTAAACACAGGCTGTTATACCATACTAACGTATATCAGTGGAATAATTATGCAAGGTAGATAAAATCTGGCATAGGAAGCAATATTAAAGCAAAGAATCCTCCCTATTTAGTGATTAAAAACAAGGAAAGTAGCTATGAAACTGCTGCTATTGAGTGAATCAAAGTTGTTTTCTTCTTGATTGCCTCAGATACCCTAAATAATTTTGTATGCAACAAAACCAGAGATTAATAGAGATCAACTGTGGGCTTGGGATTGTGAGGAATGAAGAAAGAGCTTTATGCTCAAGGATAGATCAATTTTGTGAAATAAACAAAAATTTGATGCTTGAAAGAAGGGAAAAGAGAGAAATTATGTAAAACCAGCTTATTTATATTGTATGTTAGTATTTTCTAAGGAGGCCACTGTTGGCTAGATAGAAAACTACACGGAATAATTTAAAATAATATTTTCTTAAAATCAGCCCATTACTCTAAGGCCAAACACACTAATACTAAGGCAATCCAAACTTTGTAGGTTTGGTTTATGTCACATTAAACCTTAGTACCAATTAATTTTTAATTTATGAAGTCCTAGCAATCCTATCACTTACAAAATAAACTCATTATAAAGCTTGTTAGTCAAATCAATTTAGTTTGTAATATTATACTTTTAAAAACATTACAGAAAATTCCAGAAATCTAAGAATCTACCTTAACTGCCAATGGATTTGGGAAAGAATGTATTACAAAAGGCACATCATTAACTTTTGTGAAAAGTACCCCTACCTTCATATAATTGGGGGGAATATAAGTTGATTTACAGAATTGATCCTCATTCTTTGATTTGGTCAAAGAAAAGCTCATTATGGGTAGAAAGAGGGGTTTCAACTCATCTTTTGAACAACTTCTCTGGTTGATTCTCTGGTCTGCGTATAAATTAGAAAAATCTAGAGACCGCTGTAAGAGTAAAAACAACTTTCTTCTCCCTTGTTGCCTTTGACTGGTAGAAGTTACAGTACTAAAGTTGGTGTTTAGTCTGTCACTTCATTTTTTTACCTGTAGTGGATGCTGAAATGAATTTTAAGTCAGCTGTGAGTTACAGGAACAACATAAAATGTTCCTTTGCCTCAGAAAGTGAGGCCTTGATAATTGTCCTGGCTGACTACATAAAATTTACATTTAAAAAATAAGTTAAAGCCTTGACATCATGACATACACAACTTGATATTATTAGGGACAAGATCTTTCACATACATTCATTTCCAGGACAGCAGTATCAGAAGCAGCAACCCTTACCAGTTTCTCTTTGTACAGAAATAGGTTTACTGTGAGAGTTTAAGTGGGCTAAAGCCCCCAGTAGCCTTGCACACTATAGTATAGGTAGTCCAGGTCGTGCATCACCATGCAGCACCACGCATGTATGTCCTACATAGATGACTTTTATGTCCACTTGCAGAGAAACACAGCTCAACAGTAATCGAATTCAGTCTTAGAACAGTTTCCTGGAGACAGCTCAATAAAAGAATAGATCTAGTCTGTAGATATGTGATGTGAACACTTCTCCTGCAACGAGTTATCTGAAGCCATCAGCACACCCTGTGTAAGTCACTGTATGCCTTCTGTAAAGTAACAGATCATAGGCCATGATGATAGTGTGATGACGTCAGAGAAGCATTTATCTCTTTAAACTTAGGGTAAAAACTCACCACGCAAGCAGTCATTTTTAAGTATTGCGCTTTGAAGTATCTTCAAAAGAAGTGAATGCAGAAATAAATGTGGGTTTCCATCTTGCCTCAAGATGAGCATGATGGGATACCATTTACAGTAGGATATATTTCTGAATATTTGCAAAAAGCAAAAAGGGTTTTTACTTCTTTGGACAATGTGCAGTAAATGCAGCAAAGAAAGGATGTCTGTAACTTGTTATCAGCAGAAAACTAGGGGGTTTTTAATTCTATAATAAAGAAACTGCTTCAGACTGCTCATGGTTATTCTAATGTCTCTGTCTCTAATGACATGCTTTAAAGCTGTAGTTGATGGTATTGTAAGGTCTTGAGCAATAGGGCAAGAAATTTATTCTGGTTCATGTATCGGGATGAGAAAAATCAATTTTCTGTCAAGAAGACAGAACTAGTAGTGTAGAAGAAAAATCTCTAAATACGTACAATGGCTTTGTGACAGCAAAAATTTAAGGAGGGATGAAAACACAGGGACATGCATATTGTATGCCACACTACATAGATGCCACATCAGAAAGAGTTTAGTTTCAGTGTCTGCCAAAATAAAGGAAGTAGCATAATAAAGACCTGTATACTACAATGTGATGGAGAACAGGACCATGTCTAATATCTCAATGAAAATGTAATAAAAAACCCCCGTTAACTTAATAATAAAGTACCTCCACAATAATGACATTTGCAAGCGATAATTTCCTCTGTGATCTAATTATTGTTAACTATTGAGCAATTCATCCTGTTTGGATTTTAGCTTCTGGACTTCTCCCTGTGTACTGGAGGGAATATTACTGGTACCACAGCAGGTGGCACTCTTTCCTTCATATTTGTCCTGAATTAATCTCTTTAGACACAGAAGACACAAAATAATTGAAAGCATTATATTTCATGAGATCTGTGAAAAAGTGGTCGTAACCAGGTCTGTTGGCCGAAGACCAACTTGAGGGTCTCTGAGTCTTCTTACTGTTCCAGAACCTGCACAGGATGCTGCTGAAGTAGTTTTCAGATGCATAGCTAAGTAATTTAAGACTGAAAGCAAGGCCAGCTAGGAAATAGGTTGTAGGCACAAATTGCCTCCTTTCTCTTTTCTGAGAAAGTATCATGAGCTTGTGTCACTTTTTCTTGGAGCAGAGGTGAGTGAGGACAAAGCAGAAAGTAGCAGAGGTCCTGCCTTGCAGGGCACTAAAGAAGTAACCTGTCAGGTGTCTTTGATGCAAGCAAGACTAGGAAGTATGTAAAGAGCCTTTTCATTGGGGATTTGGAGAGCTGTCATTTCATATTTTTTTGTCTAAGGCTAGAATTTATGGCACAGTAAAGCCAAATTTTTCCTCAGTGAACCAGTGCTGTTTTTACTTTCTATCTTCCATCTGGATGAAAAATTCTTAAGGCCAGAAATGCTTGTGCTGCATGTTTAAAAAGAGTGATGCCTATCTATCCTACACCCTAAAATACTGAAGCCTTGATGCTGTAATGCACTGTACAGAGTTCATTGTATAATGGATACAAACTTTCTATCTTGTCATGGTAAATTCAGCTCACCCCAGGGATAGGAGTAATTCCTATCATACCATGACAAGGCAAGTAGGACCCAGGTAAGTAGGATAAATATCCTTTCAGCACTAGGAGCTTCTGTTCTGTTTGATATGTACATGGATTTTGTTATTTAATTACATGAAAACTAGATTGAACCTTTAATGTTTTTTTTGTCCTAGAGCTGTGTCTATGGCCATAGAAGACTAAATGTGTGGTGGTTATCTAAGAAGAGATGTTATACAAATGTGAGGCATCTGGTATCATTATCAGACAAATTGCATTTGCAGAATTTAATTTAACAGTTTCCGGTTTTGTATTTCCCATACTTATCTTTATAGGATATCAGAAGTACAGAACAGATTACGCTAAATTATTTAGATTAAGCATATAAAAATTTAGGATTATATATGGCCAGAATTAAGTAACAGATTAAACAACTAGGCCAAGAACCGTTTTAAGGCTTTACGTTTTCTACCAAGGCCTTCTGCATTCTCTGTGTCCTCTCCATGAATTAACAAATTTAGCTGTATTTTCTTCCTCCTGTTTGATAAACATATTGCTCTAAAAAAGAGAGAGAAAATGAATTAAATTGACAGTTATGAGACTATTCTGTGGTAATGGTGCTGAGTTTTTGTTAAGTGAGGCTAGACCTCAAGCTGGTGCGCTCTGAAGTTCCTTTTTGTGTAGACATTTTTTCGGTTGTCAAAAAGAACTTGGTGATTTTGTTTGCTTTGAAAAAGACTAGTTTATTAAAATCATAATGTCTATTGTATCACAGAGTTTCTACTGTCTATCAAAATCTGCACTCTTTTGGTATAAGTATTTTGCAGGGGATAAAAGCAAAGCAAAGCAAAGCAAATTGCCTTGCTTTGCTTTGCAATTGCAAAGGCAATTGCAAAGGATAAAGGCAAAATGTAAAAGGCATGTAAAATTTTACATGCTTACATGAAAGCATGTAAAAAGTAAAATTAGAAGAATGATGTTGCTAATCATTGGGTCAACTTTGCGAGCAGCCGCTGAATTAATTTTCTTAAGAATTCATTTGCAATTAATGTTGTTTATTATGGAGACTTGACTTTAATTTTGTTTGTGAGTCTAGTTGCATGCACAGTTGGAAATCTTACTAAGAAGGAAAGTTTAAAAATCAGAGGAATTTGGCTTCTGTGTATGATGTACTGTGACATGCACTGTAAAATAAAAATAATGTAATTTGGCCAAAGTTGTACAAACTGTGCTTCTTGTTCCATGCAGAATGCAATGATTAAGAGTTACTAACTCTTATGAAGCCAAAAGTTTGCAGGTGAGAGGATTTTTGGCTCCTGAAATCCGAATCAGTCAGCCTTAGCAGCCACGAGGACGAGGCTTTGCTTTGGGGAGCTTCACTCTGGACATGGGGCTGAGATGGCACCAGTGCTCACTTCAGGGTTTGAATTCCTGAGGAGCTGCTTGCTCTTTTTTTTTTGAGTGAGAAATCTGGTGGAATGGATGATCTTCACATTGTTAGTTACACTGTGGTGACTGAAGTGGACTGACTCTTTTGCCTGTCCTTTGAGTGGGAATTAGCCACGTGGCCCCAGTTTAGAAAAATGCTTGATTCTCAGAATGTCATATTGGGTCCTTCCTTTGCCACAGTGGATGCTGCAGTTGTGACAGATGACACAGATTTGTCATCAGTTGCTCCTTGAGGCAGCTGGAGTGGATGGAGCACAGTGATAAGGGTCAAAGTCTGCTCAGGACAAGTTCTTTCATTTTGCCTGGTATTTTTAAGTACTCCCCAAGGCTGGGCTAACAAAAATGAGAATGACTCAGCGACTGAGTGATTAGGGCTGTTAAATGAGGTAGTGTGTACCACCTCCTCCAATTTATATTAATGACTTCAGTGCAAAATGGAGTACTTCAGCTGAGTGGTTTTGGAAAGGTGAGAACAAAACCCTCCTGATTAAATACACTGACCAGTGCGCTGCTGGGCAACAGTGGAGACTTTTACTTCATCCCCTTGCTGGTTTTTAAAATGGTGCCTTTGCCTAGATCTCTTTGTCCTGTATAATCAGAGGAGCGGGGTGGATGGCCCTGAAAAGCTATTTATGTCAACTTTCAACTTATATCCTTCCATTGGTGACAGGGGGAGTTGGATGACTTAATTAGACTGGACATCTAAACTTTGGTTGGCAAAGTTAGCAGAGACGGTTCTCACACTAAATGACAGCAATCTAGAGAAAATATCAGCTTTATCTTAGAAGTAGATGGGTATAATTCAATATTTCTGAATTGATCTTCCTGAGGTTAAAAATTACAGGAATGAAAAAGAGGCAAAGGTTCCTCAAAAAAATGGAGAATACTACACCGTGATATGGAGAATAGTTAAGAGAACTGGCCAAGCAAATAGTTAAAATGTGGAATGAGATGAATCAAGTCATATGGAATCTTACAGAAGAAAAAACTTAAAATGCAATAATATTGGGAGAGATAAAATGTTTGTGCATTTTATGTGGATGATTGTATTTAAAAAAATAGCAGAGGCTGTAATGAGCAGTAATTTCAATCAGAGCTTCAAAAGCAGTACTTGAGTTGCTGAATAGCAGTACTAAATATGGTAAACAGCAGAAGAGCCATCTCCTGTACTGTAAAATTAAAAAGGTTCATTGAAGCTAAAGATGCTATGATGACTTACATCAGCTGAAGAGCTGCCCCATGAAGTTTATCAGTTCCATATTGAAATATAAATTGGAAGGTGTGTATAATAATTACTTCAGCTGCTTCCTGTCAGACAATGTTTAAATCTGCATGCTGTATCTAAGGGCTGCCTCATTCAAAAGGGTCCAAGAAGGGAGCCAGGGTGGGGAGGGGAGGCAAATAAAAAAAAGCAGAGTTTGTCTACTTTAGAGATGGAAGGAAAGACAAACTCCTCCTTATTCTGCACAGCACAGGTTTAACAGAGTGCTGCAGTATGGGCTTTGATTTTACATTAGCACATCTCAAATAATCTTCAGACAAATCGTAGTAAGAGCAAAGGATGCAAGCATTAGCATCAGGTTGGCCTGGACCACTTAATAATCATGTTACAGCACTCTGAGCAAGCTGCAAGCTTGAGAGCAGGAAGTGACAATAATCAGGCAGCATTGTCACAGAGGCAGATGCCAGTCTGGAAAGTTACCACAGAATGAATCAGATTAAGCCTTTGCAGCTTGGCCAGTGGAAAAGGATATTGGAGGACATACTGGTTGCTTGCAGCTACAACAAATGACAAAATTAGTTACTTTTTGCATTACTTCATAAGGATTCTCTTCCTTCAGGGAAAAAGGACTGTGTTCATGAATATCTCTTCACTAATAATGAGGAGACATTCACTTTTACTTCTTCAGCTGTTATCACGTCTATCTCTTTTCCGTTTTCAGTCCTACCCTTTGCAGTTACACTTTGTGGCTTTATATATACATCTGTATACACATATATAAATACATATATATACATGAGTAATATATTTCTCTACCTATCTTGCAGGGATCCAGTTTTTACAGAAAACAATTGTTAAGTGGACCTGTTGACTTCCTTAAAGAAATAACATTAAGGAAATAAATAAAAAATAATCATAAACCCCTGACCCGATTAGGATAATGGCTCTATTTTATGAGAACCATTACAGAAGAATGAAAAGGGCTGGTGGCATGTACCCTTTATGTAATTAGTTCCTCACTAATCATGGAAAGTATTGCATCAGTTCAACTTAGAATTTTCTTTTTTTCTGAGTACAAATTAATTATATAATATATGCAGGCAAAGAAACACCACTACAATGAAAAGAACACCTGTTCAGATCCTGTACCAATTAACAAAACAGAAAGCTTTTAAAAATTACTTCAGGTAGAGACCTAAACAAAGTATAACATGGATTATGTCTTTTATATCATTAAAATGTTTTTACAGCTGTTGTCCTAAAACCTGCCTGTGTTTTCAGGGTGCAAGGAGATGCTTGATAATATGAACAGATTTATTCAGAGCATTCTTCATGTAGACAATACTACAAATTCCCTGGAGTGAACCGAGGAGAAATAATACTGCAAATCTGTGGCACCTTGTGGGCACAGTCATCTCTGTACAGTGGAATTAGACCCATCCAACTCTGACTGCAAGATCTGAACTGGAATGGGACTGGTGGCTCTTCTGAATGGTGTCACCTTAATGTTGACATCTTGTGAAACACATGGAAGAAAAGAGAAATGTCTTCTCAATTCCTGCCCATACAAATAGTAAAAAGACTTTTAGGAGCTGGGAGAAAATCTTGGAGGTGAGCAGTTGAGAGAAGTGCTATCATGCCATTCAGAATGTCCTTTTTTCTTTTTGTTTCTTTTTCTTCCCACCAAGTATTGAACATCTCAGCTGAAGCTGCTGCTCTCTTCCCTACCTGCATGCACACATATACATTAATTTTTGCAGCTGTTTAGAACAGAGCTATTTACAGTGCAGTAATATATGGATATGCTGCACAATACAGGTGTTCCAGGAAAGGGAATATGCCACATAAATGTGGTTCTGAGTTTTTAAAGGTGAACTAACTAACTAATTCTAGGGATAGTAAAGGATGTTCCTTTTAACAAATGAGAGAGTCTGGCTTTATTTCAGTACTTATTCATATTGATCTAATGGAAAACAGATGGCCTGTTTATGGAAGTTGAATATTAAAGGACATTTTCACCCTCACGATGTTCCCACTAATGGGTAAAATGAACCACTTCTATTATCTTAGAGAGCTGTCAGCTGCATTAGGTACTAGGTATGCTTGATTAACTCTCACTGTATTTGCACCTTATAATGTAATATGGCCTCAAATGAAACATAGGTAGATGGCATTTTAACTTTGAGTGCTCCTGCTGGAAGTAACATTATCTTTTTCGCCCTTTTGCTACAGAGGAAATCTGAATAGACTAATTGCTTTTTTAAAATCTGTAAGCTCCTTATTTTCTTTAGTCATATCAATTCATAAAGTTGCATTTAAACACATATTTTTAAGGCAAAGTACATGTCACCATTATCCCTACAGATAATATGACTCATGATACAGTAGTTTGAATGTAGTAAGTACTGTATTGCCCATAAAGTAATGCAAAAAGCTCTGTGAAAGAAACTGAGATCTCATTTCCAAGTTACAATATGCTGAACAACTGGACCATTGCTTTAAAAAAAGCTGTGTACATGCATTTTTTCATTTATTCCTTTTGCATTGTACAATGGATATGAAATGTATTGTAGAATTGTTTTGGTAACTATAGTGATATAGCATTTTTTCTTCTTTTATTGAAGAATTACTTAAGCAGAATTAAAAATAAAAATATTTTGCTGAGTTTCAAAAGCAGTGGTCTTTACTGACCTTTTAGAAAACATAACTATTGGGCTTTTTTGTATCTCTTCCTTCTTCTACCTCTCTCTCACTTGTGGTCTTAAAGGCTTAACTTTGCACAGTGTAAATAGTTCCACTAATCAATTAAACTAATAATACGTTATAAAGATAAACATGGATGTGAGTTTTGGGAAGATTTAGAGTATAGTAGTCTTCCGGAGGAAAATCAAAGAAAACCCCCTGTCATCCAGAGCCACGTGTCTTTGCAAATCTTTTTTATTCCATTATCTTTTCTAATTTGATTTCTGTCAAATATTTTTTGTTTTACTTAGATGGTTAACACATCTGTGAACTACCTCTGTATATTTCTTTCTGTAAATTTTTCACAAATTTTAATACTAGCCCATATATTTTCATGCTCTCTTTTTTTCCTTATTCTTTTTTTTATTATTATTCTGTATTGCAGTCTATCTAGATAATAAATTAGTCTTTCAATCATATAAAGAATGGAACCTTAACTGAGGCTGATATTCAAAGGATGGAAATATTCTCCTACAGCAGGCTTGGAGGTTTATTTCCTTGATTATACATTCTGGTATTTTCTATGTTAATTTTACTTTGCTATCTTCTATGAGATAGAAGGTGGATAAAAATGGTTATGAATTTATCTAATCTGCCCTTGTACTTTAAATCCTTTGATTGTCTTAAAAGCTCTTGGTGCCCTCTTGCACTTAGTGCATCTACCCAGTTTTAGTCCTCTGGTTTCCATGGCTTCCAAACGTTATTCATTGTGTTTAATAAATATCATTACTGACACTCATCTTTCCAGAAGCTAGAGCAATTTTATCCAAGTGAATCCCACAATAGTTTCTGCAGTCTGACTTAATGTGATCCTGAAAATTAATTTCTTATGCAACTTCTGCCATTAGGAGTGAAGTGGTTACACACTGAACTGATTTTCCTCTGAGTTCTGAACCCCAGTGTTGGCCTCACTTCTGGTCAACATAATTGTAGCCAGGCAGCAATAAAATACGCTTGGAGTGAAGAGCCTTTAAATGTTACAAGATCAATTATATTGGTTGGTCTTTTCTAGGAGCCAGTGCTGACATAATCAGACTTGTGAGCTACCATTATTAGTTGCTGAGAAATGCTCCCTTCACTGTCCAAAATGAATGTACTCTCTCACAAATTGCAGAACTTTAATGAAAACAAGGCTTATTGCCGTCTTTTACTGCTTCTATATTGCAGCTGTAGAAATATCTACTGAAATGTACTTTGAGATGGAGACAAAAAGTAGTGTCAGGCAGGAAATATGTCTATGGGATAGAATTCAAATTTTGCTGGAAAGATTTGTGGCTTTGGTGAAGATTATTTTTTTCCCAAATACCATACACTGTCACTGATTTATAAAAATAAATCTGACTGATATGTATGCAAAGGACAAGTAGAAGACTCGGTCCATCCATAGTATGAGAGACAAATTACATAAATAAGGACAACTCAACGTAAGTAAAGTACCATAGTCATGTGATCTGGTAACGTTTGAATTACAGGAATGCCAAGTATCAGCCGCATGTTTACCAAGTCCAGGGAATTCTGTACTTCCAAAGAAAAACACTGATGATAAAGGGAGTATTTTATATAATTTATGTGTTTGTGTTTAGTAGAATGTTTCTCTGTTTTGATAATTAGAAAATACTGAAAGGATACTGAAATTTTAAGTTCAGTTGGTGTTTCATGTATGACAAAGAAACTGGTAAAAAATCTGAGCATTCCTTCCTTTTCATTCTGTTGGCTCAACTTGCTTGTATTTTTCAGAAGGGTAGTTCTTTGTAAGACTGATATTTCCAAAGAAAATAGAATGGTTTGATTTGACTGCTTGATGGCACATTTCGGGGCAAAAAAACCCTAATGAAATGTTGTTTCAAGAAAATTAAAAAGAGAGAGACAAATGAACCATGTGCAGTAAATAATTGTTCTAGGAAAGTCAAGGAGGTCTCTAATAACTCAGTTTTACTAACTAAACTAAACACTGGCAGTTTACTTTGTAAAAGACCAAGTGTTTAAAATTAAGAAGCTTCACAGAATTACTCTGGTTGTAGGTATCCGTGGCAATGAATAGCAATATACATGTGTATAAAGTAGTAAATGGTTTGCACAAAGCAGTCTTTTAAATTACTGCTTCAGAATTCCTACCGTTATTGTAAAATATTGACTTTCTCGCAGCAATAAATTCACTTTTGGGTTGCTTGCCACTATCTGAATACCAATGTGATGTAAATGAAGAAGTGACACTTGGTGACTGGCAATCTTATGGCTGCCAGCCTTTCAGTTGGTACCAACACACAGAATCCCAACGATTTGTATGCAGTGCTAAATCACTCTATCTACTGCCTAACTGTGCAGCAGATGTATTTGACCATGATATCTGATAGCATTCAGTAAGTAATTTCATGTTGAACCGTTTACACAAATGCTTGACTTTTTGGCTCTGCGCACTAACAAGTTCCATAGAAATGAGCCGTGGGGCTACCCTGGACTCTCTTGTCTCTTTGCTTCTAGTTTTAATCTTCTTCACACTAGCAGTGGACCATTAATCCTGAAAGAAAATTTATTTGGTCTCTTAAGAGACGATAGTTTAGTGGTCTATGCCATTACTTCAGCTACGGACAGGCAAACAAAGATTGGTTCCGCTCTTTTCAAATCTGTTGTCATTCATCCTGATAAAGGACTCTGCAGCCTACAAAAGAACATCTTTGTTTTATATAAGTGCTGGAAATAAATAATGGTTTATAAATTAAGATTTCTGTTTACACTATGTCGGAAGGATTTTTAGGACATGCATGAAAGGGAGTACAGTAAAGAGAAATGAATGAAACTGTATTAGTTTAAAAAGTAGAGACTAAGACATTCTGCACTGAATGGATAAAAAAACCTTCGCGTAAACTAAGGAATAATCCAGATGATTGCTTTTTGATTGTTCATGTTAGTTTAATATTATATTCCAGGATGTGAACATCCACAGTAGAGACCATTACATAACTTATTATAAATAAAAATGTTTCATAATTTCTTATTCTCTGTTAGTATGGTGCAGAACGAGTGCTATAAGTCTGTGAGTTAATGAACAAATACTTTTGAACAAAAAGGAACAAACAGGAAAAAAATGCAGTTCTAAAATCTTCAGTAGGAGTTTTGCCACTACAGAAGAAGAGGATCTACTCTTAATCATTTAATTCTATTTTCACACAGTCTCATTCTTCCTCTTTTCTTCCTGCTTCGGTATCTTTGCTCTACCATTGCTCTAGGTCTGCTAGGTTGCCTTGGGGAAATATATTGGGAGTTTCTCCAAAGGAGATAGTGATTATTTGTGAATAACCCAAAAATGGAAGCTACAATAATCTTTTCACTGTAGGATTAGCTTCCATCCTGCATATGTCTACAGTTTTGTTTTATTAATTGGCAGTATAAAGTTGGGGATTTTTTAGTTTAAATAATTCTGAATTTGCATTTTTTTTAATTTCCAAATCTGATGTTGAAATCATGATGTCTTAGAGGACCTCTTTTCCATATGGCAGAGCACTAGCTGTGAAATCTGCATCATGTGAGTGAGCCCTGGACTAGCACCAGCCTCTGGCTGAATTTTGTTTTCTGTAATTGTCCATTCCAACATATTTTAAACTGAATACCTGAATATGCAAATAATTCTATTTAATTAAACTATTGACTTTAATTCTATAAAGGAAAAATAAAAAAAAAATTATCCAAACCACTCACCCCACTAATAACTAATTAAATCGATAAAAAAATTTTTCTGCACATGGATTTTTTCAAATAACATTATCTTTCTGAGTTTTGAAAAATTATTAGTAAAGCAGAGAATGCTATTCATAATCAGTCTGAATTTTCTGGGGTGGGGCAAGTGTTCTGAAGTTTTTCTGATTGAGAGCAGGCAGCTTTAAATTTCATAAAAATAGTCATTTTTACTGATTATTTTAAATTGCAGATAACTTTGCTAGTTTGATGGAATGGAATGCCAGTTCAGCTGTGAAGTTTTGTGAAGCAGCATGTTTAGGAGCATATTTCACTCTTGACAGTAATAATACTAAATTAATACGTCTCAGCAAGATTCAGAAAATCTGGTTCAAATTTAGTGCTACTTATACAAGTTTTGCAGAAGAGTAAGAATTAGCAAATCCTGTCATGATTTCAAATTAGTAAAATAGGTATTTAGGAGCTGTTAAAAGACTAAGTTAGAATATGAAAATGCTATGAAAATATTACTTTGTGTGTTCAAGGTCACTGAATATTTATTTTACAGAGGTTGAAGACTGGGTGCACTTTTGTTATTTTTTTTCTGAAACATATTCTAACTTAAGCTGTATTATGATATCGATGTTAAATGAATTTTTAATAGACACAGGACAAAAGTTTCCCTAGGCTAAGTTCCATTTCCTGCTGTCCCACTACTGACCCTCCGATTCTCACTGAAGCAGAGTTTGCTGAAGGAAATCTCTTCACATGTGTGAAGGTGGGAGGTAGCTGTGGGGTGGATAGGTGCACAGTTTTTTCTCCTCTTTGCTATTTATATCTTCCTTTCTCAGCTGACAGAAGGTGGTAAACACCTGGCTTTGTAAGCTGGAAGAGGGTATGCTGCAGATTCACACAGCTCCAGAGAAATGCGGAGGGATGTGAGAGAAAATCAACTACTTTAAGCTAGCTGGGCAGACAGTCTTACTACAGATTTTAAGAAGTGACAATGCAAATCATTCGTTCTGATACAACAAAATCAGCTCACTTACCCATCTACTGAGGATATCTGATGAGTGTGTGTTGTTTGGGCCTTATCTCATCTAGGCTTCCTTTTAAGCGATAACTGTACTTCCATAAGAATGTAATGTTAGTGTAATGTTTCTCTAATTTGGTTATACTTGAATGTTTTTTTCTTTGGAGAGGCTCACTGTGTGTAGAGAGACCCGTCTGCAACTAAGTTTATCCTTATTAGCTTTTTCTTGAGAAGTTTTATTACTAGTTTTTGACTGTGTCTTACTGTTGCAAAGGCAGTAATTCCCTTACTTACATCACCAACAGCAGTTAGGAAAGATCAGATATCTATGTCTAAACGTACTCATGGAATAACCAAGGTATAAGGATACTAGTATGCACATGTGTGTGGCGGAAAGTAGCACTACCCAACCTGATTTTCAGTTCTGTGGACATAATATAGTTAATTGTCATATATACAACCTCCCAAAGACCTGAGGCTCCTATATGATTGCTTTAGCTCTTTATTTGTAAAAGTGTTTTTTCCAAAGACTTTTAAAGTCCTTTCAGAAAGTTGCATACAAAATGGTTTTCATTGTATGATTTCAGCTTTCTTAGCAAGATATGATTGCTTCTGACTATAATATTAAAGTTCTCTGTGGAAGTATCAAGATGCATAGAGATTAAACACATCCAAAAAATGAGAGAAAATGAATGACCTGTACATTTATATGAAATAGTCATTGAGTTTCCCTTTAAATGAGGGTAATTTTGGAGATACGCTGCATTGACTTTCTTGTATATCACATTACACTGGATTTTGTGTGTCTCATTACACTGTGTTATCACTTCATGGTATTGTAGTTTGCATGGCGACAGTGAGAATATAAAGTAATGTGATGATGTACTGTAGCTGTGAAATACTATTAAATGATGACACTCTACGGATTCAATAAAATACACCATTTCACTAATCTCAGTTTCAGAATCTGTAGGAGAGTGCTGCGGGAAATACTTGCCTTGAAAGGATTTTCTGGGTTTACTTACCTCATTTGTGACCCCTATGGCTTACTGCTGAAATTGCCATTTCCATAGGATTCTGCTATTGGAGTTGATACCTAGACTTTCCTTGTCTACTGCAGTAATGCTCCAGTAATCCGTTAACTGCATGCTGTTAAAGGAGTGGGATCTCTTGTGGAGATGCTCATTTAATTTAGAAGATTACGAATGCCTCCACTTGGTGCTTGACCTCATCTATGGTGCAAGCTGAGAATTTAAGAGACAGATTGACCTGGGAAGGCTATGAACATCGACACTTTAAAAGCAACAACAACAAAACCCGCAAACATCATACACTTTCCTATATCTCTATTTTTGTCAAAAACTGTCAAAGCAAGTCTGTGTTCAGTTTTTCCTATTTTAAGACCACTGGAGCAGTACTCTACCAACATGAAATACAGGGTGATCAATTGTCTTGCATTACAAAGCATATTTAACCTTGAGTTATCTTGATTCATATACTGAACTTCTAATCTGATCATACAGGAAATGATTACTTTTAATCTTCATTTACAACAACAAATGTATTTCATCGCTCAAGGAGGTTCTTAAAATGTTATGTATCTATGACAGATACACAGTTTAGCCGCTGGCACATGGCTAACAAAATTTTTCATTTTAAATGATACGACATTGAATCTCAGATTGGTTATCACCAGTATTATACAAAGTAGATGGATGCCTCGACAAGCCTTCTTTGTGAGGAGTATCTCACTTATCTTTGTTATTTTCTTGTCATGAGACAGAATAGTTGTAGAGGTGTTGGAATAGAGGTCCTGGGGTTAGTATTTTTTTTTTTAAATTTAAAAGTGGGTAGCTATATATAGCTGCTATGTATATTTCCTTTGTTTAGATGGAAAGAACATCTTAAAGCATTTTTGAGAATCTTAAGTGCCTCATCATATCTGATATTTGTGTCCTACATTGCTGTTGCCCCAGTGTTTCAGGAACCATCTCATGGAAACAAGCAACAATTACACTTTTTCCCTCTTCTCCTCCAAGAGCCAATTTGTGGAGGAAACAAAGAATAACACCTTTCTCTTCTTCTGTGGGGTAGATGATTTCTGCCTTGTTGCAATGACTCCTCAGTACCTTGAACATCCTTGGGTAATCAGAATGCTCACACTGGTGTGTCTCAAGAATCTGTTTCTGGCTTTTCCTAAGGTTATCAAACTGTTTTGGAAAATCAAACAGGGATATGCCCTGAGGTAGTGTGGTCATGGGTGGCAGGGTGCATGGGAGAAGATGTGCAGGTACCTAGAATGATTTTCACCTTGGGTAGTGTGGGTTCTGAGCATAACGTAAAAGGTATGGCATAAGGGGTAGGGATTGTACTGGTTTTGGCTGGGATAGAGTTAATTTCCTTCACAGGAGCTCGTATGGGGCTATGTTTTGGATTTGTGATGAAAACAGTGTTGATAATACAGGGATGTTTTAGTTATTGCTGAGCAGTGCTTACACAAAGTCAAGGCCTTTTCTGCTTCTCACACCACCCCACCAGCGAGCAGGTTGGGGGTGCACAAGAAGTTGGGAGGGGACACAGCCAGGACAGCTGACCCCAACTGACCAAAGGGATATCTCACACTGTATGATATTGTGCTCAGCAATAAAAGCTGGGGGAAGAAGGAGGAAGGGGAAGTTTGGAGTGATGGTTTTCTGTCTTCCCAAGTAACCATTATGTGTGATGGAGCCCTGCTTTCCTGGAGATGGCTGAACACCTGCCTGCCCATGGGAAGCAGTGAATGAATTCCTTGTTTTGCTTTGCTTGCATGCGCAGCTTATGCTTTACCTATTAAACTGTCTGTATCTCAACCCATGAGTTTTCTCACTTTTGCCCATATGATTCTCTCCCCCATCCCACTGGGGAAGAGTGAGCGAGCGGCTGGGTGGGGCTGAGCTGCCTGACAGGGTTAAACCACAACAATGAGGCAGATTGAAAGAATGGAAACAGGTGGGCAAAGGCCTTTACATCACTCTTCCCTGTACCCGAATAGCTACAGTGTGATTAAGTATTTGTATCATGAACTTACTATACTGAATTTGATTGTGAATTGCACTGCCTTTCAAGAGGTAAATAAAGTAAGATGTACAAAAAGCATACATAGTTTCACTGGAAAGCATTAACAATAATTTGCATGTTAATTTACTTCTGAGAGCTAATGAGAGTCATCAGTTCTTTGTAGTTCTGTATTATAACCATGCCTTTGATTATCTCCTTCATTACTTCCTCATACTACATTATGTCTTTATCTATAGGTACTAGCCATTTTATAGATCTTGAATTTGCAACAGCATTTTCTGTCAAAAATTCAGTACAGTAATAACATCTCACGACCAGTTTTGCTCTGGCCATAGATCTAGTTAACTGGAATTTAGAAATATTTTTCAGTTTCTGATATTGTTTATCAATAGCTACCAATTTATTATTTGGAAATGCTTCACTGTTAAAAAAAATTCCATTTATTTATGTTACTATTTAAGAAGCTGTCGCTGTGCTCAAGCAATTTGTCATTTATCTGCTTGACTTCACATGTGCCCTTTTAATAAAAACTGAAAAAGAAACGTAGTGATTCTTCTACTGCTTCTCTTTTATGAAACTGCACTGTTTATAAGTTTTCAGTCAGCTATGACTCTGTTCATAATGCTAATACATATACAACATTAATTTATGTTTTTGTTTGCAGCCGAATTTTTGTTTTAGCACTCTTAGAGCTTTTCTAAAAGTCATGATGTCATGTGAATCTCAAGGTTTGTTTTAAATGCTTGTAGGATGTGAGTTTTTCACACAGAAAAAATGTCTTCAATTTTTCTTTTGTATGGGTTCAGTCCATTCTTCATCATAAACAATCATTTTTGGGTTTGTATTTGTGAATTGGAGTTACTTGGGACTTGCAGTACACCCCAAGTGATTTCTCCATTACTACATTTACAATTGCCTTGTGAGTTTTCACTACACTGTAGATAAGACTTCAGCAAAACTTGATCAAGTCACCTCATTGGTTAAAAGCTGGACAAACCCTAATTATTTGCCAATAGAAACCTAGCATAAACACTGCAGTTGAGATTTCATCTTTTGTGCAGTTTTTTTGCTTTCCTACATTTGTCCCACTCAGTCCTTCCTGAAAAGGGCAGACAACAGAAAGTCAAAATGATTGACTTAAATCTCTTTTGGACACAATGCATCTGTCCATGGTTAATTCATCTATTTGCCCCCTAAGAAACTGTGGTCATTCCTGTCCAAGCAGATCCTCAGCTGATTTAAAGATAATGGTCAGGGTTCATTAGAAACCAAACTGACGGGTTCCTGAGAAGCTGTCCACTGAGTACCAAATGCCAGAGAAAAGTTTTCTTAATCACACTAAAACGTTGCGGTTTGTTTCTGTATTGCTGAAAAGACTATTAATTATGAGTGTCTTTTCATGTACATATGACTTCTTATTAATGACGGATGACCTTGAAATGGTTAAGCTATGAATAACCATCTTAATGTTTGCACTAGGTTGATTAGAAAAGTAAAATAGATCTGCTTCTGTGATGCCTGCCTCTTTGTGCGGAGCGAACTGCCGTGACCAGGAGGTACAAACAGGGCCTTGCTATGGCCCCGTGACACGGTCCAGCTCCCAGCCTGCCATGCCGGGCTGGCAAGGATACAGCCCCTGAGGGCTTTCTTGGCAGGCAAATGCTGGCAGACTCCAGGCTAACAATGGGGGGTCCCAGGGCATTCTAAATAGCTCTCTAAAATATATATTATACGACCAAACAGTTTCTAGGGGAAATGCCGATACCCCAAGTCAGTTACATTTTAGGGAATTTCAGCTGAGCCTCTGATATAATCTGAAAGAAGTAATAATAGATGGAAAAGACAGTCTTGCTACAACATCTGTTCACTAAAATCCCTTCAACAGATTTCAGTAGGCTACCATGGTTTCCTGACACTAATGTTTAATCCTGGGTATCTTTTCTGACTTCCTCCATTTTTTATTGACTTCAGGCAATCTATTAACAAATTTCTTTATTTTACAGCTGTGAAGACGGAGTTGCTGGTTATTGCTGAATATGTTTCCAGAAAAGTGGCATTTCATAGTGTGCTTACAATAAAAAGGCCTTATAAATATATTGCACCTGCTGCTGTACTCCAGTATAGCCCAGTGTTGTCTGAAAAACTGAAAGAATTCTTCAGTTTAATATAAAAGAAAATCCCAATTATTCAGTTTAATACAAAAGAAAATATTTAATTTTGGAACTGAAGTTATTTGATGCTGAAACTGTTACTTGACAGATAATTAATTCTTTCTCTAACTAGTGTGATCATTACTAGTCTCGAAATCTATTTCTTCCTACTTTATAACACACTACTATTACACTTAAAAGGACCAGTGCTTCTCACTTCTCTGCTTTGCAGCTTCTGCTGGGTGAACAGGCAAGAAGGCAGAGGAGGTAAAGTCTTTTGATTGGGCATTTTTGCTGTTACCATAGAGACTCATTGAAAAACTCAACTAAATGTACTCCTTAAAATGTCAAACACAGGAAGCAGGAGGGAAATTTCAGTGGAAAAATATATGAAAAGCATAAAGCTGTTATATTAGCTAAACTCACTGTGCTACTCCTTCATTCATTGTAGGTTAAGTAAATCCTGCTTCTGAACCAAAGGGAATTATTTCCTTCAAATATGGGCTTTCAATTACCTTTGAGATGTGAACTCTAATCTCTTTGGTAGAAGATGAAAATTAACTGTATCTACCAATGCCAGTCTTACATGAAGCTTAATTAATTTGGATTTGATTTTTCCTCTCACTTCAGTTTAAAAAAAAAAAAAGTAGACACATGAGCAACAGTCTTACAATCCACAGAACACTAGGCGTACCTCTGATTTTATTATTGAGGGTTAAGAATGAGCCAAATTCATTTCAGTACCACAGTTTTTTATTAACGATTTTCCATGTTGGGGGTGAGATTTCAGCAAGGGTCCAGTAAGCAACGAAGCCAACACAGCCGTGGGAGTGGGTCGACTTTGCTGCCCAGCTGGGAGATGCTGAGAGCAGGGCAGTGCCCGGCGCAGACAGCTTCTGCCCTCCCGCTGCGCTCTCAGCCTTGCCCGCACTTGCCTTTACCACCTTCCCCCTCCCTCCTCATTTAAGGAGAAATTAAAGAGGACTATTTGGAGAAGGGTCCTCACTATCAGCAGCAATGCTGAACTATGGAAACCCCCCAAACCTCATATCAGATAGCACCATAACTTTTTAAATAGGAAATAATGTGTGCATGGTGAAATATAAATATAAGATGAAAATTGTGCATTACGTGGTTTGGAGGAGAATTTATATATAGTTGCCTAAAAGCCAATGGGGATCAATTTTAGAATTAATATCCTGTCAGTTCTGGGTAGCCCTGGTGTGTAGACTAAAACACTTTGGCTAGAGTGTATATATTAAGTGCAGTATTTATTTTGTGGTCTAGAGTATTGGGCTATGGGCCAGGATTCCCAAGTTCTTTAGTCCTTTCCCAGGTTTTGACAAATACGCTGGAGAATTCACTCGCCCTTCCTTTCTTTTTGCTTGTTTATCTGTGAAACTGCCACCATGGGACTGAGTATGTAAAAATATTCCATATAACTTAGGCCTAATATTTTAGTAGTTAATCTTGAAAATACATGATTTCTTGTAATTCCTTATATCTGAAGGAATAATATATTACATTATATCGGTAATGAATTAATAGATGTTGAAAAAACACATGCATATTTTTTTCATTCATGAGTCTCAGCTAAATTATTTCTTCTGTTGGAGGGTAGATTTTTTTTTCCCTGTAAAAAGCTTATGTTTAAAAATCAAGATTCCTGTGCAACAATAAACATTCGGTAATATGTAATATTTGAATTTTTTTTAAGATCTAATAATAATTATTAATAAAACCATAAAGCTTTATTAGTTGTGTGGAACAGTGTGAGTTTTACAGTTTGGGTTTATATCTTCTAAACTAAAATATTTCAGAGGTACAGCTTTCATGACAGTGGAAATTACCACCAAACACTTTAAAATAGCTAGCAAATGAACACAATGAACATGTAAAAATCCTCAGCATATTATTTTTTCCTCTTCTCTTTTTCAATGCCAAAATGAGAGAAGAAATAAATAAAAAGCAGAAAAGGAGAAAACTTTACGCAAAAACTTTTTTGTAAAGAAAAGTTTAATATATCCTGAAAAATATTGTGAATTTTATGTTTTTTACAAGTCCCTGTTTTTCAAGTCTCTTTTTTAAAAAGATATTATATAGTGTCAGTAATTTTTCTATTATGAAAAACTTTTCACAGTTATCTAACCAGATTGTCTCAATGCATCCATTATGTTTTAACTCTTCTTGACACATACTGAACATGATAAATATGGAAGTTCCTATTTTGACACTGTATCATGTTAAAATAAATAAACCATAAGAAAGAAAACTTTTCAAAAATGAAATATTTCTGATTTTTTGAAGATGTGTCACATTAGTGCCTAGGGCGACAACTCTGAATCCTTACTACAACAAGGAAAATGTGTTACAGGAGTAAAAAAAAAGGCTTTTATTGAATTAACAGGAAAATAATAACAATTATCTAATAATGGGAAATGCCTTGAGAAATCTTATCTGTGGACTTTAATACTCTAGGTCTACCTAATTAAAAAAGGTTTCCATAGATATTTAAAGTAGCTTGTAAAATGAACCAATTTTAAATCTCATCTGTTTTCTCATGAGTGTTGTGCATCCTCTGTTCATAAGAAGGAGGCTGAGAGACAGACACTTGTGCTATCACACAGTGCTAAGTCCCTGCCTAGAAGACCAGAGGACAAATAACACAGGATGCTCTACAGGTGTGAGGGACAAATCATTCATTGCCTTTTTCACCTCAATTTCTGTCAAATTAGTAAAAGTAATTTCTGAAAATCTCAGTTTACTTCCCCAGACATTAACATACATCTACTAATACAATTACTTATTTTGTTGATAAACATCAGCCTCAGAATGAATGTATTCGAGAACAAACTCTTTTTATGAGGTAACTGCCTTAAAAAATCCTGCAATTGGCTATCCAAATGAACAAACTCAGGTGATATCTGGACAATGTTTTTAAATGTAATCAGGAACATAACTTTGGTGCTTACTTTCGTGAAATAGTTTTAAAAATTATTGTCTTTACAGAAATTCAGGAAAAGATTAGAAGATTCCGTATATATCATGCTGTTATTAAAGACTAAACTAGGATTTATGCTAAAGGACTTGTGTGAGCCCTTTCAGACCGTTTAAGTAATATTAAATGCCACATAGAAGAAACATGGTATAGGGATATCTTTTGTTTGGATTTTCAGAGAGAAATATATGAGATTGCACCTACCAATTGGCAAGTTTGTATATGCTAAAAAATAAGGAATTCTCATTACTTCCCATTCTTTATCTTTGTTTTTATCTTCCAGCTATGACTCTGAAAATAATGTGTAAAAGAATCTAGAAAAAAAAAAGCTTATGTTTTAAACACATCTTGGGCTGTTGTTACTTTTCTTGCTACTGTAATTTAAATTTTGTTTTTCATGGCTACTGTTCTGTTCTATGTTGCAGTAAAATGTGTAATTTGAAAATCAATGAAAACATTTTTCCCATAAAACACAACGCCCTCCAGAGGTTTACTTGGATCTGTATAGGTCAAAATCTGTGACCTTGCAGTATTTGTAAAATACCAGTGGTAACTTCTCAGATTGTCACATCAAAATTGTTTTTAGGTCTCCAAGGAGGGTTCAGACTCTAGTGTCAGTAGCAACAAAGGTAAGGGCAACAATTATGTGTCAGCTCTACTATATCTTCAAAGAGGGCATTTTGCTAGTCTGACACATTGGCTGAAAAAGCCTCACACATACAAATCTTTTTTTTCTTTCTAATTTATTTTTGGAGATGTGGTAGAACATGAGATGGATCTATAAAAATAAATAGGACAAGAACATTCATATAAGACCACCATATATGTAGTCACTGATGAACTGAAATTTAGTTCACTTTCTTTCAGCTCTTGGAGCAAAAGATATATATCAATCTTTTCCCCTGTTTTGTGGTTTCCTGTAGTAATAAGTTTTTTACACTGAGTAAGTCAACAGCTAAGAAAAAGTAAATTGCCTAAATAAAAATAATTGTAAAGCAGTCTAAGGTTTCAGACTGCATGTGGGTTTTTTTTATTATTTTTTAAATTACAACCTTTACAAATGATATTATTTTTCTTGTTCACAAGGCTATAAAGGATTATAGAAAAATGAGGAAAGAATTCTCATGAAAACAATATTTGATTGACTGCTGTTTCTTCTATGCTTTTAGAAAAAAAGAGTCTTGTGTTTATATAATGCTGTTGGCAGAAAGATCTCTTGTCATTTCTGCAGGTATGGAATAATTAGAGAAGGGGACATAAATGAGATTACCATCATAATACTAGGGAGTATTCTAATATATTGAAGGAAGCAGAAAAATCCTCAAGGGAGCAGAAAGGTTACAGATAAGAGAAACACGATTAAATTCCATTTTGGACTTGCTAGGGAAGAATTAAATGAAATGCACTGTCTGTGAGTCTTCCTGGATAGTCTCTGTGTAGATAAAAATTTAGAATAAGGGGACACCCACAGAGGTATTAATCCATGACTCTTTAGGGAAAAAAAACCCAGGAGAGTCAGAGAGAGCGCTTTCAAGAAGAAATAAAGACCTGAAAGACTGAAGTCTTGAAGAAACAGTGTGAAAGAAATGGTCAAATTTTCATTGGCCTAAATAGGATTTAAGTGTTCAGCTAGCAACTTCTGACCAAATTCAGCTTTGATCAACTCCAGACAGGAAGGACCCCATACTTCGACATTGGTTTAAGACCAAAAAAAAGGTTACGCAACTGCTGAAACTGGGTCTACTAAACTTTAAGATTGTTAACGCAGTGTACAGCTCACTGATGTTCCACATTACCTCAGGGAGACAATTGCTCTTTCAAAAAGGGTAAGTATGCATATGTAGAAATGACTCATGATACACATTTACACTTTGAACTAATTATTATTTAATGAGTGCCTGATAAAAAAATAAAACCTCAGAAGAGGTAATTTCCTTTTATTTTATTGCATGAATAAGAGTCATGTAAAGCCAGCTGTGTAAATGTGTATTCTTCTTTCAGGCATGTTATTCTAGGCAGAACTAGTAGCACTCTTTATTTTTAGAGTTGCTTGATACTCCCTGCTGTGCAAAGCTGTGTCTATTATATCAGCTTTGCCAAACTTTCCTGTTTGTCCTGAAAATTATTATGGTAAACATCTTCATGAATGTTTCCAAAATTTTTCAGCCATAAAAGTACAGTTCTGACCATGAAGCCAGAGAAAAAAGTAAATTTTGCTGTCTTAAATACTGCTTGAGACCCAGAGAAATGCTTTCATGTATTGAAATGCCCTATACATTGATATAACAACTTTTTTCAGGCATTTGCTCTTGTGTCAAGAATCACCCTTTTGCCATCTCCAATGGTGATTTAAAATTTAACTTAGTCGCACACTTTAAGCAGTTTATACATGCTCAATAGAAACTTACTGATGAAGAATAACAGCTGATATCTACAAAGAATTTATCATCACTGTGTGTGCTGAATGTCTTTGGTATATTGGATAGTGCCGTGCTCATGGCTGCTCTTATTCTCAGTGGAAGCAAATTGGATGTTTTAGGCAAGACCTGCCCCAGTTAAGGGGCATTTGAAGAGCAGAGTGTGACATCTGAAAAGCATACTACTACTGTACAAGCAGAGTACCACATATATGCACGTCTATTGTTTTTGACACCATTTGAGTTCCTTCTGACCCAGAGCAGTACATACTTGTAATCACAGCACATCTCTAGGCTTATCAGCATTGCTGAAAATAGGATGCCTTAGCTTAGGAAGAGTGTCCACACAATTATGTACTCTGGTACCTGCACAGAGTTTTTCAAATCTGTTTTCCTGGGTTTCTGTGATTCTTCCTGTGTTATGCAATGTGGACATACATTAAAGCAAGAAGTATTCAATGATGTCACTGTCATATTTTTTAAACAGAAATACTGTTCTACTGTCTACCTTGAAAAAACACGAATGGGGAACTGACCTTTCATGCCAGTCATGCCCCTGAGCCTCCACTCAATGAAGAACTAGAAAGTTTACTTGTTTCAGCAGAGGGATGTCCTGAGACATTGTCATGGTGCTGCTCAAATGGTGACATTTTACAACACCAGAGAAAGTCCAAAAACATGCAAAAAAGGATGAGATGTGACTTACTAGCTGTTTATTGAACTCCTAGAAGTCTATTGTAAGGATGATATGATCCACAAGAAGGGGAAGAGACAATATTTGCCTTCTTTTCTTTTTCTACTTATTACTACACTTTCCAACTGGTGATAACATCCTCAATGTATAAGCTATGTTTATGATAAACTAATGACCTCTCCCAAAAGATACTTGTAGTTTGCTTTCTCAAATAATTGTTACTGGCTGCACAAATTTCAAACACTCATAGAGTGAAGGAGAACATTTAATACAACTGGATATTTTGGGATCTTTAATTGGGTCATATTAAAACGAACACAGAAAAGAGACACCCTTAATCAACAAGGTATTAATTAAAAGTATTTAGATGCTTATTTAAATGCGATTCTTTGCATTACAAAACAAGAATAATGTTACTAAAACAGATATTAACATCAAATTTACAAGGCTATATTAGCCTGTTTAAAATGTACCTAGTTGTCAATCCCCAGTTAAGTGTTCAGCTTTCCTTGTTGATACAACCAGAAGGCAAAATGTCCAAGTCAGTGTAAAAATGCTCAAAAAACTTGGAAGTATAACCCAAGTGTAAACCAAAACAATTGAGATGGATGAGAAGATGCCAAGCTGAGTAATAAAATAAAACTATTCTATTATGACTTTAAAACCCCTAAAAGCAATAGGGAATCTTGAAGTTGATCTCAGAACACAACTCTATGTGGTGTTATCTCTGCAAAAGAAAAAGCAGTTATCAAAAATTCTTTTAAAGGTTAGAGCTTTATTCAGCTATAGGTCACAAAGAGCTGAGGTGTTAAAGTGCCACACTGACACCAGAAAGAGTCCCTCCATCAGCTTCACTCAGTATAAGGTCTTACCTAAAATAAAGTAGTTTTATTGAACAATACAAAAATAGGATGAGTCAAAATTGTATTGCTGCACCTTTTTTTCCTTCAGTGGTTATTATCAGGAGCAAAATACTAGTAGAAGTCATAATAATACGAGTAATATCTATTTACTGTAAATTTCAATCGTCTAAAAATCTGAATATGACTGTTATCCTTAGTGATCTAAACTAAGGACTGATTACGTTCACGTACTGAAAGGTAGAAATGGATATGCTTCTTAATTAACAACACTTAATGGTAACAAAAAATCAATATCCCATATGTGTAAAATACATTCTGCTGTTACTACCCTACATGTCAGCTGGGTGTAACACTTGGTTGTAAAGGGACAGAAGGCTTATTTTAAACCTCTGGTGGATTAGGTTGCCTTATCCAAATGGTGTGTGTGAGGAGAACATGGCAGCTGATGAAATGATCTTCCCTCTGCTGTGAGAAAGTAAAGAGAAAAGAAGCCAGACACAGTGGAACTGAGATTTCACCTCCATGGAGGTTTGGGAGTTACAAACAACAGGTCTATCTCCTAATTTTGAGGCAAATGAAAGAGCTACACCCCAAAGAGGCAAGCATGCTGTAGCAGTTTTTACACCACAAATACGCATAGCTGAGCCTACCAGCTCCCAGCCATCGGTAGAATGGTAAGAGTCTTTGAGGAACCTTGGCTCCACACTGCATCAGTGCCACTCACAAGGGACATAGGCACAGGGGCTGAATGCAGAGAAAGGTGTTACATGGTGTGAAAAAAGAACATAGGCATCTAGGACTGAAATGAAACCTGAGAGCTTTTTGGTCCCCTGTGGAGAGAACACCACAGAGCACCTCTGAAGTACAGTGCTTCCTTTAGTTGCGGCAGATATATACCAGTCATTTAGCAGCACGTGCTCAGGGTTGTGACTATTGAGATGATGCGGCCCTGATACTTTACAAATAGACACACAGATCAAAAACATACTCCTTGATTAAGCAAAACTCACTGCGGGTATGTGGAAACATCCAGTCATAACTCTGAAATCAAAACCAAGTAAGATTTTCTATCTAAAGATACATTTGGAAGGCTTTGTATAGACTGAAGAGGAAGAGCATTTGCCTTTTAAATGGAAGATATAAAAAATATGAGCTACATCAAAACTGTGGAACACGGATCTGCTTTATGGTGCCTGGATGTACACTGGCTGCATATCAGGATGAGACCTGCGACCGTATCTTGCCATATGTTATTCTCCCCTCTCCTCTGCTGCTTCCTCTTTCCTTTGGATGAAAATGTGGGTACGTGACCAGGAAAGGATTTACTGAATGCTCTGGCTGTTCATGAGAGTAGGGTTATGGGATCACACCACAAAGCATACACAGCTGAGATGCTGCCACCACTCATGCTCAACTGGTTAATATTTCAGAGGTAGTCCCATTGAGAGCAATACATAATAGCACGTTACAGTAAAGGTGGCACTAGCTGGTCCAAAGTAGATTAGTGTTTCTACCTGATTAAAATAAATTACTACAGCCTAACCTGGATCAAAGTTTAACTTTTTCAAAACTTGTCTTATATCCACACATCTGTTGCACTTGACATTTTAACAACATCTGTTTTCACTTATCTGATGTCTCTATTTCATTCTGCTAATGCTGAGAATATGTTCTTGTGTGCATGTGGAATTTTATCTTTCTGACTTCCCAAGTCAGTGTGGACATCTGGTGTACATGATTATTTACTCTGCCTACTGATTTTGAGGAAGGAAGGTGTTACTGTTCAGAAAAGGAAGTTAAGGTATATTAAAGTTTTAACCACTTTTTTGCAGGAGACAGGTGGTTGTTCAGAGTCATATTTTTATAGCTACTTCTTGTGGAGTCACACTTGAATCTTAACTCTAAGGAAGTGATTGTTTGTAGTGAGTGAGACCGGACAGTCGGTGTCCTTAGTATTCCAGTTGGAAAAAACAAACAAGTGCTCAGAAAGGCAGACAGGATTTGAGGCTATCATGTTTCATTAGCTTTCTTCAGTGAGGCCAGGTTTGTCTTTGATTCTCTGAGCTACAGGCAGCCAATAAGATCTTAGGGATGGTTTCTCTGGTCCAGATGTAAAATAAGTTAAAGCATTTGTTTTAAGTTCTGATTTTGAAAGTTTACCATCTCTGCTAATAACTTAAGACAATTTGTATCAGTGTTGTTGATGTAATGCTAATATAGACAGAACAGGGTTGGAAGGGAGGTTTTCTTGGCACTGGGAAAATAGGGAAATCTTTATTATATGAGTAGAAAAGGCTTGCGTTTCTCCTGTATTTATTGCAATCAATTTTACTACTAAGAGTACCATTATTCAAAGGACTGTGTCTGGATAAAGCCGTCCTCATACAAGAGGAAACAGAGAATCTTGGCAGCCCTGAGCATAAATTTATCCTCTCCCCAAACAGCATTAACTAGTACAACCATTTTCCCACAAAGTGCAAAATGCTATCTTGTAAGAAATGACAGTGAATATATACAACACACACATACACAGATACACAAAAAACCACTTGTGCAGTGGAAAATGGTACGAGTATTATTCAAACTGCATAGTAAATGCACCAAGTCAGCAAGCACACAATTACTCACACTAGTTTAATGTAATAGAAGAATATTAGGTTTGGCAATGGGGAAAAGAAATTCTCCTGTTACTCAGATAGCCACCTGGTTGAGCCTGTTTTGGTGATTGGAAAAACCCAAAGGCTCATCTCTGGATCCAAGAGCAAGTTGCACAACACAGTTTGAGCCCATACAGCCAAATTCCCTTTCCCTCCCAGAGAGAGCTGTCTCATCTTTACTACTTATTGGGAACACTCCCTGGCCTCTGCAGTCTCCTGGTTGTTAGTGTAGTTGTAGTTATTGTCTTGTTGGTTTTGTCTAGAAGGGTGTTTGCTGGTGTGAGCCAAAATCATGTCAGGCAATGGGATAACTATGAAGTGGTGTGGATTATTGTGGACCAGTGCTGCATGCTACCTGTGGACCCATGCCCTGGTCATACTTAGTTTACTAGTATAAATGTAGCCACAGAGAATACGATTTTGGCTTCATACGTGCTTAGTAAAAAAACAATGCCTAGGCCATCTCACAGCCATATTGTGCTACGTCTGATTGACATTAGCCCTACTTTGACTAGGCATGTTGGATTCTATAGAATCAAATCAAAGTTCCATGTATTTTGGCATCCTGTCCTTGGTAGCAAACACCAATGCTTAGGAAGTGTAGCAAGTACAGAGTGATCCTCCTTTTAGTCAACTCTCCATTTCTGGTAATTAACTATTTAAAGACTTCCTGTAAAAATTACACCTGAACTGTTGTATTTAATATCCACTACAGGCCTAAATGCCTGAGGGAGCTGTTGAATCCCTTTTCTGAATACAATTGTGCCTTCGACCTCCAAAATGACTGCAGTAAAGAATTAAAAACTGTAATAATGTGCTGCATAAGGAAAAAAGTGCTTTTTTTTAATATATCTGATAAGCTTTTTGGGGCAACCCATAGTTCTCATGTTAAAATAGAGATAATATGATTCCTAACCATACTTACTGTTTCTTTTTCAAAATGTTACAGATCTTGATCCTATTTTTCCTCAGTCATACCTTTCCAGACTAATTTATATTTTATATGGAAGCGATTACATATGTCCGATAATCAATGTATTATTATTCTCTGTAACTTTTTTCTAGTTCTGCCACTCTGGTTTTAAATCACAGACAATATTTTTAATGTAATAGTCCAGATTGCAGTTACTTATCGAAGTTTTCTAGTCTCTGTTCCATCAGGATATTCCCCAAGACCCTGTTTGCTTTTTGACTACCTATGTATATTAAACATATTTTCACAGAGACCTGTCCAGATTCATTGAAGACTTCTTCCTGTATACCCAATTTAGAGGCTATGATTATATAAGTAAGGTTTGTGGGTTGGTTGTTTTTTTTTTATTTTTCCTTCTGTGTGCATTATTCTATGCTTATGAATTTTGCATTTCATATACCATTTCATCCTTGACTCACTGGCTATGGAGAAATCCTCTTGAGCTCTTTATAGACAGCTTTGATTTTGACTATGTGGGGTAATTCTGAGTTATTTGAAAACACCACTGCCTCACTATTTATCATGTTTCCAAACATTTATGTGTATATTGAGGAGCCAAGGTCCAACCTTAAGAAATTCATGTGAGACCTTGTTGAAAGCTTTTTGAAATAGAAATGTAATTAGACCATACTTATCCACCTACTCAGTGACACTTTGAAAAAGCAGATAGATTTGTAAGGCACAAACCCCATATTAACTCATTATCAATATACTGCATCTATCTGTGTCTTTACTAATTCTTTTCCTTACACAGGTTTTACCAGTTAGACTGGTACACTGCAGTCAAATCCTTAGTTCTCACCAACAGCCATTTTAAATGCTTTGTCATATTTGCTGCCTTGCATTCCTCTGCCTACAAGAATTGATTTAAGAAATAGGTTATGCATGACAGTAAAGATCCTCATAGCTTCATATCAGAGTTCTTTAAGTGTCTGTTGAAAATTATTTAGTCCTATTCAATCTTCTTGTTTATTTAGACTTTTTTTTTTTAAATCCCACTTATGAAAGCTTCAGTTGGAAATACTTCCTCAAATTCATGCTGTAAAATGAAGACCTGATGTGGTAATCTTCTGGATTGCCTTTGAATTGAGCACAATTCCAGAAAGTCACTTCTCTTTTCTGCAGTCTGATCGTGCAACATTCTTGTATGAGTGTTCCTCATATACTTCCATCATCTGCTGATCCCTTTCATTCTCTGAGAAGTCTTCTGCTTTTGATTTGTTTGAAAAAGATTTTATTATGCGTCTTTATACCTTTAACATACAGATTCTCAACATAGTTTTTGACCTGACTTATTATGGTTTTAAATTTGAATTTCCAGTTTTATGCTCTTTTACATCTTTCATGTTTGGATGCAACTTCTGGTTTTTGAGGCCTATTTTCCCCAGAAATTTGAAGTCTATTTTAAGACTCACACATTCTACCCTTTCAATTTCATAATAATTAGCTTTCTCACATTTATGCAGTTTGCCTTTTCAGTGAACTTTGTTAACTGTTTTATTCCTACAAGATGTAGAATTTGAATATGTTTTGATCACTGTGTCCACAAAATAACAATTTGAAGGTTCATCTAAAAAGGGGCAAGTGCATTTCATTGTGCTCTCTGGAATCCTCTTCCCCCAGCTGTCTGGTTACAACTTTCAAAGTGTTTCACAGTTCCCTTCCTACGCATGGTTTTCTTCCAGGACGAAATATGAATATATTAAGAAAGAGGAAGCGGAAGGAGGTGAAAAGATGTGGGAAGTTTTCTGAGATCTTACTGTACAGATGAAGCCTGAAAGATATGTTTTGAACCAAAACTAGTGTGATACTCAGGATTAGATCAGGAGTTGCCTTTTTTCTTGTGGTATCTCTGAGCCTCCAAGAAAAGGTAATTTATAATGGCTAAAAATGTAACTCCCAAATCACAGCTTGACTTGAATTTTACACAGCATACATAACAGTAATTGAAATCTCTAATTATCTTTGTGTTTCAATCTTTGCAGCTCCCTAATTTCTCTTTGTATTTCATAGTTGCTTTATGCCTTTAATAGCAAGTTTGAACCCAGTCCAAAAAACAGCATATAGTTATTTGAAGGTTGCTATTTCTTGAATAATGTGTCATAAGTTCGACTTCAGTCTAGTTCTTTCTGTGTATGAGATCATTTCAGAACTACCAATATCCCAGAAATACCAATACCGCAGCAAGGTCCTCATCCGTATCCCAGAACACATACCAAAGAAGGAATTCATGTGACATATGAACTAATATGAACAACCCAGTATTGTCTCCTTCAAGTCATTATTACTAGCATAAAAGACAACAGACAGTATATGGAAAAGTAGAACTGCATAAGACACACAATGCATTTGCTGTTACTATTATTGTGCACATTAAAACATTAACTCAATCAATCAAACGAAAACCTCATCTTTTTCATTACGGATAGTAGGTCAGCCTATCAGGATCCTATAGGAAAAAAATCATATTCTTTTTTCAGTAAATAAATCCTTGGAATTTCAAACCATTTATTATAACTCACTAATTCTCTTTTATTATTCCCCTGACATCAGGAAACTGACTTCAGTTTGATTTATTTTATAATATATAACAGAACACACACTTTTATTATCACTATAAAACCTCAGAGATACCCATCTAGAATGTATGGTGAAGATATGCAGTAAGTTTCTACTTTCCTGAATGTTAATATTTAATTCCATATATTTTTCAGATAATGGTGTATTTTTTTTTCCCTTTGGATGCTCATTTTTTCTTTGCTGTTTTAGAGTTTGTCACCTCTTTTTTTTCCTTGCTAAGTCTTTTCTTTTTGGATTTCACATTCTGAAATAACATTCACTCTCTTCTCCATCTGAACCATCCAATAAAATGCAGGTCAGAGAGCAAGTCATGAATCATTAGAAAGGCACATTTCATAATAATGAAAAAAAAAAAAAAAAAAGATACACTTAAAATATTAGGACTTAGATTTATTTTGTTAAATAAAAGTTTTAAATAGCTTTTATAAGCAATTCTTTTGCTGAAAGTGTGCAGCTAATCCCATTCTAGGACATTTAAAACAAAATATTCGCTGGTAAGAACAGAAGTGGAAATTTTTAATTATAGTGGCACTGCATGCCCTTACTATGTTAGGCACCAACCTGTGAGCAAAGATAGTAAAAAGACCAATAAGGACCTTACAGAGCAAGACAGTGGTGTCAAGTGAGTCAAACAGCACGAGATGAAACATATAACTGGTTTTATTTGTCTTCTAGAAGATTAGCTCTGTTACAACCCAAATTATATACCTAAATTATTTACAACTGAAGTTATCTCCTGTCCAGCAGGTATAAATTGTCAATGTTCTTTTGACACCATCGGAGAAATGAGTCTTACATGAAACCTGGATGATGATAATGGGAATCTTTATAAATGTGGTTAGTGATCACTCCACGCATAAGAAGCAGTGTGAGAAAAAAAAAATGTTTTCAAATAGTGTTAAGTATTTTTTTCATGGAATAGTAAATTTGACACAAAAAATAAATGGAGTGTCATTGTTAATAAGGAATTCAACCCATTTTCACTTACTAATTTCTGTAATCATTTACTAATTGAACTGAGGAAAAAGTAATACATGGGACTTGATTTTCAAAGGGATGATAATGGTATATGACATATCTGCTGTAGCTTCTCCTACAATATTATCTGAGTACAAAAGGAAGAGAAATAAATAATATATGTGATTACAAGTAGGAGTTGGTCCAGCAGAGCTATAGAGAATAGAGAAATTTGTTAACAATTCCACCATGGTTGAGGTTCAAAGCTTTAAATATTCCTTAAAACATGTAAAGATTATTTTTTATCTTTCCCAGGACTGAATGTAGATTCAAGTCTTGGGAGTACCATTTTATTTAAAAGCATAGACTGGAAGGAAATAAATAGAATGCAGCGTAATTTATAATCCACTATGTATATTACACATAAACAAATAATATAAGCAAATTATATTATGACGTGGAGATTGTGAAAATACTGACTACTCATCCCTACGGTGAATATTTGAGGTAGATATTAAGATGAACATGTCTGTGGAAAATACTGTGGGGTAGGCACCGCTTCTAGTTCTGTCTTCCATCAGCCAGATCTCAGTCCTTTCATTCTTCTTTTTTTTTTTCCCCCCTCAGGAGAATAGTGGCTGCTGGGGAGGCTCCCAGGAAATTTTGGGAGATGACATTCAGTAGTAGCTACTATAGTAGACTGGGAGAGAGATAGGGAAGGAAAGGAGATCATCTGTTCCTCAGAGTAATACAATGACAGGAAAGACAGATATAAGCCATGGAATGATAACAATAGAGTAAGTACAATCCCACCATCCAAAGAAGCATCCAACTTCTGCAGAAGCTGGAGCAACACATGTCAGTCTCACATGTTCTCCAGAAGTCTCATCTCTTGGTCTCTGATTGACCCCACTTACCTTCTTTCATAGGATCATAGGATCACAGGATTTCTCAGGCTGGAAAGGACCTCATGATGACTCTTCTTCAACCTCTTGCTCAAAGCACAGTCAGATCTGAGGTGAGACCAAATTACTCAGGGCTTTGCCCAGTTTAGTTATGGGTGGAGGATGGAGTATCCAAGGTTGGAGCCTAAGCAGCCTCCCTGGACAACCTGAAATCTCACTGACTTTGCCCAGCCCTCCTCCTTCTCTCAGAATTCACTGTGGCAGCTTAAAAAAATTGTTTTCCCTATACGGCTCAGAAGTAACGTCATGTATGTAGCTAGGCAAGTCACAACTGTGTTTCATAACCTTTGAGACAGAAAAAAGGTGATTATCACATTGCGTCAATTCACCTAACCTTAACAAAGCTGAAGACAGACATTTTCTCAGCCAGCTTTAGACATCTTTATCTGAGCTCATTAGCTGAGTCCTCTTTATACCTGCGATAGAAAGATCAGGACATGAATCATCTCTCATTCATCTACTGTAGATGACTAAAATGGGTCAGTCTAATTGTCATAGAACTCCATTGACTATAAATGGAGTTTAGATGACTGCCTCAGAGGGAAATGCCTATACTGTGAATGTTTTCCACTTAGGTTACTTAGATAATTCCTTTCTCAGGTGTATGGAGAAATTTAGAGTCCTTTTCTTTAGAGTCCTTTTATAGCTGCAGAAAGAACTATGGCGTGAATCTTTTCCACCATAAGACAGTTTCTACAGAAAGATAAATTGTTCTCTGAAAGTCTCTTCCTTTTATGTCTATTATAAAAGGAGCTCAGGTGGCTAATTTATATTGGCCTCTTACACGAATGAAGTTATGCCAGTTGATCCTAGCTGTTTTCCATTTTTAATTCTAGAAAAAAATTTGGTCTGGAAAGGGAGTAGTCAAGCATGCATCACTAATTCAGCCTTGTATTTGACTGCCCAAGCGGACGTCTCACATGAGAAAAGAGTTTTAGTGTAGCCTATTACTTTGTGGGTGTTTTGTAAAAATCTGAATGTAGCTGTAACTTGTACGAGAATTTTTCTTCTGTAACCCATTTTGAAGAAAGGTGCATGACAGTCTAAAATACAAACTGTAATTTGAAGATCTGCTACTGCAAGAAAAGTAATGAAAGAAGAAATAAGTAATTTTGCTTTTCACTGTCCAAGTAGGAAGTAGTTAAACTTTCAGTAAAGCAACTCCATGGTGCCTTCTAGAGAACAAACTGGTCATAGATCTTTCAATTGATATTTTACATGAAAATTGTTATGAAACTTAGCACAAATTATTTTATGTTATCTAAAATTTGTGGCCATTGCTCAGTACTGTTTATAAAAATGAACTTCATTACTGTCGCAGATATGCTATGCAATTGCTCCTCAGTGAAATTTTCCCAACACAGGAACGTCAAAGCTACTCTTGTTTTGCCGATCACTACATTTGTTGCAACATGTTTGCTCGTGAGGTCTCTGCTGGTACCACCTGGCTGTATTGTAGACGTATGAAAAGTGCAAGACCGCTACAGCACAGCAAAGATGAAAATATGTCAGTCATTAAGTTTTTTTGAGAGTATTGAGGAATGAACTACTGTTCTTGAGAAGCATGTGATGTTGTTTAACATTTAAACAGTGATGTTTATTCCTTCTTATACAGAGATTTTGATGTAGTAGGTAATGTATTCTTAGTTTATTTGGTTAAGAGTAACTGGTTGATTTCCACATGACATTAATTTTGATTTGTCTATTAATTATGTTTATCTTATTGGATGGAAATGCCAATTTTGATACTATTTCTTTGTGGTTAAAACCTAATATGTAGTTACTATTTCCTCAACTTCCTCTTTTGTTTCCCAAGTGCTCATACAATTGGGAAAGTTTCAGAAGTGAATTTTGGAAAACATTTTTCATTTAATATTTCAACATCACTTTGCTGTGTAATTTGCCTATTAAAATAATTAAGATGACAACAGAGTATGATTATTTTAACAAGTGATTTATGATAGCTTGTAGACAGCTTTGAGTTTAGCAAAGATGAAGACAGCTAGTTGTCAACTGGCCATGACATGAACTTCAAATTAAGCAAGTACTGTGGAAAAATTAACAAATTTTAGCTAAATTAGTGACAGAAGGAATATAATACAATGTGAGTTTAATCTGTCAGGAATTTGTTGGGGTAAGAAAGATTTGAGCCTAAGTTATAAAGACAATGTTGTAGTTGTGAAAGCAGAGAAAACACTTACGAGGATAGGTGAGTCACCTTTGTGACTTGTGTCTTCTGTGACCTTTTAAGACATGTCTGCTTGAACAGTACTTCTTAGATATAACATACATCTTGTATGTAAAAAATAGATCCTTTGAATCTTGATTACATCAAGTAACAGAAGAGCAAATGCTTTGAGATCCCAGATCTCTTTAACATAAGAATCCTTTTGTATAACAAAGAATAAAAACATCACAAAACAATTTAACATGTCTATAAGCAAGGGTTTGGACCATATATTTCCTATTCTAAAAAATCGGCATTACTGTCATTTCATTTCTCTGAGCTAAGAGCCTGACACTGCTATTCACCGCTGGTGGATATGGAGTAATCCAGAAACTCCATTATCTCCTCAAGCTTCTCCTACATTTTCTTAAGAACTTTTAGTTTGATAGTACTTTACTATGTCAAAATGAAGATGATTTAAACATTTTGTGCCACAGATGGGACAGAATGAGAAACATACATATGCAATCAGTTGGCTAGTGAATTGTAAGTACCATTAAGCTGCCCTGACTCAATCATTAATCCATATCCTTACGTACTGAGGCTAGTAACTGGAAATTTTGAAATCTTACGGATTTTCTTTAAAATATGTAATCCTTAAACACTTTAAGTCTCTACCTAAAACGTAAAACACAAGAATAAAAAAAAAGGTGTAAATAGAGAAATATGGTCAAATATACGTTTACTGAAAATATAGGAAAATGTGTATTCATTGTAGTTGTGTAAGGACATAGCTTGACTTTTTTGTTTTTCTTTTCAGAAATTGAGTGACAATTCCCCTGAGGAAAACAAGGTAGTTCAAAATAGCATTTAACAAGCAAGTAAATAAACAGAACTACCGCCTTGCTTCATGTGGAAATTAGTCTATTAGATATGCAGGCAACATGATTTCCATGGTTACAAATGACCTGCTAATCTCTTAAATTATCCAGTCATCACGAACAACAAGCCTACTAAATAATTATAGTAAAATGCAGAACTGATGCCGTCAGTATTTTCAAAGTGAAAATCTCCTGAAGAGAGGAGGTTTTTGCCTGGTAAGAAGTTACTCCACTATTTCAGTGTAGGTTCGTCACTGACTTTCTTTGAAATAGTTTACCCTGAGGATTTTTTTTCAATAACAGTATTTTATCCATCATGTTAGTATTGTAGGTAAGAAGAATATTAACGTATTGGGGAGAGGGGTGTCTGTTTTATGTATATATATTTATTATTAATTATGTTTAATATAATATATAATATGTTATAATCTATTAAAATTAATTGTAATAAATGACATATTATTTCTATATTTATTATTATTTATATATATTATATACATATATACCTATGTACATATACATATATACATATATACACAGTGAAAGATCATTTAATGTGTATTTGTCTGAGTGTTTCTTGGTGCAAGGACACAATGTATGTTGGCCTGATGAACTTTTATTTATGGTATTTACTACAGCTGACAGTCACAGTTTTCCATGAAGTAAATTAATTCTGTTTACTTATGTTAAATTCAGTTCACCTAACTGAAGGAAAAAAAAAAAAAATCAATGGTTTTTGAATGATCACTGTTCATCACATAATAGCTGTACAAATATGCCTTCAGATATTTCCTCAGAATTTTCTAAATTTAATGTAAATCTAAAACTATTCTCAAATGGCACCAGGAAAAGCTCTTTATGGACTCCTACATGAGATACATGCATGTGTGCAATAACTGCTGTGGAATGCCTATTTCATCGTCATCACAGTTTTAATGAAGTGGTAACTCTGCTTTGGTATCTTGACCCCAAGACAGCGAGCAAAAACATTTTGCTAATGACTGATTCCTTGTATACTACTTTCCATTCTAATTAATCCCAAATGCTCATCAAGGTCAGTCCTCCTCTAACGTCTGTGCTATAAACCACTGCAACTCTATTAACTTCATTTTTCTTCTCTTGGGGTCCCTAGTCAGCAAACAGTTGCACACTTGAGTTAACTTTTCAGCATTGCTGTCTTCTATAACTTTACCACAGCCTTGTAATGTTTCACATGTTTTTAAAGCCTCAGCACCTTCTAATCTTTGTTGTATGAGAAACTTTGCTTTCATTTAAGGAAACTGCTGTGGATAGAAACTAAGTTTGTATCCCTTATGAATGAAAAGAGATGACTTGGTCCCACTGTAACCATGAGTTCCAAATTTGAAGGAAAGTCAAAGGAAGCTGAAATGTTTGACAATGTAAAATTCCTGAGGCCTGACTTGAGTGCTGGAAAGAAGTAATACTATTCCTTTTATGTGCATTGCCGGCTGATTTCCTTTTGATTTAAGATAATGATGGGATTCTCTTTTGACTTGGTTGTCTAGGCTTCATTTAAATCTCTTTGATTTGCCCTGTTTAATATCTGAGGTCTATTTTTTTATCAATACCAGAAATATGAGCGCTAAAGTCCTTATCTCACATTTTATAACATGATCTTTCCTTTTGCCAGTCTTTATCTTTCCCCCCTTTAACTTTAGCCTTTTAAAGTGTTTTAAAAGAAAGTATCATCTTTCGCATTTTTATTTGGACAATATTACCTTCCCTGTGATTTTTTTTGCTGTATCCTTGTCAAACCTTGTTGTTGCTTTTTTTTTGAAGTGGAGTCACTTTTCTCCAGTGTTATTTTATTGATTTAGCCTTCTATCACTGTTTTTGCCATAATTTTCAGTTTACCTTAATCCCAGGAACCTTTATCAAACATGCTTTTCTGTGCATTCACCAAAATGAGGAAAAAAATCCTTGAAAAAAATCCTTAAAAAGCCACACACCACATTATATGGCTCCTGTTCTAGTTGTATAAGTCATCATTGATGAGCTGATCTGAAGTTTGCTGTGTGGTGATTCTGTATAATGCCTAAAGCAATGCTGTTCTCATCTTTCAGAGAAGCATATATCATTAACTGTGGTAGTGCTGGCAATTACAGGTATTTGTATTTCTCTGGACTTATCAAAGACTTATTATAATTACTATGCTTATTGCGTATATTTCATCTATTTGAATAGAGTAGGCTATAGGTACAGCATGTTCTTAAAGAAATGCAGACCTAAATGATGGGGATTCGACAAGCTCTTCAGTTACTTGTTCTTATGTTTTAGTGTTCTTATAGATCTTCTTTAAATGCTTGTCTTCATGCTGAATGCTTTCTTGAGACAAAGACAGGTATTTGCCAGTAATGATGTTGGCTTTGCTTGTATCCTTTGTCCTGAGTCCATATTTCCCACTTTTTCCCACTGAACTTAAAAAAGGTACAAATAGCCATTTTACATCCCTATCTGTATTATCTATATTATCTATATTATCTATATTATCTATATTATCTATATTATCTATATTATCTCCTTGTATATTCCTTTTCTTCCCTGTCATCCAGGTGGAAAGAGGGAGTATTTTAATGATGTCCAGTTAAGCTCTACTCATTTTATCTTTGGGTAATGCCCAAGTACATAATGTACACCTTTTCAGTTTCGGACTATCCATGTCCTCTCCCTCCACCTTTCCCATTCCCATTCAGGGATCTGAACTATTAAACTATATTGCTACAAAATGTTTAGTCTTTCACAGCTCTTGGAGCAATGAAGAAAGCTCCTGTCTGATTTTGCAAGAGAGAGGCTTTTACTCACCATAAGGTCTGTTTCTGAGAAAGGCATTTCTGATATTCTTAATCAGAATTTAGAAATTTAGTATCTTTCTTGTATCAACTATAGTTTCAGATTACAACTATCTTTTTTTTTTTTTTTTTTAAAGGAGCATATTTATTTACCGTTATATTTGTATACCAAAGACTGGTTGAGGTGAGGGTCCTTTCACTGAAAATCTTATTATAAACTGTTTTATGCCTAACATCTATCTTCTACAGTAGATCTGATCATAAACAAAGTCACGTCTGATTCAAACTCAGAACTAACATTTTGACGCCTTCACACTGTATAACAACAGAGGCTTGTCAGTCTACAAGCTGACTCTATAATATGCTTCATCTAATCAGTCATCCTCATTGTGATCAACAGTAAGAACATGCCCCTGATTATTCAATCTTTCATTTATAGTGAGGATATAAGCCAGTTTTACAACATTCCTAAAAGGAAGATACTGGGGCTCAGTCACTCCTAATGGGTTTTTACCCTAAGTCATTTGACTTCTGTTTGTCTGGTCTCAATCAAAATCCAATTATACACTGCATACAGTAAGTCTGCAGCTGTTTGTATTAAGTATGTTTTTAAAGTAAAGGAAAAATATGTAGAATGTGAGGTTCAATGAACTGTTCCTTTCCCACTGAAGAATGCCAAATAATTACTGAAAGAGGAGGGTAGAGGTCAGAGTTTTAACACTTCATTGAAGCAAAGAGTTGTTTATTACTCTATTAACTTCTAAATGATAAAAAATACTACAACAAAGAGATATTTACTTATCTGTGGAAGGGAAAGAAACTTTATTCTAATAAGAGGTTGGCTAGACTGCTTCCTACTTAAGGAGAAAGTAAAATAAATCTGGGGAATGAAATATTAAACTAATCCACATCTTTTGAAAGACTTCAGAGGAAAGATTGACTATTAAACCCAACATAGTCCACTAAAAGAGAGAAAATATACAGTCTGATTCCTGTACCATTTCTTGAGAGAGAGCAAGTCTGATGAATGACAGAAAGACAGACCTTCTGATGCAACCTTAGGATCATTTGAATGGATGTAGATGTTTTCATTCCCTCTTTTCTAAAGATTTATCACTGAGTTGTCTATTTTAGATAATAAATGTTGATATTTGCATGTTTACTATAAGCTGGCTTGAAGTAAGCATAATTTACAGACATGGGATAACAATAAACCATTCAATCAAGGGAGCAGTGGACCTATGAACTAGAGTGCTAGTATACCTGAATAAGTAACTCAATGCTTTAGCAGATTTTCCTCTGTATTGACAAGTAACAGAGAGGGTCTGCATAGATTGAAATTACAAGAGTTAGAGGATGGAAACATTGCTTGGCCATGTTGAGACAAAATGAAAAAAATGAATGTCCAGTTGGCACTAAAACTAGTAACAGACACAAAGAAGAGCAAGAAGGGATCCTATAACAATGCAAGTAGCAAAAGGAGATCCAGAGAAGTATGGTCTACCGTTGAATAGGGGACACAGCCTCCCTGATGGACGATACAGAAAAGGCTGGGTACTATCATTTTAGCATCAGCCTTCACATGTGAAACTTCCTCCCTGACCTTTGTGCATGCAGGTGTGGTTTCAGAAGGAGAGAGGCAGTCAGCAGTGGGAAAGCAACAGTCTGGGGACTGCTTAGACTGCTTAAGGAAGTTGCAAGTATCTAAATTTCTGAGGCCAGATGGGACCTGCCAAAGGATGCTGAAAGAACTGACTGATGTGATTGCAGGGACACTTGCATGGCCATACTCAGTGAAAAACTGTGGTATTGGTGGGAGGTCTTCGACTAGTGGAAAAATACTAACATCATTCCTGTCTTTATTAAAGGCAAGAGGGACACCTAATTCTAGTCAGCCTCACTTCAGTCCCTGGAAATATAATGGAGAATATCCTCTTCTAATTAATTTCCAAAAAGTTAAGCATAAGGTAGCAAACAGGGAGTCAATCTGAGCAAATAATTCTTGACCAACCTAATTGCTTTCTGTGATGAAATGTAGCTATGTGGGTGAGGGAAAAGTACTGGCTGTGCTACCTTGACTTTAGTAAGGTCTTTGTCACCATCTCCTGCAGCATTCTCATTTGAAAACTAAGAAAATATGGGCTGGATGAACAGATTATTGGATGGGTTAAATGTTGGCTGGACCAGCAAGCTAAAAGAGTACCAATTGGTGGCTTGATATTTGGTTTGCAGCTGGTTGCAAATAAACAGCCCAAGGGTCAATGCTGGACTGATATTATTCAATTCCATCTGGATTATGAAATGGACTGCACCCACAGCACATTTTTAGATGGTACTAAACTAGGAGAAATGATTGTTGTGCCAAATTATAGAAAGTCAGTCCAGTGGGACCATGATAAACTTTGTGACTGGAACCAGCAGAAACCTTGAGAAGTTTAGTAATGAGAACTGCAAAGTTCTGCAATTAATGTGAAAAAAAAATCCCATTAATCTGTACAGCCAGGAAACAACTGGCTGAGTAACAGGCATGCTGAGAAAGAGCCAGGTTTTACACATGAACCACCAGTATTCTGTCCTCATGAGTAAGCCAAAATGCATAGTGGATTGAAAGAGAAGGAATGTGGCCAACAGACTGAGGGAAATTATTATGTCCTCCCACTCAGTACTGGGGAGGCTATATCTGGAATACTTTGTCCACTTTTGGGCTTCCAGTTTGAAAGGAATGTGGAGAAACTGGAGCAAGTCCAAGGTCACACCAGGAGCAAGGAGTACGTAAAGAAATTATTCTAGTCAAGTTTGGTGGAGGGGCTAAGGGAGAACCATGACCATCTGAAGAGTAGTTATGAGGATGACAGACCCAAACAAATGTTAGTCAAAAAATGAGGGGCAATGGTCACACATTGCAGGTTGGGAAGACCAGATTAGACTTTAGGAAAAATGTCTTCACTAGGAAGCAGTGTAGAACAGGTGAACAAGTTACTTAGATAAGCAGCAGAATCTTTACTCAAGGTTTTCAAGATTTTTTTTGTTGGTAATAAGAGATGTTTTGAGTGCAGTTCAAAACTGATGGTCAGAATAAGTGATTCAGCTTCATATCAGTGTTGCTAGAGGACCTTAGGGAAACCTGGCTTGTTTGCTTCTTCCTTGTATCAAGTGTCTGAACTTTCAAATAACCACAGCTAATACCAGCTTAGTGTTCCACCTGAACTATTGGGCAAGAGTCAAATTTGCTCCATTATACAAAAGAACATTCCATCAATAGAGCTGTTGCCTTCATTATTAAATTTCTCACTTCTCACAGACTTTTTGAATGGTCTATCAGGTGCATTTGCCAACCAAAAGAACTCTTTTTGTAACTGACAACAAGAAGAAATTTCAGTAGGTTTTAGGGGCTTTTTTTTGCCTTTTTTTTTTTTTTTTCTGGAAAGGGCTCACAGAACATGCTATTTACTTCTATGGAGTCTGTGACATATCCAAGAAATTTAAGCAACACAAGATCTTCTTAACAAACCATGTAAAAAATGTCTTGCAATTGCAAAGTAACTTTTCCAGCTTTGACACTGTTTATATCTTTGACAGGAGCAGCTGCCAGAAGACAAGTACAATCAGCTGTCACTAATGATGACAGCATTTTCACGTTTGGTGCATAAGTAGAGCACTTAAAAGCCACTGGACAGAAACATTATAAAAACTTTTTCATACTGGAAGGTTGTTACCAGGGATGGCCCCCCTCTGTCTCCTTGTCTGTAGGTTCAGCAAACACTTTCATCAAGACTTCATCTCTCTAGATTTTTTGAGATTGGCCTGTAGAACTATGTCAGAAGACTTGGCAAGATATATAATACTCCTGAAATGGAATTTAATTTGGATTGGCTAAAGATTTCTCTTCTGTATGCATGTTTGGCAGTACAAACCAAACCAAACCAAAAAGCTTCAAAATAACCCAGAAAGGACTGAGTCCCTTAACAAAGAGAGTTTCTAAACTTAGCATAACCAGCAGCGACCATCGCAGTGGCTGAAGCCACTTTTATCTCTGTGACGAGCTCCGTGTGTATGCACAAAGCATGCCACTAGGCCAACGTACAGTTTAATTAGATGTAAACATTTTAGTTGCAACTATTAATGAATGATATGATATGATATGATATGATATGATATTATATTATATTATATTATATTATATTATATTATATGAAGAAGAGGAATTCTTAACAAAATATTCCACCGAACACCCAGACTCTATATTTTATATTCCACCTTTCTCAGCATCCTTTCACACATCATGCTTCTCTAAGGTCCAAATCCAAGCTTCCCACTTCTTACACTTCCTACCAAATTCCACGTCCTCAAACTGAATCCTATTCTTAAACTCCTTTCCTTCCTCAGTCTTACTTTACATACTCTCATCTTCAGAAATCTGGATCCCCAACCTTTTTTTCTCACTGGCATCTCCTATTGTCCTACCAATGACTTTCCCCCAAAACTAGGACTCTAGTCCCCCTCTTTTCTTTCACCTCAACAACATTGCACCTACCTCACCAAACCCCATGCTCTTTGTCTGTTACTTCTTGGTCCTTAAGAGAGGTCCTGCATGGTCTGGATGTCCAGGGCTGGCTAGGGTCAACAGTAACAGTAGTAATCTCAATTCTGTCCATGTAGAGACTCTTATAGGAGCTGCTCAGGTGTCACATGTGTGACAGGTACGCTCTGCCCTTTCAACATGGCAATCACCGGCTTTTCGCACCTCATTTTTGTGCCTTTTATGCCCTGCCGTGCCCCCAGGCATGTACACACCTCGGCAGCGGGAGCAGGAGCGGCAGGACCCCTTGGTCACCAGACGTGGTCCACAGCCAATGAGGCGCCTTGGCTCAGAGAAGCTTCTAGATCACGACCAATTATGACCACAGCTCAGATCCGACCGAGGGTATAAATAGGGCACCACCGGAGACGCCCTTGGAATGTGGTCTTCTTGTAGCAGGGGGCCTGTGTTCGGGACCTCTCCCCTCAGGTTGGGATGCCACCTGAGGAAGCCTCCCGGGACTGAGTGCCCTCACCTCCTGTGGTGAGTGATTCTTTCTGGATAGATCCTTGAGTGAGCCTTCGTGCCCCTCCCCGCCCCGCCCCGGGTGACCAATTATATCTTCTGGGTACCACGAGGGAGAGACAGTTTCCCCCTTTGTGAGCGAGTGTGTGTATGCACTTTGGATCATCATTCTTGTGTGGATTATGTGTAGTAACAATACCCCGACTGGCACCTCGAACCTGTTATGTGTTAAATGTTATCGGAGTGTTGACTGATTTCGGTTTACCCCTGTTTCTCATTGGTTTCTGTCGTGTGGCTTTGGCTGTTTTGTGAAATAAAGTTGTTTGAGCTTGTCCCTCGTTTGAGTTAGTTTTAGCGTACCTCAGTGACAACATGAGAACAAGTTACTAAAGTCCAGATGACTGTCAGGAATTGTCTGTGAAAAGCAATTTATCCTTTGGACTTGAGTCAAAAGCAGATGAGAAAGTAGGAACTTTAGGTGGTGATGCACAGACTTTTGGTTTCTGCATCACAATTGATACAAAGACTCCAATTTAGTTTCATTTCCTCTTCATACAAGGCAGGGTGGAAATAACTTATTTTAAAATTTTATTTTCCTTATTTTTTCCCTTTTCCTCACTTTATCCTGTTTTTCAAGTCTGTATGAGCTAAAGATTAATCAGTCCTGCTTGCACAGGAGTAAGTACTACTCTGGTTGCATTCACAGAATAGAGAATACTTTCAGATTGCATAGGCTACCAAGCTACCAAACCTTCATGATATGCAAGGCTCACCCTATGCCCACACTTCCTTCTGATGAGCGAAGAAGTGCAGAACGCTTAATCCATTGAATTATAACTGTCTTCAGGGCACTTAAAGCTCGTGTGGGATGGATGGAACCTGGGCCAATGATTGCATTTCAAAACGTATCTGCCATTTTAAACTTTATTCTCTTCCACACTTTTTTCACAAAAATATATAACATGTAATGACTTTTATGTACTCTTTTAAAGAACACAGAAAAGGTTTCAACTGTGAATTGTTATCAGGTGAATACTAATGCTTGATGCTGCAGCCTTCTACTTACTAGCAAAATAGCTGGTTCCAAACACTTTATATATGTTTATCTATCACAGTGTCACGGAAACAAGGAAGAAGTAGTGACTAGCTTTTATCAAAATTTTGTTTGGCAAGCAAGGTGAAAGCAGAGACTGCAAAACTAGTGACTTACTCAGAGATTCAGGCAAAGTGTCAAGACTTGCACTTTCCCTGGAGTTCAGAACTTCATAACATCACTTGTAAATTAGCAAGTGCTGACCAAGTTAAAAGAGCTTTATTCATTTTTTCATCAGTAGATTTTTAACAGCAGTAAGTGCTGCAATCCATTCAAGCCTGCAAAGGATAGTGGCATTCTCACACAGAGAAGGCAAGAAATGCAGTAATATCCAGGTACCATCCTCCTGCCTTTTTATTAAATATTCTTTGCCGGCAGTCATGAAATGGCTTTGTAAAATACTCCATTGTCAGGTTAGATTTGAGTTGGTGACCATTTTCACCTTGTAGATGATGTGCAGTAATTTGTGCTTAATAAAAGGCTACAGTTACCACGCTGATACAGAAGACACCAGAATAGTTTCCTCTTTGGAGCAGGAAAGCACTATGCTATTGCAGATGCCACGGTTTGGCAGCTATTGAGAAATGTTACCACTAAAGGAGCAACCAGTACACCTGCACTAAACTGTTTCAGATTCTTGAGTGTAACGCAGTATTAAAATTACATTTTCGAGTACTGGTTTCAGCTGAGACATCTTGGCAGAAGTCCATTTCAGTTAAAGATTTACTGCTAATATTTGCTGAATTAGGAAGGAACGATATTTTTCATGCAGCTTCTGTTTCAATGTTCCCTTGCTGTCAGCACTAGCCTTTGTGCTGTTCTAAGGCAATTCCACATCAGGGAGGCTGAGGCCAACCACACAGTGATCAGCCAAAATAGTGCCACAGAGTTCTTGGGATTTGGTCCACAGAGTATAATAACTCCTTTAGCTGCCTAAAATTTCACTTAGATTTTTTTACTAAGCAAACCTTTACACTTAAGTGCTCCTTAGTATTGATTGCTTTTCTGTGTTTTTGCATAAGCAGTCTGGTACAGTGTATTCACATTATAAGGCGATGAAAACATATGAAGAGATTTCTTGGATTCTTTTTCTTAAAGTTCCTTTTTTTGAAGCTCAGATGTTGGCAGAGAAGAGAAATATGAAAATAAAGTCAAAGAAATTTAGATACAAGTACTTATCTTGGCATTTGAGCAACCAGCTGGTAATCTGTCAATTACCAGTCAGAAAGGGTTTGTATTGTAAATGTAATGTTTCTCCACACTATTTTTAAAGGCATAATCCAGGAAAAAGGTTTCTCTAATTTTTATTGCAGAACTTCTTCCACAGCTTAAATTATCTTTAAAATAAACAAATAAATAAGCACACGTATTCCATTTTACCTTAATCCCTCTTCATAGGTGATTTTTGATTTTTATCTTCATTTCTTTCTTCATCAGCCCTTGTAGCACTCTGACAATGACTTCTGTTCAGCAGTCTTCAGAGTGGCTTGCAGGGTTCAAATTCAGCTGTATCTTTTGCAGCATAGTGCCCACCTTGCATCAGAGTGTAAAAAAGTGACTGTTCTGTCTCTGATTCAGGATGCTCTACCTTTATGTTCAGTTCCATCATCAGCCCATGGCCTCTTGCAAATGTTATGGCTTCTCAAAGGTATGTCATGTTAAATGCCAGCATTTCGGATTTGCTTTTCTCTGATGCATTAGCTTGACTTTTCCAAACTAAATTTCCCTTTGTTTTTCTCAGCTTGTGTTTTTATAATAGCTTTTGAAATATTATTGTTTTTGCTAGAAGGTGTTTGTTCTTCATTCTGTTTTAGCTTTATTTATGAATTTCATTAATGTGATTAGTTTTGATTGATTGACAGTTAAAGCTACCTGCAGAAGAAAAAGTCAGAACTCTGTCCTAGTTTCATATATGGTTGCCATCTGAGTACATGACAGCTAGGTGAATACTGAGCTCCAAAAGATATCTGGAAGATTTGAAAACGCCAGTAACTCCACTTCATAGGATGGAAAATAAGCCAGGAGACTTAGAAAGATGAAGGGACTTTTGCACTATCTTGACGTTTGCTACGGCATGTAACTTTAATGTGGCTAGTGTCCAGAGTCATATCTAGAGCCACCATGACCCTATTGAGCATAAAAAGGGCAGGGTTTTGGAAGCAGGGGGCTGCATATGTCACCTGTGTGGAGGAGGCCACCGGCCCAGTCTGACACTGGTGTGAGCAGCCCATCACCTGTCAAACTGCAGCCTGACAGGGAACCCCGTGGTGCCCCAGCTCAGACATTTTAAGGAAGAGCAGCAGCCCTGAGGGACTGGTGATGCTCTGGATGCTGTTGGATACATGCAGAGGGAGATGCTCTTGGAAAGACACAGCAGAAAATATGCTGATGAGGAGACAGCTGAGGGCATGGCTGGATATACAGTCTTGGAAAGAGGTTAGGGACACTTCTGAGGGACTCTGGAGCGTGGGTGACCCATATCAGGGAAGGAACACTCCTGAGGAACTTCAGCCTGTGGAGGACCCAAGTTAAGGCAGAAAGACTACTGAGGGACTGTGGCCATGGGTGAATCATGCTGTGACAGACACAACCCTGAAGGACTGCAGCTGTGGGCGACCCACACCGGGGCGGGGACACCCCTGAGGGACTGTGGCCCATAGGCAACACATGCCAGAGCAGAGGAAAATGAAGAAGCCGAAAGCAGTGGGAGAGAACCAGTGAGGAGCACAGATTAGCAGATAGAAACCAATACATACATGAACCCAACCTCCTGTGCTGCCTGTTGCTTCACCAAATGAATTAGGATAGATTGTGTGTAGCCCATATCAACTATGAGACAAATTGAGACTAGGAAGCAGGGAGAAAGTCAACTATATTCTTTGTTGTTGTTTTTTTCACCCCAATACTCAAATCAATGATGAGAAGTTGGTGTTAATTGGCAATATATTAAATGAAGTAAAATTCCTCAAGTCAAGGTTGTTTTGTCCATGATGGTGTTAAATACAGTGAGGAGACGTTTGAGAAGGGAATTGGAAAGACCTAGGCTGAATGGGAACCTTCCTAAGTCAGTCTTTGGGATTTGGCAGGGAAAAAAATGCTATACTTAAAACTTTCATCATGGTGAAAATGAAGGCATGATGGTGATGGGCCTCCCTTTTATGTAAGGATTCTTGACTGTAAATAGCATCTCAGGTTAGTATTACAAAAGCAGATTATTGAGCATTCCTTTTTTTCAAAAGATGCATGACTAAGCAGCAGACTAGGTTCAGCTTCTCATTTGGTAAGTGACTTCTCATACCACCAAGATCTGTGGTAGCTGCCATTGTCATTTCTCTTGTATGAAGCTGTTTCATTTGTGCATTCTAATAGGTTTAAGGTGTAAAAGCAATTCTACACTGAATTCTGAGCAAATAAATGGTGGTACTGACCATATCCAAAGCTATGCAAAAATGTATTAAGGAAATACAGAAATAAGTAATAAAAAATTTTAAAGGAGTACTTTAAAAAACTTTTTCCTAACAGATAAGAACGTAGTTCTATGCTGTAAATTTTCCAGATTAACAAGGGCAGTGAATAGTGTTGAATTAAATCTTTGCTAGGAGAACATATTTATTTCTTTCTCAGGCTCCTTTGGAATGACTTGATTCATATACACAAAAATTCTGAATACTGTCTAAGAGTTGATCTTTTGAAAATAACTGTGTGTGGCTCTTAAATGCCCCCTTTTCTTGCAGGCAGTGTTCTGTGTGGCCTCTGGAAGCTCACATAATAAAATGAGGATGAAAAATTATAAATGAAACTGCTGGGTTCATTAAACAGCAAATGGAAAGACAGCTGCCACGTTGATATGTAAGTCAAGTCCTCTGTGTGTGCTGCGATTTGCCAGTAGAATGCTGTTAGTGTATTAGCTCCTAAGTGTTTCAGTGTCACATATCTAAAAGCTTTAATGCAGCAGGTAACAAAGCACATTTTTGTGAAACAATAATATCAAAAGGAAAAGCAACTTAATCTTCCACTTCAACAAGCCTCACATTCATCTTCTCTGGAAATGCTGCATTAGTTGTATTAACCTTTCACAACTGTTTGAGCCTCTACAATCGTTATTTGTGGAATACTAAATTTTCACTGTTTTAATGTAGAAGATTTGGAGGGATTTTTTTTTATTTTCATAAAATGCACAGCAATCTGAATTTATCATTCTTAACCAAGACCTTATTTGATGTTAGTAAAAGAAAAAGAATTGATGTACTGTGCATGTTCTACTTCCAAGATTGTCTTGGGCCTATTGAGTACATTAGTACCGTAATTTTTTGGTTATTCTCAGTTACCTTTCCTATGAACTCAGAGAGTGAATATGAAATTTCTGGCACAACCCCCAAGCCTACCCAGAGGAATAGTATGCCATTAGTACAGCACCACAAGGTTTGGATACCTGCAGGCACGTATAGAAAGACTGTCAGCTCCCCTGGAGGTCCTGCTTGGATGAGAGGCAGGAAAAGCTGGGGTCATAACATCCTACCTAATCACAGATTAAACACAGCCACACTTGTTCTGGACACTTAATTTACTCAGTGTATCATACAATGGATTAATGACAAATAAATGTGATTCTTTTTTTGATTTGGAGGTATTTTTAATTGAAAAATAAAAACCCCAGCATTGAATATATGATGATCATATGCACTGCTGACCAGTGTGTTTTCTTATGTGATTGATGGGCCCTGGAGATGAAACCACAGTGCCAGTCATTCATACAGCTCCAGAGAATAGTGAGTGATAAGTAGGCCTGAATGATTTGTTTTAATCTAATTTTGTTCTAGTCCTGCAGCCATCAGAAGAAAATCACACAAAAATATTGTTGTCAGATCAAAAGTTCTGTCATATCTACATTTTTCTCAAAAGTGTAAAGAAAGTATTTGGTTTTGGTATGAATATATATATATTTTTTTTTTCAGCATTTGTTTCACAAGCTAGAAGGGCTATATTCAGAAAAGTAGCAGTGATATTTCTTTTGTCCTACACCAGACAGGTCATAGTACCAGTCCAGATTGTGGGTAGTCTAGGTGCAAGTCCTTTTTGCTTCTCTTTTATGTCACAGAAGAAGGTGACAATATGAAAATACCTGGAAACTATGTTTTGGGGCTGGACTTTCTCATATTTTCCATTTGATGGTGTTTAATTCTTTGATTTTATGGAGAAAGAAGTGAAAGCCAGGTATCCCAACTCTTCACTAATGGTTCCTTTAAAATAATAAGTCATTCTTAACACTGGTGCAAACACATGCCTTAAATTTTGCAGTTTTATGACTTCCACCCCTTTGCCTCCCCAGGAAGATCTACGTGTTGAATCTCCATTCCATTTTCCAAGATGATTGAAAAGGTATGTTTGATAAATTTACTCTTCACCTGAAGATTTCTGTCCCAGTTCAGAGAGCATGGCTGAGAATAGTACACTTGTAAACTGAGTAAAATGAGTACATGGAAAGAGTCTAAGGGTTGTTGGGTTTGATGCCCATCGGTATTCTATTATAGATAAAAATATATTTTTTATATATAATATTATATAATATTAGTATTTTTTCATATTATCCAAAAGGATGTCTATAGATCTGCACCTTGACCTCTACAGAATATGAAAAAACACTTCAGAACATCAGCCATCCAAGATAACATCAATAAAGAGAGGAAATACGCAAGTAGGAAACCCACAGAAAAAAATGGATCAGCTACTTGTGTTCTCTGGCTGCAGAATTTATTTAAAGGCTGCAACCTTGCAATTTTGGTGATGGCGGATGATTTGAAAAATTGGTTTGCATGGCTACTTTCCGTCTTTTTATGCTGAGAATGTTCCCAAAGCTTCTTCCCTTTTAGCTAAAATAAGCTGAGACTTCTACCTTTTTGGTACTTTGGAAAGGACAAGTGATATATGATCCCAGTGCGAAAGTCCTATCTGGAAATGGAAAGAAATACTGACATTCTCTGGCTGCTTTTCTGTCTGTTTTTAATGTAAGTCAGCTCGAAGAGCTAGTGTTAATGGTGAAATAGCATTTAAATATCCTAGCTGTGATCTTCAAGACTATTGGGATTCTAGTTTACTAAGATTTTTCAGGCTTCAAAGTATAAATGGCTTTTTAAAAGCCTGTCAGTAAGTCAGCCTTTTAAAACACACCTTTTTCTCCTTACTGGCTATGGCTTTTAGTTCAAATTCAATAGACTATCTCTGTGAAAAAAGGTGGCATCATTCTGCAGCATGTCACCAAAGAACAGGGCATTTTATGACTTACTAAATTGCCAGGCTAGGAACTCAAATCCTGGTGGCTTTAAACAATTTTAATCATATAAACTTACTTTAAAATAACTCTTAAAATCAAGCTGAAATTGTTAGGTCATACTGTTATCTGAAGTAGCTGCAGAAGTAGTTCAACTGAATCCAATTTTAAAAAAAAAAACCTTACTCATTTTAACTGCAATGTCATTATGGATTGTGAGAGTCTAAGGTCATATAAACCAGCAGGGCCAGAGAAAGAACCAAGAGGGAAAAATGCATTCAGTTCTTTTAAATGATAGGAAAATTTGTGACTTTGAGTAGGGTTTCATAATAGCTATACTTCAGTCAAAGTTCAGCTTGAAGGTAATGGAGTATAAAATAATCTCCCATTGAGGACTGACCATGTGAAATGGCAACAGATGAAAGTAACAGTTTTTAAAACCACTGAAGCACAGCCACGAGTGCAATTTGAGGACTGTCATCTACAAATAACTTGAGGGAAAAAGAGAAGCAAGTTTAGATTATTGTATAATGTAAATTGGGAAGAAAGGAGCTTGAGCATCACCTTTCAATAATAAAAATGGGACTATTTTAAATTCATTTTTTCCACTGTGATACCTGCTGATATGCTTGAGTCATGGAGTAAATACAGATGTCAAGAGAAGTCAAGTGGTGGTTGATAGTGTGCACTTCTGGAAATGGGGTCTCATAGTCTTTCTTCTTCATGTGCTGTGGAATCACTGAGCTAAGCTTCCTACCTGCACCTTGATCTCACTCCATCTATATTTGATTTGCAGTTGGATTTTGGCACCATGTAGCAAAGTATCAGCCCTTTTAAGTTTAGCTTTCATCAAGTAGTCCCAAGACTGATATAAAATTTATTTTAAAGTAAAGCTGTGACTTTTTAACATATATTACTGTAAAAAGATTATTATTTCAGGTAAGCTAAACCCCCCCCCCAAAATCAAAAACCTTATTCCTTAATCTAAAGTAAAGCAGGGTCCTTTCTCTTCCATTCTGATTCATTTTAAACTACTGCACCATTATACAGAAATGTTATAAACCATGTTCTTACTTGAGCTTCTTTTCCACCTAGAATCAAACTTATAAATTCCTTATAGGAGGATAACTTTCTATACTAAGACAATTTCTTTAGTAAGTTCTAGCTTTCATCAGTTTATGGTACGTACTTCCTGACTAGAAATTGTATCTTTGTGTTTAATAGCTTTTGATACACTTTTTGTTCATGAATTTGTCTACTGCTTTTTTAACCCATCTTAGCTGTTAACATGCACAACATTCTGAGTAGTAAGTGGTACAATTTAATTGTATATTACATGAAAATATATTTTCTTCTATTTGTTTTAAACTAGTACCTTATTATTTCATTTGATGACCCTTAATTCATGTATTGTGAAAAACAGTGAATTCTGGAAAAGTGAAGTGTTACTTTTTTCTACATCTCATTAATTATGATATAAACTTATGTTGTATCTTCCACATAGCTGTCATATTTTTAAGCTCCTAGTTGATTGACTTTGTCTTTCTACAGAAGTTTAAAATGTTTTCTTACCTCTGTTATTTTTCTTCACATCTTTCCCCGTTACACTCTAACATTTTGAAGGACCTATTGGTCCTATAGGACCTATTGGTCAAAATAAGGACCTATTTTGAACGCTAACATTTTGAAGAACCTATTCACCATAACTGTCTCGAGTGATATTTAATTCAGACTTTTGTCTGTGTACAGTTACGTTTTACTCTATGTACTATTTCACATTGAATTTCATTCAGTCAGCCCGTCTGAGTTTTGTGAAATTCTCATGCAACTATTCTGAGTCAATTTTTTTTCTGTAACTGCAATAGCAACAAACCTTGTTAGCTCACTGTTCTCTCTGTTCATTGCCTCAGATACAAATGCACTGGAGAGTACAAATACCCACACAGGCCTATGAACAACATTTCCTTCCTCTGACCATGAGGTGAACTTTAGTAGTACTTAAGTAGTTAATAACATAGAATGTAAATTACATACGTAATTGAAACTTCAGTGGTTTTATAAAGCTCGTTTAAAAATCTTGACTATCACATAATAGTGTTGATTTATTACTACTTATTCTTTCAGTTTATTTTAATCTCTGTTTTATGCTTGCTTCACTTGGAAACAGTTTCTCAAACTCATTTCTTCATGAAGATCCAGCATAAGAACTTTCTAAGTCTCTCTCTATAACGAACACAAGAATGTTCATCATAATGAACTGATGCTAAAGACCCAGAATGACTGATCTGCAGAAGACAAATTTTGTGAGTTGTCAGAAAATGAGGCACGGTACATTTTGTTAGATACTGCGAAAGAATCTAATCTACTATTTCAATCTTTTCTTTGAGAGTAGTCTTTTTTTTGCTATTCCTGCTCTTCTGATTGTGGCATGTTTACCACTGGTTTAAATAAGGGCAATATGGATGTCAGGAATGGTACTGTAGCTACTGCCCTTGCCTATAGGAGTAAATTCTGTTATTTTTAGAAACAAATGTGTAGTATTTTTACTTAATTAATTTCTCACTGTCTGTTGGGTCTTCAACCTGCAAGACTCTGCACTAACTTTAGCTAGGAGGCTCTAATTCAGAACTTAATTTATGTCAGTTTGGAACAGGAGTGCTTTGTGCTAAAGATACAGAGTCTTGAGGCCATTTCCAAAAGGTATGTACTACCTAATATGATGGTGGTGTTAAATATATAGATGTCTCTTCTCTATAAGCTCAGAACACTAATGTATGTTTGTATGGGCAAGTAAATAACTTTCAGCTGGTAATGATTTTCAGGCAGTAATGATTTTCAGCCATTAATGACCTGGACTGAAATTGAACTTGTGACCTATATGTGTACTCTGGATTCTTAATTGTAACTGTAAAGCCCCTCAGAACAAAGCTTCTCCCCCTCATTTTCCCATTCTTTTTTTGACAAAGATGAGTTTAGTTTGATATTCTGCTTCCCTCTATTATGATTACAATTTAATATACCTAAGTCACACTATTATATGAGATATAATTTTGAAATTATTTCTTCTTATCTTGTATGAGAATAGGCTACATCAGAATCAAATAATAACAGAGTCTGTTGGGAGTTCTAGTTGATTAATGATTGAGGATTGGGCTGAATAATACTGAGCACTTACACAGCACTTTACATGTTCAAAGCGGTGCACAAACATTGTCTAAATAAAACAAATGTGGCTCATTAAGGAATCTGTTCACGTGTATTCTGATGAGATAAACAAGCACGCAGAAATGCATGACAAATTACCTAAATGTTTCTCCGTTTGCAGAGGGAATTGTATTTGAAATGTGGTTCATCCTTTTCCAATATTTTGTACTAGAATGTTTGTTTCGTTTTCATTAGTAGAGTGAGCAGACATCATTTAAGGTGTCTCTTCAGGGTGGGTGAAGGTGTATTGTAGAAAAATAACTGGAGTTTATGACAAATACTCTGCATGGCATTATTATTATGTGAATTAACACAGGAAACTTCAGCTTTAGCATTTAGCAGCATGTGGTAAAGAATTTTAATTTCCTTGTTTTAAAGGTTAAGTGTTCCTTCAAGCCCACTTGTTACCATTCCCAAACAGAATAAATAGGGAACTTCCTCTAAGAAAGCTACTAGTTCATTCTATAAATATTGTAATAGAAAATCTGTTGCTTTCATAATCCTATCCCTAAGTGAGCAGTCAAGAATAATAATAAGTCTTTTAATAACATGGAGACTTTTCAATTCTAAATATTTTTTTTTTCAGTTGGAAGAAGCATTTGAGTAAGCCCTGGGCAAATTTGAATATGTTAATATAAATCATTGGCCAAGGTGTGCATGAGGATTACTGAGGCACTTTTTACACTTGAACTATGTATTAATTATGTGAGTGTTCCACACTCACCAGCTCACCGAGGCTGACATAACTGTATTACTTGTACACAATTTGAAGCAAGGGGTAATATTTATATCCATATGACATTTAAATAATCTTCATAATCAGTAGTCTCATTCTTTTTATGCAGCAGTCCCGTCCTTGTGGGTAGGGCCACTCAGACTCTTAAGAAGTCAACTTTAATTATACTAGAGACAGTACATGCTGAGCGACACCCTGCAATCAAAAATCATTATAGTGATAGTGAGAACACTTTTTTACTAGCCTACTTCTCTGGATAATCTTAAGCTTTCAATAAAAGAAGACGAGTTGGACAGAAGGACAATTGGAGCTTTTTTCCCAGTAGATCTCATTACCCTTGCTGAACTCCCAAGCCTTTCCAGCCATTCAGTCCTGATACTTGGAAGACCCTTTGTTTTCACTTGACCCCTTGTTTTCTTATCCATGCCCTGTAACTTCCTTACTGGCAAGATACTGAGGTCTTCTTTCCTTCCTGCTTTTATACTTCATCTTCCTAGAAGGTAACAGCTGCCTGTATAAACACAATGAAAATACAGCTTTTGTATACAATAGGAAATACGTGGTAAAGGAAAATCCCACTTAGCTCCTGAACATTTTGGAGCACATCTACACAGCTTGGTATTGACAGTCACCACTCACTCCGCCCATTCTCATACACAGTAAGTTACAAAACATTTCAGGTATTGCTGCATGGAAGTCAGGCAACTGTCTTCGCACAGCATAGTTGGCTCCGAGTGCAGGAGGAAACCCAGAGCACCATCTTCACCTGATCATGCAGGTGTATGTCACTTAGATAAATGCTGAGGACGCTGAAATACCCTGCAATGATTGCCCTTATTTTCCTCTTTAAAGAAAAGCAAGCAAACATACAAATACAGCATAATCAAAATGGCTTCTTGAAAAGAAGGGCTTAGTTCAGCAAATGATTTATTCTGCTGAGTAATACTTACTCTTTTACTAGCTTGGAAATATCTTTGGGAAATACTTGCTTATTTAAAATTGAACTAACCCCACAAACAGAATACAGTACAGTTTGAATAGATCTAAAGTTTATATTGTATTTACACATTTTTTACCCAAGTTAGAGAAGGGGACATAGGAAAAATAATAGGCCTCTTTTTCTTTATGCTTTTAAATGAATTCTTTTATTTAGTGGCATTTTTGTTAAGAGTTACTGAGTTTTGACGTTCTATTGATTTATTTTCCTTATGTTTCTCCCTTATGAGCACATGTGATTGCAGCAACCATGTGTGACAACCCAGAACTTTCATGTTATATTACAAATATAGACTAGCTCATCTTTTCAGCTTTTACACAATACAGCCTTGGAAAACAGGCACAAGATCTCAAATGACAGCTGAAGGGGAAACTTACGGGATATGATCATACATAAGGGTTAAAACAGTCTTCATTTTCAACACAAGTGCTATTCTTTGCAAGTAGGAGATGCTTTTTAAATATTCCCTTTTATTTTGAAGTTCTAAACTATAATCTTTGAATTGAAGGACAAGTCATTCCAGGGGAAGTTAAAAATTCACTTATACCAGTCACAACCCCACTGGAATAAAACAAATCTTAGCAGACAAGAAACCAAATAACTCAGTTTGAAATAACAAATCTAAATCAGGAGGTGACACTAAGGAGATCAAGAAAAATATACAAGTAAAACATTTCAGCAGTGGAACAGGTAACAGGTGGACAAATATAGTCTCAGGAAAGCTGCCAAGCATTGAAAAGTGCAATAAAAGTGGACACTATGTGAAGTAATTACAAAATTCAATTTTGGGATGAAAATTAATGTTGAAACTGCCAGAGGAAGTCTGAATAAGAGGAGCAGGACTGTAAGGCAAGACTTGTAGAGAACTCCATCCAGCAGTGTGATAAAGAGATGTCCATAATTTACTTTCAGAAACTTCACACCAAACGTAACTTTTGTTACAACAGGCTTTATAGATCAGCAGTTGACCATCTGAAACGAAAGGAAAATTTGTTCCAGCCTACCTTTTTTTCTAGATTTCAACTTCATAAGCCCCTTATTGTACCTGCCCTTATCGACCTTTTCAGTTCTCGGCAATTTTTCCGAGGCTGTATTTACTTATCTGATGCTTGTTCCCTTACAGACATGTTCTTTTGTATTCTTGATCTTTTTCTTGTTATCTCTTAGTCTGATTTGTTATTTCATAGTCATTTGTCTGATTACTTGTCTGGTAAGATAATGTGCCTCATTCTTCTTTGTTTTCTGGGCTGGATATTCACAGGTTTCTCCTTCGTTTTACTGGAGAAAGAGCTGTACTGCTGAAAAGCCTTGTCATCATGAGGATGAAGGATGTTCATGCCCTTCAGATAAATCCTTCATTAGCGTATGTCATCTATTGGAGTGAGAATTTTGTTTGCACATATGAGAGAAAGAACACACCCAGTAACTTCTGAAGAATCATCATGCTTACTTGCTATATCCCATGGGATTTAATGAATTGCCCTGTGCAAGGCTTTAAGATCCTGGGAATTTGTGTTCTTCAGGTAGTGATATATATTTCACATGTATTATTTCTTATATATAGCCCAAAGAGTGGTGTTCAACATTTATTTTTAACAGTTATTAAGACAACTAAAAGCTGATTAAAAGTTTGTAAATGTACTTTCATAATCTCCCGAGTAACAGCAATACACCAAAAACAAGAACGAAAAATGCTGTTTAAAAGTTTTTCACTAACTTGTCACTGTTTCAAACAGTACTGTAGGTAATACTATCTTTAGAAATATATGCAACTTTGCATTTGTGTACTGAGGAGGAATAGTGGAGAAAATTATTAAATTGTGGGTTACCTCATATCTGATACAACCTCTTTTGTCTCTGGATGCATTTTGTGGCAAGGAATTTCATTACATATATCAGAATATGTTAAGTAAGACCAGTCAGTCCTGAATCAGTACAGCTCAGACACCTTTTAAAATCTGCCCACCTGAAGCTCCTGCGTTCAGGTAGGTGCATCAGTGAAATTTTACCAGGAAAAGAGAAGGAGGTCAAATGGCAATTCTACTTCTTATGTTGTTCCCCATGCCTAAGTTCCCCTCCTGTCTCTCTCTTTTTTTCTTTCTTTGTTTTTTAATTTCAGAGTTAGCATTGCCAATTCATTTTCTTTGCATTATATCAATGCTCCTGTGATTGTCCTCTGGATTTAGTTGTCTCTGCAGTCTCAGGACTGTAAAATACATCAAGAGCATTGTACATCCAGCTGGTCAGTGGTGCTACTGAAAGAAGATATTTGCCAGCACATGTGTTTAGAAAGGAAGGCCTTACTTTGTATCTTATTCTAGTTCTTTATTTTGTTCCATAATGCCTTACACAAATCCCAGGATAGATTAAATTAGCAAACGAGAAGCTGGGATATACTCACAACTGAGAGTATGTATTAACAGAACCGCAGAAACAGATTAAAGTTTCTGTGAGATAAGTCTTTTACTTCAGATAGAGCTGCTCAAAACTGCAGATTACTTAATACATAAGGGATGTAAACCATGTATTTTTCTTTACCATGTCATTTCATGAAAGTTTCATCTTTTCTAGCAATGCTGAACTTCATACTGGGTTCTGAATCAACAACTTACCCTGAAGAAATAAAATGATACTGATAAATAATAACTTCAATTCCAAATGCTCTTTTAATCCCAGGCCATATTAAAAAGCAGACTGATTTAGTGCCCATGGTCCAGTCATGCAGATGTTAAGTACCAGGAAATTCTCTCTCTGTTAAAGATTTGATGTTCTCCTCAAATAAGAGAAACGTATTTTCTTTTTGAAGGAAGAAACAACATTGTCTTGGATAAAAGGTGTTTCTAACACCTTCAATCAAGCAGTAGCTATCCTCTGAATTAAAAGACTGCATGTGGTTTTGGAAGCATCAGGAATGTCCTCTTCATTTGGACTTCTCTTTCACACTAGGAACCAGAGGAACAAGTGCCTGTCTGCCTAAAATGGGAACTAACTGACTTCTTGGGCACATTTACACAAGCCATTAAAGAAACCAGGAAAGGATGGTATATGATATGCTTGAGGGAAGGACCTTGACAGGCTGGAGAAGTGGGCCAATATCAACCTTATGAAGTACAACAAGGCCAAGTGGAAGGTCCTGGACATGACCTGGCAATGTCTGCTTGCAGCTGAGAAAGCCAGTTGTATCCTGGGCTGCATAAAAAGAAGCGTGGTCAGCAGCAGGTCGAGGGAGGTGATTCCCCCCCTCTACTCCACTCTCAGGAGACCCCACCTGGAGTATTGCATTCAGCTCTGGGGTCGCCAGTACAAGAAAGACATGGACCTGCTAGAGTGGGTCCAGAGGAGGGCCACAAAAATGGTCAGAAGGCTGCAACACCTCTCCTATGAAGAAAGGTTGAGCAAGCTGGGGCTGTTCTGCCTGGAGAAGAGAAGGCTTTGGGGAGACCTTATTGAGGCCTTTCAATATACAAAGGGGTCTTACAAGAAAGATGGAGAGAGGCTTTTTTACCAAGGCCTGTAGTGACAGGACAAGGGGCAGTGATTTTAAACTAAAAGAGTGTGGTTTTAGATTGGACATAAGGACGAAATTTTTTACAATGAGGGTGGTGAGACACTGGAACAGGTTGCCCAGGGAAGTTGTGGATGTGGAACATCATTGGTAGTGTTCAAGGTCAGGTTGGATGGGGCTTTGAGCAACCTGATCTAGTGAAAGGTGTCCCTGTCCATGGCAGGGGGCTTGGAGTAGATGATCTTTAAAGGTCCTTTTCAATGCAAACCATTCTATGATTCTGTGAACTTTAGGCTAAGCAAATAGGTGAAAAGGGGAAGTGGGAATCATGAAGTGAAACCTGGTACACTCAAAACAGCTGAAGTTCCAGAAAATTTGAGCACAGTGTTTCAAATGCATGTGCAAAATAAATTCCAATTAAATACATGTGCATAAGAGGTATTGGGTGGGTGATACGTTATATTCCAAGTACCTACCCTATGGGACAGTACCTAGCATGGGTAGGTTATGGTATGGAGTTGAGCCTTACAGCACTAAATAAGCCTTGTTTACCATAGTATCAGAGAAATGTCAGGATCTGTGGCTATAATGAAAGACTATTCCACCGGGTAAGGAAGGTATGCACTGAGAGCAAGGTAGTGGTTCTGAAAAACAACTTTTTCCAGTAGCAGATAGGGGGATGGTGTTGATTATTTTTTTCCTCCACAGCTTTGTGCTTGCTTGGGGTCAGCTGAGTCTAAAAACTCATCCAGATGAATCATCTTGAGTCATCAGAAATCCAGGCTAAGGAACCACTGATCAAGGTTTTCAGGACTGCAAGTGGATACTGAAGTGCCTGAAGTCCACATAATTTTGACTGAAATATTTAAATATTTATTAACGGGTTTTGTTTATTTGTTGTTTTTTGTGTGTTTATTTGTTAATTTGTTTTTAATTTGGATCTATTAGTTGAAGCCTAGCTCAGGACTGAGGATTTGTGAGTGTTCACAAGCTCACTTTTCAGTTTAAATGCCTCCTCGCCTCCCCACTCAACGTACAACAGTAGCATAGTAATAGCAAGTTTTAAAAGGAACATTGTTTTGGTTAGTTTCAAAATTGCTATTGCAGCAAAGGGAGAGCTAGCTCAGTGTACCTTGCAGACCTTTTAAATCAACAGCTTGCATAATATTACTTGCATTACCAGAGATTGCTTCCTTTGTATTGGGTAAAAAGAGATACGATATACATTCAACACTATGGAAATTATTTATAAATGGCATTTGTTCTATGACAAAATTTTTTAAATGCAATGCAATAATTTTTTTAATTATACTTCTACCTAGAGTACTTGCTGTATCTTTACTGACTGCTAATTCAAGCAAGATTCCATTTGACATTCATTTAAGTAGAACTTGCATTTAAAATTGTGCCTTTCATAAACACACCATTAAAATCACCATTTGAGCCTTAACAATATCACATTGGGATACAGACTATTAAGTTTCCACAATCCTAGTGCTTTTTTCAGTGTGACTAGCCATCTAAGTGAATACATCAGCTTACAGAATAAAGTCTCAAGGAGTAACTTCAGGATATGGTCCAATGAAAAAACAAGCCAAGAGAGCACCTTTTATTTGAATGCTTTGAACAGTTCTTCTGCTGTGAAGCATAACACCTAAAGCTGTCTCATCTCACTTTCCTAATTAGTGGTATAGGGTGGAGAGTCAGTATGGTAGCCTGCTATTCTTGTGTCATGAGCACAGAGTACTATCACAGCTCCAAACAAAGGGACTGGCAAATCTTCACTTTTCTAGTGGCAGATCTAGAAACCAGAAAATTTGGGGGTCTACAGATTAAATTCTGAAAGAAAATTCAAATTACAATGCTTTATATAGCGATGTGTTTACAACTCATAGGCAACTTGTATGGTGTTTGTTTTATGTCTGTTACAGGACTGATTTGTAGGCTAAGTGATGATATAGAACAGTTTAAATATCTCTGTGAGATAAAAGGAGGTTGATGTAAATTTTAAACCTAGAAGGCATATTCAGTATTTTTGCATTGTATCAATGTCAGAAAATTCATATAGCTTTTTCTCATGGCTCAACCACTTTACTAGATTTAGATTTACCTCAGGATATGGAGAGTATGTAAAACAAACATTGTGTATTTTTATATAGCAATCAAAATATTCTACCCTTGAGAGATACTGTTTTTCTAAAGGAATGGACTGGAAGAAATGACTTCTATTTATAGTGTAGAAAAATTACTGTAGAAAAGTGATAGAATTTATCGTTTTTATTCTTCTAAACTCTAAGCTTGGTATAATTATCAAGTCTTAAGAAAATGCAAAAGAAAACATTGATTACTGACTCACATAGTCAAAATATAGATAAAAAAGGTACCGGTCCTGAAACTGACATCACACATCTGGACTACTCTTCCCCTATAGAAATTAATCAACTTCATTTAAGATTTGTGGATCACAAAAATGGATGGGACTGATCATTACAATCCAAGAAGTTGTACAAATGCTAAAACTAACTATTAATACCCCCCTCCCCCAATCAAGAATTTAATATGCAATACTTTTGTATCTCCATACTAATTTCTGTAAGGAACATGCATATCAGTCAAGGTACAACAGGTATAAATACAAGAATAATAAGGCTAAAGTAAACTCTATGTAAAGTATTTAATAGCAAAAGATAATACAGCAAAACTTAGTTTAACATACGCAGGCAAAAGGTTTGGGCTCTGATCCTGAAATTGTGTTGGGCTAGTAGAGTCCTTTGTTTATGTGAACATCATTAAAGATCATTGAAATTTACAGGGATCTAGTCAGACACAAGTTAGCATGTATCTAGTAAAAGCATGTAAATTAATTTCATGAAAATGAAGCATCTCAGCTTAAAATATGTCTCTGTCTCACTCCAGTTGTTGAACTTGGCAACTTTGTGACCTGAGCAAAATGCAATCTATAATACAGGAGCAGTTTTTAGTTATGTTAGTTCTCATCAATGAATGAATCTACATGTCAAAAAGAGCTGTGGAAACATTGTGAGGGAGGAACTGGCCACTAGATTGAAGACATTTATGTGGCTGTTTTAAGTAATTTGATTTGCCCAGAGGCTGATGTTGACTGTGTTTCTATTTTTAAATAGATATGACAATTTGGCAACAAGGTCTACCTCTTCTCTATGTTCCATAACGTTAGCTTGAAAGTCTCTTTGCTCACATTCATTAATTTTAATACTGCCTGGCTGTTCTTGAGTTTTAACAATGCCTTTTTAGTGAAGATGATTTGTCGTTTGCAAATACAGAGCTTCCTTTTAGTGGGAATAATGCTGATTATTTCTAACGATTGATATATTAAAATGATGTAAAATTTTTCCAATAAAGCTGTTTAAAAGTGCTTGTGGCTTTGTTTCTGTAAATAATGATTCCTCTAAGGACATCGTGTGCTCTTGATGAGTTTGTTTTAAACGCACATTAGAAGAATCTTTTACTCCCATGTCATTGCCCAAGGCTTAAACATATATTGCCACAGGGAAAAAAAAAAGAAACAGGAAGTTCTAGAGAATGTCCATTATTTTCAAGCCTTGTCAGGAAGGATAAAAAGTGAGACTTATAAACAAGAAGGAAACAAAAATGTCATAAAAAACCCCCATTCACTTACTTTTCATTTTCCTACCTCTTCTCTGTAACAGTCAGTTGGTAAATACTATTGAAAGAAGAACTTGATCTTGTTCTTGACCAAGGATCTTGACATGGTACTTTTAGAAGGAGAAACATAGATGAGTGATAGCATGAAAACAGATTACATTTTAATAGAATTCAGATTTTTTTCAATACTTGCATATGTGTCATGCATATGTGTCTCCCTTTGGAGGGATAAATAATGAAATTAAAAAAAAAAGAGGAATTGTCAGCAGACGGAGGCGAAATGTGAAGATTCTGACTCCTCATCACACTTGGTGGTGGCAGAATAAATTTTCATGCTCTGGAAGATCAAATTTCATACTGTTCAGTATCATGTTAGAGAGAATGAAAGTGTCAGAAACTAATAGGCATATTATAGTGTTATGGGAAGAAAACAAAATAAAGCTGATGAGGAATTTGATTAAGTTCAGTAAGGGAAGTTTGGAAAAATAGTCTTCATTGTCCATGACCACACTGTTATAAACCTGCGGTTATCTCAACGCCCTACACAAAAGAATGTTTCTACTTCATTCAGAATATATAGAAAGCTCAGAGGGATAAGACATACGTGAATGTCATTGCCTATCAAGTAATTGAAGATTGTGGAAAACACTGATTTTATGAAATGATTGCTGATGGAAGGAGAAAAAAGTTGCATGAACATAGAAGAAATTCCAGTTTTCAAGATAATGTCTGGAAATTTAATGTGTTTTTTTGTTTGATTGCTATTTGTAACAGATGCTTGAACTTTGTTTCTACTTTTGTTTCTTAAGCTCATCCTTTCTATCACTGTGAAGTCCTGCAACCCTTATTGACATTCCACACAGAAAGCAAAAGGTCTACCAGGAGAGGAAATCCGGTAGCAAGGCAAGTGTTTGCTTTATGACTAAGGGCAATATAAGGTTGCAGAATCACTATGGAAGAACAAAGAGATTATTATGCAGGCTAGATTAAAGTGCTCCTTCTTTTATTCTACTATTTCCTAGAGTTCATTCAAAAAAAAAAAAGGATGGGAGTGAAGGAACATCAATACAAGGATAAGAATATAATTGAACAGCTGAGTAATTGAGCTTACTTGAACTTAAAGGAACTGTACAGAGAAATTTATTGCAATACAGTATATAAGTAACATTTTTTTAATCTTCATCTGCCCGAATCATTCATATACAAAAGCAGCTTATTCTAGGATATATTAGAAAAACTAATAAAGCAAACAACAGGGGGACAGGGGGTGAGGGGGAAGCAAAGAAAATACAAGGTCATGGAAGATTTACCTAGCTGGTATGAAATCAATATCATTTTTGTAACTCATTATCCTGAGCCCAAAAGATGGTATAAAAATCAACAATGTATTGAAGTAACTACATCTTCCTCAGCAAGATTTATGAGACAAAGGAGAAAGAAAGGAAGCTAGCTCCTATATTACCGAAGTTATCAAATCTTCATTAATGTTGTGAAAACAACATCATTTATATTTATTTTCAGTGAGTTAGAAAAATCCAATAGATGCATACAACAAACAATATATGTTTTGCTGTGACATCATGTACAGCATATAATTTTTAAGTGATATTCCCCTACACCGGATATAATTAATGCAGCCTGGTTTAGACTCTGTGGTAGGACAGCATTTTAAATTTCCTTCCTTCCCTCTACCTTTGTAGCTGAACTTTTGATTTCAAAACCAGCTGCATCTACAAGGCCTGTTCTTGCTCTGTCTGTGAAAGCTGAACCACCACTCCAGAAAATAATGATGGAGTGACAAGAGACAGAAAACAAATCAGGGGCCTGGAGGTTATAGGCCACATGCAACATGGGTGTATTTATACACATGGTAAGGCTGTCAAAAAGTGGATTTAGGTTTATTAAGATAAAATGATGAGAAATGTGACAAGAAAGTAATTTTGGGGAAATCCTGCTTGGTGTATCCTGCAAAAGGATTATCACTGTCTCTAAGGAAAATCTGTGCATTTGAAGATCCATGCTGTACACATTTAAGTACCTTAGTTGTCCCTTTCCAGATACCTTCAGAATTTATATAAAATTTTGTTCCTATATGAAATATTATTCCTGTGTCACTCCTGAAGAAGTCACTCTGGAATAAGACCAGGATATGAGCCAAAGACTTTCTATACTTCCTTCAGTCATATAAAAATTATCTCCATTCATCTCACCATTCAGTCACGTTGCGAGTAGAAAGGAGAGCAGAACAGAAAGGTGATACAGAACATCCCATGAATTACCAGACCTACATTTTAAAAAAACAAGGAGTGAAGCAATTTTCAAGATCTCATCTGTCACCTATACAATCCTGTTTTTGCCAAGACAAAACTGCGAGCTCAAGCTCAGTTTTTTTCTCAGTTGCTATAATATACTATCCTCAGCCTCTAAAATACCGAAATCTACAGTAATCCCTTGTAAACTGACTCCTGAAGTGATTTTCTCTTTTTCTATAAATGATAGCTATATGTGTGATGTAGAAGAAGTGCAAAAGCATTATTTTAGTGGCATTGCAAATGGAAAATATCTGCATATCTCTCTGTGTGGCCTGCATTTTCTTTGAACTGTATGCATTCAACAACTGGTTCAAGCTTTATGATTTTATGGATAGGTCTCCGAGGGAATTGTTGCTAACTTTCAGTCTTGGAGATTTAACTAATTCATCTCGTTGATTTAGTTTAGTGAAGAAGAATTTTCCATTGCATAATTTTGAGCACTTTTGAGTCAAAATTAATTTTTCAAGTGCAGACAAAAAAAAACCCCAATGGATCTTTATCAAATGTATAGCATAACCCTGCAAAGTTGGAAGGTTTCAAAGAGCCAGTGCCAAACACTATATATACTGAGAATACTTTATTAGATGTGTCACATTAAACAGTTCAGTATAGTTTGTGTACTACTGTTCAAGGTCAAGTAATTATATATAATTTTCCCCTGTTGTATTTGTGAATCTTGGTAATACCTGAGAAAGTACCAGTTAGTCCACTGTTTGATTCACACAATGGCCTTTTCTAGCTGTTTATTTTATGGGCATATTGGAGCTCTACATAACTAATGAAAAGACAACCTAAGATTTTGATGTGTGACAGGGCAGGGTTGTGTCTAGTCTAAAACCACTATTTTATCAACAGTAGACAATAACTTTTGATAAGATTACTACTTTTAAAATGTGGAATTCAGCTTTTTATGGTTTTGACTACCCCCACTGATGTTGTTTAGCACCTTCTGCGAAGTAAGCATGCCAAGAAATCTCAGATTTGTTGTAGGGTGAAAACTATGATATAATTTACTGAATTGTGATGTACCATAGGTGGAAGGGTTAGAGGAAGAAATTGAGAAAACATAAGAAATGGAGAAAACATTTGTTATTCAGTGGCTTTCTCAAATACCAAATTAGCAATGTGTGCACATGGTTCTATCCTGTCCTTTTTTCCTTGGGTGTTACTTCTGGAGCAGATCATCCTGAGTGCCATCCCAACAGCATGTAGAGAATAACCAAGGGATCAAGCCCAGCCAGCATGGGTTCAGGAAAGGCAGGTCCTGCTTGACCAACTTGATCTCCTTCTACGACAAGGTGACCCGCCTAGTAGATGAGGGAAAGGCTGTGGATGTTGTCTATCTAGAATTCAGTAAAGCCTTTGACACGGTTTCCCACAGCATTCTCCTGGAGAAACTGGCTGCTCATGGCTTGGACAGGTGTGCTGGGTAAAGAACTGGCTGGATGGCCGGGCCCAAAGAGTGGTGATGAGTGGAGTTTACTCCAGTTGGCGGCCAGTCACAAGCGGTGTTCCCCAGGGCACTGTGTTGGGGCCAGTTCTGTTCAATATCTTTATCAACGATCTGGACGAAGGGATCGAGTGCACCCTCAGTAAGTTTGCAGATGACACCAAGTTGTGAGGGAGTGTTGATCTGCTTGAGGGTAGGAAGGCTCTACAGAGGGACCTGGACAGGCTGGATCAATGGGCCGAGGTCAATTGTATGAGGTTTAACAAGGCCAAGTGCAAGGTCCTGCACTTGAGCCACAGCAACCCCATGCAACGCTAACAGGCTTGGGGAAGAGTGGCTGGAAAGCTGCCAGGCAGAAAAGGACCTGGGGGTGCTGGTTGACAGCCGCCTGAATATGAGCCAGCAGTGTGCCCAGGTGGCCAAGAAAGCCAATGGCATCCTGGCTTGTATCAGAAATAGTGTGGTCAGCAGGACTAGGGAAGTGATTGTGCCCCTGTACTTGGCACTGGTGAGGCCGCACCTCGGATACTGTGTTGCCCCCCACTACAAGAGAGACATTGAGGTGCTGGAGCATGTCCAGAGAAGGGCAATGAAGCTGGTGAAGGGTCTAGAACAGAAGTCTTATGAGGAGCGGCTGAGGGAACTGGGGTTGTTTAGCTTGGAGAAAAGGAGACTGAGGGGAGACCTTATTGCTCTCTACTACCTGAAAGGAGGTTGTAGAGAGGTGGGGGTCGGTCTCTTCTCCCAGGTAACGAGTGATAGGACGAGAGGAAATGGCCTCAAGTTGTGCCAGGGGAGGTTTAGACTGGATATTAGGAAATTTTACTTCACTGAAAGGGTTATCAAGCGTTGGACCAGGCTGCCCAGGGAAGTGGCTGAGTCGCCATCCCTAGAGGTATTTAAAAGACATTTGGATGAGGTGCTTAGGGACATGGTGTAGTGGTGGTCTTGGTAGTGTTAGGTTTACAGTTGGACTCGATGATCTTAAAGGTCTTTTCCAACCTATACGATTCTGTGATTCTGTGATTCTATGATTCTGTCTCACAGCAAACTGAAACCAGCTTGTGTTTTGACCTAAGGCAACCTGTATGTAAAAATCTTTCGGCTCAGGGTCAGGAAAAAAGTAACAATTTTCCTAACCTTTCCACCCAAATGTCTTCAGAAAGAGCAAAGCGATTAGCAGACCAAAATCTTCTTGCTCACAATCATAGTTTACTTGTTGCTGAAGTAGTAAGTACAGGCCAACACAAAAGCAGCTTGCTGCCCCTCTGCAAGCATGTATTTGGAGACACTTGAATACTGTTTAGCTGTTAAAATGACAAAACAAAGGTAATTCTTATCCCTTTGTGGGTAGATACGATAGGAAAACTTGCGTACTAGCAAAAAGCAAATATTAAAGATGCTTTGATTGTAACAAAACAAAGAGTTCACCTGAGTGTCAGATGCGAATTCCTGAATTTCAGATTAAATACTTGCTCAAGTAATTACAAGAAATCAACCAGATAGTCTTGTATTGGATCAGAGCAAATTTTATTTCCAAAGTTTCTTAATATTGTGGCAGCGTGATTCACAAACCAAGAGCAGAAACCAAGAACATTTGAGTAGCTCTGCTGAGTTTCAGTGCAGTGAAGCCTACAAATTTTGAATTTTCATTTTTTGTTATTGTAAATCTTTGCCCTAGTTCTTTATAAATTTGTCTATATTCCATTTTGACAGTTCCATTTTCTTCCTAACACTCATAAAACCTTTCCACTAAGTTTCTAGGAGTTACTACCTACTAAGGAAAAAAAATGGACCCTGTTATCAGGATTTAATCCAACATATCTTTAAGAGGAATTGATCTTCAAGTGATAAGTGTTCCTTATATTTTTAAAACCAGGTTCATTTAAAGTGACATTTCAAATGAACCTGTAGTTATTTTTGGAAGTACATACACAAAGTATGTTACAACAACCACATTTCACTTCCGTAAGTAGTAGCAAACAAATCCTAATAGTACTCTTCTGAAAAGAACAATTTCTATTTTGGATATACTGTGAGTACATTTTGAATTATTAGTTTATCAGTGGAATAAAGTTAGCTTTGATATAAAATACCAATGTATTAGCTGAGGAGAAAAATAATGCTGGGAAAATTAATTCTGGGAAAAACATTCAGGGTTTATGATAGCTAGGGTTATAAAAACATAGCAAAAATTAATAGGTCTGATTACTTTTTATTATTGAAGCTCTCTGTGTGGTTTCTCAGTGGGATTCTGCAGCAGTTGTTAGGAGCTGCAGAGTTTAAGTGTTGGGATTTTATTCACAGAGGAAGTAGTGAATAGTGAAGCTTTAGTACTTTCTTGTATGACAAGCAAAGGAGTTGGGGTTTAGACAGGGTTACGTGCAGGAAGTTGGCCAAGAATTATTGGTGAGTTATTATATTATATGGTGCATTATTCTTATTTGGTCAGAAGGGGAACACTTCCATTAAGTTCACTCTCAGTTAAGTAGGATTTGTTTTTTTATCAAGATATACCCATAGCAAGCAGAAAATTGTTATCCTAAGATGTACCAAATAATATCCTGTAATTCTTTTGAGAGCTCCAGTTTGCATTTCTTATTTGCCGCACTCTTATAATTTCTTTTTGAAATCAATATATCTAAGTAATTAAATTAATAGAAAAATAAAACTATATGAAAAGTTAATGAAATTTTAATGTCTTGAAGAAGATACTACAGTATTTTACTTGAAGTTATTAATTGAAAATACTGGCATTTCATAAACCATCAGTCAGACAGAAAGTATTTCCAACATGTAAAGTATAACCATATATTCAGTAAAGCTGGCCAAACTGTTACTGAAGTTCACATTTATCACCAATTGTAGCTCCTTTCTAGTTAGTGAATCATTCACAATCTGATTACTATTTTTTGGGAACATATCTTATTTTTGTGTATGCCCCAAATAGTTTCAACAAGCAATTGGGAGTCTAATAATGTTTTGACTTTTAATGAAGGAGTGTAATATACACAGCTTAGAATGGCTTGTTCTCTTTTATTTTGGAGTGTTTTCTCACACTTTTGGGCTGTGTCCTTATGCTATAAAATATATTTAACACCATGGACAATAAAAGCATATTTAAAAACTTGAAGTTGTATTTGATACATGAGTTTGACCACTACTGTTCTTTTAGATTTCAGCCAAATTTTATGGGATCTTGGGAATCTTGTGGATCTGACACTGATTTCTGAATGTGCAGTATCTCAATCCAGTGCCACTAGTCATCACTAAAAGTTGTAAGTTTAACAGCTTTCAAGTTGTGGCTTGTGAGAAGACAAGGCAGAGAAGATTATAATCACTATAGGCTGCAAAATGGAAACTGTTTCATGTGACTACTTATTTATGAGTTTTCCTATAAGCTGGCTGCCTTTAAATTATGATCCTCTAAGTTTTGAGCAATGGTAGGAATGCTTTTCTTATTATTTCAAATTTTTTTTGAAGGGTAGGGAGGCTTTTCTGTGCTTCATTTGCTACATTGCATCACTGTATTTGAAAATACAGTACTGGATTGAAGACCTGATGATGTCGAGGTTTAATTGAAGTCTTCTGAACTCAGCTCAAATGGCAAGTTGGCCTCTTTGTAGAGAAGAATAAAGTCAATATTTAAAAAAAGAATGTACTGTACTTTATTCTGGAAAGTACATTCTGGAACTTTTTCCAAGTAAATTTTATAAAAAATTAATGTTAGATAACCTTTTTGAGGAAAGGAGCCCAAGGGCTTATGTATTAAACCCTTCTTTTCTAAGTGTGTCACTTTACAGGCTGTGCTTTCCAGTTGGCTAAAAGATGTTTTAATTAGACAATGAAAGAATTCAGAATGGAAAAAAAAAGACATAAGGATGGAAAAGCTGAATGTATTGCATAGTTTATTTGGGGAAGCGTGCCCAGTTCAGGATGGGTTCTGTGGTAAAGCGAAGTGAGAGTAAGAAAACAGTAGTTTGAAATAGTTTTTGTGTATGAATAGAAAGTTAAGTATTGTAGATTTGTCTGTAATCATCTTTAAGACCAGCATGTCTCAGTGAGAACCTCCTGGTCAAACTAAAGTGTAAGAAGGAAATGCACAGGCAGTGGAACCAGCGATGTGTATCCTGGGAAGAATATAGGGACACTGCCCACATGTATAGGGATGGGATCAGGAAAGCTAAGGCACAGTTGGAGCTGAATTTGGTGAGGGATGTGAAGAATAATAAGAAGGGCTTTTACACGTACATTTGCCGAAAAGGAAAATTAAAGAAAACATACACCCCCCAGTAAATAAGACAGGAGAGCTGGTGACAACTGACATGAAGAAGGCTGAGGTACTCAACATTTTTTTTGCCTCAGGTTTCAATGGTAATCTCTCTTCCCACATGTCTCAACCCCTGAACCTCAAGGCAAAGACTGGGAGAATGAAGTCCTTCCCATTGCAGGAGAAGATCCGGTTCAAGATCACATGAGGAACCTGAACATACATAAGTCCATGGGACCTGACAAGATGCATCCAGGGTCCTGAGGAAGTTGGGAGATGTAGTTGCCAAGCCACTCTCCATCATATTTGAAAAGTCATGGCAGTCAGGCGAAGTCCTCAGTGACTGGAAGAAAGGGAAACATCACACCCATTTTTAAAAAGGGTAGAAAGGAGGACCCTGGGATCTACCAACCACTCAGCTTCACCTCTGTGCCCAGTAAGATCATGGAACAGATCCTCCTGGAAGACATGTTGAAACATATGGAAGGCAGGCAGGTGATTAGAGAAAGCCAACATGACTTCACCAAGGGAAAATCGTGCCTGAAAAATCTAGTGGCATTCTATGATGGAGCGACTGCACCAGTGGACAAAGGAAGACCTATGAATATCATCTACCTGGACTTCTTTAAGGCCTTTGGTATGATCCCCTACAACGTTACTGCAGCTAAATTGGAGAGATATGGGCTCGATGGATCAACAGTTAGATACATAAGGAATTGGTTGGATGGTCGCATCCAAATGTTGCAGTCAATGGCTCAATGTCATAATGGAAACCAGTGATACATGGTATTCCTCAAAGGTCTGTACTCAGACCAATACTATTTAACTTCTTCATTAATGATGTACACAGAGGGACTGAGTGCAACCTCTGCAAGTTTGTGGATGACACCAAGGTGAGTGGTGCAATCAATACACTAGTGGGAAGGGATGCCATCCAGAGGGACATTGACGGGCTTGAGGAGTGGGCCTGTGCAAACCTCATGAAGTTCAACAAGGTCAGTTGCAAGGTCTTGGGTCAGGGAATCCCCAATATCAATACAGACTGGGGGATGAATGGATTGAAAGCAGCCCTGCAGAGAAGGACTTGAGAAAACCGGTGGATGAAAAATTGGATATGAGCCAGAAATGTGCGCTTGCAGCTGAGAAAGCCAGTTGTATCCTGGGCTGCATAAAAAGAAGCGTGGTCAGCAGCAGGTCGAGGGAGGTGATTCCCCCCCTCTACTCCACTCTCAGGAGACCCCACCTGGAGTATTGCATTCAGCTCTGGGGTCGCCAGTACAAGAAAGACATGGACCTGCTAGAGTGGGTCCAGAGGAGGGCCACAAAAATGGTCAGAAGGCTGCAACACCTCTCCTATGAAGAAAGGTTGAGCAAGCTGGGGCTGTTCTGCCTGGAGAAGAGAAGGCTTTGGGGAGACCTTATTGGGGCCTTTCAATATACAAAGGGGTCTTACAAGAAAGATGGAGAGAGGCTTTTTTACCAAGGCCTGTAGTGACAGGACAAGGGGCAGTGATTTTAAACTAAAAGAGTGTGGTTTTAGATTGGACATAAGGACGAAATTTTTTACAATGAGGGTGGTGAGACACTGGAACAGGTTGCCCAGGGAAGTTGTGGATGTGGAACATCATTGGTAGTGTTCAAGGTCAGGTTGGATGGGGCTTTGAGCAACCTGATCTAGTGAAAGGTGTCCCTGTCCATGGCAGGGGGCTTGGAGTAGATGATCTTTAAAGGTCCCTTTCAACCCAAAACATTCTATGATTATGTGATTAATTAATGTATTTTTAAAAATATATATATATATCAATATGTCATGCTGTTTGAGACCAGCTTCTTTAATATCAATGGAGAGTGGGGTTTTTTGGTTGGGTTTGTTTTTGGGTTTTTTTGAAAGAGGTTTTAAATACTAAGAAGTGTCATGCAATAGAGCTGATAGTTCAGAGACAATTTAATGTAGTTACAGAATTCTGCTGACATCATAAATAGGTAAAGTGCACTAAGATCAAAGCAATTGAACTTTCAATTTGTGAATCTGAATTACAGCAATCCCAAAGGTTTAATTATGATGCATAAAACAAAATTATTTGTAAATTCATTCATATATAAAATAACTTTTTGAGAAAAATAAGTTTAAAAGATGTGGGACAAAACCCCAGAGGTTTCAAAGAGAAAATAACATGACTCAAATAATATGGAGGAAAAAGCCAGCAAAACAAACAACCACAAAAATCACTTGAGAAGACATAGTTTTCACTGAATTATCATGTTCCAGCAACTTATGTGATGCAGGGTTATTGCTGTATATTTAACGCTGTTCATGTGCATGATATAGACATGTAAGAAAATGAAAGTGGAATAACAGACAATTTGCTATTTAATTAGGCAATAAGCTCTGTGAAATTGTGTTGGTGCTTTGTAAATTAAGTGTATATTCTATGCCATGATTTTATTGATATCAGGACATCTGTATATGGTCCATATATGAAGCATAAAGAGGCATGGTTTTGAAAGATCAAACCGTTCTGGCTTGAAAACTTCAATCTCGTACGGCTATGAAACAATCTCAGTGTAGAGGTGTCATAATCTTCCTGAAAACAAAGTTGAGCCCAAAAGTACTTCAGCACTCAGGATATTGCTATTCTACTACAGCTATTAGCTTGGCTATCTGAAGTGTCACTTTATTTATTAGTGATGAGACATCTGCTGAAAAAGAAGTGTTAACAACTATGCCTCCATCAAATATTTTTCAAATATTTTTCTTCATCATTTGAGGCAAACACAATCCTTATGATTTACCTCTGATAAATCTCCGAGCTTGCAACTATTTCCCCTCCATTTTTTTAAATGCTTTGTGACAGCTGAAGTGCTTACATTGGAAAAATGAATATTAACTAAGAAAAAAAATCCAGCTATTTTTGTAATGATGTGTGTAATCTTCAGTCATGTTTTAGATGGTGGTTTGGCAGAAGGACAAGTAGTGTAATTGTGTGCACCTGCACCATTTACATCTCTTCTACTGAGTGAAGGGATACAAGATGAGACATTTAAGTCTATTTGGAGTATGACTGAAAACAGATTTTAGCATTACCACTTATCCAAGTTAAGGTGCTGATTGTTCTTATAACTGACATAACTCTTGGCATAATTTATTCCTGGTCTATATACTATATAAATTAAAAATATCCTGATCACTGAAATAATGAAGTATAGTTTTTAAAAGAATAAGATTATCTAATTTTAGCTAAATCTGAAACTAAACTTCATTATAACCTAACACTTAGAGGTGCTTTTGGGAAGAGATTCAGACCCTAAAAGTTTTTGAAATTCCAGCTTAGTGTCAGATGACTTTACTTGAGTTGCTCGACTCATTAAGCCACTTCTACCAATTACCTTTTTATTGTCTATACTTTTATATAGACAATAATAATGTACATATTATTTATATAGAATATATATTATTTTCTATATTCTCTAATTGAAGTCATGATCATGATAAATTTTTCCAAGACATTTGCCAGTTTAAGGAATTAGTTGAGAGGATTTTAAAGAATTTTCATTCTATAGAAAAAGTAGAAAAGTTATTGAAAACTTTTATTTTTTTATGTCAGGGAGGGGGAAAACAATGGAAATGCTCTAGCTGTAAACTGATACATGAAAAAACTGGAGGATGCATTCACATATATATTATGGGCTCTGTATAAAGTACCTCTTTGGGAATGAGATGTTCCAGTTTTAGCCATTGCACTTCAGAATAATTAGGCAGGATTGTTTATAAATCTTCAAAGTCTTACGAAGTTTCAAATTAGCCAGTTTATTTTAACATGTTTTTCATTAAACTATTAGGCTTACATAGAATCACTGTAGTATTTAATCTTTGAAAGCAATCTTCTGTTTATCCATACTTTTGTGAATAAGGAAGCAACTTCACTCACATTTCCCAGACATTCCCTCTCTAAGTGCATGTATGTATATGCCGTGTATGGCATTGCCTGAGTATTTGACTCAGATATATGAGTATAAAAGAAGAAGAAACCATAGCCACAGAAGAGGATAGAGTTTGGGGTTCCATTGGCAAAAGGAACTAGGAGGGGCATAGAAGAAAATGAAAGACAAGACAAAGGGAACAAGACAAGAAAAACAGAAATGGAAATCTGTTTCAGAGATGAGAGACTAAGACAGAAGGAAGAAAGAGAAGAATTAAATCTAAGCACAAGAGGAGGAAAAAAACACGTGGCTCTGATGAAAAAAACAATAGCAACTAGAAGTTGAAAAGCAAGAAAAGAGATATATATGTCCGGGAAGAGGAAAAACTAAATGAAAAAGGAACAGGTTTAAGATGAGTAAATTCAATTTATCCCAATCCCTGCATTTAGTTCTTTGGCAGATTTCCCGTAGCTGTGTGCACTTGGAAAAAAGAGAATAGCTTTATATTACTTTAAGGAGTTGACTCATTACATTTTACATCATTTCAAAAGTATACTCCTTGGAACCTTTCTTGGTGGTCCAACAATAAAAAGTTTTCAGAACCTTCAGTAAAATGACAATTCCTGTGAATATCTTTTTCTAGCTTTATAAGAAATTAAAGAAGATTGTTTATAGTGAAATAATTCTTTTCAGTGAACAAAAATACAAGCCTTAAAGACAGGCTTTCTTTGTTTCTATTTTTTTAATAACTGTCCATGACATATTAAATCACAATTTTTGAATAATCAGATTGTGTGTACTTTAAAGAATCATAAAGGTTTTCAGCAGGCATTTGTCTCCCCAAAGGTTGTTTGGAAAAACATGAACAGGTCTTTACAGTCACCAACTGCAGTCATATAATTCAGAGGAAGGAGTTCTGTCAATGAAAAGAAAAATCATATTTACAGCTTTGTCACCTGGTGGCCACTTTCTTCTGAATGGAAGCAGTCATAAACAAGGAATCATTCTGTAATAACATCTAAATAGTGCATGGGTCTTTTATTGGATTTTCTAATTTGTGAATACATTGGTTTAGTTTAAAAAGAAACTGCAGAGGAAAACAAAAATACACAGAACAAATGGCATAAGACAAATCACCCTACTGCAAACCACTTGAAAATGAAAAAGTGAGAAAGACCAAAAGATGATCTAGGCAACTACACACTGGTCAGCCTCGATTCCATCCCTGGAAAAAGGTGAAGTGACCTTCATAAAAACCCTGAAAATCTTGGAATGCGCTTCTGGACATGTGAAGGAGACAAGGGTTATTGGAAGTAGTCAGTAAGGATTTTCTAGGGATAAATCATGCCTGACCAGCCTTTTTGCCTTTTATAGTATAATGACTGGATTCGTGGGCAAGGGGAGAGCACTAGGTGTCATTTATCTCAACTTTAGCAAGGCTTTTGACACTGTCTCCCATAATATTCTTGAACCCAAGCTGAGATATTGCAGTATGGCTGAGTAGATGACGAATCTGGAAAACAATTGTTTGGATGATGGGGCACAGAGGGCCATGATTAATGGGTCATACTCTGGCTGGAGGCCAGTGACAAGCGCAGTACTGCACAGGTCTCTCCTGTGACCTGTCCTGCTTAGCATCATTGCCGATGGTGGCAGAGGACACTCTCATCAAGTTTGCAGATGACATCACAGTAGGGGCACCAGTCAATATGCTTGAGAGCAGGGCTGCCTCACAAGGGGACCTACACAAAAGGGGAGAAATGGACAAACAGGAACCTTATCTAATTCAACAAGGACAAATGCAAAGTCCTGCACCTTGAAAGGAATAATCCTCTGCAGTGATACACACTGGGCACTACCTGGCTGAGGAGCAGCTCTGGAAAAAGGAGCAGGTGTCCTGGTGAAAAGTGAGCCGAACCTGAGCCAACAGTAAGCCCTGGGCACAGAGACAGCCAACAGCATCCAGGGCTGCATCAGCAGCAGCCAGGAAATTGAGGAAAATTATCTCCTTTTACTCAGCATTCATTAGATAACATCTGTGCCTAGCTATGGACTCCCAATACAGGAAGGACATTGACAAATTTCAGTGAGTTCAGCAGTAGCTGCCAGGGTGGTTTGAGTCTGGAATGGTTGCCCCACGCAGGGAGGCAGGGGGAGCAGGTCTTGTTCAGGCTGGGACAGAGATGGCTTTGGGGGCACCTCACAGCCACCCCAGGTCCTATAGGGAGGTCATCAAGAAGGCTTTTCTTAGCGATGCATGGTGAAAGGGCAAGAGACAACGGGCCTAAGATGAAAAAAGAGGTTTAAGACTGGATAAAAGGAATAACTTTTTCCTCAGGAAGACAATCAATCCTTTTAACAACTTGCCCAGGCATACAATCTCCATCCTTGAGGTTATAAAGAGTTGAATGGATAAAGCCCTGAGAAACCTGGCCAAGCCGACCCCGCTGGCTGGACTAGAGACCTCCTGAGGTCCCTTCCAGATCAAGTGATTCTAGGACTCTGAGCATAGTGTGTGTACAGGGGTCCACTGGAGAAGGAGGGAGAAACCCCAGTTCTCAGAAAACTTCAGTAATTTCAAATCATCTAGCTTCTTAAATAAATATCCAGAGTCCTAAAAATGCTAGAAATCTCTAGGACATGGCTCTGATTTATTCCCACAAGAGAGTAAAAAATAGAATATAATCAAGCAATAAAGATTTTTTTCAAATGTTTGTAAAAAGGGACCTTTTTTAAAAAAATCTTGTTCAATATTACATCTTTGATTGCTTTTTTCCCCAAAAATCTTCATTACTCAGCTATATATTTTAGTGTTCAGAGTTCTAACATTTTTATATTATGTGCAATTTAATTTCTAGGACATCTGTGTCAGGAGTAGATATATCAGCATTCTTTCAAGAGAGTGGATCATTCACTTTATCCCAGATGACACCCTTCTTTCTCCTTTATCGTCCTGCCAATCTGGAAGTTCGATTTTCCCTATTCAGCTTCAAACTGGCTCCATTCTCTGGTTTTGATTTTATTTTCCATTGTGCTGCAACACTATAACTAAACACTGTATACAGGACTTCTGCAACTGTTTATTCATCAAATTAAGATCTCTATGTATCCTTCCCAATAGTATTGAATACTAAAAAAATTATATGGAAAACACATTTCTTGGGAGACTCCGCCAAAGTTTCTCTTACTTTTAACATTGCATGTAAGAACATTCAAATACAAGAGATGAAGAAAGTTTTCATTTATTTACAAATAATTTCAAAAGTATATAAATATAAACAATATTCATTGTAATTTAATATTTATCCCATGACCTTTTATAACTTTTATCTGCAACAGCTAATTGGACCCAGAAAATGTCTGTGTAGCATTAAGTATACTTGTATGCTTTTGGACTAACCTTTTGGAGCATCTTATTACAGAGAAATTACGTCTGAATATACTGGTCTTATCATAAATACATTATAAATAACTTAAACTGATGTTTAAAGCCTTTTCTGATTCTCTGGCTGACCTCAACCTCATTATCTTTTTTTATGTTTCAGTCTTCTCTAGCAGAATACAAGCAGCTGAGCCACCTCTGTTTCCGTTTGTCAATATATTGATGATTCGTGTGGAATCAATGTTGTGATGTCATTGCCCCTTTCTAAATATGGTATATTTCAGATCCTTGAATCAAACACTCTCCAGGCTGAATGTATATATTTGCTGGCATGCAATATTTAATGGACTTCATATGACACTTCGATATCATGTCACTGCAAATACTCTTTAAGCATAATAAGGCTTCTCAATTTATTTTGTTGTTGTTGTTGTTCTCAAAGCCATAGCAATAATATATTTGGACATTACATTAGCATATCAAAGATGTAATATTTCTCCTCTGTTCCCATATAGTCCCAGAAATTATTTTGTATTCTAAGCTGGAAACCAAACTACGGTCTCAGGTACCACTTTGTTGTGTCCAGGCACAAGCACTGCCACTGCAGTGGTGCTGCCTAGTCTTCCCACATTCTTAGCTCCCAAGTAGTGCATGCAGACTCTAGCCCCACACTATGGGATATTGAGTTTCTAATCTCATAGCTGACCTTCCGACAGATGGTTTTTGAGACTCTACATTCTGGAAGCAGAACGTTTCTTTGAAAAAAATAAAAAAATAAAAACCAGAGTGGCTTATAGAGAAATACAGTTATGGTTATAACTGTAATGCATGGTTTAAGTCTGACAGTTTGCATTTCTGCTGTAATCTCCCTTAGGGCACTTTAAATGATCAAATGTTATTTTTATTATCAATTGTCTTCACATCACAAAGATTCATTATCCTTAGTCTTTCCCTAATTAAACTTGAAGTTTCCTTATAGTTTTTCTGTTTAGGTTCATTTCACTGGTCCCTGCCATAGACTCATTTTTTCCCCCCCTGCAGAGCGTTGTCCTTTATTTAAGGACAGGTCAAGTAAAGAATGAAGGGAATATGTTTAAGATTCATACTAATTGACAATAAATAGCCCTGGGACTCAGATGCCACAGCTGTCCCCTATTAGATCACTATTCAGATTATCAAGTTAAAATAATCCTTTCTGAAACCTCCACTGTACCAAGATACAAAGAAAAACATTAGACAGACCCTGAAAGCCTCCAGGGTGAATAATGTTTAGAGTCTGCAGTGGGAAATGGGCCAAATGACAGCCGAGTTAGTATGGTCTGTCAATGGACCTAATACTCATGCTTCTGTATTTTACAGGAAAGTGCAGCTGAGTGTTTGCAGCTGACTGGCTGTCAGCTTTAGTTCAGCAGGTCAAGATGCATGGAGGTGAGGAGCTCCCTATCATATCAGTACTCTATGTCTCCTGTGTATATTTTCTGAATTATGGAATATGAAAGTCGGGCATGCACAAATTTAAATCAATATAGAGGTTAGAAATCTTAATGGGGGTGGGGGGGGCTTAGATCCAGTATTTTATCAGGCAACTTTCCTGAGAGCTGTTTTATGCTGATTTTTGAGCTAAGTGGTTTCAAGCTATGATCTGTGGAGGAGGAAGATATGTTAGAAGAAAGTGCTTTGTTCCTTCCCCTGTGTAATTCTTAATCTCTCTGGAGAACCTTGTATTGCCATTAGGTAATTGGTGTGGAAGATGCTTAAGAAAATAACCTCTCTTCTGTTTTTCAGTTGTTAGGATCCTGGCAGATGTGCTTTACTTATTCTCACTCAATGGTAGTTCTCCCCAGGTAGCTAGAGCTAAATAACTATACCAAGATGATATCACGGTTCTAAATTTTGGTGCTGCAACTCCTCAAAGATATTCAACCATTCATTTCCTTTGATTTCCAGGGAGCAAAGAGACCATCTGCCTTTGATGATCTGCATCCTCAGATACATTATCACTTGTTTTCTCAAACCACTGGTTTGAGAACAAGATGTTGGAAATGAAAGTCTCCATTTCTCACTTTGGAACTACTCTGCTCATCCTGTGAAAACTTTTCATATAGGCTTTTAGCTGTTTTCTGATGTTTTTATCATATCCTACGCTTGACTATTGTTTTAACAACATTATTTCAAGATATTATTTCTTCATGTCTAGATCCAGTCAATTTTAAATTTATCATTAGTGTGTTTAAATTATTTTTGGCCGCTACATGCCTTTCAAACTGGATGTGAAACACTCTTCCTAACCACACCACCTGCACATTCAGTTAAAAGGTAGAAAGAGGTAGAAAGACAATCAGTCCTCAGCCAAGTTCTGGGCCTCATAGGCAGGACTTTGCAAAAGTCCAACTGATACATGATTTCTTCCAATCCTGGTTTTTGAAATAAAGCTGTAGCCTATTGCTCTTTGATGGTTTTTTTTTGCAACACAATCCTGGAGGCACATGCAGATGGCTTTTTCCCTTCCCATTCCAAATTTTCAAAGCCAAACTCCTCATCAGAGGTAGCCTATATACTGGAGAAGCAGATACAGTTGCGGAATATGGAGCATTAAAAAGTCCAAAAACTATTTCTCTTGGCTACTGTTGGTAATGAGTTGAATTGCCTGCATTTCTCTGACATCCCAACATGCAAAACACTCTTTCTTTTACCACTTAGTGAACTAATTTTTGTTATAGATGTGCAACCTCTAGCCGTGGAGAAAACACGCAGGTTCTTCAGGATACATCTGCTTTATTTCTGTTGAGCTTTTTCTTGAAGACCCGAAGTACTCAAAACCATGGGGTATGGTTTTATTTATCTTAGGACTTTTCATTTACTAATCACTAGTATTGGTTGGCTTGTAACAGATGCTTTTATGATTTCATTGATCGTGCCTAATCTTTATCTGAACTGCACAAATACCTTAAAGGGTAGAAAGTAAAAAATATGTATATGGAGAATGGAGGAAAACTATATATAGTGTCATCTTCTATCATAAATTTTCTCACTAGATTTTTTCCCTGTGTCTTGGGCAGCATACTAACAGGAAAAAAAAACACCACACAACCTCCCCTCCCCCCAAAAGAAAAAGCCTCAGCAGAATTAATGAACACTGAAATATTACCAATAAAAAAAATCTATATAATTTCCAGAAGGTTTTTCTTATTGTTATTCCTTTAAGTAACAATTGTAACATAATTTCCAAATATATTCCAGAAAGTGAAACAACTTATTTTCTGTTAAGTTGCACAGAGAGTATACATAAATGCACTTCAGCCTTCTCCAGAATGCCTATAAATGTGAATATTTTAAAGAGGGTATCCTTAGATTTCACTGGGGAACCTTTCACTGCTTGACAGTTACTGGTGCTGGATGAACACAGGAAGCACTGAGGGAGTTCTCAAAATAGTTCTTTCCGTCCTTTAGAATAATGGTTTGCAGAAACATATAAAAAGTGCATTAGTTGCACTGAAGGATGATCCATGAGAACTTCTGAGAACTGACAGCAGTCTGTCAGTCCAAAAGGATGGTGGAATATTGCTTCAGAGAATGCTAATGAGTTTCTGAAACCAAATAAGTTTGTGGAGCCCAAATGCCCAGCATCATCCTACCCAATCTGTGTATGTTCTTCTCCCTATGGGACAGAGAGAAGGAAAGAGAGGTATTTAACCAGATGATTCAGCCCACATAAAGTCTACGCTGTGTCTCTTCTCTGAAAAGCGAGAGAAGTCTCCATTCATTGCTGTCACTAGCTGCCTGTATTAGTCAAGAAGAATGTGCCTTAGATAAAAGACTTCATGAAGGTGCATGATTACTGCATGAATTCACTCATGTGCAGTCCCTGAATCCATGAACTTTATGGTTCTTGAAACTTCAAAATGGAAAAATCTATGCATATTGAGCAGGACAGTATGAAAAGAGTTGTGGGAGAAAACTGCACTGAGGATTCAATCAGAAAGCAGCTGTGCTGAGTTAGTGAATTTTTATGTGTGCTCAGGGAAGATTAAAAAGTTGAAGTAATCAGAGTAAATACTATTGTAATTCTGAAGTGCAAAAGGAGAAATATTTGCCAGTTATAATCAAAGAAATCTAATATAGACATTTTAATTGTTGATTTTTAGAAATTACTTAGTAAGAGATATAGCTATATCTGAAATGATCCATTTCAATGTAAGATAATTGCAGTGTATGAGTCACTGCTTAATGACATTGGTTGTTATTTCGGGCCACTTATAAGCAGTTAGAGTTATTATTTTTAATTACAATATTTGACTTGCTAGATGTGTTACTGAGATTGGCCTGGAGTCTGCACGGAGCTGAAAATCCAGAGGTGGTACAGGCCCTCCTCTGCAGAACAGAGCCTAAAACTGAGTAATTCAGGACTCTGCCCAGTATTGCTTAGGTACTACTCCAGTTTTGGGCCCCTCACTACAAGAGAGACATTGAGGTGCTGGAGCATGTCCAGAGAAGGGCAACGAAGCTGGTGAAGGGTCTAGAACAGAAGTCTTATGAGGAGCGGCTGAGGGAACTGGGGTTGTTTAGCCTGGAGAAGCGGAGGCTGAGGGGAGATCTTATTGCTCTCTACAACTACCTGAAAGGAGGTTGTAGAGAGGTGGGGGTCAGTCTCTTCTCCCAGGTAATAAATAGTAGGACAAGAAGAAATGGCCTCAAGTTGTGCCAAGGGAGGTTTAGACTGGATATTAGGAAAAATTTCTGCAGAGAAAGGGTTGTCAAGCATTGGAACAGGCTGCCCAGGGAAGTGGTTGAGTCACCATCCCTGGAGGTATTTAAAAGACATTTGGATGAGGTGCTTAGGGACATGGTGTAGTGGTGGTCTTGGTAGTGTTAGGTTTACGGTTGGACTCGATGATCTTAAAGGTCTTTTCCAACCTATTTGATTCTGTGGTTCTGTGATTCCTGACTTCCTCTGGAAATAGTGGAATATACAAGTGACTTGGGACTAAAAATTCAGGTAGCTCTTTGTCAGTTCCAGCATGACTTCTTTCAGTGTCTCATATGATCACTTGCCCTTTCCACCTGTTGCTGCTTTTAGGGAAAAAAAAAAAAATTAAGAACAAGGCCAAGATTTTATGCAAATTCAAATATATTACTTATTCATTTTACCTTAATTTATGACAGTAGACTTATAATTAGAAAAGCAGTATTAGTGGCTAGACTTATGTTGTAGTACATGTGACTCACTGGAGACAGTTACATTTCTAGAGCAGACTCAGAGCTAAGTGATGTTTTACAAACCATAAAGCAGTCTAGCATGAAGAAAGGCATGTTTTTTCTTGCAAAATGTAACTAAAAAAAACTACCTCTGAATCAATTTATCTGAATATACTATACCTTTCACATTATCTAAAATCTTAACTGCAATATTCATAAATGCGACACACATCAGATATCTGTATGCATAATTTTTATTAGGGAAAAAAGAAACTTTTTTTTTTTTTAATGACAATAGAGTAACCCCATGTTGAACTCTGAATAACCTCATAATGCCAGATTTCTATAAGGCGCCGCGAACACTTTGTGGGCAAAGACTTGAACTTTATCTTTGCTTATTAAAATATTTGTAGGCAACAGAAAATGCACAGCTCAAAGTTTATTAATTTGGGGCCCCTATTTGAAAACCTTTCTAACTGTCCCATGCTGTAGAAATAGCTTATTTGATTTTATGTAAAAGGTCATGGATTTTCAAGGGTACCATAGGGGAAAAGAGTTTGCAGCCATTCTGGAAATATATTTGAAAGTGGAAATAAATATTTTGTTTTATATGAATACGATTATAAAGAGACTTGAGTGCCCCAAGCCTGGAAGGCAGATAGTGGGACAAATAGACATGGCATTTTAAATGTGTAAGACATGACAGATTTTAAACAAGAAACTTCAAGTATTTGGCAATTACTTAGATAGATGGAAGATTAGGTTCATATTATTGCATTATATCTATGTTTTTTATTGCTTTCTGTCTAAACCGCAGTGGATCTGAGTGAAGAATAATTTCACTAAATCATCACAAATAATATTACATTATAACTGTATTATGATTGATCTTTCAAAAATATGTCAATTAGTTAATTTTAAACCTTGCAGCACACCTTTCTGAAATTGAAGGACCCTAAAATAAGAGCACAGAAACAAGAAAATCAGCACATGAAACATTACAGAAGTTTTGCTCACAGGCCTTTTTCTGGAGAAAATTTATTCTAGCTTTGTCACATATCTACCTTTGTCAATCTGCTGATATAAACAGAAAATAAAGTCATACTAGATTGATATAAAGCCTGTTCAATAAAATTGAACCAAAGAGTGTCCTGGAGAGCTGCATTTCTGAAATAATTTTCTCCTTTTAAGTTTGATATTTGCTGCTAATGCTTATCAGCACAGGATGTCTTTGGTCCTTTAATGATTTTTATATAGAAAATTATTGAGCACATTTGTTTTAAGGTTAGGTTTCCAGATAAGATAATCTTTTTTCACCTCAGGAGCACTGAAGCATTACATAGTTCTGTTATACTCAACTCTGGCAGGACAATTCTTTGCAAGCTGGAAGAAATTAAATTTATTTCTGAATCTACCAAAGTGCAGTTAGCAGGAAATTTGATTTTTCTGCATCTTTGTTTTACACCATACATTGTGTTTTACACCACACTTTGTGTTTTACACCACACATCCACACATTAGAAAGAAATATAAGACAATGCATAGTTCTCGATGGTGGAATGAAACCTTAAGTGTTTTCATGTCTCACAGTCATTTCAGGAATAGGGAAAATCCTCTAAAATATGTATAAAGAAATCAAGATTAAAATTTCTTTGAAAGCTTAGTGGAAACATTTAATGAAAACTTATTATTTTCATATTCTTGCCTAGTTGTAATGAAAAAATATTTTTGTCTTCTTTAAGAAAAAAACCCTAATTAAGTATTTTTTGTGCAAAAATTATTGAAAAATAGAAACCCAAATAAGAAGTTCTGTGAATTATTTCAGAAGCCCAAGCTGGAGATGTTTGGAAACACTCTGGCTAAACAGTTCTAAGCACTTATTTGCCTTTTATATTCAGTTTTTTTAACATCCCTAATTTTACTTTCTTACTATGAAAGCAAGCTATTTAAGGAAAGTAAACCTAAAGACAGAATACCGGACTATGATATAGGTTGAGATTTCATGCAGCTTTAATGAGTTAATGTAGTTAATGGTTATTAATGGTTTATTATGCTGATTACACTGATTATGCTTGGATACAGTATGGCAGTGTGAAGCACTGTACTGTGTTGTCATATTGTACACTGTATGTACTGCAAATGTGGGACTGGTTCCTTTATTTCTAGAAGACTTCAACAATGTTAGGTTGTGGAAAAATCTGGTTTATACATGCATTTGTATTGTGCATAAAACATAGTAATAATGAAATAAAAAGTCAAGAGTATCTCATCTTCTCATCTTTTTTTGTTGTTTAGAAAGGCAACAGAAAACCTTACTTCTTTTCAAAATCTCCTGTTGGAAATGTGAAAGAAAGAAAAAGTTAAAAAAACCACAAAAGCAAAAAAAAATGTAATACATTAAAAATAATAAATAGTAAAAAGTTTCTCAAAACATTTGATTTCTTATTTATTATTCACAATTCTATTCAAAGGCCTGTTACCAGTAAAGATCATTTGGCATGTTCTTCCTTGCATCAGTATCATAAATATATTTGATTCATCAGACAATGACCAGGAGTCTGAACCATGGTGTAAAAATTATATTTTTGATCATTTTCCTTATTGCTTACTGGATGTAATTTTTAGGTTGCATTGTTTATTCTGAACAGGGTGACTGAGCATGGAGGACACAGAAAAGAAATATAAAATAAAGCCTTAGATTAGACATTCAGTCCTCTTTCATACAGATAACTTGAATGACAAATATGAAAGTAAGCAAGTCGTTTTTAAATTCTTTTTTGTTTGCGGTCTGAAACAAAACAGCCCATAGAAATTATTTGATTTATGACTGAATAAATACATAAATAATATATAGAAAATATAAATACATAACACTTAATTGTCTGTTTCATTTAGTAGAATAGAGTGAGCCTTATCAAATTGGCATATATTAAAATTTGGGTGTAAATTTGAGTACTCCATGCAATACTCAAGATTTGATTTTAGAAAGACATCTTAGAGCATTTTATGGCTACATCTCAACAGGAAACCTAAAAGTGTTTCCACATGTGCCAAGTCCAGGTGTTTGCCTTGAACCTGTCCCATCTCCACATTGCAAGACTGAAGCCCACTTTATTCATATCACTTAGCCTGGTTTCAGGGAAAAATAACTCTTGCATCTTGTCCATGACGTGCTTTGACCAAAAGCATGACGTGCTTTGACGTGCTTTGGTCCTTAATCCAACTAATCAGGGAACCAACAGCCTGGGGTGGGGCATAACACTTGTCCACAGATCAGCTCAAACAAAATCTGTATAGCTGTATAACTAGAGGCCTTATTTTCAGATTCCAGATGTCAAATATTAACTATGAAGAAAACTGGGGGGGGACGGACAAAAACAAAACAGTGGATACAAATGAAATTTACTGCTTAAAATGGTCTGCTCAGTTTTTCATCATTTTGTGAGCTTAGTAGAAAAAACACTGATTTCCGTGAAGATGTGTCTACAAAATAAAGCCATTTCTTTGCCTAGTTAAAGAGAAGGTCAAGGAAGGTTGAAGAAAGAAAAGGTGAAGGAGGCTAGAATGAGATTTAGGAGATATAATTAACCTCCACAGTCCACTAGATTGGGACATATACATCTTTTTTTGTTGTTTCTGAGCTAATAAGCAGCTGTAGTATTTGAGAGGAAATGGAACAATCATAATTAAGAAAGTTATTTGATCATGACAAGTATTAAGTATTATGAGTTTAAAGGGAGGTCTAAAAGGATACTGAATATCAGTCTTTGCAACACATTTCCTTTCATGTAGCTGCTGTTTGGTTATCTGGGTACCTAGACGCAGTGAGTCTTACTGAACACAATGTTCCTTTACTAGGCATCAAAAAGCTTTTTAATTTGGTTTCCTAAGAATATGAGGTTATGCGAAGGCGAAGTTTTCCTGCTAACCTACCTGTCAGTTCTCCCCTGAAAACTGAATCCATCTCCAATGCAGTGTGACAAAAGGGTAAAATACAGGAAAAGAATAAACTTGGCAAAGCCAATTAAATCCTAAAGTTTCATGAAAATTCAGGACTTGGTAACAGACAGAGCATCAAATTAGAGCACCTGGTGAAGGAAAATCTTCGGTCTGAGCCTGTGACTTTTCTGTTCTCTAAGATCTGCTGTCTTTTCTGGTCCAGTGGGGCCACAAAGAGAGTTTGCTGTATAAGAAATATAACAGAAACTCGTCTTCTGACTATATTGTTTTAGAGAATAGACTAATTTAGGCAGAATTGAAATGGAAGGCTTCCCTAAATACTACAGGCAACTGTTTTGGTTTTTTTTTAGATTAAGAATATTCTTAAACTATTTACTTTCATACTGAAACTTAAACAAACTCCTCTAGATAATATTTTACATATGAATAGAGTGAATGTCTGGCATATTCAGTCTTCTGATAAAACTTTTCTGCATTGTTTATACCAAACTATCTATTAGAAACTAGTCACTGCAGGTAGCATGTATATGAATATTGCTTTTAACTTCTAAGTAAACTTGAAAGTCAGCATTATTTTAAGTGACCTCAGATATTTCTTTGCATAGGGAACATGATGAAAGCATTAATAATTTTTTTTAGGCATAATGGGTTTATTAAAATAAACCAGAATTATTCAATTAAATTCTTTATACAAAAATTTTATTAAAGAACATGTGTCCTGGTTTTGGCTGGGATAGAGTTAATTTTCTTCCTAGTAGCTAATACAGTGCTGTGTTTTGGATTTAGTATGAGAATAAAGTTGATAACACACTGTTTTAGTTGTTACTAAGCAGTGCTTATACTAAGCCAAGGACTCTTCAGCTTCCCATGCTCTGCCAGGTGCACAAGAAGCTGGGAGGGGGCACAGCCAGGACAGCTGATCCAAACTGGCCAAAGAGCTATTCCATACCATATGACGTCATGCTCAGTATAGAAACTGGGGGGAGCTGGCCAGGGGGTAGTGATCACTGATCGGGGACGGGCTGAGCATCAGTCGGCAGGTGGTGAGCAGTTGCATCACTTGTTTTTTCCTGGGTTTTGTTCCTCTCTCTCTCTCTTGTTGTTTTCCTTTTCATTGCAACTTATTTTATTTTTTTTTTCCAAATTATTAAAGTGTTCTTATCTCAACCCATGAGTTTTCTTACTTTTGCTCTTCCAATTCTCTCATCCCACAGTGGGGGGGAGGGTGAGCGAGCGGCTGGGTGGTGCTTAATTGCCAACTGAGGCTAAACCATAACATTATGACACTGCTTTATAAACAGGTTCTTCATGATTTGACAACAGTAGTATGCCTCAACATTCTCCTGCAGTGACAATATAAAAAATAGTAAAAGATGAAAAATGGTGCACCTACACTAGTGTGAATATGTCGCTGTTATTCAAGGCATATGAAAATGGAAGACATTCCAGTTATAGAAACATTCCACATGTATTTATATCTTGCATGATTTGGATGATTGACATATATATATGTGTGTGCATGTGTGTGTATATGTATGTGAAATATTTAATTACTAATGTTATATTTTATATTAATTGCTATATATATGTTTATTAATTGTTTTACTGTAATGAATGGAAGCAAAGACAGATATAGAAGGAAGGAATCAATGATATACCAATTTATTGAACCAGTATGAATATCTGTTTGAGTAAGATCTGCTTCCTGCTCAAATTTGTAGAAGAATATTGACCTCAGTGTGGCAAGGATTTCACCCCAGGAATCTGTTATTTTGGTCTTAATTATAAAAGATTTAAGCAGTTTATTTAACATCCTTGGTTGCTGTGAGATACTTTCACACAAATTTACATAGACATCACCACCACTGCATAACACAGTGTGGAGCATTTCAAGCTTTAGACAATGAAAAGTAGAAAAAGTGGTGTCATAGTTCCTAAGACTGAAACTGTTGAATGAATATATTAAAAACAAAGGTCTACTATAGAGTATTTAAAGGGGTCACATTAATATTCATGAAATAAATTTATTATTGTAAATTAAGTATGATGATCTGTTACAATATATCATTAAGAATGCCATAAAAATCCCTATAACAGTATGCTAAAATAAGATGGGTTATACATAGTTAAAGCTGTGCAGTACCTGCTTTATATGGCATATAATTATTGCAATAGAAGATAATGACTATTTAAGTATAGCAGAAGTATAAAAATTCAAATACGGTGATACAACATTTTGAACTATAGAAATGGAAGTATCTCCTTTAAGGCTGAAGACAGAACAAATGATTCAAGTGAAGATGATAAAATTATTTCTAAAAAAGCTAGGGAGAGACTAAAAATTTCTCTCAGCTCATGGTAAATAAGACAGGATAGTGGTCCTCACAATGAAAAATAGTTGATAGCTTTGATTACATTGATAAAATGGTGTATTTTAGATTATTCTTATTAGAGCACATGTTTATTAAGAAATAAAAAAATAAGGTCCTAATTCTGCAACGATTAAATATATCTATAAATTGATATCTACTAACTTCTGGGAGTGAGAGTGTATATGTTTAAGTATAGCACATACACAGCCATTTGAGAGAGATTTTTCAAAGCATTGAAAATTGTGTTTAGAAGGTTTTGAAATTAAGCATTACTCAAAAGCATTTGAATATTAGAAAATCTCACTATCTGGTTAAAGCACAGGATTGGAGCATTCCTGTAAGGACAGAAGTCAGAAGTGACCCTCCTGTATCATTGCGTGGCTCACATGACTTAAGTGATATGACTTTTTTTTTTTTTTTTTTAATTTAGTATATAGGGATGGAGACGGAGGAGAATTAACCCTTCAGAAATGGTCTCTGGATTAAAAATAATAATCAGATTATTTATTATTTTAAGTGAGATTTGCACTAGTTATCTTTGTGCTTCCAAATATATCTGTAATTTATCACTAAGCCCATTTCCGTAAGGAGAAGTGCCACGTAATGTGAAAGCACACACTTGTGAAAAAGATTATTCCACAAGATTTCTTTCAAGCCACCAAAGCTTTCATACAAAATATCAGCTTATTTTAGGAAATGTTGAGTATCTGTAAGGAAGTTAACAGAATAGTTTCTGGAAAATGAAACTCCTTATAGTATGATTTCATGTTTGAATTCTTCACAGGAAATAGACTGGAACTTGGAATTAGTGGGGTAGATCAAACAAGTACAAATAGTTAAGTATTCATACGATATTTTCAGTTTACATTTTTGAGGAAAAACAGGAACATAGGAGGAGTTAATGCTGGAACTAAGCACAGGGAGTTTGACTAGATAAAAACAGAACTTGTTTTGGTTTAATTATTGGGGTAATAATGGGCTTAAATCCTGGTTTAAGCAGCTAAAGATGCCGAGCTGGATAAGAAAATTGTCAGACATCACAATGTTGGAAATTGCGTCTTCTGGAAAATCTTTGATTCTTTCAGTGAGTGTTTTAAATACTGCTACAATTTCAATTTCCTGTGGCTCTTCATTTTCATCTAGAGAAGGAAAAAAAAAAGGACTCAAGTTTCAGAGATATAGGTGAAGATAAGGGTAAGACAGAAATAATCACAGGAAGGGATGGGAAGGCGTCCAGCTTGAAGGAGAAAGACATAGTGGTTTGGAAATAAACAAACGTGATCTGATTCACTCCTCTTGGAATTCAACAGAGAGATTCTCTTTGTGTTAATTTTTTCAGACCTGATCCTCCTAAAAATAAATACATGGGATCAACTTAAGGTAGTACTTGTTTGTGCTAGGAAATCTTTTGACATGTAAAGACTAAAAAATAGACTACTTCTTTACTACCCACAACTTTATATTTTACTCTAATATAAAGAACAACTCCACCACGGTGTCATACTACTTTTCAAAGGCTGCAGTTTTGGAATATGTGTGTTCAGGATACAGTTCTATGCCGTCTAGCCTTTTAGTATTTACAGAGGTGCTGTATTTTTTAGATTTGCATTTTTAAAAAGTCTTTTTTTGGGGAAAAAAAGCAAATGCTGGTGATCAGAATGTTTGAATCCTATTAAAAGTGTTAATTTGCAGCAGTAATAATTTAGGATTTTAATTATAAGCTTGAAAAGCAGATTTAGAAACACAGTTGGCATGACTGTAATGTTAATTTGTCCTTTAACGTTTATTGAAAGCAATATGTCCAATGTAATTACAGTGTGTATCAAATAACCCACCACTTTATTTTTTTTAATACATGATCCGTTAATTTGCTTGATTAAGATGACTTGCCATCTGCTAAGGAATTTTTCTGTGGTTCCGTCATTACTTCCAAATACTAAGAAAAGATATAAAGCATTTCCTTCTATTTTGTTTAATCTCCCTTTTCTTTGTATTATCCCATTAAGCCCTTACTGTGGTGTTCATTATCAATTTCTTCCTGGTTGTTATAAGGGTCATGTAGTATCTATTTCACTAAACGGGACAAATGAATTACAGAATCACATGAGTATGGTTGTATTAGACATGAAATCAATGTCAAATACTCAGTCCTGTATTACCTTGTGTGGGTATTCAAATATTTCTTTTTCTATAAGTATTACTATTGTCTTATAATTAAAATTATATTCAATTGAAACTAGAGAGTTTATTAACCCACTTCTTCCATTCCCTGAATCACCAAACCATAGAGTTTTATGAATATTGCCAAAGCAATGTGTAGTCAATTTAAACCTAATGAGATTACACTCTTAGTGGCTTTGGCTGGGTATAAAAGAGAAACAGTAAGTATGACTATGCATTTACATGCTCTCTTTGTAATCCATAAATCTCACAAGTACTTTTTTACCAGCATACAAAGTTCCTCTATCCAGACCTTTTTGGCAGTGTCTCTTCATAGTCCACAAAACTGACAGTGTTACTTCTGAAATCCTTTGATTATGCTTAGAATATAATGATTTTTATAGACAGCTGTAAAGAAAAAGGTAGCCTCACTTAAGAAAATGTTGTCCTAGTTTTCTTTTTTCCACAGGTATCTTAGGAAAAGATTTTTATCTTGCTGTACCTTAATTTTCAGTTTTACCTGTTTATCTTCTTTGCAAGCAGAAAGAGTTTTGCCGATCCTAGCTTTACTGAGGGAATTTTCAAAGATTAATTTTAATAAAAGTCAAAGGTTGAGATAAAATTTAAAGTACATCTCTCTTTCAACTGGTATTAATTAGGGGATTCACTTCAGATTTTTACTGACTGATCTACTGATGTATGTACTTCCTAACAAAAGGGAGTCACTTCATAAATTATTGAATATGGACAATTACATGCCGTGGAGATTGATGCTTGAAAAGAATGATGAATTTTATTCTGTCTTCTCTGGAGGAGATGGACAGTTGCCACCATGACATATTCTCCTTTTCCCCTAGGACTGCTCATACCTGCTGATAAATATGGAGGTGTGTACCACAAGCCAAGTCAGAGATGGGGTGCCTAAAGGCAGAGCAAAGGACATGCAGGTCATCCTTCCACCAGGCCCATCAAAACTGACAAGGAAATGATAATGCAGCCCAGGGCTGCAAAGGCCCTGCTCTGTGTCTCTGAGGACTTTAAAGTCTGTTATAAGACAACCCAACTCAGTCCAATCCAGCCCAGCCCATGGAATCCCTAATAAAGTGCTTAAATAGATCTATGCTTCAGGGCCCATGCAAAAAGAGGTCAGCAGAGCAAAGCAATTATGTACCCTTAGTGCTCCCTTACTGGGACTGGATGAATATTTTATAATTGAACATTCATTGTTGAGGAAGACAGAACTTTTTCTGGTTTGGTCCAGCTTCACCAAGAAGATTCACCTAAAATTAAAAGATAATATATTTTAACTACCTGAGTCACTTTGTGGAACCAATTGCTTTTCAGGCACTTGGAACGCTGAAGAAATAAAGCCCGGACTTACACAACTGACCGTGGTGACACTCTATCTAGCAGCTCAGTCACTAAAACTTCCCAATGATTTAGAAAACCTGAACCCAAATCTGAAAATCTTTCTACCTGGAACACTTGTTCTGCAGCAGGATGCACGAACAACTATCCATTAGCACAAACAAGCAAAAAGGTTTGTTTTTGTAGAATATTTTGCTTAGAATTCTTTCCGTACAAATTACTTAAATATTGGAGCAGGCATTGGAATCACCCTGTAAGTGAATGTCATAGACATTAAGATGTAGAGTAATTCTCTCACTGATCTAATAAACACTTTAAAAAAATTACATGCATTTTTTGCATGAGGTACTGAGATGATGCTAACTTTATGATACTCCTGTGGCTAAAGCTCTCACTTGGGATGGGAAAGCACTAAGTTCAGATGTGCTCTCTGCCAGCTTCAGAGTAAGAAAGCAGCTGACCATGGAATCATTGTTTAAGTTGCTTAATGCACACTGGTATGATACTTATATTAGTGACTGAAAGAACACGATCACCAAACATCCTGTAGCCGGCTGATTGGATCCCTCTCCTAGAAGATGGAGTGGATTACTTACTTATCACGTGAGACAGAGGGAGAAACTGATCCTAGATCTCCAGATCCTAAGTGAGTAGCTCTAAGTACTGGGTTACTGAAAAATACAACAACTTTTTGCTTATTGCTAGAATTGCTACTACTGTTTTGCAGGTAGTGTGTTCAAACATACTTACTTCAATATTGCTACATATCCTATATATAGAACACCCTGTTTCTCATTGGATAGTTTTTATTTGTTTATAAGTGATAGCACCAGCTTCTTAAGCCTTTGCCTTCTATGTTATTCTGAAATTAAATAACACTTGTCGATTGCACTTAATAGACTGTAATTGTAAGACTTGTGTTAGCACTTGACTAGACCTTTTATCAGGTTCATAAGGGCAAAAATATCTTATGCTTTCCATACATCCCAAGGCTGCTAACTACAGCACACTTTGAAAGACTAAGTTCTGAGAAAGGTGTACAAAATCTTATGTGAGATAACAGGTATAACCTGAGGAATTCTGGTATAGGAAAAAACTCACACAAATAAACCCCCAAATATTTACCAGGCAAAGGCAGTCCTTTTGGCTTCTTTCCCTTAAACAGCTCTTCAAAGAAAAAATTGTATTTGCCACACAAAATTATAGGGAGTAAAAAGGCCTTCAAAAAAAAAAAAAACCACCTTAGAAAATTTGTGCAGAATGCATCAATTGATTGCAACTCAGTCTAATGAAAGCCTAAAAAACACACTGCCACTACTAGCAGCAACAGCTGCCCCACTAACTAAGAGTGTGCCCTAGGCTAAGGCAACTTGTGTTGGCCAACAACCTCAGATCAGATGACAAATGGTTGACAGCAATGTCAGAGGCCTCACCTACACGCTGGTTTCAGCTGTAGACCTGGAGGTGCCTTTATACTGATAGGCAGACAGGAAAATGGCAGAAAAAAACCCAGATAACAGCAGCAATAAATTTGAATAAATTAAAATTAAGTATGCTTTTTTCCTCCACCCTGCTAGTGTTGGGATATGCATTTGTGTTTTCTTTTGCTTTTACCATAATAGTAAAAAATGAGTTAAAAATAGGAATTATATGAAAAATTAAATTACACTAATCTTTGTAGATCAAATACATAAAATATTCTAGTTTTAGCATATACTGTTTCTGAGCTTGTGAGCCAGGAATGGCATATAGCATGTAACTGAGAAATTCCTACAGTCACTTGATTTAAACAGTTTTGAAAGAAAATATTTAATTAATTCCTCAAAATGTAATTGTGCCTATAGACTAATACATCTCTTCATGTTTTAGGAGTACAGCTGGTTTACAAATGTTCACATCTCACACTCAAAACATTTTATCTAGTGTTGCAAAGTCTACTAAAACTATTCTGTGGTATAGTATAGGGTCTCCCAGTAAATAAAACATTTACTTTAAAGAGACTTTAAATATAAAGTGAAAAGATTTAACATAAAAGATTTTAAAAGCCCTAAAATTATTTTTAGAGCACCTTTGTTTCTTTCTGAAAAATAGAAAAAAGTAATATTCTTACTTTAGAGTTTGGGTTTTTATGAATCCTTTAAATTTATTTTTGAGAAGGGAGAATTCTCTGCCTTCTTTGTATTATGTAGTAGAAATGGGAAAGAAGAAACAGAAGGAAATTTCTCATCAAGAGAGAAATAAATATGGGGGTTTTTACGTATTTGTCCTTCATATGTACTCTTTTCCTTACATCAAATATGGATTTATTTTTGTGGTGGGTTGGCCCTGGCTAGATGCCAGGTGCCCACCAAAGCTGCTCTATCACTCCCCTCAGCTGGACAGGGGAGAGAAAATATAATGAAAGGCTCGTGGATAGACATAAGGGCAGGGAGATCACTCACCAATTACCGTCACGGGCAAAACAGACTCGACTCGGGGAAATTAGTTTAATTTATTGCCATCAAAATCAGAGTAGGGTAATGAGAGATAAAACCAAATCTTAAAACACCTTCAGCCCACCCCTCCCTTCTTCCCAGGCTCAACATCACTCCTGATTTTCTCTACCTCCTCCCCCCGAGCGGCTCAGGGGGATGGGGAATGGGGGTTGCAGTCAGTTCCATCACACGTTGTCTCTGCTGCTCCTTCCTCCTCAGGGAGAGGACTTCTCACACTCTTCCCCTACTCCAGGATGGTGTCCATCCCACAGGTGACAGTCCTCCATGAACTTATCCAACTTAAGTCCTTCCCATGGGCTGCAGTTCTTCACAAACTGCTCCAGCGTGGGTTCTTTCCACAGGGTGCAGTCTTTCAGGAACAGATTGTTCCAGCGTGGGTCCCCCATGGGGGTCATAAGTCCTGACAACAAACCTGCTCCACCGTGGGCTCCTCTCTCCACAAGTTCACAGGTCCTCCCAAGAGCCTGCTCCAGCGTGGGCTTCCCACGGGGTCACAGCCTCCTTTGGGTGCATCCACCTGCTCTGGCACAGGGTCCTCCATGGGCTACAGGTGGATATCTGCTCCACCATGGACCTCCATGGGCTGCAGGGGACAGCCTGCCTCACCATGGTCTTCACCACGGGCTGCAGGGGAATCTCTGCTCTGGCGCCTGGAGCACCTCCTCCCGCTCCTTCTTCACTGACCTTGGTGTCTGCAGAGATGTTTCTCTCACATTTTCTCACTCCTCTCTCCAGCTGCTGTTGCGCAGCAGTTTTTTTCCCCTTCTTAAATATGTTATCAGAGAGACACTACCACCATTGCTGATGGGCTCAGCTTTGGACAGTGTTGGGTCCATCTTGGAGCTGGCTGGCATTGGCTCTGTCTGACATGGGGGCAGCTTCTAGTATCTTCTCACAGAAACCACCCCTGTAGCCCCCCCCGCTACCAAAACCTTGCCATGTGAACCAAATAAATACAATTTTAATGTTTACAACAGGTAGACACTGTACCTGAGGGAAGGTTGCTGTCACTTAACACTGAAAGTTTTAGCAACTTCAGATGGGAGAACACGATCAGAATCTGCAGAACTCACAAAAGCTTGGGATGAACTAGTTCTCTTTTCCAGTAAAGTCTGAAAATTTCTTTAAGAAGAAAGGATAGAACAGACCTTGTTAAATTCAGGTAGGAAGTATTAAAAAAGAGTCACAACATTTAAAGTCCCATATCAGCAGAGAATTGCAAGGGAAGCACAGAGACAGAGCTCAACTGTTTGCCTAGTTCTATGCAAAGTCAGATAAAAAAAATGAAGTAGAAGAATTTATGATTACATAAGAGATATGACATAACAGGCATCTCAGAAATAGGAGAGGATTCAGGGAAATACTGTAATAGCAGGACACAAATGATACAGAAACGAGAGACAAGGTATTATATGGAGGAGTGACATTGCATGTTAAAGAGGTGAAATAAGGTTATGGAGGAGTGACATTGCATGTTAAAGAGGTGAAATAAGGTAAATACTTTAACTTTAAGTTCATGCAACAGAGTATTCCCATAATTAAAATGAAAGCTTGACTGGGCAGAGTATTAATAGTTCTATACTATCAACTAGTCAGTCAAGAAGGCTGCAATACACATGAAATGCTAATGTACAATGTAAAAGCTAAAAGCAAAAGTACAATGATAAAGGGAGACTCCAGTTACCTCCATGTGAACTAGGTAATATCCTGGTAAGGAATAATGTAGGAAATAAGTGATTAGACAACATACATAACTGCTTATTGACATTCCTAATTAAAAAATTCACAGGAAAAGAAACAGCTCTTAATTTAGGCCTGAGCTGTACATGCAGCCAGATTCAGAAAAGCCTGTTTGTAATAGTAAATTAAATAAATTTTAATATTCTTGAAGGATTAAAAGTTCCCTTTAGAATCTTCCAAAGCAATATTTAATTTTGAAAAAGAAAACTGCATCAAAGCTGGAATGGTTATTAAAAGCAACAGCTAAAAGTTCAATGTCCTGGAGGCAACAACTGTGTGGAACAGGGAGATCTACTTTATATAGTTTCCAAAGGCTTTCAACAAAATCCTTCACCAGAGGGATCAGACAGAAAATAATCTGCTATGAGATAAGAGGGAAGCTCTTCACATGGATAAATAACTGGGTAAACATTGGAAACACAGGGCGGGGGTAAATGGTGCGTTTTCACTGGGGTTGGGCCCTGGAATGCCACAGTGATCCATGCCTCGGCCTGTGCTGTTCGACATGCTCGTAACTGACCTGGAGAGAGGGTGAATAGCAAATGACACAGCTCACTAATGAATACTGAGTTATTAACAGCAGTAAAGATTAAAGTTGACTGAAGAATCACAAAGGACAGTACAATACTGTGTGACTGGACACTATAAAGGCAAGGGAAATTCAGTGCTGATAAATGTAATACGGTGCACACTGTGGAAAAAAGGAGTCCTAATTTTACATAGAAAAGATGGGTCTGAGTTGGCTATTACCACTCATTAATGGAAACTACAATGGAGAATAGAATTAGTATTTTATTACCAGGGTTTTCTGCTGTTAAACATGTTCATAAATTATTGGGTAACACAATGAATAATGAGATGTCAAGCTTTGCTGGTAATAAAATAATATTCACATTGTTAAAACTAAAATTGACTGTAAAATACTACAGAAGGCTCTCATGACAATAAAATGGTAAATGAAATGCATTGTTGATAAATACAAAATAATTTTCAAGGGGGAAAAATACCAAATGCATCCTAATTATACACACAAAGTGATTGGCTCTAAATTAGCTATCAGTATTCCACAAGGAAATTTTGGACTCATTGTGGATAGTTTTCTAAATGTCATCCTAGTGCTGAATAACAATTTAAAGAACAAATAGAATGTTGAAATTATCAGAAAGACAATAAAGAACAAGATAAAAGACGTGACTCTGCCATTGTATAAATCTCTGGAACGGTTGCAGTGCGAATGCTGCACGCTCTTCTGCTGGCGCAAGGGTAGAGTGGGACCCAAAAAGTGCTGTGAGGACAGTCAAAATAGTGGGACAGCTACCAAGGAAAGGCTAAATAAAGAGGATATGTCTGAGATCTGTAAAATCACCAATGGAATGAAGAAGCTGCTTTTCATTTTTTCACGGCATTATGAAGAAGACATGAGCCAAGAATGCGGCAGCAAGACGAGTCCTGGAAGAAAGTCCTATTGTGGGCTTATAATTGCAGCTTCAAGTTCAGGATATTCTTGTAACACTGACTTTCAGAAATCAGGAAGGTACAGATGGGAAGTATATTTGCTCTGTTTCCAATAACCTTTTCCTTAAAACCTACCGCTGATCAGTGTCAGAGACAAAGCACTGGTCTAAATAGGTTTTTGGTCTCATCTAGGACACCTATCATATAGCATTTTACTAAATTTGGGTTTGAAACATTGCTACACAGACACACACACATAAAGATTTCTTTTAAAGACAAAAAAGCAAACATTTTATTTTTTCTGCAAGCATAACCCAAAATCGCATTTCTCAGTTAAGCCATTATGTGTTTGGAATAATTTTTCCTAGTGTTAGACTTCAATAATACGAAGGAATGTGTGGGATAGTCACATTTTCTGCCACTATTTTACTTTGGACAGATCACTTAGAATGCCACAAAATTCTCAGATGGAAGATCTGTCTTTAGAGGAATTGCTTACATGCTTCAGTTGAAGATTATATTTAAATATTTCAGTATGTTTTATATAGATACAGATGCAAATAGCATAGGCACAGGCTGATACATCATTTATTAACTATTAACACTAGGTTTGGGGGTTTTTTATCTGAAGCATTCTATCGTGTCACAAAATGACAAGTTTTCAGTTTTCTGAATTTTAAGCCTGAATCCAGATATCGCACGGTGGTTTTGGTGATACTTGGATTTGTGCCTCAAGACTCTGTCTAACTAGGTCAGGCATACTTGATTCATTTCATGAACTTGTATTTTTATGTTCCTAAAATGTTTAATTTAATTTTCAATCTCACCTCTCATCTATTTATTGTTTCCATTAATAGCATTTTTCTCATCTTCCATTTCAAAGCACCATAAGTGAAGCATTGTAATAAATTAAACTAAACAGGCAGTTAAAAAAATTTGACCATCCGATGATTGTGTTATTCAAAATGCAGTGTAATAGGATTTGATTTAATTTTTGCCACGAATGATACTAGAAGGATGCTGCGTAAGCTCCTTCTATGAAATTTTTATTCTCCTTCTAGTCTGTTGCAGGTGCATTGAGCTAGTCAGGGCAGAAGTACAGAATCAGAAAGCTAATGATAATTCTCATGTACCTGCATTTTCCTCACAAACCAATGTTTAAACAGTTAACATCCAGGCATTTCAGTGAGTTATCCAGCAAGATTTGAACTGATGTTAAGCAATCCCTTGTCACTTGCTGTTTTACTGTTATTTGTTGAAAGTTAAACTGCCAGGAAATTTAAAATCTGACTCAAGATTAAGAGCCAGAAGAGTCACTGCATAAAAAAAGGCAGCTTCAGCAGGTCATCACTGAATCATGGTCTTGTACTGAACTGCTTGTCATTGCTGATGCACTTTAAGTGGTGTAGTGGGGACAAAATAATAACGAAAAAAATAACAAATTTACCTTCACTAGAGTACTTTTCACCCCAAATCGTATACAGTGAGCTTTACCTGTTCTTGTTTTTCCTTAATAGGCCACAAGTCTTGCATGTAACTTGTCTTGACTGAGGATCCTAAAAGCTCTATGTATAGTAGGTACTACTCTAGGAGTAATGGTCAAGTTCTAGATTGTTGCAGTGAGTCAAGAGACTCTATTAAATATCACTGCCATTGCTGAACTGATAGTGGAGAAACATGAGGGGAGAAAGTTTTACCATATTGGATCATGGGAAGATATGGCTGCATTTAGAAAGAGTACTGTGTCCAGTTTGGGCCCCATAGTTCAAGAAGGATGCAGAAAACTGGAGAGGGACTGGACAGAGCTACCAAGATGGTCAGGGGCCTCATGGATTATGAAGACAGGCTGGAAGATCTGGGCTAGGTTAGTTCAGTAAAGAGGAGAGTACGGGGAGGTCTAGTCATGGTCAACAGGTGCTTCAAGGGCAATGACAAAGAGAGCAGAGGCAAACTCTTTTCAGTAGCATTAGATACTGTAGCAAGGAGCAGGGGCCAAACATTGCAGCTTTGAAGGCTGAAGTTAGCTATTAAAGAAAAAAAAAATCCCCAGTGTAGTGTAGCCCTGAAAAGGTTACTCAGGGAGGTGGTGGCATCTCTGTCCTCAGAGGCAAAACCACAGCTGACCTCGTCTAATGATGTCAACAGTCGTCAACAGTCTGTCACATTTCTTTAATTCTGTGTTCTGTGAAATATCTATTTCTGCATCAGGAGCTGCTTATCATGGAGCTGAATTATAATACCATACTGTGGATAGTCTGTTTAATTCTAGATTCCATAGTTGTAAGAATAAAGGAAAATAGTAGTGGCAAATAGACTGTGCAGAAGATTTCATCTGTATACAAGAGTTCCCTGTTGTCATCCTGAAGACTTAGTATGTAGTCATGCCACTGAGATATTCACTGCTTGTTTTGTGGCAATGCTGTTATGATTAAATTATGCTGTGAGGGACTCAGCAAATAGTAATCTCCATCAAATTTCTCATGGTGAAGGAGATTCCTTTGTGTGTAGAAGATATTCACAAAATGTTGCATTTTTCAACCTCATTGCATCCTAGAGAAAGAAATATTGCTGCAGTAGGTGAAGGCTACTGCCTCGCTGACCTGAGTTCTCAAAGATCAACAGAATTTTCATCCTCTCCTCTCAGCCATAAAGGCAGAGTGGGCATCTAGTTATGCATTGCAAAACCATATATTGTCAAGTTGAAGGAGTTAATTGGAAAGGTACCCCAACAAAACAATAGCTTAATTGAAGTAAGTTGAAAAAGAAAAGAAAACAAAAGAAAGTCAAATGAATAAAGACTCAGACACATTAAACTCTTGAAGTAACATATTCTAAAGGACCTGTTCTCTGGAGCTTATCAATGCAGAACCTGTGCCAGACTGAACAGAACAGAATGTTATTCACAAAGGTGAATTCCAGCTCTAACTCTGCTTCCTTTTCAGCAGCGGGATTTTCCGGGCCTAATTCCTCTTTTAGCTAAATCAATATAAATGGAAAGTGACTGCAGAAGTTATTCCTTTGTCTCCACTGCAGAAGAAAACACTGTGTTTGAAGGTCACCTTGGAGACACATATTACAGTTTTTGGAAATAGACTTTTGCAGGCCTTTTCCAGCTATTGTAAAGTGTTTCACAGTTCATGAGGTATAACAATAACCAGTAGCAATGAAAGTTGCTATAAAAAGGGTGAAAAATTGACTAAATTAGTCTAAAAAGAAAAGAACACCAAGATAATTTCATGACATTAAATGGTGAGTTGTAAACAAGTGGGGGATACAATCAGAAATCAATGGACCAAACCTGATATTTCAACAATAGGCTATTCAATGAATAAAATGAAGAAAGGGATGATGTGCTATTATCCTCCCTTCTTCCTCCAGTGCGCTCTCTGAAAATAGTGAGGCATCTGCTCACATTTGCATTGATACTAAGCAATCTCTAGCCACTCACAATTTTCATATGTTGAGCTTATCTCATTACCAGGAGACTTTAAAATTGGCTGTACGTTTAGAGGCAACAGAGCTAGTGTATCAAAAAGATAACTTCTTAGCAGAAAGGTGACTCAACAGGCTGCAATCAGTCCTTCACCTGGGTTTCTGATCTTATTAATTAAATTCATTCATTGCAACATCTAAATCAACATATATTAGGGAGAATGCCCTATTCATGAATATTGGATGACTTAGAGAAATGAGATCTTGCTCTGCTTTCCCTACTGTTTTGCTTTCCTTTCTACCTACATGCTCTCCCCATCCATGTTTTTCTGTCTGCCTCTTTTTATCCTGCCTTAGGAGAAATTGTACTGTGCGACATCAGAAGATCCATCCAGATGATAAAGAACTCAAGAAGAGATCCAAAGAACTCTTAATCAAATCAGTAAATGGTCTTTATTAACAGCGAAAGCAAGCCAGAATTCAGAGCAGCCACTGTTACAACTTTTGCCAAGCCATAACATACATCTATGAGTGATAAATTATTCTACAGCTATTGACAAAAAGCCATGTTTTCTCATGTTTTCTTCATGTTTGCTATTCTATCCATTCCTTCTACACCTGTTTTGTCAAATGTAGGAAATAACTAATATTTGCATTGATCAACTGAAATGTTACAGAAATAGCTTTTTCTTCCTGTCCAAAAATTTCACTTAACCAAATATCTTTCTGGGGTTTTTTCTTTCAAAAAACTTTATTGGGGTTTTCTGTTTGTTTGTTTGTTTGAGCATGTTTTGATTGTTTTTTTTTTTTTTTATTGTTACATTTTACATTGAAAATGCTTCAGTTTAAATTTTATATTATTTTTCTTCTAATGAGTGCATTTCCAGTCTTTGGCATTACTTTCTGGAATGTTTTTCTGTGCCATAAAACCAAAGAAAAATCTTACTTGGTGACCAGGTTGATCACTATGAGCGTGAAACATATCCCTTGAAAATGAACACAGTATGATTATCAGTTACAACTGGGAACCATAGAGTGAATGCAAGAGGTGAATTATGGATTCATTCAGATGTGTATTTGGTTCTCTACCTCAGAATATGACTTTGCAGAAATACATTTAGAAATAGAGGACACAGAGGCTGCATTGCCTAGTGTAGTAGGATTCAGAAATCTGCATTGATCACCCAGGCCATAGAATACAATTTATTAAGGGTATTGCACCTCACCACGGAAATGCCAAGCTCTTAGGTGTAGGTGGAGCTCCTGTATGCCCCAGGTTCAAAAGAGGCATAAAACATACCGGAAGCACTTTGTTGCTTCCAGACTGAGTTCGTTGTTGAATAGAGATTTTAGAAATGGTATGTTTTCAATTCAGTGATTACATCTCTTCTTAGTCCTGCTTTATGTACCTTTGTCTTTTTTGAAGCTCTGGATTTTAAAACCATTATCCCAAATGAATGACAGACTCATAAACTTCAGTGGAATTAGGCTAAGACCTTTATTCTCTCATTTCTTCACCTGCAGAATAGGAACCTGTGTTTTCCTGTGTTGGAACAATGTTTTGAGAGGTGGCATAGGTACATTAGAGAACAGTCAAGGAACATATTTTCAAAGAACAGAGTTATTCATATAAAGCAATATTATTTTAAAGGAGTGTGATCTCATCCATATATTTAGGTAAACAATGTACAGACAAATTTAAAACAATTTCGTATAGAACAACTGGTCTTTGTTCCTTTTGACATTGTTTTCATCAGGTGGACATTTTTCTCTCTTGTTTATTAAAACTGTTTTCCCCCCACTAGGTGCTGGTAATTTTCCAAAACAATCAAGTAGACTTTTCAGGAGAAAATATGAGGTGATCTGTGCTCAAAATACAGCAAAATAAAGAAGACATACAAGCCAGAATTAGATAAAAAAGTTTTTTCTACTTTTTAATGTAATTCTTTTGCTTCTAGTAATCATGGGTTACAGGGGGGAAAATAAAAACAAATAAAAGAGAGGCTTTGTTTTAAAGGGGGGCGGTTTCTTTAAACACACAAGCTAGTGATAAGCTTTTTTTTTTTAAAAAAAAGAGCTCTTATTTGCTGGGTAAGTGTGTTCATTTTTTCAATGTCTTTGGAAGAACCACAATCCCAAATCAAATATTGTCATGCATTATTAAATTAAGTCAATTATGTGTCAAACAGATGACGTTATGTATGAAGTTTGTGCTGATAGAGACTGCATTTTTAGAGAGCAGTCAACATATTAAATCCTAAAAAGAGGCAATATATTTTTCTGCTTGCAGATCCCTTTGTAATTCACTGGGATACATGATATAGAAGCTTCCACATGCCAAATGCAACCCTAATAATTTTCAGAGAAATGTAGTGATAAAGAATTCAGAGGACTAGAGGAAATACAAATCCATTATCAACTTTAGACATCAGGCTGTGTTGGCAGTTTTTAATTCTTCTGAAGTTTATTCCACTTCTGTTTTTAATTTACTTCCAGTTTTCCCTGCCCCACGTGAGGGCCTCCTGGCATCCATGTGCTATTGCTACAAAAAAAAAGGCTAAGAGAACCCGGTAGCTCTTTTCTCAAAACTCCACAGCCTGTTTAGTAACTTGTACGTGCTTACCAGGTACTTACTTTTAACTTTGAGAGGGTAGCTAAGTGACAGCTTTTCTGATTCTCACCTTGCGTTGCATCTGACCATCTGTGCAGGGATTGTTTGCACTGTCCCTACTTTCTCAGTCCACCAAACTCCACACTCACAAAAGTAAGTTTACAAAAAAAAAAAGTTGCAAGTTGCCTAAATTATTGATTAAAAAAAAAAAAAAAAGTCAAACTTGCAGCCATATGGTAAATTCTTACCTAATAGTGTCATGAAAATAGTCTTTCTGAAGGATAAACTACCCTTTCACAGGTTATAATTACGGTGCTACATACATACAGAAAATTCCCTTGTGTACGTTATGGGGCTGGGCCTCTTCCAGATGATTCATGTAAAACTTTGCTTGGAAATGCAGAGAGATGCACAACACTATTCTACTGGACTTGTTGTGGACATGATTTCCCCCACAGCTAAGGCTTGCTTCCTAAAATATTCCGTCTGTGTTGTATTGTCCATTATTTATTTGTGCTGTTTAATGCCTGTCTGATATAATTTGCCAAGGGAATGTCTCTTCATGCAAAGCCTTTCCTCTCCTCTCCTCTCCTCTCCTCTCCTCTCCTCTCCTCTCCTCTCCTCTCCTCTCCTCTCCTCTCCTCTCCTCTCCTCTCCTCTCCTCTCCTCTCCTCTCCTCTCTCTCCTCTCCTCTCCTCTCCTCTCCTCTCCTCTCCTCTCCTCTCTCCTCTCTCTCTCCTCTCTCCTCTCCTCTCCTCTCCTCTCCTCTCCTCTCCTCTCCTCTCCTCTCCTCTCCTCTCCTCTCCTCTCCTCTCCTCTCCTCTCCTTTTTTTTTTCAATTAAGACTATGAAAAGCAGGGAAAGTCTGTTTAAAATAAATATACATTACAAATTCAACTCCTATTTACACCCACTTGAATATAAAAACAAAACACACTGATTACGTTCAATTTGCCTGAGTAGAACTGATGACAGAATCTGGCCCAAAAGAACTTAAAATAATGATATCTGCTAGTATGACACAGAGGGTTAAATACGTCTAAGGCTCACAGAAGTCCTGGATAAAGGTAAGTATGTTAGCTTTGGTTTGCTCTTGTGGGCATAGAAACAGATTGGCCAGATTACTTTTGCAAGTTCTTACAGTAAGTCACGGACAGTGATGGAAAATACAATACAGGGCCAGCAGCTTTTAACTTTAAGCCCTAGACAACACATACTCCTTATCTTAGCTGACAGTTGATTTTCAAAGGCATACTGGAAGCTGTAACCCTTTCCTTAAGGCTCATATACATTGTCTGGGATTGAAACTTTTTCCAAAATATTGAAATTTAAGTGCATATTTTTTGATATTTTATTTTTCTTCATTTTCAACATACACTACTCGCAAGGTTATTGCCAACTGTCTCTGAACAGCTAAGTTGGCCGTATGCTCACTTTTGGTTTGGACTCCAAGCAGAGAAAAGGCATGCTGCACTGCAAGCATGATTCCCTGATTTCCTGGGAAGACAGCTGGACTTGCAGACTGAAATTATTATTTTTTAATTACTGCTCAGGGATTATGTGCAGAATGTGCCACTGAAGTGTCTGCCTTCAATTTGGTCCCAAAAATCAACTTAATTGCTGATTTTGGGGAGAGAAACTGGTGGTACAACTCCTTCTACTGGACATGCAGGAGGAAGAACAAAATTTCACACAAGTTTGAAAACATAAAGGGGAAAAAAAGGGTGTGAATTATTTCAAAATTATTTCAGCAAAGAATTGAAGAGTTAGGACAGGACAACATGCCTTTTTAACTGAAGACAATACATTTGTTTCTTCTATTTTTTTCACTCTCTGACTTGAAATTAGAAACCAAACTCCAATTATATTGCTGGTGCTTTCAGATGTGGTTGACAGACAGTATCTTGTCCACTTGCAGAAAATGACTGCTATTCCTTAAGGGAACAGAAACTCAAGTGCCCTCCAGATATAAACAGGAATATCAAGCAACTTACAAACAGTGGTCTAGATATGGGTTTTGGATCATATTCATTTTATGTAATGAATCCTACTCAAAGGGAGCAGAAAAGATTTAATCTTATTAGGACAATTCCTTGATAAATTACACTGTTTTAAATTGCAAATGATGGTGTTAAAATGAAGAGTGACTTCAAACAATGTAGTGAAAGACTGTTAGCAAAATGAAAGCTCAGTAAATGACTCTGTTCTCTGCTTCCACATTTCTATATGCAGACAATGGATTTATAAGAGGAGAATACATTTTCTACTTCTTCTCTTGATAGATTTAGTGATCAGAAAGATTGTATACTAATGAAATAAATTCATTATATTTTAATTTGGTGAGCAAAAGAATTTTTTTCTCTCTCTAGAATTATTTCTTCTCTCTTTCCACTTTGGGATTTTTTTTTTTATTTTGGGGGGTAAACACAGATAAGTAAAACCCATTCCTGTCAGCAGGCCTGCAATAAGACAGGTCTTTAATGGTCTTCACATTTGCTACCACTTTTTCCTTCTAAAAGCCAAAAAGGTTCAATTTACTTTACAAGACTATTATCTGTTAGACTTTTGCAGGTTTTCATGTTAGAGAAAGGGCTTAAAAATACCAAAGTTGTAATCGCTGGGCAAAATGATTGAAGTTACCTGAGCATGGCCATGAGCTGTTAAGTGGTGAACTGCTTTAATTGCCCTCTTACACTAATTAGAAACTTGTGTGCGTGTGTGTATGTGCGTGTGTGCAAGCACGTGTGTGTGTGTGCTGAAGAACTAATTCCACAAAGTTAATGGAACTCCACATTGCATTTATTTCTATCTTTGATTTAAGAATATATGATATTTCAAAATGTTAATCCTTTTCTTCCTTTCACACTCTATAATTATTCTCTTCTTATAGTGCATGCATTTTTTTTTCATACTGACCTTTATGCTCTGAAAGAACAGAAGAGTTGTTCTCCCCTGAACCACAAGAAGGAATAATGCTTTAAATAAATGCACCAATCTAGATCAGTTGCAGATGCAAATGGATATCCTGTCTAACTAGCTGAGATTATTTTAATAGCCACATGATATCAGGATCTCTCTAAAGACCGTTTAGAGAACTACTGCCTTTCAAAAGTGATTTTGTCTACTTACTTACAGGCTTCACTTTTTTTATAGTCATTGTCTATAGGCTATGTTTTATTCAGCATTGTGCATTTTGATGTATTGCATGTAACTTTGAAGGGCCAATACACATAAATGGGCAAAACTCAGTTTAAGGGAAAAGGTGGAAATCAGAGACATGCCTGTTTTACACTGAAAATGTACTCAGTCCAGCTTTTCTGCAATATCTTCTGAATGAATTGCCCTTTTTCCTGCTCTCTTCTCGGCCACCTAAAATGCTTCTCTCAAGTTCTTCAGTCAAACGCTCCCTTTTAATTGTACTTGCTCTACCTTGTAGAACATTATTTAGCACAGCTCAGCAGAGGGACAAGCTTCTGTAGCATATGGCACAACTGTACTTTGGCAAAGGTGTGCTGACATGCTTCTGCTTCCTCAGCAATAACTCAGGTTTGGAGCCATTCACTTCTGCCTCTAAACCTCTGAGTTCCTATGCCCAAAACTTAAGACATGTCTGTGGACGTGACATCCTCCCTACCTTTTCATCTGGTCTTTGGGAGCACTCATGGTTTCATTGAAGAAACAGGTTTCAGGCTCAGGTTAATACGAACTGTCGGAAGCTAATATTTTAATACCCATTGATACACAAAAATTGTGCAGATGCTTCTTTGAAATGATTGTGTAAATACATTTGATCTACCTTGTGGCTAAAAGATAAGAAAAACTATCTGTACAGTTATTCAATACCATATGTGGCAGTGACATGTAACATATATTAATTGGTCAACCCCACAAAGCAACAGCTAGTTGTTTTCTAGTCAAGCCAAATTCAACTGTACTTGGGTTAAACTAATCTTAATCCTTCATTAACAAGATTCCTTAGATGAAAACTCATGAAAATTCACAAAGTCCTCCAATAAGGGTAGAAACAAAAAATACAGAAGCTGGAATTTGCCTGTTAAATTAGTTTCAAACAGCTGGTTTCGGTTGCATTGCCCATTGCATATTTATTTATGTTGCTCAGAGAGAAGAGTTCTTAGTTACCTCTATACTTCTCCTCACCCCTGATTAGGCTGTTATAGGTTTTGGGGTTTTTGTTGTTGGTTTTTGGGGGGGCAGGGATTTCTAGTAGAACTGAGTAATAATTAATTTATGTGGCTTGGATTTAAGATGGGTTGTATTGTTTTTCCTATGAAATTATTCTAAATTTTGCAGAACAGCAGAGATGTATGTTTTAGCATATCTTGGTACCTGCAGTTTGGAATTTTAGCCTATATCCTTTGGATAGGCAGCAAATTGTTTCTATTTCAGGGAGAAAAAATACTGAGGGAAACTTTTCCTGTCGTGGTCCAGAAAGTTTAACTTAGCCCATTGTGGGCTTCAGAGGTATCTGGCACATTGGAAGATTTGTAGAATTGTTCCTTGTTATATACAACTGGTGTGTGTGTGTGTCTGTATTGTGAGACTAAGATTAGTTCAGTCTAGTTTTTGTTTGGGTTTTTGTTAGTTTTTGGTTGGTTTGTGTTTGGTTATGTTTTTTGGTTTGTTGTTTGGTTGTTTTTTGTTTTTTTTTTATCCTTTAAATTCTTTGTTACCCAGGCATATATTATTCAGTAAAAATGCAGAAGCATTTTGTGGTTTAAAGACTGTCACTTTAAAATAACTTTGGTAATGAAAAAGCCTAGTGCTTCCCTACCCCCACCCCTTTAATTTAATTCAAACATATGTCTGGACTTTGCTCAGACTTTCCAAAGTCATTCCTATCTGGGCAGAAACCAAGTAAGAAAAGTTCCTTACCAAAAGAAAATGTTTAATAGTTGGTTATAAGTGAAACCAGGAGGTTACAATGAAACCTGAGCTGAGTGAACTGCTACTGCAAAACCTCAAACGGTGGAAACCAAGCCTCACTTTTTGCATAGAAATATCAAAGCAACTGGGTTTCACATGAACAGTTTTAAATCCTTTTGGCAAACCTTCTTGTATTCTGTATATTGGTTCCTGTATGTGCTCATATATATTATATTTCTGAGCAATGAGTACATTTTTTCCTCTGTACAGAACAACTTTAAAACCCAAGATTGCAGATTCTGAATCATGACATTTTGAGATTTATTTCCATGGTGGGTGGAATGGCTGGTGAACTCAGAACCATGGATTCATACATGCCCTACCTTGTCTTCAGAAGGGCTTGAGAGTTAGATGTATGTCAGTTGTCTGCTTTCACCTGAAGTCCAGTGGACTGCCATCTGGTCCCCAGCTTTATTGCTCTTCTTGTTCTGGGCAGCTAAAACTCAGCCTGCAGAGGTAGTCCCGTGGATGACAAAGTTAGGGTTGTATAGGAAGACCACTGCCAGGGCCTCTCGTGATCAGGGATGTACCTAAAGGGCTCTCACTGTACTCTTCAGGGAACAATGTTCTCTGAAAACTGTTCTTCCACACAGTCTTCTGCCACGGAGGCCTGATTTTGATAAGTAGCAGCTTAATATTCCACTAAATAGTATGCTCTGCCAGTGCACAGTACCTCTAATTCAGGTTTGATTTGATAGCCCTTTTTGTGATTCACAGGGTAAATCTTATGGGTTACTGATTGCCAAAATTATGTGAATGGCCATTTGATGTTCATAAGAAAATTCTATGCTGAGGAGACTTCTGCATTTGTAATTCCAAAAGACCCCTAGGCTGTTAAGTCCTGCATGATTTTTTATTGTAGTAGTTAGCTTTTTGTCCCAGGAAAAATGTAAATATTCTAAGTAATGAAATGTTTTCATTATTTCACTTGTGTCATTTTCATGATCTTTGCAAATTTCATGGTCAGGAAGATTTTCCTGTTGGTTAAGCTTAATTTTTCCTTTTCCTTGCTACTCTTCATCCCTCTTTAGCTCCTCTAGCCCTTTTCTAAACTCCTTTGTGGTTTTAGTTCTTTTTTGCCTTCATTTTCCCTACAAAGTATTCACAAAAACCTTTTTGCTTAATAGTTACTGGCTGGAGAAGGGTTGGTTTGTTTGGTTCCTTTGTTTTTTTTTTTTTTTAATGGTTGCAAGTGGAGAAAAGAGAGATGTTTTCTTTGGGAAACTTTTCACTAAGTCCCAGTAATTTTCTTCTTATTGTCTGTGTCCTAAACACATGCTTACAATTCCAAATGTCAGAAATATTAAAATTTTATCTGACCTTAAATTCCTAAGAGAGACTGAACCATTATAAAACCAGAGGTCAAACAGAACTGCTGATGCTTATTCTGATGACAGCACTGTTTCATTTAATTCATTAGATGACATTTCAGCTGGTAAAGGCCAGGCATGTGAGCAAGACGGAGCAAAAAGACATAAAAGAGAGTAAGGAGGAGTTACAATATGTTCCACATGATGAGAATAGCCATGAATCTTCATTCACTGCAGGAAATCAAACCTTTTTGTGTTCAAAATCCTGCTATTGCCTAACAGAAGGAAGTACACAGAAGTAAATCTGTTCATCACCTGGGCGATTTTATATATGGTTACAGACCATATTTGCACTATCCTTCCAACATGTGGAAACAAGGTATGGGAAAGGCAGATGCCTTGGATGTCCAGGAGATACATCAGTTTAGTGCAAGTTTTCTGCCCTAGCGCATGTTGTAAGCACTCTGGGAAGTGATCAAAATTTGAGAACTTAGAAACAGCTGCAAACTTCAGAGTCATTGTAGTCCCTGTACCTCAGACTGGGCCTGTAGGAACAGAATGATATAGCCAGTTCTCCTTATAACAAACTACCTTTCTTCTCTATTGGGTGTGAGTGAAAGTGATGCAGAAGTTAATTAAGATTCAGGCTGGGAATAAGGAATGTGGTTGAGCTTTGAACTAGTTTGGGACCTTTACTGTTGGCTGCCTGTAGACTAAGGAATATCTTTTTGAAGTGTATTACATCTATTTCAAAATTGGGGGAAAAAATCTTCAGAACTGAGAAGGCCCAAACTTACACCCATCAAAAGTACTTTGGATTTTTCAGAAACTGATAATCAAAGTTTCCTATTCAGTAAGAAAGATTCATTTATGTTTCTTTGCCAGTGGAAAGGTATTGTATCTTCAGATTTTTCTAAAATGTTACCAGGAACCTTTGCAACAAGGACTTTTCCTGACAGTAAAGCTGAATAAAAATTTTCTTAAGATATTTTAGGGAACCTCTGTAAAGAGGCTTATAGATAGGACCCCATTCTGAAAATCATGTTCACCTCTTTAAAGTGAAAGTGATAAAAAGTGAAAAGGTAGGATTGTTTTCTTGTTCCTCCTGCTTCACTATACAGCAGTACCACAGATCATGCTGGGTACAGAGAAAAATAATTTTCTACTTTAGATAGTCCTTCCCATTCTCCAGAAAGTTTCATACATTCTTTTCATTCTGCCTTTGAGATCGTTTTTGCATGTGTATTTTGGTATAAGAGCTTGGTTTTTTGCATTAAAAATGGCTGTGTACTTAAGGTTACCTACCTATTAGCTGAAGGGTAGGGAAGCAAAAGAGGATAACTGGTGGAAAAGAAAAGATTACCCCAAAATTTATGTGAAGCTTGCTGTGGAATAATGAATAAGTTAGATTCTGTTCCTTAATATGTAGCATAAATTTTTTGAGAATTATATAAAAAAATTACATCAAAAGCAATAATCCACAGCATTAATATAATAAGCTTAAACATATATAAAACATTTCAAAATTACTATAATTATCTATAATACAATCATCATGCCATTTATCATGAAAAGCAAGTATACCTTCAATTAGAACAGTCTGTTCATAGTGAGTGTCAGCTGACTTTTACATACCTTGTACAATATATTTCCCACATGAAATCATGGATTTAAGGTAATTTTTCTCCCAAATACATACTATGCACCGCATTGATCAAATTCATTCCCATGTGTAATGTTCCTATTTTTGTATATTAGGTGATCATTTCGTGGTTTTACCTTTAAAATGTATGGCATTACAAGTATTATTTTTGCTTGCTTGTTTGTACTATTTCAAATCCTGAGTGGAAAGAAAAGTAGAGGTCCAATGTAGGGCACAAATCGTGATCTGAGTTCCATTTGGGCTAAATCCTGTACCCTTAGAGAACTTGTTAGAAGATGTATGGGTAGGAAATAAAATGATTTGTAAGCTGTGTTATGAAGCCAATTGCTAGAAGAAAGCATTTCAGTACTTTATTACCAGGAAGTAAAATTCAAGGGTCACTACAAGCTGTTTATAAAATATACATTTTAAAATCAAGCAGGACTTGGGACATTTTGGGCAATGATAGCACACTAGATGAACCTCACAGATGGAGCAGGAAAAGAAAAAGGGTAAAAGCAAGTCACTCAGCGTGCAACAGAGCTGTAGACTATAGCAGCTCACTATAATATAACTCTTGCCTTGTAGAATATGTAGGACAGTCAATAAACAAACTAAACACAGGTACATCTGAAATACTAAACTTTAAAGAATTATTGGTGTTATGAATGAACTCATGCCACTAGTTGTTTGTAGTTACTTTTTTGTAGACATCTTAAAAGACTTAAATTATCCTTTGAATAAATGTCAGATTGGTCCCACACCATCAGACTCTGTTTGCTCTTCATAAATCACAAATGAAAAGGTCAAAATGGATTAATTAAAAATGATAATGATTATGCTCCGTATAAGCAGAGTACTATTGTGTCTAACATTGTAGGAAGTATTTGAGTAAGGCAATAAGTCTAATGAAAATGAAATTATCTGGTTTTGGTAAACTGAATAATACAGTGATGGTTGAAACACTCCCCTGATTGCATTTGGGTATTAGGAGGATGGGTTCAGTTGTGTTCCTATTCCAAATACAAAAATGTGTCCCAGCCTTAGAAGAGCATTTCCCACTGGTAGTTTCCTGTTTACTGCATGAGGGCTTCCTATAAAGGAACCCAAAAAGGACAGCTAATTTGTCTTCACAAAAGTTTAATACCAAACTCTACCATACATTAGCTAGCATGGGAAATACAGAAACATTGATGAAATAGTAAGACATCAGCGTGTTTTCTCATGTCCTGTTTCCTTTCTCTTCCATGTGGAGTCTTTGAGATGAGAGTAATCTAGGATTTTTTAATACCTTAGTTAATAGAAAACATGGTGTCAGATGCAAACCCTTCTGCTGTTACCTCCTGTGGTGTTTAGATCCATGTGGAAGCAAAACACAATGGGGCAAAAAGGTCCCACATTTAAAAGTAAGTTTGGAGCCTAAATAAAGTCATAGAGAGAGTCCCTGGTACTAATCATGATCGCTATATTACATGGATTCATCAAGCCTTTACAGCCTGTGAGTAGATCGCTTCAGCTTTCCCCATGTTTGCTTCCCCTTCATCCCTGCAATGTGAAGGAAACACATTCTTGTTGTTAGTTGCTCTGCTAAGTCTCCAGCACTAAGTTTTCTTAGTGACCTCCATTCTTTTATTTCATTGCAACATCTCACTTGTTCTAAGATTAAAAGGAGAAAGTTTAGGTACACTGACTTCTCCATCCCCACCCCATATGCCATATACAGACTGAAACATTGAAGTTAAACTGAAAACTCAGAAGAATCTGAGCCCTATACTACTTTATAGTGGGTCTCCTTGTGATACTATAAAACCTCAGTGACTTCAGAGGTATTCTGAAATATTCATCCATGGAGGTAAGTACTGTGGGATAAGAAGCCTCTTTTACCATGAGAATATTGTTTATTTTCTGTTAAGCAATGCCATTATTGCTCGTCTCCTGATATCTGGAGAAACCCTGAGAAACTCCCCCTGCTCTCAGGAATGAAATGAACAGTATTTTGTGAAGAAACTTTAAGAGGGATGAATATATTACCTATTTATCTATCTACCCCTAAATGCCTCCTTCATTAACTGAACATACTGCATAAAGTGTTCTAATTTTGTTCTTTAGGCAGGAGAGGAAAAGAATAGTATATATTAAACATCTGCTTCTTCTTTGAATGAAAAATTGACAGACTCTTTTAAGAAAAAACAGGTGAAAAAATTAATTTTACATTTATCAAATTTTAAGACTTTAATTCCTACATTGTTACATGAAGAAGTAAATCTGTGTTATTTTTTTCTTTATAGTATAATTCATATTTCCTGTATGAAATAAAATGTGAGTCTTTACTGATGGCAGTTATTTCCTAACAACTGATTGTGATGTCAGAAAAGAAGAAAAAGACATAATTTTAAATATCCCACACATTTATTGACTAGATAAATTTGCTATAGAAAGGGAGCCTAAGATATGAGCTACTCTACATAATTATTATGTCAATTTAATTTTTGATAGATGTTAAGCTATACTTAGCTCTCTAGCCCATGTCTAGTCAGCAGAAGATGTATTAAAATGTTTGCTTGAGTATGTTAGCAAATGTAATGTAGTTTTTTTATAAGAGAAATGCAGAAAATATTTCAATCACTTATTTCATCTTCAGTTTTCCCAGTATTGAGTCAGAGTTTGAAAAGTAATCCAGAAAATATTATTGTGTTACACTTTGAGTATTGCTGTTATACTCAGCTGGGCTATTTGCATAGTAAGCTATTTATTCTCCAGGAGTATATATATCAATATTAAACATATAACTGCATTTGGAAAATATAGGCTTCCTTCTTGCTACTATTCTTGTAGAGGTAAATAATTTGCCCTGGATGATTAAGAAAGTGATTGTGCCTGCAAAGCAGATGCCTAAAGCTCTACCAGATATTAATTATATCTGAAATATTTATCACCTGTTTATTGATACATCATGGATGAGGTTCACAAATGTATCATTTGTGCTTTCTAAACTCTTACTTAACTGCAGAGTCACAGAATTTCTTCAGTATGTTTTGCTCTTCAAAAATAGTATTCCAAGAAAATTCTGAAAAGTTCCTCTTTGTAATGAGCTCTTCTGCTATTTACTACATCAGACTATCATTTTGTCTTCGTGACATTGTCACTGGACAAAAGATTGTGACGTCACCAGAATAAGGAGTTTCTGTTAGAGGTTCTAGAGGGATGTGAGATCAATTCTATGGCTTTCCATTGACCTGGATTCTGATCTGCGTGATGTGCCTCTGGGGTGACTTCACTGCAGTCAATAGTACTGGTATTATGTGCATTCACATCACTAAATACTGTGTGTTTTATTCGCTAGGGTGGGGCGCCTTGTGCAGCAATGTACATCTGTGAAAAATGAGCAAATATAAAATTTTACATGTATTCACATTTTACCACATGAAAATTTTATGACTTAGCTCTTACAGTGGATTTCACCTTGTTTGACTTTGGTCATGTGAAAATTCAACATCTATTTTAATCTGGTGATAGGGTAATGTATTCCAGCCTAAAGCAGGTCTCTAATGTAGGTGAAATGGACCACTATCCAGAGGTATTTGTCTCTCTCCACTATATCCAGTGTTAGCCTCGATGGCCAATTAAAAGCTTAGTCTTTAAATTTACTTAAGCTTAAATGCTGAAAGTTGGCTGGATTAACCCATCATCACCATAGGCTCAATGTGTCCTGCAGGGTCTGTGAAACCTTTGAGTTAAAAACATTGGTTTTTAACTTTGCATCCTGTAATACACAGCAGGTGCAGGTGCAATAGATGATAGGCACAGCTGAGCCACCAACACACCTGAGGTCTGTGAGCCTTGTTTTAAGAAAGCTGATAAGCCAAATGGCAATGAAAATTGGAGGCCACTATTGGCATTGAAAAGTACTAAAAATCAGGCCACTGATGTATTCAAATATCTATGTCACTGAGCTTGTTTTTAAGCCGAGTCTTTTTTATGCCAGATTGAAAAGTTGTTGCTGAGTCATAAACAATGAAATTCTTCTTACCTTTTTTTAAAGAAAAGAGAACATTGCCCGAACCTGTTTTTTATTTTGAAAACTAAATCTGTATGGTATTTCAAGAGTAACAACATAGATATCCTGAACAGAATAAGCCTTCCAGAAACAGGAGGATCTGCTAAAGTAATACTTGGAGATCTTTTTTCCCCTCTGTACCTTCCTAACTGGAGCTCACTGGCCTTTGTAGCACTGTAACACTAGGGAGCACACTTTCATCAGGAATTATGCTGCCTGCAGCATCTACAGAGCACAGGAGATATAAGTCAGTTCTGCAAATCGGCTGTTCGGCAGCGGGCCAACCCCTGCCCCACTGCACAGAATGACAAGGCATGCGAATATGACAGAGCTAATGGTAAACAATGACAGATCTGTCGAGAGTCCGATGGGATGCATCTCTTGTTTGTTCATGTACAGCACAGGAATCAGAGCTATTTTGTTTGGGGTGTGCTTAGATGCCTGTCTGAACTCTTCACCCCGCCTTTTACAAATCAGACTTAGCAGAGCAATAAAGAGGGGTTTTTTGTGAGTATGAGAGACTTATAGTAAGCTGAAAACTAGGACGAGCAATTCTTAGAGAAGGGTGAAAATATACTTGCTCTTTAATTTTATTGATTTAAAAAATGCCCTTGTTCTTATTGACCAGTTAATAAAATCTTATTGTGTAATTATTGCTTCTAATATTCAAGATACTTGTCTATAGAAATAAAGGTGGAGGAAGACAGAAAGGAATTCTTTCTTCGGAATATTTCTAGACACAATTTTGCTAATATAATAATGAGTTACAATTTAAAATGCACTAAATTATTGCTTCCTGCAATAATTTTGAAGCATATCTAATTTCTTATTAAATCAATTTAGCTGCTGAATTATGTTTTTATATAAGCCAAATGTGTCTTATATATTGTACCGTTGTCTTTTAGGGAGTCTAAAGTCTACATTACACATTTTATACTCTTGATACACTACTCTTGCTTTCGTTATGGTGGTCAAGTTTATTTTTTACTAGGCTGAGGATTTATAATCAGGTTAACTTAAACCTGTGTAACTTAGATATGGTCACACACAAAGATCTCTGGAAATCTTCACCTTTTATACTCTAGAAAAATTCTATTTATCAGGAAGTGTTCAGAAAAAAGGTATGTTGCATCAGCCTTTGCTAGAAATAACAACAAAAAATACCCAAACCCAAACCTTTCCCAGACCTTCACCAGAAGAACAGCCACCCTGAATCAGTTCTATAGTCCATATAGCCCACTATTATATCCATTGCAGTAGCTTCATGGAAAGGTTTAAGCTAACATACAAACAATAGTCGATAGGCAACTAGCTTGAACTCAAAACAATTGAGTTCAAAACTGAACAATTGAACTCAAAACAGGTGTTTCACGTATTTCAAGCTATTGGTTTTCTTTACAAAATTTCTTTGCTGTTTTCCACATATGCAACCTTACCTGTCACCTTCTGTGTGCTGATGTATGGTGAACCAGAACCTTACTGATTTGTTCTTGTCTGTTTGTGCCTTAAGAAGGCTGAAATATGTAGGGCAATGGCTCTTTCTATATCAGTCCTCCTGATCCTCCTGTCTTAGGGGAGCATACGCAAGTGTTTGTGTTCTCTGGTAGACAGCAACCCCCTCAGAGCATTAAAGTAGACTACTTGAAAAGACTCTGCTTATGAAACAGCATAGAAAGTGTCATCTACTGCTAAATAAAGAACTCCAGAGCTACCACATTCAATTAAAAAATTCCAGTTGAGAAATTCTGGTATTCAAGTGGGTAATAGGGTATGTGATCATAGAATAATTAATTTCCACCAGAAGAACTGTGCTAAGTCAGATTCTGTAGCTGTTACTTTGAGTAGAAGCTTGCCTGAAATCAAACTTATAAAGCATTATCCCACAGAAGATCAAGTTTGGGCTGCAATTCAAGAAGCTCGACAGCTAATCCAAAAGACAATCAACTGAAAATCACAGACAATAGAGTGAATAAATGTAAACCATTGATAACATGGGCCATATTGCACCATCAATTTTTAAGCAGAAGTTCCCATTGATTTCAGTGCTTAAAAATCAATGCATTCTCTGCAGAGAAATAGTTTCAGATGAACAGTGATTATTTATCATAATGACTTTTATCTGAGGATATCTCCCATTTCATAAATATATGTTTAGTATTCTTGTTTAATACTCTGTCTGTTGAGACATTCCTACTATTCTGTGAAGAAATAATTATCTGCCTTTGCAAAATTTCCTCTGGTTTTATGCAAAGCTCTAAGGAACTTCTCAGGAGACATGCAATCCGTGCGGAAGAACTCCAGCCTGGGATGTTATGGCTGTTGTTTGTTACCTGTACAATGATGCCAGCTGGAGATCACAACCACTGAATGAGGATCCATCATGAGAGGGTCTACTTGCACACTCTATAAAAGCTAGATGCTTGTCTAGAAGGCTTTATGGCCTAAATAGCCTGAAAAGTTAAAAGACAAAAAAGGTTGAGAGAGCTCAGCTGCCCGGTGAAAGGTCAGCGACAGAGATTGATGCAAGAACTGGAGCCGTAGAACCCTTCCTTAAATTCAGTAAACTGTGCAGAATATAGCCAGTGTCACCACTTCCTCTTGAGAGTTTTTGTTTAACTTCAAAACCCTAAAGTCTGATTATTCCAGCTGTTTATGAAAAACATAGAAGACCGAATTAAAAAAGGCACAATGCTTTGCTAGTTAGTCCACTGGTTTTGGGAGAACTGTGCCAGATTTTACCAGTTTAAGGCTTCCATGCCTTAAGAATAAAACTCTTAACCATATTCTTAGATCTTTATCGTATGAACAATTCTGCTGACTGACAGGACTACATATATAAAATTAGAATGATGTATTTCCTAAAGGCTGTATACCTTTAGGTCACTGTATAACTGATCCCATATAAAATGAAAATTTAATTCAGTGTCAAAATTATTCCTTTTGAAAGTGAACAATATAAAATTAATTTAAATGCTGTTTCATTTCCCCCTCTTTTTCCAGAAAAACAGTCATCTGAAGATATGCTAACTCAAGTGTGTAACTTCTGGCTTGTAAATGCTGTGTGTTTTGGAAGCTGAAGAGATTTGCCTGTTAAATAAGGGATATAAGAAAGATTTAAATGCCTCTCTCAAGGGAAAGGTTCTGCTGCCACAAATTTAGCCCACATACAAACTTTTCTTTCACACAAAATAGGGAAAAGTTCCCAGCATAATTCTGAGTGAAATGAAATAACTGCAGAAAGTAAGTTTAATATAAGGTTATGAGAAGATACTGTATATTTTAAACAATGAAATAAAGAAAGGTCAAAGTCTAACATCCCATCACTGGTAGGTGGAAAAAGCAAGTTGTACTGATTACCATTTCATTCCCAGGCTCCTATTTTATTCTTCTGGCTTCAGGAAAAAAAAACCAACACATTTTAAAAAGCTATTATAATCACAAAATCAAATATACCACCAGGAAAAAAAATATATTTCACTGTCATTTTAAAAATCTGTTACTAAATTTAGTAGCATTCCATCTGGTCTATTTTTTACTTTTCCATTGTAGAAAAAAAATGTTAGAACTCTATTTGGGTCATTCTGGTATACACAAATAATATATATCATATAAAAGCTACAGTGACTTTTATTGTTCATGTCTTCTCCAGAAATCACTTAGCATTTTCTTTGCTGTAGAAACTTGTAATAAAATGGTTATAACAGGAAAAGCAAGTCACCTAGCAGTATAACCCACAGAGAAATGAACACTTCAGCACTTATTTTTTATGGGCTAGTTAACCTCATTGGATTTATATAACTGCCAAAGCCTGACCTCCATTACTGTTGATCAGAGCTAAAATTTACTTCCATAACATATTATACTGACCACTTTAGAGAAATAAAGGAAAACAGAAAAGACACAGAACTTTCTCTTATTATTTGAGATATTTTCCCAATCTGTGAGGCTTACCATTAACTGCTACACTGGGTAAACTGGAAAGTAAGTCTGTGTTCATGCTCTAAAGCCCTCCAACAACAATCATCTAGCAATTTCCAAATGTGGAAGTGACTATCAAATAAATAAGAAAGGGCAAGCTTTTAATATGGCTAAATCTAAAATGTGACCTACCGCCAAGTGTTAGGAGCTGAGTTAAGTTAGTTCTGAATTCTGGTTTTGTAATAATACATACATTTATGCTAGGACCCTACTTTGCCAGTTTGCCAGCAGTCATCTCTCACTATCTGATTATCTGAAATAGGGTTTGTCTGTTCTTTGATTCCCTTTCTACTGATTTCTTTATAAAGTCTTAGTTATTCCACAAACATAGTCTACACATTCAAAATGTTTGGATAATTAGAATCCTATAAATTAAGTACCTTTATAATAGTGTAAATAAGTTAAAAAAGCCTGATAAGTATACATCATAATGATGAAAAATAATTTAAAATAATATATGAATATTAGCTCCTTTTCTACAGAGGGCGATAACCCTATATACTTGATTATCTTGAGTCATGAGCATGGTTAATAAGATGTATGAAAATTCAGGGTGTTGCTATAATCTTTGGTTGACTAATCTATCTGACCTCACTTTATAGCTGTTTGTCAGAGACTCTGAATATAAAATGGGGTTACTCAAGAAATGGGGTTACTTGCTATTTCTGAAAAGCCAAGTACACGTAGGTTTCTAAATGTACTATTTAGGAAACTTGGTCTTAAAATTTCTGTTAATTTTATCATAGAAGCAAAAGATAATTTAAAAATAGTGATACTTCCTGTTAGGACTGAGATTGCAGAGATCAGTGTAAAAATATGGAAGAAAAGAAGGAATTAAAACTGGCTATTGTCTAACTTTAAATGATTTTGATTAACTTGTTACATGTAATTTGGTCAAAATGAGTATCTATTATGGCAAAGAGAATCTGAAGTTTTGCATCTCCTCTTTCCTTACTTTGTTTTATTTAGTTTTGTGACATAAGTTTTACTGTTCCTGCTTTCTGACTTTATTTAATTTATTTTATTTATCTTTGTGTACTGTTTTTATTCCTTTAATTCCCTTATTTTTAACAGAAAGAAAATAGACAAAAGGTGGTATTATTGCACATTTCCTGGAGACACTGCAAGCAGAACAATCAGACTTCAGAATTAAATGCTAACTTTATTTATTAGAGGGAAGGCAGGATTTTACCATAAACCTTCAAGAATCATAAGTGAAGACACAAGAATTACAAGATTAGCTTGAAAATCAGAATTTGGGTTGAGAGGAAGAGAAGAGAGTGAGGTCCTCTGCTTTGCCCTTTGGTTTTGTGCTTTACGCACTCGCATATACTCTAAAAGTTTTCTAACCACAACAACAGTGGTTAGAGACATACTAATTTTTGAATTATTCTAGTGTAATTAGAAGATGTCAGGAGCTGAGCTGAAGAACAAACTAATTCCATAAGACATTTCTTAAAAGCCATTATAGCTGCCAATCGAGTTGCAAGGAGACAGCTGTTCTGGAGTCTTTTACTATGGGTGTGAGATGTACATTTGGCTACTGTCACCAATGATCACAACTAACGAAAATATACAAATATGTGAACTTTATGCACATGTGCATTTTTCTTAATTTGATAGATTAGCTCAGCTAAGCATACAGTTAAAGGTGGATGGAGGCCTTTTAGAAAGCAGTCAAACATCTCAATGAGTGCTTTTGAGGATATATGTGTTGAATCATGTTCTTAATGGTGAACTATGAGAAGCATCTTTAGGGTACCTTGTTCTGTTACTTTCCCAAGGGTAATCTAGGCCTCTGATTTTTGAAATCAGTCTTTCAAAAGATCTTAGGGTAAATTTATCAAGACATAATAATCTTTACCCCTATAGCAAACATATAATTCAGAAGCATCTGGAGCATTTCTTCAAAATTTTTTCACTTTTGAATTGAAACACATCCTAAGGAGTGGCCAAGTCTCAAAGGAAAGGACTGGTAAAGGTAGATTTACATTACAGTGATAATATAGTGATATTAGAATTGATTTTGAAAATTCAATATTCACTTTCACTGCTAGCTGTAATGATGCCAGTAGATGTCACGTGATTATACTTCTTGCCGAAGATTAGGGCTGGATTCTTGTTACTGAAAGTTTGCAAATTGCCAAAAGTCATGGTGCAGTTGAAAAAATAAAAAAGTTTAATAATGATCCTTTCTGTACTTATAAATTAAAACCTCCCTTGACTTTGTAGGGTAACTGCAGATTCTCCATCATTTAATGGATGAGATAATAAAAAAATGAGTTTTATAGAGAATAATCCCTTTAACTGACTCTTTTGAGAACTCTCTGACTTGTCTGAATGTAGGATCTTGACAGCTAAGCTCCAAGTGCACCAATTTTTCTGTCGTCCTAAGCTGAGGAAAAAAAGGCCTCAGTGATAGGTATGTATTTAAGTTTCGCTCTATCTTTTTCCTCCTGGGACTACAGCAGGGCTTGGACCATATCAAACCAATTAAAACTCACACACCATCATCTGCATCAACTACCCAAATCTGCAGCATTGCTTGGGCAAGGAGTATATGAGGAAAATGGATATAAGGTAAAGTTCTAAGGTAAAATGTGCTGGGAAAAAGTTTATTTTATAATTTGTTTATGTTACTATTGTGTATAAGACAGTGCATCACTAGATTTTATTTTTGCTGCGCTTACTTATGAAAGTTAATTAAGACCTTAGCTTCCTGGATAGTTTATGGTGGCACCCATTATGTTCTTTGCCTGGATGGTGTTCATAGCAAGTTATTATTTCTGAGCTTTTAGTTTTCTTCATTATTTATGAGATGTAAGCCACTCTTAGGTCACTAAAGTGAAATAGATCACTTAAGCAGACCTTTCTGGGAAGGATGATGCAAAAATTTCCTGTGCTCTGAGTAACAAAGGTGATGTTAAATACCTGTTCCCTCCTGATAAGGATATAGTGGAGGTTCATTTCTATATTCTTCTGTTTCACTTTTTTTAAACTTCCTCCACTTGAAAACATTAAAAAGGTCTCCAGATTGTCTTTTAGATAACATCTGTACACTCGGAAATAGGTTTCAGAAATGAGATTAGTTCTTCTGGAATGATGATGCTGAACTATTGACCTGTGGAGAGAGAGATGATGATGTTGACTTTCACTCTGCCTGGTTCCCTTAGCTCTAGTCATTTTTCCTCTAAAATTCAGTAGTGGCAGGTTACAAAGTAGGGGTCAAGGCAAATGAAGTGGCAGCCAACCCACTGCATTATTCTATGCCTGTGATCTGTGTTAGTCTCTTGGTCATTCAGATGCAGGTGATGGTTTCAGCGCTGAAATAGTGAGGTGAAATGTAACTTGATTTAGCATTTTAACCAGAAGGGATTGCTCTCTTCCTCTGCTGCCTGAATGTAAAGCCTTTGATGATAACCAATGGCGATGGCAAAAGTATATAATGAATGAAGGCACTGGGTGGTAGTGCTACTTGTAAAAAAGGAGCTTGGAGACAGTTAAATCTGTGGGTTTAAATTTAGAATAGGCAAGTAATTTGTAATGAATTATTTATTGGGTTAAATTTCACAAACTTTTTTTTCTGTTCACCAGTTGTCCACAAACATATGGCAAAATTCTTGGATTTATTCATTATCTAGAAAATATTCATTTATTTCTTCAGTGAATAAATTCTTGGCCTGCAGATTGCTCATGAGCAGTTCATAGGGAATATTCAGAATATGCACTGTGTGTGTTGGTTTCCATGTCTGCTTTGATATACTGAGAATTAGCACTATTATTATGACTAAAAGATCACATGAGCAGATGCTGTGCTGTCAGCAATATTTCAGCTAGCCCTTTATTTAATTCTCATTGGAACATAACATAGTACCCTTACATTACACTTCAGGATTTACCTAGAGTATATCATAGCTCTTATTAAATGGAAGATTGCTTTTATTCTGGATTAGTTTACCAGTCCTGTTTACAGTGTGGCCCCAGCGTTATGCTGGCACAGCTGAGAGGACAGAGAATTGCAGTTCAGTCAGGAAAGAGTGTTTAACAGCAGGACATCATTACACCAATATTGTCAGCAAAATCTATCTGGTTAAAGGCTTGCATAAAAGAAAAATGCAGATTAATATTCTTGATTTACATTATGGTGCAGGCACTTAGCCTCTGTAGAGAGAAAAGAGAGAGCTCAGTTTTTTACTTAGGCTGAGGGGTTTTGTTTTTGTGTTTGTTTGGTTTTTTTTTCTTATGTTAGCAATTCAGAAGAATGCACATTTTAAAGAGAATGTTTTCAGGCTGGAAGAAATATGTCAGTAAAATTAATAAAAATCATTTGCAGCCTTCCATGTTTGGAGACCTGACAACATTTGCACAATGTCAGTAGTGTACAGTCCCCAGCTGTTAAGGACTGTGCCCCGGTGGAGATGGTCAGGTTTGAGGGCGTGAGTTAAGTAGTGATAACTACTTTAACAGGGTTCTTTGTAGAAGTCATTCTCACGTCCATCCTTTTCTTTCCTGCAATCTACAAAGAATATTCTTCAACTTCCCCCTGTACACATGGTCTGTAGACTGCCACAGTATGTCTTCGCAAGTCTCACTCAGGCAGAGGATTTTCTTTCTTGTTTTTCCTCAGCAGACCATGAAAACCAACACATTTGGGAATAGAACAGTAGGGGCATCTTCTCAGCTCCCCCAGAGAATTAAGAACACCGGAGAAAGGACATTTTTTGCTGTCCAAAGGATCTTTGAGTATACTCTTCTCTAATGGTCAGAGGTACCCCACCCAACATCCGCTGTCTGGGTGTTCACTTACTGGGTATAACCTGATCTAAATGTCTCTTACACTGTAGCAATGCAGCTGCATGTATAAATGGGGGATGTGATGCACCTGTTGTAAAAATGTAAAACTGAAGAAGAAGAAACAATCTTATTTTATAACTTCTGGCAACTCAGTTCATTACAGTGTTGCTGAAAAATCCTTGGCACATGATTAAATAGCAGTTGAAAAGCATATGATATGAGAATGAAAGATGATACTCTTTAAATTAAATGCTCTTTATCTTTAATGTGTATACTGCTTAAGAAATAAAGTGAAAACACCCAATACTTGAATTTTATGAAACCTGTGAAGAAATCGAGAAGACACTGGCTGAATTTCTAGGTTATAAACTGTAGATGTAAGTGCCTAATCTCCTGACTTTGAGCATGCCTGGCAGTGCTGCCTTGCTCAAAGCTGGGTGTCCAGACACATCCCTTGCATGAGTAGCACCCCCCAGGTTATTTATATAAGTGGCTTCTGTATCTACTGAACATACATAACACCAAATTCAACTCTAAGCATTATGTCTGAGACACTTCTGCTCAAAGATATTGAGGGAAGAATTATTTTAACTTTTACACAATGATGGTAATGGTTACAATCTTTATTTCTAGAGTGGGAGAACTGGGTTCAGGGCTGTTCTCAGTTCAAAGCAGGGACTCCCTTTTTCTATGCGAATCATCTAAACAGAAAGCTACAAAACTCAGGAAGAAGGACCCTCCATTGCTTCAACTGCAGCTGCATTTCTGTGCAGTCATTAACACAAGTTTTATGAAAGGGGAATAAACAGAGGGTAGGTTTGTTTCCTAGTGATTAATATCTCTTAATCAAAAGTATGAAGTGTGAATTTGAAATCCATGAACCCAACGATATTCTTGAACTGAGGTTTCTTGCTGCATTCACTGAGTGTAATGAAAAATCATTGCAAATGGTCAGTGTGATTTAAGCAAAAATGTTGAGGAAATTGTCTTAAGCTCAAAAACCTGATGAGACAGAAGCACTTAATGCAGAAAAGAGAAATGAAGTTTCATTATGTTGATGGTTTGGTGCTCGTATTGCCTATGTACTACTTGTCATACTTCTTGTCCCATTGTGAAGTGCCAGTTTTTCCTTTTCGTTGCACATGGAATGTGGGAATGTAAGAAATCCCTGAATTACACTCCTGGGCTCACTGCCTAACACTGAATTGCTGTAATGCTTTGTGCCAGGAAGCCTAATTCCATTTGGGATCTGACCCAAATGATATAATCTTATTACACCCAAAGGCATTGTGATAGCTTTTATGGGAGATTGCTAATATTTGCGAAATAAATATGGGTAATGTGTTTACTTTAGGAGAGTAAATGCTGATTAAAAAATCCTTCATATTACTATTATATTTCAATCCTCATATTATGCCTGCCAGTGTAGCAGTGAGAAAACTGATTCATCATTAGGAATACCTATTTGCATTTATCATAAATAGGAATAACTATTTCATGTCGATAAAGACCAGTATATTTACTTGGTCTTATTCGAACTCTTTTGAGATGTAAGAAATTGAGAAAGTTTTTATCTCAAGAAAGAAACACTTTAAAACTGAGGACTGTGGACTCAAAGATAATGGCAATACTGTTTAGCTATGTTTTTCGCTTTATTTCAGTTATCATACTTGGTAAAAATTGAATTTGTAATAGAATTATCTGATTTTGTGCATTAGCATCAGTTTATTGTAATTTACTTTCGCCAGGATGCAAGTTCTCAGAAATCTGCATTATATTTGAAATGATAAGACAATATAAGGCTTCAGATATTTAAAAAATAATGACTTTAAAAATAGATTTACCTGTAGTATTTTTGTAGATTCTAATTTTTTAAAAAAGCTGGAGTGTTATTTTTATGATGTATGGTTTCATTGTTCATCATTTGCTATCTCTAAAATAGATACTGTATCATACAAAATCATGGAATAATTTAGGAAAAATGAAATTCTAAGAAAGTATTGGATTAAAGACCTCTTGGCAATGTATAGAAAGAAATATTGGTGCCTTTAATGGAAACAATATGAGCGAGAAAGAGTCTCAGACATCATCTGAGTTGAAGGTGGAATATTTCCCCTACAGCAATAAAAATGAAAGTGCAAAATTTTTTTATAACCCACCCACCGCGCTGGCAGTGCCCAAGTTCCTCCGTAACCTCTGTTTGACTTGTCACTTGGAAGACAAATTTGTTCATAGATCATGACTGTCAGAGTGCCTTTTCTGCAACTGTATCAGTAATTAGCTATGCCTTGTTAGTGCTCAAGGCAAGTACATCTGTCACACTGAAATAAAGGGTTAGATTTTTCTCCATTTTAGATAACACTTTGACCTTTCAGCTTTGTAGCATCAACAAAGATCCAAATTATTGACAAGACTGTGTCGATGGCTTTTTTAAATGTCTGTGCTGTATTAGGCCGTTATAAAAATGTTACCACTCTAAATGTTTTAAAGATTTTTTTTATTAAATACAAAGTAAACCAAGAATTTGGGGAGAAATGGGGGGAGGGTGTGAGCTGGTTTTAATTTAGGCCTTATCCTAAAGTCTATTGAGCTTCTCTCTGACTTTCTGGGTGCCATCAGTTTCAATTGATTTTGATGCAGCTAGGATCAATCCTTTGTTACTTAATTGTATTATAGCTGTCTGTGTCTTTGAAAACAATTACAGAGCTATCTATCAATCTAGTTGCACCAATAAAAATGACCTCGTATAATTATAACTAATAAAAAAATTAGTTTATGCACATTGATTATGGCTATCTTACCAAGACGCTGCCATTTATTAAATAACCTCGTGAACAAGATGGATTGCAAGTATAATGAGGTGGATCTGTGTTAGTATATGACATTATCAATCAAAAATACAACAGTCCAGGTATCCTGCACTTAGGCAAGCGCAGAACAGAAAAGAATGATGGGCTGTTCCAGAGTAAGCTGGCCCCCCTGGTTGTCTTTGACATTTACCCTTTCTCAGACTAACAGAATCAGGGCTGTTTAATTTACACAAAGTTAGAAGTTGCTACAGACCCACATAGGGTTGTAACATGTATGCTGGTAATTATTACAGTGCAGTCTGTTCTCTCGCTAAATGAGGAGACCTCTCATGTCCTATGCCAAAGTTAATGGGCATAGTTAGTGCATGAGGTGCCAGATTCCAGATCTGGTCTAACCAGGGAATCCTAAATTAGCTAGTTTTAGCCATTTTCAATAAATTCTGCTGCTTAAGTGGTGCCAGTTGTTGGAACAAAACAGTGTTTGGACATAGAGGACAGAGTAATGAGTTTATTAAACAGTTTTTTGCATGTATGAGAGATTATTTCCCAGTGGTAGATGAAATCCATTAAAACATATTATTAGACGACATATTTCCTCATGAAGGTTAAACCTGTCCATGTGCTTCACTGAGGTATTGTTTTGCTATAATGTGCAATAGAATGTTATCCTTATTTCAACTTACTTGCTGCTTTTTTGCTTAGCTTTTCCTCTGACAGTCTATCTTAGGAGACCCTGTGCCTTAAAATTCATTGGCCACGTCATGGATTGGATTTCCACTTAATATAATGGAAGCCCAGATGTACTGCCTCAGTGTAAACATTCTGCACAGTGGATACCAAAACTAAGGTGAGGAGGACTGAATTTTCTGAATTTTTGCACTTGTGAACTAAGGTAATTTTCATGGGGTATATTCATCTGTAAAACATTGTTTGGCGTGCCTACCCCTGGATTTAGAAAGGCTGAAATGTGTTTTTCCTTGCTTTTAACTTAAAAGCTGTCTACAAACTTATTTGTTTTTATTTTCTTGGGTTTCTATCTTTTGTTTCCAGGACTTGACCTGTATAGAAAAGACAGCTGCCATTTAATGAAACTATCATGAAGCAGGCTACAGAAATATCTAACTTTTAATTCTACTTTTTTTAAGCTTCTATTAAATAAAAATGCAACTCGGAATGAAAGTAGCTGTTGGTGGCTGCTCCCTCAGATGAGAGGAAAGAAAAAAACCCTCCTAAATCATAAAATAAATCATCACAGGAAAGGACAATAAGTGGAATACTTAATATGCTGGCAGTCTCTTGCTTAAGACTCATGCAGCCATGATGCATGTATAACAGTTATAACAGTTATGTAAATTTCATAAGCTATATAAATCTTCCTTTGCATGCTCCATTTGGGTTTTGTTAGGCCAGTGTGCTTTGCATGGACACTATTTTAGGCATGGAACCTCTAGAGTAATGTTTTTAACAATTGCATATAAGGACTGAATATCAGAACAGGTACTTTACATTCATATCAGAAATTTCAAAATGTTCTTCTGTGACTTCAAAGATTCTCAGTAATTTTGAATTTCTGTTTCAGCTATCATCTCATGGAGTTATATTCAAGGGATGTCTTAGATTTCAATATAACACTCAAATTCATTGAGGGCACTTGGGGATTTACAGTTCAGGAACGAAGTCAGAACAGATATGTGATTACTCCTATTTTTCTTGTTTTGTTTAAATTTGTTTTTTCTTTAAGAAACCAAATGCTACTTTTCACGGGGTGGTACATGATAAGGTTGGTACTGCAATGTGACTTCATACTTCATTTTCTCTTCACTACTGTTCTGATGAAGGACTATTTTTGACTGATTAAATGGAAAAAAAGAAACCCCATGTTTTCACCTTTTTGATCTGAAAATTATTTCACTCTGGAATAATTTCACTATTAAGTGTTGGCTTTAATTTCAGTCGCAAACTACTTCTCATTTTGGTTAGATACGCGAACTCTGCAATTTTGGACCCTGTAATAAATACTTAGATTCTTTACTATAGGTGCTCACAAATATCTACTCTTGATCCCACAGCTTCTGGCACATATCTGTTTTTGCTGTGCTTCATTCACATTGTGAAACTTCACACTTTAAAGGCAGGGAAATATTACTTCTAAAACCTTCATTTTTTCTTCCAAAAATTACATGTCTTCTGGTACCAAGAAAAAAAACCAGGTCATTTTTAAAAAATAAGAGCTAAGATTTCCTGTAATGTTGTCTATTCACTTCATGATTAAACCTGAAGAATTTTATTCAAACTTTCATTTTTCATTGGGCACACGGATTTTTATTTGCCCGTACTGACTGTTAACCTGAACCAGTGTATTGCAATGGAAAGACTGCAACCTATACTGGAAAAGATGGTTGAATACATGTCATTTGGTCATTTCAATTCATGACAATCCCATAAAATATTACAGCTCAACCAGAAGTTCTTTGCACAGATAGGTGACACTACCAGGCACTGGTTAAGCTAGAAATTTGGCTTTGTATATTCCTGCTCATTAACTCACTTCTAGCTGGCAAGTGTAAGGATGAAAGTATGATGAAAGCTTAAGATGATGTGTAAAAAACCTTTGCTTATTTGGTGGTTAGAAGGTAACTTAGGACTACTAAAGGAGACTGTTGATAACTGATTTTTGTTGGCTAGCTTGACATTTGTCGAGCTTTTGAAAGCTAAACAGTTCTCTTAAGGAGAATGATAGAAAGCACAGTTACATGGATATGTTCTATAGATCCATGAGAAAACTAGCAAGAGGGAATCATGGACTACTGTGATCCTGGCATAGTATACACCTTCAAAAACACTGGTCTAGTTCTTAATTAAGTACATAATCCTGCATTATCTTCTTAGAGTAACTGAAGTATACCCAGAAAAAAAAATCCTTTTCTGTTGTTGAAAGCTCTTTTGGTAACTAAGGCAGTTCTGAGTTTAAAATGGATGTTTCTCCCTAAGTAGGTATTCCTTGGGAGAGGAGCAATGAGTGATGACTCCCAGAATGCTGAGTTCAGAAGTCAGTGCAAAGCTTATCGGGACAATTCGAAGCTAAGCATGTCTGTAAATCTTGTCAGGAAGTTTGTCATAGACAGGTTTTTTGGTTTTGGAACTGCTGGAAGAAAGAGCTACCTTGAAACTTTTTTGATATGGATCCTTCCCAAAGATCTAAAAAACTGTAGAATTTTACCAATAATTTCTACACTTGAGTTTAAGTTTTAACACTGGATGAAGTTGGAGAACAATGATTTTAAATTTTTATCAATCAAAAGTGGTAAATAAAATAGATTACCTAATTTACATTTGTAGGTTTAGATTTTACCTGAACACAGATATTTGCCTGGGTATGGTAGCCAACGTATTACAGAACTGGAAGTAAATCAACTTAATTCAAGACTGTCAAGTACACAACAATGTATTAAAATAAGTGAGTATCATCTTAAAAGCTGTTGTTCATTCACAGATCTATGGCATGAAAAATGTAATAAAGGAAAGCTGGCAGCATAAAACAATTTACAGGAGGCTTCAGGTGTTGCAGAGCAATTATTATGTTCTTTATCCAGAGCCTGTAAAATGATCCCTTGACAAAATGCTACAGATTTGAACATTTTGTCATTCTAGGTGTCATACATATCAAACAAAAGGAAGATTTACAGTGCCCAGGGATAATAAATGAAATGCATTTCCCATCCCAAATTTTGAGACAATTACAACATTCATAAATCTCTCTCATAATTTTTTCTGCATGTCTGTAAATCAAAGAACCTGAGTCACAGTGGGGATCACAAGGTAGTGCTGGCTTTTGAGGATAGTGTACTGTCAAGCATCATAACTGTATGTAATGTCACAAAGATGTTCATGTTGCAGATGGAAATGGGCTGGGATCTGAAGGCTTTCCATGACTAACCTTGTGAAGGATTCTTTAAAATCCCGAAGCTAATGCCAAGGGAATTAATTTAAATGTGAGACAGCAACAACAACAACTACAACAACAACAAACAAATCACTTTTTCTAATGGGAGAAAAGAATAGAAGAGGGAGATAAGTGTACCAGTACTAGATAGAAGTAGCCTAGAAAGTCACTGAAGCATATCAAAATGATGAAATTAAACATCTGGAGAGTCAGACAGTAACCTGAGAGAGGTTGCTGTAGTGAACCACATCAGGACCACCTGTCAATTAGTAAAAGAGCTCAGAGGAAATGAAAAACAGAATTCATAAGTCAAAAGAAATCTGGTAAGAGCAAAGTAACCTCAGATTATGATTTATTCAAATTATGAGAATGTCTTTTGCAATAGATTAACAACCACACTACCCAAATCCCAGGAAATAGCTATCAGAATCAAGCCTATTCTCTTAACATCTTCAAAGCAGCAATCACATAAAAGATGAGTGGGATGGCACAATGCATCAACAAACCAGGTGTATAAAAAATAGTTTATGTATATTGAGAAGGTGCTATAGCAAAGATGCTTTCAGGACTGAAGCTTTCAGGTCACTGTGTTACTTCTCAGAACAGGCAATCTCTCTCTGCTGATGATTTGTTAAAGCAAGAACCTGCTGTTAATTGTTGCAAGGATTTACAATGAAATTCTTTTGAAGTGACTTTATGCACATTTTGATGCAAAAGATTAAAGATAACATAAAAAGGAGGAAGTATATCAAGCACTTACATGCATTCTTTGCTCTGAGATGGATAACCTAAGGTCAGTGTAGCTTTCACATACTTTCAGATAGGCATACTACTTTGAGACTGTATAACATGTTCAACATGGTGTTTAAAGAGCACGCTTTTTTTTTTTCTAGATGCTTTATATTATTTTAAATATCCTCTCCCTATAGAATCCTTATAATTTCAGATCAGATATTGTCTTTATTGCCATATGGATGTTAGTTTCATCAGTTTACTGATCTTATCAGCTAATGTGCCAACTACAACATTTTTCATTTAAATTTTTTAAAAACTGTAGGTAGCTTTATTCAGATAGCTATGTTCGCAATGTAGCATTCAGCTCCTTGTCATGCCTAGAAGCGCCGATCTGGTTTTCTTTGAGTATTCCTCCAGATAATTTATGGAGGATGTTGTGCTGATGTCTCTCCTTATTCAACAGGTTAATAGTTGGAGCATTCTTCAGGGATATACTTTTGACATTTAAACTTATATCTTCCAAATATGTTTTTAAAGCAGGAGTCTGGAGCTGTTCTGAAGTGAGACTGTCCCGTGCCCCTCTGTTCCCCTTCAAACAGCATCATTAACTGTGCAGTGACCCAGAGAACAAAAGAACCAACATGCTTACAACATGCTAACTACTCACACTTAACATGTCGAGTGGTTAGCATGCTCAGCTGAGAAGAGGAAAAGTCAGCTTAACATAACTACATAGCATTTAAACATGCCTTGTTTGTTCTAGGCTTAGAAAACCACACCTCTTTCCTGATATGCTTAGCCTAAGTTCATATACTTGCCTAAGCTCATAAAGTCCAGTCATAGCATTGCTGCAACCTTATCTCTGACAGAAAAAAACCCCAAAACCCCTAGCTCTTTGTCATCTCTGCTCCTAGCCAGCCAGCTAGAACTTATCCCCTTCAAAAGCCATCTGTGTACTAGCCTTACTAGCCATCCAACTATATACCAGGCTGTGAGGAGAGCATGGTGTGATTTCTGCATAACAAACCAAGTTAAAAGCAACAGAATAATGTGCTAAATTCAGGTCTTCTTTGGTCAACAGCTAACTGCAGATAGGAGAAGAGTGAGTCATGGAATTTGCTATACCTGAGCTTTCTGTCCTGCATGATGGAAAGCACAGCGTTCACTGCTGTGTGCTTACTTCCCAGTCCTAAATATTGATGTGTTTAATCTACTCAGTATATTTGGTTTTCTATTGTTGCTGCTACTACAAGTGTATTTCACGCATTTGCACTGTGTGTCTTTCTTCCCTGTGACCTGATGTGTCGGATATTGAGACTGATTTGAGCAGGATTACTGAGAATCCATCTACCACAACAAAAATGCCTCGTCCATGGAAAAGATTGAAGTGATCAGTTTTGCAATGAAGTTCTCAGAGGTGCACAACAGCTGAAAAAGCAGACTTTATAATCAGGGTACTTGTTTTAAAGGGTATGTTTGATTGCAGGAAGGAATCAATATGTTTAAATTGACTCTCCATATATATACTGGTACTGTGTATAAGTACATCCAAAAATACTTTTGAAGACTTCTAAAATAATACTGCCTTGTGAGATGAAACATGTGCTTGTATGGATCTAGAGGAGTTGTAGCTGTCAAGGAGAAATCCTGGTTTCTTCATTAAATGATGGAAGAGGTCTTACATAAGTCTACTTTTTATACCAATTTTTGCTAGGTATATCTACTTCAAACTACGGAAATCTACTGTATTCATTTCAAAATATTCACAAACACCTCATGAATGGATTTCCTTTAACCTTAAATTAATTTTATTTATTTAAAATTTTCTGCACTATTTTTCATAAGGTCACCATTGTTTCAAGTTTCAGGATCTAAAATCCTTGCTATATCAAAACCGTTTTGGACATTTCTGCCTCAAGAATGCTTTGAAAATAGGTAGATTCCTTTCTGTTACTGGAAGACAGTACATATAGGGCAAATACAAAGTGTGCAGAAAATTGATGAAATTCAATTTGCTTCTGATTATGTAATGCATTTGTGTTACTATTTTATTAACTCTGATGTTATACAAGAAATTTTAGTAATCCAATTGTGTCTCAGATTTGCCCACTTAACGGGTTCCTTGACAAGGATGAGCTCATATAACTTACCATCAACTTATGTTCACTCTTCCTATGCAGCTATTCTCAATATTATGTGAATTAGGTATTGCAATGGCTCATTGCTCTTGCTCTCTGAGAGAGCACTTCAATGGATTTCTATTTCCTACTTAATAAATGTGCTGTAGATTTCAGCTGGGAGTCCTAGAAACAAATCCTACTTTTGGAGAGGTCCAGAGGCATGTCAAACAATCCTCAGCACATTTCTGCCCAATTTCAGCATGGGGGGTGGGGTGGGGGGATGTTTCCATGCTATTAAAATTGATCCAGCTATGTGGTTTTGAGAGTGGGATACCTGCTCTGACAAATCAAATTCAGTGAATCTAAATGATCAGCCCTTAAGCACTACTCCTTGTCTCTGTGCCTAGCACTTTAGAGCTGGGTTGATGTTTTGATCCAATACCAGATCCATATGTTTCCAAATACTTTTTCTGCAGATAGTAGTAATATATTGAATCATGCTGGCTGTCACGATTAAGGGGGTGGGCTAGATTCTCCCGTTACCTTTTTGTCCTTACTTCCACACACCTGTGATGGAGTTGAAAGTTAGCATTTCATGCAGGTATATTTTTATGCTCGTTTTGACTGCCAGAAGGCAACCCAATAAGAATATTTTGCACTCTTATTGAAGAATCTGGAATAACCGGAAGGTGCTGTTCCACAGTCTACCAGCCCACCTTCCTTCCTCAAAACTTTACATATTACATAAATGCTGGAGTTCACTGACTGGAACTTCTTTGCTGGCTCTTCCATCAGCCATGTTTCCTTTCATTAAGAAAATTGCTTCCTCGATAAAGGCTTATGGATTTTAAATGAAGGAAAAACGCTGTGGGGCTGTGATTTGGCTTTGATAAAACTTCAAGGAATTTGATTTGCTATTGTTTTGGTATCTTTACATCTGCCATTTAAAAGGTATCATTCTTTCACAACAAACATAAACTTTCTTTTCTTCCTTTTTTTGAGCCAGCCATGTACCACCTAATATCACATTCTCTTTCCAGCAATATTCTGATAGAAAAGAAGCATTTTATTTTGAGATAAAATTTTCTTTAAACAACCATGATTTCCTTAAATTTAGGAATTCATACTGAACTGTTTTTTAGATGAACTTTTCCAGTCCTGTCTTCCATCTACAACTGGAACCAGAAGTACTAATTTACTGAGCAGATGTTGTGCTGGGGATAATTCAAAGTAATTTTGAGGAATTCAACCTTTCTTTGTCCACTTTAAATTTTGCTTTGGGAATGAAAATCATCTTACTTAGGAACTGAAAATAATTTTAGATAATCACAGCACACAAATAGAAAATTCTGTACAGTGAGTGTTCACAGAAACACTTGCAACAATTAGTTGCAAGCAATCTCACCCTGTACTGAGATACATATTCATAGCAACAGTTTCTTGAACATTATTCCTCAAGGAAGGGACCTGTGCATTTAAATAATGTCTTTTACAACAGAACCTGGATTCTGACTGTGGAGTCAAAAACTCACATTACAAGTAACTGATAGATAGGTTTTTGCTTTACATATTTGAGGATAATTTGCAGATGGAAGAAATGGCTGACTCTTTTGACTCAGTCTGAAGTGTGCAGCCTACTAGTAATATAAATAGGACAAAATTTATTGGTGCAAAGTACAAGATCATTTATGGAGTAATACAATTTTTCTCTGTATGCTGAGAACCACTGGAAATTACAGATGAGGAGAAAGTCCTAGCTATAGTACGTGGTCACAGAGTGACTCTGTGTTATGATAAAGAAGAAAGCAACCCCAACTCAAGGAAGTTTCAAATGAGGCCCCTGTAGGAGAGATGTTATTGTACAAGACCTTGCTGGAACCTCCTTCATAGTGCCAGGAAATAAAAATTGAAAAGGGGTAGTAAAAGCATATATGGATAACATGGGCAACAGAAAAATTTTTATTTCTTTGGTGAAATTAAAGCTGAGAAAGGATTTAGTTCTATAAAAATTATACAGAATAGATTAATGGGGTGTGAAAGTTAAGAATCCTCCTAGAAGAATGGTAAAGGCTGCAAACTGTGAATAAGTTTAGACTGGAATAATGGTGATACAAATCTCTCAAAAAATCTCCTGTAGGAATAGTGAGGGGGAAATATTTGTTTTCAAGATTGGGTTGACAACATTAAACGCACACTTGTATGATGCTGTCCCTGTGATAAAAATGACAGGCTCCTGACATCCTTTACTATTTTGTTTGTATGTTGATGAATGCATCTATGTTAACCTACAAACTTCAGAAAACAGTACCTTTGCTGTAATTTATTAAGCTTTTTTTTTTTTCCTGGCACTTTCCTTGACATGAAGAGAAAAAGCAGTATTGTTAGCAGAAGTATCCTCCATCTGCTTTAAACCAGCTCTGGTTGCAGACCTGGAAGACAGCTTCTTTTCTCAGATGAAAACTTCTTCACAGTAAAGATTTTCTTCCCTTGCACTCTGATAACTGCTGTTCAGAGTGCTGTATTGATAGGTGAAATGGGAAGACAACTATAAAACATGGTCTAGCCATTATTTGTGAAATTGTGAGTTATGTTTCAGCAGATTTGGATGTTTGCTAGTTCAAAATTATTTGCATGCTCAACAGTGTTGTTCACCAACAGTGTTTTTCACCAATTCCAGTATCATTTGTATACCTGATGAGATGGCAATCTTGGCTTCTTTATTTTTAATCCATTAAGCTTTTCTGGTTCATTGCTATTTTTAGAATTCCCACATTAACAGAAAGTTATTTCTAAAGGCAATGCAAACTCATGTACACTGTATTATAAAGATCTGCTGTAGTGAACAAGAGCAGCACAAGGCCTTTGACTGTATTATGCCATGGGTTTATTTGTTTAAGGCAGGAGAAGTGATTTTAAATTGTTTGAACAAGGTCCAGTGTAGACTATCTTTATGTCAGCTGTTATAAATTGCACTAATGACAGAACAGACAGTTTCTCAAATAAAGATTTTTCTTCCAGTACGAAGTATTTTATTATAACCTGGAGCTACTTGTTTCTTGTGCACTTGCTGCCACTGATTTTCTGGAGCCAGCTCTTGTTAGAAGAATGTCTGTGCTCACTGTACAGAGAAACTGAATAGATTTGCATCTGCTATATGGCATTGGACCCAAGGCTGAAGTTGAACCTTATGTCCTTTTCCTGTGAAAATCTTTTTTTTTTATAACAGAACTATTTATTGTTAAGTCTAAAGTGGTCATCTTAAACCAGAACAATCATTAATAAAAGGCAGTTAACATTTTTTTTTTCATTATTTCAAATTCTCACTTGTGTACAAAGTTCTTAAGCACTTGTGTGCCCTTAAAAGACTTTCCACATATGTGCTTCCACCTTCTTAAAATCAGGGATCTAGGCAATTTTCTTAGATAACAACATAGCATGCACCTAATTTAAAACATAAAATTGAGCTGTAGTTCCAACCTTGATCCTGCAATAGCTTTGGTGCAGGCCCAATCAAAGAACTACTGAAATTAATAGGAGTCTTTCTCCTTACTTTGATAGGGCTTGGATTAAACTGCTCATGTTTAGAAGAACCTATTATTCTGCAGTGTTCCCATTTTAGCTGAAAGCCACCTGCCCCTCGAATCAGCCAAAAATCACACTGCCACATCAGAAACATGCTAACTGTTCTTTGGATACACCACTTCCTTGGGATATCTATTGCTTATGCCTGACCCAGGTCCGTTTCTATTAAAACTAACAAAATTTAAAGAGAAAAGAAAATGAGTAAAAGGAAAAAGATTTGTTAACAAATGATCAGGCAAGGGATGCTGGACTTGCCTAGGTGTTGAAAAAGGCCTTCTTTATATATGGCTATAGTCTGATGAGAAGATATTTTGCATCTTGGAGACATAAGAAAATGGTTAAAGAATTCGGGGTCTTCCTTTTGAGAATTTTCTTTTGCTTCCTGTGACCCTGGCATACCAAATTTATGATGATTTTGGCAACAGTATCATACCTATATTTTTACTGGTGAACATATGAATATTTTATGTTCTTTTTTTTTCCTTATCTTGTATGACCCTCCTAGGATCCAGGAATCTTTCTGAGGTAAGTAGGAAGCCAATGTTCAAAGATGGGTGAGGACAAGGAAGAGGTTAATTACCTAAATTACTGCTTGTATGAAACTTTCTGCATGCACACCTGCACGGTTTTAATTTTAGTGTAAAAGTACACTGCCAGCAAAATTTGTCTTCTGTTTGAGAGCATGATATTTGAAATCCGCATCTCAGTTGGCTCAGCTACCTGAAAGCCTATGTGACAGTGCTAAGGCAACAAGGCACCTCCTTCAGTCACATTTAAGCCCAAAGTTTGTTCTAGAATGTCTTAAACCTTGCCTGAACATGGTCTTTAGGCCAAACATGAGACAATGATATTATTTGACAACAGACACAACACAGATGTACCATCAGTTACGTATCCAACATAGATCCAACACCTAAAGAGGAAACAATGTTTGTTTAAAAAATTACTGTATAAACTGGACATAAAATCATGATTTCCCACTATTCAGTTGTCCAGTGAACACCCGTTGAAAGTTGTACAACAGTTGCAGTAGAAGTTAATCTTGTGAAAAGCTATGAAGGCAAAGGAATGTGAAGTTAATTAGGAGAGAGTATTAACCATGTCACAGTAAAGACTCCTTCCTACTCCACAGTTGTTCTTTATCATCTAGGAGAGATTTGATCCTTACCAAGTCTGAAGTATATAGTTGCTAAAGGAGGAAGGATACCTACCTCAGGTAGCACGGCAGTATAGTCTGCACGTCAGTCTCCACACATGCTGTACACATTCCCTGTGTATTACTTGAGTAGAAATATCTGTCAGTGAATAAAAAGACTACTTTTTTGAAGTAAAGAACCCGGGTCAGCCTTGAATCCCACATGTACCTTTCAGTTAACTGAAATAAATTAAGAAAGAATTTAAATGAAAAAATCTCTTTACCTTTAAAAAAAAACAAACCCCAAAAAACCCCACAAAACAAAAAAACCACCCCAAAACAAAACAAAAAAACTTGTATTATGGAGATGCTCAAGAAACTAAGTTTTCAGATAAGAATGAAAAGACTGTTGACAGTCAAATGTCAAAACGTAAAAAATGTTGACAGTCAAATGTCAAAGCTGTTTGATATTCTAAACTTTCAATAGTTTAATGTTCCCAGAAACGAAAAGTCAATTACCAAAATATCATTTGCACATGGATAAATCCAACTGTAAGCAGAACAGAAGGAGCCCTGTAATTCTAAATCCAACAAATGATGGTGGTGGTCCAACAACAAATGCAGTTTCTCAGAGAACTCTGTACCTTTTAGAACATATCACTCGACTAATGAATGTTCCAACCCTTTCCTCCATAGCCATATTAGAGAAAAGTAAACAATCACAGACTAAAATAAATAGATAAAAATTCAGGTTTCCAAAATGATATGGCTTCATGTCTTCATTTGTCTCAAAAGTTTTTCCATGCTCTACCACTCCTTTGAATGAAAGAGATTACCTGCCTTTGGTTTTGAGACCCAACCATGACATGAGGTGAAAGTCCGGAAGACTGTAGATCAAAGTGAATCGAGACTTTAAAACACTGACAAACCACTATAACTTCATATGAACTGTGCATTCTGACTTTAGTCCAGAGAGACTCTCAACAATAATCACATTAATTAAACAAACTGGTAAGTGTGGTCTTCTTTCATGTGTAGAAGGCACTTGGTTGGATTCTTTTGGGCAGTCTTTTCCCAGTGATGGAAAAATTAATTTCAGACACCAATTTATTTCTTTCATCATACTGTTCTCAATTCTCCAGACATTCTTTTTTTTTTTTTTAATTTAGCTCTTGCTCAAAGTATTTTTTAAAATGGTAGCATTAGGCAAGGTTGTTCTTGATCATCTCTTTCATTTGTTCTGCCTCTTGAACACATGTAGTAACAATGACAATTTTTTTCAGTCTCAGGGACACCACAATCAATTATAAAAATAATTCTTTAGTTTTCTTTTTTCCTTTTTTTAATAGGTGAACATCTTACTTAAATCATTAGCATATAAATCAACTTTCAGTATCTCTGAGACATAGCAGAAGCCTACAGCAGGGCAGGCATGCTGCTCAGCATGTTTTGGCTCTGCAAAGGCGGCAGAGACTCCCTGGATATTTTTCACCAAAAGATGTTCTTGCCACAAGAAGGTTCCCAAAACTACAACTGGCAAAAGGTGAGGTGAGTCCTCTTGTATCCTACAAGCTGCAGAGAAAAGGAAGCAAAAAAGAAAAGACACTTTTCTTTGTTGTACCCACTTGGAAACCAGAACCATCTGACATTGATAAGCAGTAACCTAGAATTTATATATAATGACTCTCAAAATTGTGGAGCTGCAGATGTCCTCTTGGCTCTCTGAGGTCTTCTTCTGTCCAGCGTCTGGGTGGATTTTCATGAGGAGTACTTTTAGGGACCTGATCACCAAAACCTTTTTATTAATTTCTTCTTGCAACAATTGTCTTGGGAATTCACATATCTGTGTAGTGTAAATCTCAGCCAATTTAACCAAAAGACAATTTCTAAATCCAACCACTGATTGTTATTCCTTATGTGAAGACTTTCTAAATGCAGGTTTCAAAATGTTGTACTTCCAGTAAGTCTATTCCAAACTTGCTCATAAAAAGAAATTGGACAAAACACACAGAAACTTCATGTTAAAAAGCTGACCAGCTGTTTGTTTCAGCACCAAAGACAGAAAACAAAAGTCTGCGTTAATCTACCCACCCATAAATCCAATAATTGGGCAGCTGTAACTTGATATGCTTAGAATGAGCTGTATTTTACAGAAACTTGAAACAACCCCACATAGTAAAGCACTGTAGCAACATATTGCCTTCCTTTTGTTCTTTGCAGACTGATTTATGGTAAGGACATTTTGATTCCTCTAGAGATCAGAGCACATCCTCTGAGGGTCTGCTGTGCAAAAAAAGTGGGGGGAAGAAAAAGCAATCAGGTAGCTTGGCACCCTGTCAGAGTTCTCATTGACTCCCCACATGTGCGGGCTACCTGGCCTTCCTCCAGGCCTGGAAGATGCTATCTTTAAAAGATGAGATGCCAAAGGCCTATCGACCATAGAGACATTTTCCAGGGCACACTTCTTGCCTCTGAACAGGTCAGAATTAGATTTAATGTGCTGTCTTTAGGTTTTCTGTATGAATTTATCTGCAAGTGGGACATTTCCTAGACAGCTGCAAAAAAGAGAGAGTCCATCCACGGGGATGGAATTAATTGAAAGAAACACTCAGGCAGAAACTTAATCCACGTAGATAATCTGTATAAATTCTTTAGTGAGAAAAAAATTGTAAATGTATATTCCACATCCAATACTCTGCTCTTGAGATCGTAAAATACTTAAGGGTAATCAATAGAAAAAAACAGGAACAATCATTTGGAAGAAATGCAGGACTTTCTACTGAATAGATTTTGCTATTTTTTTCTCATGTTGAACAAAGTGAATTAAGAATGACATTGAAGATGCTCTAGATGTGATTATGGATCACCTTCACTCAGACATTGTTTATACAACTGCCATTACATACACTAATTTGGAGAAACTAATTTGCAATTTCTTATTTTCAAGCTGACTTGTAGATTCAGTTTTTATTGCTGTACGATACTTTCTGTGAATCCATATATAGAAAGGATTCTGTAGAAATATTTTGAGACCCCAAGCACTTAGTCTCTGGTGAGTAAAAAACATGTCTTACATATAATAGTTTATAACACTTTGCAGATATAGCACTGTGAACCGTTAAATAATACTTAAAATACAGAAAAGAAATTTTAAAAAATGGTAGAAATTCTGTGGTATTTAGAAAATGTGGTACCTGCTCTTACTTTAGAGGGCATTCTGGAGTAGAGCTTCTGTCTAGGATTTTAGCACTCCATTAAGTACCAACAGACTGTCAGAACTGAATGCAGATATTTATTTTTAAGCATACATGTATCGTGATAAGCACAGAAACAGAGATGAGGGAAATTAAATGATTAATTCATATTTAGTTTATTTTTTTGTTAGGTTGTAAATGAAAACCATTGTTGTAACGTTGCACAAAAATATGTGTGGATTTTATAAAAAGATTAAGTCTCCTTTCTTTAGAAAATATTGAGAAACAGTGACTTAGATGCACACTTTGATGCACAAAATATGTTCAGATCAATTAATCTCATACACAAAAATACTTCCTGTGTAGTTGTTTAGATTTTATAACAAATGCTTCCTGGCTGAAGGAAATGGTTTTAGTCAGATATTTTTCATTCGTATGGGAGATAATATTAATGTGTAATTTTATAAAAAATAGGTTGTATTGAGTCACTCTTATCCAACAGAAATTTTGATATTTTCTGATCTTGTGAAAATTCCTGGTGGAGGAATTAGAAAAGTGTCTTTAAAAGAATTGGCCTTTTAGTTTTCCTAGATTTAAACATCGTACAAATGTACATACATTGCTTTTCTTTACGATCCCTCCGTTTATTTAAAAAGTTTGTTTTGACCAGGCAGTCATTATAACATTCTAATAAATAAGGCTAGACTGGAGAAAGTTTTCAATTAATTTTTTTGTTGTGTTGGAACCTTTGTGTCTTGTTTTATATGCTTCAATTTTGTTTTGGATAGTACATCACCAATCAGCAATGTGCTTCAGTACATGTTTAATTTCTGTTAAAGTTATGTGCTCCTCTGCTTTTCTTTGAAATGGCAGAACAGATCAAAGAATCTCGTGATTCCTCAGAGTATTAATCTGTTCTTGTAATGTCTGTATTTAAGGCTAAATATCTCTGTCAGTGCTCTCTGTAGCAAGCAGACTGCATTCAGGTAGAATTCTAACTAAACCCTTATCTTCCATCACTAAGCCCTAAGTTTGCTTGAGCTGCAGGTGGCGGCATGAGGAACAAAACTACATCACTGAAAGACAAAGCAGAACAGAGCAAAGCAAAGCAAAACAAGATAAAACAAAATAAAATAAAATAAAATACAAAATACACTTTAAAATGTTTCATTTAAATTGCTTAGTTTTCCTTCATGAATTTTTGGTCTGCCATACCTTGTGAGTATACCTTAATATCCCTGAACAGATGTTTAGAAGGCAACTCAGACAAAGCAATCATAAAAAAATCCAGTAACTTTCTAGTATTTCTCTGATTTTGAAATGAATCGTTGAATTCATACGTGTCATTTTTGGTTTGCTACAGTGATTTCCGAAGGTAAACAATTTACTAACATTTTCTGCCAATACCATATCTTAAGAAAATGTCTTATGTGAATTTTGAAAGATTTATTTGCTGGCATTCTTACAGAAGTTTCTGCAGGTCAAAATGAAATGAGATTAGGAGGGATATTTCAGATAAGCACCCATAGGATCTTATTCTTACTTAAAATTCTTGTTTTATATATAACATCATGTTTTATATATAACATATTATCTTGCTTTTATAAAATTCTTGTTTTATATATATATAATATATATAAATTCTTACTTACTTCAACCACCCAACATCTGCTGGAAAAGTAGCACGGTGAGCTGTAGGCAATCTGGGAGACTCCTGGAGTGTATTGAGGATAACTTCTTAAGCCAGGTAATAGACACCCTTACCCGAGGAGATGCAATACTGGACCTGATGGTCACCAATGCAAGTGAGCTCATCAGCGACGTCAAGATTGGAGGCAGCCTAGGCTGCAGTGATCATGCATTGGTGGAGTTCACAGTCCAGAGGGATATGGGACAGGCGAGGAGTATAGTCAGGACCCTACATTTTAGGAAAGAAAACTTCCAGCTCTTCAAGGAGTTAGTCAGTAGGACCCCCTGGGAAACGGTCCTCAGGGACAAGGGAGCAGAACAGAGCTGGCAGATCTTTAAGGATGCTTTCCATAAAGCCCAAGAGCTCTCAGTCCTCAGATGTAGGAAATCAGGCAAGGAAGGGAAGAGACCGGCATGGCTGAGTTGAGACATGCTGGTCAAACTGAAGAGCAAGAAGGAAATGCACAGGCAGTGGAAGCAAGGATGGGTAACCTGGGAAGAGCATAGGGGCATTGCCCTCTTGTGTAGGGATGGGGTCAGGAAGGCCAAGGCATGGCTGGAGCTGAACTTGGCAAGGGATGCAAAGAATAACAAGAAAGGCTTCTTACAGGTATGTCAGCCAGAAAAGGAAAGTTAAAGAAAACGTAGCTCCACTGATGAACAAGAATGGTGACCTAGTATCAACAGACAAGGAGAAGGCTGAGGTACTCAACAACTTCTTTGCTTCAGTCTTCTCTGACAGCTGCTCTCCTCACCCCTCCCGAGTCAATGGACAACATGTTGGGGACCAAGGGGGTAAAGCCTCTCCCACTGTAAGGGAAGATCAGGTTCGTGACCACCTGAGGAACCTGAATATATATAAGTCTATGGGACCTGATGAGATGCATCCTGGAGTCCTGAAGGAATTGGCTGATGTAGTTGCCAAGACACTCTTCATGATATTTGAAAAGTCATGGCAGTCAGGTGAAGTCCCTGGTGACCGGAAAAAGGAAACATTGCACCCATCTTTAAAAAAGGTAGAAAGGAGGACCCTGGGAACTAGCTACCTGTCAGCCTCACCTCTGTGCCTGGGAGTATCATGGAACAGATCCTCCTAGAAGCTATGCTAAGGCACATGGAGGACATGGAGGTGATTTGAGACAGCCAGCATGGCTTCACCAAGAGCATGTCCTGCCTGACCAACCTAATGGCTTTCTATGAGGGAGTTACCACATCAGTGGACAAGGGAAAAGCAATGGATGTCATCTATCTGGACCTCTGTAAAGCCTTTGACATGGTCCCCCACAACATCCTGCTCTCTAAATTGGAGAGGTATGGATTTGATGGGTGGACTGTTTGGTGGATTAGGAATTGGTCGGATGGTCGCATCCAGAGGGTAGCAGTCAATGGCTCGATGTCCAGATGGAGATCAGTGACGAGTGGTGTCCCTCAGGGGTCCGTACTGGGACCAGTGCTGTTCAATATTTTCATCAGTAACATTGACAGCGAGATTGAGTGCACCCTCAGCAAGTTTGCAGATGACACCAAGCTGAGTGGTGTGGTTGACACACCTGAGAGACAGGATGCCACCCAGAGGGATCTGGACAAGCTGGAGAAGTGGGCCTGTGTGAACCTCATGAAGTTCAACAAGGCCAAGTGCAGGATCCTATACCTGGCTTGGGGCAATCCTCAGTTTCAGTACAGGCTGGGGGATGATGTGATCGAGAGCAGCCCCATGGAGAAGGACTTGGGGGTACTGATGGATGAAAAGCTGGACATGGATGAAAAGCTTTTGACAAATTGTTCTAATGTATCCATGCATGTGGTTACAGTGATTGTCTATTTTTAAATCAGGGCTTATAATATTTGTTTCATAAATGCATGTTTCATAAATGCATGTTAGTTTATAGGTTAGATATTACTATGCCTGAGTAAAGGACTTAAACAGAAAAGATTTAGGAGAAAGGCAAGGAAGGAAAGAAATTTAGAGCTAAGGCTCCTTCAAAAAAAGTGTGAAAACTGTGAACTGAAGAATGCCCCTGGCAGACTTTAAGTGGTGAAGATTAAAGGTGATTCAACAATCTTTAAGGAGGATAAGAGGAGTCAGTAATCCTGAGCTGTTCTGCTGAGGTTAAGCCTCTAAAAGAGAGGCTGGATGGGCCTGTTAGGATATCAATGTTGATGAAATGGTTAGGGGTGGCCTGTGGCTCAGACTTATTCTAAGAGATTTCATCTCACAGACCCAGGGAAAGAAGAAGATGCTGAAATTTGTCCCCAGACGAGTTGACAGGGGAGAGCCTGAGCCTCTTTGGCCAAGTCTCTCAAGATTCAGGAGGTATTTCAGATTGATAGAGAATGTCTCATCATTTTCTGTGCTGGGGCAGTCTACCACATCTGAAACTGATTCAATTTCATGGTATCACAAGCCACGCTTATCTCAGTGTACTCTGCCTAGGTTTTTGCTTTTTCTCATAACCATATTTCTGTCTGCAGAGAAAAGGTCCTGCATTTTAACGTGGAACTTTTGCCCTTCATGTGTCTGTTTTCATAGCATGCCCACTGGGGTGAGAGTATCCAAGGCGTGAGAAGTGTCTGCCCTATTGTCTAGTTTGAATGCAGATTACTGTCTACAAGTGACTTGCCATTTTTATTTTGCCCACGTTTTCTCTTGGCTTTCTCTCCCCCAAATCATAACAAATGCTGATGTCTTTGGTCCTTTGCTCATACTCTAGCCACTGTCAATCAATCATAGCAGTAAAAAAATAGTCAGTAAATACAGTTAAACCATGTCACTGGCTACTGCTTAATCAAGCAAACCAGACTGAGAACAATCTCTAGACTCTCCCTTCCCTGCTGTGGCAATGTCACTGTTTCATTACCCATCAATAGAATGTTTTTCCAAACAGTAACAGTGCCAATTCTGGTAACTAACCCATGAAAACACATTCATACTAAATAATTCTGAAGCCAAAGCTCTTCTACTATTTTTTTTCTGGTTAATTAGTGAGTAAAAGACAGAAACTGTGTTATAGACACAAAAATTATGTTCGATTACACTATTTATTCAACAGACCCAAGCAGGTGAGTTGCATAGCCACAGAACAGCAAGGGCAACTTCAAGAAAGGTGGTGATGTGAAAGACCGTTTTGCAGAGATCTTGTATCTTCTGAGAGACTGCAAATGTGCTCTTTTGGAGTGAAACTGTATGCAACCTGTTTCTTGGCTTTCTATTTCGATAAGCCTGATGGCAGTGGAGATTACTGTCTCCGAGTGGGAGACTGCATATTTACTTAGGGAAACGTGAAAAACATTCCCTGCAATCCACCCAAAACGTTTCATCAAAGTCTTGGTCTTAGAAAATGATCTAAAGGGAAATCTGAAATTCTTTGCATGAAGTCGTAGTAGTGGTAGCTGCAGAAAGTGTGCAAACCAGATCAGTAAAGATTTTAGAGGAGTTAATGTACATCCACCTAAAAGATCTCCTAAAAATAACAAATTAATTGATGTTGATTCATTTTGCATAGATCTGCATCTTGCATGTTTCTGTAGTGCTCCTATTGTGTAAAACAGCACACTGAGGATGCCTGAAATCAAGTAGTCAATGTATTTTGGAGAGTGCAAGGCTGAAATCCAACAGGAAAAATAAATAGTTGAAGGTTATTTTCATCAGTTAACCCAGTTCGTAGTGTTTATCTCCCCAGACAATACTGAAACTATCTTCTTCAGAAATTAAATCAATGCAATGCTGAATCACAGCAATATAAAATTATGCCAAGCGGAAGCAAGCAAATAGGTAAATGAAAACCAGACAATCACCTCTAACAAAGAAGAGCAGAAGAAAGGCAAAAAAACCCATGGTCAAACCCTCTTCAGATTAACTCCAATGAAGTTTGTAAGTATTTAAGTAAGAAGTTTGTAAGTACTTATAAGTCATAATATCTACCGTTAACTAGCCAATAATGAAATAGAGAGTGATAAAGAAACCAGCAGTATTTCAATTTTCACTGTAACTATGCTTGGGTTTAACTGAGCACAGTTTAATGCACAAGTCTCACAAATGTCAGTCAGGAGGACTGTGGAGGAAAAACCACTGAAATGGCACTGAGGGTGTGAACATTGGTACAGTTTCAGTGGGAAAAGCCAATGAGAACAAAAGATTAAGGTGGACAGAAGGATGAAAGTAAACAGAGTAATGAAATACAGGTGCAATAAAAGACAATGTTTTTGAATTAGAGAGGGATAGTTTTTGTATTTCCTGTTTCAGATGAAATTGGGAAATATTAGTATTAGCAGAAATGTTAAATGTACAACCTTTTCTAATTATAAGAATAAAAATGTTAAAATCACTGCAGAAAGCCTTTTTGTGTTCTTATTATTAGGTGAAACAAAGCAATTTATGCTTTATCTATTTACTCACATACGAATTATGGATTTCAGAGAAATTGTTCTCAAGTTACTGAAGCTGACCAAAGTTACTAACTTCTGGAAAATTTATTTTCTACCATGGTATATAGCTTACTTGTATCCTTAGAAGGTGTTTGCATCTTACCTGCTCCCCAATCCTTGGCTAAGATCTATTTTTATTTACACACAGGTGGAAATGTGTTATTTATAAATTTAATTCTATAAATTATTAAATTATTTATACACATACTATAAATATAATTTACACCTGAGAATTTGTACCTGAGAATAGGACTTCATTCATTGCATTCAGATTAATACAGACATGAAGATGGAAAAAAGGAAACATTTTCTTCTGTCTCAAATACATGAGTAATTGAATTTTATCTGTAAAACTCATCATGAAAAGCCAATTTAAATTTTTAACTTCTCAATTATTTGCATATGTAAAATTTTGCATTTCCAGGCATAAGAATTTGTGCCTTAAAAGCCTATGTATTAATTTAAATAGGAATAGAAATGTATCATAAATCACTAATTAATCAAAAGCAAGCAGGACAGCTCCAGTTTAGAGTACTTATAATTATTCATAAAATAACACAGTTTATAGGATATCTAACTGAATACAATAAAATAAGTAACAAGCTTCTGGGTATTGCAATATGGTCTCAAATATTCCGTTAGTACAATAAAAGATAAAGTTAACTGAATCACAGAATCACAGAATGAATGAAATTGGAAGGCACCTCTGGAGACCATCTAGTCCAACCCTACTCAGAGCAGGGTCACCCAGAGCAAGTGGATCAGCATTGTGCCCATTTGTTTTTGAATATCCCCAAGGACAGAAACTCCACAAGTTGCCTAGATAGATTCCTGTGTATGACCACCCACAGAAAAAAAACAAAAACAAAACCAAAAACCAACAACTTTTTTCTTATGTTTAAGTGGAATTTCCTGTGTTTTAGTTTGTGCCCACTACCTCTTGCTCTGTCACTGGACACCATTGAGAAAAGTCTGCCACCCCCATCAGATATTTGTACATATTGATAAGATTCCTATCAGCCCCTTCTTCTCCAGGCTGAACAGTCCCGGCCTCAGCTCGTGCCACAGATGTTCCAACACCTTCATTGTCTTCACAGTCCTGCACTAAACTTGCTCCAGTAAATTTATTTCTCTCTTGTATTGGGGAGCCCAGACCTGGACCCAGCACTCCAGATTCTTCTCATCAGGAGTGAGTAGAGGGGAAGGAGCACTTCCCTCGACCTGCTGGTGAAGCTTTTTCTAATGCATCCCAGAATACTGCTGGCCGCCTTTGCCCTGTGGGCACATTGCTAGCTCGTGGCCAACTTCTTGACTACCAGGATCACCAGGTCCTTCTCTGCCAAACTGCCTTCCAGCCAGTTGGCCCCAAGTGTGTACCAGTGCATGGCGTTATTCCTCCCTAGGTGCAGAACTTTGCATTTACCTTTGTTGAACTTCATGATGTTCCTGTCAGCCCATTTCTCCAGCCCATTGAGGTCCCTCTGCATGGTAGCACAATCACCTGGTGTATCAGCCACTCCTCCCAGTTTGGTATTGTCTGCAAACTTGCTGAGAGTGCACTCTGCCCCATTGTCCAGATCATCAAAGAGGATGTTAAATGCTATTGGAGCAAATATCAACACCTGGGGTACACCACTTGTGGCTGACCTCCAGCTACACTCTATGCTACTGATAATAACCCTTTGAGTCCAGCAATTCAGCCCATTTTTTTAATCACCTCACTGTCCATTTATCTAGCCTATACTTCATCAACTTGTCTATGAGGAAGTTATGGGAGACAGTATCAAGACATGAGGAGACACATCCACTGCTCTCCCCTCATCCACTGAACCAGTCATGTCATCGTGGAAGGTTATCAGGTCAGTCAGGCATAATTTCCCCTTTATAAATCCATGTTGACTACTCCCAATCACCTTCTTGCCCTCCGTATGTTTGGAAATTGTTTCTAGATTGGTTGTTTCATCAGTTTCACAATGTGAGACTGACCAGCCTGTAGTTCCCTGGATCCTCTTTCTTGCTCTTCCTGAAAATAGAGTGGTTTTTGCTTTCTTCCAGTCCTCAGGGATCTCCTTTGATCACCATGAGCTTTCAAAGATGATCAAGAGCAGCCTTGCAATGGTATCAGCCAGCTCCCTCAGCACTTGTGGGTGTGCCCATTCTGGTCCCATGGACTTGTGCGCATTCATTTCATTTAAGTCATCCCTAACCTGCACTGAGGATAAGCCTTCACTGCCCCAGACTTTGCCACTGGCTTCAGGGACCTGGGATTGCTGCAGCAAATCTTACACCTGTAACGACTGAGATGAAGGCAGCACTGAGCGTCTCTGCCTTCTGCTTCACCAAGGATAATTTTAAATTATTAGGGTTTAGTTATTAATTGTGTGCTGTTGCACACAGTGCATACAGCATTAGAAGAAATTTAAAAAATAATGTTTTCACATTTCAATATGCTAAATACCGTTGAACATAGACTTAAAATATAGTTGTTTTGGGAGCTGTTCTATGGAACATATTGATTTTTATGAAACATAAAAACCTAAGTTACAGAATTCTATATGAAGTCAGTTTTCCCTTCATTTAGCAAAATAAAAAAGCTGAGCTGTTGAATCAGTAAAACATGTCCAAAACTGTTGCTTCTTTATTCAATTTCTCCAATAATAGTCACAATTACATTATATGGAGTTGATACGTATATTGCTGAGTTAACTGCAAGGTACGATATTGTGATTGCTGCTGTGTTTGGGATAAGTTTCTACTTAGGTAGCAAATACTTTCAAGTGTAATACTTCCAAGATCATGAGGTTTGATTTTATGTCACCCAATTTTAGATGTCTGCTATGTAGACACCTTCATTTGAACAATCATTTAGACTCTTTTCAAAGCCTTTAGAAGGAAAGTGTACTTATGGGGCACAATTCTTCTTACATGTATTAGAAGTTTCCATTAGGATAAGAGGACTCATGAGGAAAATATTGATTTTTATCTTCTTAATAAAATCAGTAAAAATCTTTTTTTTGCATAAAAAGGTGACATTTTCCTGTTATTACAGAAAGATCATTTGCTAATAAGGGAATGTGTACCATTACAAACAGAGGAGTATATTATTAGCATGCAATTCTGAGATTAAAAAATCAGCAGCAATATTCTCCCACCTTTTTCTCTTTTTTCCCTGTTTGACAATGCTAATAAGACAAACTGTTATCTTTTCAGTTTGGCTGGCTTCTGGGTTATTGCTCACAAGCTAACTCTTCTTTGGCTTTTGTCTGTAGTGAATAAGGTTAGCCTAGGAGGGATAGGGCGAAAACCAATGGTAATAAAGCAAATCACATGTATTTTAGGTTCCACCTCATTGTTGAAGATCTTTCTGTAAGAAGGGCTTTTTTTCTGTGAGAAGTGCCCCGTTTTTTTTTTTTACATTTTTTTCTTCATACAAAGGAATTTGCAAATGCATGAAGGTGAACAGTCTGGTATCACAGAAAATGAAAGTAGGATGGAAACTTCAGGAAAAAAATATAGTAAAGGCTAAGACATTATTTTAAGAAGTCTGCTCTCTAAAGTTTTAAAAGGAAAAAGAGGGAAAGTAAAGGAACAAAAGTCTTTATTTCTTTGGCACCAATGTGAGAAAATTAACATCAGGAACTGACTTATTTCTTAAAATTTTCCCAGGGAAATACAGTGGTTACTTATAATTATTGCTATTATATATATTTGTGTGTATGTACATATTTGACTTTGAAAAGTGTCATCTGTTATACAATATGGTGAAAACTATGTATAGCATTAGTCAAGCAGCTCTGTGTGAGTGTTCAATATATATGCATATTGTAATAATAATGGGAAATTTAGAGATGTTGTTTTTCCTTTTCACTGTTCTCTTATTTTGCTTAAGCTTAGAGCAATATCTTTTGTTTTTAGAAAAGGCTAAGAACCCACAGACGAGAAAATGGAAGTCATAGGAAATCATAGGCAAGTCTACCAGTTGCAGTGCTGATACCCTGATAAGAGGTGAAAGTTATTTCTTCATGATCTTTTCATTATAACAATGAAATTTATGTTTAAGAACTTTTCAAATAGCTATAGATGGAGATCCATTGACTGTAGTGGTTGAGTGTATCAGCTGAGTAAGTGATCCATATATTTAATTTTGTAAACATTTGAAAAAAAAATTATTTTACTATTACAGAGAGATTTTATTTTTTATATAATGAATTCAATAATAGCATACTAATAAAAAATGGGGCATCAAAAGCCATAAAACTACCCTCTTTCATTATAAAAGTCCGGTAGGAAATATACTACAAAGTTTGTTATCCTTGACCATATTTTCAGCTTGGAAAGAAAGCAATATTGTTTTGTATTCATTTTCTTTTTACTTGGTATACTTAATATATTAAATAAAATGATCTAATAAAAACATAATATAAATATTATAATATTTTAAATCATCCATAAATGTTCAAAACTTTTAATGATATCTAAGGACTGTTATTTTTATGGAATTACCGGTTGCATTGGTGAAATAGTCACTCTAACAGAATTAGTCTGCAGATGAAAGCCACAGACTAGCTAATTTTAAATCACATGTTCCTTGTCAGTTTTCCTAATGGTTCTAAAATGTAAATAAGCCTTCTGCCAGCTCCTTGTTTGCTCCTTTCTTGTTAGATTTGCTCATGTACTGGATGCTTAAGGAAGCTACAAGATAAAATACAATTTCCTTGAAGCACAAATTATAACTTTTTGTAGGAAGAAAATGTTTCTTTGGACATTTTTCTTGGTCTCCAAGGAACTGGATACTGTAGTGTATAGACCATCATTTGTCTTTAAATTGTCTGAAGTCCATTCTGCAGAGACAACTGGGACATGAGTTAGAATTCAAGTGAGGTACTTTTAATGCACCTATCACAGTGATATTTAATTAATGACCAGCAATACAGAAGTGCACATTTCCAATTGGCAGGTGTCTAAGAAATAACACCAGGTATAATCCTAATGCAACCATTATGCCATTTAACAAGATATGTAAATAGCTGAAACCTTTTAATCTAAAACTAACACATTCCAGGGTTTCATCCTGTCTGTTTTTAAATGCATCTTCTTGATGCATTAAATGCATCAGTCTGAGGCTGATGCCACAATTTGAAGGTGTCTCCAGTATTCAGGACACTGCAGCTCAACTTTGTTATAACTTTGTTTCCAGTGTATGCCTGTGCATTTCAGAGATATTTTTTTTTCCTGGCTGTATGGGTGGGAGCATTCTTGTTTTCAAAGTTACTGTACCCCAGATGAGTAAGACAAACTGTGTCTTTTCAGGGAGTTTTTTTACTTTTACTTATTTTTTATTTTCTTTGTGAAATTAATTATTTTCATTGTAGTAACTTTCTATGCTGTATGTGCAGGGCTGTGAGATTCCTCTTGCTTTCTCTTTTCCCTAGTTTCAGCCTCAGATTTTCTTCCATGCCTTTTTTGTTCTCATGACTGTGCCATAGCAGAAAATGATGTAACATTGTGTTATTAATTTACACCTGAGGTGCATGGAGTCATCTTAATTCCAAACTTTAATTTATTGTATTTACTGTAAAAGCTGTAGCTGAGTTGATTGCAAAAGTTTGCAATTTGTTTTACAGTTGTACATCTGGCTTGAGTGCAAGTTGATACTAAGCACAGTAATTGCTTCTTGATTTTTTTACTTTATGTCATTAATTCATTTCTAAAAATCCTAACAATAACTGACGTAGGTGACACTTCATGAGTCTAAGAAGATAGTGACAAGACATATCCCTTATGAGTTTGAGAGAATGCTACAGAAACAAATTCCCTTAAATTGTTAATGCAATGTCAAAGGGCATGCATTCTACTACTGATAAGAGATGACAACAAATAAAACATAAGCTAACAGTCAGCAGCTATCAGCAGTTAACTAAGTTATTCCTTAGTCTAATTATTAGATAGGTGATAGCATACCTAAAATATAATCATTGTCAATATACTGTACTAGATGCTAGAAGTCTTCTATGTTCTAAAGAAAAGTGCTTTTAGTTAATAACAAAACCAGTAACCATGCAGAAATCTTGCTTTACATTGGTAGCAATGGACAAGCTTAATTGTCTTGTTACTGTTATTCAGTACAAAATCTAAATAGACCATCCTTTTTCATGTGATATTGGCAATATTAATCTGTATCAGAAAGTAATATTAGTGTTTAATGCTCTTTCACAGACCAGATCTGGTTGAATAATGAAAGAAAATATTTTGGGTTTTTTGACTGGATTCCAAATAGCTGTTCAGTTTGGCAATATCCATTCTCTTTATAATTGAAGGATTTTCCTTTACACAGTATTTAAGGGAGGCTAGTTCTTCACATTCCTTCACTATTTGTATCTAAGTAAGACTACCGTCTGATGTTTATATGTTTTCCTTTGTTGACCATTATTCTGTAATGTTTTTTTTTTTTTCCAAACTGTTGCAGAAGAAAATCTAAGCAATGTGATTTACATTAGGAATGGTAACTGACAGCAACAACAACAACAAAACATATTGATAAAATAATATGTTGAAGTTCTCCTTTCACAGGGACTCCAGACAGAAACACTTTTCAATTTTCTCAGCATTTTCCAGGAATACTTTTAGTCATAATTTTTCTAGGAAATCTGGCTTTACAGAAAACTTATTTCTAGAAGAAGTATTTGTCAAAAATGAGGGAAGATTTGAATTACTTATAAGTAACTCAACTCTAAGGATAAGCTGAGTTACTTAGTATACAGGAAAAATGAATTCTTAATCATGAAGAGCAGTGTGGGAGAAATCACGATGGTATTTGTGGGAGACAGACATAAGGAGAAGGGATTGCCAGATGGTAAGGCATTAGCATATTCCATTGGCTTTTTATGTCATAATGTGGCTTAACACTGCTCCTAATTCTGCTTCCTAGAGTTTATTTCATTAGAATCCAATCCCATTGTAAGTGCTGCTCAGTATTATGTCTGGGTTATCGTCTAAGGGTGTCCCAGTAGTAACACTATTGCTAGCTCTTTCCTAAAAATAATCTTTCCTGCAGAGTATGAACAAAGTGAGGTGTTTGAACAAGAATAAACGTTTTCCAAATCAACTGAATTTCTTAGATTTGAAAACTTAGACCCAGGATAGATATTGCCTATACCTTTTTCCTGTTTAGGGGGGTGTGGGGGTTGGATTTTAGTTTTTGTTGTTTTTTTTTTCTTAAATTAATACAGTGTACATGCCTATTTATTACAGGTATTTTGTTTTTCCTAGTGGTGAGAATCCAAGAAATTTTCTTTAATTCTGCTCACAAGTCTGAAAAGACTGTGCATATACGGGAACATATATTTTTTATGTATATATTTTTATGTATATATTTTGGACCACAGACAAATCACTAGTTTTCTTAAAGAACACATTACACTCTCAAAGGGTAATTATATATTTGTCACCATCTCCTTCCATTGTCAATCACTATAAAGTATTCCCTGTAGGCCCATTGAACATGGGCTCTCTGTGAAATGAAGCATTGCAGTCAGGCAGTTTGAAAAAAAATATTACCACCCTAGCAGATGGAACATCAGTAATTTAGTACTAATCAGCTCAACTGGTTTTACAGAGTTTCTGCCTTTAATGTTCTGTGCCTTCATTGTGTGTGATTTACATCTGACTTGAGTGTAGCTTCAAAGGCTGGCAGCTATCAGTAGCCGACTGATACTATCTCTCTATCATTAGATCCACCTTGTAAAGCAGTCCCAAGATTTGGTGACCAGGAAGATGCAGATTTTGCAGCACACCTGTAAAACGAGTTTCCTTATGCTACACTGAACTGTGATTAGATAGATAAAGGGCAGTTTGCATTGCAGACCACCAAGCAAACATGCTGTTATCCTGTCAGCTTGCAGGGCTGGAAAGACAGATGAAGACAAATAGTATATCGCTGAGCCACCTTTGCCCAGGCAGAGGTGAATGAAATGTCAAAATCAGGGTCTTTCCTGGACTACACCAGCTGCTATCTTTTCATCAGAGCATCAGTTACTACAACTATTTGAATTATGATTAATATCACCATCTTTTTGTCAAAGCTGTTAAAATTTGCCTTTCATATAGGGCTATACAGCACTTCAGGGAACTGAAGACTTTGGATTAGCTTCTTCAGCAATTTTTTTTTTTTTCACTTCAGTTTTACTAGATATATTGTACCAACTGAAGCACTGACCTTTAACAGACAGGTATACCTGTTAGACTACACTTACCTGTGCATACTGCTGTCATTGTAGTAACTGAGAATGTATTGTATTCCTGAAAAAAAGAGCACCATTTTTTAATTATTCATTCATACTTGTAAATTGAAAACCTGTGGAATGAATAAGTATATGTGTGCATGTGTATATATATACATTTGTATACAACACAAAATACATATAACCCTGTATGTAGATCTGTCTTTAAAAAAGTTTCTGTTTTTAAATTTCATACTGAAAGTTATCAGCACCTGAAGAACTTTCAGCTTTTAAGTTTTATATAGATATAGGCACAATGCCATTACCTGCTGGAATTTTCTTCCCACTTGTATTTTTCTATTTTTAACATATTAATAAGGCTATTTGCCTTGGTACATTTATAGGAATTCAAACAGTTTGTAGACATATAGAAGATAAGACTCAACATTTTTACAAGTGTGGGAAGGACCTGGTATATCTAATTTAGGCACTTGGACCTATACTTTTAAATGACAGGTAAAGTAGTTCTGGAGTCATTGCTAGGTTCCCAGTACAGTCAATGGAAAGAGCGAGGAGTGTCTGAAGGTCTCCAGGAAGAACTTCTGAGCCCAAACTTAGATGTCTTCAAAGGTTAAATGTGGACTTTGTAGTGCTTTGAGTTTGTGTGTGTGTGTGTGTGTGTGTATGTGTGTGTTTTAACCGATGTACGGGTAGGCCCAATTTACTTCCATTCACACTGACTAGGGCCCAAACAGTTCTCTTGATAACAGTGAAATTTAACTGTAGACTACTTGTCAGTACGAGAAAGGATATCAATGGGGGGCCAGTCTGGTATTGCCTTACTTATGCTGATTAAAATTTTATTCAATAGAAATCAATTCAGAAGTTCCCCTTCATGTCAGTGGGACTAGGTTTTGGCATTTAGCCCATGATTTTGACTTTCACGTATTTGCAGAAAAAAACTGAGAATGTTAAACTACATGTAATGGTCTTAAAAATCATAGCATCCTCTGACTGCTCCCTGGCTATTAGGATTTGCAAAATAGGACTCCATTTCTTTTTGGCATAACCAGAAAAACTATACAGAATGAAAGATATGAGAAAAATGCTAATAAAATATTTAGATAAATATTTTGAAAAGAATTCCAGGAAAAGAAAAGTATAATCCTTGCTTATGGAGAAATAAAGAAACTTTTCTCCCCAGAATGTGAAAAGCAAGGGTTGAAGCCAAATCAAATACTAAAAGTGTATGCATTGAATATCAACCTTGAAATCCATCTGTCTTATACTCTTTCACTTGCTGTGTTAGAGACAAGATTGCATTATTAGGAAAGAAACAAAACAACAAAAAAACTCACAGAAACTTTCCCTGCCCTTTAGGGAGCAATCTGAGTTTTGGCTTCTTCAGGAAGCAGTTTGTATTCCGAGAAACTGAGAAATTAAACAAACGTCTATTCAATGGAATGTAAATTTGTCAATATGGCATCCATGCCTCATGGAGGGGAAATATGACTTTGGAAAGCAAATTTCCTGCTGTGAGGTGCCTTCTGAATTGGGGAGGAATGTTTTCCACAAGGCTGTTTTTAACAGGCAGAGTTCATGTTGCAGCCATGTGTCAGATGAAATTCAGAAGTTAATTAAATCAGCAGTTTTCAAATGTGCATGGTAAGAGTGGTAAGCCTTCTGTAAGAAAGGTAGGGGATGGGACAAGCCTTTTGAGAGGTGACCTTCTCCTTTATTGCACCACTTCCATAGTGGGTAGCAGTTATTTCATCTTTCCTTCTTCCTCAGTAGAATTGCTCTTATTAAATCAGCTACAAAATCAGGTGCTCTTATTAAAGCCAGGTACAAAATCTGTAGGAGACGCTAAGCCTGGGTACTACCATACCCTTCATTATATTCTACTGTTGTTTTCCCTCACAGAGACAAACAAATTCTTTCAAATTATTAGATACCTGCAATAATTCAGAAGAAAAGAGAAAGATAAACAATCATGGGAAATCTTTTCAAGTGAGCCGCTCTACCAAAGAACCTCTATTTGTTAAAGATATGCACCAAAAAATGGGCCAGATGTGCCTATTCTTTAAATTTTTGTGCTTCTGAAACTTATCTATGAAAGAGTCTGACATTAGCAGCTGTAAATCAGAAAGCACTTGCTGTTCACAGAGCAGATATGGCAGCAGGAACTTTTCTACGTTGTTATATTGATATGCATTAGCTGTTACGAATTTTGGTAGGAGTACTGAAGAGTAGCAATGGTAGTTCCTCAGTCAAGCAATGTGTATGTTGTGTCCATACTGTGTATACTTCAGAGTCTTTTGAGGTGGGTAATTGTCTAGGGAAAGCCATGGAAAGAACAAATTTCTGGATTCTAGGAGGTTGATTTCCAGAAAAAGTTAATTAATTTTGTGTGTCACAAAGTCACAAAAGAACCCTTATTGATAACTTCAACTTGATGCTAAAAGATCGCATTTTACCATAAAGTGCTCCCTATCCTGTTACCTAACCTTCTCCTAGCCTCCTGGTATTTTCTACTGCATGTATTTTTGCTTACAGCTGAACAGAATATGGAAAAATGAAAAGCAATCCACTAGTTTATTAGGGAGAAAATTGAATTAGAAAAATCTCAAATAAAATGAGAATTGCACACAAGAAGCAAAATTATTTTAATATTACTATTTAAATACTTTATAATTACTTGTACTATTTTATTATTGACTGTAATATACCTCCCCTAAAATTTCACAGTGTGGTCAGCAGGTCACTGGTATCAGAGAAATCCCTGTGGAAAAAGGATGCTTTGCAGGGGTTTCAAGAATAGTTAATAATATGAAAATGAGAAGAAAATGAAAAAGACAACAGCTGACAATTGGCAGTAACAATGGCTGTAAAGCCAAGAGGTAGATGTGGAAATTTTAATAGCACAGCACATAGAAAGTAGAGAAAAGGTGGGCAGGTACATGATACCAGAAGAAAACTTCTGCTTAGTACTTGACATGTCATCCACTTTTCCTTCAAGGAGTGAGAACCCAAATGAAGATGTAGCTATGAGATTTTTTTAAATTGAATTTATTTTCTTATTTCATTACATGAAGATACTGATCTTTTTAATTTGAGATAGATCAGTTATGCTTATGAAAAGTGACAGTCAATGAAGACAGACTTTTCAACAGCACTCAGCGATACCTTAATTGATTTTCCTTTGAAGTAAAGGATAAAACTCCTATCAAATCTGAAAGGATCTGAGTTAGGTCAAGGGTGAATAATCTAACAAAATCTTGCCCATTTCTAAAATATGTTGTAGGACCTATAAAAACTTTCAAACAGCACTTAAGTTTGCTTTTAATACTAACGTTTTTCATCTTTGAAGAGAGACCATTAAGTGGTTGTATGGCACAGTTGCACTTGCTTAAAAAAAGAGCGTTACTGTAGATTTTTTCTTGACTATTCATATAAATCTGAGTTTAAATAAATTTTTAATGGCATAACTCCATGATCTCAAACTAGGAATATAAATTCTTTAAAAGATCAACATTGATCCTGTGTCAGTACTAAGACATTTTGTGTCTGACATAGTCTTGCAACCTCACTGTCCTGTAATTGATGGCATACACTGACCACCATGGTCAGCTTCAATGTCAATGTCTCCTGGTAGTTAAGGTGAGTTAAGAAAACCTACAAAAAGTAATTAGAAAATGTCAAGGGTAAGTGTCCCTGACACACAAATAGTCTGATTCTCCTGCTGTGAAAGATATTGTTGTGGAATCCAATGAGCAGCCTCATTAATGCTGCTAATTATCTCCTGCTGTTTTGAAATGTGCATTAATTTTTTTTAAAGTTTGTTTGGCTAGGAATGTGTCAAAAGTCACCAATAGCACAACAAGGTCACTAAGTAGATGCAGAACTCTATGGTAACATGAAAGCACATGCAGACACCATTATGTTCTTCCATTCCCATTTATATCCAAGCATAATTGCACCTAAAACCAACAGTGGGGTATTTATACTGTTTATCTATTCTGGTGTACAAAAGATGTGGAATCTAAACAAAGCAAAATTTTCAATTATTTCAGACCTGTCTTTATTTCAGTGAGATGTTGATGGCTCAGGTGGAGAAAACGCAAACAAGCTTGTAAAAAAAAAAGTACATATATTATGAACCTGATTGTTTAGGGTTGATCTCAATTAAACTGAAAAAATATTAAAATATATTCAAAATATGGTCAAGGATCTGTACTTTGGGTCCCAGAAAAGCGATAAAATTAAGAACAAGAAAGTTTTCTAGTGACCATCAAAAATGACACTCAATGAGAGTTTATAATTTTTATATCTTTACTTATTATTTCAGATTTTTTTAGGACGGGAATTTATATATTTATATAAAAAGTAGCTTCATTTTAATTCTGGAAATACTGATTATATCAAAGATATTTATACAGTACAGTCACCAGAGTAATATATTTAGATACTGCAAATATACTGAGATCAAAGACATAAACCCAACACAACAAAGCGAAAAATATTCATGTTTTCTTTTGAATGCACAGGGATTCCTTGTGAAAGGAACCAACATGGTTTGGCAGAGAAAGCCATGGCTTGCAGGATGCTCTGCAGGGGACTGGGTTTTTTTTATTTTTTGTGGCAGGGAAATTCATCAGTTCTGCTCACAGGAATATTTGTTTGGAGATTTTTCTTTTCATTTATATACGTGGGGCATGGTGCCTCAAGATATCCTAAAGACTGAGTTTTGCCTATGTCTTAGGCTGTGGAGTTGAGGGGAAGGTACAAGTTCAAAGTTTGGCAGATCATGTAATTCTATCTAGTACAGCACAGCGACTGTCTAGCAGAGTATATGCAAGGCTAGTTTTGAGAAATGAGGGGCCTTGCCCAAAATCAATATAGTCTATGTTCAAGATATAAATTATGTACAAACATAGGCAGCAGATGTATTACGTGTTCTTTTACCAATCAGTATTAATCTGGTAGCCATATTTCAACATAAGCTCAAAATTTGAAATAGAAATGGCATTATTTCATATGCTAAATAGTTTCTAAAATGTAGAGGCAAAGAAGCACATTTCAAAGAGCTTTGTCTATGTGAAAAAAGAATAAGAACTAAACTTTCTCCCTAGCTGCTGAATGAATAAGGAAAGAGTATGTTATCTCCCTAAGAAGGGATATGTTCCCCCTTTCCAGGTGAATACCAAAGGACAGTGTTATGTCAACAGAGCGCTACCATGAAGATCAGGGGCTTGGGTAGAAAAGTAAAGTTTTTACATTCATCCATCATCTATGCATTCTATAGAGCAATATGTACATATGGACCCAATGCATTATATGGATTTCAAGCTTCCTCCAAGATCTACTCTTAATGACGCATGGGAGAGCCTGAAAAGCTCTCCTGAGAGCCAGAAAACAACGGAATGTCCACAAAACATTCTACCAGCATCCAACAGTTTCCAATTAAGGAACATCTTGCACCAGAAAAAAAAAAACAAAAACAAAAATTCTGCTGGTTCCAGAAATGGGGAGAAGGGATGGGCAAGAACTAAGAATATTGTGTCTGAAGCAGCCTTGCTGTTCATTTACTTTGATATTGAACAAAGCCTACCATTTATAATGTGTATATGAAGGAGAAGGTCTAAATCATCCACAGCACTTGAGGACTGCATGTATTTGTAGTAGCAGCTGTTTTTCTGTATTGAAATACTCTAGCTGTAACGGTCGTTAGACATCAATATCTCCACTTCCATAGCAATCATAATATTTATGTTTTTTCATGCTTAAAATTAAGAACACGTACTTCCTGTTTCCTTATATTGATAATGCAACTATTGCTTTTTAAAAGTAGGAAATGGAAAATGCCATGGCCTACTATAATAGTTTGAAAGGATAAAAAAAAAAATGTTCCTGTGTTTACTGCGTACAGTGTACTGTAATGCTTTATAAATCAGTGAAATTTTAATATGTATGTGTCTTTTAAACATGATGTAAATGAAGTTTCAAGTTTCTTTAGGTTATATTGGAATGTAAAATATAGCAAAACTAGGGTTTTCTTAGATGTATGCCTACTTCAAAGAGCAATATCTGCACTGTGGTTTTAAACAAAAATGAAATCTGACAATTGGCTGGAACATTCAGATACTTTCTGGCAAGATGTACAGAATTTCAAAAAATATCTGACTTTCTGCCAAAGCCCAAAGAAAGATGAGTGAGTCTACTCTGAATGACAAAATTGACATGAAAAATTGAGCCAACTGGTTAGGACAAGAGATACTTATTAACTTTGCCCTTCTTTGGTGCTGGTTTTTGTAGTCTGTAGTATGGATGACCAAGGGAAAAGTAATGTCACTTTCCAAATTAATTTCCCCACTTGCTAAACTAGACAGTGTGATATAATATCTTCATCTTATCATTATGATGATGAAACATAAGTAGGTTTGTAATGTTCTTTGATGTCTTTTAGTGAGTTGTTTTATAGAAGTATAAAGTGTTGCTCTTGATGAGAATTATAATAAAATAGTTTGACAGAATAATTTCTGCCAAGTCAAAGGTGTTAATACGACTAGTGAAATTAACTGAACTGTGTTCAGTGAACTTTATAGCACTGCACCTGACAATTTACTCACAAGTCAAATACTCAATTCCTACAAAATACTGGTGAATGGTCACTTTAAATTGTCACATCCTTTTTTTCGTTTCTTTTTTTTTTTTTAGTATTTTGCAATGGAAGATCAAAAAGTACTTATCTGACATCGCTTTTTTCTTTCCTAATTAACTTATGAAGTAGTGTACTTAAATAGAACTTTAAGTACTGTGAGCCACTATGTTTTACAATCTCACTGTCAAAAATTTTTCTTATTCTCAGACTCTACCTTTTGAGCAGTTTTGTTATTTACGTGCTTGTTCTATTTGATTAAAATAAAAGAAGTAGCTAAGAGTTTCTGTTGTGATCCTTTATTAATTGTGTACATTTGTATTATTCTTCATGATCTTCATATTTAAAACTATTTTTAAATCCTTCTCTGTTTTCTCCTACCCTTTTCTTCCTGATTCCTACAGATATTCTTCCAGACCTTTATCCTGTAAGAAGTAGTTAGGCAGAATTAAAGTTTTTTCAATTGAAATTTCAAAGGAAATATGATCCTAAGTCAGTATTTTCATTTTCATCTTGACATCAATAGTCAAGCCAGGTACTGTGTCTGTAAGGACCCACAGGGAGGTGACATTAATCTCAAGTCTTCCTTTACTATGTAACTGGAAAAAAAAAAAAAAAAAAAGGGGGGCACGGAGAGAGAGAGAGAGGGCTACCACAGCCACGCCCTGGCCCCTGAGCAGGAAGGAGGGAGCTCCTGACGAGGGCCCGGCTCTGACTCAGCGCGGGTGGGGACAGGATTGACGGCGGCAATTCCCTTCCCTTCCCTTCCCTTCCCTTCCCTTCCCTTCCCTTCCCTTCCCTTCCCTTCCCTTCCCTTCCCTTCCCTTCCCGTACAAGAGCAGCTCCCAGGGAGCGCGGCGAACAGGATGGGCAAACAGGGCATGGCACGTCAGAAGGGCGTGGCGCGTCAGTTTGCGCGGCAGTTCACGCGGCAGTTCGCGCAGGCAGGGCGTGTAGGGAAGGCGAAGTCACCCTACTAGCTCAAGAGGAACTGTGAAAAGTGAGTTCATTCAGTAGTCCCCATCCTTTCAGAAGAAACTCAGCTATGGTATTCACTCGTCAGAAAGCGATGCCCTCTGTGCTCTCCAGAGTGGATGTGGCTACCCAGATGGAGCTCCCACAAAAACATGCGGCCACCCAGGTCTCAGGCTGCAGGGAGTGCCTGGGCCTCTCACTGTTCATGCATGGCAGCCGTGTGGACAGCTGTGTGAGGTACGACCAGGTGGGTGATTTGCTCTGCATGGTGGCAGAGCTACGGGAGGAGGTAGAAAGGTTAAGGAGCATCAGGGAGGCTGAGAAAGAGATAGACTGGTGGTGCCATGATCTGCATGGAGCAGCCGCAGGAAGAGGAGCAGCAGCAGCCACCAGTAAGAACCCATGATCAAGGGGATCCTCTATCCCCCCCCAACGGGCTGAAGGCAGCAGCTCAAAGGAGGAGAGTGAATGGAGGCAAGTCCATGCTCGTGGCAGCAGGCAAAGGCCTTCCCTGCCCACCTCGCCTCCCCAGGTGCCTCTGTACAACAGGTATGAGGCCCTGGAGGTGGAAGGCCAGTCAATGGAGGATGGGGATGACAGTCCATCTACACCAGAGGTGTCACCCAGGTCAGAGGAACGTACCTCTCGTATTAACACCACCTCCACAAGGAAGAGAAGATGGGTTATAGTTGTGGGTGACTCCCTTCTGAGGGGAACCGAGGCTCCAATATGCCGGACGGACCCTCCTCTTAGGGAAGTCTGCTGCCTCCCTGGGGCCCAGGTGAAGGATGTCACGAGGATACTCCCTATCCTGGTACGGCCCTCGGACTATTACCCCCTACTGCTCTTCCATGTGGGGGGCGATGAAGCTGCAACACGAAGTCCTAGGGCAATCAAAAGAGACTTCAGGGCCTTGGGACGGCTAGTAAGGGACTCTGGAGCACAGGTTATTTTCTCCTCTCTCCTTCCAGTTGTGGGCAGTGACACTAGAAGGAACAGAGGCACCCAATCTATCAACTCATGGCTCTGTGGCTGGTGTCATCGCCACGGATTTGTTTTTTTGACAACGGGATGGCCTACACAGCACCGGGTTTGCTGGTGTCTGATGGGATTCATCTTTCTCAAAAGGGAAAGAGAATCTTTGCTCAGGAACTTGCAGGGCTCATCAACAGAGCTTTAAACTAGACTCAAAGGGGGAGGGGGATAATATCAGGCTTGCCCGAGGGAAGCTGAGGGACGACGTGCCACGGTTAGAGGGAGCGGGTGCCAGTGAGGGTACTCAGCCTGTCTCTCTGAGATGTGCAGGGTACACTGGGGCACAGCTGAAGTCGAACAGAGTTGAACTAGGGAATACTGAGGCAATAGGAGCCAAGAGGGAAATGCCAGTGAAACACCTCAAAGCACACAAGGGGTGTTCCTCTATGAAGGAGACACGGATGACAGCCCAGCTGAAGTGCCTCTACACCAATGCACGCAGCATGGGAAACAAGCAGGAGGAGCTGGAAGCCATTGTACATCAGGAAAACTATGATATGGTTGCCATCACAGAAACATGGTGGGATGACTCGTACAACTGTAGTGCAGCAATGGATGGCTATAAACTCTTCAGGAGGGATAGGCAAGGCAGGAGAGGCGGTGGGGTAGCCCTATACATTAGGGAGTGTCTGGATAGTTTAGAGCTTGATGACGGTGATGATAGGGTGGAGTGTCTATGGGTAAGAATGAGGGGGAAGGCCAACAAGGCAGATATTGTGGTGGGAGTCTGTTACAGACCACCCAACCAGGATGAGGAGACAGATTAACTATTCTATAAGCAGCTGGGAGAAGCATCACGATTGCTAGCCCTTGTTCTTGTGGGGGACTTGAACCTACCGGATGTCTGCTGGAAATACAATACAGCAGAGAGGAAACAGTCTAGGAGGTTCCTGGAGTGTGTGGCAGATAACTTCCTGACACAGCTGGTGAGTGAGCCAACTAGGGAAGGTGCCCTGCTGGACCTCTTGTTCACAAACAGAGAAGGACTTGTGAGCCATGTGATGGAGGCCGTCTTGGGCAGAGTGATCATGAAATGATAGAGTTTTTGATACATGGAGAAGCAGCGAGGTGAGTCAGCAAAACTGCCACCTTAGACTTCTGGAGGGCAGACTTTGGCCTGTTTAGGAGACTGGTCGACAGAGTCCCCTGGGAGGCAGCCCTAAAGGGCAAAGGAGTCCAGGAAGGCTGGACATTCTTTAAGGAGGAAGTCCTAAAGGCACAAGAGCAGGCTGTCCCCAGGTGTTGAAAGACGAGCCGTCGGGGAAGAAGACCAGCCTGGCTGAATAGAGAGCTCTGGCTAGAACTCAGGAAAAAGAGGAGAGTCCTCGGTCTTTGGAGGAAGGGGCAGGCAACTCAGGAGGACTACAAAGGTGTAGCAAGGCTTTGCAGGGAGAAAATTAGAAGGGCCAAAGCTGAGCTAGAGATCAATCTGACTGCTGCTGTAAAAGACAACAAAAAATACTTCTTCAAATACATTAGCAGCAAAAGGAGAGCTAAGGAGAATCTCCAGCCCCTAGTAGACGGGGGAGGGAACACAGTGACCAAGGATGAGGAAAAGGCTGAGGTACTTCATGCCTTCTTTGCCTCAGTCTTTAATAGTAGGGCCAATTGTTCTCTGGGTACCCAGCCCCCGGAGTCAGAAGATAGGGACGGGGACCAGAATGGAGCCCCCATAATCCAGGGGGAAATGGTTAGTGACCTGCTGCACCACTTAGACACTCACAAGTCTATGGTGCCTGATGAGATACACCTGAGAGTACTGAAGGAACTGGCAGATGTGCTCACCAAGCCCCTTTCCATCATTTACCAGCAGTCCTGGCTAACTGGGGAGGTCCCAGTTAACTGGAGATTAGCGAATGTGACACCCATCTACAAGAAGGGCCGGAAGGAGGACCCGGGGAACTACAGGCCTGTCAGCCTGACCTTGGTACTGGGGAAGCTGATGGAGCAGATCATCCTGAGTGCCATCCCACGGCATGTAGAGGATAACCAAGGGACCAAGGCCAGCCAGCATGGGTTCAGGAAAGGCAGGTCCTGCTTGACCAACCTGATCTCCTTCTATGACAAGGTGACCCGCCTAATGGATGAGGGAAAGGCTGTGGATGTTGTCTATCTAGACTTCAGTAAAGCCTTTGACACGGTTTCCCACAGCATTCTCCTGGAGAAACTGGCTGCTCATGGCTTGGATGGATGTACTCTTCACTGGGTAAAGAACTGGCTGGATGGCTGGGCCCAAAGAGTTGTGGTGAATGGAGTTAAATCCAGTCGGCGGCCAGTCAGAAGTGATGTTCCCAGGGCTCTGTGTGGGGGCCAGTTCTGTTTAATATCTTTATCAGTGATCTGGATGAGGGGATCGAGTGCACCCTCAGTAAGTTTGCAGACGACACCAAGTTGTGTGGCAGTGTTGATCTGCTTGAGGGTAGGAAGGGTCTGCAGAGGGACCTGGACAGGCTGGATTAATGGGCCGAGGTGAATTGTATGGGGTTCAACAAGGCCAAGTGCTGGGTCCTGCACTTGGGCCACAACAACCCCATGCAACGCTACAGGCTTGGGGAAGAGTGGCTGGAAAGCTGCCTGGCAGAAAAGGACCTGGGAGTGTTGGTTGACAGCCGCCTGCATATGAGCCAGCAGTGGCCAAGAAAGCCAATGGCATCCTGGCTTGTATCAGAAATAGCGTGGCCAGCAGGACTAGGGAAGTGATCGTGCCCCTGTACTCAGCACTGGTGAGGCCACACCTCGAATACTGTGTTCAGTTTTGGGCCCCTCACTACAAGAGAGACATTGAGGTGCTGGAGCATGTCCAGAGAAGGACAGTGAAGCTGGTGAAGGGTCTAGAGCAGAAGTCTTATGAGGAGCGGCTGAGGGAAGTGGGGTTGTTTAGCCTGGAGAAAAGGAGGCTGAGGGGAGACCTTATTGCTCTCTACAACTACCTGAAAGGAGGTCGTAGTGAGGTGGGGATCGGTCTCTTCACCCAGGTAACAAGTGATAGGATGAGAGGAAATGGCCTCAAGTTGTGCCAGGGGAGGTTTAGACTGGATATTCGGAAATTTTACTTCACTGAAAGGGTTATCAAGCATTGGAACAGGCTGCCCAGGGAAGTGGTTGAGTTGCCATCCCTGGAAGTATTTAAAAGACGTTTGGATGAGGTTCTTAGGGACATGGTATAGTGGTGGTCTTGGTAGTGTTAGGGTTACAGTTGGACTCGATGATCTTAAAGGTCTTTTCCAACCTATACGATTCTGTGATTCTGTGATTCTGTAAAGAAAATGCCAACTAATGATACTGGACAGATGGCCATTGGTGGTTTCTGTCATTGTTAATGCAGGGTTTGTATTTATTTGTATTCTAAATCTTGAAATTATGCATCTAGGTATCCCACATAACTATGACTTCTCAAAGTTATTAGTTTCATTTTTACACTTTCATCCCCTCTATGTATTATATTTTGTGTTTTTACATAAAGAGCAAGCCTTTCAAGTCTGTTGATGTCTCTCACTATCATAGATTCTATACTGTCCAGAACAAACTGCTAACAAATTAAGTGAGACCTCTGCACACTAGTGAGAAAGTTTGATGTTAGAATATGCCAGATAACCAGACAGACATTGTATCACTATGGTGTTGATTTCTACATAAGCTGTTTTCTTCTCTAGTTTTTCACTGATATGCCATTTGTACATTTTTATGTGCAATTTAAATATACTGTATATTCTCAAATACAGCAATATGTTTAATTCAAATGATCTCTGTATAAATTTTGAATATATAAATGTGTATATATGTAATCATCTCTGTATGGAATTGAGTCAGGCATTTGAATTCTGTTCCTAATTTCGGCTTAGTTTGACTCAACCAGGTTTCTATATTTGATTTTTTCTTGTATTTAGGATCTAGCTTAATCAGCCTACTCAGGACTTTCCTTTGAGAACTTATCTTTAAAACAAAAACAAACTCTCCTTCAACACAGATGTGTGCTATAAATACTAAGAATTATGATTCGTTTGTTAAGATAAAGTGAATGAGAAGTAAACAACATAAAGAATATTTGGAAGAGGTGAAGAATCATCATTATCCATTGAGGAAGCCCTAGAACAGTTAAGAAAAGCTGGGTCATTCATTCCTTCCACAGCACTGCTCACTGTGTCCATTCTTACTAATGGCTTCCCCAGATTGTCCAAAAATACCTATTGTTTTCTGAAGATATGTGTCTTTTATTACAACAGTTTCCTTTTTTATCCAGGTATTCTGATTAAGACTAGGGGAAAAAACATGGTCCTGAAAGAAAAATTATGACCAGCAACATAATTTCTCTACCCCTTTTCCTTAAGTGAGCATTCCTCTGTTACTATTTCAGTTTTCTAGTCATCATGTCAGTCTGTCTCTCAGTGCCTTAAATGTTTCTGTGGAAATAATCTATTTGAAAACACAATGTTAAGATAATTCTAAAAGGATTGAGCTGTTTTTATAAAACTAGAGTATGCAGCTTTGGAGCACATAGCAGCTTTGTCAGTTGTGTTAAACCACTCAGGGTATGGTTGAGTAGGGTAAAATTACCACATGTTCCCCAATGGTTCCTAGTAGTGATTCAGGATAGATCTGCTCTAGGAGCTGTGTGCTACAGAAGTGCTGCAAATAAAGACTACTGTAGATAGAAGAATGATGAATAGCCTAGTAATTGGATAACAACATCACGAATCAAAATGCATCTGTCACAGATTTTCTAGGTGGAAATTCTGGGCAGATCCAAAGCTGGCACTAATCACAGACTCTATTAATTATTGTTAAGGCATTAGAAAGTAATAAGAGGAATTTGGGAAGCCAAGTAAGAGGAATGAAGAATGATGAAATAAATGATTTTATACCTGTCTTGTCAGTCAACATGTCCTATAAGTTTTGTCAGTCAGCATGTCCTATAAGTCTCAAGGACGCAAATATATCAAATGGTATAATAAAATTCGTCTGCAATTGAAATGAAGGTACAATGAATAATTAGGTCTGAGAGCTTTAAATGGACCCTGTACTTTACAACATCACATGGTGCCTGAAGATTAATAATGAATATTTTGCATGTTCACATCATAAAGTTTCTCTAAAAATCAAAATTCTCACGACTGAGGAGTGACTGGAATTGCTGCTGTTGTATGTGCAGAGAACATAGCAAGGGAGCAAGGGACTCTTGCTACAGATACAAGGGGATGTGCACTGATACCTTGTAAGGATATACTTGGTATAATGTAGTTCATATACAAAACAGTCTTTTTGGTGGAGCTTATAGGAAAACATTACCTTTTTCATATTATTTTATGCAGATAAATCCCTTTTTGGGTAAAGGCAAAATATTGTGGGATGATAGCAAGGAGGCCAGGAGAACAGAATTAAAAAATGAGAAAGTGGAGAGTAAGAGACTCTCAGACGGTAAAAAATTGTAGGGATTAGTCGAATTAGACCTATACATATCTCAGAGTCGTGATATTTGCTGTTCATAATTAGTGATGGTTTTATGGGGCAACAAGTTTCCAGGGTGCATTTATTGTCTTTGTACAACCACGTGAAGTCAGGAAAAAACAGGAGAATAATAATAAAAATTCTATGGTATTTCTAGGGATTTCTATGTGACATTATATTTTTCCCTTCCAACTATCACGTAGCATGCAATTTCTTTTCAACAGTCTTTTTCTTTAACTGTCAATGAGATTGTTGAAACATTTCTGGTAACAGAAGTTGTCACAAGCTCCTGAAAATGTGTTACTGTTCTAAAAAAGATCAGTGCAAAGATTAGCCATACAAAATTACTAAACATTTCAGTCACACAGGCCATGATTTTTAGTAGTAGGCAATATGGTTACACTATGCTCCTTAGAAAAAAAATAAAATAGAGTTCTCAGAAATGTCTAAATGATCTGAATGAAAGTTGCTTAATTATAAAGAGCTTCAAACTCCTACATTACTTTGGGAAAATCCTGTCCTTAAATAAATACGCTGATTTTTAAAATTATGCTAACTAGGTGTTAGTCAATTTAGAGCTGCTAGATGCTCAGCAAATTAAGAAATCACAAGTCTTAGCAGCTTCTCTGCATAAACAAAGTAGTTTCGATAAAAGTGAGAATTTAAAGCAGATTATCTTTGGTTAATTCTATGAGAAGGTAAATCCTTATACCTGGTACTTGCCATGAAAGTAAAATACTAGCTTTATATCCAGTTGTTAACAAAATCTTAATGAAGATTTTAGGAAGTTTAATACATTATAGTTAAGTGTTTTTTTTCTGCTGTTAGTATGTAAAAGTGACAAATTCAACAATGAAACTTATTATGTGTTTCATTAACATGGACAGAAAAATGATGAGATAACTTTTATATAAATTACACATTCACATAATGTCGTGGTTTAACCCCAGCTGGCAACTAAGCACCACGCAGCCGCTTGCTCACTCCCCCCTGGTGGGATGGAGGAGAGAACCGGAAGAGTAAAAGTGAGAAAACTCGTGGGTTGAGATACAGACAGTTTAATAGGTAAAGCAAAAGCTGTGCACGCAAGCAAAGCAAAACAAGGAATTCATTCACTGCTTCCCATGGGCAGGCAGGTGTTCAGCCATCTCCAGGAAAGCAGGGCTCCATCACACGTAATGGTTACTTGGGAAGACAAAACACCATCACTCTGAACGTCCCCCCCTTCCTTCTTCTTCCCCCAGCTTTATATGCTGAGCATGACACCATATGGTATGGGATATCCCTTTGGCCAGTTGGGGTCAGCTGTCCCAGCTGTGTCCCCTCCCAACCTCTTGTGCACCTGGCAGAGCGTGGAAAGCTGAAAAGTCCTTGATTTAGTATAAGCACTGCTCAGCAACAACTAAAACATCTCTGTATTATCAACACTGTTTTGAGCACAAATCCAAATCATAGCCCCATACTAGCTACTATGAAGAAAATTAACTCTATCCCAGCCAAAACCAGCACACATAAAAACTGAGTCTTGATGCCAGAATTGGATAAATAAGTTCTATTTTATTTTCCTTTTCCAGGAAAATGGAACAAATAGGTCTTTCACAAGCATTTTCTAAGTGTTTGGTTCCCTTTGATCAACTCTTCTCTTAAACCAAAAGGTGGATTTGTGCAATGGGATAGAATTATGCAATATGAAGGGATTGTTTATTTTAAACAATTTTGAAGGTCTATTTCAGTAAAGTGCGTACAACACTTCTTAGTAAATAAATTGACTACTGTGCTTCTGCATTTTTGGGTGAAAAAAAGTGAGAACATAATTTACTTTGAAATTTCTTGAAATACATTCAGAGTTGATAGGGAAGCCTGTTTCTGAGTCCTAGCATAGAAACCATGTTTGAACCTGAAGCTGTGATTCATATTCTCTTCTGTTGATCTCTTTTAGTTACTAAATATTGCTGGCAAGGTTAACACATTAATTAAAAAGCTCTCCTAATATATTAAGCATGATAGAAACTGACAGTCTGTGGTCCTTCAAGGAGATACTGATCAACAACATAATATAATACTGGAATGTAGAGTTCACGGACTGCTAGTGCACCGGGACCTCTAGAAATGCAGATTTAAATCACTTGGATGATGAAACATGAGACACCAACCTCTCTCATAAATAACTTATTTTTCAAGTATTGTAAATACTTAACAGAGTAACTATTCCTGATTTCTAATTAGTCAACCCGTTTGGCAGAGATAGGTCAGACAACATGGCTAGCTAGATGTCATTTCTCCTTAGTGCATTTTGCAGCTCAGGGGCACTTTTGCTGTGGTCAGCATGTCGGGTTGCATGCAATCTTGATATTCTGCACTTTGAAGCCAGCTAAACTCAAACCATGGCAAGGCAGCATGTTCGTTAGTTAGATCTTATAACCTTGGTTTACAACCATGATCCATTTTTTAAGGGCCTGTTCACAAGAACTACAGATTGCTACAAATCAGAAAGTACTTTACTCATTAGTTAAAATGTATAATCCAAAGTTATCACTAATACCTTGAAATTTGATCAGTTTTTTCTGATCAGTTTTTTTAAATACTGTGTTATGCAGCTGATAAAGAACAGAAGAAGGGGAAAAAATTATAGCTGAAAAAAAGGAAAATCAAAATGACTGAGCATGTGTTAAAAAAAGGTATGTGTAAGAAAGGTAGGATTGATTCATGACCTAAAATATCAAAATCAAACTCAGAGCTTTCATTTTCTTCCAGATAGTGTACCTAGGGAGGAATTTTTGTCTTTTCCCTGTAGACATTTTTTCTGCTGCTTTCTTTGAAAGTAGTAGTTCCCATTGACGTTTTAACTGCCACTTGCCTCTATTCCACAGAGCCCTCTATCCTTGCTGCTTGATGAGTGTGCTTTCTTCTGTGTCTTGCAATTATGATAAAAATACAGGTTTTATACAGTCTGTAATTTTGCTGCAGAAGTCCTTCAAAACTACTGCTAGTTTATTACTAAACTGTTACTTGGAAATTATGGAGGTGATTACAAGTCCTACTTTTAATTTAATGTGAAAAGTGTCACTTTCATTTTGAGATAGACATGTCCAACCTCTAACATGTCCTATTTACTTCCAATATGATATGTGACTACCTGTGGTTTTGTGTCAGGTTTATTTTCTCATTTATGAATGATTAGGTTGGTTAGCTTTTAAAATTTACTTTATGATTCTTATTTAAGCTGAACAAATAATCACTTGAATTTTTTTAAGGGAAACTTTTGCCAAAAGTTCAAAATTTTTCTCTGTAAAAGTAAAATTTGCCTAAAAGGAAGTGGTCTAAAATTAATCAGACATGTATACTTGGGTGCCTTTTTTTCTCATTCTTCTATACAGTCATGTTCTGGCACCAAAATGAAAAGAACAGACAAAAAATAAAAATCAGGAAATGTATTTACTGGGGAGCTAGTTGTCTAGTCTGGATGTCTGGCCAATAGAGACAATATATTTTAAAGCACTGTATCTCTCAAACCACTGCACAAATCCTTCTTAATGTGAAGAACTGACTGAAGATGTCTATTTCTTTTTTTTTTTTTTCCCCCACAAGATTAATTTCTTGTTCTTTGATCATTCCTAAATATGGTAAAGCATCTCCTCTCCAAATTAAATGTAATGTTATTGTTTTTTGTCTTGTTTGTCTGGTGTATGAATGCATGTATTTGTTTTTCATTGTGCATTTTTTCTGTCATATTTACAGAGCTTATATTTACACTTGATCTGACCCCAGCTCAGAACAAGCGATATTGATGGTTGTCAGTTCATGTTGGTCTCACAGTACAAACACCTTTAGACAAAAGAAATTGCTACATAGGGTAGCTGGGGTTTTTTGACTAACAAAAGAATTCAGGTACCAGAATATACACTGCTTGTTAGAAATACCATACAGAAGAAGAATGGGGAAGCTGAGAAACATTTTTGTGTTTGGGGCAGAGCTGCTAGAGGAAAAAGAGTCATCTGTGATACATGTGACTTCTGCACAAGAACTTAGCATATGCAATGCTACCACCAACTCACTGTGGAGGTGAGATATCCCATGTCCTTGCCCTTTCTTACCTAGGGGTTCAAACCTGCACCTCTCAGGAGATCCTCAATGCACCACAACCAATCAAATCAGAGGTGAAATTAAATTTTGACTGGAACTGGAAAGCACTGGACAATGGCATTTTTCCTCTAAAGTGCCACAAGATTGCAGTCAAACCATGGTGATTGCCTTTCTGGTAGCTGGCCCCCAGCTGGCACCCTGATCAGAGCCAAAATATCCCTTTCATTCACCAGAGGGCATATGGGTTTCCCCACACCCAGGTAGCTAATACGCACTTCTGGAATCCATCTGGAACAGGTGGCTGAAAGTTAGCTTTTGCACAACCTAAACTGTAGCTGCCCGAGTCCTTTTTTTTGGATCTAACTCATTAATTGATAGGAAGAAGCATTTTAATCATATTGTAAAAAAAGAAGATAAGTACTGTTCTGAAGTAAAATTCTATAACTCATTGTCTCTGGGGAGCAATTTAAATTTTAACTGCAGCAAAGTGTAAAGCTCCTATTACTGACTTTCTACTCTCTGGACTTCTATGTGATCAAATAAAAGTAACAGCAGGCAGCTCCAGGTGGCAATAAAATTTAAATGCTCAAAATTTAGGAAATAAGTTCAAGGACTAAAGACTAGTAAGTAACATAAAGAAGAAGTTGACTATTTTAGAGGTAGTTGACTATTTTAGAGGTAAGAGAATGAGCTTGTAAAATTTCTAATGAAGAGAGCCAGCATGGATTTGGACAAAGATGGGAATGGTGTAGTAATATGATGGGACTCTGCAAATATTACTGCCTTGAAACATAGAGAAAGAGGAAAAGTAGTGACTTTAGTGTGTTCTCCAATGTTGTCATTTCTCACTATTTTAAATGAGTCCCTTGTTCAAACATGAGTTCGAAGCTCTATGAATTCATTTCCATTTAGAAGTGTCCATAAAGCCTGATGGCTATGGTAAAAATAACATATAAACATAACCAGAAGGCTAATGTCTCAACATTTAGTAAGATAGTAGAAATAAGCTAGACATTCTAGCTTCAAAAATGGTTATGCTTTAAAAATATCATGAAATGTTGGTCTTGTATCTCAGCACTTTTGTGCTTACGTGGAACTTTTAAAAAAAATTCAACCCCTTTTGTAACATACCTTGTAATTTTTTCGGAAACCTAGTTCTCAACCATGAATATTCTTGCTTAATTACAAGTTAAAGGAAATTTTCACACCCGCAAAATTGTATTTAAATACTCAGCAACATAGGCCCAACACAACAGTAGGAGATACAAGTTCTGTGTGATGTAAACTTGAAAGAGATGTTAAAAACTTTAAAAGGAAGCAGAGAAAAATAAGTCCTGATTTTTATATTCATGCAATGAGGAAATACTTAAACACTAAAGACTGATACTTTCTCAATATTTTTTAACAGATACTTTGGTCCTTATTCTAAGAAATTAAACTAAACTCAAATGAAGTAGCAATAGCTCTATTTATTTTATTTCTAAAAGCATAAAGTAAAACTGAATGTAGGGAATGGGTGAGAAGGAATGTAAGTTCAGGGGTAGGGGGGCTGTAGATCAGTCAAGAGGAAAATCCTGGACTCTTCAGTTTCGCAGTTATGCTGAAAATCTTATCAATGATCCTCCGTCCTTTCCTGATATCTACTTCCAGCAGTAGGCATTAGGCGTTGAAGAAACTTTTCTTTGTCCCCTAAAATTATTTGTAGCAACTTTGGGACAATATAAATATTAATACAAATATAAATATAAATATAAAATAAATTTATTAAACCCCAAATATATACTTTGGAAAATAATGAAAAATATTTTTTCAAAGACAATGCCAAATGTACCGTTGGAAGTAGGCAATGAAAATGCTAATTACAAAATACTTTTGCTATTCAATACTCCAATTTTAAGTTTAAAAAGGGTTTTTTTATTTGCCTGGTTAAATAGTTGAAATCTGAGTTAAAAGGGTTCATAAAACTTCCATGGTATAATATGTCTCTGCATTTTCATATAGAGTAGAGTAACATAAAGTTACAGGTAATAATAAGAATGCTAAAACAGTATTTTTAACAAATTCCTTAATTGCCTAAATGTTCAAATTTAGTTTCAGTCAGCAGAATATTTTGTTAAGTTTGACTGGAACTTGAGCTGGACTTACAAATACTTAGGGATTTACTTTGTCCAAAGAAGCTTATTTTTCTTTCTCTGCATATCTACAATTGTTATTATGATGCTGTTTGATGAACTTTCATAGACTAACACTGGCTTGGTTGAGTGTGTTGGAGAGGAAATGACAAGAAGTTTTTCCTTTGTAACTGATCAATTGAAGCCATCGTCTGTAATTATGATGTTCAGCCAAATGCAAAACAAGCTTCAGTGACTCCCCTAAGTGAGGATGGCTGCATATTCTTTGTTCTTTTCCAGCCTGATAGAAAAATAATCCCACTGTGAGTTTGCCTCTAACGACACAGTAACTCAACAATTTCTAATTTCTTTTCTTTTTTTTATTTTGTTGGTTTATATAATCGTATGGATCCAAGTATACAGGGAGATTAAAAAGTGTTCTCTATCAGTTATGATTTTCTCGTCCCTGCTGGACCAGGAATGCCCTTTTGAGAGATACAAATTGGCTGCACAGCATTTGTTGTCCAGATGTCATGTGGGCTCACTTCTCAAAACCACAGGACATTTAGGTTCAGAGGCTTTGTCTAATCAAGTAATCAATATCCACTTTCATACAAGAGCATCAGGTTTTGCTGTAAAACTGAATTCTGTCCGGCTGATTAGAAGGTGTTGTGTGTCTAGGGTTTTTTTAGACAACCATTTGGCCAAACATGTAGTGTGGCTAGTGACATACAGAATATCCCACCACAAAGACGGATCTTATCAGTTAATTTAGTGCCTCTGTTTTGGCTGGGAGCAAAGAGACTACTTTCCTTGTACGGAGAGTCCTACCAAGAGGTTTGACGACAAAGCTCGTGCTACTCAGTGGAAAGATCCCAGAAGACTTCTCTGTCTGGGTGAGTAGTGATCTGACTTAACCTCCTGTGACTGACATGATGTTCAGGCCTCAGATTACAAGGTGAACACTGAATATTGTTTTAAAGTGGAACTGAAGCTCAGCAGGGCTTCCCAAACGCTGTCATTACCTTGTTTGCTCTCAGTGTTGGTGTACAGGCTACGCAGGCTCAAACCATGAGGAGAAAGATGTTAGCCTTTTATTTCAGCAGAACATCAACATACTCAATGAAATGTACATTTCAGATGTTTAGCCTTTATCTTTCAAAGAGCGTTAATATATGTTTTGTATGTTATTTCACAAAGCGAAATTTCACAAAGCGAAATTTCCCAAGTGACAATGAGTTCAGTTGTGTGGAACCGCAGTTTTTCTGTAGTTTCTGGACTTGACTTGGAGCACTCTGCTGTTTGCAGTACAGGTGTAATTAGCAGGATGAGCAGACTGCTGTCCCCTCTGCAGCCTGGCCACAGGCAGCAGCTGGGGCCCAGGGTCTGCCCAGGGGCATCACCATTTGCTGGGCAGACAGGGAGGGTTTGGTCTTGGGAGAGAAGATTTTAGACTGGCGTGGTTTGGTTGTGCTTATAGATCTCCTCCTCCAACACAACTCTGTTTCCCAGGCACTACCTCTGAATCCTTGTCACAGTCCTGATGCCCTGGTACACATAGATTTTTGTAAAATAAAAGAATCATGTTTCTCCTTTTTTTTTGAATGAGGAGTGCCTGTGAATACCACACTGAAATTTGATGTTGTAGTCAGTGAGTGACCTGACTGATACAAAGGAAGATATAACCTATAAACTGACTTGTTCCTAAAGATTGCATAAGATCCGCATAAGAAATCTTTGCTTATATTCTCCCTGACAATCTTAAAAGGAAAAGAAATATTCCTTTATTAGCGGTGTTATGTTTTTACGGATGATTTTTATTAACATAAATACTTTACTGGTGTGAATTCTAACATACAGTATATAGTTAAATATTAGAAGTACATAGTGAGGAATATTTATTGCCCCAGAGGAAAAATGTGAATTTAATGGAGTACTGGCAAACCTTCTCACTTATTTTCTATGTATATCACACAAACTATTTTATTCCAAATCATGATTTCATATGATTTGTCAATACTACCAGTGTGTTTGTGTGAACTTTTTTCAGAAATATTTGCAATGTGAAAGTACGTCAGGGCTTGACCCATTGCCCTTAGTAGTTAATAAGAACTCTTGTTGATATAAGTGAGCATTGAACTACAGCCTGAGTAGTCCCCACTGATTTATCACACTGTCACAGTGCAGAGAAGAGACCCTTTAGGGGCTCCTCAGTGATGCAGTGAGAACTGAAAACACATCATGCACTGGTTAGGAAACAGTTTTAATTCTACATATATTTGATTAGGAAAAAAAAATCAGGGAAAAATACAAAGAAAATTAAAAACATTACCATCAAAGTTTTTGCCCAGAATAGAACAGCTTTATTATGAACTGAAAGTATTTTGATTGTTCAGCCTCTGAAATGTTGTACAGTGGAAAACATTCAAAAATTCAGGTAAAAGTAAGGTTGTATTTCAAGTATTTCTATCATATGCCCAATTGTAATTTAAAAAAATAATTATTTTAGACCAGCCCAAACTGAAATATGCTTAACTAATATATTTAGGGTTTGAGTGAAAATGGATAGGAGTCAATGGGAATATGCCCACTCACTCCAGCCTTTCCTGACTTCTTTGAATAATGAATATATTTGTAAAAGCTGAAATCCATTTCCTGGTAAGTTACAAACAGAAAAAAAGCTAAATTATTCATTGTTACTGTGTATATCTAGTAACTGTTTCAGCTGTTCACTAAATAAACACAATATGCACTTGCTACAATTGCTGTTACCGTATGGTATATATTACTTTATGGTTATGTATATAGTAAGATAAATTATCAACACAAGAATATGCTTATTATTATATTTTATTATGACTCACATACATAACTACTTAAATAAGCAAGTGATTTCTGAGATACGATTTGAAAAGTCTTATCAGTTCAACTAAATTTATAGGCTGATAACCAAAAGAAATTAACACAGGGATTCAGAATGTTTTGGTGGGAAGGGGAAAATACCCCACAACACAAAACATCCAGATCTAGATTTTTGCAATTAATGTCATGTGGAGCCAAATGTTATATGTAATTTTCTCTGAGCAATTCAAAGCGCATTAGCAGCATTCATGATATAAAAAAGAAAAGCTTAATAAATGTTTATTACACAGAGTAGGCACAAGTGGATAAAACTGCAAACTGATTAATAATTAAGATAGTTTGCTAAATATGTCTTCTTAATTTAGTCAAGTGGGTTTCACTTGCAAAACATTTGCTTTGAAAAAAGGAAACTTGAAGTTCAGCATAAGTGGGAGAGTAAGTCTGCAACTAGTGAATAGTTGCTTGCATGCTGAATAGTGCCATGGATACCAGTTCTGCAATTAGATCAGTGCATATCTTAAGTTACTGGAATCATGCATTACTACAAAATTATTATTAAAAATTTCTTTTGCTGAATTATAGGTTATATGAAAGCAATGGATGTTTAGCCATGTGATAAACATTATCTGGAGGGTTTCTTTCCTTTAAAAGCACAGTGGGCATACGCAGATCTGATCACCCACTTCCTAGGTTATCCAAGTGGACCAGATAGACATGGAAAAAGAAGGGACTGAGGGAGTTAATGATGACAGGTTCTGAAATCAAGAGTGATTTGGAGAAGGGTGGAAGAAAGCTATAATTCACTGTTTCTTCTAAAATAAGAGACTGGTTACTTAATGAATTTAGAAGGGCATGGTTAAAGCAAACACTTATTTTTCTCAATATGTAGACTGGATTGCCAAGAGGACATTGTAGAGTCTAGGTGAATGAATTAAAAGAGGACAGATTCATCATTGCCTATTAAATACAATACTGAATAAGAGCATCTGGAGAGAAAAGAGGGAGGGAAAGAGAACTCCAAGGGGATGGCCCAGCTAGACACATCTGTCAAAATCTTTCCCCTGAGCCATCCACTGATGGTTATTGGGGTACCTGGTGTTATGATGAAAAGAAAGACCAGAGCTGTAATGCATGAGCTGTAGACAAACAATAGTAATAATGAATCCTGAGATCTAAATGAATGAATGCTACAGCAACCACTTTGGATAAGCAACCACTTGGCATCCTGTGAAGCTATGGGCCTCTGAGCAAGCAAAAATACCAGTGCCTATGCAAGTAATTGCAAGTGGAAAGGGAGAATGTCTGGGATTACAAAATATGTCAGAAACAATGCAATGACAATGAATGTGACTATTCAGGTGCTAAAAAAGCCAGTCTTTAAATGATTTAATCATACAAAATATATTTTAAAATCTTGCTGTGTCTTAATAGATTAGCACAAGTAACCACCATTATGTTTCGTGATGAATGCACTAAAGCAGAGTTCCAAACTTACTGCGGTATCTTCCCTGATGGTAGTCAATGTGTGCCAGGCACTATTCCAGTGTTCCGAGTATATGTGTAATTTCAGTTGATTATTCCTTGGCAACTGCACTGCGATGCTCATGTGGGGTGTTGCTGATGAGAACCATAGCATATGTTTCATGGAAAAAGCAGGTTGTGTTCTGCCACTTAACCAGAGAGATGCAAGTGAGCATGTTTTATGCTACAATTATATAATACATGCTTTTGATTTATTTTAGTACTGGACCTTTAACCAAAAGAGTTAAGTATTAATGGTTTCATAAAATGTGTTCTGAACAGCCATACAGTTCATAATGCATATTTTGGGCTTTCAGTGCTGCCTTTTTACCCATTTTTTAAAATAATATTTTTCAATTTCTCCTTTAAGTCCTTCAGCATTTCCCCATTTTCTAAGCTGTTAAATCAGAGCAAGACCTTTAGAGACATTCTTTGTATGAAAATGAAGCAGAAAAGACGTATGCAGAAAGGTGCTTATTTACTTCTATTCTCTTTTTTTCTTATGTTTCTAGTGAGCAAGCGGAAAAGGGGTGCTCACAGTTTATTGCAGCTGGGGAGCTCTCACTGTGTTCTTTCTTTCTTTTTTCCTTCCTTCCTTCCTTCCTTCCTTCCTTCCTTCCTTCCTTCCTTCCTTCCTTCCTTCCTTCCTTCCTTCCTTCCTTCCTTCCTTCCTTCCTTCCTTCCTTCCTTCCTTCCTTCCTTCCTTCCTTCCTTTCTCTCTTTCTCTCTTTCTTTCTTTCTCTCTTTCTTTCAAATAAGACAATTTGATTTTTTATTTTTTTTCCCATGGTGGAAAGAACAGCTAATAGCAGTACTTGAAGACTGGGGGAACAAAGGAGTTAGTGAGCTATTGAGGATTTATGATTTGCTCAGCCAGAACTTCTAAAAAGCTCAGCTCTTATTTAAGCATCAAATTTAATGGTTTCAGGAGCTCAGCTTGTTGGGTGCTGAGCCTCTGTGAAAAACATGCTCTTCAGAGGCATACTGGAGCTGCTAAGTTATGAGTGCTTGTGAATGCATGGACTGTTACTTTGGTGCCCACGAGGAAGCTAAGCTGTCTTGACAGTCCTGTCCCTAGTGTGCAAAGGCACGCAGTGTGGCTGGTGGGGGTGTCAGGGACAGGGAAGGGACAGTGGAAAGGAACAATTTAATGAGGCTTGGAAAATGGATTATTGCTACAATCAAAACTTGTGTTTGTATTATTAATTAGTGACTCTTTATAATGCTTAAGTTTTGTTTAGAATAACAAAACTAAAGAATCTTTTTTACAGAAAGCTGGCAGTCTGTTCTGGTTTAGCAATCATGCAAAATAATGTTAACATCCAGATACCCAGGGTCTGTTTTTGTTCAGCTCTTTGCAGGCAGGAGAAGACCTCTAAAATCATATATAGAATGTTAAAGTAAGTCATAACAAAAGAAAACTGAACAAAAAAGATCCCTTGAATCAAAAAGAGTCTTTGGAAGGAGTGCAGAAACTGCTGATGTTTACTCCAGCCTCCTAACACTTCGGCATGGTGCACCTTGTCCTATGCTTTGTGGGCAGGGCTCTCCTGTCACACCATTATGACAGGAAGAACAAGGGAGAGGTGGTTTTTTAACATCTTAGGGGTTACATAATTTTAAATAGTATATATAAATCAGGAGGTGTAAGTGCCTTAGGAAAAACAGGTTCATAAAATAGGTTTTGGCTCAAAAGAATATTGTGTGCAGCTGTAATGCATCTTGGTGGCAGTGCTGAAGCATCACATCCTGCTGTGGCAGAATGTCCAACACAGATCTAGCAATGAACTTCTCCCTTTACTACCTGCATTTACAAAGCTTTAAAACAATGTTATCAGCTGTTTGTAGAAATGGCTGCAGACTAAGGAATATAACATTCACCAGGAGGTTAAATGATTCTCCTTGCAACCTGACAATAATTCCCTTTAGAACATCTGTTTGGTTTTATTGTACTTCTGATATTTTTGGGCTGACATTTTCTTGGTTTTCTGTAATTTAAATGCAATAATAGGTTAGCAAGTGAAAAGCTAACTATAGCAATTCATATTGATTCCAAAACATGCAATATTATTTCTGGGTTTTTATTACTTATTTCTACCAAGTGATTAGATTTCATAATTTTGTAGAACCATAGATATAAACCCTTCTATAGTTTCTAAGAAAACCTTCTTACAAAATTAAAGGATTGTGAAATAAAACTTACTTCTTTGGCTAATTAGTGTCATACTAGAAGTTGTAGCCATAATAGCTTAAGAAGCTAAGGTTTGTATGGAAAAGTGGCATCTTTTATTAGTCTAATTTTTATAGCTAGAAAAGTTGGAAAATCTTTCAGGTTAATAAAAATCTTTCTGTGTGACAGAATGTCCATTTATTCTAGTATATTACTTAATGTAATGAAAAAGACCAACCTCTCTGTACAGGTCTTGTCTACTAGTCTACTAAGGTACCTTGGTTATTTTCCTTTACACGCTGTTTCTCACCAAAGGAAACTGAGCTATTATGTGGCTGTTGTGGATTAATAAAAGTTTAATGGTTAGGAAAAAGAGGGTAGGAGTACATGGTAATTTTTAAGATGTAAGAAAGTTACCATTTTTGATAGTTAAACTCTGCTGTTTGTCATATTTCTCAGTGAAATGAAAAGAAATGAAAATTGAATTGTCAAGGATAATAAATACTACAAAATTATTTGGGATAATCAAATCTGAACCTGACTCTGGAGAGTTGCAGAAGAGTCTAGCCAGAGTGACTGAGTGATTAAAATGAGAGGTGAAATTAAATGACAGTAAATATAATGTACATGAAGAAAGAAAAAATTCACATACTGAAAAACTGGTTTTCAGGAAAACAATTTTTATCACTGTAGTCTCTGAAAATATCATGTCAGTACTCAACAATGACTGAATGTGTACACAAGGAAACTTTCAGGAAAGCAAGAGTGAATAAATAGAAAACATACTTATATGTATTGAAACCCAGATCAGGAAATCCCAAAACCTCTTACTGCTGGAAGCTAACAAAAAGTACCTCAAATTCTGTCGGAACATGGTTTTTTTTCCTGAGCATCTTCCATTCACAACTTCAAGAGACAGTATTTTAGGCTAAAGAAATATTTGGCCTGTCTCATTACAGAAGTTCTTATGTTATATAAAATAGCTTATTATTTTAAAAAGAAAATATTAAAAAGTCAGACCAGATTCTCACATAATAATGGGCACAGTTCCACTCAAGCTTGAGGAAGCAATATGATTACATCAGTTGAAAATGTCCCTCACCATCTACCTTTTTAGCTTGGAGATTATTTTCAGATATTTGCCAGATAGATATTTGCCTTTTTTTGTACATTATGAATACCAGTTTTGTGGATTTTACTAAGTTCATTCTTCTGCTTCCCTATGGTTATAGCTGTTCTATGCTCAAATAGCTACAAACCTTTTTGTTAGTAAACCTTCTGGTAAAGACTTCTCAAATGTATCAGGGGAGCATCTCAGACATAAATTGCTCTTGTTCACAGACACTGAGGAAAAGATAAAGTACTTAAAGAATTCCAAAGGGTATTTCTGCCACTGCCAGTCCTACTTATAGTTAGTCTACTCTAAGAAGTTACACTGAAATCAGGAGATTTTCTGAAGAGTTAATTTAAAAATTACTATTACTCATGAGGCAGTCTAATGTTTCTTTTTTCTCCCTAAATCATAGGACATATATGTCTGACTATGTGGCTGGGGAGAATTAATGTATCTGTAACTAAAGTGGGTGTTTAGCAGAGTTTCTTTGACTGCAGTTCATAATTTCCTCACTCATTCTGTCATCCCAAACACCAGTCATGCTGGCAGATCAAAGATTAAACCAAGTAACTGAGTTCTGACTTATGGGATCACGGAGTGGGAAGCAGATCAGAATACAGCCTTGGAAATGCACAGATGTGCAATTATCACATATCCTCTATTTTACAGATCGCTCAGAATTTGCTGGAGAATCTGATTTATCCTATACATTGTGCTCCTCATGCTATCTCTTCCTTTCTGACAGCAGAATTTGCCAAGATGTGAGAATTGTGCTGCTGTAGTATACCTGCTGCTCTGATTAGTGTTAAGCTTTACACAGATTTTCCTACGTTATTTCATGCATTCTCAGGAGACCAGAGTTTGTTGTATGTAACTTCACCTATAGTTCTGACTCCTACAATCTCATAGAAAGAAGCTTCTGGTGACTGAAGCAGTGATACATACTAATGGAGAGCAAGATTTTCCGGCTTCAATACTTCTCTGTGTATAGATAGTATTCAAGATACTCCTGCAGCATATTCTGCTCTTTTCCTCCTCTCCATGTTGTGTTAGCCCTTGTTCTTAATTACTTTTTCTACAGTGTTAGAGCTACCGAGCTCCCTAGGTGATACAGCTGAGTAAGGCAATGGGGCAAATTGAGTGGAAGTTGATATTTAAGCATAGTTAGATCATGTCATGTTTCCATACTTTAGAGTGATTCCCTACCTCCTTTCATCCTTTATGTCTTTGTGAGTTACAGTTACTGCATGAATCCTACTGCCTAATGGAGCACTATAATTTTCTTTGCCTTCATAAGCTTATGCAACCATTACTTTAAAACCACTTGCAAATGCATGTGGGATGAAAGTGCATGATATTTTCAGGAGTATTTCACTGAATAAACTGGTGCTTGGAGAGTTCAAATGAAACTGAGGTTCACCAACAGACAGGAAATGCCAAAGACGGTGTTTCCAAACTTGACAAATACATTAAAGAGTCAGATTACTGAAATACAGTCACCAGTATATGTGATGCTGTATGCTCTGTATGTTCTTTGTAAATTTTTTTTAAATACTGGTGAAGGTGTCTTATCGCTTTTTTTTTCATGTCTTTTGTGCACCTCTTATCTGTTTGTCCCTTGACCTCAACATCAACTACACCAAGAATACAATTTGTAGAATGCCTATACATTCCTGAGACCAAGGAATCCAGTTATAATAAATACTAATGCAGGTCAGTGACTTCAAGCAGAATTTAGCTTGAGGATTGGTGTGTGATTTAATTTTTACTTTGACTTTGAATAAACAGTGTAATGGCATAGCATTGTTGGCATTGTCTTTTCCTGATCTACATCAGGCAAATGCTACCACAAGATACTATTTTGCTCATCAAGGGATAATTATTCAAATCAGAAAATCTGTCCCTTGTGCTCTTAGAATGCCCCAGAGTGGAAATTCCTGATGAGAATTGTACAGATGCTCAATGAGAGGAAAATCAGAAACATACTCCATATTTTTGGAACTAGGCCAAACTATTTATGTTCTTCTGAACTGGGACTGAGATTACTGGTGCTGTTGTACAAGTATTCACTCAGAGGGTGGTTTATGTATAATATACAGCATAATTTCTAGGCTATTGCTGCCAATTGGGGAGTATTCCAAAGAATCATATCTCAAATACTGAATTATATTTGAATGGGATGCATTTCTCTGTTATTTCCCAATACATCCATATTCCATCTTGCCTTTTTAATTAGTGAATATATTGACTGTATATGTATTATTATAATTGCCTCTGCCAGCCTGCATGCTTTTAATTGTAGATAAATTTATTCCATCATCTCTCCCTAATTGTAGAAGACTATGTTTATTGCAATTGCTACTGACTGCTGGAAAATGATCTGCCTACTCCTGAGTCTTAGCCTCTTTCATACATATGGTTGTGATATTGTTTGTTAGATCATTCCCTGCTCTTTCCACCTTGTCTCTGCCTCACACAGATTTTAATCTTTTTGGTAATGTCTGTTGTGACTGTAACACACTTCAAGAGTCCAGGTTTTTTGACTATAAAAATACAAAAGATCCATGGGTAAAATATTTTGTAATTGTCCATGTGTCTAGCTTGGCTTCTGATGCAACATAAGGTATGAAGGACATTATCAGTAATGGTGCATTTGTCACATCATCTCACATCATCAAGCACTAGTCATATGTTTAATAGTAATTAAGCCCACTCTACTTTCTGCAAGAAACTTAATATAATTGAGGACCCATTTTATGAACAACAGTGCTAGGAAGGTGGTAAGTATATCTGTTCATTTTGAAGATGGAAAAACTAAGGAAACCTTTTGTCTAAAGCTTCATTAATTAAATGCCATAGTTGAAAATCACAAACCAGTGCTTGTCAGGGTTTTCTCACTGATCTGTACTTCTTCTACATACTACTCCTCTACTTTTCAGGTACAGCCTGATTGTAGTTTTGAAACAGTAGGTTTCAGAATATTTTTCAGTTCTCTGCTCCACATTTACATTGCCCGAATGGACAAAAAAGAGGCTTATTACTGTTTTCATACCAAGGTGATATTGTTCAGAGCTAGAAGCTAGTTGAGTGTCTGGTTAAAATGTCAGCATTCCAATTATACTCCTATTATTTCCCATTACTTTTCTAAACATCTCTGCTATGAGTATTCCCAATGTAAAGGGCAAATTCTCAGTAAGAATGAGTAACGCACTCTTTTTTTTTTGGCTTTTTAGTACTTTAGCTCCTTTGTGCTACAAAACAAAACTAAGTATAACATAAAAACTCCCTTTCCTCTTCTTTTGTCACCATCATTCATGGCTTTGAATGGGGCAATTTCAAAAAGTTATTGCCTACGTACAGATCCAAATGGTAACAGGCCAATGATGCAATCAGTGCCTAATCTTTATTTCTCAACATAATGAGCTTTTTATTGCCTTGGTCTGGACAATTCAAGCACAGCCATTCTATGTTTCATAGTGGCTCATAATTTAGCATTTTTAACATGGTGTTAAAAGTTTCAGCTTCAACTGGATTATACGCACTTGTGTAGTTGTGGGATTGAGTAAAAATTGGGTAATATCTAACTCCTGTTTCACCATCTGACTTTTCTGGGACAAGTGAGAGAGTAGGGATATCAGATGAGTAATCTGTTGTTTTATTGCATTTGTTATATCTTTTTTATCTGTTAAAAGTTGTGAAAGATGAAGAAGCAGCCAGAGTCTGAAGGAGACCCTGTACAAATATTCATAAGGTTTTAAAAAATTGAAAAAGCAGGTGAAGATGAAATTGGCAGGGCTTTACTCTGATCTTTAAAATTTTGTCCTTAGTGGATAACCAATGCAAATTAAAGATTAAAATAAAAAAGATATTTGTTTTTCTGTATATCATTTTGACTTTGAAATGGTTCGGTGTTTTTTTGAAAAAAAACCCTCCTAAATTGTTCTAAAAATAGTGGTTTTGAAAATATAACTTTTACTGCTAATCACAAACCTTTTTATGTGAAATAAATATAAAAAAAAGAATGCATCATTGTATTATTTTGAATTACATTTTAGCATTTAAAATATTGAAATACTCTCAGAAAGTTGTGGAAAGGTTTATCTGAGGGGTTATGCGACTTTTTTCTGTTACTGAGGAATTTCAGTAGTTAGAAATGGAAACAAGTCCAACATTTTGAATCTATAGTTTTAATGAAGAATTGAAATATTAAATAATTTGAGAAAGCAGCATAGATAGAGCTTGGCATTTAAAATAAAAATCATTGACAAGGATTTTATTTTCCAGTAGCTTTTCCGTCATGTAAAGAGATTGAATTTTCTAAAACTTTTAAGGTCTTTTGAGGCCAGGTCTTTTGAGGTTCAGAATTTGTAGATTAATTTCTCCCAGTAATCTTTTTTTCTTCTCCTTCCGTAAATATAGATGGAGTAGTCAGTCATGTATAGTTAGACTTAAGCAGAAACTATATTCTAATATTTTAGCTATTTCTGAACAAAACTCAATTTTTGTTTCTATGAGCCCAGCATCTTCAGGGAGGTATTACAGATTTACTGGCTGCTCCTGTAATTTCTGTTTTGTGTGTATATGTGTGCAGAATAGGTGATGTCACACAGAAAGGAGTAAAACAGATGGCTTTATTTTCTAAATTAGCTCTACAAGGCAGATTTTGTCTCAGGTAAAGGTGGATTTTCTACAGGAACAGGTTTTTTGGTAAAAAGATGCCAGTTTTAACATAGTTTCTTCTTAAAGAGTACCATACTTTAGAGAATGAGGGAATTTCTACGTGATGTTTTATATGACCTCTTAATTTTTTGAGTAGATCCTTCTGAGTTCTTTGCAGAAGGATGAATTTGGACTCTCAGTTATTTGCATTTTTCTCTCATCTCCCTTTGTGATCTGTAATGCCTTCTGCCTTGCCTGGACCTCTAAATTTGGTGGAGGGTTTCTTAACTAACCAAAATCCACATTTTTTTTTTTTAAATAACAATTTTGAGTTAGTCACTCAAATGGCTCACAAAATGAGTAAACAAGACAAAGAATTTCAGTGCATTTTTTTAATAAATGCCAAAGTTATTCAGAGAGAAGTCTGCAGTGTCAGATCCCAGTTAGAAGGAGGAAGACTCCAAAAGATATACTGATTCTAGTTCTACAGGAAACTAAATAAGGTACTCTGTGTAGGATGTACCCCTGAAAAAAAAACAAAGCAGCACTATTTGACAAGTGTCACTTCATCCGTCTCATAGAACTGATGTGTTTACACTGAGGGAAAACTACATATGAGCACAATCTCAGGGCTCATCCACTGATTTCTTTGAACATGTCAGTCAAAGTTTCAGAGAATATAGTCCACTGATTTGTGTTTTGCCTGTGAAACTGTAACTATGAATGAAAGCACACTCCGCTGCCCCTCAGTGATTTTTAAATTCTTTTCAAAGTGATTGAGAAAAGGATTACCGAACTTTATGAGGGCAAACATTCCCCTGAACTCCCAGTGCTGTTTGTGTATTTAAATGCATACTATGACAATATTGTTCCTTTACCTCTCTTTGATTAGTTTTATTTTTTCTATCCTGACTGGCACTTCCTTGCAGTTTACAGGTGTTGTGGCAGATCTGCAGCAGAGCTTAAGAGCACTTAATTTGCTAAAGATCTCCCTTGTAGGAGTTTGAATTCAGATGACCATATAGGTTCAGTTTTGACCTTAAAAACATATTTCTTCAACTGCAAGCAGAAACGAGCTCTTGTTTATCTCCATGTGCTGCAGTCTTTGTATTAGCAGACAAAAAGCATTTTTGGTGATGAAGATGAATGGAAGACTAGACCAAATAATTTTTCTGTGTTAAGGTCATGGTGTTTTCACCATCTTAGCAATTCTGTGCATGAGGAGTCACTTCAAGAAGATTTTAACATTCCTTAGAAGTTCAGAGAACATTATCTCAGAGAGCTTCACATTTCCTGTGAGAGTTTCTCACACAGCTGTACTGTACCTTAGCTGTCATCATCCCAAAGGGCAGGTGAACCTCGCAATAAAAAAATCACATAGCTCTCAAGTGTCTTTCTGGTGATCTTCTCTCAATTGGCTGTTGTCTCCTAGAGAGCTTCTCAACAGCCAAGTCCTGAGAGATTCTGAAGTCTCTTGAGATGTGTCTCATTAACTTTGAAAAGCTTTTTCTTATTTTTTTTCCACTTTTAAAAGACAGGAGAAGAAAGCTGGTTTTAGGCAAAGGCTAAATGACAAAGGATTGTCATCAGGGCAAGAAGACTTTTGCTCTTATTCCTTCTAACAGCAGAGATTTGCTAGTTCTTCCCGTGCTTTCTTAACTATAAAGAAAGCAAGCTCCTTACTCACAGTTCACCCTGTGACTTTCTCTCTATTTTGATGCTTTGATTTCTTACCAGAATTTCTTGTAAGTCTGGAATCATTTGCTGAAGTCATATCTTCATGATATGAATATTCTGCATTACACTCAGCTATCTTTGCATGCGATGATTGTTAGTATCTATTTCCTTCTCAAAATTTTGTACACCTTTACAAAATAAAGTGAACCCTTAAATTTTCTGTGTATGCTTTCTTTGAAGCTGCTTGCAAGTAAAACAGAAAGGAAATTCTGAAAGAGGAAAATTGAAGTGCCCATAATCCCTATACCTCAACTCCTTTTCTTCTAGAAAAAAAGGGAGCAGAAGAGTGCTTGAGGGCTCTTCCTTAGTTTGAATTCACTGGAAAAATGAAAAAGAAAAAAAATATTCTGTCTTCACCTTGCTAGTGCGTTGTACACATTGCACAACACATCATTAATTTTCTCACATGTACAGGTAAAAGGGCTAAAAGCTGCTTTCTTTTTACTACTCCGACCCACCCCAAACCATTATCACATTATAGGCCTGACCTTGTCTGATTAACAGGCATTGTTTCCTGGATTTGCAGTCCAAGCTGGTTAATTCATTTTTGGTTTATCTGTTATGGTCTTGGTAGTTTAAGGATTTAAACTGTAACCTATCTTATAGTCTGCATTTACCCAAGGATTTGTTAATCTGAATAAAAATGGAGTTTGCAGACAGACCTGGATTAACCAGGTCAGAACAAATATAGTTTGGTCGTGTCCTCTTTCTTACTGGGATGAATTTAAGTAGCTGTTCTCCCTCACTGCCCTTTCTCTGTGGTAGCTGATAAGACCACAGCTGTAGCAAATGTTTTACCCTGTGTCAGACATCTCTCACAGCACAATCAATACATTTCATGGTGTGTTTAGCTCAGACAATGTTCAGTTATTGGTGTGAAAAGGAGAACGGATTCACGAATCTGAAATAGTTTCTATGTCTAACAGAAGAATGGTGGTAACCAAAACCTCCTGCCTGACACAATTCCTTTCACTGTGTGCCTGTGTTTTTCTGTTTTGGAGCTAGAGTCTTTCGGTGTTTGTTTGTTTACTTGTTGCTTTCCCTCCTGAATAGCTATTTGTCTTCTTAGTGTTTTAAAAACGATTACATCTGAGTCTTTTTTTTGGTGTTTTTTTTAATTGAAGTCAACACTGTAACATAATAGTGGTGCTTAAGGAGTGTGTAAACAGCACAACAATTGGATCTGTGTTCAGCTGTATGATGGGAAAAAGCCTCTCTAAAAAAGGCCATAGCTGTGTGCAGTTTAGTGAAAACAAAAGGGTAGTGAGTTCATAAATTGCCTCTCTTGGAGACCACAATAATGACAGACAAGATTCAAGGGATCAGTCCCTCAGACGTATGCTAGCAAGGTTAATGACAATTATAAAGCATGTACCATTTGCATCAGTGGGGTGGTCCCCAGCACTGTTGGTGGCTAAGACCTAAAGTTGAAAGAGAGGCCAACATTTATCTTATAAAGAAAATGGGAACATGATTGCTCCTTCCCAGAGCAATGGTTTAGCAGATAACCATGAAAAATAGTCCTTGTGAGGACTGTGGCTTTATGCCTAGAAAATCTAGAATACTTTAAATCTGCAAGCCAACTTAAAATGTACTACTTTAACTGTATCGAAAAGCCTTAAGTGTGCAACTGCATAATTTTAATATTTAGTCCCTTTTTTCCATTTTGCCTTTAATCTGTATGAAAAAGCACTCAACAATTCCAACACGTAAATCCAGTCATCATCAGGTATTTTTTACTCTGTTCAGTATGTAATACATTGGTAGCAGCATGCAAGGGAAGACTGCATATGTATTTGTCCTCTCTAGCACCATAAGTATATACGCATTTCCTATAACTATGCCCTGTCAGGTAGGGTAGTTTTCTCTGTGCTATTATGAGGGTGTAAACTGTGGAAATAGTTTCTTTCCAACCATAAAAAGGTTACAAAATAAAAAGGAAAAATGGAAATTTAGAAGCAATTATTTTTAGAGAACAATGGTACTCACTGTATTCCCAAAAAAAAAGCCTTCCTTACAGAGGAGAAAAAAAGAGAACGATGGAGATAAAAGCAGAACACAGAATAGTATCTGAAATGAAATTCAGAAATGAGAACATAAACCTCTGATATCTGGCTTTAAACTAGTCACCATGGAAGTCAGCATCAGTATAAAGAGAATTTGAATTCATGTTAACAGTGCAGATATTCTGTGTCTGTGGACATAAAACTTCTGGTTGTGCTTTCTGTAGACCTATACATTCTTTTACTGTGAGCTGATGACAGAAATAGACAGTCAATAAAGAATTTGATCTTATATACCATTTTAACAGTTTAAATTGACAAAAGATAAATGAAACCAATTTACTACATATTGGATTCATTCAGCTTAGTTACAATCAGTGGCTGAAGTCTTGAACTGGAGTTGAACTGCTATTTCATTACATAGGAAAACAGGGTCATAAGAGACCTTCTTGGGCATCATCTTTACTCCCAGTTATTGCTGTCATTCACTGTTACACTTTTAAAAAATAAACTATCAAATTATTTTATATTATTTTGCCTATATAATATATAAATATTATATATATATTTATATCAGCTAGAGGGATATTCGTGTTCCTTATCACACTTATGACTAGAAAACTTCTAATTTTCAGCTTGAATGCATTTAAGTTCACTTCATAACAACATGTTCTTATCCTTCTCTTAATGACTTGCCTTTCTTGCTGTTTAGTGCACTTACAGAAAGCCACTGCACTCCTGTCAGCCCTTGTTTAGCTAGGACATAGCGATGCAAATTCCAACTATTTTTTCCTCCCCTGCCTGTTCTTCTAGCAGGTTTGGGGGGTTCAACATTTCACAGGCATCAGTGCCACAGATGTGAACCCAGTGCTACTTCCTTCCTGCTCAGTGTGTCTGGCTGGAAAGCAGAAGATGTTGGCCTTCAACATGCTGCACTACAAGTGCCAAAGAAAGCATATGAGACAGAAGGGTCTTACAGGCTGGATAGCCCATGTGACCAGTAAGATCCCTAGTCCTGGCGTGTGCAAGTCACCTTGGAGCCCACCTGGGGCATGTGAGATCGGTCTTTCATGTCCTGAGAGTGTCTCGTCACTCTTTTGATACTGTATTTTGACTTGAGAAATTCAGTTGAACATTTTGCAATAGCAGTGAGAGTTGCATACAAAAATGTTTTATCAACTTAGTGTGAATTTATTGTATCGATTTTTTCTATTAATAGTACTTATGAAGTACTGCCCCTTGAAGAGCATCAAAAACAATACAATAACTCAGAATGCTTTAAAGAGCAAGTGACCGTTTGTTTAAATACTTAATTTATGGTCAATAGTTATGTTCTATTGCAAATGTCACTTCTTTGCTGCAGGGATTCGATTAGGTTCTTTTTTTTCTGTAAGGAACAACTGCAGCACTTATTTCCGTTACTTCACATCAAAACTGAATACCTTTACTTCATACGTGCCTGAAAGACCAGTGAATACATATTTTTATATATAAGAAAGATTGAGGTACTTGCATTTGTTCTTAAGTCTTTAATTTTCTGGACATCACAGTGGTAAGATGAAAGGGCATGAAAGGATCCACAGAGTTTCATAAGCAACAAACTGTATGGAGAATAAAATGCACCTTGAAATATTGTTCTCAGTAAGTTGTCGCTGTCCTTTAACCTAAGTAAAAATGAATATCCCTATACGATAACGATATAATTTCTAAAATGGCATTTTTTCCTCTGACACTGACATGTTAGTGCTGTATTTCTTCCTTTACCCTTTAAGTGCCCTTAGCTTAATTTAACCTTGAAAAAAGTATTGGCGTAGCAACTGTTTTGAAGAAAGCATCAAAGTTTCCAGTCTTTCTGCAGTTTAAAGGTTAATTATGCACACTGCCAATTTCTGCAAGCAGCTAGGCTTTGTACACTCTTCTAGTGTAAAGCTGAAAAGTGCTGTTGGATGAGTATACACATTTTAAAATAAAACTTGTGAAATCCCCCTTTTCCATTCAAACAGCCTGAACTGTCAGTTTAGCTAACCTTTGTTTGCCTGTCACTGTGTTCCCATGATTAAATGTGAAGATTATAATCATTAACCATGCCAGGGGTTCACTGTGGGTGGAATTTTGATGGGTGGATGACATTCTGTTTATACTATGAAGTCAAAATCAGACTTCAGCTCTTCCAGCTCAACACCCGGAGGTCTCTAGGTTAGCTACCAAGGCCTAGCTGCATTTGTGTCACTTGACTTTAATATTAAATACTGCATCCATGGCAGATTGGAAGGTATTTCACTATACTCTTTAATCTCTGCCTTTCCTTTTAACTGGAATAATCTACTGGACATAAATGAACTTGATTTGACCTACAGATGAACTGGTAAAAAAAAAGAATAATAATAATAAAGGGGAGACACAGAGAGAAAGAGAGAGAGACAAAGAAGAAGAAAATCTTGTTTAATGTACAGAAAACCAGAATTTGTGTAGATCTTCAGTTATTTTTTTTCTTTTTTTTTTCCTGTAGGTTAACAAACGTATTAAATTTTGATTTCCCTTTTGAAATAAATTCTTACACTCTTTTATTTAATAATCGTATTGATGGCATAAGAAAGTAATGAGGTTTTGAAAGTTCTGTTTGCATAAAAGCTAGCTCTTCAAAACATGAATCTGTTTCTGAAAATGGTATTGTAATTTTAATTACAATTACACTTCATTAATGTTAGTTTATCTTCAAAGATGTAGAGTAGTCCTAATATTTCAATCAGCATCACATTGAAAAAAGACAGAAATCCCTTCTAGGTATTGATAGAAGCCATATTAATAGCTTGTTTGATGTACCTGTTTATTACATGATGTGACATCAATTTGGTAAAGCAACAACATACATTATGTTCACCTTTAAGTATTTTATTTATGATGTGTTTAATTAGCCAGCAGAGGTTTCACAGAAAATTATTAAAATTTAACTGCATGATCAGCAAACTCTCTTAAGCTTTATGAGATCCAGTAGTTTAATTGAGTGACATTAACAGAAAAAATCTTCACATGAAAAAAAAAAAAGAAGAAGGTTATATACTGGGCAGTTTCTTGAGTTTCTTGCTAGCTCACATAATCTTTTTATCATTTTGTGTCAGGCTTCACCATCAGATAAATACATTTCTGAATGACACCGAGGTATGCACCTAGCTCCCAAAGGCTTTCATACGTATGCCACAATCTCAGTTTTGTAAGTTTCAATGTGAAAATATTAAAGTGAATAGAATTTTGAAGTAAATTTTGGCAGGCATTACAGGTATAGCTCTAATGGCAGGTGGCTTTTTTGTCTTTAACAAGTGATCCTTAGAGGGCTAAAGGGCTTGTTCATCAGCACTTGAACCTCTGATGAACTCCAATCTTGCCTTTAGCTATGCAGACTCTCATTCTCATCACCCTTAAACTCATGGACTCAGTCAGAAGGGGGCTGTGCAGAAATAACTTCAAAGATCCTTTGCTACAGATATCCATCAAATGTATGTGAGCTAATGATATTTCATAATATTATTCAGCTAAGTGTGTGAGAGAAGTGAATAATCATAGGAAGCCTAAAAAACAAATTCTAGTTTGTCCTTTTTTTCTTGAGATGAAATGTTTCTTTCTAAATGCCTTCAGACATCTGTACTTCCTTCCATGCTTTCTCACACTTGAAACACTGTCTGCATTGGTCAAGTCACTACTCTTACCCTGCTCAAATACATTTTGAAAATGCACATCTGTGTTGATTTTTGAATAAAATTACCCATGCATAACAAAGCACATCATATTCCACAGACTTCTTTTGGGGGGCATCTTAGAATATCCTCTATTTACAATCAAATGAGTGTGGAAGGTATAATTTGTTTGTGTAGCATCATATAAAATCTGAAGATGTAGTTGTACCAACTCAGTGCAGAGAAGTAGAAAACTTAAATGGGACAGAGTACCTTTTTGCATGTATGTGTTGCACACGTGTGTATGGATTACTTCTACCTAATATGGAATACGATTGTAAGATATTATTAGCAAATGCATATGAAATTTTGTTACCTAAAAACCCATGCTGTCCCACGCTATAGCAAGGAAAGCCTGTTTTCCTATAAGCATGCATAATATAGGAAGAATATTGTTCAAAACAATGAATAATATAAATCTGTTCTGAAGAATTCATCACGATTATTAAATATTTTTATGAGGGTGCATTATAGTAAATCTGTATATTTGTGTATATCTCAAAGCAGAGCACTTCTAATGGAAATGTCATCTAAAAGAAAAATAGAAGAAACCTGGTCAACATTTTGCATTCAATTAAATGTAATGTTGTAATTATTTCTTCCATTAATTGGACATAATTTGAAATATAGTGATTTCTTATAGATATAATGGTTGTAAAATGTTGACAGTTGGAGAATATCTCATTGACATAAAAAAGATTAAGGTAACCGTTTGGAGGCTGTTAAGCTATTAATGATAATGAGTATAAGAAATGTGTAACTAGCAAAGGTGGAATACCATTTAGCTGTCTTCACAATGGATTTCCATAAAGCAGATTGAAGGTAAAAAGGTTGCACTGAATTTGACTGCATGAATTTAGTATCAGGGATAGATACAGATCAGTTGGTACTTAATTATTTAAAAGCTTCATATAAATAATTACTGTTGAAATTGAAAACATGCATACATGAAAACCAGGATATAAATATATATAACTTATCAGAACACAGTTTTAAGCTAGCACTTCCAGGGTAAGCTCTTTCCCTTTTTCCTTTCCCCCCTCCCTTCTCCCTGAAGTCTTTTCAATGCATTGATGCTGAAATAAATAAACTAAAAATGACACTATGAACTGCTTTCCACCATAGTACTTGGAGCCTGATCCTATTCCAGTAAAAGTCAGTGAAAAACATCCTACTGATCTCACTTAACTAACATTAGATACAAACTCTTAAAGGAATTCAGGAAGTCCTAGATACAAACTCTTAAAGGAATTCAACAAGTCCTGTGTACTTCCAATCTGCTGAAAGACCAGATTATCGGTCAACATTATGAATCCATGTATCTGTGTGACCTTTCTTTTTTGCTTATTTTGAAATCTAGTACTTATTTTGACTCTTTGATAACCTGCATTGTTATAGCATAATGAAACTGCTGCACAATACTGCACCGTATAAGGCTCCTCCCAAAAAATATGTATCCAATTATGCTGTCAGTTGCACATGCATGCATTGAAACTGTAAGAGCTGAAAGTGCAGCTGATGGCTAATCTGTTTTATGGATTCAAATAGATGCTTAAAAGAATGGATCCATTGAATAAAGTAAATTAAAATACTACAGAATAACATTTTTTGGAATAATATAACTTTTCTGCACTTGCTTGTCATAATAAATACTTGACCATGTGATGAGACTCTATTTGGACCCTTCCTTAAACCTCGGTATAAGAGGTATACACAAAGCATAGCCTTACTTCATTTCTCACAGAAAGAGGCAGAGCAGTCCAGGTTAAAACTGATTCTCAGCAACTGAAATTCATTGTTTCTGCTCAGCACAGGGGTTCATAATGCAAAAATTGGTCAATCTGTTGCAGAAGAGAAAACAAAATCTCATAATTCAAATATAGGGCTAAAACCTTTTCCCTGCACATAGACTTTAGTGAGAACTCTATATTGAATATATGAAATCTGGATTTGTAGACTCACACTAGAATATTTTTAAATATGACAATATTGGTGATATGTGAAAACTAGTATAGTTCATCTGTTGTCCACACTATTTATGGAGAGAGAACACTAGTCTGTTTTGACACCAATCTGTACTTTTGTAAGAATAAGTGTTTGAAATTAAAAATAAAAAAAAGGTGCTTTCCATTGCAAGAATTATAGCAGTGAAAATCTTAAGATTGTTGGATTTGTTTTGTTAGTTGGTAATATATTCTATGATTTGATATAAACATTAGGTATCATCCTACTTCTGTGTGGCATTTGTTATCAAAGGTTATTCTCTCAAGAGGTGAACTGAATATTTTCCTTGTGGAGATATTCTTTGGCTGATCTCTTGCCTCTAGAGAGAAGCAATTTATTTATTTACTGGCAAAATTAACTACACTTGAAACTACATTAGAGTGACGAGAGTAGTTTTCTTTGCTTGATGAGAAGCTTTGAACAAATTGGCTTCAGTCTGGCTTTCAATAATACATAATTTTCATGCTGCCAACAGGAGATCACTGCCAAGCCAATAATCACTTGTTTGAATTGGTAAGGTAGCCCTCATAGAAAATAGATACACCAAACAAATGACAAGAGCAAATGTAAAGAGAGAACAGGAAAGCTTGAGAGGGTATGGAACAATGTGATGTAGTTGAGACAGAAGAAACAAAAGCAAAGAAAAAAAAAAGTTTAAATAAAAAATAAAAGTTTCACAACTGTATAATTTAATTTGTATTTATTGAATAGTTGAACTTTATTTTATTCATCTTTCTTTCTGTTCTTCAAGTGCTGAACTCCCCATGCTTTATGGTGTTTCTGTTTTTCCTATAAAAAACAAACCTTGCTTTATTCCAGGCAAAAAAATTTTGAGTCTGTTTTCATAGTCACAGGTATTTCAGACTGGCTAATGTTTATAACCCTTCTGAACTTGAACTGTCCCAGACTCCACAATAGAAATGGTGCCAAGAGGCCAGTGCAGAGTTATCCATTTCACACCATGCCATTACGCTATGGGGACTGCCACTGACAGCACAGGGTGCGGCATGCATCAAACCTGCGTTTACTTGGCTTTGGAGCACCTCTCACCTTCCCTGCCTCCACTGCTATGAAGGCAGAATCTTCCATCAGGCGACTGGGTTGGAAAATGAAAAATGGTACTTGAACAGTGTAGCAAGTTTTGACCTGCCTGTATGAACTGCTAACTCTGCACCGGCCCCAGTCTTATCTTTTATATTATTTTGTGTTTTATAGCAGTCATTTCTAGAAATCTAAGACTTTTTTTTCTTTTTTTCCCCTTTCATTATTTTGGACCATCTTAGGATAATTTACTCAGACTTTTGAGCAACTGTTGTGGTTTAGCCCCAGTTGGCAATTAAGTACCACCCAGCCGCTCGCTCACCCTCCCACCCCAGTGGGATGGGGGAGAGAACTGGAAGAGCAAAAGTAAGAAAACTCATGGGTTGAGATAAGAACAGTTTAATAATAGGAACAAATAATGATAATAATAATAATAATAATAATAATAATAATAATAATAATAATACATTGTAATGAGAAGGAAAACAACAAGAGAGAGAGAGGGGAACAAAACCCAGGAAAAAACAAGTGATGCAACCACTCATCACCTGCCGACTGATGCCCAGCCAGTCCCCGAGCAGCGATCACTACCCCCTGGCCAACTCCCCCCAGTTTATATACTGAGCATGACGCCATATTAATATTTTTAAATATGACAGTTGGGGTCAGCTGTCCTGGCTGTGCCCCCTCCCAGCTTCTTGTGCACCCGGCAGAGCATGGAAAGCTGAAAAGTCCTTGAGCAGTGTAAACACTGCTTAGCAACAACTAAAACATCAGTGTGTTATCAACTTTATTCTCATCCTAAATCCAAAACACAGCACTATAACAGCTACTAGGAAGAAAATTAACTCTATCCCAGCCGAAACCAGGACAGCAACTTTTAGGAGTGAGGTGAACATCCTGTGAAGGCATTAGGGGAAATGAGGTGATAAACATAAGTAGGTAATGAGCAGACATGATTTTCTGTTTTACATATAAGAAGAATATCAAATCTTGGGACTGCTCACGGCTTCTTTTGAAATCTGAAGGGCCTATAAAACTCTGCATACCATATATCATTATTGAGTACTCAAAATCTGAACCCTTTTAAGCCTAGGTTCTTTTTATACCAGATATATGCATTGATAATTAAATGCTGGAAGGAATTCAAATCTCTAAATGCCTATGGCCAGCTCAGTAAAAACATTACCATAATGCGTTGTGGTGAATATGGAAGTCTATAAACCTGAGGGTGTATAGAACTAAAGGAAAATATATTTTTGAATGTATTAAACTGAACTTTAGGTCTATGGTTATACCTACTCTATAACAATGATGACTGCAGTATATCACAGATATATTCAGGCTTGTTTTAGGCTAGCTAACTTGAGTACCGGTATCAATTAGACATGGCAGCGAAGAGTAATATATTTTGTTTCTTGGATGAGTCTTGCAGTGACTCAGTGCCTGCAGTGTTGGCATGCTGTGCTCTCATCTCAGAGACTGAGCAGTCCTGGGCATCTTATCCGAAACAAAGCCTAGCAGGAATAAGAGGGTTTCAGATGGAACAAATTCCTGAAAGTGATAAAAACTAATCATATAACCAACGACTGGGATTTCTAAGGTGAATGGAGACATAGAAGGTAGGACATGTTTCTTATACTAATAAAAATTCTATATTAGGAAAATTACTGTTATTTGCTCATTTTCACAGCCCAAGAACAACTGGAATAACATAGAAAGAGTAACCAACAGATTCAAACATAGGAAATAGACCAAGGAACTCATTGCCAAGTGCCATCAAGACTAATGACTTAAAAAACTTACAATTAAGCAGAAAGCTTAAGTGTTCCTTGTCTCTCCAGAGCAAGAAAAGACATACAGTATCATGAGGTCTTGGAACTCAGTATTTCCTGGGCTCTGATCATTTGTTCAGGCTAGTAGATGTTGCTAGTCAGTGACCTTAATTAGCTACCACTTTTACTTTTTTATAAATGAAAATTAGAAGTGATTAGAAATGTGACTGCAATGCTTTTAAAATGCAATCTGTCTTTGAGAATAGCGATAGAGAAAAACATGATCCTCTTCCTTTAAAGCATTCGTCACTAAACCTCTGCTTGAATAGACCTATAAATGACATTCTGCTGCGGAGTCAGTTACAAATAGTAAATAGACTGAAAAAAAGGGTTCCTAAAGCAAAGGGAAAACAGAAATGTGTGTGGCTTGAGAGTAAAGGAAAAGCTCAGGCAGGGGGACAGGACCCTGAAACAATAAAATCATCAGCACTGCTTTACACGACAGTCTAATTCAATGTGTCAGGCCATAATCAGCTCTGTTTCACAGTGTTTTGCTCCATAAAAGCAGATTTGTTTAACCACAGCCTCTATTTCAGCATGACTGAGAATGAAGAATAACCAACGAAGCCAGGCATATCTCACGGGTTATATTATGGGCATAGAGTGAATCCATCATTTGCTGAAGAGGCAGAGAAAAAGTGACAGGCTCATTCATGCCTTAGAGTCATTTTTAGGCCTATTGAAAATTTTAATCTGTGCACTTTGGATGAACTTCCCCATTTCTTAATTTAGTACATGTAGCCATGTGGTAAAGTCTGTCTGCCTCAGATAGGGCAGACTTTCTTCTCCAGGACATCAGCCCCTCCAAGCAGTTTTCTCCTATAGATTCAGCCTGGCTGCCTTGAACTTTACACAGACACATAAGCCCCGATTACAGGAGGACTTCAGAGTTAATTAAATGTTGAAATCACATATACCCTAAGGCTAACATAACACCATTCCAGCAATAATTTTAATTTAGCATGAAAGATAGTGTACATTTTTTTAAGATATTTTCTTTCAAAAAATACACATCTATACTTAGCAGCATGATTCTTCTCTCCCCTCTCTCTGTATAATATAAAAGCTGTTTTAAAGAAAAAAAAGGAAAAAAGAAAATTAAAAGAAAGACAATTTTTAAAATATTGCAAATCAGCAAATTCAAGGAAATTGCTTATTTAGAAAGTGTATGCAGCTGTCAGATAAATGAAATTGTTATTAAAAATGGTGGCAGCTCAGATAAATGAGGTAAAAGCATTGGCTCATTTCTACTAAAAGATTCCATGTTTTCCTCTCAGTGCCATAGAGTGTGCTGCAACGTGCATTTGCTGTGCATGACAGATGTGTTTGAAACACTGAAGTACTGAGGCACAGTGTGTAGAAATGCTTGACCTAAACTTGACAGTCCATATTAATAATATCAAGTTTGGAAAATGGATGCATTTACAGCACTCACACACCCCCCGCCATTAGATTTTACCCTCTGCAGAAAGCATAGAAAGATGTGTGAAGTTAATGATTTCCTCCTCAAAGTGTATTTTGAATGAAGAACCATTCTTCTGAAATAGATTTATTTTCAAAACATTTTCACATAAAAACACAAAGTAAATGCAATGTTTTACATTCATTTTATTGACATCTCTGGGCTACAATATTTTCAAGATGGCTGCACTTCAGCAAAGTACACAATTTGATGGGTCACAGATTTATTGTGAACCTTGAGAAAGAGCAAATCAGTATGATGTTGAAATTCAAGAAGAAACAAAAATATTTACATTTTGCAGCTGGTAGAACCCTGAAAAATGTGGGTGGCTTTGTTTTGCTTAGTGCTTTTATGCCCAGGTTTGAAGTGAATGGCTCGCTCAGCCTTGGGTCTACATCACTTTCCGCCAGTTTCTGCCTAACCTTTCATTTCCAGACATTTGAATTGAAGATTAACAAGGCAAAGAGACAACTAAATAAATCTCAGGGCTACTTGTATGGAGAACAATGGTAATCAGCCTTGTTCCTTTCAAACTTCAGATTTAAATGTAGAACAATGCCATTTGAACATGCTGTAAGCCAGATGAGTGTTTGCCTGATTAAAAGGTAAAAAGTTCAATGGGTGAGGAAGAGCAGAGACACGCGTGGATGAAACTACTATAGTAAAACAAAACATTGCAAAATCTGGGCGAAACATGTCCAGTCTCATAAGCCTTGTTTATCAGAGGCTTTTTAAAAATCAGTTGAGCAGTGGAAGAATTTCAGTATTAATTTTTAAGAATGCTTCAGCTTTTTTTTTTGTTTTTAAAAAAAAACATAATGGGAATATTAAGAGCCACTGTAAACCAGCTTACTATATACAATATATTAATGGCAGAATGAGACTTGTTTCTTTTGATCCCATGACCTATGTATATTTTTCATTTAGAGTTTAAAGCTTATTTGTTGCCTTTAGAGTTTATCACACTCAAAGTAATTCGTGGTCCAGAATTTGAGAAGATTCTTGGCAGTATTAATAAAATACACCTGACCTTATACTCTGTCAATATTCTGTATTTTGATAAAGCAATAATGTTATGTCTGAATACTATCATTGGAAAGGGAAATTCATAAGAAAAAGTCAATGAAGTAACATGTATAGCAATATGAAGCAATGCGCAATCTTAGAAATATACTTAGATTAAGTCTTAGATGAAAATGTTACAGTTGAATATCCTCTGCTCAGGCAAAGGATATCATTATGGATACAATTAAGAAGAGACTTTCAGAAATTGATAGAAACTACATTAACTCCTTTTTTGCATTCTAAAGATGCTACCTAAACCGTGCTTGTTGTCTGTTGGAGATACCTGCATTACTGGAATTACCTCTCATATCCTGCCTCACATTAGCAAGTAACAGGATGGAATACATTTTAAATAACACTTGAAATTGTAATGCCCATAAATTTTCTATGATATATATTTTTCTATTATATAGATACACTGTATTTTCACATGTTTCGCAGGGTTTGACAACCTGTATGTTAAGAACTGAGGACTCGTTTCTGTAACTCGTATGCACAGGCTGAAAAAAGGAACGCAGGAAACCTGTAGAAAAGAAGCTTCATCAAAATTACTACAGTGTCTTCGTAAGTTTCTGAAATGTCAACATCACACTTCAGCATAACATACTGTGCACATAACCATAAAATATCAGTTATCTTTCATAGTAATTTGATCTGGTATCATTCTTTATTAAAACCAGAACTTTTTAAAATGGATATTAAACTATGTTAAAATGTCCATTTTGGAAAGCACAAACTTCTACATACCTAGTAGTTAGCAACTGGAAAACAATGCTATTGGCAATGGGATTGGGCAGCTTGTCCTATGCCAGGTCTGTGCCATGAGCACCAACTCTCCGGATGAGAAATAAATCTCAAGCCTGACTCTCTGAAATTGTTCCTAAAACTCTGATATATTGACATGTTTCGGCTGTGAATGTGTGTATCTCCAACAGACTTCAAAGCTGAGAGCAATTTCTGAGGCTGAATTCTTGTGCTCTCATCTTCTTGTTTGACTTGTATTCAGCTGTGAATAGCTATGTATAATACAAAATAAAATAAGAAAAAGAAACCTAAACTGGCCAATACTCTCTATGATTGTGCATTGTGTGTTAGTAATTCTGGATTTAATGAATTATGTTTTAAAAATATTATTTTGAAAATGGTAAATTAGCCTAAACTTTATAATTAGGTAAGCAGTGAATATTGATTTATTGAAAAAAAGAGCTGTTCTTTGATTTTTTGTTTTGAAATATTTTAATCATTGGGTTTTATAATAAATACCATAATACATTTAATTTATACATTCTATTGTAGATCTTTCTAATATTAAAATGCCACTCAGTCTTTTTTTTCCATTTGTGTAGCAATTACTAGAAAGAACAAATTTTATGCTCTTCTTAAGTTTTACAGTTTGACAGTTTTTTAGTACATTTCAATGAATCAGAATAATTTTGGTTTTCAGATTTACACAGTTATCCATCACTCAGATGTTTATATGATATGATTATATTACTTGTTCATTTTTTATATACTTATCTCCCTTTGTGTTCAAAATGAGGCTTTAGTTTTAACAAGAAATGGATTACTCAAAGGATTTCTAATAATTATACATCTGGAGATGAAATAGGGATTTCATTTGTGAATCTCTTTTTCAGATCAGACCAGAGAAGATTATAATATTTTGATTGTTGCACTAGGATTCAAATAGAAACAGTTATTCAAATTCTTGAGACCCTCAGATATATTTTTTGCAGGTCAGCTTGAATCCATTCATGTCAGTTTTGAGTCTGAATCAAATTTCTGAAACAGGGGTAGGCTATAATTTCATCTATTTTTACAATAAATATCTGCCATCTTTACCTGATCAAGCTTCCTTGCTTGTTGAGAAATCAAATGGTTCTTACAAATTTCAGTGAATGATATTTGTCTAAATGTGGTACAGATCTTGAATATTCAGTTGCATACCGATAGTTTCCACCTTTTATCTTTTAAATTCACAATCTTGTGTGATTTCTATGAATGAAATCAAAAACATTTGTTGTCTTTCAAGCTCAGGCAAAAGTTGTACTTTCTGAAGACCAACTAAAAATCAAATTTGGTTGAAATTGAAACTAGTATGAGTATGTTTAACACAAGACACACTCCCATCTTCTTGGAATAGGGCAAAGGAAATCAGTGGTCAGCAAAGCCACATGTAGCTTTTACCCAGAAGGCAAACATTTAGCACTTTCATCAGTTTCCTTTTATCTGCCTCTCTCTGTCGGCACCACTCAGCTCAGCCTTCGATCTGATGAGAGGGCACTGGTGTCATGACAGAGAATGTGAGCTAATGAAAGTGTAAAGCTTTGGTTCAGCAGAGTAGAAAATTCCCATCTAGTGAGCAGAAACTGCAATCTGATATGACTGAGTGTTTAGCAGGCATTGCTATTATGTGCTTAAAGGTCCAGGATAGTTAAATTTGTGATCCTCTAAACATTAAGCATTTGATTTTTTTTTTTTTGCCTTTAATTGTTGTTTTCTTGTAATTTATGAAGGTTTTTAACCCAATCGTTTTCTAGACATGTTAATTTTATTATATAGTATGGTCCATTAAGTTACAAAAGTTTTATTTAACGATGCCACAGAAGTGAGACAAATCTTGATCCAAAGAGAAAGAATCAGAAATGGAATCAGAATGCCTGATAGTTTAATATAAAGTTCATATATGAACTTTGTAACAAAGGTTTATCGCTACAGTAAGCACACTTTTGGAGTGTAAAATCTGGCCACACATCAAATTTGGATTCTCATTTATAAGTATATGCTTTGTATTAGCCTATCTCACTCCCAAATTTACTGTCCTACCTCACTGACACATAAAATATTTCTGAGATCAATTTGGTTATGTAGCTATTTGCTATTAACCTCCCTAACGTCTGTGTAGAATTGTAGAAAATCAAAAGAAAACAATTGTCCTGATAGGCTGACCCACAAGAAGAAATAGCATATTTACTGTTTGCTGTCTAATTGCTAATCATAGATTTTTCCTAAAATAGTTACTTTTGTGAACACTATGGGAGGAATTTATGTGACCTGACTTAGTCCTATAAAATTTAGAATTCAAATTACTTATTTGAAGCTGTTTATTTATACACTTGCAGAGGTGTTTCATTCCTTTATCTTAGACACTATGATAAGTAATTCCCAAGAAAAGTCTTTCTCTCCATTGACTACTATGGTGGAAGCCCAAGCTGCCAATTTTCACTAACACCCAGCTTATGCTAAAGTTCAATCCAATTAATCGAACATCTCTCTTTCTTCAAGGATTGTGCTGACTGCTCATTTTCACTAGTTTGGCATTTTGCTGCCAGCTTGGAACACAGCTTATTTTGAACACCCTGAAGAAGGGGGAAAAGAGGTCTCTCGTGTGCAAGCACCAATAGGCAAGAGTGATACCTGATATACATTGACCTGAGAAAGAGTCAGCAAGGCTGGAGCAGAGCTGGCATTTAAAGTATCTGCAGAGAAAAAAAAAAAAAAATCTTTTGGATGCTATAAAAAATAAAAATAGAAATTATAGAAAATTTTGTATCGGTCATTCATGGTTTTCTATTTTACCAAAAAAGGGAACACTTAGGATAAACTATTCCCTTGAGATGACTGCTATTCCATGCATCATTACACAGGAAATGTGGGATTTTGAAAAACATTGATATTCTTGGCTAGCTTGCTGCTAGTGCTAGTTCTCCGTGAACCTTTGACTGTCAGCATTCATTTCATAGTTAGGAGGTATTTGGTGGTCTTAGCTCTGCAACATAATGCTTGATGCTGATATTTTGTCTTTCAACATATAAGATCTCTTCTAAGAATCTACCTTGGATTGGTATTTGTCAGATACCTTATTCATATCAGAGCTTTCTTTTTAAGAAATTAGTCATTGCAGGCTCTGAGCAATATTACTTTGTTTCAGTTTTGCATAACAGCTATTGTTTTTATCATAGAACTAGAGTAATATAAATTAGACTTAGGATGTTTCATTTTCATTTTTGCTTCTCTTTAATAACATTGCAACACTGTGCTAGAAACAAGTTACAGCAAGATTAGATAAATGTTTTAGTGGCTCACAGGAATTAGAGTATGATGATGTATTTTTTTATATATATTTAAAATACTATTAACATGCTTCATTTTTTCTAGGGAAACTAGTATACACATATTCAGAACTTGAAAGTTACATTGTCAACTTCCCCATCAATGATAATTTGTGACCACTACATTTCCTGATAATGATTCTAAGAATAAAAAATAACTGAGAATCATTTTGAATGGAAGGGTTTCAAATATTCAAGATAACTTGTGATTAATTGTTTAGCATTTCTAACAAGTCTCAAGATTCACAGAAGGTTAAAATGAATCAGACAAGTTGTAGGATCTCAGTTAAGAAGTTTCTTAATCATTTTTTTTACTCATTCTCTTTGGTAACATGACTGTGGCAATAGGTCTAATTAACTATTTCAGTATAAAGCTAGCTTTGAAACTTAAAAAGTCCAAATGATTAATTTAAAACATTCAGCCACAAATAATGACAAAATCCCCTAGTGAGTTCAAGCTCTGGGTTATTTTGTATCATGTGATTCAAAGAATAATACATGCAACACTGCAGTGTCAACAATGTGGCATCCATTAACACTGATGCAAATGTTTTTTGACAGGTGATAGTGTGCTTGAACTTTTTCACAGTGTTTCCACAAATGTGCAAAAGAACCAAGCAGACAGACAAATGCTATTCTGTTTATACTACCTTTTGCATTCCTGTTCATCGTGTACAATACTGTATTCTGTTCCTTCACAGCTAATATGAGGGATAGAGGGTCACCACCAGGGCTACCTTCTGAAAGAGATGGTCTATATTTTTTATCTTTTGTTCTACTGTTGGTGGATGGTTGGCCTATTCCAACTTTCTGTTTGATGATAAAAAATCCATCTGCTTTTTTATTGTTTGTTTGTTTATTTTAAATAGATTTTTTTTAAAAAAAAGGGCAGATAAAGTTCACTTTATGCCAGCGGCAGATTAAGCATCCATTTCCTTATCCCTTTAATAAGGTCAACACACTTCTGTGGGTGGATAGTCTGGACACAGACATTATCCACTTACATACTTTTCATACAGTACTTCAGTTCCAAAAGAATTAAAAAGTATAATTAAAATTACCCAAACAAAACCCAAACCTCTGAAACAACAGTGGCCAGCACAGACTTGAGCTCTAAAGAATTAGAAAGGATTTTGTCTGAGAAAAAAGCCACAAAGAGCAGAGTAAATATTGTTTGATGCAAATCCGTTGCAGCTTGACACAGGATGGCAGACAGAAAAGTATCTCTGAAAAACTGAAACCAAAATGTTGCGGACTCTCTGAATGGTATCCACATAGGCCAACATCCTTCATCAGTGCAATCTGATCGGTTACAATGCTCTCCTTCACTGAAAATGTAAGCTCCTCCCTGCCAGCTCTAGCTCAGAAAAGGTGTTTATCACTAAAAGGAAGTAGCTGATTGAGAGAAATCACTGCTATGTCTTCCACTGGTGTCCTTTGAACAGATTGGTTAGGAATGATGCATTTTAAAATGTATTTTCTCAAAGTGGCATTCTGTGACTACATGCATGAACTTTAGTCAGAGACACAATGATAATATCTTAATTTGCAAATACTTGTTAGATATACTGATGGCAAATATTTGTCACTTACTGTGAGAAGGAGTAATAGTAAGGATGTAAATACTAGAACTGGAGTTTGTACCACGGATCATGTCCATTATACAGCCTTGTTTCTGAAGCAACTCCTCTAAAATCTAGGATACTCACATTCAGTACTGAGGTGTTTTATTATTACTATGTCAGGTCAGTTAATAATAACTGTGCTTTCCTCCAGTCATTCAAAATAGAATAAATAGTGAAAAAAAATGGTGTCTTATGTTGCATTTGTCGCACAGTGTACACTTACACTTGCCCAAGAAAGCCTGACATCCTTTTTAAAAAAGAGCAATTATTAGCAAGATCTTGATTGGGGACACTCTTAACTCACTGTAGTTTGTACTTAGGAAGCTACTTTCACAGGTATAATTGGCAAAATGTGTGTGCTGTTTCTTCCCTTCCTACCCTGAGTAATGTCTTACCTGATACTTAATCCTGCTGACACCGGTGAGTGCTTCACGTGAGTAAATGGTATTCAGAGTATAGCCGGAAAAACTCAGTTAAAGTGTGAAGAGTGTCGTGTGGTATAATGATATGTTTTACAATCAATAGGCATTTAAACTGACAGCTTCTTTTGCGGTGTGAAATTCTGTTTTACCCAGCTCAAAGTCCAAAGACTATTGATTCCTATCAGTAAGGTACAAGCTGTGGTGCTAATTCTCTCCTTGGTGTCTGTTTGTAACTTACTCCCTGATTAACAGATGCTTTTAAAGTACATTAAAACTGAAAACTGTACTCCTCTGTAAAGTGTATTCAGAAAGTGTTGTGGATTCCATACTGGTGTTTCTTTCACCACGTTTGTAATTGCTACTGAATACTGTGAACTGCTGGTAACCTCAGCAGAAAAAAAATTCCATGTTTAAAAGCAAGTGCACAAAATTGCTCTTTATAGTGTAAAATTTGATGTCCCTGAATTCTAAGTCAGAAGTATTATGGGGGAAATTTAGTATAATTTTTAAAGGTCCAAATAAATGTATTTTAAGCTGCAGCATGCTTTAGTCCAGTCTAAACATTTCTTTCATATCTGAATTTTCTCAGATTTTTATCTCAGACTTTTGAGGATGCACTATAATTACTATGGCCTTCCAAATGAGACATGAAATATTATGTACTCTGTGTATTGCTGTTCCACATAATAAAAACTTTGACATTTGCTAGATTCTGCATGTGCTCATTCTCGTACAAACAAAAAGAGATCTCCATTGTAAAATGTTATCCATTGGTTTGGTTTCTGTTCTTTTCCCTAAAACAGTTTCTTCTGGAGCTTGTACACAATTCCTGTTGCAGAGTTAATTGTATATTGTGCCAGAACTGAAATTAAAATGCTAGGATTTACTTCTACCTGCCTTGAAATGAAAAAATACCTGCTATTGTAGAATATTATCCACAGTAGATATCCCACGTGGTTCCAAAAAATTGCTTGGCAGGAACACAGAAGTTAACTAATTTTCTTAGAAAAAAAAAATTTCTTAAACATTGTATTTGAAAATGTAGGATTTTTCAAAATATTATTTTAGATATATTCTTATAGCTCTTTATTCAACAAAGTACCTAATAATAGTCTTTAGTACTCTGCTGAACGGGAATAAACTTAAATGCATGTGTAGTTATGTACTGAATTGAAACTGTAAGGAAAAGGTCTCTCCTACTGGCTCAAAACTCTTATGAGCTGCTGATTGGTTTTGAAGTGTATGTTTCTCTTGGTATATCAGCAAAATTACAGTAATAAACTTACCACTCTTCTGCCTAATAAAGCGGGATAGTATAACAGTTACACAAAAGGACTAGTAAGTATCTCTTTTGTTTTTCTGCACACTTAATTGAATTGAAATTTAAATATATTTGAAATACTTCATATACTTAAACTTAAATATAATTGAAAATGTTTAGGAAAACTTTATGACCTAGGGTTCGAGAAGCGACATAAAGGTTTTTACTACAATTTTTTTTTTTTTTCAAAAGCACTGTTCATAATTAATCCATCTAAAACCTGAAGGAATAAGTATAAACATGATCAAAATCAGTCAGTTGCCACTGAATTTTCTGAAGTCTTGTAAAAAGACAAAAACTTACTTTACTGAATACAGACACTGATTTACTGAAGGTCATTGTTGAGGTGGTATTGAGTTGCTGCTGCTTGTTTGTACATTGAAGATACTTGGGCTGTTTGTCACAAACGTTGTCAGAACACGAAGATACTTCATATAATCCATTTTTTACTATATTTACATCAGCAATCAAATGGCAGAGCATTTTTCACTTGCTTGATGTATTTTTCAAACTGGGCTGTTAATGAAATGAATATGCAGATAAGGGTGCTCTTAGGTAATTCTCAAAGTTTGAATGACTCTCATATTTCTGTCTTGAAAAAAAAAAAGAAGAAGAAACTCAAGCCAAACCAAACAGTTTAAACATGAAAACAGCATTTCATTCCACCATTCTACTAATGAAAAAAAAGGAATAAACATGTAAAACGTGGTAGTCTTTGGGAAAGATCCCCTTCTGTTAAAGCCATTGGAAAAAACTAATGATGATTTTGCAGGGAACAGTCAGAGGTAGAATGGTCAAGCCTTAATTCTGCCACTGAGAATCTGTCCTGTGTTGTGAATTTCAAAGGAGACAACATTTTAAAATAACAGTGGCAGGACTTTTCTCTCTGAAAAAAATGTGAAGACTCAGAGAAAATCTGTAGTTCCTGGGTGCCTGATACTCTGCTCCTCTGTAGTGCACATCTACTCCTACACTTGGGATTCTCTGTATCCACTAGGGATATTCATTCATATTTAGTAAAATGCATAGGGAGCAATCCCTGCAATAGGTTTACTGTATTAAAAACCTGTCCTTTGTATGCTCCATGTAACAGGATGGAGGCATTGCAGACTTCCCAATCTTGGTTCCCAGCTACCTGAATGCCAGAAAAACAGTCTGCCTCTGAATGACCACGGTCCTTGTCTGTGAAAGTTTCATGCATGCCTTCACATGTTATTTAGCATCTGACACACTGTGTCAAGTTATACTTCTTGTTGTGTTACACTACAGGTTGACATGATGCAGCAGGCTACCCCACACACTTATACATAGGACAAATGCATGACCAAAGTCAGGGGTGGGAGGGTATTTCTTGTTGTAATGACATTAGTAACAAATAAAAAAATTAAAAATCATTGGAGGGAATAAGTTCATGTTGCAACAGTAGTCTGAAGTATGTCAAATGGCTCTTAGAACACCCCAGCCCCCAAAAGGAAAAATGTGTCTTGTTATCTGAGCTAACAGATGCAAGTCCATTTTATTATGTCTCTTTGCATTAGGAAGCAGCCATTAAATAAAAGAAGAGCTTTCTAAAGCACCCTAGAGGGAATATACAAGGAAGTGTGCTTCAAATGCCCTCTGTGCTGTAAGTATTACTGCAAAGCTTGTTTCATACACAGTAACTTTTCTGCTTTCACATTCCCTGCAAGTGACACTGCAGTTGAAATGATTTAATGCTGAATTATTCGGTTCTGAAATAATAGACAGTATCCTTGTTCCCTAATGATAACATCATTGCCTGCAACAGATTCTTTACGACATATTAAACAGCAGAACTACCCTACACAGCTGTCAGCTGTTGTTTTCTGGATAGGTAACAATTATGGATTCTTAAGGTATATACAGTAGAAAGAAATAATAAAGCAAGCCACTAAATTATGAAAAATAAAACTGAACCATTCTTGTATTATCTTATTTTTCAGAGTAGGTCACTGAGCACTGGAAATAAAACCTAATTACTCCCAGTTGAAAAGTTCAATGTCACTATTATGGTATGACCTACTTTCTGAAGCTCTGAAATTTTTGGCTGGATGGATAATGGTTGAATATATTTTTTCACTATAGAGGAGGCCCTCTGGATCATTTTTAATATACCACAAAAATCTGAACATTCACTTAAATAAATTGATACTATTATTAGATGAATTTACGGAAAATTTAGGTGAAGCATGACAAGCAACAAAGTGGTACAATTATATAGGGCTGGACTATGTATTTATGATTAGCCTCAGATGCAAATTATGCTGTATAAATAACATAAAAGAGAAATAATATATTTCAGGAGTTATACTGATTATTAAAATGAAGTAAATATAGCACTCACCATTAATTTCATAATAGGTATTTATGGACTTTGCATTTCAACATTTTTTATCTAATGACATTATTAATTTAAAATCTGATCCGTGCATGAATATTTCCACTGCCCATTAGTTTTGTTTAGAAGAGAAGACATGTCATTTTGTGAAAAATGGGAGTTATTAGGAGTTTGTTGGACTGCTTCTGATAGAAACTATGAAATTAAATCAAGTAACTGGCTGCTTTTCAATTTATTTTCCCCAGCGTCTTGACTGAAAAAAAAAATCTAAATGTCTTCAGTGTTTTTACACAGAGATAGTCCTTGACCCAGTAAACTTAGTACATTATCCTCAGACAGATACCCTGAACAGCTGAAATATGAGCAAATGACAGACTGAAATGTCTTAAAAAGATGGGTTTTTCATGTTACCAGTAGGGATGATGTGTAAGATAAGTATGCCATACATGGTAGTTATGTAAATAAGTGAATGTTGAGTTCTTAAAATAGAAATGTTTAAATTTATTTGCCTTCTCTGCTGTGGAAAAGAAATTTAAACTATTATGATTTGTGAGGGTGTAGCAGGGTGTGCTAATAGCTTACAGAGTCTCGGGGACCAAAAGAATGACTACAAATGTGGCTGGAGGAATCAATTAGATGGATGAGGTTCACAGTGTATAGAGAGTACCATTAAAATAATATTTTATCAATAAACTATGTGGATACACCTTTTTTGTTAATTGTATGCATGTAAATGAATTTCCTTTCAAATTTGCTTAAACCTCCTGCATATGCCCATAGCAGACATTGAATTTGATTCAGATTCAAAGAAATTTTAAGGACAAAAATTTCATCCAAGTGATTACTTAAAAACTACTTCTTTATATGTTAATTATTTGAGACAAGGAATCACATGGATCATACTATCAAATGTTTGTAATGAAGATGTAACACGTGCAACGTTAAAAATGTGATTGATATCATATTAATAAATTAAACATTTCCACAAATTAGTTCTGATGTCTAAGAAATTTACTTTTTAGGTAATTATGTTCTATGTTCAGAATTTTATTCCCGTTAGAGGAGAAAAAATTGTGCACTTGCAGCCCAGAAAGCCAATTGTATCCTGGGCTGCATAAAAAGAAGTGTGGCCAGCAAGTCAAGGGAGGTGGTTCTCCTCCCTACTCTGCTCTTGTGAGACCCCACCTGGACTACTGCTAGACTGTGAGAGCTGCAATGTATTTTTCATTCTTTTTGTAGCGAATGTTGTCAATATTGTTATAATCAATAAATGACAACTTTGTACACTCAACTTTATCACAGCTACCTCTGGTGTCAGAATGAGTTGCATATGTCTTTAGAGATGAAAGACACTATACATTTGATTAATTTTATTCAAAAATTTATTAATCCCTACTTTACCAGAGTGTTAATTAGGCACTATATTTCTGAAATTAGATACTTCAATTACTACATATTTTGCAATGAAATCCACTTTTAATTCATTGTTTTACATTCTGAGTGACAATTACGTAGAGAGAATGCATGTGCTGGTACCAAACGTCCTCTACAAAGACTACATCTCTACAAAGATTTAATTTTGCATCTGCGACTGAAAAGTAACAATTCTTCCCTCTGTTTTCTCCTCTTCTCTTCTGCTTTTAGGCAGATGTTCGACTCTTTGTATAGAGGTTTGCACATAGCAACACAATACTACTGTTGTTGCAATAAATAAGTGTATGTATTTTTGTATACTTTTTTTTTATACTTCCTCAGAAAAATTTGGTATCGCTGAAGTCATACATCACAATCCAACAAATTAATTTTCTGTGACAAATTTTGACTAGAAGTTGACTATAAGTGACAGCAAAGTGGCTTTTTTCTATGAGATAAAGTGTATATTTTAATAAAGAAAGTAACATTAGGAAAATTATTTGTGTCTTTGAATTGATCTTTCTATTTAAAATGTTAGGATGTTATTTATAAGAAATTAACTTTTAGTAGGCAGCATTTGTTATTTTAAATCAGCAAAAACTGTAGGTTTTCATGATAGGATCCCAAAAATGTTAAAGCAGAGTAAAATCAGTAGCATGCCACTAATCATAGCATTGGGTCAAGAGATAACAAATGTAAACACAGAATCTGTTGGACTACTCACTACAAGAAATTTATGGAGACGTGAAAAGAAACAGGAGCTTGATGAGCTTTTTTCTCTAAGTTGAGTAGGAGAAAGATGGAAGGATTTTTTAAATTATTATTATTTTTTAAAATTTTTTTTTTGAAGCACTGATATAAGCTAAATCTCTCCTTCTATCTGCATTTCTACATCATTGATTGCAATAAGAATTGGGGAAATATACCATATATTTTTGTTGATTTCCTCTTTTCTTAGTAGCTTTGGTATGTTTGGAATTGTCTAATCATTATTGATTTTCTTTTGAAAGATGATTTACCTATAAAATTTCTATTTAGGAGTCATCGAACCAGCCTTGACAGTGGAAAGCATTGGACCAGTGTCTGAAGAAAGTACTAATTGATCTTGTTGACTGAATATCAACATAGACATAAATAGTTTCCATAGGCTTTTTTGCCTTGTCTTGAATGTCTTAATTTGTAACACAGATTGTGCTTCCTCAGTAATTTATTTTTTAAATCTTTGAAAAGTGAAATGTTGTAATAACAAAGATTAGTCTGAAAAGGCAGAATCTATGCAACTAAAAAGTTTACATTAAAAAAAAAGAAAAGTAATGAATTAGAAAACCTTGTCTCGGATTTTTGGTTGAGAAAGTATTTCAATGTCATGTACCATTTCAAAATATTTTGTGCTGTTAATTTTTTATTATTATGTTTAAAAGAAGGCTTAAAGGAAAAATATGTTAGTATTATGATTGCTTTTTCAGGGAAAAAATAATTAAATTTGAACTTTCTTTTGTTATTGTGAAGGTGTCAGATTTTTTAGTTTCTTCACTTTCACTTAATAGTAATGGAATTTTAGGTCAAAAGTTTAGTTTTCATACCAGATTTTAACATACATATACAGAGAATAAGTACTATTTTACACAGAATGTTTCATTTTGTCTGGATATTTAAAAGTTAACTCACTGTTGGAAGTTTTAATTGTTATTTTTGATAAATTATTTTTAAATAAATGAGATACCAAGGTTGTGAGTTTTTTTGTCAAAATAATGAAGTCCCTTCATAGACAAAGGGACTATACTTGTTTCCTGAAAGTGATGGTAGGTGAAGCTGACACGTGAAAATTCTGGCCTTCATTTTCCAGAAGATCAAACTGACTCTGATGAGGATGTAGGGTTGGAAAAAAATATAATCTTATTTCCTGCAGTTATAATTATTTGCCTATTTGTGTTTCTTGTCTCTTCAATTCAATAGTCATTGACATATAGATAAGAAGAAATGGCTTGTTGTTTACCACAGTACATAGAAATTATTTATCAAAAAATTTAACTTAGATAATTCCGAATGGGCTTCCATTATGATCTGTTTATTTGTATTGCATCAACAATTGACAGGCCAATAAGGTAATATAATAACTGAGATGGTTCTAAATTGTGTCTTTCATATTTTTGTATGAATATGCACTTACAGTTCCTACTATTTATAAAACTATTTTTCCTTCATTTTAACACTAATTTTGCAACACCTCTGGTCCTGAGTTACCTGACATCTTGAATCATGAATCATCATATTGTGCACTGAAGCTTTCTGTTGCTAGAAATTTTGACATGCAATTGCAACCTGACAGTCCAGTACTGTTAATCTGCCAGTTTTACTGTTAATCTGCCAGTTTTACTGATCTTCTCTGTTTCTTTTTTCTGTTTTTCCATAAAGAATAAATTATATTATTTAGATAGAGGTCAAGAAATTGAGATGTCATCAACTGTGCAAATAAAAGGATTAGGAAGCTGTTACATGTATTTTAGGTATTGTGGTTTTGTTAGTCTCGCTTGCTCTTTTATCTGTTCTGTATTTTCCTTTTCTACTTGAGAACTTAAGGTATTATAACTTTAGGAGATATCAGAGAAAATTAATACAGAATATTACTCAAAGTATTACCATCTGCAATTATGAACTGAAAAATATTTTGGCACCTAGATGATATTCAGACAGTAAGGTTCTTCAAGCCTAATTTTACTATAATATGGATCTTTTTAAAGTGAATCATTACTCAGTGATCATAATACTGGGAGATCCCTTCATGCTAGAGACTTTTTCACAAGACGAAAAGCAGAGATAATAATAAAAAAACCCCACAAAACTTCAGTCTCTTCCCTAAAGAGATGGAATTTTAAGGATAAATACATATATGTAACAATATGTTTCATTTAAAAAAAAAAGTATTTAATGCTTTATGTTATAGCAAAGTTGAAATAGCAGACAAAGTGGTATAGTTATGTAAAAAACAGTGGGTTTCTCAGTTTCCTAGGGGAAGGAATTACTGAGGATTGTGGAAGAAAATATTGTGCACAAGTTTCTTGAAAGTATGTGAGTGTAGGTAGAGTTTTTATTGTGTTGTATTCATGTTTTATTAAAAAGGTTTCTTCATCCCTATAGTATAGAGAGCTGCCCCTCTTCTGGAAATGTTTTCATTAGAGCAGAATTTTAGTAGTCAGAGTTTTAAAGAAAACTTTATAATTTTTGGGAGTGCTCCAGTGCAAAATTGAAACTGAAACATTTCCCACATCTGTCTTAGGCTATTGACTATGTAGAAGTGGGTGTTGCAGAATAACAATTTAACTATGAATTTTGATTTTTTTTTTTCAAAATCAAAATCTTATTTTCCATTTATGCAAAAGAAATTATTCTAAAAGCTTCTTCTATGGTTCTTGAACAAGTCACCTCAAGTATTTTGTATTAAAGCTTTTAAACTTCATTGGTTACATTTATACTCATGAGTGTGAGGGAATGTCGTTAGGAACTGGAACTCACCTGCCTATAATTGTATTTGTTAAAAGTATTCCCAACATGATTCTACCATGTTTAAATTAGCACACTCCAAAATAATGCTCTTGCATAGTTTGAAAGTTTGCACATACCAGGGACCATTCCCAACAGGCATTCTGTATCAAGCCATTTGGTTCTGGATGGGAAAAGGTTTTAATCATAAGGACAAAACTCGTTCTGTACTAGGTGGCAAGTTTAATTTATGAACACAAATGTAGCTATCTGGACTGTTCTATGAATTTGACTACAGTTTGTACCTATTTTTGAGCCCTTTTTTCTGATTTTTGCAATTTCTTTAAAGCATGGATGTCGAAACATGATATAATATTGCACTAATGGTTTTACTAATACTATTGTGGATTAGGATTTCCCAGTGAAATGGAAAGCCAAGCAGAGAGGAGGCTGCATCCTATAGCTTCCTGCAATCATTATCAGCCAGTGCAGTGCATACAATTCAGGTCATGTGAAGCAGTGACTGCTTTCCCACTCCATTAAGTTGAAAATGCTCTGTCGGTTTCTTAGTTGTGTACTTCACAGATTTTATTTGCTTCTTAAGTTACCATAGCAGATTCTAAGTTATTTTTTACATTATCATTGTCCAATCCCTATCCTTACCCCTTCCAGTATCTTTAAATGTCAGTATAATCCATGATTTGCTCTTTGTCTTACTTCAGGGTAGCAAAGATGAGTGGGCTACAGATGTGAAAATGAGGTAATGTTCTGAAGGACTAATTAGTTTTGAAGACAGATAAGAATGGGAGTGTTTGATAGAAAAATTATGGGTAAAAAAAGGGAAGCAGTGGAAAAAAAAATAATTCCCATAAATTGAAATCCTGACTTGATCAAAGTAAGTATTAGAACTTCCTCCGCCTTCATCAGGGCCAAGATTTCACTTATCTTGTCTATTTAACATTTTCTAAAACCAAAGAACAACCCTGAGTTCAAGCCAGCAGGAAACATGCTGATATAAATATGAATGTGGTTTTAATTAGAGCCAAGAGAATAATGGACATTTTTTTGAGTAGCTGAGTTGAAAATTCAGGAAATAATTGTACAAGTTTATTAATTTTAAAATTTTTAAATTTCACACTGGCAGTAACAAATACTTATTTTGCCCTGTTCTATTTTGTCATATTTTGACTTATAAAAAGATGCTTAATTTTAAAATAAAAAGCAATAAAAACCCATAAACTATTGAAACAAAGTTCTAACCCTTCTAAAAAATAATAAGCATGAAAACATGGAATGGGAGATGTTTTCTAATTTTTTTCTTGCTTATTGTGTACCTGAAACTTTTTATTTAGCCTTTTGTGTCTGTCCCAGCAGGATATCAGGATGAGCCTGAACTGTGTTCAGTGTACTTTCAGAACAGTTTCAGGTTCCTTATACTCTAAGGTAGAGTCATAAACCTATAGGTAAGAGAAACAAATAGCAACAGTTTTATTATAAGCAAAATGTTTATACATTTGTACTCCTAACATTCTGGGGATGAAAGCTACCCTTTGGGGGCAGACGGCATTTGTTTGTGTATTATTTTGCTATTTCCTCTTAACCATGAAGTACCACTGTTTTCATTTGGCATTGATTTGTCCATTATAGTATTTAAATACTTCTTTGTCTCAGGGCCTTTGACGCTTCTCTTCTGCTAGAGAAAGACTTTTCTGAGGAAAGTCCTCATTTAGCATGCAGCCTCGCGCATATGACATTTACAGGTTTAAAAAGTCATTCCCATATGCAAGGGAGAAATCACCATACTTTAAATTAATGGAAATCTTGCTACTAGCTTATCGAGGGATGGCTGCACCTAGTGAGCAATCCTAGATTGCTCCCAAGGGTCCTTGGGGTAGAGGGAGCCCCGGGGGTGTGGGCAGGGACAGGGAGGTCCCTTAGTGCCCTCAGGGCTGGACACAAGGTACAACACAGCTGTTTTCCCTTGGCTCAGTTTTACTGAGAAAATTGTTGTTATTTTGTGAGAAAGCAGGTGAGGTAAAGCAATGCAAAATGAGGAAGAACCCAAACAGAAGCACACATGTTGAGGGGAAGCCGACCCAAAGGTAGAAGAGGAAAAGCTCTGCACTGAAAAGTTGTAAAGCTCTAAGGAAAATGGCATCAGAAGATGGTAAATCAGAAACATCAAGGGTCAGCTGCTCCAAGGATTAGTGGTGGCTGACCTGCCCCCACCAGACTGGAAACTGGTTGGCTTGTAAAGACACATCAGGTTTTCCGCATCAGGTGTAGCAAGCATGTAATGTTTAACTTAGCAGCCCATTAATCCTAGCTATTGTGTGTGTTAATCAATAAATAATTGTTTTGTGTGCCTGAACAGTGCATATCATGCTCATGGGATCTTGGTCTGCATGGTAGAAGAAACTGAAACAAGAGTGACCTAGAGAGCAATATGTATTTTATGTACAAAACTGATTGCATATTATGCATGAAACTTCCTTGGGATGTGACAATGCTTTCTATCTCTATTTTGCTGAGCAATTCTGAGGACTTGTCTCTGAAGTTAGATCCTGCATGTTGTCCTTATCAAAGTATACCTCACTGGAGGACTTCGACCTCTACTTTTGTAGGCAGAATTGTAAAGGTAGGTAAATGGAAATAATAAGAAATAAAATACAGAGATAACCAAATTCTTCTGGGCAAAACAAAGATTTTTCAAACGGAAAATGGAGATCTCTGCCTGAGTAATGTAAACTACATTTTAGTTTCTCTTTTGTCCCCTCCACCTGCCCCCCAGCCTGCAAATGACTCATGCACCTATCAAGAATATCAGAAAAATAATAGTTTCATGTCCTACCACAACCACGTTGAACACAATGAATGAATCATACAAGTTAACTGTCATTTGGGTGTTAAATAACATTCATCAGAAGGATTTGTCACATTAGTCTGAGAGAACAGAAGGTAAGGTCTCCTCCTTTTTGTGATATAGAAGGACTGCATATTAATTGGTGACATCACAGACTTCTGTTGACCACACATATCTCCTTGTAATTCAGCTATGTTTAGCCAAGCGTTTGCTTTACACATCCATTATGCATGACTGTGAGCAAACATTTCAAGTTTGAAAACAGTATCTCTATTTTTATCATGTCTAGTGGCAAAACGGACCACTTTTATATGTAGTATCTGCACTTCCAGAAGCACATTTGAATGATAAAATGGCTTTATCATAACAGCTTTTTGAGGATTTAGTGATTGATTTCTCAAGATAGACATCTGGATTCTAAGACAGGAAAAAGTCCAGGTCACATGTTTAATTCAGTTGCAGAAATTTGAAGGCTGAAACTGTGATGTCTAAACTAAAACAATAAGCCATCAATCCCTAGCTATTTTCTTTTTGGAATATATTTCATATTTATAGATACAAAGCTGTTATTTCATCAGCTGAATTTAAATGGTCACAGTTAAAAGGGCTTCTGGCTGATAGTTGTCAGGAAAATTAAGTGACATACAGTAGTTTTGAATTGCAAAAAGATATGGGTACTGCAACAAAGAATCATTTTTTTCTCTTTTTTTTCTCTGACTGTGGCTGTCAACTATTTGGGGACCTTTGGACTGCCATTAGTACTGAAAAACAATTAATTTGGAATAAGTATATTATCAGAAAAAATAGTTCAGAAGGTGAATGCAATCTCTAAGTATCTGACAGAGGCTGAAGAGAAAGCATAAAAACAGCCAATGGTTTGCCCGCTATATTTAATTCTACTGAAGCCATGGTGCACAGAGGAGTTTTGTGCTGGCAAAGACTATCGTGAGAGCACAGATTTGATCTCCATAAAACTGTGACACACTTAGCTAAACAGGTTTTCAAATTGAATCACTATGATTAAAATAGCAAAACTTTTTAAACTGCTTATTAAACTGACGGTGTGGTTTTTTTCAAAGGAAAATAGATAAAAAGGCTAAGCCTTCACCAGATTAAGGGCTAAGATTACCTGACGTGGGCTAATCTCCTAGGTTCCTTCTATGGCAAATAAAAGGTGATTTACAGCACCTAAACTTAGCCTTTCCCTTTGAACATGCCTCCGAGGGAGCCTCTATTGGCTCTAAAATGAAGCTAGTACTAAGCTTTGAAATACCACCTCAAAGTGTGTGTTTCATCAGCATTTTGACTTACGTCCTCTTTGCTGAAGAGAGTTTTGAGAAAATCTGGGAAAGGCCCTATTAGAAATCCATACAATAAGCTGAGCTCAGCTTTTGTTTTGGTTCTATTCCAGGTCGTAACAGCTTTTATTCTATTGATTTTTCCTAATTAGTTTTGGCTTTATCTTATGCACATTGAAGGCCATGTCGGCATTAATACTTAACATCTTCCAGCACTGATGGTATTCATTCTGTTAGTGCAGACTGAGAAGCCATGGCTGCCAATGTTTATAATATCAGTACATGCTAGTCCCATCTTATTTGGGTTTGATGATGTGAGGACAGAAGTTCCATCACCTACCTGTACTGTTCCTTCTGGTATGTCTGTTGGTAGTAACAAAATCAAAATGCTATGATAAATCCTGTTTAATGGTGAGAAAATGTGCAACTCCAAGAGCAGTGTGAAAAAGGAACTACTTGTATTTTATTAATAAAGAGTCAAAAAGATACAAATATCAGCATCCCAGACTCAGATGGCAGACACTATTGTTAGAAATCTGAAAAAAAGGAATTAAATCCAGTAGAACAGAACAGATTTTCTCAAGCAACACATTTTTAAATGCAAATTCATACAGAAGGGAGACTAGCTAATCATTATTGGTAGTGTGTTCTTTAACCCAGCAGCAAAACATGTAAGGTGGGTTGGGTTTTTTTGTTTAATTTTTTAGTGGATTTTTTTTTTTTTTGCTTTGCTTGCTAAAAGGATCTCTTCCGTTGATGCCAGGAGGTTCTGAAGGACAAATGTCAAATCTCAGTGGAACAGCTCAATGAATGAATGGGGCCATTAGGTGTCTCTGGTATATAAAACACCTGTTGCCTAAGGGGGAAACTAGACATCAGCTCTGAGATTTTTTTTTATCTATCTATCTATCTATCTATATCTATATCTATATCTTAGCCACTGTATTTCTCTCACATAGTTTTGCCCAATTATGTTTAGTACATGTGAATAAGTGTTCTAAAATATTTTATTGATGTAGTCTACAATTAACAGCAATTTTCTTTCCTGGATGAAAAATTACTTGTTGGGATAGGCCTAACACATCAAAAAACTTTTTGTTTTAACATGACCTACTTCACATAATTTGTTTGGGATATCCTTATTTAGTGCAAATCTGCCAGTCAAGTGTATCCCTGGGTAAAAACAGAGTGAACAACCAATAAGCAAGATCTATGCTATGTAATATCTGGGATTATATTTAGCTTTTTCCCCCTTGTGAGTATGGCACAATTGTCACAAACCTTTCTATGAGGTGACACTTTGGTTTCCCTTGAGTGAATGTGTATGTGAATACATGCATGTGTGTGTCTGCATTAATGAGTGATATGAAAGAACAAAAGCATTTGGAGCTAAATCTCAAAAGGTGTAAATCAGCAAAATTCCATGGAGGTTAATGGTGATTTACTGAGACATACACCTGAGGCTTTAGCAGCAGAAAATTTCTAAATCCTTTAATATGTCTATATCCCCACCTTCCTGAATTACACTAGATATAATTAAGGCATGGCCAATAGATTAATACATCCCTAAAGATATTATTATTGTTTTTAATAATTTCCATGGTGATAACTATGGATTAATCACTACTTAGATTAAAGTATTAAAAATGGCTTTATAGAAAAGTAGACCAGAATTATTTGTTAGGTTTGTATTTTATGAAGTGGGAAAAGAACACTAACAATTACAATGAACTCATTAAAATACAATGGTAAATACATTATAAGCTAAATTTGGTTGTCAAAATGTTTCAAAATATAACTTTGTTTTATTTAGGTACCATAAAACCACTTAATGGAAATCCTGTGGTTTGATGAAATTCCCAGGAGTTTTCTTTTCTCAGATTAATTTTAGACAGATAAAATAGTTTATGGAACATTAAAAGTGACATTAAAGGGCATTACTAGTGTAAAAAATATTTTTTTTTGAAACAGAGCAGAACGAGATATTTTTATTGCATGTTAATTCCTGTCTCTCTTTTTTTTAATACTGATAAATCGTATGTAAAGCTACAGAAATGTTCATTCTACAAACATCATTGCATGCTAAGCAGAATGGAAAGGATGTGTACAGAAATATCCCCTGAGCAAAGTAGCATTGCCAAGTTCAGATAAACCAAAATATTTTCTTTACTGGAAATAACATCAGTTACTTTTTTATAGGGGTAAGTAGCAGATTCAAAGCTATATTCTATTGCATAGCAAAATGACAGTGTGTGGCTTTTGGACGTAGCAAAATATATAAGAATTCAGGAAAGCTTATGAAGAAAATATATTCATTTGAATTGTTGATTAACTGTAGTGGTTCAGTAAATACTAGCAATGCAATGAGCTTTATGCTCAATGAAGACACAGGCTATGTAGAAATGGAAACCCAATTTTTTTGGAAGTAGTGTGGATAAGATTCAAAATTGTTGAAAAATGAGACCTCCGTCTGCATACCATAAATCCTAAAGACACTGCAGAACAGTACATTTTATATTTTTTCCCATCCTTTCTGTTCACATTAGATGTACTGCATGTAGAAGGAAAAGGGAATTTATGGAACTCCATGTTAAAATAGTGAAATTCAGAAAAACATAGGAGAAATTAGTTGGTAAAGATTGCTGGGTTTAAAACACCGGGATTAACACTCTTTTGCATGAAAATCAGTGGCACAAGAAACAGAAATGTTGATGGAGACAATACAGGCTTTATAGCCCTCTCTCCCTAAATGCCACCTGGCACATGGAGGTCTCAAGGCAGACAAGACTCTGAATGGAGGCCACCAGGGCTGAGACTTGGGTGATGCAGATGCAGGCAGCACCGGTGCCTCTCCCTGGGGCTGGGGGTGGTGGTGTGGGACTGGTAGGAGGTGACCATTGGTGGAGGTCTGGAGCCCCCAGGAAAGGTTGCTGCTGGAGGAGGTGTGTTCAGTGTATGAACTTGTGTATTGTGGAAAGAGGAACAGGAGTACAAAGGGAAAAAGTTCATTCTCCAATAAAATAAGGCCTGTGTTTGCCATTGGAATTTAGGATTTGCTTTTAGAAAGTAATTAGTCCTGCATCAGTATGGTACAGGATACCTTTAGCTAATTACTTTCAGAAGGCAAGTATCAACATGCCAGTGGTGACTGCTCTACCTCCTTTTGGCCACCATGAGGAAGACAAATGGGTTCTTTCCTCGCACTTTTGGAGGTTACTAAACTGCGGTAAAACTGTGAAAGCACAACATCACTAGTGATGCTTACATTGTCCAAATGAAAAGGAACATTTCCTCATCACTCCCACAGAAACAATGTGCTTGCATGTGTTTTAATAGGATTTTTGAGCTGTTGACTTAACTGCTTTTATTTTTTTTTCAATTCTGGTTACTTGTTATTCCTAGTTGCACTGTCTGAAATAATAGAAATCTTTCTTTAAAAACAATACAATTTACAAGTCAGAGAAAAGAAAATGAAGAAAAGAGAAGATGGTGGTGCATAATTACCCAAACATAATTGGAGAACACAATAGACATATTGGTTGCAGGTGGCTGACAGTAAAATAGCTAAGAAAAAGTAAACACTATTAACAAAGTTTCAATTATTAAGTGTTGCATGTGAAATTAGTATGTGACAAAAGAAGTGCAAACTAAAGAACTAATATGAAAAAACTAAATAGAGTAAGTAACCAACATGTTGCTGTGTTTTTGTGACAAGGCTTTCTCACATTCGACTAAGGCTGCCTGATCCAGCATGAGAAGCCCTTAGCCAGCCTTGCAGAGAGGCTCGCAGAGTCCAAAAGAGTCTTTCAGAGATTGATGAGATGCGCAAAAGAGGTCAGCTTTGATAAATGCTCATTTATACCCACCTGAAAAGTAGAGATAAGGTGATAGACTGTAATCTAAAATTAATGCTTTGTCTTAGTGGTTCTTGTTCACAAAAATGTGTAGAGCTGTTGACCTCCTTCTCCTAGACTTCTCTGCTTTAAAACCACTGGTGGGTGTCTTGCCTTGTTGGAATAGGTTCATTTTAAAGGTTTATATTTTATAGAGCCTTTGTCAATATCTGTGAAGCCTATGAGCCTTTTGATGTCTAATAGGCCCACACAGAAACTGATTTTGAAGGACCAATGTATTTCAGCTGTTTGGAATAAGTTTTGGCTAGCAACATATTTTTTTTTCTCTTCCAGCTGACAGTCAAAGGTATATATGATGGATATTTGCAAAATTCATTGCATTACATCTTTCAGCCTATCTAAAGGACATTGTAACATGCAGAGCCACCTCAGCTAGCCCATCTCATACTGTGCTGGGAAAGGAATGAGCAGAAAACACAGTACAAAGACAGGAAGCCAGCGATGACAGGCAACAGTCCAGCCACCTCTTGCAGCACTTTGGCGTGAACTTGGTGCCAAGCAGACCCAGTTACACTGCTACCTGACCTGAGCTGGTAAGGCTGAAAGGTATTGTGCTTCCTGGCTTTGATTTCCATGTGGACGTACTAGTGTGAGACTATATGCTAGTCTGAGGGGTAAGTACCTCTGTGCTCCACTGTAGAGGACAAACTTACCCCTAGGTACATCTGGTTCTCAAGATGACAGGTGACCATTTCACAGTGTTTACTCTATTTGTCGATACAATATCAGGCTGTTAGAAGAACCCACTTGACAGCCCCCAAGAAAGTCATGGGGCTCAGTATAAAGAGACCAGGATCTTGTGAGTCTGTAATAAAGCATGAAGCTGACATGGTGGGTCTCACACCACGCTCTAAATTATTTCCAGGAAGAAGGATAACTTTTATTAATTATTATGAGATAACACAATTGTCAAGTGCTATTGAAAACCCCACATTTTCTATAAAACAGTATGATAAAAAAAGAAATTGGAATGCGTCTTCTTTTTACTAGTGAGATTATTTTTAATATCTTATTATTTTTCCTATTTAGAAGATTTTGAACAGCTGTATGAGGCAATTTGAATCAGTTGAAACATAATATTTGGCCAAATTTCATTAAAAGAGATTATAAAAATAAAAGAAAATCTCTTTCCAATATTTGGAAAGTGTAGGCTAATTCCCGAAACATGTTGAAAAAAAGAGATAGATGTGCTTACTGTAGGTTTGTTTCCTGAAATGAGTTCTACATTTATAATTGATTTACCTGCTTCAGGGTTTACATAAAACAGAACAGATTTTGCATAACTGATTATAAGGGCTTTATGCATAGCAGAATATTGACAATCATATTTGAAATTACTATACATTTAGTTTATTTTTTTTTCAGTAATGGAATGATTGCAATTTTCTTTTTCTTTATGGATGAAACAATATTAAGGAAAAAATACTCTCTTGTGATGAGCTATGATTGAACCCTCAGTGTCCTTGATCCTTTTTTCTGATCTTGACTCCTGCTAATCTTATTTTGCAGAAAAAGCTTAGAGTAAATCAAGGTGTGGTCAGGCTGACTGTTGTGTAAATCATAAATCTGTTGATATTTGAGTTACTATGTAGACAGAGTGAAGTTAACATAGAAATACTTTCGCATTTATTGAAAAACACAAACCTTAACGTCTAATAAAAGTTAAAGAGAGACTAAAGTTTTCTTGTATCAGGAACTGTGGACACTTAAGTTTTCTATTGTATGAATGAAGAATGAAAAAACTTTGCTTGTTTCTACAGACCAGACTGAGTACCCTGAATTTAATGTGAACAATGATTACAAAAATTCAAATACAATAAAATACAGAACATGCAGGTTACTGAATGTGATAAATATATGTAAGTTCCTGGATAATTTGGGAAGGTATTGTTAGAAGCAGGTAAAAAGAAGGATATAGGCTACTCAGGGATTTACAGGGAATGGCAGTTTCTGAGCACGCTGTTAGAATTCTACTCAGATTTTGCTGAATCTCAATGCAACAAGCATGGGACACTTTTATGTTGCTTTGAATGTCCTAAACATAATTTTTTTATTTGATTGTGTGGCTTATGTTGTCTAGTACTAACTAATGAACATGCAGAAAGTATTTTTATTTTAACTTTTCTGGAATTACATCCACTTTATAGCTTGCTTTGAATTATCACCATATATTTGAACTACACATTTGGTGTATACTTAACATCTCCATTTATTGTTTGGGAGATGCTTGAACTCAAAGGGAAAGGAATAGAGAGTATTAAGATACCTTCAGTTCATGCACAGACTACATATACCTTTATCAATGAATCAAAATTCATTATTTTGATGTATCTATCTAATTTAATCTACTAACAGAACTTCTGTGGGGACTCAGGGATGCTAGAACAGAAAGGGTGTTTACAGTGAAAGTTATTTAAAATCTGTGCTGCAACTATTTTACATTCTCCATCTTGTGATGGAGATCTGGACAAAGATTTTTCCCTGCTCAACTTTGAGATTCTATAAGGCTTCCACCGAAGCTGCAGCTGAGAAATGCGGGATTGGGTCCTTCTGGTACATGACTTACCTTCCTCGTTTTAGTCCCAAGATTAATATCAGAATATATTTGTGTGACTAAGAGCTCAAAAGAATCTAGTGCTCTTCTCTAGTACTTATCTGCCCTTAGTATTTTTATTAGGCATTGATGAAAACACTCACAGTCACTTTGTAAAAATACAGAAAAAGTATATATATATACACAAACACACACACACTGTATTTCAGAAAATATGTGTGTGTATAGTATGTTCTTATATATTCCTATAGATACATAGATGTTCCTTTCCTCAAAGAACTGTTATATATACTGAATATATATATATATAAAAGTTTCTGTATAAATATATGAGCATATATGAATACAGACACACACACACACATACACATATATTCCTTTCCTCAATGAAGTGAGGATTTCTGTACTTGGGAAAAGCAGATGACCCATTCTTTCATTATACAACACTGAGTTTTTCAGATATGTCCTTTTTTTCCCTTTCAGGTGTTCAAATATAAAATGCCTAGTGAAAGCACATATGTGATTTAACACAATCTTTAGCAATATCAAATATGAATATATTATTTGTTAATAAGACCATGATTATATGAGCTATCTTAAATCAGACAGAGCTCAAGGAGAACTTGCGTTTTTCTGCTTATAGGCTTCACGATGTTAAGCAAGTAGCAATGAACAGGTAAAGACAATTGGCTAGTATGTTTATATCACCTAATTCATATCTGTAATTTGACTAACTTTTACACATAAAAACCCCAGAATTCTTATTTATAAACCCAAAGATTTGGTCATAAAACCAGGAATCTTGTTACTTATGATTATGTGTTTTGTAATTATTTCTCTTAAAGTGAAGAGCTGCTCTTTAAACACTTGCAAAAATCAAATCAAATAAATAGATGAACACTGAATTTACACTATTTATTACAAGATTATTAATGTAGCATATATGTTGTTTACAGTTATTTTATAAATGACATTAATTGGCAGCAATTCTTCTGGATTAATTCTACAAATTAATATTTAATAAAGGATTACAGGTATCCTGAGATATGTTATAAGAACTAAGAGTGCTTTCAAGTTCATTTATGAGACTGTATAATTTGTCTCGTTATTGATAATGGTCCTCTGGTTGTTTAAAATGTATTTAATGTTTGGATAGCAGTAAATGAAGTAAACAAAAAGCTAAGAATAAAAATAAAAATCGTTACATGCAAGGAGACAAGAGATCAGAGATAAACAGATAAGGGACAAAGCCCACTGAAGTGGTGTAGGCTATGCCCATATTAGCAAGTAGGACAGGGAATTACCTGTGGATCTGTAGAGAGAAACAGGTAGTGCTGAGGACCCAGCAACTACTTGTATGAGTTTTGCTGTTTTTTACTTTAGACTAGTTCTAGTCTGATGGACAAAATTTTCTTTAGTAATTGGAGCATGCTAGGTAAGTTCCCAAAGTGCATTTTCCAGTATACTCGCTGTTGAAAGATATCCAGTTCATGTGCTCTAAGACCACGCCCTGACTTGAATCAAAACACAATAAAGTGCACCTACATTAACATTTTCATTTGGATCAGGTGTGCAGTTTGGAAATATTTCCCAGCTGTGTCCCCTCACCATGCTTTGCTTCTTTTTACAGGGAAATCTTGGAACCCAGAAAGTGGATCCTTTTAGATGAAACTAAATTGAAATGTGCATGACAGACAGCAACTGGAGGCCACACTAGAGCTATTTCAAGGTCACCTTGTACCATGCTGGGTTCTCAGCATCCACTGTTTCATTTCACGGAACTGCTCCTATTCCACTACACTGCTTGCTCAGTGTGGATGCCTGGAAGACTCGCCTCTGGCATGCACACCTGACACAGGCTAAACTGCTAACGTAGATGTATCCATAGAACATACAGTCTGTTTGTTTTGAACTACAATACATAACAACAAAATATGAATAAAATAACTAAAACAGTGCTAAAAAAGAAGACAGAACAGTGTTTGATACCAACAGTGGCTTTGAATTTATAGGCAGAAAAAAGAATTTCTGCTGTTTGTCATCATATTTTTAATGATATATTCACTGTTGTTGACAACATTATTTTCACTGGTTCTAAATATGAACTACTTTCTAATTAGTTCAAGAAAAAAATTTGACCTTGTGCAATAGAATAGAGTTATGAATGGGGGAAATATGTCAGCAGCATACCTAAAAATAAGAAAGGAAATAAAATACAGAATTTTCAAGTGGCAATGATTGATGTGTATACATCTCTATGAAAATGAATGAGCAAGAGCTTTCTAAACAGTGGCAAAAGTGAATTAATAATAAATAAAGAGAAAAAGGAATTCACTAAATAATTTATAATGAGAAAATTTGATGTAATAATTATCGTTCAGAAGGAAGCATGCAAGACAAAAACAAAGTAGCTTTGCATGGAGTCCAGAACTTGTTCCAAAGCCTTTGAAGTCAGTGGGAAGACACTGGCTTCCATGCACTTTTTGGCAGCCTAGCACTGTACTCTCAGTGTGAGAAATCTGGCATATCTCTCAGCTGCTCCATAACTCAGTCCTGGTCTTATAATATTGCTTCATTAGTTCATTCCTTTGCTCATCTTCCTAAATTAATCTAGGACAATTCACTTCATAGACTCTCTGACCTCTCTAATCATGATGGTGCTTGTACTCTAAATGGTGATTTGAATAAGATTCCCCTGTATTTCTTTTCTCCCCAGAAAAGGGAACATTTGTCAGGGTCAGTAATAAAAGAAAGTAGCTTACTGGGGAAAGTGATTCTTGTAATATCATAGGTGTATCACAGAATTCATGGACAATTTTTTAACTGACCCTTTTGGCTATAGACTATTACATTTCTGTCCATCCTACTTTTTGCTTCACATCTTGGCTGGTAAGTTAAACATTTACCTCCTGCCTGGCATTTCTGCTCTTGACTAAATCAACTTCTCTTTATTTTTTTTTCGAAAATGTCAGCTCCCCAAGGAATAAGCAAACTAAAAGGAGAAATACTATCTTCAGGTTGTCAGAGGAGGAGCTGGAGCTGTTCAGCAGAAGTGGCAAAATAGTCAATGAGTCTTGCCTTGTTGTGAGATCCACAGCTGAGAGTTCACAGCTCTCTGTAGCAGGATACCCTGACAGCTCCCTTCTTAGCTCTCCAGCAGTCCTGACAGGTGTAGCTTGTGCTCCCATAGGATCTGGGCAAAGCTGTGCAGCCCTCCAACTGGCTGGGCCTCCATTCATGTCATCGCTCTTGACTGCAGGACAACTACACAGCAAAACAGTAATGTAGGCAGCATCTTTTGATAATTTTAAAGCAAAGAAGGCTTTGCTAAAGCTGAAAATGCCAGTCTGGTCCATTGGTGCTGGTCCATTGGTAAAACTACAAAGCTGAGAAATGTAAGAGATTTAAACCAAACCAAACCAAACCAAAAACAACCCACATAAAGAAAAAGCCCTTAGCAATTACTGCATATAATATTGTTTAAAATATTTAAGGTGTAGGAAGCTTGTCACAGTGACTCATTTGTCCTCAGTATTTTGTAAAATGAAACACTTTTAAAATGAATGCTTATAGAAGACAAAGTATTTATTAGAATAAAAGATGGGATTTGATGTAAATAAGATTGACTTCATTTGCAAAATAGGATACATTGTTTTTGGCATTGAATTTCAAATGTGAAAGATCAGCATTGCATTACAGTGTTGCTTCTCCCTGATGGTACTGTTTTTGTCAGTTGTGACTGACTTTTAGGACTAAATCATGAATTGAAACCATAACATGAGTTTTTCTCAGTTTCTTGTATTATCTGCTCATCTGTAACTAGTTCTGTTTACAAAAGAAAGAAAAAGAAATTACAAAAAATAAATATATTGTTAGGTTTTCTTTTTTTTTTTAAACTGGAAGGCTTGGAAGATTATTTGACATTCATATGACAACACTGTATGGTTCTGTGTTCTTACAGAGAGTATTTGGAACACATGCAAAATTAGATGTGTAAATCAAAAGCTGCTAAGTATATCATCCACTTCAAATGACTAGTACTGAGGGACAATCACCATAACACAAAATTTTAGGTGAAGGGAGAAACAAGTAGAATTGTAAAAATGCAACTGTCATGCTGGTTTACTTGTTTAAAATTAATTAGATACAGAGATTTCATATTTGATAAGTGAAGGCATGAGAGAAATCTAAGCAATCAAAATGAGAGAACAAATGAAGTTGTAAGAACATGGCTGGTGACATATAACAGTGGAAAAATTGGTATGTATATCACAGAAGACCAGTCATTGTAAAATAATATACATGTACATTGTACTTAGGTACAATAAATAAAAAAAAAAAAAAGTATTTCTTTTAAGGTTTTCATATGTCGGAGAGTACTTTCACATCACATCTTCTCCTACAGTGAATATAATTTCTGATACTTTACCCTATTCCTCTTTCTCACATCATTCTGTTTCTTTCTTGTTTAAGAAATCACACTAAACTTAATAGTACTACTTGCTTGTATAAAGTGAGTAAACTTACACAGTTTCTGTATCTTTCTTGAAAATATATCTCCTCTTAGCTTAAAATATAGTTTATACATAGAGGTAAAGTAAATAACTTCTTTTTTTGTGTCATCTTTTAAGGAAAAAAGACCAGAGAACTTGTGGTTGGTTTGCTCGCAGAGTTAAATTTATTTGGACTTTCAAATGTCAGATTATTGCAAAACAGATTTATATCAGCTTGTGTTTAGAAACAGCTCAGGCTTATACAAGATGGAAAAAAAAACACCCTGCAGAGGTCACTGAGAATACAAACACAAGTTGTTCTAGAACTGCTCCTCTTAATTGTCTTAGATCTCTTTGTAACCCATAGTATTGTAAAGGAAGAACAATTTGATTGTGCAGTTTATAAGTTAAATTGAAACAGTTAGTTGTTTTCCATGTCAGAGCTATAGATGAGAAAATGAGACTGGAGAAAAATGCAGTAAGATCCTGACAACCTGTATTTCTTTTCCCTCCTAGCTGGAGCCAAAACAGTTCCCTAAGTTATAGCTGCATAGGTGACATCCAAAGTAAAACAAGCAAAGAAACATGGGAAAAAAGAAAAGGATAATAGTGCCATTATCAATAGTTCCTCTCAATCTTTGTTACTGCTTCCTTGTAAAAAAAGCATGGCAGAAAGAGAACAGAATTCTAGTGTTTCAGAAATAAAAGTAGGTCCACTTTGGGATACGCTTTCTTGGAGTTCATTACCACTCAGTGAAGAGATGGAAAAGCAGACCTCTGGAAATTCTACAGATCCTGAGTACTATAATGAAAGAAGTTGTTTTTAAGCAAGTCTTCAGTAGCAAACAGATTAAAATTAACTAGTCTGGTAGCATGTAAATTTAAACAGCTAGATGAATAATAAAGGAAGCAATAATTGGAGACATTCTGCCAAATAAATGCATCAGATACATTTCAGTCTGTTATGGGCTAGAAGGTCATCTGACTTGTTTAGTCAGTTGCAAGTTAATTGTAGGAATGGGACGTTCTATCAAATAAAATTAGTACTGGTCTGTTAGCCATGTCCTAATCAAAACAAAAGGACTCAATTAGTTGCCATTGTGATTTCCAACTAGTATTTTAGATCTATTTATTGCATCCTTGGGTTGAAAATCAGAATTCTGATTAGATGCATCCAAATAATAAGACATATTTACATATAAATGTTTTAAAGCCTCAAAATTATGCCTGCGGTTTTGCTCCACTGACTTATGATGATAGTTGATTTTAACAAGACTTTTCACTAAGTGAGGCATGCAGATGGATGAAAAAGAACTAATTCCCTGACCAAGCTCTGAAATATATATAAACCTTTAAGAAAGATATGGGGGGTATGAACACTACCTTGGATTATGGCCTATAATGCTTCAATCTGATGATTCTGAAGCATTTACTCTATATTTATTAGATTTGAATTTACTTCCCAGCCCTTGTCCCTTGCAGAGGTCTGGACAACATCTTGAATGAGTTTTTCTGTGTCTGCCATTTTCATCTCTTGTTACTAGTGCAGATTTTGGGTGTTTATTCCCTTTTTTGCCCATTTGTGGTAACATGTGGGAAGAAGTAGCAGGTGACTATGCATGAAAAATGGAGATACAAGGGAATACAAGTAGACTTACAGCTTGTGAAGTGGAAGGGTTGTTTCCTATTAATACTTATGACCTCAGTAGTAAACAGATTTAAACAGCCCTGCATGTAAATGTTGGTTCACATATGCTTTGCATCTTGTAAACTGAGTGGGGAAAACTAAAAAGCATCAGAGGATTATGCATACATATGTGTACACAGAAATAATACAGAAAAATGCTGTTCATTCTATTATTGACAATAAATAACATGTATAAAAGTGCCCATAATTTTTTATCCAGTTATCAAAGGGCACATCTAGAGGGTCTAGTTAAGAGACTCAACCTATTAAATATGCTTAAATCTTTCTGTGACCCGGGGCTTACATGTGTGTTCAACATTGCATGCCCTTGCAACAGAGATAATCATTTCCTTCTACTTGAGTGAAGTACATTAAAGCTCTTAGCACATTTGAACTTAAAGCGTGAGTCTACATTTTAGCTGAACAGAGGAACACAGAGTTTAAAAGGAAGCAATGACCAGAAAAGTGCATGTTGAACTGCCTGAATAATTTCTTTTTCTTTTATTATCTCATCCACACAGTTACCACTGCCTCCCCAAAAAACCCAAAACCCAACACAGAAAACCTGACATATCAATCCTGTGGTCTATCAAGACCAAATTCTATTTAGCTACAGAGTGTACAGTGCACTAGGTTGTATTTCAAATGAATAAATTAATGACAACTCACTTTAGAGTTTCATTTAAGGCTCAAATCTGCAATCCATGCTGGTACTTAACACTGAAGAAGTATCACTGAATTAATAGAACTGCCTGAGTGAATGCTATTCACAGTATGAATGAGGACTGTAGAATAATTTTAATCTTGTTCGAATGACTGAGTGATTCAATCATGTCACTGAAAAAGGCTTCATATATATTATTTCCTTGGTGTTTCAAACCTAAACTTATTGTATCTTGCTCCCTCTCTCATGTCCCCTTCTTTAAATCAGTAAATAGTATATGTAAAAAATGCTTAAAAGGATCATGAAATTCTCATGCACTATATAAATAGCATTCTGAAAAGTTAACTTGATGACCTAAATATTTGGTCAATGACTCCTAATTATTATTTTTACTTAAATACAGGATTATTACCTTTTATAGATTTAAAGTTTTGATAGTATGATTTGGCAACTTTTCATCCTTCTGTTAATTCCTTTCCCTAATTCAAAGGCCAGAAGTATCTTAATGACTCTTTTTCAAAGGCTAATACAATATATTCTGAAGTTAATTTAATTTACTTGATCTATAAGCGACATATCATTGTAGCTAAGCATTTTCATCAATGTACACTTAATGATGCATGGATCACCATAGGAAATTTTATTAACTTGACTACTGACTCCAACTCTAATCTAGTTCCCTTGTCAATTTCTTCTCTTAGACACAAAATAAGTCTGAAGTGATATTAAGGAGAATGATGTCCAATTAGCAAAAAAAACCCCAACAAACAAAGGGTGGATTTTAGATCTTTTTTTTCTCCTTTATTTGTTTTATCTTACCTTTTCTCACACATTTTTTATGAAAACTCATATAGCAGTTGGAGCTTTTATTGCATGAAGTAACCACCACAGAGACACGATTTTGGTAAAGATTCATCTCTGATGAATACCCTCTCTGATGATATTCTCCTTGTTTCTATTTTGATGATAAACAAAATTGAAATTCACAATTATTGTCCACCTGTATTCTCATTAGGAACTTCAAGAGGAAAATAAATGCTCACAAGTGTGATCTTGTATAGACTTTACTAACGCTGTCTCCAAAACTTTTGCTGTTGCAACTGAAGATTTGCACAGTCCCTCCAGAGGAAATTATACACTCTAGAGCACTGTGAAAGTTCCTTTAAATTTTTTGGACAGTGTAAAGCCTGTGTTTCACTGTAGTTCTTATTCTGTAACTCCCTGTCTTTATCTGTCTATCTATCTATCTATATTTAAATATACCTGTGTGAGAGAAAGTTGCGAGTAGGACTCTAAAAAAATTATAGCAGTCATTTAATGTATGTTCCCCCTGACACTAAACAGGTATCAGTTTACTAAATAATCAGTGAAACAGCTTCAGATTGTAGTTAGTCTGATTTTCCAGCCTTGTCTGGTGAAAACATCAAATAACAATATACATTTGTAAGAGGCTGTACAATATAAGGTTAAAAAAAATGTCAGGTAGAATTGTGAGTACTGTCCTGTGTTGTCCTCTGCTGAGGACAGTAAACTGAAAAATTAGTCCTGTAGTATCTCTTAAAGATCCTTTATAACATGCCAAACTCATTATCATAGCACTGTTAGTAATTACAACTTGTCTCATGCAATAGCCAATAATAGCCTGTAGGAATTAGTCCACTGTATAAAGTAATTAACATATTTGTATTAAAATTCAAGGGTCAGTGTACAGAAGGGTTTAAAATGAGACTTACACATTGTCTTACTAGGCAGGAAAGAGCACCTTGCTACTGTTGGATACTGAATCACCAGCATGGAAGATGTACTCACCTGGTCTGCCAATGTTAATTTTTCCAAAGAATTAACAACTAGTAGAGCTGAGGGAGGTGAAAATGGTAAAAATGTCACCCACTTTCAAAGGAAAGCAAAGAACAAGTTTATGGGCTTGTGAAGAAAGTCTTGAGCATTTGATACTTGTGTAAATAGTACAGTGGCATTTATTTGTGCCAGCCAAAAAAAAAAAAAAAGACAAAAAAAATTTGGCTGGGAGGATGGAAAAGTGGAAATGGAGAAGCAGAAAGGCTAAGTTATTGATATACTGATATCCCAATATGGGAGTAAACATTTGTTAATTGCTCCTGAATGAGAAGTAAACTGAAAGTTTGTCTATGCCTAGAAGCAAGAGAAATTGAGCCACATCAAAAGGAGGGAAGACCACAATGATGTTGCACATGCAGACTGAGGATCCTTACAAGCTTTGTGGACATCTCTCAGTGCAGAACCATAGTGGGATACAGGGGTCACAGCTGAATAAGACAGCTCCAAAACAGGAAGAAACCTAGCCACATCAGTATAACATCACTTTGGGGCTAACTAGCGCTACGGGAAAACACTAACCCTATTGTTTCTTTGTTTTATACATCGCTCTACCATCTCTGCATTCACTCTACCCCACAGTTAAAAATAAATTTATAGCTTTGCCCTTACTTTTTGCAGGAGAACAAATTATCTGTAAAAAAAAGAAAATAAAAAAAGAGTGCATTTTTTTCCCTGCCCCATTTATAGCACCTCTTACACTCTCACATGGAGGCTGCCAGACTCAAATTTTTGCAAAGGTTGCAAGTCTCTTTTTGTGGTCAAAGCTGTGAACAGATGCACAAAAGGAGAAGACAGACATTTAAAAAAGAATCACACGGAAGGAACAGATACAGGGAAATTTTTAAACCTGAGATACTCCTACTGTGCAGCCAAATGCACTGCCAATAATCCACAGATGTACAGCACATGGGTGTGCAAAGCTGTGACTGTTAGAGGTGTGAAGAGAGTTCTTAGTATGTTCATTGAATAGCAAACGTACCCATCTGTTCTGTTGAAATAAGTAAGATCTACATCTAAAATCTCATACGTTTGGGAAGTTAACATTACTGGGGAGTGACATAACAGAGGTAACAAGGTGTGCTCCCTGGTACTGACATGGGTAAACTTATTCGGTATCCAAAAGTAAATATTCAGGGCTTAATAACAAGTTATGCATTTTTTCTCACTTATGTTTCTAACATGTCATTTCCTGTCTATTGAATTTCAGCCTGTGTTATCTTTGCAGGGCAGAGCAACAGCATACCTGGCCAAACAGCTCTTTTGTGTGTTATGAATGGTGACAAGGAAATTGAACAACTATCCCTATGGTAGATATTTATGGGATAGTGAGTCCAGGATGGAAGCTTCTTTCTAACTTAATTGTTATGGGATTGCTATATATCCTGAGGCTTGAAAAAATAGCAGAAAATATTTTGAAAGCACCTCTTTGATTTTGAACCCTGAAATTTCCTTCAGAAAGGAAGGTGAGCCCACTGGCAGATGAACCAAAAAAAAAAAGACTTGTGTGCTTCAAACAAGATGAAGCTGTGGCTCCAAATGTTTCCATACAGCAGCTACCTCAGCTTGCTACACCTCTGAGTCTGAATCTGAATAAGATAAGTGCACTGTTCTTGCCTAAGTCTCATTACGATCAATAAGGAGGGGAACAGATATTTAAGTTCCCAAGGGCTCAATCACATAGACATTTCTTAAGCATAACTGATATAGATACCCATCCTGGATTAAACCCTTTTATAGCCATAGATCTTTATTGAGATGGTAATAGTCAGAGCACTCATCAAGAATTGGGATAATAGCATTAATTTTTCTTCATGGTTCATCTGGAATTCTGCCCTTCCAGAAGAGGAGGTTTCAGCTGCAAAAAAGCTATAGGCTACCTGTTTTCTAGAAGGACTGTATCCCTTCCTCCTTTTGTAGTTCTAAAGTTGTCCTAGAGACCAGCAAAGAATGGATAACATTTGCAGCCAGGGCAGCGTGCAAAAAGGATCATGGGGCTAGACTAGTGGGGAGACAGAAGAGTCCTTAATTTCTCTTTTCTGTGCCCCGATTTATTTAAGCATTTAACATTAATCAATCATTTAATAAAAATTAAAATAATAATAATAAAAAATCTCTCCCCTAAAATATAAAGATAATTTTGGAAGCAGGATTCATGTATCTCAGTAGAGTGTCCAAACCACCAGGTTAAGGAGTTGCATCTCCTGTTCGATGAGTACTGTAGAGTGTGATACTGTGTCTTTCTTCAATATAAATTTCCTTACAAAAAGCTACCTTTGTTCCCCTTGCACACAAAGACAAAATGAAAATAAGAAATACAGGATTCTGGAACAATTTTGAAGCCTGGTTGGCAGTAATTGCTATAGAACTGAGAAATGCTTTTTTCCTCTCTCCTTTAGGGTTATAAGCTGCCCACCCGACCCTCCCACCCCCTGCCCCAGAATCTTTACCTTTCCCATGTAAAACTGATATCAGGTGCAAAACAAATTCTCTAGTGATTTCATCTCATAGTGATAGGCAGTTTTAACTATGCTGTACTTTCAGAATAAAAGCTTGGCTGCGGTTTGTTTGTGCTTCTACTAATTTACTTTCCATGTGAATTGCTCTCATTTGCCAAAGTGATAGGAAAGGTTGTTTGTGGATTTTGGGGGTACACAGAGATACCAGGCTTCTTTCAGAAGAAATAATAGACCTAGATCAATGTTATGATGTTTACCATTTTGTTAGCAATACTGAAAGGTCACAAAAAATGTGAGTTAAGAATGCTGTGCTCAAATCACACCTCTGAAAAATGTGGCATGACCCTGCTCCATGTAGTCATCCTTTATTCACTGTTGGTGGCCAGACAAATAAGAACTTTTGATGCTGCCAGGTCCGATGATTTTTCTCCAAGAAATCTGCTTCCCATGCTGCAAGCCTAAAGTTTTGTGCTAAAAATGAATCAGCACCAAGATTAACTTTAAAACTTTTTTGATCAAGTTGAAATTATAGAGGTTGAAAGATAAAATAAGGCATAATCAAAACAGGGAGAGATTTGCAATTTGCTACTGGGAAGAACGTTTCAATATATAAAATCAGTAAAGGGGGCCTGAAAGCAAAAGAAAGATGTCAATATTGGGATGGCATATAATCTCACCATCCAGTGGCCAGTGTCATTGTGTAAGAGCTTACAAAATGGAAGCACATTTGCAGCCTTGGGCACTGGAGGCTCAGTGTATTCATCCTGACCTGTATGATACACTAAAAATCACCTGGCTACGTGTAACTCCTACAGCAGAGACATATAATGTTGCAACCCAAATCAAAAGGCAGTAAGTAATTAATTTGTGCTTTGTGATATTCATATTTCACATAATTTGTTTGATAATATTCAGACCATCAATAGAAAACACTGAAGGGAGACATTTGTTTTGGAAATATCTCTTCATTAAAGCATAGTGGTCCCTTACATTCATTGCTACTATAGTTTTCTTCATTATTCAATAGCACTTTCAATCCCCATGTGTGTGACTTTCATTACTACGGATCATTTTTCCTTAGGATGTGTGATTTAATTTTAATACAGGAATCTAAATCAAAATCCTTTCCTATTTAGTGGCTCTCTAGTGTAATAAAAGAGAGTAAGGCTTAGCCCTCTGCTTTTGTGCTCAGGAGCATTTTGCCATGTATTTGAATTATGATAAAATCAATAGGAAGAGCCTGACAGTGAAAAGTAGGAAGAAAGTTTCCCTATATGAAGCTGGAGAATAATTACAGTTTTTTCCCAGCACAAAAATGCTGCAAGCAAATAGCTTGTTAATTCAGCATCTATCACCATTTAACCTTGTTTGTCCTCTTGTTGATAGAATAACACAATTAAAAGGCTTTCCTTCTGAATTATCAGTGTCTGAAGTTAAAATGGTCTATGTTTTATGAGAGATGTGTTCTCTCTTAGTTCCATAAAGACATCTCTGAATTGTTCATTGTGGCTCACTCACTCTTAGCATCTCTGGGACTGCAGCACCAATGAAAGCTTTTCTCTTGCTGGCACATAGCCAAGGCAAGCCATGATCTAATACTGCAAATAATTTTTCTCTTTTACGCTGGGGAACTACTGTGTTAAAAGCCAGCTTCCTTTCCTAGCTCCAGAAGAGCAAGGCACAGACAGGTCTAGCCCCCCTGACTGCACTGAAACCAGTCTCAAGGCCCTCCACAGTCAATGCTTCAGTGCACAAGCATGAAGGAGAACGAGCGTATTTTTCCTTACTCTCCATTTTGAAACCATGGCCTAATCAGCAGCTTCACAAAAGTGTCTTGGCTTGTGAATAATTTTTTTTCTCTGTCTGAATAGAAAGCTGAATACAAGGGAAATTATGTCACTGAAAGAATCATGCCATTTTTACCTAGGCACTGTCTGTCAGCCCTGACATGATCTTGAGCTTGAAATTCGAGAAATACAAATGATGTTAAAAAAACAGACTTCAATACAGGTGATGTTAAGAAAAACAACCTGAGCCAGGACTTTGTGCCATAAAAGTTGAATATGCTCTCTGTCGTTTCCTACAACCTCCCCCACCGCACCCAAAAAAAGAGGGAAAAGATGTGGAAACAAGAGATTCACTTCTTGAAAATACTGCGGGAATGGCAAGAAACCTGGAAACAGTGTTAGCTACAGTGTGGAAAAATATTTTTTCTATTTTATTATATTTACCCCAGGTTTTCATGCTATCTTCACGCCAGTTCAGCTTAAGCCGGTGATTACAGCTGAGCAGCTGATGATTCCCCATTTCTAAAGGTAGTCCTGCTGCTGGTCCCATTGCTGTTCCAATTGATGGTCAGCACTTCCACTGTAAAGAGTTTGCCAGGATGTAATATAATACCTGATACTTGTTAGGGGCTTTTTCCCCTCTATAAGCTGAAGTGATCCTCTGAGGCCTCTGCACTGTACGCTACTGTACGCTAGAAGCCTGTCAGCTCTCGGAAGACGAGCAAGGTTGACCGGATTCAGGAGGTGGCTGATCAGGGTCATTTCTTCAGTTCCACGGTGGGGGGGCCTTGCTGTTGGGTAGCGGGGTCTATTCCTGTCGCTCTGTCCCTGAGCCCTTGCTCTGGTGTGAGGCGGTGTTGGAGGTAATAGGCATTTCTGCAGGGCGATGACAAAAGCCATCACTGATGCTTTATGCCAGCTTTGTGCGGGAATAAATGACAACACGTAAGGAGATGCTGTGAAGAATCGGCTCCTGCTGTCTTACAGACAAGATGCAGAGCCAAGCCTTTTACCAGCTGAAGTGCTTCTTTCTGAGAGTAGGGTTGAAAACTAGCTTTGATGTGATGTTCTTTGCTTTCTGCTCTCCCCAGCAATATGTTACTGCTCTCCACTTCTGAGGTCTGTCACTTCTCCACTGTCATGAGTGCGTTTCTGTGAGGATGAAGTAAACTGAGCCACAGGTTGCCCCACTGTGCCCTCCCCACCAAACTCTGTAATTTACTCTCCCTGATAAGCCCAGATGCAGAGCTTACACTGACACAACTACAGGTTTCAGGAGCCAGCTTTTGTCCCTGCTTTGACCTCTAAAGCCCTCTATCACTTCTGGCCCTTATTCTGGACTTCCTCCCCTACATACTGGGAAACACTCTTTTCCACCTGGATGGTAGCATGGTGTTTTTTGGTACTGATCACACTGAGAGCCCATTACCAAGGGCTGTTTGAAACATGCAGCTGTAGCTGAGGAGAAGTGTAAGGCCTGTTGCTGGGATGTTAACCTTCTTCCGTGCGGCCAGCTTGTATGAAAAGGGCCTTTGGCAGAATCTCTAGAGGTCTCCAGGTTTAGGGAGCTGGCCTATACCTCAATTTGTTAGTGATACATAGCAATATATAGCTATGAACTACATATGCTTTAACAACATAAATTGCCAAAGAAAAAAGAAGAAGGGGAAAAAAACAGCTGCAACCTTTTGCAAAGGCAAAAATAGGATGGAAATCAGATCCTAACATGGGTTTACAGATGTATTGGCAAAATGCTATGGGAAAGAGGAATTACATCTCCACTCAGCTAGTAAACTAAGAAGGCAAAACAAGGCAAAGGACTGGTTACAGGCTGAATGTCCTGTGGTAGTGCCATACTTATGCAGACTGCCAATAAGGAGTGGTTGGGCCTCTACTTCGTTTCCATGATATCTCATGTGCTTGCCAAGGTCCACACATAGGATTCTGGTGGGCCTTTTAAATGAGCAGTTGTCTGCCCTGCGTGTGGTGGCCGACTTGAGCCATTTTGCCCATCAGCCAGATGGCTTTTTTCTCTGACACATGGTTTTTCCCATTCCCTTCTTCATTTTCAGCTTGGCTATACAAACAGTATTTTTGCCTTGTACATTCGCCTGTACAATCCCTCCCAAAATATTTCAGGCTGGAAACAAACTAATGAATTAATTCTTAATTAGAATCAGGACTTATGCCAGACAATTCATTTTGTAATTAGAATGGCAGAAGAAAGATTTTTAAAGTCTCACAAATAGATATTTATGCAGACAATTTTTTTTAATATCTTAGGTGCATTAAGATCAACTAGGCAAATGTTAGATTTCATAATCACCTGACATGTAAATACACTGCAAAGGTAGACATGGTACCAGGTTGTGATCATCTTTCTAGCTACTACTTATTAACACTTTCTAAGCCTCATCATTTCTACTTACAGCAAAAAAAGTAACATAGTTAAATTTATAGAAAACTAATGTCCAAGCCATCTGACAAAATTGGTGATAATTCTTGGCATTTTTAGGCCCAGAAGTCTCCGATGTTTCTTGTCTATACAAAAGGACTATGTGTACCATCATGTGTACTTGGTGAAACAGGCATTTTATATCTAGAAATAAACAAAGGTGCCCATGGTCACCTTAATTACCTGGCAAACTAAAACCGCTGGCCACAAAAGTTATGTAGTTTAGACTGTTTGGTTCTTTGGCTTCATGTCTTACTTTCTCCCTAGTTGATTCAACACATTGTTTTACATTTAAAGTTGAGCATTATGAGTTTGTCTTTTACCTTAATAACTGAGACTTTTGTTCAGAAATTCTTGCTGTCTTACTGCATCCCATTGTTTTCAAGGGTGGGTTTTTTTTGGTGATGCATAGTACTAGTGATTACAAGTCGAGGAAAAGAAGTCTGGTGCCAACTGAAAGCTCTGGCATATTTTTTAAGATAGTACATCGGTGACCAACTTTCACATTATTTAAATGTAGATTTTATAGCTAACATTGAAATATCAGCACCATGCCAAAAAACCAGCTTTCCTGTTGAAAATAAATCACAATTGTTTCAAGAAAAGTCTGCCCTTTCTCTTATTAGGAGCTGTCTGTTTCCCAGCTTCAACCCTTGTTCATCTGCCAGAATGGTCATGAACCAGGCATTGCTTGGCTGTGTGAGAGTCTGGTAAAACAGAGAAACCCTTCTGAATGTCCCTCTCCAAGCTGAAAAATGTTCAGTTAGAACTAACTGTTACTGCTTTATAGCCCATCATAAGCACTCTTTCAGCTGTCTATTAGGAATGCCATGAATGCTTTCATACTTGTGCCAGAATTGTCTATAACATAGAGATATTCTACTTTTTCCCAGAGGGAAATATCAGCAAAAGTGAATTTTTCAAGTTTTTTTTTTTTTTTCATGGGAAAACTGTTTATTTGGGGTTTTATTTTTTTTTTTACTGAAGAATTTAAAATTGGAAATAATGGGTTTTGGCCTTTCAGAAAGAACATTTTAGAGGCCTCATTCTTTGGTATTCAGCTAGGAAACCAACCATGGGATGCTATCTCCCTCTTCAAGCAAGAAAACACAGTGTAATATGGAAAACTTCATGGCTTCCATGGTATGCTCCTGCTGATGGATCCCCTGAGAAGAACAAAGACACTTTAGTCAAGCTATAGATAAAAAGAAATGTAGCAGTATCATTTACAGCATAAATATTTCATTTTTCAAGTTTGAGATCTAACTTTCTATCAGATAATAAAGTCAATGTAAACTTATTCATACTTAATTCCTGTTTTGAATTGATTCCTCTCTTGCATTGCAGCTTCCATTTCATTTTTACTCTTCTAGGGCAGCACTGGAACAGGTTCAAGATGCAAATGCACAACATCACAAATCCCCAGGTTCTCATTCTTGTTAAGAAATGTAGTGCTACCAGATCATGAGATTGCTCTTTCTAGAGAATGTGGCTTTTCTTTTCTCATAGTGTTATTCCTTCTTGCTTGCTTCACTTGAAACACCTTGGAAATGGTGTCAAAGCTGGTGTATTTATGGATGCTGACAGGTCGTAGGTGTTAGGGCAGTAAATACCTCTTCCAGGCTATGTCCAGTACAGCACACTGTTCAAGCTACCAAAGCCGTGATACAATTCATGGTGCCATGTATGAGGAGTAGCCAGAACAATAATAATTCATATCCAGGATCTGTCATTCCAAGGAATGATTGTTCTTATCTAGATTTTTATGAAGTACAGTAATTACCAAGCTGGATGCTCTTTGAAAATAAGTAAACTTTCATAATTCATGTAAAGGGTTTGGAATAAGGGCATTCTACAATCCCCATACGATATCTCTATTCTATGTCTTTAAATTTTTTTTTTTAAAAAAAGACCTCTTTTCTTGTTTTCATTTTCCCAAGCTTTTGTCAGTGCTTTCAGAATGCATCAGCATTGTAAGACAACACCCTGTCCTCATTTCTACACATTGTTTGTGTACCAGGCTCAGAACTGCCATTTCACATCACAGTACATTGATTTTTAATGTTCTTTTAATTTAGGCTAAAGATGCAGAAATCTTAGCTCAGTTAGGCTGCATGCTGACCTGCATTTGAACTTCTTACCAGCTGCTCTTAGGTCTCTGACAACAATTCTTTTTTTAAAACCACAATTAGAAAAAAAAAATCATTAAATGACATTATAGGCTGTTTTTAATTCTGTTTTAACATTATTTTTGTTCAGTCAATAACAAATATGTGCTTTCAAAATGGTTGTAAGGGACGCAGGATTTAAACAGATGCAATAATCTCACTTACTTCTGTCTCATTCCCTCTTTAGATCTATTGCTGTTATCTGATTTACTAAGACATAGCAGCTGGTATGGCCTTTTTGAGCTAGCTTTGCAAGATTAAATTCTGCCACCTTGACCTAGCATAAATATTGAGAAGTGGCACAACCCAGGTTCATCAAGGCATCTGGTGCATGAAATTAATGCTGGAAAGTAGGATGACATGGTGACAGTGACATGGATGTGTCAGTCTGGATAATTCTGGAGTTCTGGAAGAGGGGAAAAGTTCAGTAAGACAGTATTGCCCTACTGAGTAGTGCAAAAGAAAATAATGTGTTCCCATATAAGCTGTTTGGGGTAGAGAGGAGTAGCAGGAGTAAGACATTGTCATATTTAAAAGTGATTGGTACGCTCTGAAATAGGACACTTTCAATGCTTCTGCAGTCCTCTTTACAGCCTGACTTTACAGTTTACACTTAGTTCAGTTACCATAAGAACAGAAATGCTCCTGAAAAAGCTGGAGCAGTCAAACTGGGAGCTGGTCCTGCAATATCAATAAATGGAGTTCCTGTTGACTTCACAGGATATTTTAAGCAAGCATAGACTGCAGAAATAACTCTCATTTTTTTTAACAGAAAGTATGACTAAAAATGAGGGTATTTTTAGTATACTTTTATTATTCTTACAGAGCCAATTTTAACTTAACCTTCTCTTTCTAAGGCATGATGAAAAGCCGCAAAGACTGTTGTATTCTTGGTTTCATTCCCAACGGCATACTGGTATACTACTTGCACAAGACTGCCTCAAGCAGTATTCTGTAAACTAAATGATGATTATGCATATATGAGCACTGGGCCAATAAAGCACTGAATTTGCTATTCACATTTATAACTGCTGCGTGGCATCTCTTTCTATTAAGGCAAAGAAGGTTTCTTTTTATACTAACACACTGAAGAAAACAAATCAACTTGAAAAACCTCTGTGTAGGAATATGCACTCAAACAGAGTTTAGATTAATCATATCTTCTTTGATGGATGTAAGCAAAAAGGGATGATTTGGCTGTTTTGGTACTATAAATCTTAAGTTACTAATTTATTTCCAAATCAGAATTTTGTTGTTTGATTAAACTAGACACTGTAGCTCCTAATAAAATAATAATTTGGTCTTCAGTAAATGTCATTCTGAAGTACTGTTCAGAGTGTAGGCTTCTAAAGGGCAAAATCGACTCAATTTTAAAAAAGAAAATTTACCAAAAAAATCCACCTATAACAGATGCTCTAGCATATGGCTAGGTTTTAAGTGAGTGCATAGTTAAGCACAGAAAATAAATAAGGGCATGACAAGACCCCCCCCCTTCTTCTTTTGCCCCATAGATACACTAATCACATGGTCACCAGATGGCATATACAGAACTTTGAATGCAGTACAATATTTATAGCCACCAATTTGAGGCCTTAAAGTCTGAATATTAAAATACTTATTTCATATGGCTGAAAAGAAGCACTTTCATGTTGTTTATTTTTGTTGTTATTACTATTCAGAGCACAGAAAAGAATTGATTTGTGCAACCGAGGTGGGCAACTGTGCCTTGAAATTACCTCAATGATCTTTAGGCCTTGGTGAAGATAGCAAAGCCAGCTGTGAAGCCCTTAGCCTGGAAACCTCTACCACCCTGAGGTGAAAAGCATGGGGCTTAATTTTGTTGGAAAGCTGGGGAAGGGTGTACAGCTCCCCACTCTGCCGTGGAATCCGCATGGGTGAGTACCGCAAAGGTGGCTTTGCTCCCGACCCTGCTGTCATCATCGTCTCTACGTCCCTCTTGGGCAGAGGGGACCGCACCGCTCAGACACCCCTCTAGCACCAGGGCAGCGGCTGGATCCTATGGCACCTTCCTCCAAAGTCTGGTTTTTCCCCCCAGTTATTACAGGAGCAACAGCCGTGCTGTGTGTCGAAGCAATATCTTGTACGCTCTTGCTATCCAAGGCCACAAGAGGGAGAACAAGATAACAAAGCCACGGTACGAATAATTGTGTGCCCCAAATCGCCTTTCAGCTTCATAAAGTCTGTCTGTTCTTCCAGTTTCCTGGGTTCAAGTAAATAATCATTAAGCTTTCCAAAGCTGAACGTCAGAAATTTGCAATCGAAAGGTAAATGACAATGACACTGGAGCAACGTTTGCCTTTATGCTGTACCATACACTGACCGACAAGGATTGGATATTTGTGCAGGAAATAATACTAAATGCCTCAGAGAAAAAAGATTTTTAAATACTTTAATACAGATGGAAATCCAATTAACCGGAACACATTTCTGCCTTGAACACGTTCATGGTAAAACAGTGTGTAGGTTTTTCTTTGATGGAGGCTACTGCAGAAGCTTGCATAGACTGTGGTTTTGTTGAGCCTTTATTAATTTCAAGACAAATATTCAGCTTCATTTGTGGATGTTCTTCTATATCACAAGAAGCTGAGTAGATAATTCATACTCTGACTATTTTAAGGAAATTAATTTGCATTACAGCACAAAATTCTCAGATGCACTTGTATTAAAAAATTATAATATCATCATGAATATATAGATTTAAGAAAGCAAAATGTAGGAAATATATAGTGTTTCTACTAGACAGTATGTCAGCGTTGCTGGTATTAAAAAGACTAGAATTATATAGGTGTATCATCATCTTTTAGAGTGTTTATGTAACTGTTTTTATGAGTTTACACTGTCACCTAGAGACCTTTAGTGAACTTACTGTTTAACAACAATGCTGAAGAAAGTATGCAAATAAAAAGGGTAAAACATATTATCTTGGGCTATAAAATACACTTTCCATTTCTTCCTTTTGCTTTATTATTTGAATGCTATATTGTTAACATTGTTGTTTGAAGACCACCAGGGGACTGTGGCAATTCATAATGTTGCAACACTGAAAATAATGTGTTTGATTTATTTTTAATGTGAATACAGTAGTGATTTTGTTTGTCAGAAGCCATGGGGAACAAGCTTGGATACTATACATTAGCAGCCTTCATTTAATGTAATAGGCAATGTAATTAGATCATAAACAGAGACATGATTTAAAAATGCACTCTTTTATGCTTAATGAAGTGATATTAAGATGTTCTGCTGCTATAAACAGAATATGTGCATTTCCAGGAAAAGTAGAGCTTCTATTGAAAAAAAATTAAAAAAAGAAAAGAAAAAAAGAAAAAAAAGAAAAAAATAAAAAAAGAGTATGAAGAGGAGAGACAGATAATAGAAATTAGCAGAGGTATATCTGCATTTTTTCACAGTAAATTTTATTCTGATTCCAAATTTATCTTTTTGGTTTTGATTAATTTATTCTCTCCACTTTCTTGTTCCAGCATAAAAAAAATAAGCAGAGAAAAAGAAGAAGAGAAAATAAATGGGTGGAACAGCTTAATGATTTCAGAGGTTGTACCTAATCTTGTGCAAGTACTCATAAAAGACCAATTAAACCACATATGTAGATCTTTGTAACAGGAAGCCCAATCAGTTTAGTATTTAGTTGGGAATGATGGCATGCTCTCAAACTCTTTTTTTTCCCCCCTCTCTTTTTCATTTTGTTTTGTTTTCTCTTTGTAAATTTAATTTTAAGTTATACATTCCTTTTATGCATTCCTATAGAAGACAAAATATATATGTTCATTGTAAAACTGTGAGGTTTTTTCACCTTTCACAGTGCCAATTCCACGCTTGTCCTGTCATGTCTGCAGTGCAGATGATTGTTTAAAAGTAGGATAGTCAATCTCAAGAAAAGAAGGTGAAAATAACCTTGCTTTAATACAACCAGAGCAGTAATTTTGTTTAAATTTACATGGACTTTGGGGTCTTTTGAAGTACATTTTTACTATTTACTTTCTAGATGGAGACATCTTTAATAGATCTAGGAATTAAAGCCTTCAAGCTCAAAACTTACATTTTATAATTAGCTATTAAGAAAAAAAGAATCCTATTCCCTTCAGTTTTCCCATTTCTAATCTCTTCAGTTCATGGCACAGCTCACAGTTTTGCTGTACCCTTTATTTCAGCTTTCTTATTTAGCATGTTAGCAAGTTTGATCATGGTTAGATTTACTCAAAAACTATACGGAGCAGCTGTACAGAAATGTGGGGGTGTTTTGTTTTGTTTTGTTTTGTTTTACTGCAGAGGGCTAGAAAATATGCTGGAAATTCTAAACCAGTCCCAGGCTACCACAAACAGTAAGTGTCACGGCTTGCCGAACGACAGATGCTTCGCTGTTGTGACAAAATAGTTGTGTGGGCCACCTGGAAGACTAGAGACCACCACTTACTTGCAAGCCATTGTCATAAAATACTCCTTGATTTACCATCTGCTTTTATGAAATGTCCCCGAAATTAAATATCTTAATGGAAGCGTGGAATGGTGTGGTATGGGGTGGATAAGTGTGAGACTTTGTCTGTTTGTGAGTTCAGTGAAGGAATAAACCACAGCTGCTCTTGTCTATGTATGTGCTGTCAGTGTTTTGAAAACCCGTGCTCTGCCTCTTTGCCTGTAACACGTCCAATGTATTTACAGTGGATTTCAGCTTTTATAGTATCATGCCACATTTTTATGCACTATTATTATTTTTTTCTTAACAAAATAGTTTTTAGCTCTCAGAAATTGTAAATGTATTGCTCAAATTGTTGTGTTTATATAAAATTGAATACCACAATATTTACTACATAAATTTTCAGGCAACGAGGCTCTTTATTTGAATACAGCCACATGTGTGGCTAGATCAGGTTTATATTACTGTAATGGATTTCATTATATAGAACTTTTTCTCATATATAGAACTTTTCCTCATATCAGTTTATAGTGAGAGTTATTTACATGCAAGTTTTCTTCTGTAAGGAGCAGTTATGTACGAAAAGCTTAAATTAATAATAATATTTCCAGAGAATTCTTAAATGAACAAGGAAAGATTTGGCAGGAATACTTTTTTGCATATAGTATTACCCAAAGGTTTTAAATAATATAAAGGAAAGATTCAATTTTTTATTAAATCCTGTAATTATTAGACTCCATGGATTTGCTCTAAGACCACTAAAAAATATGTTTGATTCATATTACAGATTATAGGATTTTCCTAAGAGTACCCATGTGAAGAAAGATTTAGAAGACAGCATTGAACAGATTTGGTAAGTGCTAAGGGTAACAAGAGATGTGAACATGCTTGTATTGGTAACTGCAACCTGTGCAGGTGAGGTCCTTTGTTTTTATATGTCAACTGAGCTTGTTGCTTGTCTTCATAGCCCTAGCTATCATTTGGAAAATTTTTAATTTGCTTGCCATTACCAAAATCTTTCCATTCTACCTATTTTGGTATTGTTTTTTGGTTTGGTGGTTTTTGTTTGTTTGTATTTTTTTTTTGGGGGGGTGGTGGTGGTTTTTTTTTTTAATTTGGAGTTTTTTACACCTTAAATCTGTGCAAATAAAAAATCCTGCTGTTTAGCTTAAAAAGCCCAAAGGGTTGTATATATATATATGTGTGAGCATTACTGGAGAATTTCTACATGCAGTGGATGAAGCAGGATTTGCAGGGAGAAACAGATGGTGATCAAAAAATTCATTTGCAAAAAACACTAGTTCGAAGCAGTGCCCAGTCAGATGTGCCTGAGCTGTCTGAAGGCTGGAAGGGTGGACAGAGATGCTCTTGCTGAAGCTCAGCAGCAGATACACAGCCTCATCAAAGAGGCATACACAGGAGCTGAAAAGTTCAGGGTAGGCCTTAAGCATTTCAGTATTTTAGGAGAGGAAAGATTCCTAGTTTATGTGTATCAAGGAGTCACTGTAAAAAACATGAGTTATAGACTATATAATGACAAAGGATTCTGGTTTTCCTTGCTGGGTTGTTGGTTTTTTTTGCTTCTTAGATTTTTTCATATGTTTTAATTCTATGCCAGGTTCAGTCATATAATATAGGTAAGGAAAGATATACACGTTTAAAAGCCACAGTTGTGCTTGGGTTGTGGAAACTGGAGGGAAAGTGGTATAGCTTTGGGATGTCTGTGGGATAGAAGAGTATTTCTTGTGCAACCATAGAATGGGAGATAAGGTAAATTTTTTTTTTTTCTTTACATAATAGCTTACTTGAGGAAAGTAACTATCACACAGAATGTCATACAGAAATGTTATTTAAAATGTTAAATAAAAGTTTTCATAGTATTATATATTAAATCATTTTATGCTATTTATTTTATCACAATCCTTATGCAGTCACAACAGCTATGTCTGACTTTTTTTCTGCTGCAGTTTGTAAGAGAATATGAAACTTATGACATGGCTACCTAAATTTATGCTTTTTTCCTTTTTCATCAAATAATTTATATTGTTAAAAATAATTCCTATAATTATAAAGCTTTATACGAAGATTTTTTTTCCATTAATATTTTGTGTGCTAGTCATTTATGCAAGTAGAAATGCTTCAAATCTGTATCCTCCATAACATCTCTTTAAGGAATAGATGGGGGGTTGTGTTTGTGAGGGTTTCAGAACTGAATCTAAAGCTAGCACTACCTCTAAGTGCCATTCAGTGTAGTTTTAAAACAGCATTTTGTAAGTGTGACGAAGTGAGAGTATGTGTCTGAATCTGTGTGAAAAAGAAAACAATAAAAACTTGTCATTGTCAGCAAAATAGGAACAAAACCCACTTTTGCTTATGGTTTCTCCAAAACAAAAACAAACAAACATAAGTTATCCACAGTTCTATCCCAGATTCTGGTGAAAATGGAAAGCATTCTGTGGGGTATAAAACACCTGCTATTACATACATACATTCAGACACAAGTATATACATTTAAAGATATTTTGCTGCTAACCTCCCCTCCTTCAAACAAACCCAATTTAAAAAGACTATTCTCTCTTAAGACAGTGACAGTCACTAGACAAGTTAAATATGGTAACATTATAAACGATAAGAAGTGATATTTTAGTCCTGCCGTAGAGACTGACCCTCAGCTTAAAACAGAGGGAAAAAAGCAGTGTTTCCCTTTGCCAACATTTTTGCCCAACAAAACTTTATATGTAAAGTTCCACGTAAGACCAGGGGATCTTCCCCTATATGTGAAAACAGGTTTTCTAGTTCAGAAAGATACACTGTCACCTGTGAGACCACTGTAGCCACAGAGTGCAATAGGGGTTAGGCAGAGCATGAACTTATTAAGGGAGTGGTAAAGAGCCTTGGTCTTCCTTTTTCCTGAAGTCTTGGCATGTTTGGCAAGGTTTGCATTCCCATGACATGTAACATAGACACATATGCACATCTAATTAGATGATCCATTCAGAGCCATCTTTGGGCTTGGCTGCGTAACCCCGAAGTACTTGGCTGCGTAACCCCGAAGTACCTAGGCAGTATCTCCTTCCCAGCTCACTTTGGTGCCTCTCACCTACAGTGCTTTTTTGGAGTCAGTCAACAGCCCTTGAACAGCCACCTGAATGATGCATGTACAGATGGAATATTGATGAGATGGGGCACACACACCCAATGTAGAAATTAGACTGACCATTTTTCATCTGAAGTGGTCTGCAAATATTAAAGGTCATTAAAATGAAATTATAATAAGTTTGTCTTTATGCATTGCTGCTCCTTTATGCCCCAGTCTTGCAAAGAGCTTCATGTAGGCAGGCGATTTTGGTTAAGTACAGCTTGTTTGCTGACTTCTTGCAAGACTATAGATTTCAACAATGTGAAAATGTCAGTACATACATCCTGCTTTTGCCTTGGAAATGATTTTTTTCAGTCAAAGCAATTATTTACTTTCCTTAACAGAAGTGTCAGACTGACTTTTTGTTCTCATGAGTGAAGTTGTCAAGTTATGCTACTTACTTGGGTGAAACTTCTCCTTCACAAAGAGGACATATGAAAAATTCCTCAAGACAGAAGGGTAGTTTCTTTCTGATGAGTGCTATGGGTGCAGTCAGAGGACACTTTACCCGATCACTTTTATCCCTGCTGTTGTTTTCAGTAAAAAATGCAAATATAGTGACAGAAACATTTCACAATTGTCTTTTTGCTTTCAACAAATTTTTTATTCAAGGAAGACAGTGGGGAAAAGGAAGTATGTTGTTACAACGTTTTAAATGGAACCTTTTATGATTTGAAATTATTTGTGGCTTTACAGTTTTTTTTGTATCTCAGTTCGATGTCCATAATCTAAGGGAAACAGCCCATTCTGAATCAAACTCTTCAACTTGAAGTGAAAGGAATTTAGTTCTTGAAATTGTAACAATGCTGAAAACTATATTTTGCATCAAAACAAACCTTGCATTGTTTTAGAAAATCCCATCTAAAAGGAAAACAAGCATTTTTTTCAGCTTTACTCTGCAGCTCCAAATATTGCAGAAAAGAGCTGTGTGCTAACACTCTGAACACCTCATACTTCACTATGTTTTAGGGCTCTGAAATTTCCATAGTGTACTAATGACAGTACTAAGTGACTTTCAAGTGACTTTCAAGTGGCTTCCAAGAAAATGTTGTCCCATATCTTACTGTAAGCTTTCATCTATGTCTCTCCGGTACTTTAAATGAGTGGTCCATTGGATTATATTCTGTGCAGCATTTCTCAGTTGCTCACTGATAAGATTACAAGAACTATGAAATGCACCTTAATGACATATTTGAAAATAAATGACAATATATTTTATGTGTAAAAATATATTTAGCTAATAGATTTGTTGACAAGGAGTTCAGAAGGGACTATTCTAATCATACAGTTTGACCTCCTGCATAATGTAAACCATAGGATTTCCCTAGATTAACGCCAAACTGAACTGGAGTTTATACTTTAGCACAGTGACTCTTAGACAACCATATTCATCTGCCTCTTCCTTCCCCTGTCCCCGCCACGTCTTTGCCACTGCCTTGTCCTCTCCTACTTCCTTCCCACCCCTCTGGGCACTGATGCTGTCCTGATGGCTCTCTCCCTTACCCATTCCCCTGTACCCTTGCTGTGAGGTAATGGCAGCACCAGTGCTGAAGCAGCACAGTGAAAACCTAGAGGAAATTGGCACTGTTGCAAAGAGGCGTAATCAAGGGAAGATGAGAAAGGACCAGTGAGGTAGCAATTCAGAATGAAGGCAGCAGAAGTGGTACCTGAGCACCTCATTGCTGCTGTCTCCTCAAAGCGTTGTTCCTACTCACGTCGGTTCCCTGTGCCTATGAGTCTCTGAGCACAGCATGGATGGGCAGCCATAACTGCCCAGCTGAGGTTACAGGAGCTTGTGTGACACATTTTTGGTCATCTGAACACCGAGGCTTCCAGAAAAAAAAATGAATTAACATTTTCAGAGTACACACTATGCCTGATATATTTTCTGTCGTAAGAAATTGTTCTCTCTGATGTTTAGAAGTTGAAGTTTTAGTGCTGTTGGCTTGAAACAACAGACAGATATCATGTTCATCAAAGATACACATAATAATGTGTTTTTGAAGTTGATGAGTGTTTGAGAATGTTCCGTTAACCAAAAAGCTTTTGGTTAAAATTTTCATTTCAGTTTAATGAATTAGTTGTTTCTTTCAGCCCCCAAAATCTGTGATTTTCATAACATTATGTCCTCTAATCAGCATTTTGATTCATTTTAATTCGTAGGCAAATGTATGACTTTTCAAGAAAGATTTTCAAATACAGTGTGTATAATAGAAAAGTGAATAACAATGTTGAAAGGCAGACTGGAATATGGGAACAAAAAAATATGGCTGAAATATTTTGAAAAGTCTGAAAGTTGCAGTATATTACCTTGTGTATACATTTAAACATGGGGAAAAAAAAAAAAGTAGATGTGCAGAATGTAGAGTGGAGACAGCCAACTTGTGGGATGCAACAGGATTGTGTGAATGCACGAGTTTGGCTTCAGAGAGCAACACTAGGCTAATTAGCTTGAAAGCAGCACTATAACAGTACTATTTCTATCACCTGAGCTGATATCTGAACAACTGCCTGTAGCTAGATATTCAAATAACCAATTAACCATATATAGAACTATTGCAGATAAGAAAAGCAACATCAGTTGTTTACATCTGCTGCGCTGATGGCAGTGTCTGTTCTGAGGATAGTGAATGCAGCAGGTGAAGTCTTCCGTGTGAAATTTTTTATAACAACTTAATGATATTATTTTAGTGCCAGATCAGTGGGAACTGAGTTAGACTAAACCTGATCACTGATACCTGCAGAACATTTTCATATATAGTTTTTGTCTTCCACACTTGTCTCTTCTCAAGAAAGGTGAAGGACCCAGGTCAGTCAAAATAACAATGTCAAATGGGGCTTTATACCATGATTGTGTTCTTTTTTTTCCTCATTATTTCCAAGAAAAAGGGGAAGTAATGGTTAACAAGGCTTAATCCATTATACCAAATTGCTAAATACATGCAGATTTACTGGTGTCCAACCAACAGCTTTTAAGCCCGCTGCCTGATTTTAAAAAAAATAATTGAAAAGAGAATAATTAAGTTCAGTGAAGTTTCAATAAGGTAGGCAGATGGGAAAAAGGAGGAACATGTTAAAAAAAGCCTGGAATACTACATAATTAGACTCCAAAGAATCCATAAAGGAGAAAATCCTTAAAAATGCCCTAGTTCAGAGAAAAGTTTGAATCCAAATCTGCAAACCAGTCATGCACAAGACATAGACTCATAACAGTCCCCACTCCTCCTGATTTCAGTAGTTCCAGAGCCCACAGAACTATTTGGTTTTTATAGGGTTGGTAGTATACAGGACTGAAATTTACCTACCAACTGTCAACTGCCAATAATAATTTGTAGAAATGTCATAGATTTTCTTTTTACATATGTACCCAGCTATGAAGGAGAAACAGAATATATGTATTAAATAAATACAACGAAAGGGATAAACCTCACTGCCTGCATATAATTAAAGTCAGCTTTATTTTTTACTCAAATATTTCCATCCCAGGGAAAGGAAATATTCTTATGTTAGATACTGTTTATAATTTGGAGATTCTTTTTATGAAGCAAGTGTAGGAGAGAGAAGGAGAGAGAGGAGAGATAATACACTGATATATTTTCTCTGTAGCATAGACTACTTTGACTCAGCAGAAACTCTACCTCTTGTTCTAAATGAGAAACACTCCCATTTTTTGTATGGTGAGTGAGTTTACTTATCTGAACGGCAGGCACTCAATCTAGTACTGATGGGTCGACACAAACATTTCTGTTTCCTCCCATTAGTGAATGCTGGCATTTTTAATGGTCATGTCCTGCCATTTCTGCTCAATAGGGAGTACTTCAGTGTCTCCTCTCCTGTGCTAATAGCCCCCAGCAACTGCTCACTTCCCGCATGCTGGGCTGGTCTCTGCGCTCTTACCACAAGCGGAAGGGAAAGCATAGAAATTGAGCCATATAAATCATCCACTGTTTAGCCCATTATCGACCATGATGGTGTAATCCTATATGCTAATTATATATAGTAAAGACTATTTAAAATCTATTTACCGAATCTCTTTAGATCATTTCTAATAGTGTTTATGATAGTGCTGCAGACCCTCCCTTGTCAGGAAGCCCATAGGCATTACCAGTGTGATTTTCTTGCCTTCCTGACTGTAATGTTCAACAATTTTCTTTTGTTTTGTTTCTTTATGTTTTACAGAGCTGGCAGAGCATAGAAATAGTTCAGATTAATCAAAGAAACTTAATGTATCTCTATGGCTTAAAAGAATGTTTAAGGCTCCAGTAGTTTCCTTCTTAAGTTTAGGAAATGAAGCCTTGTATTTATTTTTCTTTAAAAGTTAGATTAAGTTCTTAGTTTCTGACTTGGTTTTGCACAGAGTTTGGGTTTTTTTTTTCCTTTCTGAGGAATAATGAAATCTAGCCCTTAGGAGATTAGCATCTTTCTCACAGTTTCTGAAATACACAGTATATTTTGTTTTAAAAGTCTGACTTTAATGTTACTCCAGTAAGTATAGCTTTATCTTGACATTCTTGATTGAATAAAAGGAGTTTAAAACACAATTGGCTTCAGTAATTCTATTTCTGGAAGAGATATAGAAAACTGTAATGACAATTTGTGTTACATATGTTCAGTGGTGCTATGGTAGACTTATTTATTGTATGGCTGAGAAAGCTTTAGAAATATACAATACAGGTAGTGTGTGTAAGTCTTTACAAAGCTATTTTAATCCAATCTACTCTATTCACAAAATGGATTATCTTTAAAATTCAACTCTTAAAAAGTAAAAAAATTCATCCGTTGTTGATACACACTTCCCTGAGCTTTCCAAACTGGATCTTTTTATAGTTCTCATACTGTAATTAACTCTCTGTAGATATTCATGAGTATTTGGGGAAATAAATGCGTACCATTCTTGGGACTCATCAAGTTGGTTTTTTTTTCCTTTGCCATCTTGGATTCAAAAAATGTTTTGGAGGCATGTAGCGCATAGTGTGCACTTCACACTACATAGGACTTTTGTTTTCTATGGTTGTTATTTCTGAAATTGCCGTAAAAATAAAAGAAATCAACCCAGTCAGTAGCCTGATCTGAAATCTGTTAAAACAGTAGAAAAGCTTGCAGTGTCTGCAGATAGTTATGAAGCAAACCAGAAGAACTGGAATGTTTTTGTCTTTTAGGGTTTATTTTAACTTTAGGTACTTCCTGTCTCTTTTCCATTTAATTTAAACTGGACTATGCAGTTTTTATATGAAAAATAGAGACAGAAATTACTTGAGTAAATTTCAGTAGCTGTTGGCTTTTGAGTGAGTAAGCCTTTCCAAAAAAACATTATTCAGAATAAAATATTGTTATTTAATGTTAATGTTTAGAAGTAAATAATATATTGTTGATAGTGGAGGAAGGCAGGGAATGCTATTGTACTCTATCCCATAGTTATTAGGGACAATAAGGATGCTACCACTAAGTAAAAGGACCAGTGATCCAAGCTGTTGTCCTCTCTTGTTTCCTTCTGGATCCAAGTAATTTTCGAACTCTATAACACAGGTAAATGGTTTCTACAAGAATCTGCTATATAAACTCTTATACTTCATATTTTTATTGCATCTCAATCAAATGATCTTTTGCACCTTGATTTTAATTTGATAAGCCATGACTAGCAGGAAGATTTTTCCCTGCATTTAAAGACATTTTCCCCCTCTTAACATGATTAAGAAAAAGATATTTTGCCTTTGCCCTCTTCAAGTTGTGCTGGAAGCAGATGTTAATATTTTATATACAATTTTCCTTAACCCATAATTGGCAATAAAGACAAAATAATGTAATGTTTCAAGATTCCTCAGTGTTAACTAATTAAACCAGCAGCAGGCCTCGAGCATGGGACAATGGCAAACTTTCAGATGAATTAATTTTATGGAAGACCAGCTGAGTAATTGGACTCCAATTACAGGCTGTTTAGCTCCCTCATCACCTTCACATATAATTAAATTCAATTGGTTGATACAGCTTCTATTTTTATGAGGGCACTTACAAGCTTTTTGAACCCCACTGTGACTTTGGATCTAGGCCAATCAATTATTACTCATTTCTCTTTCAAATGGAAATTCTCTAGATTAGTCATATCTTCTATAATGCATTGCTCACATTTAAAAGATCTGTCTATAGTACATTGCAGCTGAGACACAGATGAAGAAAAATGTTTATGGATATTTTTGTTCTACAAAGAATATATAGGATGCAATTGTATGTTTGTCATGGGTATTGATGAATGGAGGCCACATGCTTTTATGACCTGTCTTGAGAGATATGATGCCACATACAGTGGGTTTGATTTACTGTATCATTATATTTGCAAATGCCATGCTTGTTCATGTTAGAGATGATTACTAAAATTGCTCATTAGATCTAAAATCGCCTTTATTGGCATGTAAAAGTAAGTCATTACGTACAGCTAGCTGAGAATCCCTTAGTTGTCCAGTTTTCCTTCTTTAATTTATTTTCAGATGAAATTAATCCATCATTACTAATTAAAAAACCCAAGTTACTGCTTACTTAGAGAAAATTAAACAGCCTCTGACTTTTGAACAGGTCCATAGGTTGTTAATTAGTTTGAGTAAAAGAAAAAAAAAATAATTTTATTTTGAGAATGCTAGAACAGTTTCTATTTTAAAGCATTTGGCTCTGAATTAGTGACATATTTTCAAGTGCAAACAGAAAATGAATTAATAAGTAGGCTTTACAACATTTCACCCATAACTAGTCTATAAGGAGATTAAACAAATAACTAGAATTGATATGGCACATTTGCCTGTTCTCAGTATATTGGTTCCAGTGTATTTATTTCCAAACAGAGCAATATATCATCAATGATAAAACAGGAAGCAGAGAAGCAATAGTGACATCAGTGATCTTTTCCAGCTCTACCGAGTGATCGATAAAGAAACAGGCACTGTCAGATATGAAATATTACTTTTCTTTAGACCTTTCAGTTAGGGAAATATCAAACCTATTTCTTTGCTCCTTAAATTCTTTGATTTGAATACAAACCATTGATTAGATATGTAAAAAATGACATTGAGACATACTAATTTACAACAAAGTTTCTATGAAACTATATTACTACTGATTGACTAGCAAAACAGAACATTAATGATTAACGGTGTTGTAATAAATACCAGAAAAGTAGTGTTCACTACTTTCTCTTTTGAAGTATTACCATTACAGGGAATGAAGATAGTATACATAAGAAGGTGGCTACTTCAGATCTTCACTGGTAAATTTTGATATTTCCCTGATCAATCTGTAATTGAAAAAAATCCATATCCTAAACAAAACCCCTCACCTTTTGTATAGGCACATGATATACAGGGAAAAAATGTAATAAGAAGATTTCTGAGGAAAATGCTTCCTGTTGTTTTAAGAAGAAGTGTGATGGTCATATTAGATATTATCAAAAATATATTATTATTACTAGTCATCTTTATTATTTTAGAGTAAAACAAAGGAGATAGAAATATTAAAATCATGTCAAGTCCAGGTTTGGATTTTTTTGGTTGGTTGGTTGCTTGCTTGCTTTATTGCTTGGTTTTCTTTCTGAATATTTAAGGAACAACTTTAAGAGAAACTAAGGAAATCATGGATCAAATCAGTATTTTGATTTTTCCTGCAAAAATAAGGATTAAATTACTATCACTATTGATGTTGTAACTAAAGACAGAAAAGAATTAAATTTTTCAAATATGCCTCCTATTTTAGATCACAGATGCTTTAATTCAGTTTAAACAGACTCTGATGATACATTTGGTTTCTCCCAGTCTAGCATGTCCACTGTCCATTAATCAACAGCAGTTGGTCCTCTTGATGTCGCTACATGTTTATTAATACTTTCTTTCTGCTAAGAAGACCCAGCATTTATGCAATAAAAAACTTAACTAATAAGATAGCACAGACCCACTGCACTTCCAGGGGAGAGAAGAAAATTAGTAGTGCCGTCACAGACCTAATATCAACTCACTTGAGGTGGTAGTTGGGAAAGGAAACCCTCTAGGTATTCTTTTTTTTCAAAGGCTAGATGCTTTAAATCACAGTGTTCATTAGACTTAGTCATCATTTCACCGTTTTGCTTCATCAAGCCTCTAGTGCCACATGTGTTTTGAAGTCTTTTTTTTTCTCCCTAGATAGGTTAACTGAGATCAGAATGCACAATTGGCATTTCTTGTAGAGACATAGTCAGAATCGATTGGGTTTAGAAGATAAACTGCACAGAGGGAACAAAAGGAAAGACCTCATTCAGGGTATAATTTTACAAGATTTGTTATTCATAAGTGAACAGCCACCTCTTCATGGATTTCTTTCTGAATAATGACAAGAATAAAAAAGAGAATATGTTAGTTCGCTAGTATTACACTTATTCAGGAAATATAAACGGGTATTAGAATTTAATGAAAACACCAAAAAGAAAAAAAAGAAAAAGCCCAAGAGGAGAATTTCCCATTATTTTTAGAGGTGAGTTTTCTGCCCTTTTGGGAAATGAAACCCAAAATGTTCATGATCAGCTCTGGCATGTGTTAACCAAACCATAACCTCGTTATTTGCCCTCCTGCCAACCATGGATTTTTTTTTGTGTCTCTTTTTTTTCCCCTTCTTTCCCGGGCTCATGATTGAGGGCATATACTGCAGTTTGGGAAACAACTTCAAATATAAGGCAAAAAAAAGTCAAATCAGAAAGGCAAATTCCTTGCCTCCACATCCGGTTTCTTTGGTGGTCAATAGGCAGGTACTTAGTTCCTTTAATAGTATTGCTGATCTTAAATGTTGAGTCCCCTTCTGCACAGATTTGAACACAGCTAAATGAAGAAAACTATAAAGGATAAGAGAAGGAAATAAAAAAGTGACTGAAACGTGCACAATCTGTGTATTCAGAACCAAGTAGTCTTCTGTTATGTAAATAAGATGCACTTAGGTATGAGAAAAAAATGACCTTTTGTATCTCGTAATTGAATAGCTTTTAAGTCTAATCCCTACAATACAGTGTTTTGGCAATGCAGCATGTTGCTTCTATGGCTTCGAAGACACTTTAACTCCTGATCGTTGATATCATCAGTGCTCCCCTCCAAAAACATTCCTCATATACAGTACAACAAAGAACAGTGTGTGCCCATGGCCTGAGCTTAACAAAGTGCGCTGAGAAAGACGGCTTCCTGGGCAGAAAAGCACATCAATAACACAGTGGGAAGTGGCACCAACAGAAGGTAAACACGGGTCAGTCAGGGAAAGCTTAGTAGGTGGTGGGGCACAGATCTTCAAATACAATGAAGGGAATGACATCAGAGAGATTCATCTTTCTCTGCGCTTGAATTCTCAGTTATTAACTAAGACATAACATCACACGGGACAACAAAGGCACAGAATCAGCCAGTTTTCGGCTGCCTCACAGATGGCACTTAAATGGCGATTTCAGTGCTGCTGAGAGAATGACTGTGGCAATTGTATTACATGAACCATTCAGCTCAGGAAAAAAAAAAAAAGTAATGCATAAATGTTCTGGTTAAGTAAATATTATTCAGACATGTAAGCCACTAGGCTTACCCAGTTCTCTGTCATTATTTATTAGGTATATGTGAATGGTGTATAAGAGTTTCAAATTCCCAAGCAAAATTTTTCTGTCAAGGGCTGGCAAAAAAATAATAAAAAATAGCTGCTCCATGTATGTAGCTGCTTATATTTTATAGCTGAGCAGGAAATGATTTCTTTTTTATTTTAGCTAGATTTAGCAAGAGATGAGTCTTCATTACAAAAGAGGCTTTTCTTTTCCATGCTGCATTAAAGTGTATTCAGCTCTAACCCTTTTTATCTCTAATCTTTTTCCTAATAGGGAAATTATTAAGGAATTGGGAAGAATTTAAATGCCACTGATATCAGACAGGAAGATGATTTTTACAAGCTGTTTTGATTATGGAGAGTATTTATTTATGGAACTGTTCACAGATTTTTAACACACTCTCTTGATTTTGATTAGTGTTTTATATTTTATTGCAGTTCTTAATTTTGCTCAAAAAATTTAGACAAGAGATTTCTGTACATGAAATTTTTTGTACTTTTCAAAGCTAAAACTGATAATGGTTTTGTAAATGCCATGGATTATTTATTGCAGTGGTCTCTAAAATTTTTGATTATGCAACCCTATCAGTAAAAAAATTTCAAGCATGCATCCCCAATATATGTACAATTATGTTTTTATTTATTAATTATATACATGTACTATACTAGTATATTATGTACATTATAAAGCATACATAAAAGTAGAAATTAAAAAAGAATGAGACAAAGATGAAATAAAAATTACTTCTACATTTTTAATTTTTTTAATATTTTATTTAATAATCATACAAAAACATATTTTCTTCCTGCACCCCAATGGATTGTCTTGCACACTCCGTTAGGTGCACACATCCCACTTTGGAGACCACTGCTTTGTTGAACAATTTGCCATCTAGTAATTATCAGTTATAAAAATGAAAAGCTCACTATAGAAGGAATACCTTAGAACAAAATATGTAGAAGCTTTATTAATTTTATCCACACTTAGGTATTTTTCCCATTTTTGAAGTAATAGTTTAGTGAAACTTCCTGCAGGACCTACTTGCCTTCCCAATGAGACCTTACTCTAAGTTAGATATCCATAACTGCAAAAGGTTATGATTTTACAAGAATGGAAGAATAACATGGAAGAAATGGGGAGGTACATGCTGGAAAATGAATGTTACTTCTGTTCTCAGCTTTGTTCTAGTTCCAGTGATGTAGTAAAAAGAGAAGTCAAAGTAGATTTCCAGGCCTGGATTGTAAATCTGAAATTAGGCCACCTGCATAAGAAACTGTAGCTAATGTCAGTCACCCTTTTGCTCAGACAAGCAACATATACTTTTCCAAGTGCCTTCACTTACCAGAATAAACTAGTTTGTTTATCCGAAAAGAGTCCAGGAAATGAACTAATTTACTTGGTATGGATTTTCAGATGACCACAACCCAGGACTGGGACTGGAGAGCTGAGATATTTAATGAAGCAGACAAATGAGTAGAAACCTCCTTCCTAACTATCTTAATGGAGGCTGTTATCCACTGTAGTGATGGCCTTTGCCAAATGAACAAAGTCCATGACTGAGTGTGTTTGAAAAAGAGCTGCATTTATCAAAAGTTATCTTTAAAAAATGAGAATACAATCCTGTTGGTATTTATATTTATTTTGTATATCTGCTAACCATATGTGACTATTATTTGATCAAACAAATCACTCCATACAGAGAGGGTGCACTGAGGAACCACTGCAAACAAAGCTCCTCGCTGAATCTGTGGGCCTGTGAGAACTGAGAGTTTTGTAGTTCACAATCTATTAAGGTGGATAAGCTAATTTGCTATCTTCTGGGAAGATGTTATTACACTGATTATTCTTTTTTTGTATTTAAAAAAAATATTCACAGCTAGAGGAGATAAAAACACTTTAAAAAAAAAGAACAAAAAAGCATCGGGGGGGGAAGAATTTAAACACCTAACGAGTTTCTGAATTAGGGAACCTATATTGTTTATATAGTCAATAGGACTTTGCTAGAATGATTTGGAGCACCTAAAGGTTATGAATCTATCTCTGGAGGCTCCATCAAATAAATAAAGAACCTAATTAAGGCACCTAGTCTGATATGGTTATCTCACATTATTCTCTGCTCTTCTTTTAGGTTGACCGTGGTGAGTAGCTTTAGAAAACCATTGATTTCTCATTTCTAAATAGTAGGTTACCTTGGATATTTCATGGTTCATGGATGTTGGGGAAAGCCAGCCAAGAGTGAGGAGGATCTGGGATTAAAAATAAGATGCGATGCTTAAGGAAAGTTAATGCAGCTAAAATGTTAATAACTTTCCTGAAGATATCTTGTTCTGAGTATGTCCTGAGAGCTTTATCAAAATTCCTTTGTCAGTCGTTGTATTTCCATGCCTTCAAATCCAGAGGATGATTCAAAACTGGTTTGCATTAGAAGGATTTTTTTGTTATCTGTTGGTTGAGAAATTATTTCAGTTGTGCAAAATAAGCCAAAAATGGCATTTTGCTGCATCTTAGAAGTAATGAATCCTACAAAATTCAAGAAAAGAGGAAAACTTTTTATCTAAATCAGCTTCAGTAGTATGATAACTGATTGCTATTCAAACATACAATGTCTGTAATTTTTACTTTAAATGTCTATGGCAACAACATGTCGGATATGTTGATTTAGCAAGGGCATAAAATGGAGACATAGAATTATCATCTTTATGAGATTCTGCATGAACTGCAATCAATCAGCAGCAAGAGGTCAAAGCTACAGCATGTTCCCTTTGTCTATACAAAGATATACTCCTGTTGCTGTCACCTTAAACCTCTCTTCTCCACCTATGGATTTATTTTATACCTATGTTTCATCTAGTCATTAGCAGTGTATGAATTACAGAATGGAGACTGCTTTTTTTTAACTACAAATGTGGATGCAACCCTGACGGCTGAATAGGACTGCTGGTTGTTTTTGTGATATATGTAAAAAGAAGAAAAACACAACATGCTTTCTCAAGGTTAAGCTACAAGTTTCTATAGACATAACCTGCACATATAGGTAGGGATGTTTTAGAATTTAATGATTTTACAAGACACAGAGGTGACTGTGGGAAACCCAGCTGTCATCTCCTGTTTCCATGCAGAAGCACTGCCACTATTACTAGCATGATCACATTTCTGTCTCCTCAGGGAAGCACAAGGTATCAATGGTATGGGAGGGCAATAGGAAATATAGCAGCAAAGGGGTTATTTCTGTGGTTGTGAATGCATCAGACTTTGAGAACTCTGTGGGTTTAGGGACAATACTACTGCCTCCCTCCCAGGCCTGCACCAGGAGCAATCCACTTCTTGTTGGCCTGGGCAGCCCTGTTGTGTTGCAAAGTTTGAGCTCTAGAGAGGACACAATGCCTCCATGACAGTAACCAAGAAGAAAGGGATGCCCATGTTAGGTCCTATCTGCTCCACCTTGCGCATTCTGTGAAGCAGTAGGTCTGCTACCTGTTGCAGATTTGTAAGGGTTTCTGTTTGTCTTCAGTGGATTTTTTGTTGATCTTGTTGGTCACTTACAGATCACATTTGGGTAACATTGATGTGAAAAGTTACCTCCAAAATTGTTTCATTTTTTGGTATGGATATCTGCAAAAGAAACTGATTAGAACAGTGCATAAATACCTAGGATTTTTATATCGTACCACAGCATGCACTTCACTTTAAAGGGGTGATAACAGAAGTCCCTATTTTCCTTGGCCATCCACTTAAGAACTTAAAATTCAACAGGCACTGTGGTTTAAGGGCAAAGGTAATGAATACAAATGGGGTGATGTTTTTAGTTCATTCTCTAATAGGCTTTCTTACCATATATGTGTCAAGAATAGACTAGACCAGTGCACACCAACATGCAGACAGTTAAAGTGAAGCTGAGCTGAATCCTGCTTGTCAAGGAAGCCATACAAGGTTCATACCAAAGCATAGGAAAGTCACATTGGCTCCATAAAGTGCTGTTGAATAAAATAATATCTTTTTTCTAGGTGAAAGATACGGCTTTATGGACTAACTAGCAACTCTGCCCAAGCCAAAAATAGGACTGACTGAGGAAAAAGATGTTAATAGGCTTTTTCACTTAGGAGGAGCAGAAATGAAGAAAATGATAAGAAGGTGGTCCAGATAAGTATAAGCCACTTGGAGAAAAATGGTGGTTTTTTTCCCTGTTTTTTTTCTCTGTCTCTCTTTCCCACCCCCACCCCAGGAACTTGCTCATAATAAGATTGCTCAGACACTTTTCAAAGAAAGTATTTTTACTTACCAGTTTTGATAAAACATTGCAAAAAAGTGGATTTAAAAACAACAAATATCCTTTTTTAGTCTCATCTAATCCCTTGCTTTGCTACAAGGCTTTCCTCTTGTGGGAACAGGTAGCAAAGTCTGCTAATGACAGAAAATTATTGAGAATAGTTTAATCTAAATCTGGCTACAAATAGTTGCATAAGGATCAGACAGTACTGAATGAAGAGGTGATCAAATGAAGAGGTGACAAAATTGTAGACGCAATTACTTCCACATGAAGAAAAAGGAAAAATAACGTTAACAATATATGCATAATAGGAGACTCTAAATTATTTCTAATTACAGATCAGAAAGGATCAGTGAGTCGTTGCAGATCTCTGAAAATGTCAGCAATGGTCAAAAAAACCCCTTGTAAAAATGTATGCAGAAGAATGGCAAGTATGATTAGCTACTTTAGGAAAGACTAAATAGATTAGGACTTTTTGTTTAGACAAGGACAACTGAGGAAAGGAAGCTATGCATTAATGGCTGCTTTAAAAAAAATGATACCAAATGTTTTTCATCTGATGCAGAATTCAATTCTGGAACTCATTACCACAGACGACACAAGGGATGTTAAGCATAGCTAGGTGGAGGCAGCACAAGATGAGTAAATAAATCCACTCATCCATCCATTAAAATACTGTGATCCATACACAATGTCCAGTAAAATATTCTAATCTGCTACCTGTCAGAGGCTGAAAAGGTCTGTCAGAGGAGGGGTCATCCTATTCTTTCTCTCTCTCTCTCTCATTTTTTTGTTTATTTGGTTGGTTTTTTTGTTTTGTAATTCTTTCCTTAGGTATCTGTTATTGACCACTGACATCAGAGATATGATGGTTGGCTAGGTGGACTCTTGTTCTGACCCAGCACGTCTGTTCTTATCCTATTGAGATTTTTGTACATTTTAGTTTGGATTTCTAAACATTTATAAAGCTCAAAAATTATTGCTGGTTTACCATTGCCAGTAAATGTTGTACAAAATGTTGCAGATTGTGCTGGGGGAGGAGTAGTTCACACAGACAAGCGTATTTTACTAGTACACTTTATATCAGGTAGGTCTTCATTTACCTTGAATGAAATCAGCTAATCAGGTGTAAAATATGTTCTCTCTACATGACTTCATCCTTAACTGCCTCTGCTATGCCTACAAAAAGACTTCAGTTTATATTAACTCTCAGTATCTGCCATTTTTTGTTCAAACATTTCTGCTCAGACTAGTTTCATAATCACTTTAATGTATAAATATGTGTGTATGCACTTTGTACATAATGTGTTTGTATGTGTATGAATGTGTATGTATATTTATGTAATGTATGAACGGATGTATGTAAAATAGATTGGATTTTACAGTAAGTGAAATATCTGTTTAATTGATAGATATGGGAGGAAAAAAAACTCATATCATGGTTAGACAAAATAAACCCATAACATTTCTAAAGAACAACCATCAGTTTGGATGGTGATATAAGGTAGTTGAAGAAATGGGAAATAATTTGATAATATTTTCATGAAGTTACAAAAATGCTACGTCCTCCTCCTGACCTAGCGGGAAGTGAGCAACCACTTAATGTGTCCAAGACATGAAGACAATTCTTATCTTCTGACTTCTAATTACTCTGCAATTTTTCTTTCACATAGGTACAATGGATTGATCAGTTTCATTGCTGTTTTATACACTATGTATGTCACAAATGTTAAAACCTTTATGCCTGGTTTTCAACACATCCGGTTGAATTTTCAATGAAATAACAAAATAGCCTCAGAAAATTAGACTCATGGTTATGAATCAGAATAAAACTGAGATATAACTTCTTATTTAATGCTAAAAATAAATCCAGGTGCCATTCATTGCATTATTTTCCAGGTTAGACTTGCCGATAGCTTGCATTAAACATTTCTAAAACTCCTTCTCTAAAGACCTCAAAATGAAATGCAGAAATTCTGTGGATTCATCATAGCTCATCACAGTTCCTCTTTGGAATCTGAAACACTGTTTGACTCTAATATTTGCTGTTAACATTTCAAATTTAGTGTTTGGGAAACATCCAAACTAGTTTTATATTCTAGTGCACAATGCACTTGCCTCTGAGACTTTTAGCATCACAGAAATATCACCTTCTTCAACAGTGGTTCTTTGAAATTTCAAAGAATGTAGCTTTCAAAATGCTAATGCACTAATATAGTAGCTTTTTAGGAAATGCTTTATTTTTAAAGTGATATTTCTGGGACTCCTACAGTATTTTATTGCAGTAGATTGCAAGTTAAGACTGTGAAAGGAGGAGGGGAGTACCTTATAGAGAGATAACATTTCACTGATAAGCAAAATACTACAATATCTTTTCCCAAAAAACTTTACCACAGGTGCATTTTCTGTTAGAGAATACATAGTTCCAAATTAAAACCATACCATTTTCTTGCATCCATAAAATTATGCTTGTTAGTCTTGGCATTTATAATCTTAAAGAAAGTATGCTTCTCAGAAATACTTTAGAGTAGCTAGTGGTTCTGGAAAAAGTAAAACATCAAGGGAACTTTCAACTTAATATATATTGGCACCTCATGACATTTTAGTCAGTATTGCTTATTCAAGGAGGTAAGGAGATTTTGAAAGACCATTTAACAAAAATCAGTCTGGTGGTGGATTTATAAACACAGTACATTATAACTGTCTGACAGAAAGATAGAAATAATATCCCATTTGAAATCAAAGCTGCTCCAAGAAACAGAAAAGGAACAATTCTGTCTGGGCATGGTCAGTTTAAATTTGACAAATTCTCAGAGCTCATCAAGTTGCCAAATGACATTGAGAAAGAACAGATATCCCCCCCTTCCTACCCCTCCTTTCCTTCTTTAACATATTGGACCTTTTCCATCAGTAAATTACACTGCAAAACATTGTTGTCATTGGCAATGCTCTCAAAGGGAAGGATTAAACAATTTGGGTTCAGAAGCACATTGCACTGTAAAAATCAGTACTTCCGTGAAGTACTGTGCCTTTCAGTATTTAGGGTGCTCAGAGACCACTGGTGATTGAGCTCAATCATTTCATTCACTAATAAGTGTATAAGGAGTCAGAGCTAACTGGATAGACATCTGTTGCAGCATCAATTTGGATTTCTTTTCATTTATGAAATAGTTCAGGGGAAATAAAGCTAATGCTTGTTGGGACCTAAAGCTCAAATAACTACAAGTGGGCTCTGTCTTCTCTTTATAGGCTAAGTTTATCTAATGTGTCATTTTTTACTTTCTATACTTTTCCTCGTGCACTTTGATTGCCATGGAGATGACAAAACTATCAGCTGGAATGAAGAATTAGCATTAACATTTTACCAGCTATTGAATTACTAGTTAGTAAATCAAAATGCATTTTCATTAGCAGAGATATTTCACCAAAACAGTAAGGTTTAGAGAAAAGTCCAATGTTCATGTGATGTTTATTTTTTCAATTCCTTTCTCCTGGAAGACAAGATAAATTTTATCAGTTCATTTTAATTTGTTTTGTAAGCATCCTCTTCCCACTGCTTTCACAGAAATAGGCAAAAAAATCCCTAGAAAACACATTTGGAGTTGAGACAAATTTGGTAACAGATTTTGATAGAAATTTTTTTTAAGGTTTTAGAAAACTATAAATAACGGCTCCATGTAATAGTATTAGAAATTTCAGGTATTAAGAGTTCCATTTCCACAGACATTGTCACACGGCTGATTTTATGCCTTGTGTTAATTATGTATTTTACAACAGTGTTTCCCAGAATTCTTATTCAGAAGCACCCTCAAAGTTTCAGTTCATGATATTTAATCACAGGGACTGCAAGGCACAAAGAACTTAGGCCAGAGTTGAAGCCTGGGAGGATCTATAAGTTCGGAGCAGACTTTCAAGAGAGAGATAGTCTCCTCTGGTTCTGCCTAGAATTCCTCTCCCAGCAGTGGACTGATGATGCCCTGCAGAATAAGAGTGTATCTTCTTAATGTCAGGTCCATGAGAAGCAGCAACAGTATTTCAAAACCAGGAGAAAAAAAAAAAGAAAAAAAGAGAAAAAAGAAAGAAGAGCCTGTGTCAGCCTTCATATCCAATATTTCCATTACTTTTGCTTTTCTTTCATCATGCATTTCATAATTAGGTTATTTATATTTATTTTCTGGAAATTTTTAAGGAATAAATGTGAAGGGGTAATGGGAATAGCTGCCAACAACTGAAAATCCATGCTAGAATGCATTAGTCTCTAGAATGGTAACACTAGGTGAATCACATCTCCATTTTGCCTTAATAACAAAAGAAACAAGTCCCTGTACTGAAAGAGTCTTTACAAACTATGGACAAGACAAATAAGAAAATAAGACAATAGAGAAAGGATGTGAAGGGGGTCACTGAAATTACTTCTGTGTTGAATAGTACAAATCTTATAGGTAATGGCATCCTTTCAGAAACCTAAGTATTGCTTTTTATCTATCTATATTGTATTACTTTTTTTTGTTTTGGTCTGGTTGGTTGGTTTGAGTTTTGTTTGTTTGTTTTCCTTACAAGGAAGGAAAATACCTTTTTGAACTGCTCATTCACTGATTTTCAGAGCCTGTCTTTTCTGGATGGTTAGTCTGAGATGATTCAGCATCTCTCTTCAGAAGTTTGATGTGGCAGCTTCTGCTAAAATTTTCTCTTGTATGAAAGATGATAAAGAAGATAAACGGGGGGAGGTTTGGTAAGACTATTTGGTATGAGTTTTTCACCATAACTTGTAGATTATTGCTTACTTTTGCCTTAAATAACTGAGAAGGGCAAAGATTTGAAATAAGTGGCACCATTTTTTTTAACCAGAGCAGCTGATATAATTAGGAAAAATACAGTTCTTCTTGGCCACATAATCCCTTGTTCAGGGAATCAGACAAATATAATAGGCAATGGAACAAAAAAGATAATGGAATCTTGACCACTAAAGGATTGTCAGAGAGCATATTTTGTACTTGACTGCAGAATGTTATTACAATAAATCGAGATCAATGTCCCATGGGATGTGTTCTCCATTTAAAATAATTTTTCTGATGGCATGCTTGTGCTATTACACTAAGCGTGCTGCCTTTCTAAGCCATGTTGGTCTGGAGACCTACAGTTGCACATACCAAAAAGCAGTAGGAAGGCAAGATCTCGATCAATGTTACAGTGCAGTTACATTTGTGAAGATGGATTTCTTCTCTTTTAATTTGCCCAGCAGTTAGATTCCACTCCTTTAGGTTTTAGTGATTTTTATTCTAGCATTACCACTTACTAAAAGGTTCTTTCCTCCGATCTATTTTAGGACATAGCTGAAAAGATTGGGTCGAATTAATTCCTGAGGCAGCTCCATTAATTTCAAGGGAGATAAATCACAAGCAAGTTTGTCTAATGAAGATTTGTTTAACATCAATGAATGAAACTGAAATATTTCCACACTTAAAGGTGCTGTTATCTTTGAAAAACTATGCTGAATGGTGTAGAAGAATCATAATATATTTGGAAAAAGAAACACATAAAAGTAACATATGCACACATCCCTTCCAATGCCCGTATATTCTTTAAATTTTACTTACATTAAGTGGCACCACACTTTAGGATTAGTGCTGTAGGTTGTACCTATGTTACTCATGAATCAGGGTAAGAGCATGGCCCGTGAGAACTGGACCATGAGCTTCTCTACTACTTAATTCTTCCTTGCTTTTTGTCTGTTTTGGCCTGTGCCATCCGGGCACAGTATGGGAGAGAACATGGTCAGGCTTTATCCACCACAGGCTGTGTGGGCAAGACCACCCCACTCTGAGAGGAGAGGATAGACTGCCTTCAGGACCAGAGAAAAGGCGCTCTGGTCCATTTTGAATATTAGTACACACGAGACCTTTGTAACTACTGAGAATCACGCTGGGGAGAAGCCTGGTCATCATTGGCAAAGGGCAGTTTAGTGCTGTCACGATGTTAAATGAGCCTAAATTTAAAGTTGAATGAAGTTAGAATTTTACTCTGGATGAGATTGGGCACAGGAATGTCCACAAATATTTCCCCTCAGTCATGAGATAGACTGCCCTATAGCACCTCTTGCCAACTGCAGAGGTGGAAGAAGCTGGCCCCCAGGACTCAGCACATAAATGAAATTTCATGCTGCATTTGTGAAACTGGAAACACTGTAAAGAGAAGACGTAAAGAAGATCTTGGGATGTCCCCTTGTTAATTTGATAAAACTCTCATTCATTTCAGTAAGGATGTTCACTGGGTGCTACCTACTGCTTTTGCCATTTGTAATGGAGGCTGAGGGGCTTTTTGGATATGCAGATCCCTTCAGCAGCACTTTTTATCACAACGTTTTACTGAATGGTTTCCTTGTGTGCTTGTTTACTACATTTGGCATTTTTTCCTATTCCTTTTACTCTCTCTGGCTGGAGACAGATTTTTTAATTATTATTATTTATTTTTCATAGAAAGGTTTGGGTTGGAAGGGACCTTTAGAGATCATCTAGTTCCAACCCCCTGCCATGGACCTCCCAATTGTTGTTGACTATTATATTTAGGACAAGGTGTCAGAACTAGAGACATGAAACACAGAATATGATACAATGTAAGAAGTTTGCTCTTCTGTATTTTAAAATTTTTTTGTACAATTTTTCTAAAAGAAGTATAAACTGTCATGCTTCTACACTAGATTCTTATCATAAAAACCATGTATATGAAACTGTCACATGAACTAGTTACAGAAAAATGAACCCTTTCATGACTTCAACAGACTCAAACAGAAGAACATTTTATTATTTTCATTTTCATTTTTATTTTTCAGTGCTGGAAGTAGCTGTAATAATTTGGAACATATTTGAATAGAATATTCTGATTGCTGTGAAATTCTGCTATAAGCAAAAAAACCCCTAAAATTATAAAAAAAAAAATTCTCTCATGTTCACTGATGTGTGTTGTGAAAACTCACTTAGGCTTTCCAGTTTGCCTTCTTTTTCCATTCTCTTCCAGAATTTTGATCGGCTAATAGCAAAGGTTGAGCTCAGTTATTTATTTGGCTTTCTGAGAGTGATTGCCCTTTATTTAAAAAGGAATCTTAATTGTTGATAGAATACATACCTACAATATGTTCTCAGTCTGTTCACACATAACAGTGTGTATGTCCTGGAGAAATGTAAATGACAGAACCGCTGTTTCAGTGAAGTAATTACTGTTTTCACAGATATTGGTAAATGTAAAACTCTGTACAAATGATACTAGTTATTGCTACTATTATTTGCTTCCAAAGCGCTCTAAATTGTCTGATCATATGGTAACGGTCCTTAGGTACTAGAGAGAAACTTCTACTACGTGTTCAGATTAAGAAGCAAAAATTCCTTTTGCCTTTCTATTGACTATCCTTAAATTCAGATGCGTAATAGTATATATTTGCTGGTTGCTTATGTGTTGGTTAAAGGGGGAAGATGGACAGGAACATGGGTGGAATTAAGATTCTACTTCCTGGCTGATGTAACTGAGCTGGTTTTGATCAGCAAATCCCTGTCTTCATTTTAAAAGAAATGAGAGAATGAAAAAATGACTGTGTCAGAAAAGTACCTTCCTCTTTCATTTGATCTGCTACTTAGATTGTTCATGAACTTTTCCTAAGAAATTTTGTTTTGCTGTTTCAAAAAAATGTGAGCTTTGATGAATGCCCTTTATCTTTTCTCCTATCTTCTGTACAACTTCATAGTTATTTTGATCATCTAATAATTTGTCCAAATTGGTTATCTAGTGATGAGTGGAAATGCACATAGGTAATGTTCTTCAGGACTATATTTCTACTGTACTGATGGAAACAATTGATTCCTCTCAGATCTGGTCAATGAGGTGCAAAGCTTTATTAAAAATAACTGTTTGCCACTGTGTACCAAAAGGCTTTCCCTATCTCTGCTCTGTTGTTACCTCTGATTTTGTGACATTGGTCTCACAGGTGCCTGACCCTTTTCATAAAATCATAGAATCACAGGTTGGAAAAGACCCTTAAGATCATCGAGTCCAACTGTAAACCTAACACTGCCAAGTCCACCACTAAACCACATCCCTAATTTTCATTCCTTTTGTCCCATTGCTCTTCCATGAGAGACATACTTTCTAGAACTGTTGTCATTGACTTGTGCAGTACTGTCATGTACACAAAACAATGAACTCAAAGCTGTCATTGAAGTTGCAGTTCTACAGAAGTAAAACTAGTAATAGCAATACTTTCATAATAAAATATGTTTAATCTTTTCATGTTCAACATAATCTATGAATTCATATTTTAAGTGCTTCACTGGAGAAAGTGTTGCAGTAGTTTTATATCGGTAGCATTGTCAACTTCTCTCTCTCTTTTTAATAATAAAGATGGTTAAAGTTAGGTGTAACAACTGCTATAGAAATTCTGTAAAATGTAATTCTGTAAAAAGATTTGACACAAACCTCTATTGCTTTACCACAGAAAATGAAACTATAGATATGATGGTTTCAGTATGATCGTGACATGGAGCTCTATACCTCTATCTCACCCCAAAGAAAAAGCTGTCAAATATTTTCCTGTGTCTGGGTGAGTCTCAGACACAGACGAGAGCAAGCTGGCTAAGTCTCATACAATTTAGACTTAAATGATTATTGTGGGATGTGGAAAGCAACAGGAGGCTTTGGATGAAGTTATATCATCTCCTCTGCTTTGAGTGTATGTGCCTGGTTTTTGTTCATAAAGTTCTCAACATAGGGATCTGATTAGATTTGCAGTTGCTTCTAGATGATCAAACAATACAATAGTACTAAGCCTTCTTCCTCCACCTGCATCTGGTTAAGAGCTTGTGTGATTTCCTCTCTGAGCAGAGTCCTCCTCTGGTGACTTATAATGTTATTACCTTCATGGTGGAGTATAACAAAAAATAGGACACCTTAAATTCATGCTGAGGATGTAAGTGACAGCATACAGCTGCCCATTTGATAGAAAAGAGCAATTTATAGTGACCAGATTGATGTTTGCATGTAGGGATATATGTTGACGGCCATGTGGCTTCCTTGTGGAATTCTGAGGTCCATTTTGACTCAAAAAAGGTCCAGGTAACCTAGTAACAATCCATATGGGACACATTCTCTCGCAGTTCAATGTGCAACCAAACAAAAGACAGAAGTAGAGTCTGGAGTTCAAGGATATTTGTCCCTGGATTGCCCCTAAATAATCTCAATTTGTTCTTTTCAGTTTTGCAAGGATTGCAATATATATTTATAATCTAATGCACTTGTACTGATTTCGGCTGGGATAGAGGTTTTTTTTTCCTAGGAGCTTGTATGGTGATATGTTTTGGATTTGTGATGAAAATAGTGTTGATAACACAGTTTTAGCTGTGGCTGAGCAGTGCTTGCACAGAGTCAAGGCCTTTTCTGCTTCTCACATCACCCCACCAGCAAGTAGGGTGGAGATGCACAGAATGTTGGGAAGGGACACAGCCGGGACAGCTGACATCGAATGACCAAAGGGATATCTCATACCGTATGATGTCGTATTCAGCAATAAAAACTGCAGGGAAGAAGGAGGAGGACAGCATTTTTGAAAGTATGGCGTTTGTCTTCCCAAGTAACTGTTATGTGTGATGGAGCCCTGCTTTCCTGGAGATGGCTGAACACCTGCCTGCCCATGGGAAGTAGTGTATGAATTCCTTATTTTATCTGATTTATCCTTTATTATCTTTGATTCTCTTCCCATGCCACTGTGGGGGAGTGAGTGAGCAGCTCTGTGGGGCTGAGCGGCCGGCTGGGGTTAAACCATGACGGCACTCTATGTATGATAATAAATGTGTCACTTCTCTGGCATCTTAAGTATATTCACACTGTATTTTTTTTAACTGGTAGTACCTTATACACAACTAAAAAAAATGCTAATAGTAAATGTAGCAGAATACAATAAGGTTACTTATTAGTAATTTAATTTGCTTTTACCTCTGAGTAAAACCATGCAACGTTTCCACCTTATTAATGTCTTCCTCTAGTTCCCTTTGTCTGTGTTTAAGATTTGTTTAGTATTGGAAAATTATAGATTTCTTAATAATACCTACACATTTGATATCAACAGATTAATCTACCCTTGAGTCAGGGGGACAAGGGGATGCAAAGGCAGAGGTAGGTCCATCAAATGGTCCAAAACACTGGCAAATTTAGCCAACTCTTGCAGCTAACATTGTGAGTTTTACATTATATAATTACAGGCTTAAGAAAATACATGATCCTTAAAATAGAGTTGATTGAATTCAGAAATGTGCCTTAGGAGATCTCTCTAAACCCTTGCATACAGAACAGCACTTCTTTTATACTTACTCTCTGCACTCATAGATTTTGATTTTATTTCTATGGAGTTGCCCAGTCTTAAAAAAGTAATATGTCTACTTTTGTGTGGTCTGAAGTCCAGCAACTGTGGTATGCCACAGCCGACTGTGGTTTTGAATCACCTTTGCTAAGGGTTAGCTAAAATAGAAACCTTAGGTTTTCCCCAGTAGTTTTTTAATCATTTGGTCTCTGTATCAAGGTAAACTATGGATCTATCTACTCCTTTGTCCATTTCTAAAAGATAAAGCTTGTTCCAACTGCAGTTTTGGAGCATCCCAGTACCTGTAGCTTGCTGTGCACCCATCAAATTTGGTTCCCTTTGGAACTTATTTTACCCTAAATGCTTACTCTGTGTCATTCTTCATTCATTATATTGGAGCCAAGTATAGATCTTCGATACTTGAGACAATTCAGCAATGAAACTGCAGGCACACAAAGAAATTTCAAGCACCTGGAAATATCCAAAGTGAGGGCAACCTGTGCCTTATTACTGTCTTCTTTTGGATATAGCCTTAGATAATTTGTATTTACTTTGTTCACCAATTCAATACAATTTTAAGCCCATCTCATTTTGAGTTGTTGACTTCAGTTCTGTATTCTTCTCGTTAACAGGTATGATGTTAAGACTGTTTTGGGATTATATAATTTATTATTTTTTAATGCATTATTTAAGGCTCTTCAGGGTTGTTTTTTTTTTATTTTTATTGACAATTTCATACAGAAAGCTAAACTAAACTTTTCTGCTTAGTAGAGTATAAAATTTTGGTCTTTCTGTCATTGTCCCACTGGTTATCAAATGTGCAGCCACTAAGTCAGTTTGAGAATGCTACCTTAGCACTGAAAATTCTGAGTCGGGACAAAGAAAATTAATCACTGAAGGGGTTTGTGAGACTTGCATTTGATAACAAAGTACTTTTGGACACATCCAGGAATTTTTGACTAACTAAACAGCAAGATGGAGATGTGGTCTTTATGGGAGGCATCAGAAGCTAGCCACCCAAACCAGTAATGAATGTAGTAGTTTTTTGGGGATATTTTCCTGCAGGGAACAGACACCTGAGAACTGGCTGCTGAATTATTTGATTAAAAGAATAATAATCATCATGTAGCAAGTACTGGAAATAAGAAATGTGTTGCAGCTGGGAATATGAGTCTTTGTGAATTCACCTAAGTATTGCTACCTAGAGGGTTTTATTTATGTTGGATAGAAAATGTTTTTGTGTTCATAATTTCTTGTCAAGGAGTTCAATTGCAATCATGGTCAGGTGAGTGGTCTCAGGTGAGCTTAACCTGGGCAGCCTTCAAGAAACGCTTTAATATTCTGACCTTCTCATTGGGAAAATTCCATTTAGAGGCCCTGTAGGATATTGCTTTCCACAAATGATATATTGAGGAAAGAAGAAAACTGCTCTCTCAGATGCTAGTCAGTTAGTAAGACTAGAATTACTCAGGTCACCTCAATAGTCCTACATTTCATGCACATATGCTATACTAAATATTTAGGGTCATTTACATAACAAAATTTCTAATTATCTTCTTCCTGTGATCTCTCTGTCTAGCATAGCTGCAGAGCAGAAATTGCAGTGATCTCCTTAATTCTTTCCACAGTGGATTGATACCAGTCAAAAACATCACGTCCTTTATGACTTATCAGCATAGGCAAGTTTGCTTCTTAGATTCACGGAATAGCTATGCTTTCATATGAAACAGGTCAATCTTAAATTATTTTAGGGAGCATAAGTTTCAAACATACTAAAGCAACATTATCTACACACTTGAGCTACCTCAGATATGTAACCAGCTGCCTGGCTACACAGACATTATGGATTCTTCCACACTAAATCATAATACCAAGCACAGAATCTAGTTCTTGACAATAGCCCGTGGATTTGTGACCTCCCTGGAACAGTGGAAGCTGTAAACCATTGAATGGATAAGTGATGCATAACTGTAGTTTCCTCATCTGTGACAGATGCAGTAATGGCCTGGGCATATTTTTCAGGTAATTTAAGCGAAAACTTTGCCCATTCTTCTTATCCCAGAAGTTTTACTTTTTGGACTTCTGTGCTAATAGCATGTACTGTCTGCTTTTAAAAAACTTAAAAAGATTATATCTGTAATGGATATAACAAAAAGTATAAAACTCAGCCTTATTTCTCTTTATGATAATATTAAGGTAATTCTTATTTTCATTTTTTCTTAGCATGTTGTGCATATTAATTATATTAGAACATGAGACTAAAATTCCTTTAGAAATTTCTCTAGGAGAATTCCTCTTTTGCAAAGTTTACAATGTTCACTATGTTAATGATGTTTTGAGCTTGTTTATGTTTTCACAGTTAATTTATATGACAGACATATAAAGCCTTTTATCTAGGGCTGAAATGTCTTCTGCTACTGTGAAAAAGAGTTAGTTGCATTGCCAAGTTTGGAATTAGGAGTTGAGCAAAGAGTTTTCAGTTTTCATCAGTTATTGCCTTTGAATTATTTGTTTTCATATTGCATTTCTCTTGAAATTATCAGTACTTCAGAATTATTTGCCAGCTCATTTTGTAGAATACTGTAGCCTACATTTTTTTTTAATTTTTAAACATTAAATTAAAGAGATTTTCTAGATTGAAGAGGATTCATTTCTCTAGGCAAGGTAGAAGGTCTTCCCAGTTGCCAGATGTAAATCCATGCCTGTTTGCATCCTGATTCCATAAAGGGGCAAGGTCTTGCTGTGCAACAGACTCTTCCCTGCACCTAGGGAAAGAAAAACCCAGGGAAGGGATCTGGACAGATCTAGACAAAGTCTTGGCTGTCATGGCACCCTGATTCGATGGTCTTCATCCTTGCAGCTAGGTTTGACATAAGTACATTATAATATTTGCTTTAAAGTTGACTACTATATGTTACTGACCTTGTTACTGTATTTGATACACAGTGTAAGGACAAAAGATAGGTAAAATTTAGGTAATGTCTGTTGACATTAAAGCCTGTCACACAGGGACTCTTTTATAAGCAGAGGATACCAACAGGAACTTTTGGAGTATAACTCCATGATGTTTTCCCTCCCTTGGCTGTGTATAGAGACTAGCTTGGATGGTGATGTTTATAACATAGCCAAAGGGATCCTACCTACCCAATAATTTAAAACTATTCTACAGTTTAAAATGTAGTTTTTCTGCAAATCAGTCTATTCCAATCAAATTAAATGTTTCATTATACATTTTTATGTATATTTTAAATATATTTTCAATATACATTTTTATTTGTACCTTTAAAAAGAAAAAAGTGAACTTATGATAAGAAATTAGTACCTAATAATAGAGAATGCTAGAGTACTAGAAATACTAGAGTAGCACCATCTGCTACTGTCTGTATTCAGGTAATGCCTAGGAATCCAAATAATGAATTGTGACCCTTCTCTGCTATGAGGTGCGAAGTAGAGCTAAAGTATTTTCTTGCCCCCGTTCAGATTACAGTCTAAGTACTGAATGTAGGATGCAAACAGAGCACAGCAAAAAAGTCATGAGACAAACATTGCTTAGCAATATAGGCTATGTTTTAGTGCACCAATTGCCTAGGGGCTTTGGTTTCTTTTATGCATCATGGCCAATAACACTTTTAGGAAGAGAATTGATGGTGGATTACAAGATAACTCTAGGGGGCTTTTAAAGGAGATCCTCCCAGGCATGAAAGGCTGTATGAGAGTAAGCCTGGAATTGCTTGCTGGAAATTGTAACAAGAGTGATGAAGGTAGGCAGACTGGGGATCATAGAAAACAGAAGTGTAGGTACATAGCGTGAGGATTAGCCATTAGGGTACCTGTTAATAAAGACAAATAGTGTATATTTGATGAGATAGAAAAATCAGTGGAAGGACATAAAGGAAGGAGAAGTGAACTAGGAAAATATTACTTACAGCAGCATTCTGAATAGATTCAAGTGAGGCAAGATAATCTCTCAAGGCTGAAAAGTAAGACTTTCCAATAAGCAAGATATGAGATGATGAGGACCTTGGGAGAGATTCAACTGCATAGACAGAGAAGAGTATGGTATCTTATATCTATTATGCAGAATGAATCAACAAAAATTAGATGTAGCTGGGCTATGAGGCTCTGGAGAACAGGCTGAGTCAAAGATGACACCTAGGTTAATGTCCTTGCTCTTATATCAAACCTGATAGGTTCTTTAACATTAAATTTGTGGGTCATCATAATTTTTAGAGTAATAGCATAAGAATATTTCAGTAGAATAAGAAAAGGACAAATGTCTTTTTCAAAGTAGAAAGGGAAAATTGCCTGTAAGTGTGGAGGGAGTAGGGGAAAACCTCCTAAAATATCTGCCCTCAGTAACATATATAATCAGCTTCCATCGTTTGTGACAACGGAGTTCTGGGACAACCTAGGTAAAGGAACAACATAAATAGTAATGCAACTTCATAAGCTCAGCTCAGCAGTACAGGGCTGGATTGGAGATTTTTGCTCTCTGTCATGTTCACTTCCAGAAACATTTATTAACTCAGTGCTGACAGTATGCCTACACATCCTAAGCTGCAAAGCAGCTTACCTGTTCTCAAGCACCATTTCACCTGGGTTAATGAGACTCCTAGAGCCTGAAATATACAACAACATCATATGGAAACTTCTGTGCTTGCTTTTTGCACAGACAGTTTGGAAGTGCCTATGCCATAATGAAGTCAATATACATTACTTTACTGGAAGGCTAATTGAAAATTTTCATCTGTGAGGGTAAGACAATTCTAACTGTGGACCAAAATGAATATAGTTATTTTTAGATATGAACGAACTACCCTTTTTTTTTTAGCCAATTCTTTTCCATCATAGTTTCATTTCTTACTTTTTATTAACTGTGAAACTTCCTGTTTATTTCTATGTTATCTATGTGTATTATCCCTCATTAATTTGGCTTATTAAAAGTATAAGACATACTGCTAACATGTATCTTTATTCTTGGAGCCATGAATCCTCTTTCTCAGTGTGCAGAAATGAAAAAGTAATATTTTTTTTAATATAAATCTAGCAGTGTCTACACTTACTTCTCAGACTGGGAAATTGTAAAACTGTGGTTTTGTTTGGGATTACATCTCCCTTTATCCCTTAATATTACATTAAAAAACCTCAATTAAATTAGGAAATAAAATGTCTAGGTAGAACTTTCATAAGCATTTTATTTGTTTATTTATTCCTAGAACTTTTCTAGGGAGCAAATACCTAGCTATAACTCTGAAAGGATAGGTCCATACCACATACCAGGTACAGCTCCTTGGTCAAAAGGAGATTTTGAATCAATAAGGTAATTCTCATCAGTAGGTACCATTCAATGGGCAAGTGACTTTGACTTTACATAGCCTCTTTGCAAAAAAAAAAAACCAAAACAAAACAAACAAAAAAATCCCAGCCAAGCAATAAAAAGCATAATACATGGTAACAGAAATCCATTAGCTGGTTTGATTTATTCACTTTGACTGGTAGAATGCACAGTTCTGTGTGCACAATACATTTCCAGATATTTACTTCTTGATTTGTTTTTGTATCAAATTATTTTCGGTACTGCTTTGTGTTAGAAACCAGGTTACAAAGGCTCACATATTTAAAAAGTTTGCAATCAAGTCAACCAAAACATAGTAAAATAGTCATTAAAAATAAAAATCCTTCCAGATATATTAGGACCAGCATGTATTGGTTTGTATTGTCTATTCACTGCTTATTTAAAATTTTCTCACAACACTGCTTGTACTTACTCCTGAAAATAATGAACTGTTACATGCGCTTTACACGTTGGGCCTCCCATGAGTGCTTTTAGCAAGCTCTACCTTTTGAGCAGCCTGTATAGCTTTAATGGAGATGGAGGCAGTGTAGAGAGGAAAGCTACAGAAAAAGGTTACAAGTTAGAAAAAAAGGCTGATTAACTAGCTTGACATTCACTACCACTTTTGTACAAGGTGGGAAAAAAATGTTTGCTGTGAAATAGCTGCAGCATTTAGAACTGTTTGCATTTGTTGTAAGCTACAAGTAAGTATTTATCCATCTTCAATTTTTGTTTTTATCGACTATTTTTATAATTAATACTAGAATGCCAAATATAATTAATAACAATTGACTAATATTTTAAATAGGCAATTAGCTTTGTTCTAAAATTCTTTGAGTTGAGAGCATTTCCTTCAGCCTTTTGCATCCTGTTTTTTACTAATCCAAGTCTATAGTCACTCAAAATAAACTTTACAAAGGATAACTTCTCATTTTCATATACTGTGGATAGAGAAAATGAGTTATTGATGAATGCAATTCACAAAAGCAATCATACAGTTAAATACTAAGCTAACTGTTGTGGCATAAACTAATGAGAAGGCTCTGATTTAAGTCACATGATTTAAATAGAGTGACATCTAACCTCAGGCTGTAGGGAGGAACTGCTGTTTACTGTTGTGAATCTAAAGCTGTAATCTTAATTAGCCATATTTAGCATCCAACAGTTGAAGAAACTGACTGAAATTAAGTCTTTGACTAGTTTTTAACAGGAAAATTTAGGGGATGCTAAGATCTTCCATTGCTGAGAATGTTCATTAACCACCAGTCCCCACATTGTTAGGGGATGGAACCTTCTCATTTTACCTGATTAACTCTAGAGACAGAAATATTAACAGAAGGAAGAGCTAAAACTGGTCTTTCTCTTATCCTAAATGTGTTCCTATAATCTTAAATAATTTCTCCTGTTCTTCTCTCTATCTCTCCAATCAATATTTACATATTCAGTGCTCATGCTTATATACTCCAAACAAATTTAAGATTATCTTCACAGGACATATGAGCATTCTGGAAATTACACTATCCCTTTTACCAGACCTCTTTCCCACCACTTGAAGTGTTATCTTTTCCTTTATTCTTTCTAGGCAAAGAAATTATTTCTTCTTCAGAAACCTGAAAATACATATTTTTTATACATTGGTAGGCTGACCCTGGCAAGCAGCTAAACATCACACAGCCACTCGCTTGTTCCCTTCTGCTCCAGTGGGACAAAGGAGCAAGCAGGAAGAGTAAAGGTGAGAAAACCCATGGGTCAAGATGAAGACAGTTTAAAAAGTAGAGGAAAGAGGAAGAAAAAAACCCACAAACAAGTGATGCGAAAGCAATCACTTACCACCCCCTACAAGCAGACTGATGCCCAACTAGTCTCTGACCAATGGCTACCTCCCTGTGGTTTTTATTGCTGAGCATGATGTTACGTTGCTTGGAATATCCTTTTGGTCAGTTTGGGTCAACTGCCGAGGTTGTGTCCCCTCCCAACTTCTTTCACACCCTCAGCCTACTCATTGAGGGGAGGAGAAGGGGGAAAAAAACCCCAAAACCCCAAAACCCAACAACCTTGAGGCTGTACAAGCACCACTGCTCTTCAATAGCCAAAACATTGGTGTTATCAACACTGCTTTAGTCCCAAATCCAAAACACAGTACCATACCGGCTGCTATGAAGAAAATTAACTCCACCCCAGTCAGACCCAGTAGAATGAATATATTTATATACATATTTGGGTTTTATACATTTTTCTGCTTTTATACAGCTCTTCCATGAACAGTTTGTTTTGTATATAAGTTCAGCCATATTAACTGAGCAACAGTGAGACACACATATTCATATATTTCCTTTCCTTTTGCCTGCCCTTTCCCCTTACTTCTTTCCTTTCCCCCTTTCTCTTTTCCCTTCCCTCTTCCCCTTTCTTTCACTTGCCTTGCCTTGCTTTGCCTTGCCTTCCTTTCCCATGACTCTGTTAGGTTACGACGAGTGGTACGGCACGCACTATACACAACTGGCAATGTGTTATTCCTACCAGTACATTTGCTGCAGAACCTTTACTAAGTTCAAGACCAGTAGGAAATTTGTCTGTGGGTGGTTAGATGTATTGTGGGAATGTTCTTTTTTTTCACTGTGCCCTCTCTCTCCTTTGAGAGATAATGTGATGCAAGTACTGGGAAGATGGGTCATAACAGTGTATTAAAATTTTCACTTTTTCTGTCTTTCAGGAAAGGGTAATCCTTTGGGAGCTATAACATAATCATAAAAACATAATCCTGAAGAACTGAGTATCAGTGCTTAACACTGTTTCTCTAATGGCATTTCACCTATCATTTCCATTCAACTGAAAGCATTTCCTGCGGTAAAACAAACTGTGATTCTGATGAACACTGACATTTGCTAACAGTATTAAGTAGTAAAACAAAGGCTGAGAAGATAATAGACCCAACAGGAGAGTACCCACAGATTAGAAGAGAAAGAATACCAACAGCTCTTAATTGTCAATGCAGCCTACTAATCCTGGATTAAAAAATAAAAGTGAAAATTGGTTTATTATGATATTCTTTTGAAGTTAGCAGCTCTGGCCAAAAAAAGAGCCAGAAGAAGAGTGGCAGAAGTAGCTTGGGAATTGTAAGACAAAGAGAAGAATGCAAGGCTGAAGGGTAGGGAACAACTGCAAGAATGACAGCTCAGTTTTAGGAAGTCCTTCTTAATATGTTACAGTTTTAAACCCTGGACCATGCTGTAAAAGCAATCACAAATAAACTACAAATTTTAAATTGAAAAGCAAAGAAATCTCTGAATATATGTGGAAGAAAAAATCGTTCCTTTTCAATTAAAATATTGCAGACAATTTTCCTGATCTATGCTGAATCCTTATTTTTTGGTCGGTTAATAAAAGGTGAGTGGAGGACTTAGTTGAGCTGTGTAATAAATTTTATATCAGCTATTAATGTTACTCTTTTAGGTCTCAGGTTTGTTTTGTATGCATAAATGCATACAAATGCATAAATGTATACAAAACAAGCAAAAAATGCCAGCATTTTTTTGGCATTAATTTAAAGTTAAAAATATGGCTTCTGTATGTCACTTTATACACAAACTTTATTTTTTGAGCAACTAATAGACACCATCTATATTTGAAATAATAGATATGTGCTCCAAAAATCTGTGTGTGCCCATGTGTGTGTAAGTACAATGGAAACAGAACACATTAGTGTGGAACTGAATATTTTCTTTGAAATGTCAATGACTTTTTAAATGCACAAGGCTGTATAAAAGAACTTGTGGGTGAAGCACTTTACAAAACCCTGAAATGAATAAATGGAGACATCCAAAAGAAGGTCCTACAGACACAAATCTGTTATAGGGAGTCAAAGAAACACATTATGCTGTGTTTTAAGTTTGCATTCTTCTTCTGGCTTCTCAAACTCAGCTCTCAATTTTCTTTATTATGATGTTATGCACTAGGGATAATGTGAATCCCTGTTCAAGGTGGGATACTCTTAAGTTTTATCTTTTTATTATAATGTATCCTAAGTTCTTTTTATAAAAGTATTTAATGTGGTTTTCAGATTGGTACATAAGTAAATAGAAATAAATATGTACACACAAACATTTTCCCTAGTACTTCGTTTGCAGGAAGTTTAGCTGTCAAGAGTCTGAAAAACTAACAAGTGGAAACATTTTAACCTGAATTGAAGCTCTACTGCTGTAGAGATATTGTGTGAAGCTGCAGTGTAGAGGATTAGGCTAGCTTGTGCTGAACTATAGGTATCATAAAGAGCATGTGAGAGAAAGGACACAAAAGAAGACGCTAGAGATGATAAGCATCAAGAAACAAGGGAGGTGTGCGATTATAAGTGTGAAGACAAGAAGTCTGTGTATGGGATGGAGAGGTGAGAAAAAAAACAGCTGGAAAAACAAAGGACCAATAGACCCAGAGTTTGCAGTCCCCAGCTCCCGCCACCACCAGTGGAGAGAGGGGGTGTCATTGTCTGAGTTAGGCAGACCGCTTACTGAACCTACTGCTGCCTAATGTGAGATGGCAACTACTTCTTTCTGTTGACCATTGGGACATGATGAGTAATGCATACCTTGGCGTATGGAAAAGTGATGCATAGCCTGTTAACCATAGCCAATGAATGGTATGAAATCCAATTTGTCTCTCAGCTTCAGTAGTCCTGGTCACATAGGAGACACACTAATATGGTATGAGTGCCATAAATTGTGAAGGAAGAAATGGATAGTGATTTTGCTATATATTATTTCAAAATATACTTTCTTCATTATCCAGATGATAAATAATCATGGAAGAAGTAAAAAAAATCCTTTTACATAATATGTAAGCCATCACACATGACTATTTGAAAGACTTTTACATCAAATATGTTCATCTGAGGTTTTTCTTGAATGCACTCTGAATGTAGATGTTAAGGGGTAATTATTTAATTAAGAATACTACTGATCTTTTGCAGTGGAAGATAAAAGTGCACTTCTGGTCTAATGATCTTAAGTATTTTGAAAAGCAGTACATTACGCTGACTGTTCCATGATTCCAACTTTCTGATCAGTTAAACTTAACAGTCAATTGCATTTAATCAGATGGCACTAGTACAGTGTGTTCTTTTCTTTTGTCTTTAATCTTTTGTCTTTTATTTTTTCTTTTTTGTCTTTCTGCTAGAAAGAGGAAGCAACTGTCTAGTTGCTACAGCATCCCCATTAGGATTGGATTGGGATCCCAGAGTTTTCTTGCAATAATTTACAGTTAAGCCTTCAGGATTCAATGCATTACATCCTGGACTTCATAAAGTATTCACATGCATATGCCCTAACACAGTCTGATTTCTTTGTGAAAATGGATGGACTGTTTGAAGCAAAGCACAAGTCCCTCCTACAGCAATGTTTCTCTACATCTCCTTCACCTCATGCCCTGGTCATTCTTTATTGAAAACAAGAACAGTACTTCATAGATGACAAGCATTTTTATGTAATTAGTGGTGCTCACCACTTCACTATACCATATAATTTGTAATGTTGTCTAAAATGTGTGCTTACATAAGCAGTGCCCACATATAATTATTAGAGGTATTTACACTCTTAAGTTCTGCTAAGACATTCAAGAACACAGTTTGTACAAACAAAAGGACTACAAATTGCTGTAGAAGGATTATTATAACAAATTTGTACCTTATTTATGCATTCAGGCTGCAGAACTGTAACAGATTTGTCATTACTTTACAATTTGTACCTCATGCATAGCATCACAATCACAAGGTTTCTGTGATTTTAATCCAGTGAAAATCCTATCATTTCTACCACATAAACAAGTCTTTAATGTGTAGAAGGTCTTTCCCCACCATCACCACCATGATTGTTCATATGTTGTGAATGTTGATTTGGTCTAATATTTTCCGTTGTTAGATACTTGTGTGTTTTGGAAAATGAGTGGAAGTCATTTGGGTTAAGTAAACCACAGCCTTTTTTCCTGTTGTTTTGCTTCTGTTCTCATAGCCAAGGAGCAGTAGTGCACATGTCATAATGGAGCTGGGAGAGCTTGAAGAGCTGTGCCATTAAACAGTGCATTAAGCAAAGCCTCTTCAGACAGTCCATTCTGAGGAGAGGTCTGCTCCATACAAACAAAGCTCTTGAGATGCACTTTGTTGTGTTCTTACCATTCAGAAAAGCACTATTATCCTGTGTCTGTGACTCTGTGCACAATGTTTCAATTGGTTCCATTTCACTGGTTTTACAGAGAACAATAAAAGAGGCCTCTTGTTCCTGGCCATCCAGCATAAGAACAGACCATGCTGAATCTCTATCATCAAGCATTTAAAAGCCTCATAAAATATTTTATGTATTCATACCTTTTAGAAGTCATAGACAAACAATCTTGTTCCATGAAACCAAAATTATTTTTTTAATTACAGTAGTACTGGTCATTTATCACAAACCTAAACAAAGACTCATAAAAGTTTTTAGGAATTAGTGCACTTAAACTTACATATAAAACAGCAGAAGAAAATCTCTGTGATATTTTCTCAAAGTTGTTTGTGTTGCAGGCATGAGCAGCTGCTTTCTGACTAACATGAGAAATACAGAAAACAAGTCCCTTAATCTATTTTCAAGGAAAACTCTCTTAAGAACATGGAAAAAGCTCTGTGCTGTAGTGTTAGCACTCTCACTACTTTCAGCTGTAAATGGAACAGCAAATTATTGTAATGAATGTGATGTAAAATCATACCAGAGAAAGTTTTATTTTATGATTCCAGTGCTTTTCAGATTTCCTTATGTTCATAAGGCTGACAGTCACCAGATATGTAGCATTCAGTTTGGAGAGAGATGCCAAGGGAAAGCTGAGGTGGTGAGGTCTGGTTTTGGTACCCAAAATGTTCTCAGTGCCATGTGGGGTGGGGATGGACAAGCATGCATTTGCAGCCTGGGGGTCATGGGGCAACACTGACCCTCCTCAGTGCTGGCTGACTTCTTCCTCCCACAGCTGGAGGCTGAGATTTTTCACCAGCCTTCCTGCTGGACACATGGTGCACTCGCAGCACGGGGAGACACTGGAACTGCTTAAGAGCCACATGCTGCTCAAAAGACATGTGCTGACCATCTTGCTTCAATGGTAATCTATATTTAGCTTCAGACGTAACACGTCCAGTCAGGAGGAAGGCTTTCATTTTACAGGCTTTTCTGCTTTTTAATGAGCAAAGGAAGCATGTTTTTAAGAGCAAGTACTCCCTTAAAAAAAAAAAAAAAAGAAAAAAGCAAGAAAACAACATGTGCTGTATCTTCTTTTTTCCTCATGGTATTATTTCTCTAAACTGCTACGTGTTAGAACAGGTTGCCATGGCTGTGTGGGTTTATTTTATTCAGTCATTAGTACTATTGTCAGTGCTTTTAAATTGTGGTACATAAATATCAAATACATTCTCTAGTTTCATGTGATTACATGGTAACTATTACGCTGTTACAGAACACATAATTATTTTTGGCTCTCAACAAAAGTGCAGGCTGGGCTGTTTTCACTGAGGTCTGCTAAATGCAGCAGCTAACTTAACTGCCTGAACTTGTTGGAATTATTGAGTTGAAATGATTTTTTTTTTCTTTTTTTTTTTGTAAACCTGTGTGGTTATTAGCAATGAGAAAATTTCAGCCTTTTAGGAGTTTGGTTTGAATACAGATTCAAAATACCTATAGTAAGTCTGAGTTTACTTTGCCGAGATCTTATTTTTTAATCCACCTGTGATCCTGAACTGCTCTGTAAAAATCCCATTCCGTAAACTAACATCAGGTTTCTCCCTAACAAGTCAGTCACGTCGGGACTGTTCCAATGTCCTTACTTCTTGTCAAGAGTCCAGTGACAAGGCCAAGAGAGGTATGAGATATTGGGAAGTGTATTGTTTGAGGAGCAGGATGGTGTTTTGGCCTTAATATTGCTCTGCCATAGCCTTCTTTTGAGAGTGCAAACAAAGTTGTTAACCTGTCATTTTTCTCAACTTCAGTTCTCATGTCCAACAGGATGTGACTTTTTACAGATCTGGCAAAGGGCTGTATTTCTGTTTGCCAAGTAACAGTGGTTATATCATATGGATATGTGATCAGGGTTAATTAGTACTGGTAGCTGAACAGGTTGGGTTAGAAATATCTAAGGTGCTTACGGTATACGTGTACCTCTTTAAACAGTATCCTTCAGACTGGGAGGTGTGAGCACAGATCTTATGCAATGAGTGCTATTCTGGACCAGCACTTCTGTAGGATCAAGCGCAGTAGCCTCCTGGCCCCTCCTGTCTGTAACTGGGTTACAGTCAGTTACAAGCTCATTTATCTTCAGATTATGCTTTCAGAGACACAGGACTGTTATTTGCTTATTTTTCACAGAACTTGTCTTACTGGGCATAATCAGAGAACCTTATGAATAAAGCAACCTGCTTAAGCTTATCAATGTATAAAGACCAAGAGGAGGATTTATCCATCTGGATTTAGACGCCTATACCCAGATTAGATATCCTCGACTCTCTTCATAGTCCAGAGAGGAGAAAAAACGACAAAAAATTCAAGGGTGTAATTCTTCTCAAAACTAGTTCAGATGAATTATCCTCTAAACATGTCCATTGTTCTCTGACTGTAGAGGAAGCCTTGGGTGACTGGCTCAGGTGTAGGCATTTTCACTGTAATTTGGAAGGAACAAACTTCTATCAGTGGAATAGATGTATATTCTGTTCTGGTGCAGAAGAATCATTACTGATGCTGACTTTGGAAACACAAAGACATTGTATACATGAGAAATACTGTTGACAGCAATAATCTTACCCAGCGATCTTAAGGAACTGAGCTAAGATCTTGATTCCTCCTTTTACGGTGACATTTCTCAATCTATTTGCCAGACATCCCACCTTCTCAATCTCCTCTCTTGCCCCTGAAAAAAAACACCAAAAAACCCCACCCTAATATGAAAAGGAGGTAACTCAGTGAATTTTGTGAAATGTTACAATGTTGACAGAATAAAGTAAAATCAAAGTTTTGAGTATGTTAAAAATAAACTTTTCTTTCCTCACAGAAAGATTATACCCCAAGGGATCTCCATTTTCAGCCATTATGGTATAGGAATGAATCGACCCAGCCTAAGCTTTCAAGCGTATAAGGAAACTGTAAGTGGCTTTTTGTGAAACTGGAAAGACTAATCCCAAAGATAGCCAGAACTTGAGAATAGGTCTTCAAAACAAAATGGGGTTTATTTTTAGTTGAAAAGTAATGTGCTTCAGAGTTTTCTATGTATGACTACGTCTATCTAATGCATAATTTGGTTGATTCCATATAGAGATAACTATGCTGACTTAAAAAATATGATTTTACAGTCATAGTGCCACTGGTTTTACATCACCAGTTAACTTTAATCTTTACATGACAAAGGTATGTGGGGCCCCTAAACAAGACCATTATCCCTACCTTCACTGTAGGGAGTATTTTGCATAATAATCAATCCATAACAAGCAAAGGCCGTCTTGTAACTTCATTATGCTAAACACAGTGGTTGCCCAGACACTCATAGCTACCATGGGAATAGATCTTTCTATTTGTGCTCCACCCTTTAAAAAATAAAATAAAATAAAAACTTAAAACTTATCTTTTGACATTGTAGAGTTAAAAATAGTTAAGTGTTTTCTTCTATTTTCTTTGCTGTAATAATTAGTCCTGGAGTTCTAAGTACATGCAAAAAAAAGTAATCATATACTTGTATTATCTGGTTTCACAAAATAGTTTTAGTTGTATAACTACCATAGTTATGTCTGGAATAGGCCAGAATAAGACTTAGCATGTTGACATCTCTGAAAGATTGTTTTGTTTTGGGAAAAAGAAAAAAACAGTTAAAGAATTACAATAGGCACTATCTCCTATTTTGCCTTGCTCCACTAAAGAGACTTTTAATTAATTCTGAGAAAAAAAAAGGATAGACTTTTATGCTGCATTGTTTGACCCACATACCATGGAAACCATTTGCTCTTCTAACTTAGTGAGGATAGTACAGCTAACTCTGTTTGCAGCCATACAAAGATAGTCCCTTCTTCCTGACACAGCCCAGAAATGCTTCAAGCAGGACTCAAGGTACAGCTGGAAGTAATCAAGGTGGATTGGTGGTTTTTGAATCATTCTGTGAATGCCTGAAGCAGGTCACCTTCCTTTCCTGAGCTCTGAAGTGCCTAGGGCAAGTTGATACTTCTGGATTCATTCAGGACATGGCAACATAGATGAAAATCCGTGTACTCAGATTAGACTTACTCAGATAAAGCTATCATCTTTAACAGATGAAAAAAATAAAACTAAGATGTAAACTGATCCAAACAGCAGAAGAGCAGTTATGGTTGTAAAAGAAAAAAACACTATTTCTCATGGAAGGAAGTAGAGTGTGCTGTAATTTAGTCAATGTCTAATCAAAGCCTCTGGAAGGCAAGGACTTAGCATGGGCAACGAGAAATCATGATGACTCTGTACTGTGCTGTATATACAGTATATAAATCCTTGAGAAATACGTGAGAAATGCCTGATCTAAAGGCTTTGAACTGCATCTGTATCTAACTCCTTAACAAAAGCTAGCCAGTCAACTTGTCAGTCTGTCTGTCCTGTTCTTCTCATTATGTTGTCTGGTTTGTAAACTATATTTCCAAAGTCCTGAGCAGTGATGTGTAAAGACATATATCTAATCTAAGGAATATCAGGTACAGACCAGATTCACCAGGACGCTTTTGCTGCTTTATGTCATGCTGGCAGCAGAAAGCAGCTGCAAAGCTAACCAGTACAGAGAACTTGCAGCTGCTTTGCGGTGCCAGAGAGACACAAAGCAGCTACAGCTCACTGATGAATCCATCGTATAATCTCCAAATACAATTTGCTATCATAAATATAATGGGTTAAGTTAATCTTTGGAATAATTCCATGGCCTCAAGAGAAAAAAAATAGAAATAAGGCTGTCTTTTCCGTTATGATCATTTACACACAGAAATTCTATGGAGAATGTCAAATAATAAAAAATGCTATGTAGCATAATCAGTCTCCTAGCCATTTTAGGGCTGCATGGAGATTTACAGACAAAATGAGAATAAGAATAATTTTAATTTAAATGCAGTTTTATGCAGACCTCTTCTGACAAAATAAAGTTACAAAGCGGAAGGGGGGGGTGTGGAAATAATAATTCTATTATTCTAGCAAATACAAACATATTTTAAATTTTGAATAGCTTTCCTTTGGAATTATACTTTTTGTCTTATAATTAGCATCAAAACCAAACCAAACCAAAACATGACTTACAGAGAAAAAAATACAAGAAATATTTTGAAAGCTCATGAAATGGCATTTCTACTGTACTATAGTCTGTCGTATTTACCAGTCATAGATGCACATGAATGTTCTTTTTCCTCCTTTCTACATTTTAGGTAATAATTTAGATTAATGTTTTGGAAACATGAATTTTCTGGCACTTCTCTTCTGGCACTTTTTATGAGTCAACTTTCACATAAATTTGTGCCCTTATAGAAGGCGGTACACAATGACTAGGTTCAGATTTTACAGTTATGTGTGACACCAAAACCTCATTAATTCAGAAGAAGGTCTTGGTTCAGAGTTAAAGAGTATTGTTTTTCATATCTTATTTTTCATTAAGCATTGAAATCATTTTAGTACCTACATCTAAATATTTTTGTTCATAATTCTGTGATGATAACTTAGTTAATAGAGTTCCCATTAGAAATTAAAAATGTTTAGAGACAGAAAAGGTAGCTATGTATCTTTAGAGTGTGAACCTGTGTTCAAGAGTATGCACCGGACCATTCCAGTCCTCAATTCTGCTAACTTTTCCCAACTAAAGGCTGTAAACTGATATGTTAGAAATTAGATTTTGGTGCAAAAGATTTACTGATCAAGTTTTTAATCTCTATGGAGTAATGCATCTGATACAGGTATTATTTACAAATTAAAAAACCCCCACAACTTTAAAAAGAGTTAAAGCTTGTTCTTCTCATCTCATTCCATTAATTTCTTTTATTTATAAGAATTCATTGGATGTGGTACTGTTAAGTCCCAGGTGCAATAACACAACTAAAACAATCACAAATTTTAACATTGTCTTAAAAGAAGAAAACTGTTGTTTTCTTGACTGGATGTCAAAATGACACACTTCAACAAGGCTTGAACACAGACAGGGATGCATGGAGCAATTCCAGGAGAAAATACAGTGTGTTTCTCTGAGAAAGCTGATCCTAGATATCCCTCAAACCTACTTCTCTCAGCTCAGCTTGCCATGCCCGTCAGTCTGAACAAAGAGGTTATGTCGAACCAGAATTAAGGTACAGCTAGGACTTACAGCTCTTACTTCTTTCTGTGGCACGTTCACAGTACTTGCTTCAAACCTTCAGCATGGAACGGCTTTCTCTTTTGTGCTCCTTTATCTTTCTATTGCCTTTAATAAAAACTGTGCCAGAAAGAGAAATGAGGCAGATTCTTAGAAATGTTCTGGTGGAGGATCCAGATATGCAGAATTTCCATTGTGGGTTCCCAGGCAGGTCAGAGCAACTCTGGTTGAGTTGTGGAGAGGTGTCCAGTCACAAGGATCTGGGAAGCCACTGGAATGCTTAATTTCTTTGCAACCTGCGAAGCCAGGCTATATATTCATGGAAACTAGTGGGTGGGCCCAAGTCTCACCCCAGTATGGAGTCAGGACAGGGATATGACATGCCTGTGGATCCAAAAGATGGAAAGTGCTTCTGTATCCCACACTGGGAAATGGTCCTCACCTCAACTAATACACACCAGATTCAAACCTGAACGTCAAGCTTAAATAATGAGGTAGAGATATCTCCATAGACCTTCAGATCTCTTTCTTTTAGCTCAGTATACTGCAGTTCCCAAGAGGATTCAGATGATAGCAGAGAATTACTGAATTTAGATTGCTTTGTACACTAGAGTCTCTGGTCAGTGACGGACCAGGGTATGGTCCATGCATATCTGCAGTAGCTGTAAATAAACAAATGTTCCAATTCTTTTTTCCTCACCCTCCTCATGTGCTCCAGAAGAGAAGAGGTTTGGCTCTGCTCAGTTGGATTGCTTCTAAAAATAAAGCAGAGAGTCATTTTAGAAGTTCATTTGACTTTCACTCTAATTTTGGTCTTTCTAACTTTTACAATAAGGGCTCATTTTTCTAATGCGTGTTCTTGGCTTTACATAGGTTTATAATCTGCTGGTCAGTCAGAAGAAAGCCATACAGTAGTGTTTGGTGGCAAGCTGCCTGCTGAAACAACAGAGTTCTTTCATTTTTTTTCCCCCAGTAACATGGCAGTCACCTCTAACATTTCTTGACAAAAGAGTGTTCCAGTTGATATAATTCTGGATTACACTCAATGTGTCACAATCTGCCAGCAGAAATATATAATGACTCCTGCTATTTTATGAACCTTTTCAAGAAAAGAAGGAAAAAATGTCCCGGAAGTTGAATGACCTTAACAAAGCAAACAGTGAGGTTCTATTTTAAAACACAAACATGAAAAGCTACAAAATTTTCCAAAGCAGCTGGGTGAATTCATAGACATCTGATCTGCAATGAAATCTGTGCTTCTGTTGCTATATAGAAAATACCTGAGCTAGCTACTTTGAAGTGAGCTATAGTCCCTCTGCTAGTATGAGAAAGATTTGGTTTAGTGACAATGATATTTCCAAAAAAGTCATGGAAGATATATGGAGAACTAAATCCCACTTCTCCAGATGGTCAAAGCAATGACAAAACTGTGATGGTCAAAGCAATATACCTGATGAGTTTTAACTCCATTCTCCCTAGCTGGGCACATTCATATTTGAAGGATCAAATCCTTAAGATTTGCCTCTGGGTATTTTTTTGTCATTGCAGGATATGAAAAAGTTGAGTGTAAAATAATGGATACCTTTACAGAAGGATAAACATGTTTAAGTAAGAAAGTTAATTGTTTTCGTACACCTGGTACATACATTGAAAGTGGTTAGCTTGACCAAAGATTTTGCATCAAGCTAACTTATGCTGGAGCTTCCGGGAGCTTTATGCTGGAGCTTCCTCAGGAACATGGTAATATTATTGGTTAGGCAACATTAAAATAATAAGTAATGAAAAAAGACAACTATTTTATGAAGATGCACAAAATGCGGACACAGTTGTAGCTTAATTTGTTGAAATACAGTTGGGCAATATAAAAATAATCCACATTAGTATCCAGCTGTCAGTGATAAAAATGCCTGAATAATCATTCCCTGGGCTCAGTTTCATAATGTTAAAATAATTAATACAAAAGAACTTCAAAACAAACACAACTTTACTACACTTATTAGCAGGAGGCTGTTGTGTGTATTCTCAGGAGTTTTATTTGAATAGTAGTAGTGTATCCATATCCATGATGGCTCTCACTGAGATAAAAAATATCTCACTCACTGTAAGCCTTACAAAGAAAGGACTAAGATGCTATTTTTGAATGTGTTTTAAATACGTTAAAGTTAAGACCTCACATAATTAAGGCCCACTCAAATGACAGTCCATCTAGTGCTCTGTCTGCAGAAGTTCATGATGTGTCATTAGGATTTATTCAGGTGTTTATATTGTCTTCTTTATGTGGTTGAATATTTTACTGTATTCTTGACAAGTTTTAAGAAATATGCTTCCCGATGTTTGCATAGGGGAAATGTGTATGATGGACTTTACAAAAAATTTAGATAGATAACTATTTAATACAACGTTCCTCGTACTTCCAGTCAGTAACATGATTAAGGCTTGGAGTGGGACAAGTTGACAACAACAAATGCTAAACTACATTAAAAAGCAATCTTATGTAGTAGAATTACTGAAAAAGATATGTCCTAAACTAAGTATTGACGATAATGAAAGCCAACTTTTGTATTAATAAATCTGGCATCACTATATGGTTGACAAAAATCACTAAACTGATATGTCATGTTATATAGAATCATAGAATCATAGAATCATTTAGACTGGAAAGGATCTTTCAGATCATTGAGTCAAACCGTAAACCTAACACTGTTAAGTCCACCACTAAACCATGCCCCTGTGTGCCGCATCTACATGTCTTTTAAATACCTCCAGGGAAGGTGACTCAACCGCTTCCCTGGGCAGCCTGTTCCAATGCTGGACAACCCTTTCAGTGAAGAAATTTTTTTCTAATATCCAATCTAAATCTCCCCTGGCATAACTTGAGACCATTTCCTCTCATCCTATGGCTTGTTACTTGGGAGAAGAGACCAGTCCCCACCTCTCTACAACCTCCTTTCAGGTAGTTGTAGAGAGCAATAAGGTCTCCCCTCAGCCTCCTTTTCTCCAGACTAAACAACCCCAGCTCCCTCAGCCGCTCCTCATCAGACTTGTGCTCTAGACCCTTCACCAGCTTCGTTGCCCTTCTCTGGACACGGTCCAGCACCTCAAAGTCTCTCTTGTAGTGAGGGGCCCAAAACTGAACATAGTATGTGTTAATCTGTTTTGAGATTCATATGTGGTTTTCAATTAATTGTAACAGTAAATATTTTAAAATCTTTAAAAACAAGATCCTCACTGTTCTTAATTTTGTGGCACAATAGCTTTCAATAGGGATGAAATTTATTATGAAGGGCTAAATAGGTGTAATCTATTATTAATGTGGATAAGTGGAAATGACCTTAGAATTGCTAGAAACTTAATTTGCTCAGTTTTATTACGGGAGTCAAAAGCTTATGTAACCCATTAAAGCTGCTACAGTTATACTGTGACCTGCTTCCTGCATCCAACCTGAATTTCTATTTTTCAACTATAACATTAAATTTTTTCCTACCAGAGAGATTTTTCTCCCTTTAGTGTGCCAATACTACCTTACCTGTCACAAGGCATTGGTAAAATTTGATTGTCAATGGCATATTGAATATGGCCTGAGGCTAAAACATCAAAGTACTGCAGAAACAAGTCTGTCTGAGAGAATCTTGAAAACTGCAATGAAGATATTTGCTTGCATTCATTAGATCACTGTAAATAAACAGTAATGGTGAATTACAGAGCCAGCACGTTTCCATAATAATAGGATGGAACATTGACTTCAGAAAGCTTTTTTTTTTCATTTGTTTGGGTTTTTTAATGAATGGAAGAACACTCGTAAGTTGCAATTGCAGAAGTAGAGCTAAATGTAGCTGCCTGATTTTTTCAATTCAAGGGACACCCTCAAGGTTAGTAGTATGAAATGCTGATAACTTACCCACGTTTTCAAAGTTCATGTAGTGAGCAATACAACAGAATCCTTAGGAGCAGGATATCTAGGGCACTGAAGTTGTTACAGTATGATGAGTTGCATGAGGGTGGTTTTTTATAATAGCCTTCAATGGAGTTGTAGACTGGAACATAATAGCTTTGTGCTAGAAGGAGGCATAAAACAGAACAGTTCTCTGAAAGAGTATTGTACTTGCCATGTCACCTAATTTGTCACCATTAGCTCCCTTTATTGATGGTGAGGATCAATTTTTTTTCCTTGAGGTTTAAGTTTTTGAAAAAATGAGATTGCCAGGTAATCCACTGGGTCAGCATGGAACAAAAGGCATATGCTATAGTTGATGTCTTTATAATCTCAAACTGATAAACTCAAATTTAATCTCTTTTATTTTATTTGTCAAGGCAGATGACTTTAGTAAAAAATGCACCCAATTACCGATGTACATAGGCAGGTAGGATCACGGGCACAAAATCCCTCTGAAGCTGAGAGCTCTAAATGGAGGTGCAGGAACATGATGCTGTCTTGTTTCCAGTTGACCACTGTACATAAAACGTGAGACTAGCAGAGTCAGACTTTCAGCTCAGGACTTTCAAGTCTGTGGTTTTGTGCTAATGGAAATTTGGTATGTTATCTTCCTCTCTTCAGTAGCTTTCTGTATCTTTCTAACGGAAAGATTTCATTCTTTGTTCAATTTACCACGGATATATGCCTGAATGGTAACACCATTTCCATTTCTTCTTCCTGTGAAAGTTTGTAATGCTTCAGCTGGACTGAGGGGTTGAGTCCCTTGCCCAGGGAAGAACAGCCCTTTCAATGCAAACAGATGCTCCTGCATTTGCAGCAGTCGCAGGCTATCTGCACAACCAGCAGTGTATCCCCCTTCCCCAGGAAAGCCTCAGCTCTTGTGGAAGCAGCTGTATCTTTTCAAGCACGCTGCAGACCAGCTGCCTCTGTCTATTTTTCCCTCAGCAGTCCTCCTGCAGTGCCTGACAGGTTGCTGAGTAGGAAGGTGAGGTAGCAAACCAGAGTGGGCCAAGGCATGGCTGCCGCAGCCGCCCACACCAGATTCTCTGTGGGTGCTGCGGGTGACAAACGGAGCGGTGGCAACTGCAGCTGTCCCCCTCCCTTCTCACCCTTCTGCCAGTCACATCAGATGGTTAAATAGATACATTCCTATCTTGCTCTTTTTCTCTCTCTTCAAAACTTATCCCATGGGAAAGTTCAGTATGTACTTTCAGGCAAAAACATTTCCTGTGACAATAGCTAAGTCTATGGTACAGGGACCAAAATAAGTTGTTGTTGTTCATTTAATAGGGAGAATAAAATTGAAAGCAGTTTAGTCCTAGATCTACAAAGGTATGTAAATACCTAATACCTGCTTAATTTGCTTGAAGTTAGGCACTTATGTGCCTTTTGGGGTCTGGATCCTAGTATTTGCTTTCTTCTGAGTATGTGTGATTTTCTATAATTGCATTACAGGCAAAATGGAGTTTCAAGATCTTTAGACATCAGAATGAGACATTTTGTGGTTGGCTTTGAATGCTGATATGCTATACTAGTGCAGGAACTCATTCGTATGATTAGGAATTCAGACGTTTATTTGATATCTCCATAGTCTGAATATACACAATATAATCACAGATATAGTAAACTAAATAAAAACCTTAACTGCCAATTTACTGTTAAGACTTTATTACCATAAAATTGATTAATGTTTACATTTGATGTGAAGTTTTGGTTCTTACTATTAAATTGTCTGTGGATGGTTTAAAGTTCTGATCAGCTCAATGAAAAACTGTATTACGATAGGAATGTTAGTCTTGCCTTAGAAATCTGAAAAGGGAAACATTTATATGATGTGATATGTGAGTTTGATAACTAAACAGATCACTGCTGAACTGCTGAGATAGGTTAAACATGATCAGATAAATGTTATCAGAACAGCATCTTTTTATTCAATCAGGTCTTCACATTTTGGAGACAATCAGTTACTCAGTTTTAGATTGTTTAGTTATTTCACAAGAGACACTGATTCTTATTGTTAAATAACTACAGTTTCAGTTTTTGACTGATTCTGCTGAATTACACGGCTGCAGAGGAGCCTGGTGTCTTCAACATCAATGACAATATAGTAAATAAATTGATAATATGACATGATACATTTTAAAACAGGTACTGTGCAACACCAGTTTTATGAAACTAATCCTCTGGATTCTCTGATTGAATATTCCATATACCTCTCAAAAAAGGAGTGGGAGACAAACCACACAGATCCTGTTTTCAGGCCATCTTCGTCTCACCCTCATGCCTTCTATCTACACGCTGGCCAGAGTGAAAGATGGATTGATTGATCCTGATATTGTTTTCTTTGTTCACTCTTTCCACAGTTTTAGAGACTCCTAAAGCCCAACAGGACTTGGCGCATACCATTATTTTTAGGAATACCAATCACAGGATTGAGACATTTCTGCTTAAATCTGAACTTGTGACTTTTGTTTGCACTCTGTGAGTTGTTACTTTGGAGAGATATCTACTGTAGGCATTAGAATTAACATACAGAAGATTAGAATTAGGCAAGAACTGTCCATGTAATTGACTGTGGTATATGGTATATGGTAGCAAATGCATTCAATATTCTATTGACCCTTTTGGATTAAACCTCTATCCCTTTTTTACTTGCAGTTGTAGTAGGCTGAGTGTGATACTCCATTTATCCTTTTCCAATCTTTTGGTCCCATTTACATGTGTGGAAAATATCTGCTTGCTATAAAAAGAAAGACTTTTGTTTGTTTGTTTTTGTTTTAGTACAGGATACTGACATATCAGTCAAGACTGGATAAGGAGTTTCAGGAGCATGAAACCTTTTCAATCCCAGGTGTTCTGGACAGTGAGGCACTGAAAATAATATTTGCCTTTTAGATGGGTGATAAATAAGCATGTAATTAACTCTATTCAAGTTTAATTTCAGGTGACTTTGGGAAAAAGGCCAATAATTGGATTTGCATGCATTCCAGTGTGCATTTGGCCCCAAACGAGGCATCTGAATTAGTAAACAGACAGCAGCTGTGCTTCACAACAGAGTTTTTTCTGCTTTTAGTAGTTGAAGAAAGATATTGAAAAGATAAGATCTTTTCTTTTTTGATTCCTTTGATTGGGCTACTTTAAATTCTTCATGTCCTAATTATTTAAGTTGATAGATTTGGTGGATGGATGAATGTGCTGATCTTCATGAAGTCAATTTGGAAAATGGTTAAGCATGATACTTAATAAGCAGTCATGGTTTAATTTGCTCAGCTATGCTGACAAGAGGGGTATGGTAGGAAGCCAAAACTGAGTGGACAAGACCTATTTGAATGTGATTATGACTTTTCCAGGCCTTTTCTGGGAAAAGGGTGTTCCTTGTCATATATGTAAATATCAAGCAAATAGTTGAAATAGTGCTGGAATCCTTCTCTCTGAATTGGAGAGATATGGATTTGATGGGTGGACTGTTTGGTGGATGAGGAATTGGTTTGATAGTCCCATTCAGAGGGTAGTGGTCAACATCTCAATGACCAGATGAAGATGGTTGACAAGTGGTATCCCTCAGGGGTCCATATTGGGACCAGTACTGTTTAATATCTTCATCGGTGACATAAACAGTGGGATGGAGTGCACCCTCAGCAAGTTTGCAGATGACACCAACCTGCGTGGTGTGGCTGACACGCCTGAGGGACAGGATGCCATCCAGAGGGACCTGGACAAGCTTGAGAAGTGGGCCTGTGTGAACCTCATGAGGTTCAACAAGGCCAAGTGCAAGGTACTGCACCTGGGTTGGGGCAATGCCTGGTATCAATACAGGCTGGAAGACGAAGGGATTGAGAGCAGCCCTGTGGAGAAGGACTTGTGGGTACTGGTGGATGAAAAGCTGGGCATGAGCCGACAGTGTGCGCTCACAGCTCAGAAGGCTAATTGTATCCTGGGCTGCATCAAAAGAAGCACGGCCAGCAGGTCAAGGGAGGTGATTCTGCCCCTCTACTCTGCTCTGGTGAGACCCCACCTGGAGTACTGTGTCCAGCTCTGGAGCCCTCAGCACAGGAAGGACATGGACCTGTTGGAGCATGTCCAGAGGAGGGCCACAAAAATGATCAGAGGGCTGGAACACCTCTCCTGTGAGGAAAGGCTGAGAGAGTTGGGGTTATTCAGCCTAGAGAAGGGTCCAGGGAGACATTATTGCGACCTTTCAGTACTTAAAGGGTGCTTATGAGAAAGATGGGGACAAATTTTTTAGTAGGGCCTGTTGTGATAGGGCAAGTGGTAATGGCTCTGAGCAACCTGATCTAGTTGAAGATGTCCCTGTTCATTGCAGGGGGGTTGGACTAGATGACCTTTAAAGGCCCCTTCGAACTCAAACTGTTCTATGATTCTATGATTCTATGATTCTATGATTCTATGATTCTATGATTCTATGATTCTATGATTCGATTCTATGATTCTATGATTCTATGTCCTAGTGAGATACAGAAGCCAAGACATAGGTCTGAGGTGGCTGTTTAGGGCTTGGAGCAGATGAGTAACTAGTCCAAGCAGTATGGTTAGAGGAAAGGGGAGCACCCGGACCATATCGACACTGTGCCAGTATGGACTGTGGACAACATAACACTATGTCAAAGCAGACTGCAGTCACTAGCTCCTTGGTTCCCCAGCAAGGCAGTTCAGAGTGGCTTGCACTGATACTGCTCAGGAATTATGTTCTTCAGTGTTCAGTGGCCATATCCACAAAACAGAGCATGTCTACTGCCTTTTCTTGGACCTGGCAGTGGTCCTGTGGCATTAGGACTTAATTTTTTTTGTTGTTGTTGTGAAGTTTGGGTTTGTTTTATTTTTTTTCTCTTCGGTGCTTGGCGGAACCACACTTGCGCAAAATAGCAATTTCACAGCATGAGTATGATCTTCAGGGTACATTTTGCCTGCTCTGCGTTATGATGTGACGGTGTGTGAGGGTGCCCAACTGGCTTTTCTAGTAGAAAACCTGGTATACATTTAACACTAATTTAAAAGGAACCAAATGGAGAAGCACACCAGCGTCCTTGACACTACTTGTGTTTTCCTCCTCAAATAAGCACATAAAGCATATAAATGTAATTTCTGATCACATTCTACTAATACATTAAATAATGTGATTTTCCTCTCTTTCAAAGGAGTAATTATCTACAATGGTCAGTGTTTTGAGACATGACGCATTTAAGCATATATAGCTACTGTTCTGTATTGTTGGAGATCAGTGAATATTTTTGAAACACAAGGAATGCTTTTTAATATTTTTTGTTTCTGTAAATGCCAAATACACAGTCTTATACTAATGTCCATACTGGAAGACAGTCTTAAGCTTAATAAAATTTATTCTTCATAGCATGGCTTTCAATGTGTTAAGCAGGAAGAAATAAAATAAGGTGCAAAGTAGCCTCTTGCTCTGGGTTCAGTAGATTGTGATCAAGTGTAAAGCTCAGTTTGATTATGAGTAACTTATGCGCTAAGCTATTTAAGGTGGCCTGATTTAGATCAAGAAATGCTGGTGGGTTTATAACTGTGCAAAAAGACACAGACCTGTGGACATCATACTGGTTGAGCTGATCTTTCCTTCTGGCCATAAAAACTCTAGACTAGTCATGTCTGTACAACATTAGGGCTGGTCTTGGGATCCTCCCATAGGACAGATCACAAGTGTGCAAGCACAGCAGCACATGTGCTGTGAATGCATTAACTAAAAGTGCCGGATGCTGCAGGTCTCTGTGTTCTGTAGGAAAGAAAATGCTAAGCATGCCAAGGAAATGCCGAGGGAATGGAAGGGGAGCAGGAAATTCTGTAGTGTCTTGTAGTGGTTCATGAAACCATTTTTTTCAGGGTTGTAAATAGAGATAGAACATGAGCCATCTGTATTGTTTTAGGAATATTTAAAAGTTATCACTTATCAGTGACCATTTTTGTTCACAAAATGATGAAAATTCACCTGCAACTTCTACTAGTATTGTTCATATTGAAGGCCTCCTGGTCTATATACTTTCTTGCTGATACAAATTAGAATTTGAAAAGTGAATAAAAAATCAGTATTATAATCTAAAAATATATGTCTTCTGATTTTTGTCTTAAATTTTCAAAGACCTTATACACCTGATTTAGCTGCTATGAGCTTGTACTCTTTTCTCTTCCCCTTCCCCTTTTCTATGTCATCATTTATTTTATGGTCTTTTTTGTGGAGGTTTAAAATTTTGGCCTTGCTGTATTCAAGTGCATTAGACTTCCTTTATTAATAAAAATAAATTAAATAGTAACTGCAATTTTTTTTTCCCTTGAAAATTCTTCCGGGAAATGTGTGTATTGTTACATAATATTATGTGTCAACAATATATATATATTTTTTTAATGTAATTGATCAATTACTTGTCATACACTATTGAGAAGGTCAAACAGTTGAGGCTAGAAAAGGAAACTGCAAACGCAGCTTTGTGACAAAACATAACCAAAAACAATATCTAGTAAAAACAATTAATGAATATTTCCCAAAACCAAATAAAGTGTTATAGCTGTAATAAACTAAATGCCTGTAAAAATTGTTACAAGTTATTATACAATTCAGGACATAATCTGAATATATTTTGTGGAAAAAAATAACATATTCTCCTAATTTATATTAATTTTATATATCTCCATGCACCTACATACACAGACACATATATCTAATTAGTACATAATATAAATAAATTCACTTATCTTACTTATTACGTACAGTTGTTTCATGAATTGTCACACTGAATGCTGATGTTTGAAAAAGCCCATTTTAATTGAATTGATGTTAGAGGCTTTTGAGAAATATTCGTCAAATAGTCAGAAGTAGTAAGTATGCTGCTGTTTATGAAATCAAGCCTGTTAAGCCATGATAGATAAAAGCTATCATTTAATAATACTATCTTGCTAAATTTTTGAAATCTATCTTTCATCTGTGGAAGATCTCAGGAATTTTAAAAATTAGCAACTTTTTTTTGAAGGCAAAAAGCCTTCAGGAGAGCTGAATTTGGCCCAACTAGATGATTTCTAGACACCTCCTCTAACTGCAGCTATTCTATTATTCTGAAATGTTGTGATTTTTAAAAAATTAAATATTTTGATTACTTTTCAGGATATTTCAAAATAGAAACAAAAGAAAGTAGAAATATTTGTAAGACTTTTGTCCAATTCAATAAAGAATGAAAATAATGTATTATTACAGATTTAGAGGGGAAGGAAATTTTTAAAAACTGTGCTCACTTTCAAAAAGTGATTAAGGAAACTTAGATAACTCACCCTAAATTTTATCATTTAATTTTGGTTTAATTTTGAATTTTCATGGTAGAATAAATATATTAATCATTTATTGTCATAATTATTTCTATAATAATTGCACATGCTAAGGTTTTTCATAGCAAATATGGTGTTCTTAAGCAAAACCTGCTAGGATAAAACATTTGTAATTTTATTAAAATTGTAATGTTCTGAAACATTCATCAATATTCTCATATTACCTATTGGGGAAAGTATTTAAAGGTAAGATTCTGGCTGTCTAGGCAATAAAGAGACTTGGACATATTTCCTTGCTGATATAATTGTAGGGAGAAGGATTTTAGAATACGGTGTGTAGGGAGAGCGGATTGATACTGCAGATGGAGGTGTGATGTAGGAATATAGCAGTTACAGCAGTAGGCTTGTTTAAGCCAGTTCCTTGCACAGCTGTTTCTGGATTGGTAAAGCCAAATTTGATTTTAAGGCTCAATAGAAGCTCAAGAGCTGTACTTTATGCTTTTTCTGTCAGGTTAGGACTTGCTTGATTTAGAGAAAGAATGTGGAGGAATCTCTGTAGGCAGGATCTTGGCAAGGGTCTCAGACAGACACCATACAGGAAGGAAATAAGGGCCTGCATAAATACAGCCTGGCTGTGCAGGACTAAGAGTAGGATTCATTAAAAAAAAAAACAAAAAGAAAAGATAAGTTTCATTAAAAAAAAATAAAAGTAAATATTTTTTTTGTTATTTAATAACAAAAAAAAGGAGAAGATATATTTTTGGGTTTTTTTCACTTCAGAGATAAAAACTGCAAACTTTGTTTCAAAACCTGAGATATTACAATCTGGGATCTTTACTTCAGTGTTTCATTATGCCAGAAGTGCTCTTGCTTCATGCTCTTATTCTTTCATGATGCACTACCTTACCTTCTCAGGGGAGGATTGGCTCAGATGAGTGTGTTGGAGCATGAAATGTAGTCTAACCAGGATCTTCAACCCATAGGGAAAAGAGGAAACATATGGGATCACTGAGCTGACAACAGTTGCTTATTGCACCATTTTTTTTGTTTCAGCTTTTGGTAAAGGGATTTTTTAAAAAGAGCATCTCATTTACTGACCAGAATGACTTGACAGGTGGTGCGTTCAGGTGGTCTCTTCTGGAAGAAACAGGAAAGTACATTTGTTTTCTTTATCTTATGATAACTTTTGGGAGGATACCTCAGAGGGATGTTTGGTCTAGCTTATAAGACACTGTAGTTTTTTAATCTCTCTTGAACCAGATTAAAATAAAAGCAAATAAACATGGGCAATTTCTCTTTAAGCTTGTTCAAGAATTTGCCATTCCAGTGGTTCACTTCTAGCATTAAGCAAGACATATAAACATTCTGATGGCTCGATTTCTTTTTAATTAAAGGTTAATTATCTGCCATTCTCTTCACTTGTTACAGATGAAAGTACACATGTAGGTTTTTTAGGATGTTCATGTGCAAAGGTTGGAGGAAAGTGTGTGTCCACATGGGCATTAAGAGAAAACACTCAAAAATCTGGAAAGCAAGCTGTAAAAGCAGAAAAATAGGCAGTGGTGGCCAGTTTAAAGATGCAAGGAGAACACAAAAGATGAGTAGGCAAGAAAGACAAAAATGACCAGCAAATACTCAACGCTTTAAGGGGAGCAAAAGTAATGTAATTCTGATGCTATGTTGCTGTGGACAGGGGAAAAATGCCCTCCAGAGAGACAAAGAATATTTTTGAACTAGCAGAAGAAAAGATTATTTTGGCTGCTGTCTTTGAAATGAAGGATTTGAAACCAGTACAAGAAAGCACAGGAATAAACTAAGAATATGACAAGGTTGTGGCCATCCTTACTGTTATTTCCTTTATTTTGTATTTTACTTATTTATTTTTCCAGTCTTGTGGAGGAAAAGCTACCAGATTTGACTAAGGTCCGCATATCCAAGGGAAGAATCAGTAAGACTTTCTTGAAATAAGCATATTTTTAATACAAAAAAAAGATTACTGGGACCTCACTGCCTGGCAAACATAATTTAATGACTTTGCAAACTAATGTAATAAACATTAAAAGAGAGGAAACAACAACGTGCATGTTAAACTAAACAGTAAGCAACAGAAAATTATATGGAATAAGTATTGTTGTAATTGGTTTTGGTATAGTGTAAATACAGTCATGTTCAATAATAGTTTATGAATACAGTGGGTTAACCAGGGGAATGTGGCATGAATATTGCAGTGTATTTATGATGTTTTCAAATTTTAAAATGAAGCAAGAGTTAAGTGACCTGAGGACTGTATCACGGACAAAACGGTTTACAAGTAACAATCAAAAGGCAAAAAACTAGAAATAAGTGAAGAGTAGCAATCATGTCTGCTAGAAACTGCATTCTGATCAGCTAAGAGGGAAAGAAAAAAAAATGGCTACATTGACTGTTAATTCCAGAAAAGTTGTGAACCAGGTGTGCAGATCCAAAGTTTGCAGATAAACTACTTCCAGTAATGAAAGGGGAATTTTAAGAAACAGGAATGGAAAAGTCCAAAGTTCAAGTATCATGCACAATTTAGCCATCCATGTCTAGAAATATTTATTCAAAGTGGAAAAGAAGTAGAGTAAAGCTATGATGTTATGTGGCCCAGACCAGGACCATGGACCTTCCTGGATAATATAGGCATCCTGGGAGCAGGATACCTAATATTAGCATGACAGCAGGCCAGAGCTGATCAGTCCTGCTTCCTAATCCAGCAACTGGTTTGAGCACAGCACTGCACGACAAAGCTGTAGCACTCCCTGTTCCAAACTAAGCCTTTTGGTGCAAATTTCTGGTTCTCTGTACTGTAATGCACAGAATAGATGGGCCATGAGAGAGGGTGGTTTGGCTAGCAAAGCCAAGTGGTGCCTGGGACAGGAAACAGCCTCTTTCTAAAAATAACTGTGTTAGATAGCAGACAGTGCTGGCTTAGGAAGAAATGCATTTACTGACTGTGGAAAACTCACTCTGGAGACTGGGAGGACATTGCTAGCATTGGAGGACTTTGAATCCTGAAATGCTTCCAGCCAGCCTTCGGGAAGCAAGAATCACAGCTAAATTTTGCAGGAAATTTTCTTACCATGAAAAGACAGCAGGCTTGGTTCTGTCCTCTAAATCTATAACAATATTTCCTCAGAAATTCTTGAGTAAATCTTTTATTGAAATAACTTCTTGTCATTTCATTTAATTTGCTTCTATTCCTACTCCTAAAATCTCAGTCTCAATCTCTGCCTGTTTCCATAATGCTTTCTTTATAATCTGTTTCAGGAAGATACTGCTTTGTACAAGGAGAAATTACATTGGGAGTCAGATTTGGACCCCAAGGAAAAGGAATAAACACTGTCTATAGAAAAAGGAAGCAGAAGGCAGACTTCCATTCAGTATCACAGCACAGGTCACTGAATGCCTAAATACTCAGTAACGTGATTTTGACAACAAATAGGATTGTGGGCATAAGGGAGGGTTAGAGAATGAAGCTATAATTAAAGAGGAAACTCAGAGATTTGGAGACCAAATTTCAGCTATCCTATTTGCAGCTAATCTTTGGCAAAAGTTCAGATCAAGTCAAACGATGCCATTCCTTTCAAAAGAAGATTATTTACTTTAGAGTTTCTCTCCAAACTTTAGTTAGAAACTGTTGTTTTCCTGTTGATGCTATCATTTACCTAGTGTGCGTGCAGGAATATTGCCCTGTTTGACTTCAGAAAATTTGGTCAGTGAAATAAAGCTATGACACTTGTCTAAACAAAGCAACTGTCAGCTCATATCACAGGCTCCTTCTAAATAAAGAGCTGCAGTGCTCCAAATTTGTTTTTCTTTAATGAACCCAAGCCTTTTCACTGTCATTATTCATTCCTTCTAAAAACACTGGAAAATGCAATGCATTACTCAACTGTGACCTAGCATGTCCTAAGGTGCATATTTTATTGATGTAAATAAATGAGATTCTAGTCTACCCAAATGCTGATGTTTTGATTTTATATAAATACTGTTTACTTTAAAAGTTGTCATTAGTGCAATGATTATTTTCCCTGGAGGCTCTGATGATAATCTGGAGGACCACTGCTAGCAGCCTGCTTAGTATCAGCAGATTCACAGGGTGGTTAAACTACTGGATTCTGGAGTATAAGGAGGAAATAGTTAAAATGTTTGCTGTTTTCTGTGGTTTACTCCAGTATATTTTTTTCCTTCCATTGAAAGAAAGAGGTTTGAAAGTGAATTAGTTTCATGCTTGCACAAATGCAAAACTCAGTTGATAAAATTACAGTGTTAAACTCCAGTATTACTGGGTATGAAATTAAAATGAACCAGACACTGGGAATTTGCTATTTTTACAAACTAAAAGCAAATAAAAATGTACATTTTTCAGTGCTCAGAGCTAGAATAAATGTTGTAGATGCTTTCCTGTGCTTTTGAGGTAAGCTGTCCCTCTAGTTTTCATCCTGGATATCAATCTTGGAAACCAATACACATGTAAATTCTATTTCCCTTATTTCTGCCTTTAGGTGGTATCCAGTTTTATTTTATCAACAGGAATTCATTTTAAAAAGGTCACTGACTTAATGAAATAGTTTTCAATGTTTATGCCCATACCTTCCTTTGAAAAATAGATTTACCTTAACTAGGTATTCATCAGTACAAATTAACTGGAAATATTAAATGCCATATCATTACATGAGAAAATGAAATGAAAAATGTGCTGTTACTGCTCTGGGGAAAAAAAGGGTAATGTGCTGAATCAATGAGAAGGAAAAACCAAAAAACATTTATGGCTTGGACATCCACGTAGTCTAGGCAAATCCTAGTGACTGATCCTCCCTGCGGTTGTTGGAAGCTAAGCAGGTAGGGTGGGTTTTGACAAAAGTTCCATTCCTCATTAAAATATATACGTCATATACATTTTAAAGCTAATAATGCTGGGATGTTTGATTAAAAAAAAAAAAAAGAAAGAAGTCCATGCCAGCATCAGTTTTACCCACAGTTAAGTCCATCTTTGGAAAGAATTGCTGGCATCACTGGGTGTCTAGCAAAGACAGATAATAAGAGACTTAGGAGAAAAAAAGGGGATTGATTTCTGAAATTGTTACCCATTCAGAAGTGGAAATTAATTATTGTAAGCCTACAGTCCATGGTTGTTTCACTGCTTTTTGTGGGTTTATATAGGAAATAAACACATAGGCCATTAGGCCTGTCTGGCATTGAGGAACCAAACCAAATAAAAAGAGCAAAAAAATTATTTCATACTCTAGAGTTTCTTCCTTAAAGAAACTCACTTAGTATTAAGTACAGTAGAAAAGAATATAATCCTCATGGTTAAGACACATATCAGAGCCAGCTTGGGACAATAAAATCCGGGACTACCAAATTTGTTGTTGCACAGAGTTTGTGAGTATTTAATTCTTCCATATGGAATTAGCTTTTTGTATACCACAGATACTTATAGTAAAATTAATGGGCTCTGCTTATAAGAACTATTGTTAGGGATCTTTATGACAAGATGTCAGAGTGCAATACTCTCCGACCAGGTTCTTTTAGATATTCCATGCATGGCGGGTGTAATGTTTAATATGAATTTTACTTAATTTAAGATATTTTATATTACATGGGATTTCTGATTTAGCAGAGTGATACAAAATATACAGAAAACACGATATAAATGAAAGTTACACTTAACAAAATATAGCAATTGCAATATACAGTTCAATTTCAACACCGACGTGATTCACAGAATGGGTGAGGTTGGAAGGGACCTCTGAAGGTCATCTGGTCCAAGCCCCTGCTTGAGCACGGCCACCTAGAGCCAGTTGCCCAAGATCATGTCCAGAGAGCTTTTGAATATCTCCAAGGATGAAAGCTCCACAGCCTCCCTGGGCCACCTGTGCTAGGGCTTAGCCACCTTTACAAAAGTGTTCCTTGATGTTCAGGAGAAAGCTCCTGTCTAGAGGAGAAAGCTCCTCTAGTCCTGTCACTGGGCACCACTGAAAAGAGTCTGGCTCTGTTCTCTTTGCACCTGCTTTTCAGTTATTTATATACATGTCGTGGTTTAGCCCCAGCCAGCAACTAAGCACCACGCAGCCGCTCGCTCACTCCCCCCTGGTGGGATGGGGGAGAGAATCGGAAGAGCAAAAGTAAGAAAACTCGAGGGTTGAGATAAAGACAGTTTAATAGGGAAAGCAAAAGCCGCGCACGCAAGCAAAGCAAAGCAAGGAATTCCTTCACTACTTCCCATGGGCAGGCAGGTGTTCAGCCATCTCCAGGAAAGCAGGGCTCCATCACGCGTAATGGTTACTTGGGAAGACAAACGCCATAACTCCAAATGTCCCCCCTTCCTTCTTCTTCCCCAGCTTTATATACTGAGCATGATGTCATGTGGTATGGAATAGCCCTTTGGTCAGTTTGGATCGACTATCCTGGCTGTGTCCCCTCCCAGCTTCTTCTGCACCTGGCAGAGCATGGGAAGCTGAAAAGTCCTTGGCTAGTGTAGCAACAACTAAAACATCTCTGTATTATCAACACTGTTATCAGCACAAATCCAAAACATAGCCCCATACCAGCCACTCTAAAGAAAATTAACTCAATCTCAGCTGAAACCAGGACAGTATCCACCCCTTATTCCATACCATTTATGTCATGCTCAGGTCTCACACTATCCAATACATTCTCATTACCCACCATCACCCTTCCCATCCTTTGATATAATACACACATATCATTCCCTTAGTCTATGGACCACCCCTACAAAATATTTGTAAAATGTCCATAAATGTCCACAAAATGTCCACTGAGTTCATTTAGTCCATGACTTTGGGCTTCATCTCTTATGGTTGTTACTCAGGACAGGAGAGGTGGTGTGTTTCTTGGAGTTATTGGGCACCAAAGCCAGCTCAGGTCAGGTCACTGCTGCACTTGCACTGCTTCTTATAAGGCTTCTCCTCCATTGGTTCAGGTGGTTCCGGCTGTAGTAATTCCTATAACATGCAACTCAAATCATGGGTTACAACAATTTAAAGGTATATCCATTACAATCTCCACCTCTGGTCCCTTTGGACAGACCATCAGGTTTAACATTGCAATGAAGTCCTCCCCTTGCCCCTGCTCCAGCTTGGACTTATCCACAGAATGTAGTACCTTCAGAAGTAAACTTGCTCCAACATGGCCTCATGCACAGCCACAGATGCTTCAAGGTGTACCTGCTGCAGCATGGACTTCATCCACAGCCACAGATGCTTCGAGGTGTACCTGCTGCAGCATGGACTTTATCCACAGCCACAGATGCTTCGAGGTGTACCTGCTGCAGCATGGACTTCATCCACAGCCACAGATGCTTCGAGGTGCACCTTATCCAGCGTGGACTTATCCTTGGGCCACAATCCCTTCAGAGGGATACCTGCTGTGGCACAGACATAACCATGGCCACAGACGTTTCAAGATATACCTGCTCTGGCATGGGCTAATCCATGGGCACAGACGCTCTGGGGTGTCCTGCTCCCACGTGGATTCATCCACAGGTCACAGTCCCTTTGACTCGAGTTCACACCGGAGTTCCAGCCTGTCCAGTACAGCAGCACAGAAACAGCAGTGATGTCCTGGCCATCTGCCAGCCCAGGCGCAAGGCTATTGCTGTTATCAAAATGTTCCCAGGCACAGCACAGTAAGATGATCAGCAGTACAGCAGCACGGCAAGCAGTGAAAGCAAAAAGCAGCCACTAACAAGCCCTAGACTCTAACATACAGTAAGGCAGGCAAGCCCTATGGCAAGCACAGAAGCCTGCCGATTAATAGCTTAACAGCAATAACAGCTATAAATTTTATCTAGCACATTCCAATCAAATCCGTCATTATCTCAAACCCTTCGAGCCCCACGTTGGGCGCCAAAAAGGACTGTTGTGGTTTAGCCCCAGCCAGCAACTAAGCACCACGCAGCCGCTCGCTCACTCCCCCCTGGTGGGATGGGGGAGAGAATCGGAAGAGCAAAAGTAAGAAAACTCGAGGGTTGAGATAAAGACAGTTTAATAGGGAAAGCAAAAGCCGCGCACGCAAGCAAAGCAAAGCAAGGAATTCCTTCACTACTTCCCATGGGCAGGCAGGTGTTCAGCCATCTCCAGGAAAGCAGGGCTCCATCACGCGTAATGGTTACTTGGGAAGACAAACGCCATCACTCCAAATGTCCCCCCTTCCTTCTTCTTCCCCAGCTTTATATACTGAGCATGATGTCATGTGGTATGGAATAGCCCTTTGGTCAGTTTGGATCGACTATCCTGGCTGTGTCCCCTCCCAGCTTCTTCTGCACCTGGCAGAGCATGGGAAGCTGAAAAGTCCTTGGCTAGTGCAGCAACAACTAAAACATCTCTGTATTATCAACACTGTTTTCAGCACAAATCCAAAACATAGCCCCATACCAGCCACTCTAAAGAAAATTAACTCAATCTCAGCTGAAACCAGGACAATACATTAATAAGATCCCCCTGAGCCTTCTCTTCTCTAGGCTAAACAGTCCCAACTCTCTCCATCACCTTCCCAGGGATCAAGGTGAGACTGATTAGCCTGTACTTCCTTGGGTCCTTCTTGCCCTTCTTGAAAATAGGAGTTGCTTTCCTCCAGTCTTTGGACACTTCTCCTCATTGCCATGGTCAGTCAAAAGTTATTGGGAGTGGCCTCACAATGACATCTGCCAGCTGCCTCAGCACTTGTGGGAGCATCCCATCAGGGCCCATAGATTTATGTATGTCCAATTTGCTTAAGTATTCCCTCACCAAGATCCTCTTCCACCAAGGGTACATCTTCCTTTCTTCAGCCTTTCCCTCTTGTCTCTGGGCCCTGTGATTCCTGAAGGCCAGTCTTGCTAGTAAAGACTGAGGCAAAGAAGGTATTCAATACCTCAGCCTCTTCCATGTCTTGTGTAACCAGATCCCCCATCTCGTTGAGCAACGGGCCCACATTTTCCTTAGTCTTCCTTTTGTTGCCTATGTCCTTATGGAAACCCTTGTTGTTTTTGTCATCCCTGGCCAAATTCAATTCCATTTGGGTTTTAGCTTTCCTAACTTTGTCCGTGGATGCTTGGACGATGTCTCTATATTCCTCCCAGGTTACCTGTCCTTGCTTCCACCCTGTACATGCTTTCTTTTTTTGTGTTTGAGTTCAGCTAGGAGCTTGTTCATCTACGCAAGCCTCCTGGATTTTTTGACTGACTCCATATTTTTTGGGATGGACTGCTCCTGAGCTTGATCCTAATATTCAAGGTGATCCTTGGTGATCCAGCTTTCTTGCTTCTCCTCCCCTCCAGGGCCTTATCCCAAGGGACTCTTCCAAGCAGATCTTGTAAGAGGCCAAAGACTGCTCTCCTGAATTCCAGTGCTGTGACCTTGTTTTTCAGCCTCCTACCCATCCTCAGGATCCACTGTCTCACAGTCCCTGCAGCCAAGCCTGCCTTTGATCTTCACATCCCCAAGGAGCCCCTCGTTGTTGGTGACAAATCCAGCAAAGCACCTCTCCTCATTGGCTCCTCTATCACTTGGAGGAGGAAGTTATTTTCAATACTCTCCAGGAACCTCCTGGATTCCTTATGACCTGCTGTGTTGTCCCTCCAGCAAATATCGGAGTGGTTGAAGTGTCCCATGAGGACCAGGGCCTGCGAATGCCCTACTCCTATCTGTCTGCAGAGAAGGTCATCCATGTGTTCTTCCTGGTCAGGTGGCCTACAGCAGACACTTACTATAATGCCATCTTTTCCTGTCCTCTCTTTAATCCCAACCCACAAACTCTCAATTGGCTCCTCATCCATCCCCTGGCAGAGCTCCATTGCAACACTCCAGTCATGGGAGCCATCCCACCATGTCTCTGTGATCCCAAGAAGGTTGTAGACCTGCAATTTCACACAGATCTCTAACTCTTTGTGTTTATTCCCCATACTGCGTGCATTGCTGTACAGGCACTTTAGAGGGGTACCCCAGGCATCCATTACCAGTCTCTATAATACACTCACTGACACAACGCTGGGCGTCCCCAGTCACCAGGAAGTACTACATGGGTTGAAGCCAGTTCATGCTTGTTGCTCTCTTCAAAATTCTTTTGTTAGTTGTTTAGTTTTTATATTCAGTGTTGGGCTGAGCCACGTATTCACACACCCCCTCCTTCATGCTGTCCTGGCTAATTCAGGGAGACATTCACACTCTTTTAATAAACTCAGGGAGGAGTATTTATACCACCAGCTGATCCACTCAACTGACATAGCTGTTTATCCAAAGCAAAGGCTAACCTCTGGTGCCCTTTGTGTTGAGATGAAGTCAGCTTCTTTGCAACAGCTGTGGTTAGTCACACCTGGAGTTATTTTCTGAGCTTCATGGACACATCACCTTTGCCCATCTCCACTGAGCATTCTTCCATTTTAGGGGTTTATTGACCAGTCACACAAGAGGGAAGCAGTTTCTATACATTTGTAATACAGAAAGAAATCCTTGCTAGATTACAGGCTTAAAAATTATCAGATTACATACTTTAAAAAAAATGTTTTGTTGGAAATGGCCAATAAAGGCTCTGGCACTTTGAAACTTTCTAACTTTGAAAGTTAGTGTAGAAGTTTCTTCTCCTCTGTGAAAATTCTTTATTTCACTAGTATGACTAAAGTACTAAGAATTTGTTACCGCAGTAACAGAACAAGACAACAGACCCTTCTGCTGACTTTTACTAAAATGTGAAATCATTGCTATTGCACAGCAGTTGCTGAGATATAAAACACACCTAATTTGCAGGTGATACAAAATGCTTTCAACAAATTTAGTACTCTGAAGTTTATGGTACAAGTTAGATATGTAGTTCAAGTGAGAGAAATGGATGGAAAATATGTACAGATTAGAAGTATGCTATTTATTTAGTTAAAACATCATCACAAAAAAAACCCTAGAACAAATAAACCTAATTTGTACTCAAGTTGAAAAAACAATTCCTATGCATGTAGGATCTGATCACAGCAGTAAGCAGGGAGATTACTAAGCCTGAGCAAGTGGCATTCTGTGGCATTCAAATTGCACAAATTTGCTAAATCTCCTTAGATGATTTTAATGATTTTGACCCTGGGTCAAGAAAGAGGAACTAGATAATTGGTCCTGCACTCATTTGAAGCTTGATTAGTCTACTGACTAAAGCTGCCATACAGCTGTGCATCACCATGTAGGTTGGAATTGCTAACTGCTACAATGGTTAGTATTAAGAGAAGCTAAGTGTGACAATGTAAACATATTTCCTGCCCTTCTGTTACTTCTCACCCTAGAAAATTAAGCATAATCTGACCTCTGAAGGTAATTAAGTGAGGAGATTTAAGTGTACCATATAGTTGAAGTCATTATCTCTTTTCCATATTATTTTTACACCTGACTTCAGAATAATTACCATAAGTTCACCATGGTATGGAAGCAAAGTCTAAATTGACTTGGGTGTAGAAAAATGATCTGCCTGCAGGAGACTGAGCACTACTAACTTTGACTTATTTTGTTTTGCCAGAAATATTGTCATGTTTTTCATTCCATTTTGCCTGGTTAAATTTCTGTTTTCACTTGGTCATACAGCTAAGATGGTAGAACCAAACATATTGACATTAAGACTCACTTTTGACTTTGACACTACCAGCTCAAATAGTGTTTGTTTTTTAACTCATGCTGTCTATAACAATTGGTTTTGGAATGTCTAAAAGGTAATTGAAACAGATCAAGGTTGGATGCCAAGACTGCTAAAGAACTCTGTTAAAGTTATGGTTGATTGATCAATCTGTTCCCACAACAGGCTTAAAATTCCACTAGTGTTTTCCTCTTATAATGTTGTAAACAACATAAATTGGTATAACATATTTGATCCTTCCTTATAAATTGCTGAAACTATTTTGTATTTCTAACTAAATTGCAACTTTGATATCTCTGCTTTACAATACATTTCTGACTCTAGGGCAAAATTTAAGCCATTTCCAGATCACAAGACACCAAAGCTGATGGTTAAAGATCAGAAAAAGTTTTATTATAATGGTAAAACAAATCCATGTTTTCTTAGACATAGCTAACTCTGTCCAGTGTGAAAAGGAAACAAATTATTATGCTGCAGAAATATTTTTTTCCTGCTTAGCTAGTACTGTGTCAGTTTATAACCTGTAAAATATATGTTCTAATCCTGGAAAGATGTCTACATATGCTCAACTTTATGCACCTGCATGACTAAAATCATTGGGAGTCATGTGTTTAGAGTAAAATATGTGCAAAAATATTCTGGGTTTCAGTTTAGTTAAAGATGTGAGAAAGTAACACTCTCCTGGCTGTAATGAAAAGGGAGACCTTGGAATAATAAGTAAGTTGATGAAAAATTTAATAGCTAGGTGAAGACTGATTGCACAATTTAATTTTTCAAAAATTCAGATTAAAAAAAAAAAGTATAAATTCACCTAACCTCTGCTTTAAGAGGGAGTAGAACTAACATGCTTACTTTTAACTTCCTTAGACTAATGTAGACATATGTATCTCACACAGTTACATTACATACATACAAATTATAAAAAGGACATTCACAAATATATTTTTTTAATGTAACTTTGCCTCTTGCTGCTTTTCATATAAGAATCATGTTTGGTTCTCACCTTGTAATCATTTATGCATTGGTAAAGCAGGGTTGTATAGTATCACCTTAGTGGTTCTAGGGAACCTTGCCAGACTTCTAGCTACTAGTCCAGGACAGCACAAGTTCCCCCAAGGTTTCACATCTTATGTCACAGTCTGACATAGATATCTTCTCAGATACTTGGGTGTCTCGGATGGCACTAGCTGGCTCTGTTTAGGCCCCTGAAATCCCACCTGACAAATCTCAACAGATGAAATCTTAGCTGCTGTGGGTGAGTTCAGGATTCACACTGAATAACTAAATATCTGTAACTGATTATAGCCTGCAAGATACCTCAAGTGGGAAGGTGTCCACTTCTTAGCAGAGGCAGAAAATGGACTTGTAAAAATGGAAACAGGACAGCAGATGAGATTTTGGACCAGGTGATAGGAAGAAGAAAAGATTTTCGGGCAGGAGCCAACAATTCATCTACTGCTTTTTAATAGTTAGATATGGAATTCAACACAAATGTACCTCTTTCTCCTCAAAATGTTATAACTAGGAATGAATCAGCAAGATCTTTGGCAGGGAGGACAAAAAACTTGGCAGAGCAAGAGACTAAGACAGAAACTAAAGTTCTTTCAATTTCTTTTTCCTGTTTTCCAAAAACATAAAAAACCCCACAAAAAACACAAAAAATTTGAGTTTGTTTTTGAGTTTAATTTTATTTTTTATTTTCTAACGGGATTTGTCCTACATTGCTACATTTGTTTTTTTTTTAATATGTCTATTGAGATAATATTTCATATTTTGTATCATAAATCTGGGCTGTAAGAGTTATTTCACATAGGATGTTAGTATTTACTGAGTCTCAACAGTGTGTTTTGTACACAGTTCCTGCCCAGAGGAGTCTAGAGTCTAGCTGGGCTCAGATAAAACAATTTGGAGATCAAAGTAAAAGACCTAATTGCAGCAGAAGCCTGGGGCTTTGGAAGAATTTGCCTGCATCAGCAGTGCAAATGTCCAGGGGCTGATTTGAAGACAAGACAGGAAAATGTTTATGAAGAGGTAGATGTAGTTTACTCAACAAGAAAAAAAAAAAAAGGCAAAAAATAAAAAAGCTGGTTAGAAGTGTGGCAGCCCTACTGGTTATTTCATATTTGTAACAAGCACACTGATTCCTGACAGTCTTCCATCAGTTCTGCTGTTTAACTGCATGTTTGTTGAATTTTTCATCATTACATTACATTTTCTATCATCTGTGGAAAAGCACTTCTTTATTCTTCAGTTCCTTTAAATCTCTTCAAAAAGTTTATAGAAACCTTAACCACCTGCAGATAAAGGTGTGATAATGATTAATGTAGTGCTCAGACCATGGCCTCTGTGCTGCCTATAACATTCTTACTATGATTATGTGGTCTGCACATCTGGTTTCAGTAGCTACAGGTTGGCTCTGCCTCTTCAAGACAACGATTTATCTTCTTTCTTTAAAAAAAAAAAAAAAGAAAGTTCATTAATTCTTGACATAGAATATCAAGTTTTCTACCTTACAAAAATACAGTACTAATAATCAAAACAGAAACTAAAAGCAAAATATTTCGGGTGCAGAATTTTGCCCAGAAGAGGAAGTAACAGCTAGTATTAAAGAAAAAACTAGCGATATCAACAAATGAAAAGAACCAAACTGATTATTTTACTGAAAAATAATAGAAGGAGGGGTTTGATTTTTTTTAAAGAGCAGAGGTACAACTGAAAAATAACAATAACATTTCACAGATGCTTTTATCAATATTATAATCTAATGCAGAGAACCCAGGCATGCTCTTGAATAACTGCACACCATCCTAGTGATATATAATTCCTATTTGACATATTCCTATTTCCTATGTATACTAATAGTATGTAACAGAACTTTAATTTAAACATTGTCTAAATTCTCTGTATAGAGTATTGGAGGGGCAGAGACAATTTTACAGGGAAAATACGGGAGACAAAATACTATACAAATTGTTTTCCATGGTGTAAAAGATTTCTGTGGCAAAGATGAATCACAATAGCATGGCTTTCCTTTCCTGGCACTTATTAGAAGAGAAAAAAAAAATTCTATGCAGAACCTGTTTGAGTGATATAATAGAAAACAAGAAGTAAGTAAATAGGGCTTTTTTTACTAGAATAGTAATTGCAGTAAACGCAATAAGTGATGTCTGTGCATGTATCTTTACTTGCTGTTGTCTGTAGCATCATACAGATTAAATTAATCTAAACCACATGTAATAAAATCAAAACAGAATCAGTGAAACAGTGTGATACATGGGAGTGGGCATTATTAACTCTACTTCTATGTATCACTTTTGGGCCAGACATGTCAAAGCAATTTAAAAAGCAGAAAAATATCAAGAATTCAAATTTATATAAGGTAATTTGATCCTCAGTTCAGGGAAGTAATTTGCCCAAGATCTGTTTGTAATCCAATAGACAAATGGCAAGTCAAACTCAGGTTTCTCAAGCCTCCTCTATGGGTGTATGGTCACATCTCTTGGATTATTAGGTAGACTGTAAAACCGTCCTGTGCCAATTAGTGACTTCTAAGGGCTGATCTGTCATCTGATTCCTGTTTGGGAAAAGATCATGCCAGGTGGCCTTGTATAATTGACTAATGAAAATCTATATTCAAGTAGCTGCACAGGATGTCTTGTATTTTGCCACCTTTGTTTAATGACTGCTTTCTCTGAAAACACTTACAGAAGAATAGTTCAAACAAACAAACAACCTGACTTCCACAGGAAACTGTACTGATGGAATCCTAGTTGATTTTTAAAAATGATTTTACAAAAAAGCTCATACAGGTTAAACCTGTCCTCATACAAATTCAATATATAGAAATTAAATTGTACTGTACAGAAGGGAGGTCATAATGCAGTATTTTTCAAGGGTTTCTAGCAAAAAAAAACCATGCTGAGGTATAGCTATACTGGCCTACAGTTTTATAGGTACCATCTGCAGCACCTGCATGCCAGAATAGTCAGCTTGTTTGTACCGAGGCTTGCAGATCACTGTGAACGTATTCATTCTTTGTGCTGGGAGACCAGAGCTGCTAAGCAATAACCCAATAGCTTCATTCATCTTTGTCAGTTTATAAATTTGTTTAACAATGGTTCCAAGATCTTCACACATTATGCAAAAAAATAATTCTGGATCAAACTAATTGGAAAATTGTTGTTTAACAGTAGTAGATTTACACAAAAATTTTATTGGCAACTTGTCTAAGAAATCATTTGGATTAAATTCTTCTTTCAGTTACCCCACTGCAATTCTGATTCTACTGACATCAGCCCAATTGACTTATACCAGAATTGACTGTTAGACTCAGGCTTGCACCTTGTTAAAATCTGTTTACATCCTGTTATGTATTACCATGAAATTGCCACTAGAAATCTAAGGCAATGTAATTTATAAACTGAAATGTCAGAAAAGAGAAGCATAACAGTTAAAGCAACTAGAAGAAGGCAGTATGAATATTTGAATGGAAAAGAGACCTATTCTTAATTTAATTGCACTTCCCTCTAAAAGATCAGTATGTACCTGACCAATGTAGATTCCATTATATTCATGTGTTGGTAAGGAGGTCAAAGAGAGTTTGCAACTGATGAAGCCTAAGTGAACGTAATGGTGGTTAATTATGCCCCTTTTCAGAGTCTCTCAGCAGAATTTTGTGGTATTTTTGTTTTGTCTAATGCACAAGGTATAAAGTGCAGATGTGTTTACATTTCCTTTGAAGTGCTGCTTTATGCAGCAAAAAGGATTATTTTTTGCCTTTGTACATACTGCTTACTTACATTTATGATAACCAAGCCACCCATGTTCTCAACCCTTGCTCTTCCCGCAGTTGTCACATGGCACACTTGTTCAGTGGCCCAGGAAATCCACTGCCATGTGTTATACAAGAGAAATGTTAATGGGGAGAACCACAGGTTTTAAAGAAACCGAATGCCTGTTTGGAAAAGAGAATTATTTCAGGAGAATGGGAACTTTTGAATTCTGCAGTTGGCTTCTCTGTGCTATGAGGCCATGCAAAAGCTACACAAGAACAGTGCTGCAGGCCTCTGCTATTTTTACCTGGAGTCAACAGAACATATGACCTTTGTTTTTAAGGAAATGTAATTTCTGTGATGTGCTGCTAGCTACTATCGCACATCTCCAAGGTGACTTTTAATGCAGTCCCTCACAGAGCTAGGTTATGTGCTGAAAAGAGCAGCTCCTTATAACATGCTTAATGATTGGGGCAGTTATTTTCTCAGCTGACAGGGGGGCTGCATACTATCGTTTTTAACCTACAGCCATAAAATGAGGAATCTTCTGTAACGGAACTCATGGCATGTGTGAATCTGGTTAGCAGAAACACTTTTCTCTCTTATTTCTGCACTCAGGATGAAAAGTGAAATGTGAGCTAATAAAACCTAGTGGTAGCTCAACTGGAAAGTCTGAGGTCTGATTTAGGTCAGGAATCAGGATTCATCACCTCAGAGTTTCCAGTTCAGCAGAGTCTGAACTTCTGATTCAGATACAGATTTAGCCAAGTATATGTGTTGCTTTGATAAATGTATAATAGCTGAAGACACTAAGTAATGGATGTGGGTTTGTTTTTTGTTATTTGTCTATTCTTGTGGTTGTGTATAGCACTTTAGAGACAGAAGATATACCTGAAGTGTATGCATTTCACTTAGACATACTACTGAAAAAAATAAGAACTTTAAAATAATATCATGCTGTATGGGTTGGCTTTCATACATTTTTATTCATCTTTTCTTCTAGTTCCAGAGCATTAGAGTTTTGTATTTATGTTGTAATATTATGAAGCATTTTCACAGCGGTATACCAATATAAGCTACATTCCAGGTGAGGTGAGGCAGGTTATTAAGAAAAAGGATGTTTTGGTGGAGCAAGTAAATAAGAAGTGCAGATTTAGTGACCTCAAGTAAAGAGGCTTTTCATTTCACTGGAATCAGTAACCGTTTTCTCCACTGCCCTCCTCTCACCCTCTCCCCCCAACATTCAGACCCTGGTTTTTGGAGTTATCAAGAGACAATGTGGGTGCATGAAGTTGTGGGCATGCTAGTAGGAAACAGCTCATTGAGTCATTATGAAAGGGGTGGGGTGGGGGGTGGGAGACAAATAAAAAACAAAACCTCAGAATATAGTAATTCATGATTCTTTTCATCACTAGATTCCAAAATAATTTGCAATGAGGAGACATATGGGGAAACAGGGAAACTAATGAAGGGCAATAACCACTGCTAACCACCTTTTCTGTACTTTGGTCTATTACTCCCTTTGTTAGCTTACAAGTACTTCATTAGGAGTGGAAAATGAAGGAAAACCAGAAGAACCGAAAACCTAGACAAATATCTGAAGAATGAAAAGGAGAAGGAGAACACTGAGGGAAAACTATGACTTCAGATGTTTACAGTGAACTCCTATAAACTGTGCAGCAGTGACTTAGACTGGTAGTGCAACAATGCTTAACCATGCAGAAGAAGCAGATTTCAGAAAAGTAAGTAGGAAATAAAAATTTCTATAACATGGAAAGAAGCTAAAAGTGTATTTTTAATGACCAAAGAACTAGTGGAATCTTAGAGAAGAAAAAGTAAGGGGAAGTACCTGAAATGCGAATAACATCAATGTTTACCTTAAAGGAGACAGTAAGCTTATTTGATTTATCCTCCTTTGTTTCTTGAAAATATTAAATTTAATGTTTTTGTGAACTTTAGAAGGGATTTGTGTTCTGTCACTACTTGACTCGTTACTTGTAGGCTTTGTCATTAGTAGGCAAGCAAAAGCTAGGATAGAAGGGAAATTTTGTTAATATCTAAACATGCCAATTTTACTATTAATCATAAACACAATGTTCATATGCTTTAATTCCTGTGAACAGTTGGTGCCTTCCAGCCATTAGGAGGAACTGATCGCTTAGGACACCATTTGACCTCAGTGGACAGTAAGATACACGGTCAGACTAACAACTTTCAAATTCACCACAGAGATACCAAAGAAAAAGAGATTCCCGAAAACTATGGCAGTGTTGAAAGGTTGTCCAGGTAGCGTGACTTCTCTTATGAATTAAGAAAGAACAACAACTCCCAGTTAACAAAAAAGTGTGATTGTGGCATATAAAGCTAAAACCAGCCATAAAGCTGCTGTATCTGTGTTGTAAACCATAAAAAGCTGCTAGCCTAAACACTGCTTTTAGGTTACTCTTAAAAGGTTTTCAGGTACCTAGTTAGCATAATAAAAACAAATGGAAGGGAAATATCAAGGGAAAAATATTTCTTTCTCTAATAAAGTAATCATTTTGCACTGGTATCTTTTTTTCAGGAGAAGATAGGAATGGTATTTGTTTTTCCTCTGTGATATAATCTAAAATTTTATATTACATGTTCTGAGATTATTACGTATCTCTTCTGGATAACTCATGCTAGTACTCAGACTTTCTCTCAGTTCCTTCAAGTGGATTTTTGTCTGCTGTCTATCAAGCTGTCCCAGTGTATACCCTTGATAACTGCCATCCTGCAGAATAAAAAAAACCCCAAACCAAAAACAAAACAAAAAAAACCCCAAAAAACCCAAACCCCGAGTCTTTCACATATGCTAAAAAGAGATTTAAAACTTTGAGAAATATTTTAAAGAAGTAGTCTTCTTTAGTTTGGTAATGATAAAGGATGCTATTTCAATTCTTAATGACTCTGCTTTAAGGTATAATTTACCTTAGTGGAAAAAGAAAAAGGACTGTGGAAAAAGGAGTCTAGATGAATTACCCCAGCTAACAGTAAACTAAAAGTAGTTTGGCTATGTGTAGCAAATTAGCCATGAAAACAAAAAGCTCCATTTAAGGTAATGTTCATTGCTTCTTGGTAGCCATGTAGAATACGTGATCCTGGGACAAGGAACCATTTTACAGTTCTGTGTTTGCACAGAACAACAGAAGTTTGGCTGAAGATTGGTGTTAAGACAGTGCAAATAAGAAGTCCCACAGCTATTACTGTCTGTCATATTTACTCTGCGAACACTGAAATTAGTTGGTGCCGTTAGCTCAGAACTTCTAAGAATGCAAACACAGTTGAATTTTGCTGTCTGAAAGTTGGAAAGTGGGAGATTGAGTGTTGGAGAGAGAGAGTCCTGGGAAAACGATTATTTTGCCTTCTGTTGAACTGTGGATAGAGGGAAACTGCTGTTTGTTAGCATGCCCCCCAAAATATAAATAGCCCAAACTCCTTTTTTTTATGGTACAGGACTTTGCAGACCTCTGATGCAAGGGTGGTGGGGGGGGAAAATTAAAGGAGCATGGTTGCCTTGGTGTCTTTAGGCATCTGCTTTTTCAATAACTTCCTACTGTGCCTGCTGTCATATCAGACCTGATTGATCATCCAGGTGTCTGTGGATAATAAAGAAAAGAAATGTAATAGGAAAATCGGCAGTGTCTCTGGCTTCCCTCTTAAGACAGCCTGCTAGGAGTCTATCTAACATGTAAAAATGCTTATTGCTTCTTCAGGAATCAGCTTAAATGTCTGGGGCATGTCACAGGACAGGCTGAAGAAAGCTACACTAGTAGTTTCTTAGATCTGCTAAATATAGGGGCTTTGTGCACAATTGTTATTCACCCAACACTTTTTAGAATCTTTCTTTCTAAAGCAATTTGTGAGTTTTTTGCATTAGCTTTTCTTTTCAGTGTAATTGAAAACTTCAATAATTTTCAATACTCACTCTGAAAACTTACTTGCAACACATAGCCTAAGAACAGAAAAATACCTTGTGGCTTGTACGTCTAAACAAACCTTTCACAGTTCAAATACTTGAAATGATTGGTAAGTGAGTAACAAGCCAGGAGTTTTAGGAAGAAAGCCTTTTTTGTGTATTTTTTTGGTAATTAAATAGCAATAAAAACTTGCTTTCAAAGATGAAGAAAAACAGATTTACTATCATGGAGACATTATGTACTAATGTCTTGTGATAACTAACTACTGATAGATGTGAGCAAGTTATTAAAGACTGCGATAGAGTCTGGGGAAAATACTGTGCACGATCGCTTAACTCTTACGTTAGTAGAGGAGAGGTGTCTTCATACCTAGAATAGGCATGCAACCAAGTTATATGAAGTAGTTCTTAACTGATGAAATCCTGCTCAGATCACTGACACTATTTTAGTTTGTCAAGCAAAAAAAAAAAAAAAAAAAAAATCTTCCCTGTTCTGTACTTCACAGGAGTAATGTGAGGGTTGTATTGTTTATCACCTGCAAGGTGCACAGGTATTACAGGTGAGGATGACAAATAGTCCTCAATTAGGACTCAGTTAGCCCTGCAATTAGGTAAATTACTTGTCACAAAATATTCCTCAATATTTACAGAATTCCTGTCTGCTATTCCTATCCAAAACATTTTACCAGGTCAAACTAACCTCATAGGTCTTATAGCCAATGGAACCAAATGCTTTTTTTCCCCTATCTAACCTGCTTTTTCTTTGTGTTTTGGCTTTTTTTCCTAACTTATTTCTACAAAGTAACCTAAGGCTCAAGTCCTCATGCAGATGCTCTATACACCCCTTTTAAATTCAATCCCAAATCTCAGGCTCTGCATTTTGTTACCAAATCAAGATATATTTTAGTCTGCCAGAACATGCATTTTAGCCTAATGTGAGCAAAGTTTTAGTCTGATACATGTTCCTGGTTAAAAAGAGGTTTAATGGGATACAATCTAGTGATCTGTGACATGCATGAGATTGGTCTAGCTAATCTAATGGCCTTATGGTTTCTATCAAACATCAAAACAATACTGAATATTTCAGGATATAATAGTATGTTGAACATCTTATGGTTCACCAAGAGTTAATTTCATATTTACTTACGATGAGAAAACATTTTTCATATCTGTGAAGAAATTTATTTCTCGTCATTGCTGTTTAGTCTTGTACCATGGTTGTTGAAAGACCAGCCCTTGCCCAAATGAGTTGTACCGTTACCAGTGGCATCTCTGGTTCTGTGCATTGGAGACAATCTTGGCAACTTTGTAGCAGTTTCATGGAAATACTTATGCAGGGATTTTATCTGTAGAGAAGCTTCAGGATGTAGCTTTCTACAGGATGTAGCTCTAGATATCATTCTGGCCCAGAGTCTTTTTTGTTTGGTCAGATCAGATTAGACTAAATAGGGTCCATTTACTACTTTTTACCTTGGCTAGTTATATGATCAGTCATACTAAAATTGCTGCTTAATGTAATGAATTTCCTTAGGCAAAAATCAAGAAGAGTTAATGATCTTCATTGCTAAATTTAATGTTTATCTTTAATGTTGCTTGACAAAAAGAGTATGCCATAGTGTCCACTAGCAGGACTTTTCAGGAGAGCTCGAAGGAACTACGCTTACAATGTTTCTTTATACCTCTTTTATCTGTTTTGTCAGTTTGTTTTCTAAAGGTTTCTCCAGCTTTATGCATTAAGGCTTAATTTCTGTAGCTTGCAGCAAGAACATTTCTTAAACTTACATCAGAATTTACCATTTTACCAAGCTTGCATAAAAAACCCGTTACCATAGTTATATTTTATTCTGATACAGTTTTATACTGCATTACCGACCAAAACAATGCTGACAAACACTGAAAGCATTCTAATTTAAAATAATATGATGAATTTATTTTTATTCCAATTCAACAAATAAGATCACTATAATTTTTCTGAAGGGTATCAATATATCAACACAGTTTAATTTGTTAATGTCAAGTTTAATTTCTCTACCCTTCATTTTTCTAATTAAATTTCTGAAGAACTAAATTATCTCACAAGTCAATACTATATTTTCAAAAAGTATGGCTTCTGTGTCTGCTAAAAAAAAAAAAAGTCTAAATCCCACAAGGCTGCTAAATCCTCTATTTTAGGTTCCTGTCTCTGCATTTAGACATCTATCAAAGTGAATGATTTTTCCAACACATCTTGTATGAGAATTTCTTGCTATTCTTTTCAAAATTAGTCGGCTACTTATTGCCTATATGTGGAAATTCTATGAAAAAAAAGTCTATCATTAGATAGTACTGCTCTTTTGCCAGCTTCCCTTCTGTTTTCTGTGGACTCATTCAAATGTGATATTAATCATCTAGGTACCTTTGTGCCTATAAAGGTAGACAGTTCATTGCTGTAGGTGCCTGTTAATGTCATTCTTGGTTGGTGACCTTTCAGTTACCATGAAGATAAATAAAATGTCTGAAAATCTCTCTGTGGAGTCCTTTTATTATATGAACTGTACACCCACAATTATATCTGTAGTGTATATTTTTAGCATTGCTAAGCACATTGTAATTGTTAACAGTACTGTTTTACTGCAGAGTGACTTAACTTTATGAAAATAAACCAAAGGCAAGCCTCAGCTTTACATGAAACAGAGATTAATGGTTTTGAAGAGGAAGACATTCTAGCAGAAGAATTTTAATAAATCATTCTAAATCCTTTGTAGTTCTGTAGTCAGTTGCAGTGAACTAACTGGCACTTACTTTATGCTTCATGATTTGCATTATGAAAGATGAAAATGTGGGATACATTGATACACTTCATCTTTTCTTGAGGCACTTTTCATCCAACTTATTTGTAGTCCTGGACACATGTTAGGGAGGTACACTCTACTGTGCCCCTGCAATGAAGTACAGCTGCATCGTAAGCTTTACTTTCCTTTTGTTTATAAGGAAGTTCATCTACACAGAAAGAAATATTCATCCACTTGGGAAGTTCCTTCAAAGACTAGGGCCTTGTGCCTCACCAAGGTCTTGAAGCTTGTAGTAGAATATTTCCAGCACAAGCTTGTTCTGTGTCCCATGATTTTGTTGTTGTTTTTAATATAAATCTCACTGTTGTATTTTTTATAAACTAAGCTTATAAGATGGTAAAGGTTTCATCTTAATTTTACTATTGTCAGTTTCTGGATTTTAACAGAGAAGTTCTCTTCCCAGAGAGACTAGGCCCAGACTTAGCCTATGACAATATGCTTAAAGTCAAGTATTGCATTAATTTCACTAAAGGTAATGGGAACATTGACATACTTAGGTAAGAATGAAGAGGAATGCCATGCAGTTTCCAAGTATAAAAGAGGAAATATTTAAGCACAGTTACCCCATACATTGGCTTTGAGTGTAAAGCTGGCTTATGAAGGAAGTTCCTGTCTCCAGGCACTCATTGCTGAGCTATGATTTGCCTTCCTTTCAATTTCTCTGACAAAACTCTTTGTCAAGATGCACTGTAAACAACAACAAATTTCTGTTTTTGAAATTTATACTTAATACATAGACTACTTCAGTGTTAGGATTATTTTAAGCTTGCATCATTTTTATGAGCCTTTTACAGTGTAGCTCCTCAAAGAGCTTTATCACCACAAGTGGTAACGTCAGGGGCATTTCATTTGTATTGCAGGGGCAGGAACAAATGTCTGGGGTGTGTGGGATGGCAGTGTGTTAAAATGGCTTTGCCACCAAAACAAAGATAATATATTACTCACAGAAGAAGAGTGTGGATTTAGCATGAAATCTAAGTTGTCAGCTAAGGTTACAGCGGACATTTGTCTTTCTTTCTGAGTTTTTATTCTAGATTTACCCACAGCAAGCAAATTTACCTGTTGTGGATTGTTCTAAGTGCCAATGAAAAGAAAGGAAATACAAAGCCTACTATTAGTTGTTGATCTCATCATATACAGCTTTACATGCTGACATCCAGATGAGTATTTTTTTAAATATACAGATTTCATATTTTCTTTTATCTCTTTTTCTCTTTGGCTCTGTCCATATAGTCTGTCCCTTGAATACTCAACTCAAATGAGCAGTGTCTTCTTATCTTATGACAACACTGTTGGACATAGCCAATCATACCACAAGGAAAAAAAAATAAAGCAACTTCATAATGTTTCTGTGTGACCACACAACTTCAAACATTAGCAACACCAATATTGCTTAGTGACTTCTGTGCCATAGAAGTTCAACTAAAAAACACTGCTAATGGAAACAATGTATGCTGCAGTTGACATAGGAGTGGAAACTCTCTACGCATATTTTCAACCTGAATTTTGGGAGGAGTGTACAAAGTTGGAAGCTGAGTGTTCACATGGAGAAGGCAAAACATCTTTTAAGATGAAAGCAAAATCAACGAAGATGTGTTTGTAATTGTATGGCTGGAATGATAGATTCAATTATTTCTGCATTTCCACATAGCCATTTAGTAATGGTTACAAATATGCTAAGCATTAATCATTTAGCATTATTCTACCCCTAATATGAAAAGTGCCTTTGAGGAGAGGCTGTACAGATACATGGTCACCTTTCTATAAAAGTGGAATATAGAAAAAAGATTAACCTAAAATTTAAATGTGTGGTTTACATATCAGTAAAAAACTTTTTCAGACATATAAATCGATAAGGTATTAATAGCTTTCACAAAGATGTACTTTCTTCTTGATATATCAGAGCTTTGAGAAATGTCATTTTGTAACCTGAAACAGCACTTATCCACTTTGAATTTTCAATTAGGTATAGTTTAGGTAAGCTAAGGCTGAGGCTTATGATTTCACCATCATTTTTACAGGAAATGAGGTGAAATTCAGTGTTTTGAAGATGGTAGCACATTGTTAAAGATATGTCAAGACCCACAACTCAGTGTCTTTTCCAAGCTTATAATATAGCCTTAAACCCCTCGTTACTCCTATTCTTATAATGAAAGTTCAGAAAGCAATTAAACAATGGAAGGCATGTTATGAAGTATGGTCATGTATTGCACAAATAAAATAATATGTGACTGGAGGAAAATGATTAGGAAGAAAAAGAAGCCATACACCAGCTGCAGAGGCTGATGTGTCAATATGCATACTAAATGAGGGGCAACATATGGCACAGGTTGTGTTGCTTTTATGATGTGCAGAAGTACTTTATTCCCTAGTTCTCTTTTTTTCAAAACAAACTTCAAAATCAAAAGCTTAATGAACAGCCTTACCTTTTCAACATAAAGGAAATTTGTTGAACGGGAGTTTAAGTAAAACTGAAAAGCTGTAACAGTTGTTTATTGTTATAAAATAACTTGCTCAACTCCTCTAATTCAATGTGTCATATGAATTGTGGTTAAATAACCATAGCTTATTTTGAAACACAAATTAATTATCTATTACAAGCATGCTATTGCTTATCTCTTTGAAAGTCTCATTAGTATGCAAATGACTCTAATTAGGTCACTGTCAGACAATATTTGTGTAGAGTCACTTTCCAAGGTTTAATATGATGGTTTTGGTTCCTAAATATTTATAAATAGTGCTCCTAAAATCAGCTTTACTTAATAGGGATCATTCTGAAAGTCTCATTAGTTCAGTGGAATTAATCTCAGATGACAAAGAGGAAAAAAGTATGATTTTCTTTTTTTTTCCAGGAGATGATATCTTTCAATTTCCCCACACAGTATTAGCAGATTAGAGAAACAGTGTTATATTTTTAATAGGAATTATACTTTAAAAGTCTTGACATATAAAACTGGATATGTTGTCTTTGATCTCTTCTTTTTCATGTATGCCTTGATAGAGAAGTGAAGACAAGAAACAGAAAACTTTATGTGTCATGAAGAAAGTCTGACACACTGAAAAATAGGTAGCGCAGACAAGAATTATCAAGTACCGTTGTAAATTTATATTTATTCATTGCATTAAGTATATAACCTTTAGGGTATGGTACTTTGATGACTTTTAAAAATATTGTACAAGAGACAGGGAGACAGAATAAAAAATACTTATGAATCAAAGAACAAGAAAAGAGCCCCAGAAAGTAGAATTTTGAAAGGCAAAACTTTGTGAAAATGGCTTGCAAAAATGAAAAGCGACAATTTTTCCTGTCCTTCTGGGGAGGAGGGAGAAGGCAAGGGGAAGAGAGAGAGAGAATGTATTTGTTTTAGGGGACCACTCTCTGGGTATACCCTCATTCAGAATAAAGCTGAAAATAATTTAGAAAAACATAAAGTAAAAAATAATTTTTCACCATCTGTAGAATGCATGCGTGCATTATAGCTATTTTTCAAACTGATATCTTGATACCAGAATTTTTATTTAAAAAGAAGTATGAAAACAAAGAAATAATAACCATAAATTCACTGCTATTATGTGAAGCCTACTTAAAGGTCTTATTTCAGATTTATTCTCCAAATATTTTGGATTCAGTATCATGTGGGAACAAAACCCTTCTTTCTATCCATTATATGGGCAGTCTCTTCCATCTCTGCAGAGGTCATGATAGGATTAGGTGCACAGATAGAGTATTTGTATTGAAAAAGTACAGTGCTCAACTTCTTTTAAATTTTTTAGGTAATTTGAAGACATTTAGTTAAAATTACCTTTGAAGGTAAATATCATGGTAAAACAAAGCATGTAAAATACTATGTGATGGTGAATATTTTTCCACAGAAAGTTGCAAAGCCTTGAATATAAGTTATAATTTAAAAGATCTTGCAGTATTAATCATAATGTTTGCTATTTAGATAATATAGTAATGAAAACACAAGATAGTTCCAAGTGTGTCATAATTTGTATGATAATGCCTTGTTTCTCAGTAATTTAATTTTCTTTTTCTTTTTAAGTATAGGTAGATAAAGTAAACCTTTAGGACCTTCCTGGTAAGCAACCGGGTGGTTTCAATCACACCGGACAAACAACTGGCAGTCCTCACTTTCCTCATGCCTCACAGTCCACACCAGATCAGTGGTCATACTGAACACCCTATAAAACTTGACTGGCAGAAGGAGGTTGCAGGTAAGCTGGCTGGCAAAGGCCAGCGGCTGACCAAACCCAACAGTAAGGATTGGAATGACAAGGGGGATGAAAAGCAGCCTTCATCAACGTTGGGGGAGAGAAACACACATGAACACATCAGATAAAAGCATGTTAGCTTTGAATTGTTTCATAAAATGGTAGAAATTCCTGGAAATTATTATTTGCTGTTTTACTCTGAGGTCTGCTGCTGATTATTAAGCACAATGAAAACATTCTGCATAGTTTGTTCACAGTCACGTAACTGTGAAGGGTCATCTCTCTCTTTCTCTCTCTTGCTCTCAAAATAAGTAATGCTTGGGTGTTTCCCTAGGAGCTGGATCTGTCCCTTTGAAAATAAAACCAACTTTTAGACAGCTAAGTGAGAATTTAGCAACATTGCATGAGTTCCTCATTCTTAAAAAAATGGAGTTTGGACACTGTGAATGAACAGTCTGTCATTGAAGTTGGGAGTCCAAAGGGAAAAGCTTAAAGGATTAACACAGAAAGAAATTTAATCTTAAAACCCTACTTGAAATCTTAAATCAAATCCCAAAAGAGAGAATGAAAGATAGAGGCAAAGAAACCATGAAGGAGATGTGGACAACAGAACAACTTCACTTCACTGGGTTTTTTTATAACTAGACCTTGTCACATTTTGATTCTTGTGCCAGGAAAGTGAATACTTTCTTGTATCTTACATGTCCATGAATTCTAGGAGCCAGCAGCCCCTAATGATGTGTAGCATTTAGAAACATCTATGTGATACTGCTACAAAATCCATAGCAAGGATTTTCCCATAATGTGAAAAGGAAAATTGTGAAAAATTAACTACAGTTTTTGTTTGGTCTATCTGTTAGTCACCTTTACATTTGTACATACCGGAAAGTTGCTACAATTATATTTTTCTAGTGTCGGTGTTTCTACATGTGAAAGGGACACATGCATTGAAAAGGTTACCTGTTACTTCCCATATTAGCACCGTATTTGAGATGGGGGTCTCCTAGTCATTCATACCACTCATTCAATACTTTATGCTCTTTTGACATTCCACCTTCTGTGAAATCTTGCTTAGGTTATGTGATTTGAATTCAGATTTTACTTTCCACGTTCTCTTTGCTTTCTGAATTATCCTAATTTTCCTGGAGAGCCATTTTAGAAGTCCTACAGCCCTCTTATTTTCTTTAGGCTAAAAATGAAGAAGTTAGCAGAAAATTTCTATAATTGCATCTTGGAAAGATGTAAGTAAGCTTCATACAAATCTTCATACAAGAACTCAATTCAAGATAGAACAGATTTAACCTAATCTTTTTTGATATTTTTTGTTCTTTTCCTTTCCCATGGTAGCATCTATTTTAGACTGTGTTCCAGTCTAAACAGTCTAAGCATTATGGTGGGAACGAACAGTAATCTATCTATCTAGCTGTCTTTTTTTAGGACAAAAATGGGATTTGGAAAGATTATTAATCATTATTATAAACACAGGCAATTAAGTTGGTGGGTTTTCAAAGTTAGATATCACCCCATTTTTGCTATGACATGAAACTATGCAATATTTCTGTCTTTCATCTGAATGAAATGAGTTTATAACCAGAAATCTCATGTCATACTTGCAGTGTTGATTGCAAAAATAAATTTACATGCCTGAATGGCCTTCATTTCTTTTGCCCTTTCTTTCTTCCTTTCTTCCTTCCTCCCTTCCCCCTTCTTTCCTTCTTGAGATACTTTCACAGAACGTAATATTTCTGGTTTGGGACTTGTGAAAAAGCTTGAGCATGTTGAAATACTTTCCAGAACTCCCTAAACAGTATTTTAATGTAACATTCTCATTTATTAAAAACAGCAGTTTGAAGACACAGCCCAGTGTTTACTGAATTGTTCATTTACAAACTCAATAATTTTGACATTGGCTTTGAAAGCTTCAGGATTCACACCTGCCTTCCCAGAAGTTTTGGTGATACCTGACATTGTAATATTACTCCTCTTAGAAGTGGTGATATTGTGGATTTTACTTTATTAACCATAAGTAGTGCATGTTAGCGTTTGTGTTATGAATTAATTGTTAAATGTTTTCTTCCAGAAAATATCTACCATATGGGAATTCTGTAATAGGTCACAAAGCACCTTAAATTTATTTCTATTACTTTTTTTTTTTGTCATATAATTTCAGCATTTACTTAGAGTGCATTTACTTGGACTACAACTGTACTGAGCAATAATGAATATAAATTGTCAATGTTAAATCAGGACAGTGTGACTCACTTCACATTTCACTTGGAACTTGCTACTGAAGGAGGGTAGGGGACAAAGACAGAGGAGGAAGAGTATATGAGTAGATAGAAATAAGGAAGTGAGTTTGAGGGTGTAGCAAAGTCTTTACAAAATCTGTGACCCTAATTAGAACTGACCTCTAATCTGCTTTAAATTTTAAAAAATCAAAAAAATTTACATCTTTCTATTCAATACCTATTATTTAAAAATTTTACAAAGCAATTATACTAATAAGGAAATGCAAGCAGGTAAGTCCTTTCTACTGAGAGTGCTAAGAAAACTTTATTTTTATAATACACAGTTGCTCCAAACTTAAGCAAAATTTGCTATGCTGATGTTCTTCATTTTGGCTCCTAGAAAACCTCTGTCTGCTTCTTGCACATTTTTTTCTGTAGCTTTTTGCTCTCAGGATCTAAAGGGCTGCACTGCAAATCTTTATTCAGTATGTCTGGATGAAAAAAAATCAATTTACAGTTCAGAGCACAAAGGACAGTTTGTTTAGCTGAGAAAGCCTCAGTAGCTATTGTTTCTAATCATAGAATTGTAGTATTACTTAATGTATAGACTTGTAATACATAGTAACTATTGTTATAGATCAGTACATTTATAAAATTTCATTTAGTTTAAAATAATCAAGATTTATTCAATATGACTAATGTAGAAGACTACTATGCAGCTATAGACTGGTTTCTGTCTTTGAAACAAGAATTCTTATTCTCCTGAAATTTAATTACAAGGACATTTTCATCTCTGTAGCTAGTTGACTCATCTGTTCAGACTGCCTTACTTGTTATTTCAAAAATAAATAAATGTCCTCACTTTCTCTCTCTCTAAAAACTGTCTTCCTACATGCTTGCCTGACTATTTTGTACTGGATAATGAACTCACCGTGAGATGTCAACATGCTTTTGAACTGTTCCATTGTTCATGTTACACAGATCCCACGTGTCATATCGCGTGTTACTTACATTAACTTTCTGCCTGTCCATTAGGTGTTTAGCTCAGAGTTGTTACTCAACCAAAGCCAGGTTTAGATACATCTTATGTGAGCAAGAGGAGAACAGACAAGGAAAAATGTGCCATTCCACTTTCAAAAAGGGTTTTTACCAGTGCAAATTAAATCATCACAAACAAAGGTCTTAGTTGTTGAGAAAAATATATGTCCCAGTAGGTATTAACACCTGGCAAACATTCCTATGCATGTGAAAAACAGATCTGGAAATTGATTGCAAATGGGAAAAAGCAGCAGCAACATTTTGTATATTAGCCATGAAAATATTTTGTATTTTTTTGTAAGTAATGTTATTGTGTTTTTAAATCATTTTATACTTAAACCATTTTGAAAGAAAACACATTCTTTTCTAAGAATGTCAATATATGTGTAGTACAAGAGTGTGATGTGGTATACAAGTGCGCAATATAGACTACCTAATTTTAGAACATAATATGCACCTAAATTTTATTTACCTCTTGAGAGACTTATTGCTTGCGTTCAATTGCTAGTCAGTGAAGAACAGTAGAAGCCACAGAAAGCCTCCAGCAGGAGACAGTGTCTGTGTAAACGAGGTCTCAATTCATGAGAGCTAGGCTAGAAGCATTTTCGTTTGGCTTGCTCAGATTAGCCGTTACAAAACCATGGCTTGCCTTCAGTATTCATCATCATCCCTGCTCTCTTTACCTGAAAAAAGTGCTTGTCTTGGCTTGGCTTGGAGGACTGCCTCTCATTTTCTTCCCTTGCCTGCTCAGCTTGGATTCAGAAATGCTTCCTGAAAAAACATTTTGGGGATGCTATGTCAGAGAAGGAGAAAAATCCCTTTTTGAGGCACATATTTTATCTGGTAATGGAGATTCTGGTCAACACTTAGCTTTCATACACAAAACAAAACAAAACAACATACAATACTCATATTGCTACAGCATGTTTCATACAATAGAGACCAGCAAAAAAAAAAAAAAAAAAGTGAATACTTTATACTACTCAGGGCTTTTATTTGGAATTTATGTATGATGCTAAATGCTCTACCTGCTTTGAGCTTCATGGAAGAGGACTCGAAGAGAACCATAAAAATCTGTTAAAAATTACAGATACCTTTTCAGTACCTAAAAATGTTACAGCTTTAAAGTTCATTATCTCTAGTCCTCTAGGGCTAGAAGTGAGAACTTGTTCCTATTTGGAAAATGTTTTTCCTGCTACAGTCATATAGCTCCCTGTAGCTGGGGAGAATCTAAAATACCTACTTTAATATACTGTACCCCTATTTTTATAGGACTTTTGAAAAAAAAAAAGCCCAAACCACAGTAAAATATTTTATGTGCATATTCAAAAACTAAATAAATTATGCATTACAGTGATCTGCTTCTGTGCAAAATCTCATAAAACTCTACCATTCTGATTTTTTTGTCTTTTACAGTCATTTTGCATTCTTGCAACAGTACATGAGTGTACACAGAGCAATATAGAAATAGGTAGTAGTGTCTGAACAGGAGAGTTTAGGGTTTGATCCAGATTTTGTGGAAGTCAAGAAATGTTATTTTGGAAAAAAGGAAGAGAAATATTTAATAACTAAATCACAGCTCGGACAAAAATATGTTTGAAAAGGCCTTGATACCAAAAGAAAAAAGAAAATGATGGACATAGAGGGAAGTAAAAGCAACTGAATAAAAATAAGAAAAAGAACTAGATAAAGCTAAATATTAGGTAAAATAAATTCAGGATGAGCTCTATTTCCCCAAGGAATAAAATCTCAGTGATAATTTATGTACACATCCAAATCAAGTGTACATGGTAGGGACATCTACATTATCGATCAATTCTTCAATAGCAGTAAAATGAGTCAATGTTTTAATAGATATTTTCCATCACCAATTTTTATACTATGAAAAGTCAGTTAAGTAATGGAACCATTTTTCATCATGAAATAACCTTTATGTTACTTTATTGTTCAGTGCTCTCTTGGGGAAATAGTCTTTGCAGTCTGTTAGGAGGGCTGATGGCATGCAGTAAAGCAATACATACCTTACCAAAGCAATACAGACTTACCAAAATTATATTAAATATCAGAACTCACATTACATGTTTGAGTCTCTTGTCTATTCTACCACTTCACCTCCTGCCTTTTGTGGTTGCCTTGATATTTCTGAAGGCTTTATATCGAAGATGTGGTTTCCTACTATTTGTTTCTTATTCTGTTTTTTATCCATCTGGCTTTTGAAAGGTGGCCCTCCCACTGAATGTGGAAACTGTACCACCTGGCTGAGAAAAGGCAAAGACTTCTGATCTCTAACAGAAGCCACTGAAGCTATAAAACCAATCAAAACCAAAGAACCAACACAAATAAAAGTAAAATTGTAGACTTAAGCATTAATTGTTAATTATGCAGTGACAATAATAGTGATAATTGAGAAAAGGAAAACAAAGACAGCAGTTCATAAAGATAAGAGAATGAAATCAGCATTCAAATTCAATAACCCAGAATAATCCACAATCAATAACAAATTATGAAAAGTTTAATTTATACTATTTTCTGTAAAGATTTATTATGAGATGGTTTTAAAAATCTTGTATTATAACTAACATTTATAAGTTTTATTTTAAATAAGCTTAACAGGAGGAGAATAATTGTAATGAAATTGCATTTTGGGACAGATTTCTTACTGAAGAAAGGTTAAAAATTTGGATATATAAATCTGATTTTAACAGGTACATATCATTAAGAAATATGGGTTTGAGTTAAGAAAGTAGTAGAGGTAAGCATTCTTAATGTTATATTTCATAAAACTTTTAGTCTGATTTTATATATAAGGCTTCATGTGTACAGCTACAGATATTTGATATGTAATTTAATGTGTGACTATATATACATATTTACATGTAAAGATATTCTGGTCAGATGAACTGTTAATAGCAAACTTCTGTATATATATTTTAATTGCTTTCTATTTGAGTTGTATAAATTTGTGGGGTTTTTTTCATAATAATTTGAAAAACTATCTTAATTGCATACTTCCACTTTCGTAATGCTTTACTTTAATTGATAGCGTTTTGATCATTTAGCTATGCTACACCCTGATTGGATGAGGTTTTTTTTTAAGGTGAAGGGAGGAATGCCTAATTAGTTAGCCACTGCATTCTTTCAATGAAAGGACATTCCTCTGATTCTTTAAAAGCTAAAAAGTACATAAAGCTGATTCAGAGAATCAAATCTCTCACCCATTTACAATGTACATGTAGATGTGTGGGCAGTCTGCACACTAAGTCTGCCCCAATTTTTAGTAGAAAATCCTGCTTCTACTGTCACAAAGCTCTCTAGGAGTTTCATGGACCACATTAAAAAGGAAAATGTTGTATTATTTCAATAGGAACCACTCTTTAAGAATTATCTGCAAGTACTTGGGTATGCTGAACATTTCCTTTGTCATTACTCTTCTCAAATACTGTCCATAGGCTCTACTTCGACTCTTGAAGTCTGCAAATCTTGTGCTATCCAATAAACTTTACTAGACTCTGTAGGGTTATACTTTGCCTGTGCAAATCTGCAAAATGCTTTTCTTACCCCATGACTCCTGTAAAGGAGGGAATATTTACAGAAGTTGCACACATCAGTTCAGATCTGTTATATTTCACCTTTTGACAAGTATTTATATTCTATTCATGCAAATAGATACAGAGAGTTGTGTGGGATTTTTAAAGAAAAGTTATGAAAGCCTGAGAAACATAAAAGTTTAAATGAATCAGCTGATGGTTGGTTGGTTTTTAAAGATGACTCTACATATTTACCTCAAATTTTACAGGCATAGAATATAAACTACTGACTCAATGTACAAACATGATAAATCTTTCCACTTGAATGTGTGTCTCTCATCACAGCTATATGGTTAGCTAAAGTGGTGGTACCTCCTTCCTGAGATGGAGTAATCAGATCTGAACTAATTTAAACGAATTTGACCTTGAAAAATGTAAAGCTCATTTATTCTAGGGAGTGAATGAAGCATATTTAGTTTACGTTAGTTGACAGATGCATATAGATTATCTTCAGAGACAGAAATCCTGGCTGTGCTGAAGTCAGTGTAAAATTCAGTGACTTCAGTGGACCCAGGATTTTGACCAAAGTCTTGGAAGCAACTGGGCTGGTGACAGCCAGCTCTCTGATGCACTTGTGTGGATTTGTAAGTGTGTTTGATTTCAGTTGCCCTTGTAGCACGATAAATAATCTTTCATCTACTCAGTTAACATTCCTTTGATAAACAGTGTTTACAGCAATAATTATAAAGGAACCTCTTCTTTGACATGGAGGAGAATAGTGCTCAAAGTGTATTCCAATAGCTAATTAGACACCTCTTTTTCTCCAACATGTATCTCCCCTTCCCTGTCTCAAAAGAATTAAAAAGCAATTCAGCACCACAGAAAATAACAGGGAGATATGATTCAGTTCGTCTTGTCAAGCTACAGCTTTTAATGATGGGCAGATTGTCCTGTGGTTTCTTTCGTGTGTGATGTAACAGCAAAATATATTTTAGCAGTAATTTCTAACCGAGAACAAGATTCTGCTGTGTCTGACATCCAACCAGCCATGAAGGGAGCTAAATGCAGTGGCTGCCCTGGAGAGAATCCAGCAGCCACCCCACATGAGAGCAGTATATAACAGATGGGACTAGGATGACTGATTTAATTAGAATATTTTAATAGAAGAATGGAGAAACATTGCACAGCTCTATCAGTTAGTGAAAAACTCCATTAAATTCCCCAAATTAATTGTTCCATAGGGAGAGTATGTCAAATAATGCATATCTCACTGTAATCTCTCTTTTTTTCTCTCTCTCCCCCTCCCCACCTTTCTCCCCCCCTCTCCCCCCGCCTTTTTTTATCATTTGAGGAAATTCCAGATGGTCATCACGGAAAATAATATGTTACATTCAATTTTAATACACCTAAAACTCTAAAAGAGAAATAAGAATTTTGTTATACTCAAATATTTATCTAGATCTGTTAATTAAAATGCTGAATGTCTTAAAGCATTTGAATTGATCTGATACCTTCAGTTCCAAAGATTTCTTATTGTAAAAATCTTTCCTACTCATAAATTCAGAACCCCCCCCCCACCTGCTAGTGACAAATTATTTGTTATATTTCATATAAGATGTAGCCTTTGTCCAAAACAAAATTAATTGTTTTTTTTTTTTTTTATAATAGACAATAGGTTGTACCATGTGTTTGAATTGCCTGTTAAGATCATATGAATTAAATTAAATGGATTTTTGTTTAGGCTTTTGTTTAAGAAATGTTAAAAGAATTTCATGTGAAAGCCTTTAAATTCTCCCAGTAATATTATATAATCACAGGACAGAGAATTCTGTAAACTATCTTTCCAGTTTTTAATAAAATCTGTATTAAATAATTTTAGCCATATAATAATTTCACCTTTGGGTTTGAAAAATGTTATATTTTAGGAAATATAGCAAGCCTACGGATGATAATGAAAGAATGACATACCAAAATGCTTAGCAACACAGTGCTTAATGATAATTCAATTGCTGGAATAATGGAATCTATATCAAGTAACCATGACAGAATCTCCTATTCAGTAACTGTTCAAGTGCCAAGAAGAAGAACATTCTAGCTAACAGCACAAGAAAAGAATCTCAGTATTATTTTGTGGGACCTTCCTATTAAATCAAATTATAAAGGGCTGGAAACTTATTGAAAGAATATTTAAAGACAAACAGAATACTTAATAATAATCATCATCATCATTATCAGAAGTGGGGACAGGGTTTTTTTATTTAAGGAAAGGGCTTCATTGTTGGCAGCGATTCATCTACACAGGTCAGATTTTTATCTTTCTTATTGCAAAATGGGAAGGTTTCATTACTTGAATGTGAAATTTAGCAAATCCAGAGTTTTTAAAGAAACTAAGGATGACATGGGTTTTTCTGAATATGCTACCCAGACATTTTCATCTTCATGACTATTTCACTGAAGCAACCGTCTTCAAGTCACTTTTATTTTTCCTGGAGGATTTTTATATAAGAATTTCATTCCACAGTTTTGTAGCTTTTTAGTCTACATTATTATTTCTTAGACTTCAAGAATGGTCTGTCACAAGAGCACATACAGTCACTCCCCATTCAGAAGTAGCTCATAACTGACCTTGAATTTGTTGGTTTCTACAGAATATTTGGAAGGATACTTATTAAAAAAGGGGAAAAGACCCACATTTCTTCCTATTATGTGGGCTGTCAATTTGAGCTCCTATGTTTTTCATTGTTGAATGATTCGATGTGACATATATTACTATACTTTCTCTTCTCTGTAGTCACTGGATATTTCAGCAACAGAAATGTAGATCAGAATCCTACAGAGCTTAAAACTTGTACCTCTGCAATGTCATTCTGACATTGAGAGTGTCCCAATAAAGAAATTAATGTAACATGCAGAATGCAATTATGGTACAATTAATGCCTCAGTCAGAACAGCAGTTCAGGTTAGAATTTACAACTTCTAATGCATCACTAAGTCCAAGTGGTTCCTTAAATTCTCAAAGTTTTGGGAAGGAATTAACTTTGCCTTATTTATTAGTAACACTAATAATTAGTAATATTAGTAATATGTTCTGGCTTTTATTGTGCATACTCAAGCTGAGCAGTACCATCTCTGCTCTGGTTGCAATAAGGTTGCTTGTTAAATTTGCTAAAACCACTCAACACAGGTCCTTCACTGCTTTGGGCTATATTGTTCGCCTTGGGAGAGATAATTTCCTCTTCATATACCTATTACTTTAGGATTAATTTGTTGCTGCCTGCATGCTAGTGCATTTGGAAGGCAAACATTGCTCAAAGTTTAAGGAGACTAGGAGGAAACCAAAATGTTAAGTATAAGCTAAATGAATCTTCAGAAAATGTGGAAGTAATAGTTATTAAGGTCAAATAAAATGGGCCTCTGAAGAACTGTCAAGCATACACGGTCGGTGAGAAATGATAACATGAAGGGTGATATTGGTTGACTAATAGTCAACTTCTTGCTTGGAGTTCTAATACAAACATTGAATATGGTGGTCATATGTTTTGGTCATAGACCAAACATTCTCTACTTTTCCATCACTTTAGAAATCTTATAGTTTGAAGATTTGAGGGGAGAGGAAAGGAAGAATAAATGAGAGGAAAGGGGTTTTTTTGTTTTTGTTTGGTTTTGAGGGGTTTTAATGTCTATAGAGAATAATTAGGGTCACAGCTGTGATTACAGATTTTGGATGCTCTGAAAATGAAAATAAATAATAAAGCTAAAATTTTGCTACAATGTGTATATAATTTTACTAGTTGCTCTGTTACCAATGACAATGAGTCAGCATCTCAGTTGGACTATATTATTTATGAACATTTTTGTCTTCCTTTGTGTATTGAATTACATTTGCATTAGAATGTTTTTATATACTTGAATTCATGTATTTCTGATGCAAAGTAATATTATTTTTTTTAGAATTCCGAATTAAAGTAAAATGTGGTTGAACTGTGAAAACTTGAGGAACAAAACAACATAAATTTTATGAAACAAAAGCAGAGATTGTGGTTTTCTTTCAAATCCTAATAACTGGCTGTCTTTTCTGTGATTTTTCAGTTGTTGCTCTTGTTCTGATTAACTGAAACTAGGAAGAAATCTAAAATATATATTTAAATTTTGCTCAAATTGTACAAAAACACCTAATATTTTTAAAGTAAAATAAGACAAGTTGTATTTCATATATAGGACTATCTTTACATTGAATATATAAGTGAAGCTACACTAAATATTTCAAATATCTCTTATGATTACAAAAATTAGTCACTGATAAGCAGCAACATATATTGGATGGAACTTTCAAGGCATTAAATGCTGAAGTTTGATATATGACATTAGCGTAGGATCACAGCATCATTCAGGTTGGAAGGGTGGTCTTCAGTCCAACCTTGTGCACAAACAGGATCATCTGTGAGATCAAACCAGGTTGCTCAGGGCTTTTTTGACATATCATGAGAAACTGGGAATGGAGACTGCCCAATCTCTATGGAAAGATCTGTTCCACTGCCTGACTTTCCTCATGGTGACAAAACTTTCCCTCATATTGTCTGAATCTCTCTTGCTTCAGCTTATGTCTATTGTGTCTTGTGTAGTCCCCTTTGCCCCAATCCATGCTCCACTGTGAAAAGCATAGCTCTGTTCTCCTTGTTCAGGAGCTCTTAGGTGCCCTTGAAGCCGTTTCTGCCCCAGGTTGGACATGTCTCTCTCCCCCAGTCTCTCCTCATGGTGCAATTGCGCCAGCGCTGACTGTTTTTGTGGCATCTGCTGAACTTGCTGCAGTTTATCAATGTCCTTCCTGTATTAGGGGACTCCAACATGTTAAGACATGTGATTTTAACAAGAGTGGAGCAGAAAGAGATAATTGGTCCTTTGATCTCCTGCTAATACAATCCCAGATGCAGTTGGCCGCCTTTGCTGCTAGGGCACACTTCTGGCTCATGCTCAGTTCGCTGTCAACCAAAGCCTCCAACTCCTTTTCCACATAGCTGCAGCCCAGCCAGTGTATCCCCAGCCTGTATTGCTGAAAAGGGTTTTTCCTTCCCAGGTGCAGGTCTTTGTTAAGTTTCATAAGGTTCCTGTTGGTCCATTCCTTATGCTTGCTTAGGTCCCTCTGGTTGACAGCCCTGTCCTCAAGCATATCTACTCATCCCCCCAGTGCTAGCAGGGAACCATTCACAAACTTGGTGCTGTTCACAAACTTGATTAGCGCACTCTCTTTGCCTCCTTCAGATCATTGATAAAGATGTTGTATAGTACAGGTGCTAATGTAGACCTCTGTAGTATGCTACTTGTTAATGGCCTCTAGGTACAATGCAATGGATTAACCATGATCACCTGACTCCATCCATCCAACCATTTTTCCTATATAGTCATCCATGCATCCAGACAGCAATGTCCCAGCTTGGATACAAGAATATTGTGGAAGACAGTGTCAAAATCCTTGCCTTCTATACATTTTTTTTCCTTTCCCTTTTTTTACACTGGAACTTAGCCTTGAGCCAGTCTCCTGATACATCTATTTGTTTTCCTGAGTATCAAGATGCACTGTTCTTGTTGTCCTTAAGTACCCACAAGCTTTCCTGAGTCCTTCACTCTTCAGAGCTGATTATCACGTTCACAGACAGTATTTTCTTGTTTATGAATAGCAGATCAAACTGTTTGACCTCTGATTTAAGCAGTATCAAGCAATTATCCTTGACAACCTCCAGTTACCTCTCAGATTGCTTGCATCCCTCCATGTTTCCCTTCCAATAGATGTCAGAAAGGTTACACTCCCCCATGAGAATTAAAGTCTGTGATCCAGAGGGACTTCTTCCTGTTGTTTAAAGAAGTCTTCATGTGCTTCCTTATCCTGTTCAGGTAGTCTGTAACAGACTTCCAAAACAATGTCACTCCTGCTGGCCTCTCTGTGTTCTACAAGCTCTCAAACAGCTTGTCATCTGTCCTATAGAAGAGCTCCATACATCCGATCTGCTTCTTCACAAAGAGGGCAACCCCCATCTTACCTTCCCCGCCTGCTTTTCCTGAAAAACTTGTATCTGTTCATGGGAACACTCCAGTTGTATGAGCTGTCCCCTCAACATCTCAGTTATTCCAGTGATGTCACAGGTCTGACACTGCACCTGGATCTCTGCTTCTTCCTGCTTGCTTCCCGTGTTGCGTGCATTTGAGCACATACATTTGGCATGCCCCCCTTGAATTCCGGTTTATTGTTCCTGAGGTCTACCTTGTTGCCCTCACCCTACACCTTTGCTTTCACCTCCAACTACCTTTTCCTTACTTAATTGTGGGACGTAATACTCTTCCCCTGTTGTTCCCAGTTTAAAGGTCTCCTCACCAGGTTGGCCAGCCTGCTAGCAAAGATGCTCTTGCTTCATTTGGTCAGGTAGATCCTGCCTCTCCCCAGAAATTTTCAGTCTTCAAAGATGTTCTTGTGGTCATAAAAGCCAAACCTCTCTGTAACTGTCTACCAGCAGTGGAATAGTTTTTGACCTGAGGATCTCTCTGCTATTCCTCAAGCCTTTGTCTTTGCCACAAGGATAGAGGAGATAATAACCTCCTCCCTTACCACTTGTCATCATTATCCGGTTATTTCTGTCAGCTTTGGATGTATGACCATGATGGGAATAGGCCATCCACATGTACAGTAATTTGAACTTGGTAATCTGCCCATTCAAACAGATATGTAATTTAATGAAATATATACCTAGGAATGACAATGTTGGCTCAATCTCCAAAATTGGAAGTGAGTTCTGGAAAGGTAAGACTTTGAGTAAGGTTTGTGATTCATAATGGGAAGTCTTACTATGACAAAGTTAAAGAGAACATCTTATAGTCATTTTAAGAGGCACCTTGCTTAGATCATATACATACATTCTAGGAGATGATGGTAGGTGGTAAGAGACTTCTGCTTTCTAAGTAAAACATAACCAAAACATGGGAGAAAAAAACATTGATTTTTTTAAATGTATTTCATACTTCTACAGGAGCACCATTAAAGTTTTGATCAAAATTTCATTTAAGATAATGGGAGGGGGTCTTTGATTTCTTTTAATCTTTCTTTCAATTTGAAAATATTCAGATCCTTTTTCTTTTTTTTAAATTATTTAAAATTTATCTGAGAATTTCTCACATCATAGTTTTCAGCTTCACTGAGGGAGTCTTCTTCCTCCCCTTTTTTAGGACAGAATTAAAGTCACTATTAATATATAAGCAAGGAGAATTTAAAGAAATATGTTATCACAAACAAAATAAAAATAAATTTAAAAAAAATAAATGAATCATCTTTTGGGCTTCTGTGATCATCATGAAATCAAAGTTAATGTCTTCCTCTATAATTTTTGAATTATGTTTTCCCATGTTTTCCTATGCTTATACACAGTCATTTTGTTTGTCAGTATTGGCACTTGAATGGAAGATTAGGATAGCATTTAAGTAATGCATGTAATTGCAGGAATGCATGTAGTTTCTGTTACACCAGTGTCTTAACTATACACCTTTAAAAGAAGACAGGTTGTGACTGGAATTCTTGCAGTTAGAGAGAGAATTTGAATTTCTCTTTAGCTGGATTGGTATCTGTTCAAACGCCAAAATAAAACACTACCTAAAGAGAAAACAAATGAGTAGGTGCCCTGTGCTCCAGGATCACAACTACTTTCCAAGTTAGTCTTAAATAGTTTTATGCTGGGTTGTAGGGTTCTTTGATTCAAGTCAGCTTTCATGAAGTAGAAATCTCAGGTTTCTAGTTCAAAAGTAAACTTTTAGCCAAAGCAGCTTTGAAAGCATGAGTTGATTTCAAGTGAGTACTAGAGTTGAAAAAAAGAAACCCCACCCTGCAGCTGTGTTTTAGTTCTGCAAAAGGAGGCTTGGGAGATTTAGAGATATCCAGAAAAATTCAGTAAATCTATTTCTTACAAGATAAGTATCTGAAATAACTGTTTCAACAAACTTTCCTAAAAATCCACAGAACTTCCCTGTTCTTAGAGATGTGATAATGGAGGATTTTAAATTGCAGAAAGAAGTGTAAATTGTTACTTGATAGGCCTGTCCTAAAAGTTATGCAGTGGCTGTGCTCTGTGATTGCCTCTCTGTCTCTGAAAGCACAACTGTTATTCTTCGGAGTGAGGTGAGTACAGATACCATAATTAGAGCCATGGGCAGAGCTGCACATGGTAAGTTAAGTCATTGGTTTGTTTTTGCCTGTTTTGCTTCTGCTTTTTTGGTCACTAAGACATGGTCTGCAGAATTTAATGGTAGACCAATCCTTTCTTTTCCTTCTTTTCTACTAATACAGCTTAGCTGAAATTGAAGCCAGACATGATTGACATCAACTTAAGAGTTTCTATGCAATATGCATAGCGTTGCCGTTTCACCATGTTTATAAATCTTCATAAACCAAACAAAACTAAGACCCTAATAAAGCAGACAGCATCAAAATATGTAAAATTTGCTTCCAGGAAGTGTTAGGGTAGTAGTGTAAAGCTCAGAACAATTTTCTCTGGCTATCCTGTTAATGAAGATAAAATTTACTAAGGGAAAAAAACTCTTAATGAAAAGCTTGATTAACAAATTTCACGTGATCCTATCCGATATATAAATGGTCTCCTGTGAAACAGCCTATTCAGATTGATCAAAGTTTTAAATAAGAGATATAAATTCAGCGAAAGCTATCCATGTATTGTAAAACTATCTTAGTGTAAGATGATCTAATATATGGACAGGGAGAAGGGAGAACTGTTGATAGTCTTGCAGGTAACTCTTCTTACACCTGATATTCTGTTATTCTGCATCTCATGCCATACTCAACTTCCCATGAAGACAGATGATAGAAGTAAGGTTTAGGTGTTCATTAAACTTAAGCCCAGGGAATTTATTATTCACCTTACTTAAAATTTTTGTAACAAGTGTAACAAATGCATGCAGAGCTACTTAATTATACTATGCTGAGTAGCAATAAAGATAATTAAATGAAAGCAGCAACAAAGAACATTAAATGTCTGACTCAAATTTTCAGTGGGCCCCTTACTACTCTACACAGTTTTTGAGGAAACTAGATGACAGTCTTATTTCTACTATTTGACAATTGGAGGGCTCATAGCTTTGTTCTTGGCTTCTACACAATATAGAAAAATAAATCAGTGAAGACCTGTTCCTGAAGTATGGAAATCGCTGAATGCCATACTGGCATTCATACTTTCTTCTTTCTTTGAGATTGATTGTTCATTTAAACACACTATTTGTTCATTTTCAGTGAAACACACTGGCAGGAAATTCACTGGCAGGATATGCCCAAGTGTGTTTAGTCTGAGGCACTGGAAGAAGTTCAAGCCCACAGTATTCTGTAAAAATCTTTCCTTGTCTTCTCTTAACCAAAAGACAAATAACGTTGTCAGCAATATGTGGCAACAGGAAACGCACATGTTAAACAATACCTCTCTTACTATCTTTCTTTATTGCCTTGCTAATATACCCTTTTAATTCACCACACAGACTTTCTAAGACTGATCACTCCATATAGTGTATGTTTCTCATATATCTAATGAAAAGAAAAACATAGCATTTCTTGTTTTTCTGTACTGCACAAATTCAATTCCATTTCATGTTTTACACATTGCATTGAAGAATATCTCATAATTCAAATTATGGACAGTTTAATGCTGGGCCCCTATTTCCATATCTCCTGAAAATAAATGACAAATGTTTACCTCTTCGCAACAGGGTCAGACAATTCAAAAAGGAAAATCTATACAGTGACCTAATTTGCAGTTTAAACTTTTCAAGGGTCATAATGTCTAGTGTAGTCATGACTGTAGAAGTCTAGAGAATAAAGGGTTTATTGTGTCTGTGTAGACTGTGAAGTACTTGCATACTTATAAGCAGGGAATGCTGAATTATTATAATTAATTAATTTATCTGGTGATTTATAATTTAACCTTTGTTCTCATTTTGAATTATGCATGAGCCAGTGACAATTTTGAAAAAAATTGTTTATTTGTACCTTTTCTAATTTTAACCTACAGTTAGCTCAGTCACTGTTAGCTGCATTTGCCTATCCCTGCTTATGAAGTGGGAAAATAGCTCTGTAGGAAAACTTTCACAATGTATTTTATTCTTATTTTTCCTAGTTTAGGAGGGGTTTTTTTTGAAAGACTGATTTTACATTGTCAATGCTGTTCAATAAGAATGGAATTATTAACTGACAGTGACAATCTTGGTGTCATACAATACAGGGCTTTTAAAATCCCTAGCAAGAAGCAGCTTCCTTCATTATTAGGTATTTTAAATCACAAAAGTGACTTTGTACAATTAATGCAGAAGATATTGCCTTTAGTGCATAAAATGAAACATTCCTGACCACCCTGTGGCTTGTACTATTTCTCTCATTTGCACTGTGATATCCTGTATCGCTGGCTTCTGAAGCCTTTTTTCTTGGTCCACAGAGTTAATAACATCCAGCAAGAACAGTCAAAAAGTGGACTGTATTTAAAAATCAGAGGTATTTTAGTGGTGGTTTTAAGAACTATTTTTAATTAGAATACTTCAGTATTCCATCACAATACAATACACAAAAAAAATCAATGTTTGAAAAGTGTGAATTTATGGTTTTATGGAGGTTGTGCTTTGGATTTTTTTATTTTATTTTATTTTATTTTATTTTACATCTCAGCTAACACCCCTACACAGCAACATGCTTACGTCTGGGTTTAAAAATAAATATTTGGTAAATCTCACTCAAGTTAATCCCAAATTTGCTGTGCTTTCTCACTAATTATACCTTAGACCTCAAAGCAGGTATGTCAGTTCAACGAGTGCTGTATGACATTATGAGCTGCTAAAATTACTATAAAACACTTCATTTAAAAATAAGTGTTTTCATAATGAATAAAATTACGTCCCTGAGCTTTCTCATTTGAATGTTCAGGTAAGTGATGTGAATAATGAAATGACAATGGTTGGCACTGTTACAAATTTCTAAAGATGGTTCAATAGAACAAGGCTAGTCACAGAAGAGTTTCACAGTACTAAGTGACCAGGCAAAAATTCTGGATGAAATTTAAGGCTGATAAAATCTAAACAATCTACATAAGGGAACACACTGATCTTTTATATAGAATTATGATTTCTAAATTAATTATTGTGGCTCAGAAAAGAAATCTTAGCAAAATAGCATATTAGAATTTACTAGGGGAGCCGTAGAAAACAAAGCAGTAAGTTCATTATGTCAATTAATAAATCCACAATAACCTATATCCTGAATACTGCATAAAGTTTGGTCCCTTCACCTTTAATAAGTTACTTTGGAACTAGAAAATATATGGAGAAGGGCAGCCTCAGTGATCAGAGGTATGTAATGGCTTCCATACAAGGGGAGATTTAACAGAGTAGAGTTGAATGATTAAGTTTGGATATTTGGAAAACACCAACACGGTTATCTCTGGTTTTATATTTTTTCTTAAGCATCTGCTAGTTCCTCTTAACAGTATAGGTGTATAGTGCTAAATAAGAGGTACAGGATCTGATCCTGGCCCAGTGGTGTAGACTGCCCTGTATTCAGGCTGTGTATTTGTCTTGGGAAAAGTGAGGTGGAACAGTCCAAGAAGACACCAAGGCTGTGAGCTAGTGAAACAGCCAAAGACCATCCAGAGCTTGAGTGTTCTCCATGTCCATCCTCTATTTATCTATTATAAATAGCAGTCCATCTATAGCAGTACAGATGTACTCCTAGAGGCAGGATTGTGGTGCAGAGGAAATTTTGTACTGAAGCACTTTGGCTGTTACCACATTCTTGTGCCTGCTGGTGAAACGCAATGGGAGATTAGATGTGAAAAAAAACATGTATACAGAGTAAACCAGTGCAACTTAAAAGTTGCACAACTTTTAAGATTACCTGCTAGAGGACAGTTTTGCTAGAGTATATAATGTTTTTGTAAGAAAGTATGCAGAGAGAGTACCTTATTTTTGCTGTCAGAGATATTTTCAGATTCCAGTGTGAACAAACAGCTATTGTGACTGATCTTTTGGGAGGGAAAGTCCTTTTGCATAAATGCATTGCTTTGGAAAACAAGCTGAAGGGATAGATGAGAGGTCTACCAGGGATGGTATCAGTCATACTGGTTATGATGCACTTCCGGTGATTTTGAGGGCTTTAGCTTGTGTCAGGAGTGGACAAAGGTGATGGACTGAGAATCAAAGCATCCCTTTCCTATTCTTACTGTTCAGTCAAAGGGAGCTCTTGGCTGGACTGTAGCTGGCAAAGAAACAACATTCAGCTTATGCTTTGATAGTCAGGCTGGTCAAAGCCACCTTTTTTGACATTTAAGGCCCAGAATAGAGCCTGTAGGAAAGTGGCATTCCCCAGCTGGTGAGTGGGATAGACGTCTGTCGTTCAGCAGCAAAACCAGAAAAATAAATGTGATCATAAGCAAATAAAGGTGTTCAGCTCTCTTTCAGAGCATTCTTCCACCAGTATCTGAGTCAATCCTTAAAGCTTGCTGTAATTTAGAGCAGGCTTCAAAGTGCTGTAATGCTATGCAGGGAAACATCCATGAGCACAGCAGCAGGAGAATCAGGAAATTCAAAAGTGAACTGAAAAATGTATTATGCTTTGTATGCTTTCTTAAATGAAATGATCTAGTAATGTGGTGGGTTTTTTCTTTCCTTATGTACCATTTTTTCCTCTCCATTTTTAGTTTGTTTCTGAATTAATTTTTAATATATTCATCTTATTTTAATAGTCTTGACTAATGAAAAGGAGAGGAATAGACATGGCTTCCAGCGGTTACAAAAGCTTAATTAGACATGGTGCTGATAGGAAACAGGATAACAGTACTATATGGATTTATGTTTTACTTGATATTTTGCTCTAAAGGCAGCATATTCTGAAAGTCTGTAAGTTTCAGAAGAAAGCACTGTGCAAGGGTTGCACTGAAAGAAGGCTAAAGTGCATTGGTAATGTCTTTTAGATTTTTAATCTTGGAGTCCTAATTTTTTTAAATTCCAGACAGTCCTTGAATTTACTGCTTGGTAAAGTCAATGCATAATATTGCAAATGTCAGTTTCTGGGTTTTGCTGGATGTGAATGGCTTTTGCCTGTTTGTCTTTGGTGTGTTAAGTAGGAGTGATAAAGTTGTAAACAGAAGTTAGGCTGCAGTGTATATTTTAAATTAAGAACACATTGAGGACACTGATTGCTTTGTAGTGAAAAAAGAGACTTTTTCCAGTGTTTTGTTTTTGTTCTTTTTTCCCCTGTTTATCACTTGTCTTGAAATATGCTGTTAAGTTCTTAGCAGCCGTTTCTTTTGCAGCAACCCTTGTTACCTTTCAGTGTTCCAAATATGACATCTATTTTCCCATTTCTTAATTTTGAGGCTTTTAAATGGAGGCTTTAGTAGCACCTGAGGAGAACCATTCAAACCAATTTTGAGTGTTATTATGTTCTACCTAACTGGCCAACAATGGTTTGTGCATTCACTGCAATTAAAAAAACCACATAATTAGATGTGGATAAATCTTTAGCTTCTCCAGACCCCTGCTTCTCAGCTGGACTGAAACTGCTTACAGCAAAAATATTTACCATAAATATATTAAAATTTAATATTGGTCTCTTGGATCAAACTCCTTTCTAAAAGTCAGTTTATCTGGTTAAAAAAAGCTGCACATTTTTGTCCTCCTGTATTTCTTTTCCCTCTTGCTTAGATTTTTCTAAGTTTGCATTTGTTTCTCCTTCGTGATGCTCAGTGAATCTTTTCATCTACTGTTTCAAATCAGTATGTTATGTAAGCAATAACTGTTTAGATTTCAAATCTTTTCTGTAACATTTTTACAGTTAAACTATTTCCTGTGTACTTTTTGCTTTATTAGTTCTTTACAACTCAGTACAAATTCAATTTTGATTCAAAATCAAAAATTTTAGCTCCACTGTACAGCTAATAATGTTATAGACAGTTGACAGCTGCCTGCAAGAAATAATCCAAACTCACCTTTCATATGTGTTTAAAAGTTAGCTCAATTCCACAAGAGTTAAGATGGAGACCCTTTCTACACTGGAGTTACCAGAGTATCTCTCCCATTGTGTACAGTAATAATTCAGGGTAGGCTGTTTTGAATCAGAGGAAATCTGGTTCATAAATTGAACAAGGAAGTTAGTTAATAGAAAAAATACCAGAACCAGAAGACAATGGAAAATTTCAGCGATTGACTGACAGCTCCTATAAAGCATCTTTTTTAAGTTTTCAGAGATCTTTTTTCCCTGGTTTTAAGTAAAATACCCAAATATGCCAAAACTGCCAGTTCACAGCTTTAAATATGGGGCATTATGCTAAAAATATTTTTTAACAGATCAAAATGTGTACAAAATGTCCATTTAGCTATAAAAAATAACTATTAGCATGTTCTGTGTTGAGAGCTCCATTGCTTAAGTTTCTATCATTACTTGTTCAATTTCATAAATTAAGCAAATTAATAAAATAGCAGACCATATTTTCTAGTCCTATGCATTGTTGTCACTGTCATCTTATGTATTGTTAACTTTGTTGAGTTACAGAATCATCTGAATATTTCACTAGACAAAATCTTATGGAGCCTCAATTTCCCCTCTAAAAGAAGAATGAAAGCAATCAGGAAACTTAACATGTGGAAGTACACGCTATCCATTGGAAAAACAGTTCCCAGACCATCTAAACAGAAGTCCCACTGGGATTTCGATAACACACTCTTCTCTATAGTTAAACAGTTTAATGGATTGGGCAGCTTAACAAAATCCATTTCTTTCTGAGTCTGACACCCATGATTTTGTTGGGTTTTTTAACTCCACGATGTAGCTCACACTCTCCTCACATAGAGGGCAGCTTATACCTCTCTATGGCAGATCCATATGCCATTTAAATCAACCTTTCCCCAGACAGACAAAACTGACTAATATCCAAAACATTATAATAACATTTGTATCTGTAGTTGAGGAGGGCCAGCACATATTAATTTGTCACTTGGTGCATATTTATCAACCAGATTGCACACTGTTGCCATACTTAGGCTGTTAAAAGCCTTTATTAAAACCAGTGCTGCTGAAATCAAATGACCTTCATTATTTTTGTTCTAAGTGTATACATATTTTTATAAAAAGTTTATTATATATACTATAGTGTGAGTTTTTCTAAAAGACAGCAGGTTTTGAAAGGCATATAAAAAATGCAGCACAATGTGAGCAAGGAAGTATTTTCCCTTCCTTTGTTGCATTACGGCTCTAGCATATCCTTAATGAAACTGTATCACTGGTGGAACTGGTAAAATAGCAGCTGGTAGTTACCATGACAATCATAATTTTAAAATATTTTTTTTGCCCATAATCTTTCTGATACTGTGTCAATTGAAGAAAATGTATTCAATGTCAGGCAGGCTTATAGTTTAATAAATATTTTCATATTTCTTTGCAACAGACTCCATCTAGAAAAATAGAGGAAACATGCAGGTTGGATTATCTCCATCTTTGTGACAATTCTTATTTGATGAGAATGAGTCTGTACCCATTCATAGAATAAATGTTTGTGCCTATGGGCAAAAGATGTAGTATAAATATTGAAGGGCCTACTATGCTGTAGCTAGATGAAGGATGTCCTAACTGCATTTTATCACACTTACTTTTACATACCATTAAGGTACCTCCTCTGAAAGTATAGTTAGTAAATGCATAAAGATTTTTAAAAGGCAAACAAAAATGTTATATATATGATCCAGATTACTGTATATTAATTTCTATTTCACAGCACACTGTACTCTTTCATTGTACCTCTCCCAAAATAGTTCCAGTCTAAAACACTGATTCTGTAAATATTAAAAAGGGTTAATTTACAAATCAGAGGAATTCTGTTTTCTCATTTGCTGTTGCTCTTTATTCACATGAGTGTTAAAGAATTGACAAGAACATACTTTAAAGCAGAAAAAAATGAAGGTATCAGTGTTCTCATTGCCCCAAAGGTTTTCAGAGAAGGTTCTAGTGGAACAAATTGTGGGGTTGTCTATTTAAAATAACTGTACGTATTAAATACAAATCCCCTGGTTCAATCAGTAGTGGTCAGTGAATCACAAACCATCATATTCTTATGCATGCTTCTGCTCACTGTGTATACAGTCAGTTTTTCAGGTGGGTGCAATTCTATTATGTTAATATTTTTCTCCCTACAAATAAAAAAAGCGCCCTATAATTTTTATATATATTATTTTTCTTTAAAAAAAAATCTTGGGACAAGAGTGCATTTGCAGAATAACCTAGACTTATTCAGATAGATAGATTTCTTGATCAGCATGCTCTAATAAGATCATGAAGAAATGAAACAAGTTTTCAAGCTCTAAAATTAAGATTGTCTCACCTAATTTTGACTGATGAGGCATATAGTCTTATGCAGATTATCCCTATCATAAATGGAGAGAGGCAGGTAACTCCAAAGGTTGATTCCCCCCCTCTACAGCAAATACTATGAGAGTGTAGAGGAATAATTTGTAGGCATGGATATATTAATTTTCTTATTATTTGAAATTATCAAGTAAATATTTTATATAGTCAGATTATAATGTCTGAAAACCTCTCAAGCTGTGCTGTAGCAAGTGCTTTGAGAGTGAGTGGCAGATACTGCATGATGATGGGTCACCTAAATCAAGGGACTTTGATGCTACTTATTGATTGGAAGACTAACATAAAGTATCACAGCATTTGCAGGTTTGGAGTAGTTTTCATAAACATTTTTTTCACAAATGTTACCAAGAAACAAGTATAACTCTCCACTGCTAAGAGTAATTCATAACTTTTAATCACATAACAGGTTTGATTCTGTTTTACCTGTTCACTGCTAGGAAGGGTATGTTTTCTTCTATAGGTTCTCAACGCTCCTCCAGATAAATTACCTTCAGGAAGTTTATCAGTTCATTTCTGCTGCTCAGGTCTCTCTGCAATGCATACCATCCTCCCCAGTATCCATACTGAAAGTTAAAAATCATGAACAATTATTTCAGTGAGGGATAGGCCCATGAGGGATAGGCCCGAATATGGATAGCTCCCATGCCAAATTTTTTTTCTAAGTGAAGAAGTTCCATCTCTAGATTTGTCTAGAGGATCAGGATTCTACTTAAGCCCTCATGTAGCCTCAAATTAAGAGAAGGAGACTTTGAAAATTGTTATGAAATGCATTTAGTTCTTAATGGAAAAAATAGAGGCATGGGTTCATTTAGTTGCCTTTTTGTACAGGCTGACTTCAGTGGCCTAAGTCATGCTTGCTAAGACATGTTTAAGATCTTCCTGTAGACTGTCTGGTAGACTACCAGCAACAAGAGAGAGAATTACAATGCATATAGAATCACAGAACAGAATAAAGTAAGACTGAAGGGATCTCTGAGGTCATCTAATCCAACCTGCTGCTCAGAGGAGTTAGACCAAGTAGCTCAGGGCCTTATCTGGTCAAATTCTGAGTATCTCCAAGGGTGGAGACTCCACAGGCACTCTGGGTAATCTGTTCCAGTATTTCACCAGCCTATGTTAAAAAGATACATAGGTAGATAATACATCTATGGCCTATGTTTCCATAATTTATTTTACATGTATGAGAGAAATAATTTGTCAAATATTAGGCAGTCATTTTGGGATTGCAATAGTCTGACTATTCAAACACTGCTTGAGAAACTGACAGGTTAGATTACTCTTTTGCCTGCCTACAGGTGTTTTAGATGTGGCTCTGAGCAACACATATATCCAAGACCTCAAGCAGCAACGAAAAATACCCGATGAACTTCTGGTTGAAAAAAAAAAGAAAAAGAAAAAAAGAAGACTCTTTAAACACAAAATAACACCTTATGTAATATGAAAACCTCTATTTTGTACTTGAATAAAGATAAATTAATCATGGGATTCAAAATTAAAACAGCAGTTATCATGTTCATGACAAGTAAGAAAATATAAACGGAGGACTCTCTCAACCAGTAATATATATAGTTGGTGTTAATGTACATGAAAATTTTATACAGCCAAGGCAGTTACCAGAAAAATAAGTTAAAAACAGCATGAAGGCAGCTCAGGAGGAGACTAGCCAATATGATACAATTTCACATTAAAGAAAGAAATTTTTACTAAATTTTCCTCTGTGTATAGTGCAAAAAGTAAAGGCAGCAATTAGATATTAAAAATACATTTTTCCATTTTGCCTTATATAGAATACAAATATTTACTAAATAATCCTATTTTGTCTATGCACAATTGACAATCTCATTATATTCACTCTGGAGAAATGAAGAGAGGAACTCAATTAATTTCAACAAGGTTAAGTGCAAAGTCCTGCACCCAGGGGGAACAACCCCATGCACCAGTATATGCTGGGGGCCACTGGGATGGAAAGCAGCTCTGCAGAGAAGGAACAGGAGGTCCTGGTGGACAACAAGTTGAACATGAGCCACAGTGTGCCCTTGCTGCAAAGGAGTCTGGGGCTGCATTGGGCAGAGCGTTGCCAGAGGGTCAAAGGAGGTGATCCTTCCCGTCTACTCAGCACTGGTGAGATACAACTGGAGTGCTGGGCCCAGTTCTGGGCTCCCCAGTGCAGGAGAGGTATGGACTTACTGAAGCAAGTTCAGTGAAGGGCCATGAAGATACTGAAGGGACTGGAGCACCTGTAGGAGGTGGTTGAGAGAGCTGACACTGTTCATCCTGGAGAAGAGGAGGCTCAGGGGTTCTTATCAATGTGTATAAATACTTGATGCAAAAGGAAAGACAATGGAGACTCTTCTCAGTGGTGCCCAATGAAAGCAAAAGAGACAGTGGGCAAACACTGAAATACAGAAGGTTCCATCCGAACATAAGAAAGCACTATCTTACTGTAAAGGTGGCCAAACACTGCCCAGAGGCAATGGGCACACTCTGAAATAGAGGAAATTCCATTGAAACATAAGAAAAAGCATTTTAAGTGTGAAGGTGGTTAAGCACAGGTTAGTCAGTGAAGTTGTGGAGTCTTTGTCCTTGGAGATATTAAAAAACTGTTCGGATACAACCCTGAGCAACCTGTTCTAATTTGGGCAGAGAAGTTGGACTAGATGGTCTCCAGAGGTCCCTTCCAACTTCAATCATTCTGTTATTCTGTGCAGTAGAAATTAAAATAAAAACAGCATAGTGAACAACAATAATAAAAAGATTTAATAGTTAGAAAAAGAAATTTGAGGCTTTACAATTCAAAGCTTACTTTTTAGTAATAACGATACTAAAGATAGGAAGAGAAAATGTCTCTCTGATAGAACCAAGTACTCTCAGGAAGCATATAGGCCTATCAACATGTAAACAAAATAATCTTGACAGTACTGTGCAGAAGAAATACAAAAATTTAGCAACTGTTTATATTCTGTACAAATAAATAAAGTATGTTTTTTTATTTTTAATTGCTTCTTTCATATTTTTGTATTTAGGTTGGGCTTGCCAAAATTTTATGGTAGCAAATCTCTATCAGTTCACTAACCTTACAAGCCTTCTAATTTCATTGTTAGTGAATAAGGATGATAGATAACATCTGTTACAGTTTTGGGGTTTTTTAATGAGCCATTTTATATAATAATTCTCATAAGCATGACACAAAATCAGGTTTGGACATCAGTATTGGTGATAAGTTGGGTTTTTGGGGGATGAGTTGAGGAACTGATGGGAAGCTGTATGGACTACTGAGGATACTGTGGAATACCAGTTAAAAAAAAATAATTAAATGACTTTACATGGGATAGAGTGACATCAATTCTTAAACAATGGAAAAACTTATACAAGCTTCATACTCCTTAAGAAGCTGACAGTTTCATCAACAGAGCTCTTGCTAAGTTCACTAAACAACAGTTGTTAGTGGTGAATTGTTGCAAAGGAATCTGTAAAGACTGGTAAAAGGTTTAATGTTGTCCAGTCGTTTCACCTACAGTTGGGAAATAAATGTATAAAATCATGGGGAAAAACACGTTCAGTTGTTGGGCAAATATTATAATGATCCACAAAACTCTCTGAATCTTTGATGTAAATCAACATAGCATCACCAAATGGAGCTAACGGAGTTACCTCTTTATAGAAGATAATGGTTCTAACAGTTAGTGAACTTGGAAAAAAATGAGACAGTTTGTATTGTATGTGAGGAAGATAATTCCTGCATAGTCTCTCCTTTATGCACAAGAGATTGAACAACTATAACAACTGTACCTTCCTCCTGACCAGTTGGCATACCTAGTCCCGTCTGGAAGGTTTTCAAGGACTAGGAGTGGACAAAGTCCTGCAGATTCTGTTGAAAGTTTTAATTTACTGAATTTAAAGCACTAGGAGAAGCATTCCATTTTCTTTCTTCTGTGGAAGAAACCTCAAGTTAACTATTTGTCTATTAAATGTTTAAAAAGTGGCAGTAGGAAATATTTTCAGTTTTCCACCCTACAGCACTTACACACTTAGGAATTTTTTTCTGGAATGATTTTTGGGAATGTACATTCAACTAAGCCTGGTTTAATTCTTTTCCATTCTGGTCAAGCATTTCACAGAATCCAGTTTGATGTGTCCAGCTCTGTACATCGTCATAATTTCAAGTAACTTTTCGTATTGAGAAACTTTTGAAAACTTTCTATTAGAGATGATAGCAGTTTTTTAAGGTATTTAAAAGAGAACTTCCTCTTTTGTAACTAAGCTGTGACTGCTCATTTTCTTTATATTTCTGTATGTATAGAAATTTCCCATCACTTGCAACAAGGAATGTTTCACAAATATTACTTAGTCAATCTGCTGGCTACATCACTTGCTATATACACTACACTGCCATCACTGAATTGTTTGATTACTTCTTAGGACATCACAGACATAGAATCTTCTAAAATCTTCTATGTCTGGAAAAACGTAAACAGGAAAAACAGTACTGACCCAAATTTGTGGCTTGGGCCCCAAAATAATTTCCCGCAGAAGCAGAAATTTATGTTCCTCTGGAAAATTTCATTTTATTAAGATGACATTTTCTGACCTTACATGAGTGGCACACTAGCTAAATAAAAAATTAGTGAGAAGGATTATAGGAAAACATTGGCTGGAAAAAATGGAATAACTGGTTATTAGATAACTGTGGTAGTGTGTCCTAATTTATAAATTAGTCTCTCTGCTCTTATCATTGCCTAATTTTTTATCAGTAATAGATGTAGAGTTAAATAGTATACATTTCTAGCAGATCATGAGCAGCCTTCTAATGGCACTTCAGCAAGATTTTTGCAGCTTAAGTAAGGGCCTCTTATAGCTAAAATGACAATAGGTTTTTGCATCCTTTCATCTTGGGCATAATTTTATGGAATAGAAAGGAATTCTAATATAAAATGACTCTTCAGTGTAAGTTGCACAGCACAGAATGATACCGAGAAGCTTCAAGTCACTTAAGGGCACCTGTACCTGTCTCCAAAGCTGTACCACCAGTGGACTCTTTAGTATATATCCTCAGAAAGGCTTTCAGTATTTACTGGAAGTTAAGGCTGGTTCAGAAATTTAGAGGATAAGCCTGTATGTGGATCATATCTTCCCTTATTTGTCAAAGCCAAACTTGTTTCTAGTCCACATTTTAATTTCAAGCATGTTAAATAGCTTTCTGCTGTGTAGAAATCAAACACGAAAGATCAGAGATATTTGTCTTGGCTTCTGAGACGTCAGCATGTCGTTTCCTTTATAGAAGAGAAATGAAAGGATGAAGATGTATAATGCTTTACTGAGTCTGCTTTTATGTACAACATACACAACCTCCCTGATGACTGTGTTTTTGAACAGAGGTATGAAGTAATCAGAACAGACTTCAGAAATCATTTGTGTTTGAGTTCCCAGCGAGACTCTCTGTAGAGAAGCTGCTACAAAACAACATCGTATGGCCTAACATACTGAGTCCTTGTTTTAATAACTAGATGCTTTTGTTATCAGTCAATAGCAGTTGAGCTGGTGAGGCAGACATCAGTTAAAGCTCATGTTCATGGATCTGGACTTGTATTTCTATGTGAATTTTGCATCTTCTTTAACTTAAGCAATTTTCAGTAAAGAATTTTGAGTAAATATTTCCAGATAAATACGGGACATAATTTTCTGTTCTGTGAGCATGTGGCACTGATGTTATACTCCATCATGATAATCTGAAGTGTATTCTGCATAAAAGTGTTACCCACAACTTGATGAACAGCAAATTTAATTATTCAAATAATGAAATTGATAAGTCAAGTAAAAGCATTTCCTAATACTTTTTGTATGAACTGTAATAACAAAATGTTCTCTTTTTACTTACAGAAGAGAACAGAGGATCAAGTTGAAGATTTTCTCAAATATTTGTAAGACTTGTTAAATAAAACTATTTTGATTGTGTTTGTGGTTATGTGTTGGCTTTTTTAATAAAAAATAAGAAGTATATGTTGGCTGATTGGAATAATTAATGTTAAATTCAATTTAAAATATTTGAATACTTTTGTACTAGGAAATTGATACTAAATGCTACCTTGATGTTAACAGGCGGCTAAAACATGCAGGATGATTTATTCCTCCAATCAAAACAGATTGAATTCCAAGTATGAAATGTTTATTATGAAAGCACAGAAGCTCCACACCATAACAGTTTTATTAAATTTTGTAGTAAATGTTATGAACAATAAACGAGTTTTAAAAGTTCAATTTATTGACAATATATGACTAAATATTCTTTTTGTTCTAAATTACTTCTACAATTCTAATCTAGCTATATTGTATACATTTCACATTCACCAAGATAAATTTAACATTTTATTTTATGGATACCTGGATACCTGGATACCTGGATTTTATGGCAACCTGGATACTTGCAGCCACACTCAGGGAAAAAAATTATTTTTTCACTTGCTGTGATTTCTTTGCAAACATCTGAAAAGAAATATGTTTCATATATCACTGAATTAACATGATTATACTTAAACTGTGTGTCCTGGCTTTAATTGACATTTTGCTTTACTTTAGTACTCCCACCGCTACCATGTAGATCTTAGAATTACATTAAACGCAGACATATGGATCTACTTAACATGGTTTCACACTAAATTTGTACAGTGTTTGATCTTCCCACTATATAATGGCACTTTTTTGTTGCCAACACATTCATGGCCTACAGCTGACTGCTTTTATAGCTTTTAATTAAAATCTGAAGTGGAAAGTGTCTATTAGTCAGTGTGTGAAACCAGTCATAAAGAAGAGGTTGTACAAACCCTGCGTAAGATGGATAGCAGTTACATCACTTTTCCCACCTTTGTCTTCATGATGAAGAGAAGCTCATTCAAGTTAATTATATCAAAGTGGGAGGTCTGGGAGGCAGAGCCTATTTTGACAAGAGCTCTCAATTATTAAGGACCTACAAATAAATTTGCAAGCCAGAAGTTTTATCAATATTTTATTAGCTTTCACAGACTTGTTAGAGAATCTCTCCTACAGTTTGTGGACTCATTTTTATTCATGTGGTTCTTTTTCTTTTAGATTAGCAGCTGACCTTGCATGTCATGTTGCAGCTTTGGATATTAACTTTTTCTCTAAAATGTATGTTTCCAGAATTCCTGGAATCTACACACGCATTTCCACTTGTGAATTTGAAGAACGTTAATTTGTCACACACTCTGTAATACATTTCCATGAGTTTCTTTACCTTATATGTGTGTTTGACCATTACCTACACAGTTTCAGAGACTCTTCTCATGAGCAGCACTGCTGCTTCATTGCCTCAGTAAATGAGGCTGAAATTTGTCTCATTCTCTTGTAGATGTCTCCTCTTCCAATTCATAAGCACACTGCTAAAACACCCACAACAGGTTTAAAATAATTTCAGAAAAATCTTAATGTACTTTAACTGCCTTTGCTAAGTATGTTTTTGATTCCTCTTTGGAAAGAAAAAAAAAAAAAACCACAAAAAACCCAACAGCAAAAAACCTGTTGCACATTCTGATATTGCTTTGACTTTCAGATTCATACTACTCTCTTTCTTGCCTTCTCCTTTGTCTGCAAATAACTTTCTGCTTCCTAATGCCTGTCTCCTTTTCTTCCACAAATATTGTTTGCTGCCTTCCCTCTGTTGTTACTTCCCCTGCATTTCCCTTCACCTCTGAAAATATTTTGTAACTTTTCTTCTCCTTCTTCTCTGGAATATATTCCTCATGAAGGTGGTGGTTGTTCTTGGTGTGCCTGGCAATAGTCTTTGGGGGTTTTTTATGCTTTTTGACTGCTTTTGGAATCTGCCTTTTTCTTTGTAGTAAAAGAAGTGGCTGTCAAGAAAGAAATCAACATCAAGTGTTGAATTCCTTATAAATGTTGGAAAAACTTAATTTTCAAAAGTCTTCAAAACCAGGGTCATATAAAATGAAATTATATCATTATAGTGCTCATAACTTTGGATCTCCTCATATTTAAATCAAAATCTGGATCATAATATGTTAATCCAATGTAAATTTATATATACATTAATAAGATAATTTAATCTCACTATGAATTTATAAATATGTATATGGCAATATTTTACTTTTTTTAAATTGAATAAAACAAAAATCTGATTTGATTTTCTTTATTCCAATAAAAATGCACAGTTTTATTCTTTTGAAGTTATCAACCCAGAGCCCAACTTAAGGATTTCAGGCAATGAATGCTGATAGGCACAGCCTGTGGTAGTGAGTACAGAAGGACTGGCAAAGAAAGATGTGTAGAGATTATTACACCAAAAAGTTACATGGTATTTAACTTGATGCTTTTCAGCTTGGCATAGAAGATGAACTCTCCATTACTTAAGTCTACAGAGCTTGTAAAGATTAGGTAATTATACAAAAAGTTATGTATTCCAGCAATTTCACTATGTAAACTACTTTTGGTATTTATTAGTGTCATTCTGTGCCCTTGCGGTCACTGGCATGGATCTAAATCCTAACTGACCAAGTCCAGTCCAGTGGCAGGTTTTCATATTTTTGATTAAAGGAGGCAGCTTTTCTGATTTTGCTTTGTACTGTGAAGGAAAAGAGATTGATTAGCTGTGGTCTATAATGTACTTGCTCAAGGTCTGCAAAGAATTCAGTCACATGGTACCAACCTTCCTTTTGCTCAGCTGTTTCTTTCATGGCAAAGAAAAAAGATTTTAAAAAATCCTAACCAACAACAAACAGATGTATCCTAACTTTAACTTAATTTATGGTCACATTTCCATGAGTAGATATTTAAAAATGACTCTCATCTCTTAAATGGCAAAATAAAAGTAAGATTGTATTTGGAAGAAAAAGGGAAACCTATTATGCATAGTAATTTTCATGAGAAGTCAAACCATAGTGTGCCTGAACATAAAAATATGCAATAGTGTGTATGCAATCTATGTAATTGTGTGTTACTAGCGATTAATTTATCAGACAAAGAAATAAAGTGTATATCAAACATCAGTGAATGAGTTATTGATGATTTTGTATTAGAAAAACTTATGATACTTATTAACATGTAAGCACTCAGAAAAAAATAATGCTTTCAGTTGTATTTGGTTTGGACTTTCAGAATCTTCAAAGCTATTTGGAGGTTCAAAGACCCAATTATAAAAAAAATGCAAAAGATACAACTTCATTATATAAAAATGGCTGAGTTTCAAATTATTAAAAAAATGAATTTCATAGGAAAATATCTTGTAAATACTGAATTTCAATGACTAAGAAATATTTTTTTCAGGTGCAAAAGGAATATTGCTTTAACTGGACAACATGAAAGATGAAAGTTTGTTTAATAACATACAGGACAGGTGGTAATTTAATTACCTAATTCTTGATCAAAGGATTTTAGGAAGGTAATAGTAAGAAATATTAAATTATACCAGTCTATACCAAGTCTTTATACTATTCAAAGCTACTAAATCTTGGCTTTCATATTGGGAGGTCAAGAGAATTTAGTACTGGAGTCCCAACCCTGTCTGGTGGTCTGAAGAGTGACTGTAAGTACAGAGAAGAGCCTGAGGCTCTTTATCACTTCCTTTGAGGGGACTTGCGAGGACTGTATTAGAAGGATGTTCTTTTTCAGAATGGACTTGTGCAGGTGAGATTAATTTGCTTAACATTCTTTATTTAAAAAACCCAAAACAACAAATCAACCAAAAAAAGCTAAAACAAACAAACAAAATCTTAGCAACATAATTCACTTCAGTAACAGAGAAAACATGAGTGCTAGAACTTTTAAATATGAACCTACATTTAATTTCTATTTCATTTTTCTACTCTTATTCCTAAGGTTTTAGTTGTTCCCTATCTTCAAGAGGGGAATAAATAAAAGAAAATTATGGAAATGCACAAGCCTCTCCACTGTTCTACATCTGGCACAAAAGCAGATCTCAATGTGCAGCATGAGGAATGAGGTTATATTTATAGCTGGAGTTAAGTAGAGTTAGTCCATCTGGGAGGACAACTTGGATGTGTGTAAAATATCTTAGAGACTGAAGATTCAGCACAGACCAAGACTGTCATGGAAGGTTATTATCAAGATAAGTCTGTTGTGTTCTCAAGTACAAAGAGGCTACTGTACTGGTAACTCAAGAGGGATTTGAGGATTGCACCTTTTCAAATAGCTGTGGTTTTTATCAACTGCCTGCTATACACCGCATATTTCAAAGGACTGTGTTTTGTAGAAGGTGCTAGAGTGACTGATAAGTGAATACTTCGTCCATTCTCACAGAATGCAGTCTTAAAACAAGCAGTTGCTGCCATGCAGACATTCCTCAAATTACAGACTATCACCAGTAATTGTGGCAGAGAAGGCCAGAGAAGAAAAAGGATGTTAACAATGTGTATTTTACAAAAAATGAGTCAGGGACAGTCTTTCTACAAAAAAATAAGCTATGCTTTGCTTTCTACAAATTTTTTTTTTCAACTTAATGGGATGGTAGAAGAGCAAGTAATTTTTTTTTTTTTTTAATGACTTACTGGAAAGAAACATATTATCTGCTACAGGCCTTCAAACAGAATGTTCTGTTAATATTATTAGTTTCTTAAAAATGTGTTTCCCAGCTGATAGTTTTAACCAATTCCAGAAGTAGTTTTATAAGAGAAAAAGTGAAACCTGCTATGTTGTCACATGCACAGACTTAACTCTCTGAAACAATACCAGAAGATGTTTATTTCCTGTTAATTTCTTTCAGTTGTAGTCTTTGTAGTTAGTGTATGTGGTATACTAAGCTCCAGATTTTCAGACAGAAGCATAACATAAACTGACAGTGTCCCTTTATATTGTGAAGTTGGAGCCACAGGGAAAGAGCAAAAGAAAATAGTTTCTGTTGAACAGACAGCCCATTTACCAGCAATAGCTTTCATTTTATATATTTCATGTATGACCTGTTGTGGAAAATCACTTTGTTCTCTGAAACATCTGTGGTATACTTCTGAGGAGAGGAGAGATGGATTATTGTATTATACATCATATTTTTATTTTTTCATCCTATGTGGGTTTGGTGCCAAACAGCAAAATTTAGGAACATTCATGGGACAAAGCCAGTTGCTATGACTATTTTCTCCTCCTCCTTCTTCCCAGAGAGTAGCATCCAGTACAAAATAAACAGTAAACTTTCCTCCACATTGAACCACCGCATCTTTTTTTAAGAGAACATAGCAAAGATCAAGTTGCAGAAAAATAAATACAACAGATTCCCTATTTGCTATACCTCATTATATGATAGCTTTATTTGGTTCTCTTTTATATTGGATACTTCTAGGCCTCTGGTGACAAATGGATATCAATGAGCTTGCCATGGGAGTGCTGGAGATTTTGGGATTTATTATAAACTAGGGTTGAGAAAACAGCCATCTCTCTGCTTCACTTTATGAAGTGTCACTGAGAGCCCTGGAACTGAATGGAGCTGAGTATTTTTCGTATTTGTCACCTTCCAGCAGTAGACACTGCAGGTAAGTGATATGGGCAAATCTGTCATGCAGCAGGAATGCCCAGTGATCCCAGGCAGGCCTGAGAAGGGGGTGTTGACTGGGGCACTTGTGGCAGCACATCATCCAGACCCTTTGTTGAATTTGGCCTGGGATCAGTGCCACATGTAGCAGATCTATTGCAAATGGAATTGGCATGTGTCCAGCGGGCTGACTGGTATGCCAACTACAGTTTCTATGGGAGTACTTGTTTTTTTGTGGTGTGGGTTTTTTTGTGGTTTTTTTTTTTTTTAATTCCCCTAACAACTGTTGCCTTTTTACCAGTCCTCACTAAAAGGCAGATCGACTGGCTTAGTGTTTTGTTTTCCTGCTATGAAAACTTCAGCTTGTCATTTTAATTACAAATATATGTGGCACCCAAATACAAAGCAAATTGTGTCCGAAACTGCCTGGAGCACTTCATAATCTATGGGTAATGCATATTTCAGTTAGTCATTGGTGCTGACTATTAATGGAAATCGAAATTAAATACAAATGGTTGTTTGGTCATTTAAGCATTGTTCTCATATTGTCACGTAAGCCTTACTATCAACTGAAAATAAACGATAATTTACATCAATGCATTTAATGGCATCAGATTGTCATGGCAACATTTACATAAACATTGCCTGTGGCATCAGATGGTCATATGACCATTGCACCCTGAATAATTATGTCTTTTAATAAACCAGTGATTTAGCTATCCAGACCTTTGCCCTTTTCATGCCATGAAAAGTATTTGCAATTATAGGTGTTGTCCTGGTGGACAGTGAGGTTTTTGAAACAGTGTACAACCTAGGTCTGCGTATCATGTTGAATGATGAGGATCTTAAATGCTCTTCTTTCTTTCAAAAGTACATATACAATTGCAGGATCTTAATCTATGCAAATGGTATCCATAAGTAGCAGCCAAAGTTCTGTCATTCTCTCTCACTCCTGTGACATTAAAAGTGTGATAGAAAATATGTGGTCTCTGCACTTTCCCAGTTCCAGATTCTGCCACCAAATTAGTATTCAACTTAATGTTTAGGGGCTTAGCCATTGTAATTAATCATGTTGTAACTGTAGAAAGATACCTAATACCCTATCCCTATGCATTATTTAGATTATTTCTGTAGTGAAAGGCACAGGCAAGAGATTAATTAAATCAAACACTTTGGGGTCTGTTTTCCCACTGATGAACAGAGGATTTATATGCAAAACTCAGGTTAGCATTAATGTAAGTTTGTTGCATAAATCACCTGGGCATTGATAGGAGCGCTAAGACTTTTAGTGACTTCCGTACACACTTCTGTACATCACTGTTGTTCAGATGGTCATTGTTCTTAGTGAGTGAATATTAATATAATGTTTTATTAGACAATGTAACAAGTAATTTCAGTCATGAACTGTGGGTGAAAACTCACTATACAGGCAAGCCATGCATACACTTACAATAAATACAGACACAAGCAAGCTTTCGATGCCATTATAATTACAAACAGTTTATACATAATATCCGAACAATAGCACTGGTTATGTTTTTGCTGTGTTTTCCTCTGAAATATGTTATTTTTGCATATTACCAAAAAGGCTAAAAAGCAATGAATCATCTACAGAGTCTCATTGATGGGTAGCCTTTCTTCATATATTGAACTGCATGATATGACCAAATAATTTGCAAGGTGAATCATGTTGAAGTGAAACCCTAACCTATTTTCTGTAGATGCTTGAAACTTCCAGTAGTATCAAAGTCATTGCTGAGTATGAGTTGGTTACCATAGCACTTCCTCGATTCTTTATTTTTCTGTGGTGAATCCTCTGCTCTGGGTCTTCATTTCTCGTTCATCTATTTAATAGCATTTTTTTCACTGATCTCCAGTGTGATATATTGCTCACTCTCAGCATTTTTCCTGATTATTTCCGTTAGGACTGCTGATAGCAATAAGTTATCTTGTAGGACTGATAATAACAATGTTGTATAACATGGATGAACAGTGTTTTCCATTTACTGCTTTCTTCTGTCTTTCCATTCCTTGATCGAAGGCCTCCTTACTTAGCAGTGTTCTTTCTTTTGTGTTTTGTAAATAAGCCATCTTTTCTTACACATCCGGGCATGCCTTTCTCCAGGGTTGGGACATGTCCATTGTATTCTTATTAGTGAACACAATATTTTGTCAAGTTCACAGTTTAACTTTGAATTTTGAGAAAGTGTTTTTTTGTATATGAAAAAAAGAAATATTAATTTATGATGGATTAAGCGATTTGATAATCAGATGTGAGTTTTTAGGTTTTGTCAGCTGCAGTAAATCAGATTACTCAACTACCAACTTCACAAGGTATATGTTTCAAAATATGATTTTATTTTTTTAAATGCTGAAGTTAAATATATTGGGATCCCAGTCTGTGAATAACTGACTGCTGAACTTAGATTTTTCCATGTTCTTCAACCCATTCTTTAACTGCACATCTAAAATATTTTAAATTATGCCATTCATAATTAGCTTAGTGTTTTTATGTAGTTTTAGACAGCAAACTTCACTCTCCAGTCAGCTCTTCATTTTTTCTCATAAAACAGGCAAAAAGTAAAGACTGATATGGTAAAAAGTCCCTTCACTAGCAGTAGTTGCTAATACATCAGGAGGCATTATATAGATAACCTTGTTCTCGAGAAGAAATGTTCCGTCTTGACTATTTACTTTACTTTGCTAGTTTTGTGCTTTGTAATAATTTTTTGTTAGAATATATGTTGCTAGCCAGGGGAACAATCTGTACAAAGAAAACTTACCTATTAGAAGAGTATCCAATGCCAGTATAAGGTTAACAGTTATTCCCCAGTCTACAGTCATGACCATAAGCATGCCCTTCAGCGTGGCTCCTTCTGTCGCAACATGGAAGAATAGCTATCTACACATTCATGAAACTAGCATCACTCTGTTCCTATGGCTCATTACTGTGCCTGTGTATGCATATTATGTTGGAAACTCGCTTGCAAATAATTCATTCATTACCACCAGGAGTTCCATCTTCTGATTGTCCTCTGTATATTTTTGTGATATTTTAAAGACAAGTACCATTCTTTAATGAAAATGCACAAATTAAATATCATAAGCTATTAAAACAAAAGTGTTTATTATGCAAAGTGAAACGAATGACTTAGTATTGGAGGTGTATGTTTTTGAATCCTGAATTGCTTGGGGAATTGTGGGAATGAGGCAATGAATGCAAAATGTGGAAGCAGCAAAAAAGCTGGTATTTTTGAAAGATGGATGACAGTAATTATCATGAGCAATGACTAACTATTGGTCTCCACTTTTTCTCTCCATACTTCTTTCTCTTTTTTTCCTCTTTTGAAACATTAACTCCAGACACTAATTTGCAAAATGTTAGCATCTTTCAATAGTCTAGAAGGCATAGTCTTCACTAACACTTCCTAAAACTTGCTCCATCTTCTGCACACAGAGAACATCTATGAATACGTATTTAGTTTATAACATTGATAATAGCTTATACTTTAGTTACCACCTGGTAAAGAATAACTTACAGTTGTTGGTTGTTTTTTTTTTCTTATACCTTAAAATTGTTTTAAGTATTAGCTTTCATGATTTCTATTCCTTATTTGAAAGAATTGTTTGCATAAACATACTTAAAATGCTGAACAACTTTGTCTATAAATGATTAAGTCTACATTCTTGTGTTTGTTCTCGTGATGTTATCCTCCTCCTAGTCACATTTATGAAAACAAGAGCTATGTTGAAATTGGTCCTTTAGTAAAGAAAAGAACAGTTAAAAATGAGTTGAAAAGGCGGAGTTTACACAGAGGAATATGTCATGGAAATGTCTGCGAGTGAGACATAGCATGGGAAAAGTCTAGCAATAACTGTTGCAGACTCTATTGCCAGCAAAAGTGCTAACTTCTCTGAACCAGCTGTGCATTGTAATGAGAGGGGGTGGGAAAAGAAAGGATATGGTGCTGAGAAGACACAGAGTGATGGCAAAAACCACTGACTGGAGAAACACTGTGTGGAGGAGGGATAACTTAAAAACAAACAAACAAACAAACAATCAACGAAACAAAACAAAACAAAAAAACAACAACCCACCTTTTTTTTGTAATGGAGTCAAAGAGAAAAGTCAGGGAGGACAGCTAAGATAGGAGTAATAGCAAGAAGAAAGACTCCATGAGAAAGATTAAGGACTGGGAAGAAGGCAAATAAGACTGCACAAACCAAAGAGGACAAGAAAAGGGAGATAAATGGAGGAACACAGCATTAGAAGTGCATACACAGAGGTAATATAGTGGAAACAGATCAGCTTGGAAGAAATGAATTCTCTTCCAACCACGAAACTGTTTTTGTAGAGAAGCATTTTCAGGCAAGTAGTGTGGAAAACAATTATTTCTTCAGGAAAATATATAGACTGACTGGAAGAAAATTAGAAGGCTGAGTTAGGATATGGAGAAAAAATTAACTAAGTGCAGAAAACACTTTGCTGTGATGTAGAAGACTGGATGGGAAAGGAAGAAGGGGAAAACCTGATATGAAATACAAGAGTAAGGTGTTTAACAAGACAAAGTAAGAGAAGAAAGAAATAAACAAAGTAAAGTGGCATTTTCAAGGAGGGAGAAAACTAAATGAAGAGAAGATAGTTAGGAAAAGCATTTTAAAAACTGACAAGCATCAGAAGGAAAAAGATAATAATATAAAGTGAGTAGGAAATAGAAAAATAATCTAAAAGAAAGAAAAATGAAGAAAATGTACCCTCACATACAGCTTCATATTATCTAATCTTTCAAGAATATGCTGAGAACACAAACTTCTTTGCTGGGCTCAGAAATGGGCAACTTAATCCTGCTGAAGGTTAGAGGGGGTTAATGCTCTTGTTCTGGCTATTCCCTGACTGCAGAGATTAGCATGGCTAGGGAAGTTGTTCTGAATTAAACAATTCCTCTGTCACCTGTAGTATGTGTTGCAGCAGGGAGCTGTGAGTAAGTAGGTAATGTTGGCAACCAGTCTCTCTGATGAGTAGTGGAAGGGAATTTTAGCTGGAAGTTTCTTTTTACGTTCAGTGCTCACATCCTGGGAGACAATAGTTGTTATGTTTCTTCCGAAGCACTTAGCGCACTTCTGAGTGCTGTAAAACAATTAATAATTATATATTTAAAAGCTATAACTTAATTTCATTTATGGATGTCTGTAAGCTACCTATTAAAATCAATCCTTGAATATTTTTGAATCTATTTAGATTAGGCATTAGATGCATCCCAGCTTCTCAAGTTGTCATTGATTATGTTCATTGGAGTAACTTCTAAAAATAAGGAAGCAGCTTTCAAAAATTGCATTCACTTCATCAACCCATGAGGACATAATGAAAATATGGTAAATGATACAGTGGCAAGTTATTGATTCAGATCTTATAACTTAATTAATTCCAACAAGAAACAGGCAAATGCAGAAGTCCGACACACACTTTTTTCTTCTCCTTTTTTTTTTTCCCTCTAAGCTTGGCTGTCACAGGAGCTTAATGTAATTCAGAGTTGGAAATAGCATGAGATAATATCTCTGTAGATAGATTACTAGTTACCTCTTTCCTCACTCACCCAAGTTTCTAATAGTCTCTGTATATTTCTAAGATTATGAAACAGTAGCTATAATTAGAAAGGCAGCGTGGCATGTCATCTAGTTGAAAATGATTAGTGTTTTTCTTCCTAGTTTCTTTTGCCAGGAATGAATCAAGAATCAAATGTTATAGACTGCTTATAAGGATGACTCTTGTTTTTCTTTTAATTTAACATTACTTTATTTTTAGCAGCTCCCACAAATTACAGAGCGAAATTTTTAAGAGCTTTAAGAATCAAACACATTTTATTTGGTCTGGCTGGGATGGAGTTTATTTTCTTCATAGCAACTTGTATGGCGCTGTGTTTTAGATTTGTGACCAAAACAATGTTGATAGTACACCAATGTTTTAGCTATTGCTGAACAGTCTTTGCACAGCATCAAGCCCTTCTCCGTTTCTCACTCTCAGTGAATAGATTGGGGGTAGGCAAGAGGAGGGTGTTTAGGAAGTTAGACATCTTTTGTTTGGGAACTGGCTGGGCATCGGGCTACCTGTGGAAGGTGATGAGTGATTGCCATTGCACCACTTGCTTTGTTTTGTTTTCTTTTTCTCTTCTTCCACTTCTCCTTCGCTTATCACAAACTGCAATTTGAGTTCTGCTTGGTCAAATAGACTTTTTTCTCCTATGTTTCCTTTGTGGTCCTAATGCATTGGCTTACTGAGCTGCACTACTCTGTATCACCAAAATCTCTCCCCTGTCCTGCTGAGGAGGGGAATGATAGAGCCGCTTTGGTGGGCACCTGGCATCCTGCCAGGGTCAACCCACCACACATGTGATAACTACTTAGCCAAACTGTGTCTAAAAATTCCCTTTCCCTCACTTTTTCTCCAGCAGATAAAAAGCTAATATACATCTCTGTAGACAGACAGCTATGAGTACTTCTGCACAGTAGTGCAGAAGTACTTTTCTTTTTCCAGTTAGACTGATCTTACTCTCACTGTGTTCAAGAAGCAGGCACATGCAAGTCTGATCTATGCAGGAAGGTATGCCAGGTAATATCCCCCCTACCAGAGGGAATGTGATACTGGACCTGTTGGTCAAAAACACAAGTGAGCTAATCGACAGATGACATCCATAGCTCTTCCCTTGTCCACTGATGCACTTACTCCATTGTAGAAGGCCACTAGGTTGGTGGTGAAGCCATGCTGGCTGTGTCAAATCACCTCCCTGTCCTCCACGTGCCTTAGCATAGCTTCTAGGAGGGTCTGTTCCATGATCTTCCCAGGCACAGAGGTGGGGCTGAGAGGTCGGTAGTTCCCCGGGTCCTTCTTTCTACCCTTTCTGAAAATGGGTGCAGTGTTTCTCTTTTTCCAGTCACCAGGGTCTTTGCCTGACTGCCATGACTTTTCAAATATCATGGAAAGTGGCTTGGCAACTACAACAGCCAATTCCCTCAGGGCTCTGGGATGCACCCTGTCAGGTCTCATAGACTTATGTATGTTCAGGTTCTTCAGGTGGTCACAAACCTCATCTTCTCTCAGAGTGGGAGGGACTTTGCTCCCCTAGTACCCATCTTGCAGTCCATCCACTCAAGAGGTGTGGGAAGAGAGGTTGCAGTGAAGACTGAGGCAAAGAAGTTGTTGAGTACCTCAGCCTTCTCCTCGTCCATTGTTACCAGTTTGCTAGTCTTGCTCATTGGGGTGGGGGGGCGAGTATGCTTTCTTTAACTTTCCTTTTCTGGCTGACATACCTGTAGAAGCCCTTCTTTTTATTCTTAGCGTCCCTTGCCAAGTTCAACTCCATCCACGCCTTGGCCTTCCTGACCCCATCCCTACACAACGGGGCAGCATCCCTATACTCTTCTCAGAATACCTGTCCCTGCTTCCACTGCCTGTGCATTTCCTTCTTGCCCTTTAGTTTGCCCTTTAGCAGGTCTCAACTAATCCATGCCAGTCTCTTGCCTTCCTTTCCTGATTTCTTACACCTGGGTATCGAGAGCTCTTGCGCTCTATGGAAAGTGTCCTTAAAAATCTGGCAGCTCTGTTCTGATCCCTTGTCCCTGAGGGCCGTTTCCCAGGGGGTCCTACTGACTAACTCCTTGAAGAGCTGGAATTTTGCTTATCTAAAATTCACGGTCTTGACTTTACTCTTCACCTGACCCATATCCCTCAGGACTGCAAACTCCAGCAGTGCATGATCGCTGCAGGCCAGGCTGCCTCCAATCTTGACGTCACTGATTAGCTCACTTGCGTTGGTGACCAACAGGTCCAGTATTGCATCCCCTCTGTAGGGGAGATATTACCTGGCATACCTTCCTGCATAGATCAGACTTGCATGTACCTGCTCCTTGAACGCAGTGAGAGTAAGATCAGTCTAACTGGAAAAAGAAAAGTACTTCTGCACTATTGTGCAGAAGTACTCATAGCTGTCTGTCTACAGAGATGCATATTAGCCCTTTATCTGCTGGAGAAAAAGTGAGGGAAAGGGAACTTTTAGACACTAAGTAGTTATCACATGTGTGGTGGGTTGGCCCTGGCAGGATGCCAGGTGCCCACCAAAGCGGCTCTATCATTCCCCTCCTCAGCAGGACAGGGGAGAGAAGATATAACAAAAAGCTCGTGGGTCGAGATAAGGGCAGGGAGATCACTCACCAATTACCGTCACAGGCAAAACAGGCTCGACTCGGGGAAATTAGTTTAATTTATTACCAATCAAATCAGAGTAGGCTAATGAGAAATAAAACCAAATCTTAAAAACACCTTCCCCCCACCCCTCCCTTCTGCCCAGGCTCAACATCACTCCTGATTTCTCTACCTCCTCCCCCTGAGTGGTGCAGGGGGATGAGGAATGGGGGTTGCAGTCAGTTCATCACACATTGTCTCTGCTGCTCCTTCCTCCTCAGGGGAAGGACTCCTCACGCCCCTCCCCTGCTCCAGCGTGGGGTCCCTCCCACTGGAGACAGTCCTCCACGAACTTCTCCAATGTGAGTCCTTCTCACGGGCTACAGTTCTTCATGAACTGCTCCAGCGTGGGTCCTTTCCATGGGGTGCAGTCCTTCAGGAACAGACTTCTCCAGCATGGGTCCCCCACGGGGTCACAAGTCCTGACAACAAACCTGCTCCAGCGTGGGCTCCTCTCTCCATGAGTCCACAGGTCCTGCCAGGAGCCTGCTCCAGTGTGGGTGTCCCACAGGGTCACAGCCTCTTTCAGGCATCCACCTGCTCCAGTGTGGGGTCCTCCACAGGCTGCAGGTGGATATCTGCTCCACCATTAACTTCCATGGACTGCAGGGGACAGCTTGCCTCACCATGGTCTTCACCATAGGCTGCAGAGGAACCTCTGCTCCGGCGCCTGGAGCAGAGGTTCCTCTGCAGCCCTTCACTCCCCTCCTTCACTGTCCTCCCCTCCTTCACTGACCTTGGTGTCTGCAAGGCTGTTTCTCTCACATATTCTCACATTTCTCTCACATATTCTTCGGCTGCAGTTGCGCAGGTTTTTTTCCCCCTTCTTAGATACGTTATCACAGAGGTGTTACCGCTGTTGCTGACTGACTCGGCCTTGGCCAGCAGCGAGTCCATCTTGGAGATGGCTGGCATTGGCTCTATTGCACATAGGGGAAGCTTCTAGCAGCTTCTCACAGAAGCCACCCCTGTAGCCCTGCGCTACCAAAACCTTGCCGTGCAAACCCAATACAACATGGTACTTCTATGTCAATGAGACAAGAGTCATCCACTCTTTTCTCCCTCTGTGATAAACTGTATTTAATTGTGGTGTGTTGTAGTTGTGGAGTTGTGTTTGCAGTCCAGACAGCTAAGCTATTATATTAGTGACTATTTGGAACAATACATTTTCCACATGTGGACACACATGGAGTTTCCATGATTTGTATTAACTTCATATAGACTCTGTTTCCTGCATACTAAATAGATAACATATTTCTCATAACTGATATTTTTTGATGCAGTTACTATACAAATAGAAGAGTGGACTATTTTCTAATAATTAAATCAGTTTCCTGTTGCATTTTGTTCTGCTGATGGTTGTGGTTTTATATATTTCTTTGGTTTTACAATTATGTTGTGTTCAGGATCTGTTTTTTGAAAGTCTTATCATCACTTCTGAACTTAATATATTGTCTCAGTGGTGTGAGGTGAAATACAAATCCAGCAAGGCATACTGTCACTTATGTCTTGTTCAGTAGTTTACTGTACTGCTAAATGTACAAGCTATTAAATAGGAAGATAGGAAAGAAACAAGAATGGAATGAATTTAGAAAGAAATTAACAAATATCATCATCTGGCATTATAATCTAGTTCCTAGACTCTGTAATTATGCACAGCCAGTCTCCTACGCCTATATTATTAAACATTATTAAAAATCTGAAATGTGTTTTAATAATTAAGACCTTTATAATATAACAACATTGCTTTCAGAAGTCTATGAAACATACAGAAAAGTATGCTGAAACATTGAAGTTTGGTGGTTACAGTAGCTGCAATGTTTGCATATCACTGGAGAAATACTGTTAAGAAAATTCTTGCCTTTTGATGCAGCTGTATTGGTGGATTTTTCTATGGTGCAGCCTGTTCTTAGATAGGGAAATAAGGTGTTGAATGTCAGAGACATAAATTGAATTATCCAGCTTAAATATTAACATGTATTTATAATTTCTTCATTTTGAATTATTTCTTTATTTTTTTGATCTCTAATTTAACTATGATACCATAACAAATACTCTGAGTATTCCATATGATGGTGAAAAAATTCTCTGTGCCTTTATTCCATTCTTTCCCGACCTTCTCCTTACTTTAAGCAGAGCAGGAACCCATTGTTCAAAGAAATATATGGTTGCTCTCCTTCAGTATATTTTGGGTGTTCAATCAGTCTTAGGTTTTTTTTCCTTTGGTTCTTGTGTTCTTCCCATTTGTCAGACAGTAGCTTTATTTGCTTTGCCATTCTGTTGATTAGCTGTCTGTGTTGATTCAATTTTTAAGATAGTTCTTCCACATCTAAGATACCTCCTTGTACCTCTGCAGTTGTGACACTCATCTTCCATAATTTATTGTTCATTTTAATTTCCAACATGATAAATTTTGAGTGAAGAATAGTGGTAGAATTAATGCTAACTTTGGTGACAATTTATTTGCCTGCCTAGCTGGGAAGAAACTTATTGTGAACATTTCCTTTTTCCTGTGAAAAGTGTGTGTGTACATATATATATATATATATATGTATATAAAATTGCTTCAGTGATACTCAAAGCACAACCTAAAGGCACTAGTAGCCCAGCACCTTTACCCTCTCAATTCATCTAACGCTTTGTAGATTTTGTTCAATATGAGCATAAGGAATGCTAAGACTTTTTACAGGCTTTCAGAGAGTTTCATGGGGTTGCCAGACAGAGTAAGGCAATCAGTATTGCAGCAGCTAATAAAGTTGTATATTTCCTACAGCTAGTAAAGTATGTTTTGGGAATTCCTTACAGTAAACTGATATAAAACAGAATTATCCATGTAAGTGATTAGTGTGGGGATGATCATGTATGAATTACATAATTCTCTGTCAGTGTGAGCAGCAAACCTGAGGCTTTATATATAATTCAAGGTTGATGCATAACTGAGTGTAAATATTGGCTGATATATAATTGACTACAAATTTATGGTTTATGACTTCATTGTTACTGGAAACAATTCACAATTTTTCTGTGCATGCCATTCTCAGCTCAGTGTTTAGCTACAATAGCATGTACCACCTAAAAGTAGTAAGATTGCAAGAAGTGGACTCAATCAAGGGTTTTTTATTAATTTTTTTTTACCGTTACAGAAACCGGATTTTAATTGAAGGGACATAAGCACTGGCTGCTATCCCCATTATCATTCTTAACAATGAAATAAGTGGTGGGATTTTAGGAAAATATTCTTCCACAGGTGCATCACTGAGACATTTGAAAATTTTAATGCTGATACTGGAAGGAGCACTTTCCACAAAATGAGATTTTGATCCAAACACTCAGTTGGTATGAATCAGCACAGTTCATTGAAGAGGACAGCACAGCTCCAGAGTCTTTGAAGTTTTCTCTTTACCTGGTTAGAGTTATGGGTTAGACTGCCTCTCTGAATGGAAAGTCATGTGAGATACTTATTGCAGGACTGAAATGCTTTTTAACAGTGAGTAGTACAGTTAGCAGATCTGTCTGTAGGAAATGAAAGGAAATGAAAGAAGAAGCAGTTACATGAAACTACCTGTGACCAACTCTCTTTTCTCCTAGTGAATCAGTTTACATGTACTTATTCAGAAACTACTGTGCTCTTAGTTCACACCTATTCCTGGTGCCAGGAATGCATGAACCTGACCATGATTTCTCCAGACAAATAATAGGGATATTAGGTACTTCTTGAAAGTTATTATGACTCTGTCTAGACAAGTACTTACCCATGAAGTAATAAGCTGCCACTTTAAAGTCAAAGAGATTCCTTATCTGTTTAAGGTTAAGCAGGTGGTGAGGTGCCTGTGACATCCAGAGTGTTATGATTTCTTGTTCTGAGCACTTAAGCTGCCTTTTCAAATTGAGGCAGCTTTGTGGAATTTCCTTTGAACACATCCAAGTTAAGAAGAAGGATGTATTCCTGAAATCAAGACCTGATGATATACTTTTCTCCACTTCCAGAAATAAAGCATTTTAAACAAATAGAAATAGCTTTTAAATTTTCCATTGGCCTTCTATTTGGAGTTTAGGGCTACTATCTTATTAATGGACTACATAAAAAAAAAGATCCAAGCAACAATGAGATGTAACAGTAGAGCATATTCATTTTCTTGGTCTCTATTCCTTTAATTCAGAAACGTATGAAAGTGTATGAGGTTATGCTTTGCTCAGCAAATTATTCTGTTTTGAATTTGTTTTGTTATGAACATGAGAGTGCCACAAGAAAAAGTGGATTTCAGCTGATTAACTGTTCATATCTGGTTGTCTATACTTCCTGTCTAGTCAATGGGAAGACATAAATACATTTACATGGATATTTTCATCACTCATTCTAACACAAATATCTAAAAAATCAGGACATTAACTATGATCTAAGACCACCCTCCTTTCCTTTCCATTAACTGTATAGCAGATATCTGAAGTAAGTTGAGAAAAATCCAAACCAAGATATCAATATTATAGTTTTACTTCTTAATTTTTAAATACAGAAGAGAGTACATATAATCTTTAGAAAAATCCAAATATTTAAATGGGTAGTCTTAAAGCTAAATTGACTTCTTCCAAGCACATTGTATGCCAGAAAATGGACCACTGTTGTGTGCTAATAGGTTCTCTATTATGTTAGTATGGGATTGGTTGCTCTGACATAATACGCTGGCTTAATTACTTGTATTTGTCTCTCATGCTTCTCCATGAACAAAACATTTAAATAAAGCTTAGAATTTTTGTGTTGGAACTTTTATAAAATATATTTTATGTTTTACTTATAGATTTTGGATTCATCTATTGGATCAAATTCACCTGTCAGCCAATGAATCCTGCATTACCATTTTATAAGGCTTTGTACAGTGGTCTGTGTATAACTATTTATATTTTTTATAGAACAGCAAAAATGCTTCTGTGGCCAGCTAAATATTTGCTGCATGTGTGTTTGGTGTATGAGGAGTTTGGTGTTTTGCATTTATAGTTAAATATTTATATATAGTTCTTTATAATAACTGAACTTGGAGATTGTTTGGTTTGGTTCAGATAAAAATAAATAAATATGATCAGAGTTTGTTAACTAAACCTTGAAAAGACTAGCTTTTCTGTTGAAGTTATATGAGTTTGAAATTATACCATGTAAGATTTACTTTTTTTTTTAACTTCTCCTTCGCTTAAAAAATAACTGAATATGTTCATCATTAAATAGGAATAATTCAATCCCGAGCATAAATCTTATAGAGAAACCTGCGGGAATCATGTGGCTTAGTTAAAAACTTCTGAATCAGCATCTTAATGCAAATGCTCTTTCAATCTAAACTGTAGAAAAAAAAATTGAAGTTGCTTCTGTAGCTACTTAAATCAAATAACTATTTAAGTTAACAGAATGAAAAACATTCAGCTCTAAAACCTTTTCACAAAGGAACAGTAAAGGTAGTGACTGAAATACAATGTTGCAGAAAGTCACAGTAATGAATGTAAATCTCAGCTTCTCTCTCAGTCACACATACACACACACTTACATATACACAGTCTCCAGCATTAGTTACTGCACTTATATTCTGAAGAACTGTAAGCCTCTCTAAAGCTATTGATCTGCAGACTTTCTGAAATTAAACTACCAGGTATCACTGTGTTCTTGGTATGTTATTGATTTTCTTTGGAATGTTTTGGGGAAAAAATGTGACAGAGCTGTAGGACAAATGGAAGGTCTCAGTTTTATTTAGTAGACAACTTGATTATGCAGCAGCTGACCACAACTTTTTTGCTTCTTTCCCCAGCATTCCTTTGAGAATTGCTGCTAAAATGATGGTATTTTTAGGGGGTTAAAGTGTCCTCCTGAATCATCAAATCTTTATTGATCTGATTCACAAAGGTTCTGAGCCCCTCAGGTGGCAGAACACTCACCTACTGCTTTAAGACAGTTCTGACTTTGCTTTACATCCTTCAGAGACTGTGGGGGGAAAAAAAAAAAAAAAGAACATCGAACTCATCATAGATCTGCCTCTTGTTTATAAGCATTGTTTATTTCACAGCCCTGATACTGAATTAAGTCTCACTCATCTGTAGTTCTCAGGTCACCTTTATAAAAAGATAATTTTTTTTCACAACCAGTTTACTGATGCAGTATTGCTGATTCAAAATAGATTGTATATTTTTGTTAATAGCAGCAAAATCATTCTTTCAGAAATCTTACCTGTTTCAGCCAAGGAACTTGTAGTTTTACAATTTTTGCTCCATCAAATATCTTTCTGAGGTCTCCGATTTCTGACAACACTTCATCTTCATTACTGGGAATGAAAAGAGTTTGGCTGGACATTTACTTCTGTGTTCTCTGGTGAAGCGTGCTGTGTGAGTATGAACACATACATTTTGGTATTCGCCAGTGTCTAAAGGCTTAACTTAGTTTAAAGTGTAGGCATCCTGCTATGACCTGCTTATAGAGTAAAGCAAGGTCTGTTTTCTACTCATTTAAGATTTAAATAGAAAAAAAGCCAGAAATTGAAATTAATAATAATATGGAACGGGGAAAGAGAACAGAATGTTCTTACAGTTGTGTAGATTAAACTCTTTTTTTGCAGTTACTCCAAAGAATTTACTTTTTGCTTTCTTATCAATAATTCCTAACCAAACAGCTATTTGCTGTTTTCAATTTTCACAGCATTAGCTCATGTACAAATATGTTCGCCATCATAGTTGACATCTATGCTTCTGTACTGGTTCTGGCTGGGACAGAGTAAATTTTCTTCATAGTAGCTTGTATGGGGCCATGTCTTGGATTTGTGATGAAAACAATGTTGATAACACACTGATGTTTTAGCTATTGCCTAGCAGTGCTTGCACAGCGTCAAGGTCTTTTCTGCTTCTCACCCCACCCTGTCAGTGAGTAGGCTGGGGGTGCACAAGAAGTTGGGAGGGGACACGGCTGGGACAGCTGACCCCAACTGACCAAAAGGATATCCCATACCATATGACATCATGCTCAGCAATATAAAGCTGCAGGGAAGAAGGAGGAAGGAGGGGATCTATGGATTTGTGATGTCTGCCTTCCCAATTAAAGTAACCATTATGTGTGATAGACCCCTGCTTTCCTGGAGATGGCTGAACACCTTCCTGCTGATGTATAGTGAATTAATTCCTTATTTTGCTTTGCTTGTGTGCGCAGCTTTTGCTATACCTATTAAACTGTCTTTATCCCAACCCATGGATTTTAACACTTTTCCCATTCTTTCCCCATCCCGCTGCAGGGGAGTGAATGAACGGCTCTGTGAGGCTGAGCTGCCTGATGGGGTTAAACCACCACAGCTTGTTAAACTACCTATAAATCACTTCTGTTGATTTCCTTGCTGCTATTAGTATAGCTAAAGTTTTTGCTGCTTTTTCTTTTTTTTTTTTTTTTCCCCAGGGTGTTTATAATTTTACATCCCTTATTATTTGCTCTGTGAATTTCTTTCTTCCAGGTTAAGTATTAGCAGCCATAGCTATTTTGCCTCCTGAAGTTATGTCTTTCTTCTTGACTTATTATCCTGCTTAGAGTTATCTAAGGTGGCATTCATCCTGTTTATCTTCATCTTTTTAAAACTTTGGTGTCAACAAGGAGAAAGATTCCACCAAGGAGTAATAAACCTTATGCTGTGGTAAGTTCTATATCGCTGGGGTGAATCACCTTCTGGAAATACCTTTCGCTCCATCAGTTACCAGGAGAGCTCAGAATGACTAACTGCTTAACCTTACATAGACAAAATATCTAACTTTTTGGTGGCAAGGTAAGACAGGTAAGATGGTGACCACTGACAGTGTCTAAAGGACATCGGTTTTCTCTCCTTCTAAACAACCTCTTTTTATTTTTTTTCAAAGTTCCTCTCTCAAGTTGTCTTTTTTATTTTGTTTGCAATGTGTCACATAAGGATACTGATTGTAATCATACTTCAAATGGTGTCTTAAATAGTAAGTTCTGTTGAATGTAGTACAATTTACCTCACCTAATTGTTACCATCTAAAGATTAAGAATTGGGAAGGAAAGCAAATATCTTCAAACCTGTTCCAGTTCTCTGAACCCTCTATACCATAGCTCACTTATGGCTCTCACCTTACTATATAGAAACTATAGGTTGAAATTAGATGGTTAAGGTGACCATTATGTATTACATCTGTATTTTAGACACAGTACAGGTAGACATAGTACAGGTAAATGTCACCTATTTCCTTCCTTGAAGAGCAGCTGGCTGAGCTTGGATCCAGTCAAAGACATGGCATACCATTTAATAATACCTCCCTCTATTCTTTTCCTTGACTATAAAATTGCTTAGCAGCCTCAGAGTTTTTGGTTGGTGTTGCAGTACACAGCATACTAAAACATGTATCACTAGGAAAAGACTGTTTCAACTCCTTTGTGAGTACTGTAAAAATCCCAGGCTCATACCACATAAACTCAAATGTATCTTGCACTTGCAGACTGAACGAGTTTGTAGGAGTTCTCCGTCAACGTCACCATCGTTCACCTGTGCCATGTATGCGTTTTATTTCAAAATCTTTTTTGTAAAAATTCTGGCCCAGAATCATATGCTTCTTTCTTAGGTAAGAAAACTTAAAAAATAATTATGATTCCATATTGAGTAAGTATCCAGTAGAACTCTGTCCTATGAAATAACTTATGCTGCCTTTGTGATTATGCAGAAAGACTGCCACCAACTGTAGATATCTGGTGAAGGTGTAAGAAAATATACACTTAATATACTAAAAATTAGTCAAAAGCAAAGGATAAAATTAAATACAAAGCTTTTACGACAACTTAAAAGTTCTAGCAGATATATGGATATTAATATCTTATGAAAGGTGATGTAACTTTTTAGTTTTCTTTCTGCAAGCATGTCTCCTTTATAGCACTTTATTGTCATAACTAATGGTTAGTGCTTCAAAAGTTTTCCTTGAATTATCATCATGTAAACAATTTTGTCACAATTTGGAAGGTTCTGTGCATATTCTTTGGTTTAAAAAATTCTGACATAGTTGAATAAATTACTGCACTTTGATGGGAAAGAAATGAAATCCACATGGTTAATACTAAAAATTCTTTCTTCAAAAGGCTGCATTATTTTGAGAATAAATAACATCTGTATCTGTTTTATAAGCATTCATTTGGCATCACTGCCCACAGAAGTGCTTTTACTTTCCAGACCAATTTTGAGCTTTGTCAAAAGTACAATTTCTTTTTGGTTGTTAGATAAGTCATTGCTTGTTGATACAACCATGGAGTACTGTACTTTCAAAATGAAAGGTTGTATGCAACAGTGGAATGCAGCAGAATTCAGGCATCAGAGGCGGTGATAGGTCTACACCTATAGTAAAATCTTGGGTATTTTAGTTTCTGACAGTGGGGAAAATGATATTGTTTTCAGTATTTGCTGTCTGTAAGTATGTGACAGAGGTTCATACTTTCTGAGGGCTTACAGTGACAGAAATAGCTAATGGAAAGTTTTTGAAATGGGAAGGAATTGCCTTAAGTCTGTCTAAACTGGTCTCGCATTTTCCACAGGAACAAAAACGCATTACATCTTGAAGTTCTCCACCCACGGATCCCCACATAAAGACCTAGGAAATCTTAAAGTCATAGCAGAGTTGTGGTCAAGGAGAGGTTTTAAGCTCCCTGAAGCAAAGCTTAACCTTTGCCTTGGTAACTGCCACAGCACACATCTGAATACATATGAAAAACATAGTATACAAAAAGCATGGAAAAATTTGAATAAGCATAGTATAATTCTGGAAAAGAACTTGAAGTAGCACATGTGGTTGTAATCTTTCTTTTTTTTCTTGCATGCTGAAACACTTTGTTTTGAATATCTGTTCTTGTGTACAAAGAGGTAATTTTTTTGTTATTTGGCTTTGCCTCTTACTCTTGTGGTACGGACTTACACATTGTGCTGTCTCCTGGAGCCTTTCTATTTTATTTTTTAATTTTAATTATCTTAAAGTGACTGATCAATCTGTCTTACTAGCATAATGTTTTCCTCATTGTAAACAGTGATTTCTGAAGACAAATCAGGAATATTAAGTAGCTATCTAGTGAAATCACCTAGCAAATCAGGCTTAGAAATAGCTTAGTCAAAATGCTATCTCTACATAGGGTATGTGAAGTTTCTGAATGTACTTACAAATTTGAACTCTGAGTTGGATTTGTTTGGATTTAAAGAGCTAGTTGTCCACATATTTCTGTGCTCTGTATATAGAGGTAACGCCTTTCTGCCTTTGTTACAAACTAAACATGTAATAGATTGTTTATCTTGGGCTACTTTCTCTCTTGCTTCCCACTCTACACAATACAGTTCTGTGAATTAATGTCAGATAAGCTATTTTGACACATAAATTTAGAAGTGTCTAAGCATCTTGCAGAACCAGAACCAGCTTTAGAATTTTAGGGGTCATTAAAATTATTTCATCATAGAAATCCATTTAAAGCAATTAGTCTTTGTATATTTTAATTCCTTTCTGTGATGGATGTCACTGATAATATTTTTATAATATTAGAAATGTGGACCATATTAAGAATATACAATGTCACTTTTGAAGCTATAGCTAATTCTTTAAATAGCTGTCCTCCATCAAGACTACAGTTATTTATGTAATAAAAAGATGTCTTATGATCCAGCTGAGTTAGTGTTGAAATTGGTTAAGCACAAGTGTCGCTTAACTGTGTTACGTTTGGCTTTGGTATGTACAGATAATTTGGAACAACTAAAACACGTGCTCTTCTAATCCCTTCAATTGCTGGGTATGCTATACAAGATATCAGCCATTCAATCTCTCTCCCAAACTGATATGTTCTTGCTACAGGGCAATTAATCCTTATCACACATTTTTAAAGGGTCAATTTTTGAAGTCAGATAAGGAAAAAAAAGTAACTAAATTGGGTTTTTTTATGTCTTTTAGCATTAGCAAAAATAACATTTACTGTTTTAGAATTGCAGATACATTTAACTAATTTCTACATGATTGTATCAAAGGCATTCCCTTCTCTGATTACTCAAGTCTTCAAAGAAAAATACCATAAAGAAAAAAAAGCTGTCTTTCAACCATCATTGAGCTGCTCATGCTAGCAGAAGTTGGAAGTATAATATAAGTGCAAAACCTACAAGTGCAAACATTGAAACACAGAAATAATATATGATTGTTTTGCCCTTTAGTATTTGAATTATAAAAATCTAAGACATCACCCAATATCCTGATATCCCATCTTTTCTTTGCGTTCTTTTGTTTTCTGATGCTTGAACTATTTCTAAAACAGCAGAATAATTTCTTCTGACACATGGTGCTTGGTATATGTTACTAATTCAAGGGTTTCAGAAGGACTGAAGTATTTCTTTCAAGACCAAGGAGATCAAAAGAGTGGATAAATGAAACGAGGAGAGATGGGGCATGAGAGGAGATTACACCAACTTTTATTTTGGTGGCCAAGCTGTTAATAAAGTCAACATCGTGAAGAAGTTAAGTTTAAAGTGTATGCAATGAAGGTACATTCTACCTAGAAAAAGGAATGTAGCTACTGTTTATGACTCTTACAAAAGGCCATATAAAAAACCCTAATATTTAAAGTGAAATTCGAAATTTAAAACAAACTCAAACTAATTTGCCTTGTAAATAGTCTCCCTCCCCTCTAATAATCAGACTCTACCAGTAAACAAAACAAAATAGAAAACTGTAAGGGAGCATTGGTTTGCAAGCAAATAATAAATTGACATTTTGGATGTTTTGTAATCAGCAGAACTGCATTTACTGTAGGGGAACTATAACAATATGTCAAATAAAAAGTGGAGGAGTGCAATGTTTCTGATATAAAAGAGAGGATGATGACAAGGTTGCAATGATTACAAGACAAAACAGTTTATAAAACAAGCTTATTGACACTGAAGATATATTTAGAGAGATATTTATACAGAGATAGGAAAGGCTAGATGGAAAGCATACTATCATATATGAAAGTGCACAAGATTTTATGTAATGACACTTTGCCTCTAAAATAGTATTCACATCAATTTAGCTCAATACTCAGATTTACTGAACTGATATAACATGTAAACAGTGACCACAGATAAGGTGAATTGGATAACACAGTGATTCTGTTAGTTGTTTTACACGTGTGGTTTCAATGTTTTTGCTTTTGTAAATATTTGGTAAGAACGTCAGGACAGTTTCTTGATATGCAATGTAAAATATAATATTTCCCACTGTTGTGGTGGGAAAAAACCCAACCTGCCCCCCCCACCACCCCCGAGCCCCAACTCCCCCCCCCCCAATAATTTGTTTCTTTGACATATGAGAAGTGATCAAATTTTCCTTAATTACAAGACTGCAAACTCCCTTTACGTGCATTTACTCTCAATGGACCCTGCTATGTATAATATAATTGGAAAAAATAGTGTTATAGAAATGCATAATCTTCTTTAGAAACAGTGGTCAAAATTTTGTTTTAATTAGTTGCATACCTGTTCCTTTCCATATCCACTTGAAACAGAAAATAACACTTTCTGTTGTGGAAGGCTAACACAAGTGTAGCTGACCTAAATATAATTAATGAGCACCAAAGTGAAGAAGGCATTAAAGGTGAAGCTTGTTGATGACAGAAAATATTTGTTGCAGGTTAATAATCTTCTGTTGATTGGGTTATTGATGCTATTCCCAAGATGTGAGCATGGCAATTTACAGGAAAATTAATACTTCTTCATTTCCACTCTTAAACAGTAGTACGTAATGACATAACAAAAGAAGAGGTTGATATGCCACCTAGGTAATTTAGTTGCAGCTCCATTCCTATGAATCACAGCCAAGTAATTAATCTTTTACCTAGGAGACAGTACTAGTGATATTAATAAAACTAGTGATATTTTTATATAAGGAAAAGTTAGTACCTATATTAGGGGGGATTAATACTTTGGCTGAAATATGGAGAAATGGAATTTTTCTATCAGTGTATCAAATGTCACATTAATGGATATTACTACCATACAACAGATGCATAGATGCAGGAACTGAACCTGGAGGAACGTATACTAAATTTATAAGTGTTGCAACAATGACATTTGTAGAAAGTTTGCTACTTTGTATGCGTCGTATTGCATTCAGTCTAATTGGTTTTTCATGGATTTGGAGACACATTCTACAGATAGGAGTGCATCTGTTTTCCCCAAGACACACATTATTCTGATTAAATATTTGAAATTAAGATGGAGTGATTTCATGTGTTAGTTTTGATTATGCTGGTCGGCTCAATGAAAAAAAAAAAATTGGCAATCTCTTATAAGTGTTTCAAAAATCTGAAGTGGCATGACTTTGTGATTAAAATTGTTTAATTAGCATTTCCTGAAATACTAGGAATTAACCAAAGACCAGAATTACTTTAAGAATTATCTGAAAGTTTTACACTAAAAAAGTGTTTTTTTACATTTGTGGGTTTTTTTCCTTTTTTTTTTTTTTGCATACCTGTATCAGTAGGAGACCAAAGTAGTTAACTATGTCTCTATAAGTGAGGTAAATTTTCTTGTTAATTTGTAATGTGTGCTGATTTCTAAAACGTGGCCTTTTATTCTTTACAGCCTCTCTGTCTGGGAGTTTTTGTTTAAACAATATTTGCTGAGTGTCTACTACAGGATCTATTAAAAAAGCCAAAGCAAAACAAACTCAAATTCTTCTATGTTCAGAAATTAAATCATAGAATCATAGAACAGTATGAGTTGGAAAGGACCTTTAAAGGTCATCTAGTCCAACCCCTCCTGCAATGAGGAGGGACACCTTCAGATAGATCAAGTTGCTCAGAGCCCTGTCCAACCTGGCCTTGAATGTTTGTAGGGATGGGGCATCTACCACCTCTCTGGGCAACCTGTTCCAGTGTTTCACCACCCTCATTGTAAAAAATTTCTTCCTTATATCTAGTCTAAATCTACCCTCTTTTAGTTTAAAACCATTACCCCTTGTCCTATCGCAACAGGCCCTACTAAAAAGACTGTCCCTTCATTCTTACAAGCCCCTGTTAAGTATTGAAAGGCCACAATAAGGTCTCCCCAGAGCCTTCTCTTCTCCAGACTAAACTACCCCAACTGTCTCAGCCTGTCCTCGTAGGAGAGGTGTTCCAGCCCTCTGATCATTTTTGTGGCCCTCCTCTGGACCCGCTCCAACAGGTCCATGTCTTTCTTGTACTGAGGACTCCAGAGCTGGATGAAGTACTCCAGGTGGGGTCTCACCAGAGCAGAGTAGAGGGGCAGAATCACCTCCCTCAACCTGCTGGCCACATAGGGTTAGGGAAAAAAAAGTCATTATGACTATTAGAAAAATCAATACCAAAAGAGATTATTGAGCTTTCCATTGAGCAGTTCTAGAACCCCCATACTTGAAAGTAGGAATTTGACATCTTCCAAGTATTATTTTTACATTGGCAACATGTTTTACTGCCCTTACCAAATCCACAAAATATTAGCCAAATGAGATGATGAAAAATGCATTTGCTAGTGTTTACTGGAGCCTTCTTAGACTTTCAAGTCAAAAATCTCCAAAGACTGCAATGAGGTTAGTTGGATTTTCTCTGACTATTCCCAGATGCTTCAAGATACTTAGCATACAAATGCTGAAAACAAGAGAAGGAAATTGTATTACTTGCACACTCTGTTATCTGTAGAGTCCAAAAGCATAAGCTGGTTGAATACAGAGAATAGAGGAGCCAGAGTTGGAATAAGATATGTAGTACAACGCCTGAGTGAGGATCTGGTATGGGAGATCAAGTATAGGAAGACGGAGGAGAATGCTTGGAGAATTAAGTTAAGAAGTAAACAGAAACATTGAATAAGGAAATAACAACTGAAAAACAGATGTTGAAAAAAGGAAATATATGGCACTGGGCACCAAACTGGTGGCAGGGATGTAGGCATATTTGTGAGAAGCCAAAACACTAGTCCTTTCCCACCATGTCCTTCAGACAGTCCAGTCACATTAGGCAAAGATCATACTAGGTGAAGACTTCTGTTTCTGTGTTCTGTCTGGTGCTTTCTAAATTTTTATCAGGAAATATGGTCTACTGCTCTGTTTGCAGGTAATGGCAGTTAAAAGCAGATCTTCTTCTCATCAGTGAAAATTCCTACATGTTATTTTGAATCATTTTCTTATTAAATACTTGGGTGGTTTTAACGCACATTTGCAGTACTGGCTCACATCTGAAAAGAAAAATGGTGTAGTGAAATGTTTCAGAAAGAGCAGATGAGTTTTGAAATTTCAAACGTTATGGAATTTCAGAAGTATTTTCTCCTTGCTTTCTATATATATGATACCCTCCATGTTTTGGATTAGGAGATCTGGAAAAAAAACCCAAACCCAACCTACTGACCTGTTAGATTACTTGTTTAATATTTCAACTTGCATCAGAAGTAAACTGCTGTTGAGATTCCATAGTATATTCTGACTGGTTTAGATGGCTGGCTAGTATTGAACTTTACTAAATTATGAGCTTTTCTGAGACAGGAAGTCTGGAGGAAGCTAGGAATATAAGGGCAAGATAAATCTCACCTAACTTTAGCCACTTAAAAATTAATAATCTTGTCTGCTCTTTCTTTAGTTAATAGAAAGAAATAAGCATATTCCCAGAGCAAATTATTCCATACAAAGACAATCATTCAGTCTATTCTAAAATTGCATGCATCATTGCTTGGATGTGACTCAAACATTTCCTTTCCATTGCCATGAGAATCAGTATAAAGTACATTTGCGTAAGGTAAAATATTAGTTACGAAAAACACATATAACACTAGCGGTGCTAACTGCTTCTGGAGGAATTTACACTTTGAAAGAGGCTATTTTTCTGATTAGAATACAACATATCTGTAACTAGCAATGTTTTTATAGAAATAATGATGTTTACATGTTATATCTGTTTAACATGATGATTGGGGTCTGGAGGTGAAGACAGACCTTCAGTAATCTCAGGAGGCAAAATATCTTGGTTTAACGGAAGGCTAGTCACATAGCTGGACCATTTTATATCTTGTCAGAAGACACATTTTAAGTGAGAAGTCTACCTATAAATAATGGGTAAAAAGTATATTATTTATCATATTTTTAATAGGTGAACAATATCTAAATTTAGATACAATATTCTCCAAAGGGGAAGTAATCTTTGGGGTTTTTGTCCTTACAGTAAACAGTTTCCATAGACAATCATGCTATTTATTCATCTCTTTTGAATTATTTTTATTGTGCCTATTGTCTTTCCATCCATGAATTTTTTTTTAGGAAACATTAATACCTATTAATACTATTGCTTGCTACTGGTAGCACAGAGACTACTACCAGTCCTGAAAATGGCAACTAATGGATTGACGCATCATCAAATTGTCAGTGATGAAACAGTAACAAAATTCAGGTCAATATTTTTGCTGTAAACTAATTTTCTCTGAAAGTTACGAGGTTCTGAACTAAGAAGGATGTTCAAGTGAAGGGTAGATACAAATCTGGGGTTATCTCTGCTTTGAGAGCTATTTCACCCATCTTTGAAATTAGCATTAGAAGCTAGAAGAATGTACCAGTCAGGAATAACTGATGCACCACTGAAGCATGTCTTTTCATATACTTAAATGAGTCTTCTTTTTTCTAATTTTTCCCTGACTTCTTCCTCTAGTATCCAAGTATTGAGATTTCTCTTTGTGAATTACACATGTAAGTATATTACCAGGCTGTAGGAAGGATACAAATTCAAATGTCTTACAGTAGTAGCAAAAGTACTAATGTCAATTACATTTTACACACTACACAGAAAACTCTTGGAATGTGTTAATGAGAAAGAGACAGAGGTCACTGCTCTAAATGGTAATTTAGGATGACACATTTTGGCAAAAATTGGATGACATAATTCAACAGATGCTTCAAACACTGCATTAGGTATAGCTAGGTGCTTCTGCTATAGAAGATGTTTTACAGTTGTAATATCTTCTCCAGAGGGAGACAGAGTCAAGTCACATTCCTTTAATCATAACTATGGTTAACTGAAAACAAAAGTGCTGCAGATATTTTGTTTGCTAAAAGAAATACAGTTTGTTTGGTTTGGTGATTTTTTTTTAATTTTTTGTCAGTATGAAAAATATTACCAATGCAGTGAGTCAAGCCATTCCATTCATAACACATTTGAGTTCTCTTGTTGAGAGAGATAAAGGAAGTTGAACCACATTTAGAACTGTCCTTTATCATTATACATATTAATTTTAAAATTAGGTGATTATTAAGTTAACTTTGCAAATAAAGGGATAACGGCCACTTACAAATTCCTAGGTGATCAGCTGTCATAATTAAAACCTTGTAATTTTGGGGGGGTGGGGGAAGGATTGAGAATTTAAATATTTGCCTACCTAGAGCTCTGACAATAATAAAAAAATATAAAATTATACAAATGCTGATAATTTTATTCTATCTATCTGATTTCTATCCAATTTTATTCTTTCTATCTAATGTCATGCTATTGTACCATAAATAGAAAAAGCCAATCCCCTTCCGAAAACATTCACAGTATAAAAATTCCAACTTTACATTTCATGAAGGCATTCTGTAAAAAGTGTCTTATTGTCTGCTCCCTATCTAATTCCTATCTTATCTAATTTTGAGCAAGTAATTAACTGGAAGTCAATGCATATGATGTTAAGCAGGTGACGCATTTGTCTGTGTATGGGTAGAAGGGGAAGGAAGAGGTTGGAATATGCAAAGCACTCTGAACATCCAGGCACTGACAGCTAGCAGAACATTCTGAATTTTTAGAAAAAAAGAGGAAAAAAAACAAAGTTAAAAAGATGTGAGCTTGGCAGTACAGTTGTTAAATGTATATTTTAATTACGCTTTGTATTATTATATTTCTTCAGAAAAAACCCACAAATTATATTCTTGTCTTCTTTGTTATCTATGATTTTATTACAGAATTTCTATCCAATGTTATCCAAGACTTTTTCTTTTCAATTCTTTCTGTGAACCAGAATATCCTCAGATAGTGAAATAGTAATTCAAAGCAGAAAAACCCACAAAAACATTAATTTCTTAGAGAATGTCTGTGCATTTTCAGGATTTATGCCACCAGACAGCCCTACGATGAGGACTGCTGCAGAGACATAACGGTTTCAGCTGATGGTTCAGCAGCAGGGAACCCACATGTGCTGGGAGTCCTGGTAAAAATGAGCTGTGAAGGTGTTCAGGGATCTGGCTTCACAGCCTAATGGTGTGATAGCCTGTTGACCACAGCTGGGTTGAATTGAGCATGCAGGTGGACTACAGCCAGCTGGTGATGGGAAGGTCTGGCTCTCAGACATATGTATCAAAGGGAAATCTCAAGTCCAGGGAACCACAAATTTGAGGTTTTCATTATATTTTACTGGATATTTGGGGGAATTGGCTTTGGCTTATGATTCAGCACTTCTGCCTCCTCAGTACCCAGTGATATAATTGCATCTTCCATTTGTCTTGTTGAACTATCAAGGTTTTTTTCTCTTTTTTTTTTTTTTTTTTTTTTTTTCCTACTCAGATTCAAGTAGGATGGGCTCATTTATAGTTATTTGTGGTAACTACTTAGTCAAACATAAAAATATCCTCTTCATTTACATTTTATAGAACAATATATACAAAAGGAGAATTAATCTGTACTGGACTTCCCTGTTTTCCTAGACTTTCCCCCTTTCATATTGCTGAAAATAAGAGCAAGGAACTAAAACCTTGGCTTTATCCAAGTTACAGAGAATGCAGTCATAGCAATTTTAATGTAAATGGTTTTAAAGTATGTCTTTGCACATTCCTGTTCATAGCTATCCCACTGGAACACATGGAGGTCAGTTCTAATTTATGTCAAGCTGCTGTGGTCACAGAGAGCTGAAAATAAAACCCAGCACTTATTGCTAACAGAAGAGGCTTTTCTTTACTTCTATTAAAAAAAAGAAAAAAAAGAAAAGAAAAAAAAGAGTTATGTGAAAGTCTTTGTGGGAGGTCTATGCACTGGATATTTATCCTTGATCTAGGATGATCTTCCTTGGCTACCCAATGTCCATCTAAATATAAATATGTTTGTCAGTCTTCAAAATATATTTCTACCAAAACTGGCTACTGAAGCCCTCTCTCAAACTGAGCAGGTAATATAATTCTTTGAAAATTGCTTTCTATAACACAACTCACAGAAGACATAATAACCTGTCCCCTACATATTAAATTGGGCTCTTAATTGTGTCAGGACAAAGAAAACATGACACCAGTAACTCACAGAGAGACCTATTGATATAAAATTTTGTGTAAGGTAGGGGAAATTTGTTTTTAAGATTAAATTTGTTTTTACAAAATTTGACAGTAGTTCAAATTACATGAGCATCAGTGGACAAGTGAGTGTATTAGTCATGTAGAGGCGATAATGCCTACCCTGCCTTTAACATGTAGGTTGTCTGCATTCTGCATTAGATTTAATATTCAAAACTACCTTATCCTCATCTTTGTTATCAGCCTGTGTACGGTAGTTGTACAACTGTTTGTCATTGTTCAGTATAATTCTTCATTGATTAAAATCACATCAGAAAATTAAAGCCTTTCCTCACCCTGGACAAAAGTATCTTCAGTTCCTGAAAAGTCTTTTCACTACGGCAGGAGGTTTTAAAAAAATAATTCATATTTTTGTTCCTTTCAGGCAAAATTTCTTGAGAAATGACATGTACTATGGAACTGGAAACTTTATCTTTCTGTCAGAGCTGATGCGGTAAAGTCAACTGAACAAGATAATAACATATCTCTTGTAAAGGTGGAAGGTGAGTCAGTGCACAGGGGAAGAAAGATGAAAGAAGCTTTCAATCTCAAATCATTTTGGAACAAGCAATGACGTGTTAGCCAGTCTTAGCTGGCTAACATTATGAGTTCCAGGTCTAAGAATATTGGATATGTAGGTAAAGTTGAATAAGTTGGAACTGAAACACAGAAAAATCCCCCCAAAGACATTAAAACTATGCCTCTTTGGTACTATAAGGAATATTTTCATTTTGAAAATGGCACTTGATTATTATTAAAATATATTATCCATGGGATACACTTGAAAATAATTAAAAAAAAGAATTAGTAAGTGTGATTTTTTTTTTAAATAGTAAATGGGAAAAATCATTAAATACATTGGGGAGAGATTTAAAAATATCTTAAATAATTAAAACATTTGCTATAGGCATACTAAATGTATATTTTTGGAAGTAAAGGTTTGTCTTGGAAAGCTAATATGTAAGTTTCATAAGCTTTCTGAACAAGTGATTTCCTTGATTTCCTTAATGTTTCCTGACTATTGTGTATAAAATGTAGGGAAAATTGCTGTGGTTAAAGTGGAACAGTATAGGAAATTGGATGATCTTGTTGCACTCTGCTGTGAATTTTCGTAAGCGAGAATACACTTACTCATTTTCTCCAGTGACTTCATTATTCAAGGCTGTGAGTAGGTCAGTCTCTGAGAATTTACCCTAGAAGTCTAGAGTTGATCTTTAAGTTCTTTTTCCTGTCTGTTAATCTCCACTAAACAGAATTCTCTTCAGAAGCTGAGGATCTACTCTCCTCTTCCAGATAAACCCTTGAACATACTCTCTAGAGTTCACTAGCTGGCTCTTAATTTTCTGTAATGTGACCTTGAATTAATTCAAGGGAACCGTTCATTCAGAACACCACCTTCAAGTTTTAAATCATCTGAAGATACCCCGGCCCATAAAAGTTCATATAACCTATATGGATAATAAAAATCACTGTCTTTCAATGAATGGGGCAAGTTTACCTTTGGGAAAACTACATGAGCAAAATTAAAAATCAACTGACTAACATTAGATACCTATACAATGCATTTGTTTTGGTTAAAGAAAAAGGCTGTGTGGTATTTATAAACTGAGGAAGTATATAACAAATGGTGCCATGATTAATTCCTTCTTCCTCCGTCATTGGAAAGCCAGAATTTCATGTGTATGATTATTTTCTCTCTCCTCAGCAATTATGTCTTTTGCTATGATGGTAGCATCTAAGCCTCTCCTCAGTCAATGATGTTATGTTTCTAAGTGTTTGAAGTTTTTGATGGTTTGGGTTTTTTTCCCCCGTTTCTCTCCTAATCTATGATATAGGAGAAATCATTAGGGTTTTGTTATTTTTTTTCCTTCTTGTGAATCAATTTTATAAAAATGCTGTTCTTCTACCTGAGGCTGCATAGCTCCTCTCATGTCTTATAATGCAAAGTGAAAGCTGACAGTCATTTTCAAAGCAGCTCATCCAAACCATCCTGAAGGACCCAGCCCAGAGGGGACTCCTGGAAAAACAGCAACCAAGAGAAGGGTGCATGAAAGAGTATGGCAGCAACAAAGTGTTCACGGTTATGTTTTTTCACAGAAGAACCAATCAGGAAGAAGTAGAGATTGTTTTATGAAGCAAAAGACATGATAAAAATGTGCAGATTGTGTACACTTTCTATATGTCCTATGTACAGTCATGTTTTGGAAAGAAAGTGCATAGGTACAACCTTTGGATTTTGTAAGTTACTAAAATAAGTTGTATTGCCTTCCCATTTTTGGACCTGTATAGAGAAAATTATATTTGTACGGGCTTGGTGAAAACTAACAGATTACCTTCTCTGAGTGAAAAAAGGAAAGTATACTGCAAAGTTGAGGAAGCACTACTTTTTTCTTCTTTCATAAGTTCTCCCTGTCTCTTTGTGATGTGTTTTACAGAGTAAGTAGAGTTTTAGACATCTGTGGAAACCTGCAGGTGGTAAAGGTTCAAAGAGTTTCTGTGGATACGTTATTATTTATTCTTATTAAAATGCTAGAAAACAAATATGAAAATTGACATTTTTTCTCTGTCTTGCTTTTAGATGTCTAAAATGAAGGGGAACAGAAGATGGCATGGGCTGTTAGAAGAAATCAAAGGAAGGAATGTGGCTGTTCATAAATTTGATGATGTGGAATTCTAACTACACATAATGCTGTGATAGATGAACACCTTAAAAAACAGTTTATTTTCTTATTTAAAAGAAACCTTTTGGAAGCAGTTTTTATATCCTTCTCTATAATGTCTCTGTCTATCTCTACCTACATATTTTATATTTAATTCTTTGCATCTATTCAGTGTCAAGTCTTATTTCACTTCAAAATATTGAATATAAGACTTTCAAATATTCTACTGCCTTCTCTGGATTATTTGACTGTTGTCATCTTAAAAAGGCTCATTTGAAGACATGACATTCTGGAAATGTTTTAGGAAAATCTACAACAGTAAAATTGCCAGTTCTTTCTCCATACCTGGATAATTTGGATTAATATTTGAACTTCTAACTACTTAGAATTAAAGCAAAAAATAAGGCAGACCCCCTTTTCCATATTTCATAATCACTGCGTAACACATAGTTCAGTCCACAGTTCAGAAGAAGGTATCCAAACTATCTGAGCTTTTGTCATTAATCTAAATAGGAAAAAACTAAGGATAATATGGCTTCCTGCTGAGACAGCAAAGGGTAAAAAGCGATCATTCTATTTCATAAGAAACCTTGAAAGTTGCTGTTATTCAAATACTGAGAAAAATCCAAAGCTAAAGTTAAGAGTAAATAAGTGTGTATTGCACTAGAGAAATCCACCGAGTTTCAACGTTCAGAGGACACAGTGAGATGTTAAAGACACGATTTTCCTTGGTCTACCTGATGCTGAAGAGAAGCTTGAATTTCTCTCTGCCACATCTCATCTGAGGATCTTAACCACTAAGTAAATGAATGTTACTGCAGGGGCAGGGTTTTTCTGTCTCAGTTTGACTGAAGATCTTGGCTATGAGGGGGAAATTTTGGTGTCAGTAACCTGGTATTTTTTTAAAAAAAGGTCTGTTCAAAGATCCTGAGAATTCTGGTTTCTAGCACAGCACTTCGTTAATTTTATTTTATTTTTGAAATATTATACTTGAGTAGTGGACCTATTTAATAATGGTAATTACACAATTCAGTGTTTGAATTAGAAATACATTCCCATTTCAATGTTACTGTTCTTTTCCAGGTTTTTATTTCCTCCTGCAAAGGAGGGCATGGCTGGTCTTTTAGATGATATGGTTTTTGTCCTCTCTTGGATCAGTGACTTAACCATAGAACTTCATTTTAAAGAGGACTCACAGGTCCACTAGTGCCAACAATAAGATGACCTGGTAATATTAAGAGTTCAAAGTTTAATTGCAACAGATCAATCATTGCAAAGTTCAAAGAGCATTATTAAGCAGGCTGCATATTCTAGGTCTTGAGGCAATATAGGATTAATTGTCAGGAAAACAGTGGAAAAGAAAAGCACTTTAATCTTCTTGTCCTCAGTGTGACATATGTCAAGTTTCCAAATATGCAACATGATATCATAGCTGCAGGAAGACAGTCCAGTTTAGCCAAGGAGAAGGTGCAAAGCTTTTGGGTTTTTATTTTGAAGTTACTAAAGCCAGTAACATTTAAAGGTGCAGTACCCAAATTTTCTTCCAAATTTTGGCCACAAAATCTGAAGATATTTACTAATACCAATTCTTTTATTTCTCTCATGTTCAGATAATTGAGTATTTCAGAATGTTAGTTCTCTTTGAAAGTCCATAATAATGAATTCATAATAATGCTTTAAGGTTGAATTGATCTCAGTATTAGAAAGGGAACTGATGTATTTCTTACAATGAATCACAACTCCCACACCTGTGAATCTTCTGATGTGTGTCTAAGCAAACTTTTTAACTGAGTATGCTGTACTTATGCATCAAACAAAGCTAGCCTCAATTAGTAAAACCGTTGAAAGCTTAAAAAGCCTTGACTTTGGGAATATAGAGACTTTTCTTTGGAGTCTTGAAAAGGGAAAAATCTGAGAAAGAAATGTGATGATATTTTAATCAAATTTTCCTTTGTTTAGTTTTGCTTTGTTTTGTTTTCTTCATAACACCTGGGATTATCCATTGTGCATCGAACAAGCATTATGGTTTTCTAAGTTAAACTCCTGTGAATGACATCCCCACAAACTGAAAATGAGCCAGAAATGTCACATTCTTGGGTTAAAAAAAAAAAAAAAAGTTAAACACAGTTGTTCATACATCTTATGCAATCACATACAGAAGTATGAATAATTTTCCTGTCTACTAACAAAGTTTTAGTTGCTCTAATATGTTGACTTTTGAGTATCACTTTTAAGAATGATGGAGAAAGTCCAAAAGAAAGTGATATGAAAGATCAGTGATATAGAACAACTCATATCTTAGGTATACTTGAAAAAACAGAGGTCTTATTATTTTAAAGGAAAGATAATGAAAGCTATGACTTAATCATCACTGGAATTCAGCTGAGAGCCTGCATTAACATTCTAACATATTTTGCACAAACATATTGGCCACTGTGTAGTATGTACTAAACCCAAAACACAGTGGATGGAAGCTGGGGCAGGCAAAATCTAAACCAAACCCCTACTCTTAATAATGAACATGCTACTTCATGTGCATGGGCATAAAATTCAGTGGTCTTTTGCCAGTTTTGGTTTCTTAACTGAGAACCTATGTAATCACTTTATGAACAATTTTAGTCATAGAATAGAATATCTCTGATATCTCACCACAAAGTCAGATCAGACTGGTGTAAAACATGTGTGGCTTTGGTTTAATCTAGCCTATTTGCCCTCACACTAAAATAGATTTACATCATCAATTACACCTGAGAAACAATTTAAGAAGCAAGTATGTCAAGTTGTTGATGACTTCCTCTCAGATGAAATCGGGCATCTGACTTCATATGTATTTTTAGTCCCCTGAGAATGGTTTAAATTAAATGGTTCAAACTGGTTTGTTTTACTTGGAGGCTAACCAGAATCACTCAGAGGAGAATACCCATTCTCAGCCTCTCAGGAGGTTACAACAAACTGCTAGTGTTATCTTCGGAAACCATTCCAATGCAATAAAACCCTCAAAGTATGTAAATAAATATATAAGATTATTTTTTCTGTACATATAGGACAAGAAAGAATGGGCATTTTTTTCAGCAAGAGAAAAACATGCTTCCTGACTTTTTAATTGGAAGATCTTTGTCTCTGTGAGGATTTGTCCTCCTGCTGTATGCTTCAGAACTGTACAACGTGAGAATGGGTAGAACTTTCAAAGGCTAGGTCTCTACAAAGGCTATGGGGCGCACAGCATGTTGCATAGTGATAGGTAACTTGATGCTGAGAAGATCTCATAGGTGATGTGTAGTGTTGTAAATTCTGGAGGGAATTCCTGTGACTTGCAGTAAAGACAATGATGCACCCATTGTCGAGGCTGTCCCTCCTTGACAGTGCATTGGAGATGCAACATGGAGGGCATAGAAATGAAGCTAGTTGCATGTAATCTAAGCTAGGTTATTATTACGGAAGTTGTTCTCAAGAACAGCTTGTTATTTCAGTGAAGATGTAGTTAGTCTTGCCAATACATTGTGTCAACCCTTAAGAAGCAGCTACTTAGTAGAGAAACTTTAAACAATTATTGACCATGAATGAACCATTGGAGACATAAAAGGCTGTAAAAGACATTTGCACAAGGTCGGTATTATCATTTAAACAGTAAATATACATTTTTCACAGCACATTGCACTTGAATTAATAAAAATCTTGTATCAACTTACTTGTCTAAACAGGAGTCAATAGTCAATTTTTCTCTGGAAATAGGGCTTCAGTTATTTATACTATGCCTTTCATCCATATAGTGTGAAACTACAGTTTGAATTGACTTCCCACAATATCACAAATTAAAACAAACAAACAAACAAACAAACAACCTTAAAGTGAGAGAAATATACTTTTGTTACTCAGTATATTAACTTTATAATATCAAATGGAATTTAAACTGTAATAATTTTAATTAACTTTTAATATTATTTTAAGAGCCCAAACAGAGCTTGGGAAAATACTCTTTTGACAGTATTTTTTAAGCCTAAACTATGCATTCATTTCTGAGAATTAATGTACTTAAGTAAAAAATCTGTTCCAGCTGAGTACTCTTTCTAAGCTTGTTTAGGCAGAACATGTTTGCAATAAAGTTAGAACCCCTCTTCTCCTCAACAATTAGATTTGCAATGCTAAAGTTAATGTAAACCTAACTCCAAACTAATGATGTGTCTGTAGAAAGTATTTTAAATGGCATTATACACTGTGTCTGTTGTTTGAAAGTGGTTATTTGAATTATGGTTCATTTCTGCAGCATAGAAGCTTGTAAAAAGCACAAGAAGACCCAAACTCAAACCTGTTTCTGTTTTTTGACTCTGATCTAATCATTAATTAGTCTAGTTTGAAGTTTCAGTAGGGCACACAGAGACCATTTTAGAGGGTGTTTTAAATGCTGTAATTAAATTGTAGGAGCAATATTCTCAAAAAATAAAAATCTTAATGGAAAAAAAATCTTGCTATACCTATTTGGCCAACTGCCTTCTTGTTTTACCTCCCATTTTCACAGCTCTGACATGTAGCAGTGCATATTTTAACATAAAATAGCAAGTCTGAAACTCTGACATGCTGTATATTTATTCTCGTGTGAAGTAAAACTCTTTTTTTTAAATAGTACAGATGATTATATCTATTTTTTTTCAAATGAAGTGTTTCTTTTAAAGTGTAAGGTTTATTTTCACACTTCTGATTGCCAGAGAAGCAGGAAACAGAGATCTGTACATCAGACATTTAAATCCAGACATTATGCAATCATGATAACAAGGATTAATAAAGATTAATTTAGCTCCCACTTAAAAGCCCTGGTGTTTCAGAAGTACAACTGTCTAGTTTGTAAAAGGGGAATAATTATAATTTCCTTTTGAAATGTGCCTTTTTGTTGCATAGTAGAGAGTTGTCCATGATTTGAAATTATTTGTGCCAAACTATTCTCTAGCAATTTATTCTTTAAGATGTGGCTGTTCAAATCAAATTACAGTTAAAAAAAAAAAATCAAATAACCTGAATAGCTTACTGTTGTTTCTTAAGTGCTTGGAACAGATTTTATTTAACTGTAATGCAAAAAAAATCATTTTCTTCATTGCTCAAAACTGTAAATGATACAGACATAATTTCCTAGGACCTTAATTTTAACAGTTCAGTACTTTTGAAGAAGATAGCTATTGATGAATGTAAGAATTGTGTTCTATTAAAACCACACTGGAAAATAGGATTTCTGTATAACCATATACTCTGTGAGAATGAAACAGGTGGCCATAGAAATAACACGTCATGAGACCTATGTATGCTTCCAAACAGGAACACAAACTTTCAACTTAAAGTCTTCTGCATTATATCTTTCAACATAATTCCTTTGGATTAAGTGCTGTTACATATTTTCCATTTTAAAATGTTACTGTAGTATGTGCTATTTACTCTCTCCCCACAAGGACAGTAGCAATACTTTTTATTTAAAGCAGTATTGCAGATGGTCATGTTTCTTTTAAGAACAAGAATGAACAAGTGATCCCACCAACTTCTGGGATTTGAGGTTGGCAATATAAGTTGATGATGAGCAGCTGAAAAATGTGTTTCCTTCAAACAGTACACTTAGATCTAGAATATGTCACCTTCTGTGGGGCTGTCAGATATTCTGAGATTTTTTTTCTTCAAAGTCAGGAACCTGAAGTCAGGACTCCTAATCTATCAAGGCCGTAGGATGTGCTAGTGTGGATTCAGAGAGATGCTGTATTGAGGAATACTGACCTATTAAGTAAATATTTGGCTATTTGCTTATACAAAACAGACTTCTCAAAAGGTTAATAAAAGCCTAGGGTGTTCACCCTGGCCTTACCCTTATTCTTGAGGAAAACCAAAGAAACATAAAATTACCACCAGATTCTGTGTTGACACTAGAGAAACTCAGTAACTGACTTGCCATGAATTGCCAATAGCTTTAACTCTGTAATCAACACTGTGATCAGCACTGGACCACAGATTTGGGAAATTGAGGTAAAAGAGGAGGAAAACCTGTTTAGCAGTAAGAAAAGGCCCATGACAAATCAAAGCAATGTCTTTTGGCTTATGCAATCATCTAGCATCTACAGAAGACCACTGCAGAATTCTAAGGCACAGCATGCTTCTCAGCCCGTTTTTGTCTCTTGATAATAGCATGGTCCAACTAAAATCTTTGAATAAAACCTGATATGTTTACAAATCATCTGTTATTGACTCACAGCTGTCAATATGAAACTGATTCATAGTTGTTTCCCAAATAAGAGAGTCAGGAATTCTGACTGAAAACCAAAATGAAACTGAGAAAATGCAGAAGTTTATATCTTCAGAGATATAGAGATGTGAAATGTTTTCTATGAGTCTACTCCTACAACAAGAGGTTTATTTTTAGGTTTGCCTAAACTGGAAAATGAATGCCATTCTGGGTTGTCTGGCTCCATCCCAGTGACAGCAGAACACGTGAAACATTTTGGAGTGAACTCCCATCCCCAAATTTCTTGGCCTGCCTCAAAAATTCTTTTGAAAGGAGTAAAGGGATGGACAGGTAGGCAATACTGAAAGAAAATAAAGAATGGAGTAGAAAATCTGAAAGTAGTTTGGCTAAGTACATAACAGGACAGAAATATAATCAAATAGGAGCCACACTAGCAATCTCCACTCCTTGCACAGTGTGTTTTTTCCAGAAATAAAGATGCAGCCTTCATGTAGATGAAGCCTGTTCCCCTGGTAAATAACTTCTGTGGTTATGAAGGAGCTGCAAGTGTCTGACAGAGGATGCCAGAGCACTGCTGGTACAAGTCCTGGGCACTTGAGCCTGAGACAACAGGACTGGGAGAGAGCTTTTGGGGATAACGGTTAGTGAAAAGAGACTCTGGACTCTCCTGCTTTGTGACTACTGCATTGATCTAATCCAAGGAACTGGGAAAGGATTCATTGTCTGACTTTGAACTGATTTGCACTGTATAACATTAACTTCTGCAAAGTACAGTTACAACAAGCTTAGGTCAGAGATACTAAAAACTTTAATTTCCTAAAATTTCTGCTGTTTACAAGGAAATAGTTATGTACTTTATTAGTACATTAGTAGGATGTCATCAACAACAGCTAGAGTCTTTGTCATTTTTTTTTCCTGTCTAAACATTCACATAAGACCATGCTATTTTTGTCATATGTTTGAGATAGAAAGGAAAATAATACCATGAACAAGGAAGCAAAAAGAAAAGAAAAAAAAAGAAAAGAAAAGAAGGTCAGGGACAGAAAAGCAATGTATCAATAAATAAATATAATAAACAAAACAAAACAAAACAAAACCCTACTCCACAAAAGAAAAATGTGTATCAGTGGTAGCAAGACAGTTAGAACCAGCAGGAGAAAAACAGAAATACAGAAGAACTGAAGACAGAATTATATTCTAAAAGAACAGAAGATGAAAGACCAGAAATTTGCAACCACATCAGGAGGAGCAAATCTGCATTACTAAAACCTGCATTACTAAAACCTGCATGTTAGGAAAAATTCGTAGTTTGACCCTAGAGCTGATTCAGGAAATTGAACTTTCTGCTGTCTGCCAAGAACAAGGTGATGGATCTTGCTAAGGTACACCTAAGGTTGAAATGGATATAACAGCGGGGAAAATGACAATGAACTGCATTGTCAGTGGGATAACCGGCACTGTAAGAGGAAAAGTTTGAGTATACCCAGCTGTAGAAATGGAAGCTCCGGAGAGCTTCCAAGCCAGGGGTACAGAAATAAAGAGATTTTAAAGATTAGAAGCCAGCCCATATTAGAGCTATGAGAACAATTTAGGGATATTTAATTATTGGGATGCAAGAATTAAAAAAAATATTTTTTTTTCAGAGTGGGCTCAATCTGTGTTCCTGGGAAACAACTTCCTGCAATGAAGGTTAATACGAAGATCCTGACACTATGACATGGCAGGAAGCAGGGGAGACAGGCACTGATGAAGGTTTTTGAGGATTCAGAGTTGTCCATAAAGGGTGGATTATGCTAATGTTCTGGATTATATTAGTTAAAAAAATATGTTAAAACGTAACAGTCCACAGTGCAAGGACTATTAACAAGAATTTTTGTTATAAGCTTAGGAAGAAGAAATTTTATACAGTGGTTATCACAGGATGACTACGACATGCAGCTGAAAAGGAATGTGATTCCAAAATGTGTGATCCGAGGGGGATATCTAGTAACAGTAGGAATTATTACTGATATTAAGACCCTGAGACCCTAAGACCCAGAGTCTTGAGGAAGAACTAACCCCATCTTTTTCCTGAAATGAGCAAACTAAAAACATTTCCTATTTCTGAAGTTAATTTGTATGAAAACAAAAATCTAACCTAAGATAAACTTGATGTATATGACAAGCTTAATAAGAGACCTGAAAACAAATGTATCTCTGCACCTGTGTGGCCCCTTCTGAGTCCTTTCTCTCACTCCATCTTTCCCATTGAACAATTTTCAGTGATTTCCTGGATTAGATTCCGGACAATATACCTATGAAATTTCCTTGGTCCTTTCCCTTCTATCTTACCTTCACCTTCAATATTCTCCCAATAGAATTAGCAGATTAAAAAGTCTGAACTAATTATAATATAGAGGGAAATACATGTACGTAACATAGTATCTGTGATGGCAAAGGACTGAACTCATTGATGCACTGAGCTCCTTCCAGTTTCTCTGTTCTAGGCTAAATCTAGTGCTAAACAGGTTACCAGATAACACAGCAAAGCAGAGTTTCATCTCCTTCCTTTCTCAAAACCTAGTGAATTCAATGGATGACATTCATTTCATACTGTAGGCACAAACTCTCATACTCGGCTGGTGCTGAGTAGCAGAGCGTGAGTCAGACTTTAAATTAGTGCTGATACTCCCTCTACTGTAATATGCCTTAAGTAGAGTTGTTGTCAACAGAAATGGTGTGTGGAAGAGCCAGACACTAGCTGAGGCTAGCTGATCTAGGGTCTGAGATGTGGCTAGATTCTGGTGAGGAGCAAAGACCCTAAACTTAATTTTGTATGTAGGTAATGTTAGTGGGTATAGATGTGATTAAGTCAATCAGGATTCTTGTATGGCTGTGACATCCTACAGTATATCATGTGGTACTCATGTATTCTACTTTTTATTTGTTTCACAGTTTGTCTGCAGTTTTGTCTAAGTACCTGGATGTTCACTTGCTAAGTATTAGATATTCCTATTCCAGTTCTAGAGAAAAATGCATTGTTTTTATAGTAAATGGCAAGTACTAGGAATGTGTGAAGTTCAAGACAGAAAAACAATGAAAAAATAGTCTGGGTCTGATCTAGTAAAAATACTTTGGGATTATTTCTGTTCCTGTTCTGTAAAAAGACTTTTTCCATCCGTGTAGCCTGAAAACCTGGTTCATTTAACTGAGTTCAAAGAATTTGAATATTTCATTTTTCTGTTTAATTTATACATTAATATGAAATTACATAAAGTTGCAAGCATGTCTATATATAGTGTATATATAAACACATATATACACACACACACACACAAACATATATATACACGCACAGATAAATCTAATACTTTAAGTGAAGCATGTTCTATTCTCTAGTCCGTTTCCTGCCTGGCTGCCAGCTATTGCTCCAGAATGGCATAGGTCTCCTGTAGTTCCTGTGTCCTATCTGACAGCGCCATGTGAATGCTCCAGAGGGACATGTTAAATGCCACTAGATGTGTATGGCTAGTCACATTAAGTGCACTGTCAATGTCTTCAGTTAACTGAACTTTTTTTTATCCTTTGAAGTCACCTCTGGCCTCACTTCTATTTAGCAGAAAGCAGCTTTTCAAAACTAGATGGATTTTTGTTGTTGTTGGTTTTTGTTATTTTATATTTTATTTCCTGCATCAACATATTTTTAACTCCTGAGTCATAAGTATTTGGTATATTTAGTTCTATATTTGGGTGTGTGTACAACTCCATTTCTGTGGACTAATGACAGCTAATGGCAGTGTGAGTGTTAATCCCTTTCCCCATGCTTGTGATAGTCTGATAGCACAGAGCATGGTTGATAATGGCTTACATAACTTAACATTGTCTGTGGCATAAGGAACTAAAAGGAATATACTCAAAGTTGTGTCTCTTGATGAGCCAGTAGCAGACAGCTAAAAGACCTGGAGTGCTATAGTGTCAGCGTTTTCACTACTGATACTTGTTCCCCTAGTTTTTACTTTAATGTGATGTTATAAATAGACCATTTTTAAAATCCCTTTTACAATGGAAGATGGATACTTAAATGCTCTTGCTTTTCACTAAAATTGTGAGCTTCTGCACATGTCACCAGGAATCTGGGTATTATGATTACATAATTCTAACATTTACTGTAGCTAATGAAAAAAGCTCTACTGAATTCCTGGAAACCAAGATTGTATGGCCAAAGGACAGAATAGACAGGCTTTCATTGCATCTTTTCTCTCACAGATTCAGAGACATCTGCCTACAACAGATAGACTTATTAATCAAAGCTACCTGTCTACAATTCAGAATAGACCTATAATATATTCTAGCCATATGGTTTGAAATTGCATATTTTTAAAAAGAAAAAGAAACAACCCTTCTCCTCAGTTTTAATAAACTTTTCAAATAATGGGAATTCCACATTTTGGCAAGTCATAACATTGTCTATAATGTAACCAACATTATCATGCTTCTGTGACTGGTTGCCTGGCCTTGACATGAAAGAATAGGGAGCTGTGGGTACAGTGACACTTTGGGAAGTTCAGCACAGGCAGAAGAGCAAGCTAGAAGGTTCCTTAGGTCCTGCATGCAAGAGTTTGATTTCTCTTACTTGCTTTCATCCATATGGTCTGCTGTACTTGACGGTCTGTCCTGAATTCCCAGACTTTGGGAAGTAACTGTGAATAGGTTTTTAGGACCAGGGAGTGGCCAGTATTTTCAGTTGAGACCATCTGTTGGAAAGAAAAATAATGCTAGATGAAGAGGTTTACACCAGTTACACCAGTAATACACTTTTTAAGTCATTCACAGTTTAACTTGACATTCATCATAACTAAGAATTAGTTATAATTATCATTGCAATTACCCAGAATGTAAAAAAGCTCAGCTAAATGGGCTGTTTAATAGTCATTGTGTTAACTACAATAAAAATTGGCATGTTACATATTTAACCACAAAGTTTTGGAAGTATGATTATGAAGGTAGCTCAGTAATCATCAGTTAGGAAGTGGCTGCTGGGTGACATATTATTTTCAGAGTAATCACCTTCCAGAAATGATGCTTCTCTTATTATTATTTTTTATTGCACTCTAAAGGTGGTCGGTACTTTGCAGTAACTATGAAAACAAGCTCACTGTGCAGAAGATCTGGCAATTAAGTAGATAAAATGAAGATAAAGGGAGGAGAATAGAATATGAGTGAAAACAATTGAGCATAGGTATGCAATTAAAGTTATATATGCACAGACATCTACAAAGTGTTTTATTGCATCATATCAAGATTACTTTCAGTATCTGGCCCTCTGTATGCTGGGTGTCATTTCCTCTAATCTGTGTTCTTCCTTTCATGCTCTTAAGTTTTTTAAGAATTCAGTTTTCTAGGGCTTCAAAATAAAATAAAATTTAAGCAAAACCAAACTTGATTCCATTTGTATTGAAGAGGAGGGGCAGAGAAATTTCATCGTTTTATTGTCAACTGGTAAAAGAATTGTATGTCTTACAAAATATTAACTTTGTCATTCATAGACACACCTTATGTGTAGCTAGAACAAACCTCTAGATACTTTAGAAGGAAAAATAATGGAAAAAATAATCAAACTTCATACATATTCCCTACTGAGTGAGGAAAACGTGTTTTTATCCTTAGAATATTAAGGACAAAAGCTCTTCAGAGTGCATAGTCAATTATTTTTCTTCAGTAAGCTTATACTATCAAGTATAAAAGGGTGTGAATCAAAACACCAGATTTAATACCCTGAACTCTGGGGTGTACAAAATCTGATTTTTGCAGCTTGATTGCACCTCTATAACGAATGTAACAAAGCTATATGCAGAGTTTCTTAGGTTTTGGAATGCATTTTATTTTCCTTTTTCCTTTTCCTTCTGATTTTCTGTAGGCCATTTCTCTCTCTTTTGATCTGTGATGTATTTGCTCAGGTGTTTCCCATTTTTATGGCAGTGTCAATTAACTCCCTTAAATTTGCCCCTGTTGCTCTCAAAATGTCTTGATGTTCCCTTTGAAGCCTCCCTCTCCATTATCCACCATTTTCAGCATCAGAGACTGACCTCAGTGAGAGGAAAGTTTGCTGCCAATATTCCCAGCTCTGCTAGTAGATGTGTGTTTAGATGAAAGAAATGAATTTATGAAATGAACCTAGAAAGCAGCACTAGCACAGCCTAAGTACTCTAAACAAGAGTCAGAAATAAGTCAGATCCACGCTTACTCTCCCAGCATTCAGGAGTGTTTGGGTGTGGGGTTCAGCCGCCAGTGTAGTAATTAAAGATAGTGTTATGAACATTTAACATTACTTTCCTTGTATGTTTTTGAGTGAAGAAAGGGGAAAAAAAGTAAAAAAGATTGAATATTTTTGTCTTAAAGACTTTTAAAAATCCCCTATTCAAACTCTGTAAAAGAAAATAGTAGCAGAAACCCCAGTCATCTTAAACAAAAGTTTCCTATAAAGAAATTAAGGGAAATATGACTCATTTAGGGCTGGCTTGATTATTTTTTTAACCAACCCATAGGAGCTCAGAGTTGGACAACTGGCATAAAATTGAGTGCAATTGTGTCTGGTCTGACTTTTTCCTCCTGAAATGACCAATGCCTTACTATCTAGTAAGTTTTACAGATTTCCCTTCTGCCTCCATTTCTCTAACATGACTTTTTCTTTTCTGAAAGACTCTGATGGTGAACTAGAAACAAACATTGGGTTATAGATGATTGATTATGTTATATTGCTTATACAAAACATGACATTTAAATGAGATTTTCACCTCATTTCTAACAAAAAAAATTTTTCCTTTCCTGTCCTACTTCACATTATGAAGCTGAAACAGATATGTAGATTGCATGGACTACTATTATACTTCTTAAGACATAAAGGGTATGATGTCTTATTAAAACTCTCTATGGCACACAGCTGTACAGTAAAACATGGCACATATAAAGTGGCACGCAAGATTTTATTACTGGAAGGAACATAAGTCAAGTTGTTAAAAGAGGGAAATTCAGAACAAAGCTCGTCTCTTTTAGTTTTTATTGCTCTCTAACATACTTATTGCGTGATTTTAACTGAATCACTTGTGGTAAAAATTAAGTAGGTCCAGTAGCTTCTCACTGCTAAAAGGTTTGATTCCTATCACCTTCCTGCTCCTTGCTTCCAACCACAAGCTATTGCCACATACCTTGCACCAACTCTGGCACTTTTCCGAGCCTGCTATCAGCTGATTCAACTTCTTAGCCTTGGCGAACACTTGCTACGAAGTCAACCTGAGCAATTGTTGCACAAGCTTGCAGAAGGCACCAATGGAAGCACAGTGGAATTGCAAGGCAATGAATGAGGGCAGAAGAAAGGCGCAAAAAGGAAGCAGGACCTTCCTCTTTTGTTAGCTTTTACTAGTTAAGGGTTTGCCATCATTATGTAGCTTCATTTTTAGGGTAGATTTAAGGAGCTGTTTATTTGCCACTGACTTTGAGATGGAGTTTCTACAGCATGTTAAAGCACTAAAGGAATGACAAATCTACTCTTTGTTTCCAGATTAATGAAATAAGATTAATGTGGAGATGAATAGAACAGGAACAAGAAGAAGTTAGTCATAAACCTGTTGGGTAAAATATTGGAGTATGACTCCTGTTTCCAGAATTGTTTCTGATTCTTCACCCAACAACTAAGTTTAGTACAGAGCTTGACCGAGCTGTGAGGTAAATGGTGGAATTCTGAAAAGCATCCCCACCTAATGGGGATTAAACCCTGTGTGAATATGGAACTGCTGACATTTGAGTCATTAATGGATTTTCGAGCTGTCATTGTATGCTCCCAGTTCTTCCCCACTCTCATTACAAAATACTTACAATACACATGCATTCTCTGTATTTATTCTTACTATTTACATTCATTCTTACAGATTAAATATATCTCTTTATTTAAAAAAATCTATATCTGTATTTATGTATATGTAAAACTATTCTATCTGATTAAATTGTTTAAGAAATTTCAACCACTGCTACAAGTGAATCACCTAAGTATGCCAGAAAACACATGTGAAATATATTATTTATCTTCTTGAAACACAAGGTAGAATTTCTGGGCTTACTTGCCCATTTGTTTACCATTTAATATGTCTAAGTATAGCAAATCAGTAGACTGCATCTGACAGTTTCTGTAATTTATCTCAGCTTCATGTTTCATTTTGTATTGTGAGTAAAGATATTTGCTGTTTGTTTTCAGAGAAGAAACTTTTATGATTGCTTTGCTGCTTTTTTCCTCTCCTTCTCTTTCTCCTGTACTAAATCTCTAGTACAATCTCTCCTTTTCCCTTCCCTTCCCTTCCCTTCCCTTCCCTTCCCTTCCCTTCCCTTCCCTTCCCTTCCCTTCCCTTCCCTTCCCTTCCCTTCCCTTCCCTTCCCTCCCTCCCTCCCCTCCCCTCCCTCCCCTCCCCTCCTCCCCTTCCCTTCCTTCCCTTCCCTTCCCTTCCCTTCCTTCCCTTCCCTTCCCTTCCCTTCCCTTCCCTTCGCTTCCCTTCCCTTCCCTTCCCTTCCCTTCCCTTCCCTTCCCTTCCCTTCCCTTCCCTTCCCTTCCCTTCCCTTCCCTCCCCTCCCCTCCCTCCTCCCTTCCTTCCCTTCCCTTCCCTTCCCTTCCCTTCCCTTCCCTTCCTTCCTTCCCTTCCCTTCCCTTCCTTCCCTTCCCTTCCTTCCCTTCCCTTCCCTTCCCTTCCCTTCCCTTCCCTTCCCTTCCCTTCCCTTCCCTTCCCTTCCCTTCCCTTCCCTTCCCTTCCCTTCCCTTCCCTTCCCTTCCCTTCCCTTCCCTTCCCTTCCCTTCCCTTCCCTTCCCTTCCTTCCCTTCCTTCCTTCCCTTCCCTTCCCTTCCCTTCCCTTCCCTTCCCTTCCCTTCCCTTCCCTTCCCTTCCCTTCCCTTCCCTTCCCTTCCCTTCCCTTCCCCTTTCCCACAATTAGACAAAAATATAGTTTTTGTTTTTTTAAAAGGAGCGTGATGCTGTCTCTAATTGAAAATATTCTGTTAGGTAGTGGTGTAAAAGCAAGAAGACAGATATGGGTAATGAACAACTAAAACAAGTGATTTTACAGATTTAAATATCAATACATCTCTGTTAATAAGACAATATTGCAATTACAAATCTTACATCATCATGTTCTGTCATCTATATCTAGGCTGACTGAGAACAATGTTATATGTAATGTCCTTAGGTATGTGTTGTTACTGTTCATCTTCTCAGTCTTTCTTTCAGCTTTCAATTACCTTTATTAGATTGTGTGATTCAGAACACAGCAAGGAAAGCGCACAGCCACTGCATTCTCAACAGGTAGAAAATGAGTGTCTCAAGCTGTGTCTGATGTGTCCTTCCAGATTTCTGTCCTTACTAATTATCTTTTCAGAGGACTTTTGCTGGTTGCCAAAAGGAAAGTTACTTCATAGAGGAATGTGACTTCTGAAATACAATCAACGAATAATAAATGTCTGAAAGAGTAACTTTCATTACACCTGACTAATCTTGTTTAAAATTCCAAAGTACCTGTTGGATCTCAGAAGTTTTGCAAGATCACTTATCTTAATGTATAGCAGCATCTTTTCTTGAGGAGAATCAGTTGATACTTTTAAATGCTGCGTGTATCCCCTTCTGAATACTTAGTTTACCTTGTAGTGTAATTTAGGTATCACAGAGTCTCTGGTGTGCGTTTAATTATCAAAGAAGAGTCTGAATTAAAAAGCACAGAAACATCCCAATGCATTTAGACCAGTTATGTAAGCTATACTTCTCTGAAAAGAGTGAAAAAAGGTTGGTATATCTATCTGATTTCCATTGTAAGTAAGTTCCATATTTGTCTTTGGGATCTTTCCACAGACTGGGACAACTGGGGTGCAATGCAGGCTTGCTGCTCATCATCCTCCCTTCAATGCAGTCTGAGGATGTAGCTGAAGACTGCCATACTTTACTGTCAAACAGGCCCTACTAAAAAGTCTGTCCCCTTCATTCTTATAAGCCCCTGTTAAGCATTGAAAGGCCACAATAAGGTCTCCCCAGAGCCTTCTCTTCTCCAGACTAAAAAACCCCAACTGTCTCAGCCTGTCCTCACAGGAGAGGTGTTCCAGCCCTCTGATCATTTTTGTGGCCCTCCTCTGGACCTGCTCCAACAGGTCCATGGCTTTCCTGTGCTGAGGGCTCCAGAGCTGGACGCAGACTCCAGGTGGGGTCTCACCAGAGCAGAGTAGAGGGGCAGAATCACCTCTCTTGATCTGCTGGCCATGCTTCTTTTGATGCAGCCCAGGATGCGTTTGGCCTTCTGGGCTGCAAGCGCACATTGTTGGCTCAGCTTTTCATCCACCAATACCCACAAGTCCTTCTCCACAGGGTTGCTCTCAATCCCTTCATCTCCCAGCCTGTACTGTTACTGGGGATTACCCCGATCCAGGTGCAGGACCTGGATGAACAGGACCTGCACTTGGCCTTGTTGAACTTCATTAGGTTCACACGGGCCCACTTCTCAAGCTTGTCCAGGTCCCTCTGGATGGCATCCTGTCCCTCAGGCATGTCAACCACACCACTCTGCTTGGTGTCATCTGCACGCTTGCTGAGGGTGCACTCCATCCCACTGTCTATGTCATTGATGAAGATATTTAACAGTACTGGTCCCAGTACAGACCCCTGAGGGACACCACTTGTCAACCATCTCCATCTGGACATTGAGCCATTGACCACTACTGTCTGGATGCGACCATCCAACCAATTCCTCATCTGCTGAACAGTCCACCCATCAAATCCATATCTCTCCAATTTAGAGATAATTAGCACAACATAAGCATTGAAGGAAATGCTACTTGTTCCCAATTAGACATTATTGTTGTAAGGTGTTTCATCAGTTAACATTTGTTAAGGCTTGTTGACTCAGCCAATTTTGAGAGGTTATTGAAAAGCTGATACATAATTAATTTTGTAATTTACTTTTTAAAATATAATGTGAAATTTAACACTTTGAGCATAAATTAAAAGAGGCGATGTTCAAAACTTAATTTCAAGAAATAGATGTATAAACAGGTAAATCATATAACATTGTGTCCAAAGACAGAACCAAACCTAAGTCAAAATGTTATAAGCACACACTTCAAGGAGTGGTTAGAATATGATACAGCTAGATAAATTATAGCAAAATAGGCTGTTTTGGATTAGGGTCGAGTACCTTGATAAGTATAACATAATACCATATCTATTTCCTGTCAAGAAATACAGATAACTTGGTAGACCTCATATAGAATTCCAGCTAAAGAAATGTTGTTTTGTGTTTCATAGGATAGATAGGGTAAGAAGAAAAATGGAAAATAGTCTCTGTACAAAAATAAATACATTGGAGAACAGACTGCTATACTTTTTAAGTCAGGATACTGAAAAAATGATCTTATTGGAAATGTTTCTCAATTTTATCTTAAAATAAGTAATGCTATTATAACTTTTTATTGTATTATTTCTTTTCACTTTTTTGAACTTCAGTTTTCAAAGGTATGCATTAAATGAGGAGATGCTATTCTACCGTAGTAACAGTGACAGAATTATAAAGAATGTATTTCATTTTGATGTACAGCTCTAATGTACATCTTTTTCTGACAAGGATAAGGTCACCTGTCATAAAATTGTATTTGCTGCCCAAAAAATGATACGTAACTATTCAAAATTGTGAAACTGTTTAAAACTTAAGATATGTGATAGAGCTGTTGACCTTTTCTTCAGTAGAGGTAATACAGACACCATCACCAATGCGTGTGTTTGTTATTTTCTCCAAAGATATGCAACATTTCTATTTGCAGATCAAAGATAGAGACTTTTGGCAAGTTGATTATACTTTATTTATTTATTTATTTGGACTTTTCTTTATCTTTATGGGTAGTGTACATTTGGAATATGCATATCCCATCATGATACTACTCTCTTTTCTTTCACAGGTCAATCAGAAAAAAAGGGGGTTATTACCTCAGGGAGAGTGCCCAAGACCTCAGATCAATATTGAAAATGCAGGAAGACTCCACATATGCATGGGGTTTTTTAAGTATTTTTTAAGTTGAACAGAGAAGACATGAGCCATAGAACACAATGAATATGTAAGTTGGAAGATGTAAATGACATTTACTTTTTTTTCATAAAACAAGAAGAGACAGCTGAAAGCATTAAAAGACAAGTTTAAATTTGATAATTGTTTAGCCTTTGGAATTTTCTACCTCAAGTTATCATTGAGCTTATTGTGATTAAGAGAAAATAGTGGAAACATACAGAAAATAAGATCATCCATGATCTACATTAGACTTAAAATTCTAGAAGGAATACGAACTCCTGTTTCAGGGCCTGAGGTAACTCCCCCAAAGGGTCTAGTAAGAAATTCCCTGTAAATATCATGTTCCCTATATTTGTTACCTGTGGGGTTTCTTTTAGTTTTACTATGAATATACACTAGGAAATTAATGTCAGATTAAAACAATCTCTGTTTTAATCCCCTGTATGTTGGAGGATCATAATGCCTATGATTCTTTGTTCTGTATGGCTGAAACAAGGAAATGTTACCATTGGTTTAATTGGAAGTAGGACAGAATTTCAAACAAGCATACAGAAGAGAAAAGTTAGAACTACCTCCTAGAGGCAGGGACATCCTATATTTAGGTATCACCTGGGTATTGTCAGCTTGTTCTGTGTTTCAATACTGAGTAACCAAATATCATTCATTCAGGCTCAAAGGCCTACCTTACATTTTATAACACTACACCACTCAATCAGTACAAAAAAACAATGTTAGTTCTAAAAAGAAGGGAAAAAACCCCTTCAATCAACAATACAATGAAGTTATTCTTATGAAAAATCTTTTTTCTCCTTAAATGAATTGACTGTGGAAAAAAGTGCTCCAACTTCTAATGCATGCACCCAGCTTGATCATCTCACTAACTTGCAGATGCAGGTAAACATTAGATAAGGTAATGCTGCTCATGTTTACTGAATGTTTCCTATGAATTCATCTGGGAGAGGGAGGATTATTGAAGGAGCAGGTGGAGCAGTCCACCTATGTAAGGCATTCATCACTCTCCAGGGACTATGCAGAGAATGAGTAGGAAAACTTAGACACCTAAATCCAGTCCTCCCAACCATTCTAAGGATAAAGATTTAAGGTTGAAAGTTTTTTTAAAAAGAAGGTAATGACAACGGCTATCACATTTTGCATTATGTCATCAGGATGATTGTGCAGAAAGTAGGAGACTAATTCTAGCAAGGTCTCAATCTTTGGGAGCTTTGATCTACATCTCAGGAACATACCTTCTCGACAGACCCCACTAGTACAGTTCAAAATGCAAGAATCAAAATGTCACCCTGCAATAAAAAACAAGCAAGACAAGCCTCAAGACTGGGTTCAACAGGCCGGTATTGTCTTGTTGCTTGGAGCTTTGTTTTACCTTGCTTACTTTAGCAGCAATTACCTAACTACCAGGAGGCTATTACCTTGTTTTGATAGTTCTAAGTTTCATAGTTTTTGTTAGTTTTGCATAATTCTGGACTGGAACACCTACTGTTATAAATTTTTATATAGATAGGAATAACAAGTAAGCATGCAGTGTAGAGTGAACTGTCTATGACCCCAAAATAATGATGCTGCATAAAGGAGGAGTGAGGGTCTAGGGTATCACCTTGAAGGATGGTTCTAGAGTCTTCAGTAACAGTTAACGAGTCACTCAAGAGTGTTCAGCTGCTCTTGGCAATAGGAACTTTGGAACTGGGCAAAACTGACTTTAGGAGTAACGTAAAAGACAAAGAAGAAGCATCTAACATAAGCAAAAAAAAAATGCAAAGGAGTAAATTCAGATGTAACACAGAGTTATAGATCAATATAGAAAGAACAAGGGGAATAGTATGCTATAGGACATACTTTTGATAAATATGGCCCCAAACAGACCCAAAACTGGACAAAGAAATGGTCACATCAACATCAGGGGCCTTCCAGCAAAGAGAAGAAAGAACCACCTAATTTTAACATCTTACTCTTGATGAAGGATTCAGGATACTGCCCCCCTTCCCCAGCCCTGAGTGAAACTGTTAAGTTTAAGGCCCAGAGGATCAGCAGAACAGGAAGTGTAACAGAGAGGTAGATACCAAGAGACTTTTTCTGTATAGCAACTTTTAACTATAATATTGTTAATGAGATTTGTTTTATATTAATTAGATAATATAGACTGTGAGTCTGTTAGTATCACTGTAACTGGACTAATAATAACAGTTTAATTACACTGATGATAAATTCTTGGGTTCACATATAAGATATGTTCCCCTTTTTGCCTGTAAGAAGATTATGGATATAACAACAAGGTTTAAAAAAGGGGCAGGTCTGAGGGAGGATTTTCTGAGTATTTAGCATTGGGACCATGTTTGGACAAAGAACAAAACCAATATTTGGAAGAGGGACCACAGCCCTACATTTCCTATATACTGCATAAATGCATTAAATAAAGCATAGTATGGAATTAGTCATTGTCCTGGAGGGTCAAATTTTTTTGAACTTTCCTAGAAATCCTCTAGTCTGGATAATAAAGGACTCTGAGATGGTAAGTAGATGAATGTCCGTCAGAAGATAACAGTGCTTACCTGTCTAAATTTAAATAGATGCTTAAAATTAGGTTCCTAGAAAAGCTTTCAGGATATCTAGAGAAGTGAAGGATACTTGATTCACACCTATTTTTCTGGCTTTGTTACATGGATAAACTTTGTGCTGAAAATGTTGATGCTATTAAAGAACCCTGTAGACCATACAAGCCTGTGCAAGTGGGAGTGACAGACTGGCTGCAGTTGGGATAGGGGAAACTTGAAGAGCTTAGAAAAACAGACCTGAAGGCTATCTGGCATCCCAAACACTTTAAAAGGTATAACTTTGAAGAGATATCCTTTAATCCTGGTAGATTTCTTCAGAAATATGCATGACCTCATGCTTTCAAATGCCTTTATATGGGCATATTTTAGTTACTCTGGTGTTCCTATGTTCTTCTGGTTTCTATCAGCTTATCAACAGCCATTGTCAGTATGGAAAGAAAAAATCCAACCAACCGAATAAACAAACAATGCAAGTAATTTTAAGACTGATCTGTATAAATTCTGGATATTCCTATACAGCATAGTTGCCTGCACCTGAGGATGTACACATTGCCTTCCTATGTAACTTGTGCCTTTAAATCTATTTACCTCCAATAAGCAATCCTCAGATCTGATTGCTTCTAACTCTCTGCCTTTGATATCTTCACAGTAGCTACTCTGAGAAGTGGTCATACCTTGGATATCTTTAGGCTTTAGAAAGGTTAGAGAGAAGGAGCAGCAGGTGTGAGGTAGGGGGTTTTGATATTTATCTTGTTGAACTCTGTACAACTAGAAATACATTTTCAGTCTCCATTGCCGTTCATCTATAATTAGGCTTAAGGTATGGAACAAAAAGAAGAGGAGCTAAACAGCAGCAGCAATGCAAAAAATAATTGGAAACATCTGATTAATGTCACAAAGAATGTCAGGTAATAACTGAAGGAAAATAACTCAAATAAAGGCCAGTAAAAGTGCCAGTAGTTCTAGGCATTTGTAGGTATCCAATATATTTTTACATAAAAGTTTACAGTTGTATTAAACTCCAGCAGTGAATGAATTTAGCTACTTTATGTCACAGTAGCAGCATTTATGTAAAAACCAATGAATGTACTCTAGAATAGAAGCTTGCTTGGCTGAGGTTTTGCTTTTACTTTTATTGGTTACATTACAAACTTGTGTTTGACTTTTATTTATGTCCATGAAGTTTCCATTGTATCCAATTCTTTTTTTCTTTTTTTCTTTTTCCCAAAAAAACACGTTTATCTATCAAAATAAAAAATGAATTGGAAACTAAAGAATTGCTATACTTAATTTGAAGTATAATTTAAATGCATTTTTGATACATTATCGGATACCAGCAATAGTGAATTCTCTATTATAGTTATTGATCAGTTATGTTAAATATTCACTGTTAGTTTAGAACATAACAGGAGTGGCAAAAGGACGGTTTTGATTGACAGGGCTTTGAAGACAAAAATGTTTACAGATCATTCCATCAGTAAAGGCTAGAGATCTAAATGAAATATAAAACACACACAGATCTTCAATAATGAACATTACCAAATCCAGATGTCTTTATCTTTTTATGAAACAGACTCTTTGCTGCCAGCTGCCCCAGCACATCAGCCTAAATTGTTCCACTGATGATTATTATTTCTTTTGCAGCATTTACTGGGTTAATTAAAAGAAATTTTTGCAATGAAAAATTTTGTTTCATAATTCCATCTGGTTTAAATGTATGTTTTTAGTTACACATAGAATCAAAAAGCTGCCAATACTCCAGCTATGACCCCTATTACAATATCTACAAAATTAATGATGTTGGCTTATTATTCGAGCAAACAATACACTTGAGCTTTTTCATTTATTAATTCAGAAGCTGCCAGAATGTGCACCATGATGACAGATTTTCTGATTCTAGCCTCCAACAAAAATCTTTCTGCTGATTATGATGGCAGCAGATCTCAGCCCTACTAGCTAAAAATACTGTTTTATAAAATATGAACAATATAGATGGTAAGAAGAAGGGAATTACAAATGCACCAGAATGATTTCTTAAAATAATTACTGCTGTAACACAATAGTAACCATATAACACTTTAGATTCTTTAAAAGAAAAGGTGGAGATAGGGATTAATTCCTTAATTAACTTAAAAAAACTTAGGACAGGACCCAAGAATCTTAATAAAAAATAGGGATAAATGAATTATACTGTTGGTTAAAGATGTGAAGAGAAAACTTCCTACCCTGGTACAGTTCTCAGCTTATTATCCATTATTGATTTTTCAGGTAGGCAGTGATGAAGTTGCAACAAGAAGTCCGAGGACAATCAAGAGAGACTTCAGGGCCTTGGGACAACTGGTTAAGGGATCAGGAGCACAAGCAGTGTTCTCCTCTGTCCTTCCAGTTACAGGGAATGATGAGGGAAGAAACAGGAAGAGCCAGCAGATCAATACCTGGCTCTGAGCCGGTGTCACCAGCAGAATTTTGGCGTTTTTGATCATGGGTTAGTTTACATGACACCAGGCCTGCTGGCGACAGATGGGGTCCACCTGTCTCAGGGGGGGATCTTTGCACAGGAGTTAGCAGGGCTCATTGAAAGAGCTTTAATCTAGATTTGAAGGGGGACAGGGATAAAACCAGGCTTGCTGTTGGCCAATGTTTGAGGGACGGTGTGCTAACAAGGTCCTTTGGTCTGCCATCTCAGTGGAGGTAGGGGATGGAGATCCATGCGGCAGCAAAGGTGCAAGGGTTATGGATGTGTTAGAAATCACAGAGATGCCTGAGAATGGTCACGTAGGAATTAGGGCTTCTTCCCTCAAAAAGGTGCCGGGATCACTAGAAGTGCATCTACATCAGTGCATGCCGCATGGGTGACAAACAGGAGGAGCTGGAAGCCAGTGTGCATCAGGAAAACTATGATATAGTTGCCATCACAGAAACATGGTGGGATGATTCACCCAACTGGAGTGCTGCAATGGCTGGCTATAAACTCTTCAGGAGGGATAGGCAAGGAAGGAGAGGTGGTGGGGTAGCCCTGTATGTTAGGGAGTGTTTTGATTGACTAGAGCTTAATGATGGTGATGATAGGGTTCAGTGTTTATGGGTGAGAATCAGGGGGAAGGCCAACAAGGCAGATATCATGGTGGGAGTCTGTTATAGACCACCCAACCAGGATGAAGAAGCAGAGGAAATATTCTATAAGCAGCTGGGAAAAGTCTCACAACCACTAGCCCTTGTTCTTGTGAGGGACTTCAACTTACCAGAAGTCTGCTGGAAATACAATACAGTGGAGAAGAAACAGTCTAGGAGGTTCCTGGAGTGTGTGGAAGACAACTTCCTGACACAGCTGGTGAGTGAGCCAACTAGGGAAGGTGCCCCGCTGGACCTGTTGTTTACGAACAGAGAAGGACTTGTGGGTGACGTGATGGTTGGAGGCCGTCTTGGGCAGAGTGATCATGAAACGATAAGAGTTTTCAGTTCTCGGAGAAGTGAGGAGGGGGGTCAGCAGAACTAATACGTTGGGCTTCCAGAGGGCAGACTTTGGCCTGTTTAGGAGACTGGTTGACAGAGTCCCTTGGGAGGCAGTCCTGAAGGCAAAGGAGTCCAGGAAGGCTGGACATTCTTCAAGAAGGAAATCTTAAAGGCGCAGGAGCAGGCTGTTCCCATGCGCCAAAAGACGAGCCAGCAGGGAAGAAGACCGGCCTGGCTGAACAGAGAGCTTTGGCTGGAACTCAGGAAAAACAAGAGAGTTTATGATCTTTGGAAGAAGGGGCAGGCAACTCAGGAGGACTCCAAAGATGTCGTGAGGTCATGCAGGGAGAAAATTAGAAGGGTCAAAGCCCAGCTAGAACTTAATCTGGCTACTGCTGTAAAAGACAATTTTAAAAGTTTCTTTAAATACATTAGCAACAAATGGAGGGCTAAGGAGGCTCTACATCCTTTATTGGATGTGGGGGGAAACATAGTGACAAAGGATGAGGAAAATGCTGAGGTACTTAGTGCCTTCTTTGCCTCAGTCTTTAATAGTAAGACCAGTTGTTCTCTGGGTACCCAGTCCCCTGAGCTGGAAGACAAAGGCAGGGAGCAGAATGAAGCCCCCATAATGCCAGGGGAAATGGTTAGCGATCTGCGACACCACTTAGGCACACACAGGTCTATGGGACCAGATGGGATCCACCTAAGGGTACTAAGGGAGCTGGCAGAAGTGCTCACCAAGGCACTTTCAATCCTTTATCAGCAGTCCTGGCTAACTGGGGAGGTCCCAGTTGACTGGAAGTTAGCAAATGTGATGCCCATCTACGAGAAGGGCCGAAAGGGGGATTCAGGGAACTACAGGCCTGGCAGTCTGACCTCGGTGCCAGGGAAGGTTATGCAGCAGGTCCTCTTGAGTGCCATCACGCAGCACGTACAGGACAACCAGGTGATCAGGCCCAGTCAGCATGCGTTTATGAAAGGCAGGTCCTGCTTGACTAACCTGATCTCCTTCTATGACAAGGTGACCCACTTAGTGGATGAGGAAAAGGCTGTGGATGTTGTTTACCTGGACTTTAGTAAAACTTTGACATTGTTTCCCACAGCATTCTCCTGGAGAAACTGGCTGCTCATGGCTTGGAGGGGCATGAGATTTGCTGGGTAAAAAACTGTCTGGATGGCCAGGCCCAAAGAGTTGTGGTGAATGGAGTTAAATCCAGTTGGCCAGGTGGCCAAGAAAGACAACGGCATCCTGGCTTGTATCAGGAACAGTGTGGCCAGCAGGACTAGGGAAGTGATTGTGCTCCTGTACTCAGCACTGGTGAGGCCGCACCTCGAATCCTGTGTTCAGTTTTGGGCCCCTCACTACAAGAGAGACATTGAGGTGCTGGAGCGTGTCCAGAGAAGGGCAACGAAGCTGGTGAAGGGTCTGGAGCACAAGTCTGATGAGGAGCGGCTGAGGGAACTGGGGGTTGTTTAGCCTGGAGAAAAAGAGGCTGAGGGGAGTCCTTATCGCTCTCTACAACTACCTGAAAGGAGGTTGTAGTGAGGTGGGGGTCGGTCTCTTCTCCCAGGTAACTAGTGATAAGATGAGAGGAAATGGCCTCACGTTGCGCCAGGGGAAGTTTAGATTGGATATTAGGAAAAAATTCTTCAGGGAAAGGGTTGTCAAGCATTGGAACAGGCTGCCCAGGGAAGTGGTTGAGTCACCATCCCTGGAGGTATTTAAAGGACATGTAGATGTGGCACTTAGGGACATGGTTTAGTGATGGACTTGGCAGTGTTAGGTTAATGGTTGGACTTGATCTTAAAGGTCCTTTCCAACATAAATGATTCCATGATTTTATGATTCTATGATTCTGTGAACTGGGGGACCTGCAGTTCGCCTCAATAGTATAGAAAGGTACAAAATTATGAAGTCAATCATAGCATGAAAATTTTTCCGATATATTGGCAGTTGATTTTAATGATATAAATGATGGCCGCTAAATGCTGTTTTGTGCTGAAGCTAAAATGTATATTTCATAACAAGGAGATTGACATCCAACAGTGATTTAAGCTGCCAGTTCTAAAGATGATAGTGAAAAGTAGAATATACATTCAGATCACTTCTGCTGACAAAGCTGTAACAACTTTTTTGTAGGATCAAGGTCTGAGATATTTTATAGCTGCTAACACTAACCTTGAAGTATCTAATATTATATCACACACATGTAAATCCATCTCATGTCCAGTTAACTTAGCTTAGCTGAGTTTGCAAGATTTTGTTCTGCTTGCCTAAAAGTGACTTAAGCAGGTATGCACTTAAAAGGCTGCATCTGAACAGAAAATAACCTTGTATAAATGTCTCCAATTTGGTAGTCTTTAGTTATTTTTAATTAGTATACTGTTTTTTCAAGGGTTTTTTTTTTTTCCTTCCATGTGTCTCCTAGCAGTAGCATATCTAATTAAATTATCCTTTCTTTGTGTGTGTTTCAAAGCATTCCTTAGTATATCAATAGGAGGGGGTGGATTTCCTGTTCACCACAAGAAAAATCCTGAATCTGTTTTAATATTTTCTGGAAGCTCCACATCTTTCCATATGCCATATTTTTAGCACAAGTAATTTAATTCTCTCTGCTGTCTTATCTAAGTACATATCAAGAAAAATATTTTGAATTTTTGACTGCAGTTTTAATAGACACTACAGTGTGGCAGTTCTTGAGACCACAAAAAGACCTACTGTGGTTCGTTGCTAGAATAATGTTTCTACCATCTTTCTGTCTAATGCAAAGCCTCCACTCAGAGCTTTGTGTGACATCTAGGATCCATATAAAATGCCTATTAATAAGGTTGAATGTCCCCTGGCTGACCCACTCCTCCCCTTGAACTCAGTGTTCTTCCATAGACACTGTGCAGTGTACGTTTTTTAATCAACAGAAAAGCAATTGGAAGATGGGAACAACAGAGGGTTTTGACACAGAGATGCAAATGGAGAGATGCTCTCTTCCATGTATACTTTGCTAAGAACAATTGGTCTTTTTTAATACACAAACAACAGGACTGGCTGAAAATTTCCACAACACATCATTTTCAGTGGAAAATTGGAGTTTTGCACAAAAAGGGTCTTTTAAAATTAAAAATACCTAATTTCCACACAACTTGTAAAAAAATAATTTAAGAAACCCTGAAACTCAAAAACACAGAACAATGCTGTTTAAGTTTTAGATTTTGATTAAAAAAAATGTTCTTATTAACAAAAAAAATTTCAGAGCAAGGGAAAAATAAAAATCTTACTAGCTGTAATAAATAAATGTGTGCATGTATATATATATGATTCCTATATTGACATTTCAAAACCATAAAACTCTTGTGCAAATCTTTCATTAATTGGAATTTAGCATAAGGAAGGATTGTACATGTGTATTACTAATGACTGATTTTATACTTTCCAATCATACACATGAGGTTCAAATATGACACAATATGAACATTTGCTACCAGGAAGACTTCCAATTTCAAGACCTGATATTTTCAGGTCACAGGCAGTATAATTCTTTATATAACAGTTGTCATATGTTGTGAGTGGCCTGCTGAACAAAGGGCAAACTTAGGAATGGCTGGATGGCAGAAGTTTTCTGATTAAATCTATAATTTTAGTTTTATAATGAAAAGATCTAGACACCAAAAATTGTTGGAGTTAAACCCAAACCTAGAGATAAACCTATTTGAGTTTTTTGTTGGTTTAGCATTCTCTTCACCTTTTCTATTTTTCTTTTTATCTTGAGGGAAGGAAGAATCAGGGAAGGAAGTTGTATGAAGACTAGTCTTATATTACAAATAATTATCACTATGACTGTTTTCTTCACTGTAATCAACATGCATTTCAGAGTAAAAAAAAGTTTTGATTATTTGTATTTCTTTTTTTTTAAACTTTGATTTATAGGTGACCTGTGAATGCTGCAACAGAAACCTGCAACATTTCTTTGAAGCACTAACATTTACGTTTAATATGAACATGTCATTAGAATATCATCTGACCACAGAGCTTGTTTCCTGTAGAGAATGCATGTGGCAGCACTTGGATTGGAAGACATTTTTCAACAGTTTTTTTGTGTGTCTGATTTTTAATTGCAGAATTAGCTAGAGTATGAAGATGACTGCTGTGCTGTAGAGTAAAAAGATTTGCTAGTCAGGGTATATTGTGTAGCAATCCTGTTTCCCAAAGTTTTTTATGAGTTTACTTCAGAGTAGAAATTAGCATGTAGAAAGTAGTCTTACATTTCCATTAGCACTATTTGTCTCCCACACTTATCCTGGAGAAGTATATAAACCATCTAAATGTGTCAGTTTAAATACTTTCATAGCTTTCACTGAATTGTCCTGACCTGCTGTTTTCATTATATTTGCCAGTAGCTTAGTATGTGGTAGTATATAACAGATTGCTGAATTCTGATGATCCTCTTCCTTATTGAAATGTTTACTCTGTTTTCTTTATAAAGAGACACATGCCACTCTAAATCATGACGATGCTACATTTTTACCATTTTTAACCACAAATCTAAGAGATATTACTCTGCTTTTGTTTTCATTATTGCAGAAATAAGATGTATAGAACCTAATTTCTTTACTTGACTACTGGTGTGATCCAGAAATTGTGACTGGAAAGACATTGAACATAAAAAAGTTCACCATAAGCATGGGTTTCAAATTTGATCTCTTTTTTTAATTTCTAGGTTTTTCACATCAGCATCAGTATCTAGCCTTAAAAGGAGACTGAGATAATAAATTGGGCAAAGAGAAAAAAATCCTTAAAACTTTGCCAGAAATATTGCAACAGTTTAAGTATCAAGACAGAATTTTTACACGTTATAGCTGAATTTTTGTGTGTGAGAGAAAGCACTGGACCAGAGGAGGGACGAACTAATTAAGGGTAATTTTTATTTACTGGCATTTGATCAATCAGTGGACATGAACAGGAGTACAGTGAATTTGCAGTTCCCTCTAATAATGTATTATGTTGCTTCTTGACTAGGTGATGTTTGTTGTATAAATACAGTCAATTAAGTTAGTGGCAGAATTGTCAAGAAATAGAGCCACAGAGGAAAGTAAGGATGCTGACCTACATATGGTTGCCAACAAGTACTTGATTGACTTAGCCGTCTGCGTTGCTCCTGCCAGACGGCTTTCTCCAACTGTCTGGCCTGTGAAATAGGAATGCTTAAAGACTAGGATTTAAAGGCATACAGCCTGAAGGAAGCAATTTTAATTTTATTGTTAATTTTTTTGAGAGTGAGAAGACAATGTAGGTTCTTATACAGGGCTGCAGGGAGGTGTCTTTATTCCATCCAGTTCCTAAGTGTGAAATTTTTTCCTGATCTTAGCAATTGATCTGAGTTCATAGTTTTATAAAACATTGTGGAGAAGGAGATGTGGAGAGTCAAACTCTAGGAGTCTTCCTTTGGATAAAGAATACCTTGAACTGAATTTCCTTGTAAGGTTCTCTAATCAATGGGTTATTATATAAAATAATGTCACAGGTGCAATGCTTTTCCTTCTCTGTAAAATGAAAAATGCTGCAATGTTTTGCAAGCATCATGTTTATTTCTCTGTCTAGTATGCTTATAGTAAATGGAGTGATAGATCAAATCTATTAGAGATGCTGGATAAAGAGATGTTTAGGGTATAACAAGGTTCGATGAACTTACTCAAGACTGGAGGTTGGCATATTCTGGGAAATTTTTAAGACTTTGTTTGAAACGGCATTTAAGTGCCTCCAGTGTTAGGTAGTAACTGAATTGACTCCCTCTTTGAGTCCCATTATGTAGTTTAACTATATTTATATATTTATATGTACACAAAAGAAGGAAAAGGATTCATGTCATTGTATGTATTCTTATCTGGTATACCCTATATAGTTCTGATTGTTCACGTTGTTGGAGATAAATCTTATTGAAAAGAAACTTAAACAGGTAAAGTAATTAGAGATTCTTTCCTCTTTTTGAGTGGAGACTCAAGGCAGCTGCTTGTTCAGAACAAAAAAACAGCAAAGACAACAAAAGTGGATAAGCAGCAGCAATGAAGCAGGAACTTTTATGTGAAACAGGGTAAGATTTAAGACATATGTAAGATGGAAATTCAAAAAGGCTCCTTGACATAACGCTCACAGACCTTAGTTCTGGAATGGCCTCCAATGGGAGTAGTGAGCAAAACTAGTGAGCAGAAGCAACCTGCTCTTCTACAGCTATAGCTTCATATTTTCATACCATTTAAACTTTTTCTATAATGTGAAGGCACAGTGACAGAGGGCTGGATCTGAGGACATAGGAGACCTCTTCCAGTCCTATGAGACTTTGAAGTGTATATACTACATTTAATATAAGTAGTACAAGATAAAGAGCAGTGTATAAGATGAATGTTAGGATTATTGCATCATTCATGCATTTTCAAAACTTTGTTTATATCCACAAAGAGTATATCTGCTTTCATTCAAATATGATCATTCTTAGATTTACATTATTTCCTTTAATATTGTTTTTCTTTTAACTTACTTGCAGTGAAATCATGGCTAATTAGGTACCTATACACCTGGGATTTAAAAGGTATTTCTTATGTTACAGTGGCTAAATTTTATCTAATATGATCTAGACACTTAGTCTGATAGGTGTTTTGAACTTCATTCTCAAGGGTAGAGAATTATGTTTTATCTAACTTCTCAAGAATCCATCTGGAAAACTACAACGAAATGCAAGTCCACATGAATCCTTGACAGGTACAAGGCGGCCTGATCCATTAAATTATCTCTTAATTATTTCAGAACCTCTAATGTAAAGAGATTTCTCTTTACATTAAACCTAATGTTTTGTGAATATCACACTAAAGACAGGAATTTGTTTCACTTTGAAATATTTCTTTTTTGCCATACTCTGAAGCCTATGTTAAACTTGTATAGTATAATGTACACAGAACATACCTTTTTCTCTAATTCTGCCTAGTTACTGGACAGTGTTTTGATAATTGTCACCTAATATTAGTTACAATTTTATATGGGTCATACAAAAGACATTTTCACTGATATCCAAGTTTTTGTGTTTCATCAGAGTGCAGCATAGTTTATTATTCCCGGATAGAAGCCTATATGATCCTTAAGGTTTCTATGCTGCCTTTTGCAATTCCCCGAGAACATATTATCTGATATGAGCCTCATTTCATATAATCCTTATTATGAGACGTTGTTTCATGGTGAAGATTATTTTATCCAACCACAAGAGAAGTCAATGAAAAAACAGGGTCTAACTGGGTAAACATAGGAGTCACATTTTCTTGAAAGTCAAACACTGCTCAGCTAGACAATTCTATCCTCCCTTTTCAGAGAGAAACAGAACAGTCTTACCTTTTGATAATCACGTTTATTGAGAACGAAACTGTTATTTATCTGGAGGGACAGAAGCAAAGAAGATATACCTTCAAGTAAAGAGGTTTAATTATACAGGCTTCTGTGGAGGAAAAGAGTGGAATGTGTTAGAAATAACTATAATTTGGAAGGATAACATCCAAAAGGGGAGAAGACTGAAAGTTTTATACCTAAAGTTTCTAATAGAAAGCTATATACCAACCACATAAATAAATAAATAGAATAATGGAAAGTGTTTGCCTTTGTCTTTTTAACAAAAAGAGATACTCCTGAGAACTAAAAGTTTTGTATATGAAAAATGCTGTTATAGTGTTTCCTGAGAGTCATATTTTTCTTAAATTAGTTTAGTCCGCTCTATGTTCCATGATGTAGAGTATGTGTATTGGTTTCTGAACTATACATCATATTGTATATTGGATTTCTGATTTCTATTTATCATACTTAGATTTCTTTTTGATGAACACAAATAGGGAGGAGAGCAATACTAAGAAATGTTGTTGGGTGTATTGAGGAATGGAGACTTCTATAAGTAGTGCTCAGGTAAAAGGTGATACTTCACACTTCTCTTAATTGGTATAATCAGTGGCGAATAAAAGTAGTAGTTATTTGGTGCATGATTTCTGCATATCTGTAATTACTATGAATTATGTCATTCATGCTGGAGAAGTAGTGACAAGCTTTTCAATGAACATGTAAATTCTTTAGCAGCACTGTTTACCCAAAGAGTAGTTGATTATTACAGAATACTTCCAGGAAGACTTACTCAAAATTTACACAGGACAGAAATTAATTAGTTTCTTCTAAGTCAACTCTTTTCTGTCCACATACTGTATCCACTGTGTAGTCAATTTCCCATTTTTGGGGGACAAGGAAGGGGCAGGAATTTCTTTATCTCCTTTGGAAAGAACAGTTGTAGTAACAAAGACCACCTTTTCCACTCAAGAACTGTTTGATGCTAGGGGAGTGATGCCAGCTTGAAGATAAACCAAACAGCTCTTAAAAGTCTCCTCTCAAATAATGTCTGCAGTCTATGTTTAATTCTACTGTGTAACAATTTTTATGGACATTTTGTTAGTTTGCAGGGTATTTGTTTTCTCATTGCAATTCCCCCGAGAAAAACCATTACACCGATTAATTTTCATGATAAAATATTTCTTCACATCCCTTTTTTCTTTCTGCTTATGAGAGCTAAGTCAAACATCTATCTCTTCTGATACATGATCTAAGCCTCTTTATTCTTAGATTAAGTAGGATCCTATGTTGTTTACACGAACAAAGCCAAAGATAATTATTTTTATTTTTTAAGAAAAGTCAAGCCCATTCATGTTATGAAATGTTTTCAAATGGTATATTTTATCAATTTTTATACTTTTAAGAAAAGTATAACATTCAGGCCTGTTTTGATGGCAATTTCTAAATAGTGACAGGTCATCAGTGAGAGGTGGCATCAGCTCCTGCTTCTGGATGGATCACAAAATTAAGCAGCTGAAAACGCTTACCCTGCTGGCAAGTGAACCCACTAAACTTTACAGTGTTTAAAAATAGGTCTAATTCAAATCTCCAGAGCAGTGAGACATAGAAACAAAGTTGAAACAGAATATAACAGTATAACATATTATAGAATATAACAACATAATAACTTTAGCAGATTTCAAGGTGCAAAGTCTTAATCATTTAGCCTGACTGCTTCCATAACAGAAGTAGGAGTTCAGCCAAACATTCCCCCTTTCACCTGCATGAGTTAGCAGCAGTATCAGTCAGGCCTAAAGGAGGTGTCCCATCTTAAGTTTAAAACTTCTAATAAGGGAGATTGCACTACTTTTAATTTACTCTGGTAGCTAATTATTAGGCCTAGTTGAAAGTTTTTGATTAAAACTACTTTGACAGGCTCTTGGATTTTCCACTCAGTGAAATACTTTGAGAAACATTTGCTTCAGCCAAATCTCCTGCCTCTCCTTCCCCCCAATGTGGATTAAAGATTTTTCTTACAGAACTGAGTCTACAAAATGTCATGCAAGCTTTTTTGTTTCTTTTCTAATCTAACTTTTCTAGAGTCAGATTTCAGCCCCTGGATCCCCAGTATTTTTTCATCCCCAGTATGTTTTTCTGTCATGAGTCCTCTCTCACTTTAGTGTATTTAGATTTTGTCTGCTGCTTTGGTCTTTCAGTAGAGCATCAGTGTCCCTACACCCCAAAGTAGACATGTCAGCCTTAAAAGTGAGACGCAGTGCAAAGCCCAGATTCTGAAAAAATTATGAATTTGGTGTTTGAATTGACACCACTAGATGGTAAAGGCAGAAACAGAGGCAGTTAGTACCTGAAATCAGAGAACACCTGGAAAGGTTCCAGTGAAAATGCAGTTGGAGCAAGGAAGATTAAGGACAGCAGCAGGAGTCTCAGGAATGAAAAGTGACAGGAGAGATTAGCTGAATGGAGGCAGGGTTCTGGGAGGTAATAGTTGGCATGTGAAATGTCAACAAATCTGTAATAAGCCTTAAGGAAGAGGAGACAAAGAGAATGTGGGAAATAATAACAAATCACATGTCAAAAGAAACTCTAAGTGTTAATAAAATTATAGCAAAATATTTTTTTCCAGCATGCCAAGGCAATGATTACTGTTCCTGAGACTTTTACAGGAGAATATTTTGGGTAGATTTCTTTCTGGGGTAAAACTGAAGATTAAAGTGTGATGATCACATGGTTAATCAACTGGCTACTCACCTGAGGCACTATCCTGTTAGCTTTACAGTCCCTTGGGTACATGGAGAAATATGAACTGGAATAATTACTGACCCTTTGGTATGAACAATATGGAGATTTTAAGACTGAAGGGGAAAAAAAGACACTGGGAACTGTATTCTGAAATCTGTTTCACACTCTAAACTGTTACTCATCTAAACTGCAGGTCTTCCTTCTTCTATGTGGGGACTCCAGAATATAGGGTGGTGCTGACTGATCTTTCTGGGAGCCTATGAATCTTTTTGGAATGTGAAAAGCAGGATAAGAATATCTGTAATTTACTTCCTCAAAAGCCTCTTCCCTTCACTTCTACTATCTCACCAGGAAAATCAGTGTCAGGGATTAGAAATCTAGAAAGTGGCCATGTAAAGGGCCTCGATTTCTCTGTGCAAATCATAGGGCATATTTGCGTGGATGGGTGCAGGTTGACCCAAGGTGGTTGGAAGCAGTTCTGGTTCAGTAGCAGTGTACCTGTTTTAGCAGAGCCCTGTGCCCAAATTACTATGTCCAGATCTCAGCAAGACACAGTTGTTTATGTTGATCCAGTGGTCTGAAATACTGACTAAAATACTAAAGTACTAACTGCTTTTCTAGCCCATAACAGAAACAGGAAATAGAAAAAGGAACCTTACCAACAAAGAAATTAAAATTACAAAGAGGTGGACAAGGACATGAAACTATGCTTGAAATAACAAGGAACAGTCAAGTAATCAATTGAATTAAACTGTGAAACAGAGCAACAGTAATCATAGAATTATTGAATGGTTTGGGTTGGAAGGGACCTTCAAAGACCTCTGAGTCCAACCCCCCTGCCATGAGCAGGGACATCTTGCACTAAGTCAGGTTCCTCAAAGCCCCATCCAGCTTGACCTTGAACAATTCCAGTGATGGGGCATCCACAACTTCTCTGGGCAACCTGTTTCAGTGTCTCACCACCCTCATCATAAACAATTTATTCCTTATGTCCAATCTAAATCTACTCTCTTCCAGTTTAAAACCATTGCCCCTTGTTTTGTCACTACAGGCTTGGTAAAAAGTCTCTCTCCATCTTTCTTATAAGTGCCCCTTAAGTACTGAAAGGCTGCAATAAGGTCTCCCTGGAACCTTCATTTTTCCAGGCTGAACAACCCCAACTCCCTCAGTCTTTCCTCATAGGAGAGGTGTTCCAGCCCTCTGGTAATTTTTGTGGCCCTCCTTTGGACCTGGTCTAACAGGTTCATGTCTTTCTTGTACTGGGGACCCCAGAGTTGGACACAGGACTCCAGGTGGGGTCTCAAGAAAGTGGAATAGAGAGGGGAGAATCACCTCCCTCGACCTGCTGGCCACTCTTCCTTTTATGCAGCCCAGGATACGACTGGCTTTCTAGGCTGCAAGAACACATTGCTGGCTCATGCCCAATTTTTCATCCACCGGTACCCCCAAGTCCTTCTCCACAGTGTGTCTCTCAATCCATTCATCCCCCAGCCTGAATTGATACTGGACATGATTACTCCGACCCAGGTGCAGGACCTTGCACTTGGTCTTGTTGAACTTGATGAGGTTGATATTGGCCCATTCCTCAACCCTGTCAAGATCCCTTTTGATGGCATCTCTTCCCTCTAGCAAATCGACTACATGACAGCTTGGTGTCATCTGCAAACTTACTGAGGATGTACTCAATCCCACTGTCTGTCACTGAAGAAGATATTAAATAATATTGGTCCCAGTACAGACCCTTGAGGAATACCATTTGTTACTGGTTTCCACACGGACATTGAACCAGAGTGTAACTCTGCACATAACCATAGAGTCAATTCCTCATCCATCTAACAGTCCATCCATCAAACCCATATCTCTCCAGTTTAGAGGTAAGAAAGGACCATATCAAAGGCCTTACAGAAGTCTGGGTAGATGACATCCGTAGCTCTTCCTTTGTCACTAAACTACCCTATAAATCACAGGTTACTCCCATCCTCACCATTTCTTCTGTAAGCACACCTTTACTAAAGCTTGAAGGGGTTTGTTTTTTAAATATAATGTAACTAAGGAGACAGCGCCTGGTAGAGAACTCATAAATCACCAATGAAATACCTCGCATGCACTTTCTTTCTCAGATTCATTATCAGATAACTGAAAAAAACCTTTTTGTCAGTGCCTTAAATACTACCGTATAAATTTCAAAACAAGTGTTGGTCAGGCATTGGACAGAACAGAGTATTCAGTACACCAGCCCAGAAAACTAACTTGTTAAAGAAGATATCTGACCTCGGCAAAGCTTCAGAAAAATGAAAGCATCATCTCAAAATCAGCCAGGTGCAAGGCGTGGTCCAATCTTGCATTCTGTAAACATCATACACTTAACCAAATAACAGTTGATTGAGGGTTCAAGAATGCTTCCCAGGTTGGCCAACTCCCAGACATGTCCCATCTCCATGTCAAGCTAAAACTGTTGTGCACCATTCCCAGTTTGATGCCTAGGCATGAAACCTAGGCATTTGGGAAAAGGAGAGAACGTTACATTCATGTCTGATTTGAATGACTGGAGAACAACATTCTCCCAGTGAGTTGTAACATGTGCCAAGAGGGATTTCTTCTTTTGATGTCATTCACTCTTCCCTATCCTTGACTTCTCTCTTCATAATCTGCCTTTTCTGCACACTGTAAGTCATCTAGGTGGGCTTTTTTTCCATCACAAAGTGTCCCAGAGAATGCCTTTGCATACATTTTAGTGTCCATGCCTGTGTTAGTAAAGTAAACATTTCCAGGAAGGAGACTTGGTCACTAAATCTTGAGCATCCACAGTGCTAAATCTTCAGTATGCTCTCTGGTGTAATTTTTACTCCCGCCTGTTTTGCAGACAACACTAAATATCTTCTGAGCATACTCCAGGGATCATTCCCAAAAGGCAGTTTGGTGACAGCCACACTGTTTAGCTCTTGTGATGCAAAGCCATATAATTTACTCTTAGAGCTAAAGAATTGGTGCTGTCCTGTTTTATTTATTGGCACAGAGGTAAGCAATAATTGGAGATGTCTCAGGTGTTAGCTCCATTCACAACCATTCATAAGATGATGGAAAAAAGCTGTAATACTAACATGAAATAGCCAATGAACATCTTTAAGTGGTAATCAGTTAAGTGGAAGAACAGAAAAAAATATGGGAGGATGGATAGAGTACATCTTCCTTTGGTCTTTGGAATTTCTTGTTGACTTTATAATATTGGTACTGTGATTAAAAGATGTTGCTATTGTTCCAGACCCACATCATTAAAGAACTGAAAAAAAAAAAAAAAAAAGGAGAGAAAAGAAATCAAGAAGTACTAATAAACCTGGGGATAGAACTACATAAGACACAGTCCTGAGGCAGTAACAGCAATTTACATGCTAGTTCATGATATACTACTTATTGAATGTTTATATATTATCTGCAAACAAAATCAGTATATAAGTGAAACAAAAAAAACAAAGACGTATAAAGAAAAAAAAAGTCAATAGGTAAAATGTATGAAAATATGCATATAACTTATTTATGCCACTTTTATATGATGGATCATGTAGGAGGCATTCATAGATTTCATTCTTTTGTCATTTTAGTTTTTAAGTGACCTACATTTTGAAGGTTGCACATTGCTATTTCATTATAATTTTAAAGCTGTGAAAGGAAATCACATAATATGATTTAATATCAGAAGTCTTTTTTTAGTAGAGATTAATAACGAGATCTTATCATCAACATTTCTGTGATGTTTCAACTTCATTCAAACACTGAATCATCTCTGAAGGACACTGTAATTTAATCATAATGAATTCATATCAATGTTTCTTTACTTTGAACATTATATTTCCTTTCTACAGATGCAATAATTAGAACACAATTAATTAGCTTAAGTAGGTGATTTTGTAAATATAACAGTTCAAGCATCTTGTTGAAGAATGAAGATTTGAAGTTCAATTTCTTTGTGATTTTTTCTTCAACATATTTTGAAATAAGACTAACAGAGTGGAACTTATCTGACTAAATGATGACATCAGCACAGTCAAAAACGCATATGTGGTAGTCACCTGATGCTGTTAGAGAGAATGGCAAAAAAATATAAACACTTCTAGAAAACACTTAATTCATTCCAAGTAGATGCCTAGTATGTGTCAGCTGAAATGTGTTATAAACTATATTTACTATGTGGGGATTCTAAGGTGTCAGATTTAGACAACCAGATTTAGTCTCATGAATCCACTGAACAGACGTGCAAATGATATAGTAATTTGACCACCAAATCTGGTCATCCTCCCCAGCATTTAAGAAATAAGATTTTAGAAGCAAATTAAAAATAAACAAACAAACAAACAGAAGCCACAAACAAACAAACAAACCAACCCTAGGGAATAAGCTCTCAGCTATGTTTTCACCTTTCTTGCAGAAACAAGCCAGAGAAAATGTAGAAACAATGCCAGGGATTACCAGTTATGAATTCTAGAAAACTTAGATTAATGGAGCAAAATTAATGAAGTGGTGAGTAGCCAGAAAGCCATAAAGGAGTTTTACTACAGCTCCCTACCTTACCATGTTTACCTCCAGCAAGGATTTCCAAATATCATGGCACAAAGTTAGTAAATGAACCCAGAATCCATAATAACAACATATACACAAATAATAAAAGTCTTCAGTGTCTATTCACTGAAGTTATCCCAGTTTCAAAGATCAACAGATAACAAAATGTCACTCACCACAAATTAAAATAAAGCTTTACATTTTAAAATAAGCACAGTCCTTGGGAAATTCCATCCCACATAGCAATAATGTACAAATCAAGTGAATAATCCAAGTCATTTTACAGAGAAATAAATCTTGGAAACTAGGATTTGATAGTTAAGAAAGTGACTCAAGTCTAAAACTATGCAACTGCCCATCAAAGAAATAAGGAGCCTGATGCCAAAACTGAAAACACTCTGAACTTCACGTTCTTTCAAATAGACTCCTGAAGTAAAATTAGCTGTTTAGTCTCATTTTCAGATTTGATTTATTACTATAGCTGAAGTCAAGCAAAAATGACAGATATGGTCAAACCCAGGCATATTATAAATTGCCTTCCAGTAAAATCAGCAGTTTTAGCAGTTAAGCTTTCATCGTTTTAGAACAGAGCAGTATAGATGACTGCAGAGTATGACATATTTGGTAAAATGCACAAAAGATAGTAATTTAGATCAATTAACTTGGTAGAGAGACACCTGGATTCATTCTGTACTCTGTCATTATCTTTGCATGTGGCCTTGGGAAACCAGTACCACTCTACCTCCTCCAGTTTTTATGTGCAAAGAGGAACAGTAATACTTTTCTGATACCACATTCTGTCATCTCCTAAGATCCTGCTTCCGCAGAAATAAAATAACTTTAGCTATGCTGACAAAGTTAAAATAGCAAAATCTCTCTCATATGGATGGAGTTTAGTGTTAAATGAGTTTTTTATGCAGTTATAATCTGCTTCTGTTCAAGAAGGGTAGCGCACTATGCAGATGTAAAATACCTTCTTGCAAAGATAGCTACATACAATCCTCAGGTGTTTATCAGTGTTTTTCTACATCCTTTTGTGAAGTGTGGCCCCAAGGGTGCTTCAAAGTCCAGCAAGATGCCTGTGTTGTGTGCCGTGAGTCATCCTCAGGACTAGCTCTGGCTAATGATATTCCCAGAGAGGAATGGTGGGACAATAATCCAACAGTACTCATCGCTCTCCGGTGCTGACGTATTTTGGAAGTACTTCAACTTCGTGATCATGCCGTTTCTAGCTGTTATCACCTTTCTGTGTCGCATGACTTCAAGAGAAAATATTACCTATAGTTTTTCCTTGCAGGATTTCTGGGATTTTTCTATCTGAGCTTTAATATTACCTACCTCAGAGGCAGATGGGATTTGTATGCAGCTTAAATTTAGTATGGCAGTGAGAGATATCAGAGCCCCAGAGACTGCAGTTCAGCACATTCTCCTCGGCCCCCTACTAATCCAGTCTACTGATGGACAATGTGACCATTTTTGTACAAAAATGCCCCACATCTTCCAAGTGAAAACAGTACATATATTACACACATATTTAAATGGCCTGACTTTAGACTGTCAGGATTTCAGAGTTTTAGAGCTATAGAGATGTATGGCTCCTAGCAGTTGTTCTCATAAATGCAATTTGAATTTACTCATTAGCTCTCCCCACACTTTTTTTTTACTTTTTTTTTCCAAGAGTCTTTGTTATGTCTTAGGTATCAATTACAGAATAATTATTTTTGCTTATGGGAATTAGTCTGCATAGTATAAAAGAAGGTCTTTAATGTTAGAAATTACTTATCTTGATCAAAGTGGATGGAGGAATGATAATATACAGGACTTAGTGTAGTGTATGTTGATAGAAATTAAGCATAATTCCCTCATGAAAACTTTAGGCTAAATGTAAATGCTAGAATGAGCAATACCTTTATATCCATAGCAATATGTTACATTTTATATTAAGATAATAAAAACAGAGAAAAGAGAACAATTAAATGAGTAGATTATACTAAGACTTTGTTTAATAATAATTATTCTAATAACTATTCTTAGATCTTTCTATAACATTGGCTCAGTCAGCCAGACATGATTTCATTTCTGAGTTACTTTTTTTCCATTGTCTCTGCAAATGTGTGTATATATATAAAAGCAGGAATATAAGAAGAGAGACACTAGCACACCCATTCTACTGTGCAGTATCATCATTATTTAACAAGTAAATGTATAGCCTGTGTGGGAATCTGCTCAGGTTTTTTCCTGGTTGGTTGTTTTTTGGTTGTTGGGGTTTTTTTTCTTTTTCCTTTTCATACACATCCTTCAAAGATCATTTATTTATTTTTAAATACGTTTTGGATTTTTCCCAATACATTTTTTAATTATTCTTACCTAGGGCTCAGGCTGAGTTTGCATCATCGGTATTTCCTGCCAGCATCCTTTCAGTAAGTCATATTTGGTTTGACATAATTTACTGCACCTTTTCTGGGGGTTTCTCTGGGTGCACTTAGGATAACATCTTAGTTTGGAACAGGAATGAGCATTTGACATACAGCCAAAATAGAGCTACTCTGAAGCAAACCCCACTGAAATGCTTGTGAGTTTAGCCATGTGGTCTTCAGCACTAAGTTTTGCTCTACAAAGCCATTCCTATTTTGCCATGCCACTTGCCGATGGGGAGGGTCTCTGTAATGCAAACCCCACATAAACATAATCCCTCTTCCACATATAAGAATGATTGTAACATTCTCTTTTTTTTCTGTTGAGTGCAGTCAGGTTTTGGCTAGGTCCTGAATGTCTTCCCTGCAAGAGGCCTCTGCTGTTTTACCTAGCTTTGTCAGCTCAAAGGCAAGGGTCACCCCTACAGAAACGTTTGTCTTCTCTTTGGGCTCTGTACTTCATCAGTCCTGTTTCCTTTCTCTTTGTTTCCTTTCCTTACAAATGCCTGAAAGCCTTTTTTCCTTATGTTCCATCAGTCTGGATCTGGCAACAATGAACCTTCTTCTCAGCACTCAGCTCCCTCTTTCCACCCAGCCCGTGCCCCAGGTCCGTTTAGGAACGTGCAGCTTAGTGCTCTGCAGTGAGGCCTCTGCTTGCACTTACAGGGAAAGAGTTACAAAAGAAAAGCAAATTGCAATCAGAAACAGAATGTAAATTGAACTCAGAAAAAAGTTTATTTTAAAATGGTAGGAAGAACTGACAGGCAGCTAAAGTCACTGAATTTATTTACATCTCCTTTTGCTATAATTCCCTATGTCTTAGATATTAGCATACTATGGCAAAAAATATTTTTCTGAGTGATTACGCCATTACGTTCAGCTTTTTCTTCTAATGTTAATTTTCCCACACTGGATGCTACCCACAGTAATAACATGACTGCTGTATCTGTATTCTTGTTAAGAAGTGTAATATTTTTATACTTGACTTGTATATATAAACATGCAAGTATTTTCATCAGGTTATATTGTGCATTGCCTTTGCAGAAATGTTATCTATTCAACAGATATTATATGTTCAAATCTTATTTATTTATTCATTGTTGAAGTCAAATTTTCTATGAAGCATGAAAAGGTAAATTTAAATATTTAGAGCTCTTTCCCAAGAAGGAGGTAACTACTGGTACTTGTAACGATAAAATGTCTCCAATCCTAATCTGTGTTTTTAAAAAATTTATGTAGAATATCCCAAATATGACCTGCTTCCCACCAGAGTTTTCACTTAAACAACATAGATGGGATACAGAATAGGTTAATTATACAAATTTGGAGTTTCTCAAACATAAACAACACTAGATGAATGATGGCTTCAGATATCAAATAATGTAACTGGTAATATGACGAAATTTAGAGAAAACTCTCTGTTAATTAGAAATGTGCATAATTTTAGGACAGTAAAAGTGTTCTTTAAATTGAAAGTTTAATCAAATAACGAGAATTAAAGATTTTTTTTATTTTTTTTTTTAAATCTGAAGTGTAATGTGAATAACATACAGGCATTTTCACTTTATCTCACTGGTAAAATAAACAAAGTTTCTGCCTTTTTGTTACCAAACAAGTCCTGTGGAGGCATCTTTTATTTTTCCACACTTTGTGAGCAGGTAGTATGTGATCTTATCACTTGGCTAGACTCATTAATAAATGATTAAAGTTTGGTATAAGTCACTGTCAAAGTTCAGCAGTCCTATGTTTCTGTCTTCACTGCTAAGTCATTGCACAGTTGACTTAGTTCATGTCCACAGCCTGTGCAAATGACATGTATAGGTGGGGAATCTTTTGGTACATTTTAGCTGATTGCTCCAGTGAGAAACATCAAAGCAGGACTTGTGTATACTTCCATGGAACGGACTTGAAAATACATGACTCCCAGCTTGAAGAATTAATTTAACTTTAACCTTACCTTCAATGAAGTCCATGACTAAAGTTCTTTCTGAGGCCAAACTGCCATGAAGTCAGTGAAATTCATTTTATGTCAGCAGTGATTTGATCTCTGTGTGTTTTGCCAGAGAAAGCTGGTATTGTAATGCTTGCTTATGTTAGTTTAATATTCTATTTTGTACCACAGTAACCTGTACTGTTGCATTTAGATCTTACAGATTTATGAGACAATGTTTTAAAATTCTTTAATAGGAAACAACTTAATATTAAAGAATTCATATTGCAAACTAAGTGCAAGGATGCCTAGGCTAAAAGATTGAATTGATCAATATAAGCCTACCTTCAACTGATATATTTGTATTATTCATTTGAAATGATTAGCTACTTGGATGTTTACCAAACGAGAATGATCCAAAGACCTAGGTGACTCATTTCAAAGAACAGCATAGTTTGCTTAATTTAATGGGCAATTGTTTTTCTTGCCTATGCCCGAGTATAATCCTCTGTATTTCTTTTTAGAATGTTTACAAATGCATGTTATCTTTGAAAATGTATCTTATGAAGTGTACCTTTAAATTGTATTCTGAGTTTTTGGGAAAAAAAAAAAAAATCTTACTAATATCCTGTTTAGTTCATTCAGCACCAAATATAGACAAAACCAGAATGCTACAAATGTCATCCATTTCCTTCAAGCACTGAGGAAAATATGTAATAAACATATGGTGCTTTTATATAGCTATTACGGTGCTATTGTAAATCATTGCTAAAGCTGGTGAGATATTTTTGTCAAGTGTACCAGTTACAGATTGGAAGTGTTCCATTAAAAACATCTTGGGTTCAGTTTGGTTTTGTTAAAAACAGAACATAAATTCATCAGGATCCTTCCTGGGTTCCTCTTGGGGTTGCCATGTTGTTAACATCTTAGGAAGCAGAGGAGGTGGCCCAGGAGATTCAGTGAGCCCCCGGGTTGCTGTACAGCTCTGCGGGGCGCAGAGCCCTCACCTCAAGGTTTCTTCCAGCCTTTCTGTTGACACTTCGGCCCCAAGACCACCTCTCTGATTTGGACTCACCTCTGGATTCTTCTAAGTGCCCCAATGCCATCCTAATCATTCAGGCATCTCATACTTGTCCTACCACTGTGACTTTTCCATAGCAAGAAATCAGGTGTGCAAACTGGATAGCACCTGTGGCATACCAGAAATTTCTGTGACCTGAATATTTGGACTCTTGACTCAGTGACTCTTGTGACTCTAGACAGACAAAATGTTTTCAAGGTATTTTATGAAAATCTGGTAGGACTGACAGACACCTGGAACAATCGAATATCATATTCTTATGCAGCACAATGGAACAAACCTTTTAAGTGCTGGCACAGAAAATGTTGTAAATATCCAAATTCCTTACATATTCAGTTATCAGTTATTAATGTCATCAGTCTCTTCTGTCTTGCTACCAACAGTGCAGTTCTGGAAAAGCCACAGCTTTGAAACTGTTGCATCAAACATAACTTTCATGTCTACAGATACTTTTTCACAAGTCTTTTGGACAGATGCATAAGCATTTATACTTAGGTAATTGAAAAAACAGTCTCTGGGTTATCAGGCATCATTCAAAACCACTGCAACAATCTAAAATCAGTTTGCATGCTTAAGCACTTTCATTTCTGTGAAAAAGAGGCAAATGAAAAGAAAAGCTAGAAAAATTACAAACCTCATATAGTAATTAGATTGCAACTCCATTGCTTGAACAATTTCCAGCAAGCCTAATGAAAATTCTTTGTCTTTTAATCCTGACTACGGTTCTACAAAAACTCCTAAGAACACACTTAACTTTGAGGACCAGTGTAGATCACACCAAAGGTGCCTTAAGAGAGTTTTTAGCACAACAGAGTTTACATGAATAAGATGTTCTTGCTCAGTACATAGGACTGTTTTCTCTACCTTATTCAAATCACACGCACACAGAGAAATAAATTCATAACTTTGCATAATATTGTGGCAAAAAATGTCCTGTAAAAGCACCCACAAGTACAACGCTGATTATGATTAAAGTTTATCTTATTATACTCTAGCTAAGAGGATCATTATTTTATATACTGTGCCATGATTAAACTGCTTTTTCTTAAAGTACTTTGAATTTATGTTCAGACAGCTTTTATATTCATAAGCTCACAACACTACTCCACACATCCCCAGAGAGCAGCCCAGGAAAGACTAATCAAAGTACTGGCACTTATTTTACTATAATGTGCATTACTCTCAGTAGCGTAGTAACTCTAAGTCAAATCCACATAAACCCCTCTATATAACATGTTCAGTTTCAACTGTGATCTGGATTAACCTTTAAAATAGTAAGAAAAGGCCTGCTGCAGAACTGTATAAGGGCTTTGGTCATTTGAATCGTATATTGGGCTCAGTCCTGTCATCTCAACAGAGATTTTGGCTGAAACATGACTATAAGACTGCCCATAAGTGGTGACCAGAGGGAAAAAAAAATGTAGTTTCAGCCTCTGCTTTTCTCTTTTTTAATCAGAGGTTTTTTTGTGCTGAGAATAAAATGATGTCTGTAGTCAGCCTCTTAGCTTCAGATGTAATAACATTCTGTTGGGTGTTACAAATAGCAGGAATAGCCTTGGACTATGTGTGGACTTGCATATATTCAAACATTCAATATTTTTGACTAGTTGGAACTAATGGAACAGGTTTTCAAAGCAAACCTTCCATCCTAGCAATTTAAATAAATTGCTAACAGCAAAGTTTTTTGATGACATCGGGTAAAACCTTGAAAGGTTCAGCAGTGACTTGAGGCATGTTTAGACCCTGTAATGGAGCACAGGCAGAGAGCTGACTTGAGCTGGTACTTCTACTTGATGCAGAACAAATTGGCGTGAAAGGTAGTTGTTTGGTCCCAAAAGGAGTATACTTGCATAAGAATAGATCCATATCTACACTAATAAACCTTGCCTCACAGATGTTTTCTTAACAGTGCTTTTACAGATGTGGATATTATGCCACATATGTCACATAATAGCAGATACAAAGCATTTTTTCTAGTCCTAATATGAATATAGCAAGTCTTGCACATTTAGGTGAAGTCTGAAACACTCTAATAAAAGTAATCATGTTATTTTCAGTCTTGATTATTTCCTTTTTCTCCTTCAGTCACTAGCTGTTTTTCTGATGAAGCTTAACCTTTATGGTAGAAATTCCAATGCTCAGCACATTAGGTAGGTGGACAAGGCCTTTGGTATTTGGCTACTTCTCTCCTTTGGCATAAACAGAAAAACTCAGCATTCCAGATTGTCTCTTCTGATACATTCACATTTCTCAGCTGGGAAGCTCGCCCTATATGTTAATACACATTTATTGTTGAAATAAAAGGGTTTGCCAACGTACTGTGAGAGTAAAACATGCTGTGGCTAGAAATGGACACAGTAGAGGTATGTGTTTCCTTCTTTCTCAGGACCTAATAGGTCTTCTGATGATGTTAAATTTGTCAGGTCCATTTTTTTTCCTTTGCAGTATTTATCGAATAGCCCAAATCTCTGAACCTCAAGGCGATCTCACCATGTTTATCCCAAACACTAAAACTATTAGGAAAGTGCTGAACTATTTATTCCTCCTCCTACAGATTTAGATGTGACACCCTACAGGGGTCATTTTTCCATTCATCTTGTTCCCCATAGCTTCTAACGTTAATCAGAAGAGTGGGAAAGTTGCCATATCCTAATATTACTCATAAGCTGGCCATATTTTTTTCTCTGTTCTATTTGTTAAACTCAGATTGTTCTATCTTCTCCTTTGCCATTTGCCAGTCTAGGGTAGATATGTAACTGAAGAGATCAAGTCTGGTGTTAGTACTCCCATATGTTATCAAGAATGTTTTGGAGTTCTGATATGTTTTCCATGTTCAAATAATAGCACAGAAAAACTTTGTTATTTCTGGGAGATCTTAAGTTTATACCTCTTCTTTCTGATGAGATCCAGCCAAAGAAACATGAATTTATTATTCACTGAAATCACTATGTACATTATACTGAGATGTTTCCATAAATAAGTAAATAAATTCAAACTGACAGTAGATTTCCATAAGACAAATCCCTAAGTCAAATCACCAGCCTAAGCAAGTAAGAAGTGGAGCCTGCTTCCTGAGCTCAGGTTGCTGCAAGGAGAGGTTTATGTTTCTAGAACTTCTAGTCATGTCCATGTGTAATCATAGAATTGTAGACTAGTTTGGGTTAGATGACCTTCAGAGACCATCTAGTCCAGCCCCCCTGCCATGGGCAGGGACATCTTTCACTAGATCAAGGTGCTCAAAGCCCCATCCAGCCTGACCTTGAACACTTCCAATGATGGGGCATCCACAGCTTCTCTGGGCAACCTGTTTCAGTGTCTGACCACCCTCATTGTAAAAAATGTCCTCCTTATGTCCTAAATCTACCTTCTTTCAGTTTAAAACCATTGCTGCTTGTCCTATCACTAGAGGCCCTGGTAAAAAGTCTCTGTCCAATGTTCCTATAAGTGCCCTTTAAGTATTGAAATGCTACAATGAGGTGTCCCCAGAGTCTTCTCTTGTCCAGGCTGAATAACCTCAACTCTCTCAGCCTTTCCTCATAGGAGAGGTGTTCCAACCCTCTGATCATTTTTGTGGCCCTCCTCTGGATCTGCTGGAACGTGTCCATGTCTTTCTTGTACTCGGGACCCCAGAGCTGTACACAGGACTCCAGGTGGGGTCTCAAGAGAGTGGAATAGAGGCGGAGAATGACCTCCCTCAACCAGCTGGCCACCCTTCTTTTTATGCAGCCCAGGATACGGTTGACCTTCTGGGCTGCAAGTGCACATTGTTAGCTCATGCCCAGCTTTTCATCCACCAGTACCCCCAAGTCCTTGTGCACAGGGCTGTTCTCAATCCGTTCATCTCTCAGTCTGTATTGGTACTGGGGACTGCTCTGACCCAGGTGCAGGACCTTGCACTTGGCCTTGTTGAACTTAATGAGGTTCCCATGGACCCACTTCTCAAGCCTGTCAAGATCCCTCTGGATGGCACCCCTTCCTGCAAATTATGTATTGAGGTTTGTCTGTGTGGGATGAATACAACTAGAATGTTTGTTTTGTGCTTTCATATCCCTTGCCTCCAGGGCTGGTGTCATTTCTCCAAGCATTCATATATTTCCAAAAGTATTCCAAAACATATGTTACTGGAGATAAAGCGGTTGCACTTTGAGTCAGAGTGCAACAAATACAATCAAGGCTTATAGGTTGAGGCAACTCTTTGAACTGAAATATTACTATTTTCTGCATGGCCATTATGCCAGATGATGTGAAATTAATTAGTCTCATAATTATCTCTACGAATGTCACAGTTTACATGACAGACATCACCAGCATCAGGTAAGGTAAACAATTACTGTGTGAAGGACTGAATTGGGAAGAAGGCTTACTTTTACCCCAGCAGTGAAATATATATGAAAAGGCTTTTCTCCTCAGCTTATTCAACAAAAAGTGGACTTTTTTTGTCATATATTATTCATTATTTGAATAAAGGATGAAAATAGCTTGACATCTTTTGAGATGGGAGGTCATTTAAAAGTAACAATCTTTTCTTTAATTCTGAATTTTATGTTGTAAGCAGCCTCGCCAAAGATTGCTGTCCATGTTTTGAACAGAATTGTCGTCGCATGTACTAGAATAATGAGGTAACTTTTGTTGTCTAACTACTTTGTATTTCGTATCTTTCAAAAGGTTTGTCTACAGCTCACTCATAGACAGATGATTTTAAAGGTACACTTCCTTGTGGATCTGACACAGATCAGAACAATGCTTCGGGAATACATAATGTGCTATCACAACAGTAGCCTTTTTAAAAAAAGAAAGAAAACCAAAAAGGAACTCTTAGCTTGTACATACTGAGAACCTCTTAGGCAGACATTAGTTCTGATAAACCAGCATACCACTAGTTACTCTCTTATTTTTTTCTCATCATGGATTATCCTGTAAAGGATTATGTCATTAAAAGCCAATGATTCATTTTTCAAACTTTGAGTGGACTATTCAATAATATATATTTCAACAGATTCATGATTTTTCTTTGTTTTGAAGGGAAGGTAAATATCATCCTGTTTTAATGATTTTTGTTTTTGTTGTTTTTTTTTTTTTTAACCTATGCCTGGTAAAGAGGTTTCTTGGCTGTATCAGTTCATAAACCAAACTTTTTTTATGTTTATGTCAAATGAGCTTTTTAGCAAGCTTCCCAGGAAGAATTTTGGTGTTTAAAATTAAACTATCTTTTAAACAAATGAAAGACTTACCAAGAGGGTTTCATGCCTTTTAAAATTAGAGTTAGCTGGCTCTTCTGATTTTTAAAATAATTTGCAGTAAACCTAAACAGATGGATGGAATTCTGAAATCTTTCTAGTCGACATGCTACACTAATGGCATTTGAATCTTTATTTCTGGAACCAAATGTGGCATTTGCAAGTTTCATATAAAATGATTGTCCACTGTTGCCTTTGGCATTTTTTTGTTTTGGATAAACAACATGAAGTAGTTCAGTGGAAAAGCATCAGCAATGTGCCAGACTTGGAAGTTCCGTGAGAAATTCCTACATTCTTATCTTGCTGGCAGAAAAAATGTTTGAAAATGTCATTAACAACTGGACTGCTGCAATGGATAGATTCAGGATCTTAAGGACAGATGGACTGGGAAGGCCAGGACGGGGATTGGCCCTTTACATAAGAGAGAAGAATGCATGGGGTTATGCTTTGGGATGAGTCAGGAGCCAGTCAAGCATTTATGGGTCAAGATTATGGGTCAAGATTAGTGGGCAGACCAACATGGGTGCTGCTGTAGTGGTTATCTGCTATAGACTTGTACTGGTTTTGGCTGAGATAGAGTTAATTTTCTTCATAGTAGCTTGTATGGTTGATAACACAGGGATGTTTTATTTATTGCTGAACAGTTCTTGCACAGTGTTAAGGTCTTTTCTGCTTCTCACACCACCCTACCAGCAAGTAGGCTGGGGGTGCACAAGGAGTTGGGAGGGGACACAGCTGGGACAGCTGACCCCAACTCACCAAAGGGATATCCCATACCATATGTGATCGTGTTCAGCAATAAAAGCTGGGGGAAGAAGGAGGAAGGGGAGATGTTTAGAGTTATGGCATTTGTCTTCCCAAGTAACCATTATGTGTGACGGAGCCCTGCTTTCCTGCAGATGTCTGAACACCTGCCTGCCGATGGGAAGTAGTGAATGAATTCCTTATTTTGGTTTGCTTGCACCCACAGCTTTTACTTTACCTATTAAACTGTCTTTATCTTAACCCACAAGTTTTTGCACTTTCAGCCTGCTGATTCTCTCCCACATCCCACTGGGGAAGTGAGTGAGTGGCTGTGTGGTACTTAGCTGCTGGCTGGGCTTAAGTCAGAACAAGACCTCCTGATTAGGCAGAAGTAGTAGGTTAAGCCTTCTTCAGATGACTGGAAGAAGCCTCATATTTGCACGCCCTGGTCTTCAGGGGAGACTTTAACCACTCTGATATCTGCTGGAATAACAAGACTCAAGAGAGCTAGGAGACTTCTGTAGTGCACTGATAACAACTTCCTGGCATGAGTGATCCAGGAGTTGACAAGGAAAGGTGCTTTACATGGACCTGATACTTACAAACACGAAAGAACTGTCCAGGGATGTGCTGTGGCTTCAGTGACCAGGAGATGGTAGAGTTCAGGATCTTAAGAGGAGGGAGCAGGGCAAAAAGCAGGACCACAGTACCTCCTTTCAAGAGAGGAGATTTAAAAGTCTTCAGAGATCTGCTTGGAAAAATCTCATGGGGTATGGCCCTGGAGAGAAGAGGGGTTCAGGAGAGCTGGCTGATCACCAATGTGATCAAGGATCACCTCCTTCAACCTCAAGAAAGGTCTATCCCAACAATTGGGAGATCAAGCAGACCTGCTTGGATGAGGAAGAAGCTCCTAACTGGACTCAGAGATAAAAATGAAGTATGAAAGAGCTGGAAACAGGAGTATAGAGTTGCTGCCTGACCTTGCAGGGATGGGGTTAGGAAAGCCAAGGCCAACCTGGAGCTGAATCTGGCAAGGGATGTGAAGAGCAAGAAGAAAGCATTCTAGAAGTACATAAACAGCAAAAGGAGACTAAGGAAAACATGGGCCAGCTGCTGAGTGGTACAGGGGACCTGGTGAAAAAAGACACAGAAAAGTCTGAGGTACTCAGTGCCTTCTTTGCTTCAGTCTTTACTGGTACTACCAGCCTCCAAGAATCCCAGACCCCTGAGGTCAGAGAGAAAGTCTGGAACAAGGAAGACACACTCTCAGTGGAGGATGACCAGGTTAGGGACCACTTAAACAAAATGGACATATTCAAGTCCATGGAACATGATGGTGTGCACCCACAAGCCCTGAGGGAATTGGCTGATGTCATTGTGAGACCAGTCTCGATTATCTTTGAAAGATCATGGTGACCAGGAAAGGTTCCTTAGTACCAGAAGGGAGCAAAGGACACTTCTATCTTCAAGAAAGGCAAGAAAGAAGATCCAGGGAACTAAAAGCCAGTCAACCTTACCTCAGGTCCTTGAAAGTGATGGAAAAAATCCTCCTGTAAACCATTTCAAAACACAAAAAGGACAAGAAGGTGACTGGAAGAAATTCAGCATGGATTTGCAAAGGGGAAATCATGCTTAACCAATCTAATAGCTTTCTATGATGAGGTGACTAGCTTGGTGGATGAGGGAAGAGCAGTTGATGTTGTTTACCTCGACTTTAGTAAGGATTTGATACTGTCTCCCATAACATCATCATAGGCAAGCTGTCAAAGTACGGGTTAGATAGTGGACAGAGAGGTGGATTGAAAACTGGTTGAACAATCGGGCTCAAAGGTTTGGGATCAGGGGCACAACATCCAGTTAGAGGCCAGCCACTACTGATGTAGCTCAGAGGCTGATACTGGAGCAAATACTATTTAACATCTTCATTAATGACCTAGATGCTGGAACAGAGCACATCCTCAGCAAGTTTGCAGGTGACACAAAACTGGGAAGAGTGGCTGATACACCAGGTGGTTGTGCCACCATTCAGCAGGATCTTGACAGGCTGAAGAAATGGTCTGACAGGAACCTTCTGAAGTCCAACTGCAGTAAATGTAAAGTCTTGCACCTTGGGGACCAGTACAAGGCTGGGGCCAGACTGCCCGGAAAGCAACTCTGCAGAGAAGGAACAGGACATCCTGTTGGATAACAAGAGCTTGGGGAACTTCAAGTAAGTATTGAAGTTGGATAACAAGAGCCAGAAATGTGCCCTTGAGTCAAAGAAGGTCAGCAGCCTCCTGGGCTGCATTAGGTAGAGTGTTGCCAGCAGGCTGAGAGAGGTGATATTTTTCCTCTACTCAGCACTGGTGAGATGCACCTGCAGTGCTGGGTCTAGGTCTGGGCTCCCTTGTGCAAGACAGACATAAACATACTGGAGCAAGTCCAACAAAGGGCTGCAAAGATAATGAAGGCACTGGAGAAGAGGAGAGGCTGAGAGGGCTGGGACTGTTCATTCTGGAGAAGGCTCAGGGGGATCTTATCAGTGTGTATAAATACCTGATGGTAAAGAAGATGGAGCCAGGCTCTTCTCAGTGGTGCCCACTGAAAGCAAAAGAGTCAATGGGCACAAACTGAAATACAGGAAATTCCATTTAAAGAAACTAGAAAACAAGAAAAGTTCTTTTTTTTTTTTTAACTGTGAAGGTGATTGAACACTGTAACAGGTTAGCTAGAAAGGCTGTGGAGTCTCCATCCTTAGAGATATTCAAGGCATGACTGAACATGGTCCTGGGTAACCTGCTCTAGGTGACCCTACTTGAGCAAGAGGGTTGGACTAGGTGTTCTCCAGTTCTCCAGAGGTCCCTTGCAGCCTAAAGACATCTGTGATTATGTGATTAAATTCCTCTTGCTCACCTTCCCCATAGCACACACACAGACACATATGGACACATACACACATCATGCACACTCCATATATATGTGTTTGTTTCTAACAGTTTTTACTAGTGTAGATGAGATTATCTCACCGCTGGTTTAGATTAGTCAATTAAGCAAACAGTGACAGTGCTATAAGCAAGCTGGTGGTAAGATCTGACATGAAAAGTGTTTTATTTTTTTAAATTACAATTTTTACTTTTATGATTTAAAAGTAAATATCAGTTAGTTTTAGTCAATCTAGTGACTAATTTTTACAGTAGATTTCATTCCTGTTCTTTGTTTATGTGTTTGCATATATAAATATTTAATATGCTTTCATTTACTTGCCAAAGTAACAGTCATAGAATTAAAGTTTCGAAAGGGAAATTAAGAGGTCATCCAGCCTGTCTTGACCAAAAAAATTAACCAACTAAGAATTCTTATACAAGATGACTGCTTGTGATAGTTCACCTCTGAAAGAATATGTTTTCATTGTTGCAGAAAACACAAACATAATGAAAATTTTAGTGACTTACATGAAAAATGGATGCCTTTGGGAACAAAGCAAATGTTGAAAAATGCTATATCTGTTTGATTACACATCCCCCATGAGGAGTGTGTTGTCTACAAACACTGTTGCAACTGATATCAGAGGCAGATCTTTTACTGTGGTATGTGGTTTTACTAATATACGTCTCCTGTACTCAGAGTACTGCTGAACTGGTTTGAGTGTACAGCTAATATAGTTTAATACACTAGTTAAATTGCACAGTCCATGATTTATTAGTTTGTGGAAGAAATAGTTCAGTGAAACTATAAATGTTACAGATTGAAAATACATAAATAGTTGAAAATGTTTTGTTTGCCTGGGCTTTTTCTAATACGCACAATTTTCCTCTCCTTCTACTTCTTTTAAAATGAGAAGGATGTGAAGAGCTGTCATAAGGCACAGTTACATTATGACATTCAATTTCTCTTTTCTTCACAAATCCTTGATTATTCCAAGTGATAAAAACTTGTTTTGTCAGTTGTTGTGAGAGACCGAAAGAGTTAATGTCTGAAACATTGTGGCGAGGTAAGGTGCTATTTGCATGGCAACAGCAGGTCGGTGAGCATGGGGTGGGGGAGAGCAGGAGTAGGACATGCAGGACATGGAGAGCGCGTCGGAGGATGCACAGTTCTGGGTTCCACCAGACCTTACCAAATATGGCCAGAGACCACACAGAGTTGATCTGAGGAAGGGGCTTGCAACCACCCCAGAGACCCCTCGCAACCAGCCCCCTCCCCCAGCACTTGTGCAGAAGATTGAGATCTTTCTAGAATAAGAACCATGTAAGTCCTGAAGGGGTGTACCTGGAGGCGGGGATTACCTTATAAAAGACACGCCTCCCCAGGGAACCGCGCGCGTGCCCACCACTGGAGGATTGCCACGTCTGTCATCGTCATCGCGGGACCCAAGGGTGGTGATACTTTTTCTTTCTCTTTCCTCCTCTCTTCTCCTTTCCTTTTCTCGCTTCTCTCTCCCTCTACTCTTCCAATATATGCAAGTTTGGGCTAAATTGTGACTGGTTGCCCGGAAAATATCTCCATTGCCAAATTGCCTTTGTTCGTTCACTGAGCTCGCCAGTTCGTTAAGTTTCTCCGTTTGTGGAATTCACCAGTTAATAAAGTTGCTGGCCAGACTGTTCCTCTGAGTCATTATCGTGACTCTACTGACCATGCGGCTCTGCCGAGCAGAGATAGGCTTTTGTCGGTACACAAGCCATCGGGGAATCAAAAAGATTCACCCCTCTCGCAACCCACCGAGTGGGACAAGACATTAATTTGGTGTCAGAAGTGGGATAGACTGTTCCTCTGAGTCATTGTCATGACTCTACTGACCACGCGGCTCTCCTGAGCAGAGATCGGCCTTTGTCGGTACACAAACCATTGGGGAATCGAAAAGATTCACCCATCTTGCAACCCACCGAGTGGGACGAGACAGTTGTGAATTATTAAGAGGTGTGTTTTTAACCCTGGAAAAGTTTATTTTTGTCACAAAGTTTTAATTTCAGTAATAGTAAGAGATACTTAAAATTAAGTACATTCAGAACTCTAGTAGTTATAGCACTTCAACATCAAAATTACGCCATATGATTTTTGAACTTGAGAGTACCGAAGACCCTTCCATGATGAGCCTTCCATTGAGCAAAGCATGGACAGTCCATGATGCTTCCCTCAGAAGTCCTTGCCCCTGTGACCAGTCTGATGAGAAGGAAATTGATTTCTCTATTACACCAGAAAGACAATTATTTTGTTGCTGAAGATAAAGTATCAGAACAATTAAGTTTCAGGCCTTGAATGTTTTGAAGAGCTGAAGAAAATCTTGGTAGACATAGTGAGAAAATAGTAGAAAGTGTCTCTTCAAGATCTAAGTGAGCCAGTTGATTTTTGCTGCAATGGATGATTTAATATTGTTGAAGAGCTGCTATTTCCCTTATTAACCAATTTCCAAAATGAGTTCTGGTAGGAAAGTTTCATATTACATCCCAATCTGAAGCTGACTAATCTCTAGTCGTGTTTCTGTTATGTTGTCATGGAAGTCTTTCCGTTGGAACAGGTTAAACGCACCTGTACTAAATCACTAGTTTTACTTGGGGTTAGCATTACTTAGTTGTGGGGGTTTTTTTGTGAAATTTGGCTTTTACATAGAATTATTTTTCTCTTTCTAAATAAAAACAAATAATAGTAGTCTATGATATTATCCTATTATACCCCAAAATATCCTTTGTATCTGCTTCCTCAGTGCTTCAGTTTTGTATTTTCAACGTGCACTAGTCGTATATTAAAAAATCAGCTGAAGCAGTTGTTGAATCTGAGCTTCTTACCTGGGGATGTACAGGGGAGGAAAATTTCCTAAGTAATAATTTAGAACACATGATTTCTGCAGAAGAATGAGAGTAAATTATGATTGCATGCACATCTTTCACTTTTCATTACAAGATAGGTATAATATTGGGTAAATTACCAATAAACTCAATACAAATTAACAGCTATGTGACAACTGTACATATCTTCATAGATTTAAAAATCTGCTTTTTCATAGGTCTTGTGTCTACAGTATTGGGTTTAGATTATCGTTAGACTGTGTTTGGACTATTATTCATGTGTCAACAACATTGCAAATATAGCTACAACATCTGACTCATTTGGAAGATGGATTATAAGCATCAAATTCTAAGTTCTCAGTCTTTTGAAATCTAAAAATGAAATGACTGCCATTTATAATAGTGCCTGTTCTTTTAATGACAACATTCACATACCAGACTAAAAATATTGCAGTAGAACAAGTACATCAGATTTGCCACTAGCTTACTCATATATATGACAGGAAAAGAGAAATAGCAGATATGGACAAAGAAAAGATACTAGCAAGCTTAGTATCTAGAATTTATTAAAAGTTCCTTTTCTTGTCAGATAAACAGAAAATGTCCCTCCAATTATTAGTCCAGTTCTAGGATTCCAGTGTCAGAATTACTTCCCCAAAATAACATAAGTTACTATTACTAGATGGCCTTCAGCACACCCAGTATATAGATGTACAGTCAATATGAATAAAAACGTTTCATAAGATGAAACATTGCAAATTTATGCATTTTGTAGTGTTTATTTATTAATCTATTTATAAAGACAAGGAAAATAAATTTAACAGTTCTGCAGACCTGAACGAGACACTGCATTTAATCATTTCATGATTACATAGATGGAAATTAAAAATTCTATTAATAGTATAGTATCAATTTTCGAAGTAAAGCATGGGGATTTAACTGTGTGAATTTTAGGAATGTCAAAGTGGGTCACAAATCTGCAACCTCAGAAATGTAATGTTTTGTGTCAGAAGAAAAATTCCATGGTAAATACAAAATGATCTAAAAGTTAAACACATTTGAAAGTAAAATTTTAACAGAATAATTCCACTGACACATACAACTTTATGAAAGTGACCCGGAAAAATTTCTTGGAGTATATGATATCAAAATGAAAGTTTTTTACAGTTTCACATGGTATTTTCAAATTATTTGCAACTATGAAATGTACTATAATTCTATTCTTCATTTCTTGACTATAGTTTGTTTTTATCTCTTTTTTTTTTCCTAAGTAATAAGAAGGAAAGAATAGTTATAATTTGTACAGTTTTCATTTCTGCAGGTAGTGTGTCAACTTTACTACGTAAAGAGAGTAAATATTTAAATACTCTGGGCTACAAATATAATGCATTAATAAGGAAAGAATAGAGTTCCATTCTGTGTGTCTACTTACTAGAGGTCAATATAACCACTATTTGAATCAATGACTATTAAAATTTTAAATTCAGTTAAACATATATCAATTAACTCTCCTTTTAACAATAAATTACTTTCTTAACCTAAGATAGGCTAAGAGGCCATTATTTATAGCTGGATATATAGATGAGAAATATAAGCTGTTTATAAAGCATAAATAATATTTAAATTAGCTTCCTCTTTTCAGTCTTTTATATTACAGGTTAATGTAGAATAAAGTCCAGAAGTTTGGATGTAATGAGGTAAAAACATCTGTCTCATGCTTTTGATTGTAGGTGGAATTTAAACAATAAGTTAGTTAGACTAGATTTAAGTTTTTGGAAATTATGTCGGGTAATAGTCAAAACCACACAAAGCTGGTCTTGAGGATGGAAGAAGTAATGAAGTGGATAAATAACATTTGTTCTGTATTTAAAGTGATTAATGCACTGCTAGGAGACAGGAACATGAAATACTTTCAGAAGTGGAAAAACAGCCATATTGAGTTTGTTCCTGTAGATAATAAAAATTACATAGCTAGCATGGTGTCTCAAAAAACATTCTCAGAGTTAGATTTGCAGACTAAAGGTGCCCATACACATGTCCATTTCCAGATGAAATTATTCTCTGATGACACACAACTAAATTCCAAATAACTTCATATTTGCATTACGAAAAGGAAGATATCAAATTAATGCTTATCTAAATTTAATGATTACCAGCCTTCTTCTGCAAGCAGGGTCTTGAGACAGGAATAGAAAACTGTCCTGGTTTCAGCTGAGATTGAGTTAATTTTCTTTAGAGTGGCTGGTATGGGGCTATGTTTTGGATTTGTGCTGAAAACAGTGTTGATAATACAGAGATGTTTTAGTTGTTGCTGCACTAGCCAAGGACTTTTCAGCTTCCCATGCTCTGCCAGGTGCAGAAGAAGCTGGGAGGGGACACAGCCAGGATAGTTGATCCAAACTGCCCAAAGGGCTATTCCATACCACATGACGTCATGCTCAGTATATAAAGCTGGGGAAGAAGAAGGAAGGGGGGACATTTGGAGTGATGGCGTTTGTCTTCCCAAGTAACCATTACGCATGATGGAGCCCTGCTTTCCTGGAGATGGCTGAACACCTGCCTGCCCATGGGAAGTAGTGAAGGAATTCCTTGCTTTGCTTTGCTTGATCTTGCGGCTTTTGCTTTCCCTATTAAACTGTCTTTATCTCAATCCTCGAGTTTTCTTACTTTTGCTCTTCCGATTCTCTCCCCCATCCCACCAGGGGGAGTGAGCGGCGACTGCGTGGGTGCTTAGTTGCTGGCTGGGGCTAAACCACGACAGTCCTTTTTGGCGCCCAACGTGGGGCTCGAAGGGTTTGAGATAATGACGGATTTGATTGGAATGTGCTAGATAAAATTTATAGCTGTTATTGCTGTTAAGCTATTAATCGGCAGGCTTCTGTGCTTGCCATAGGGCTTGCCTGCCTTACTGTATGTTAGAGTCTAGGGCTTGGTAGTGGCTGCTTTTTGCTTTCACTGCTTGCCGTGCTGCTGTACTGCTGATCATCTTACTCTGCTGTGCCTGGGAACATTTTGATAACAGCAATAGCCTTGCGCCTGGGCTGGCAGATGGCCAGGACATCACTGCTGTTTCTGTGCTGCTGTACTGGACAGGCTGGAACTCCGGTGTGAACTCGAGTCAAAGGGACTGTGACCTGTGGATGAATCCACGTGGGAGCAGGACACCCCAGAGCGTCTGTGCCCCATGGATTAGTCCATGCCAGAGCAGGTATATCTTGAAACGTCTGTGGCCATGGTTATGTCTGTGCCACAGCAGGTATCCCTCTGAAGGGATTGTGGCCCAAGGAGAAGTCCACGCTGGATAAGGTGCACCTCGAAGCATCTGTGGCTGTGGATGAAGTCCATGCTGCAGCAGGTACACCTCGAAGCATCTGTGGCTGTGGATAAAGTCCATGCTGCAGCAGGTACACCTCGAAGCATCTGTGGCTGTGGACGAAGTCCATGCTGCTGGCAGGTACACCTTGAAGCATCTGTGGCTGTGCATAAGGCCATGTTGGAGCAAGTTTACTTCTGAAGGTACTACATTCTGTGGATAAGTCCAAGCTGGAGCAGGGGCAAGGGGAGGACTTCATTGCAATGTTAAACCTGATGGTCTGTCCAAAGGGACCAGAGGTGGAGATTGTAATGGAAATACCTTTAAATTGTTGTATCCCGGGATTTGAGTTGCATGTTGTGGGAATTACTATAGCAGGAACCCCTTGTTGCTAGCCAGGCTAGGAGCAAGGGGAGGAGTTCATTGCAATGTTAAACCCTATATCCTGGTCCAAAGGGACCAGGGGTGGAGATTGTAATGGATATACCTTTAAATTGTTGTAACCCATGATTTGAGTTGCATGTTATAGGAATTACTACAGCCGGAACCACCTGAACCAATGGAGGAGAAGCCTTACAAGAAGCAGTGCAAGTGCAGCAGTGACCTGACCTGAGCTGGCTTTGGTGCCCAATAACTCCAAGCAACACACCACCTCTCCTGTCCTGAGTAACAACCATAAGAGATGAAGCCCAAAGTCATGGACTAAATGAACTCAGTGGACATTTTGTGGACATTTTACAAATATTTTGTAGGGGTGGTCCATAGACTAAGGGAATGATATGTGTGTATTATATCAAAGGATGGGAAGGGTGACGGTGGGTAATGAGAATGTATTGGATAGTGTGAGACCTGAGCATGACGTAAATGGTATGGAATAAGGGGTGGATACTGTCCTGGTTTCAGCTGAGATTGAGTTAATTTTCTTTAGAGTGGCTGGTATGGGGCTATGTTTTGATTTGTGCTGAAAACAGTGTTGATAATACAGAGATGTTTTAGTTGTTGCTGCACTAGCCAAGGACTTTCAGCTTCCCATGCTCTGCCAGGTGCAGAAGAAGCTGGGAGGGGACACAGCCAGGATAGTTGATCCAAACTGCCCAAAGGGCTATTCCATACCACATGACGTCATGCTCAGTATATAAAGCTGGGGAAGAAGAAGGAAGGGGGGGACATTTGGAGTGATGGCGTTTGTCTTCCCAAGTAACCATTACGCATGATGGAGCCCTGCTTTCCTGGAGATGGCTGAACACCTGCCTGCCCATGGGAAGTAGTGAAGGAATTCCTTGCTTTGCTTTGCTTGCGTGCGCGGCTTTTGCTTTCCCTATTAAACTGTCTTTATCTCAATCCTCGAGTTTTCTTACTTTTGCTCTTCCGATTCTCTCCCCCATCCCACCAGGGGGGAGTGAGCGAGCGGCTGCGTGGTGCTTAGTTGCTGGCTGGGGCTAAACCACGACAAAAACATACATGTGAAAGCAGCTAAGCTTCCAGAGTCATGTGAATGACATTTCTGGGGGCAGGATTTGGCTTGAATATCACTGAGGCAATCCTGCTTTCTCTTGGCAAACCTCCGTGATTGTGACTAGACATGGTGACAACGCAGCTGAAGATGTAATGGATCCAATACTGAAAGTGAGTAGAAGGAATCTGCACATGGCAACTAGCCTGATGTGTCTTTGGTATGCCTGATCCATGTTCACATGGAGACCAATTCAAACGTTCAACACAGACCACCTCTGATGGGGTTTTTGCACCTGTTAATATCAAGGCATTTATAGATTTCCCTGCTTTGTTTCTTGCCTTTAGACAAGTTTGTAACTGGAAAATGTAACTTACGGGTGTACTGAATCTTTACACTGAATTTTCAGTTCCCACTGATATTAATAGAAGCTACATATGCACAGATTGAAGTATGATTTGAGCTTCAGAAAGTAAATGCATGAAAAATTTGGCTATGAAGAAAAATTTAACTATTTCTGTGGTTGCTCTGCGAAGTTTTATTTCTATTAATTTTTACAGATAAAACTTGGGAAGTCATTCTTTTGCGTGAGCAAGCTCATTCACGTTCCATTTACTGAAAAATATACCAGGTATCTTCTGTAGTGGAAACCCATGAAACATTCTCCTGATGTGTTTAACCATGCCACGGGAAGTGAGACAATGGACAAGAAACTGCTGTTTGTTTCAAATGTATAGCGCTTAAGGGGAAGTAGAAGATATTCTGTGCCCTCATTCTGCTTCCTAAACTAAAGAGTATAACTAAAGATGAAAAAAGTATAACAGCTTGTTCAATTTTAGAGCCAGTTATAGTTCAACAAGTATAACTACTTGCTCAATTTCAGGGCCAGTGATCTTTAAGGTTTTTATAAATTATCTGGACGCAGGAGTCGAAAGTACATTAAGTATGTTTGCTGACAATACTAAATTAGGAAGAGCTGTGGAATTCTTCGAGGGTAGAGAGACCTTACAGAGAGATCTGGATAGACTAGAGAGCTGGGCAATCACCAACTGTATGAAATTTAACAAGAGCAAGTGCCCGATTCTCCACCTGGAATGGGGTAATGCTGGTTCTACGTACAAAGTGGGGAACGAGAGGATGGAGAGCAGCCCTGCAGAGAGACATCTGGAGGTTTGGGTTAATGGCAAGTTGAATATGAGTCAACAGCATGCCCTGGCAGCAAAAAGGGCCAACAGTGCCCTGAGGTGCATCAAGCACAGCATAGCTAGCCAGTCGAGGGAGGTGATTGTCCCACTCTACACTGCACTGGTGCAGCCCCACCTCGAGTACTGTGTGCAGTTGTGGGTGCCTCAATATAAGAAGGACATCAAACTATTAGAGTGTGTCCAGAGGAGGGCAACCAAGATGGTGAAAGGCCTCGAGGGCAAGACTTACGAGGAGTGGCTGAGGTCCTTTGGTTTGTTCAGCCTGGAGAAGAGAAGGTTGATGGGTGACCTCATCACAGGCTACAACTTCCTCAAGGGGGAGCCTTGGATGGGGAGGTGCTGATCTCCTCTCTCTGGTGACCAGCAATAGGACACAAGGAAATGGAATGAAGCTGCGTCAGGGCAAGTTCATATTGGACTTTAGGAAAAGGTTCTTCACTGGAACAGGCTTCCCAGGGAAGTGGTCGTGGCACCAAGCCTGTCAGAATTCAAGGAGCATCTGGACAACGCTCTTAGTCATATGCTTTAGTTTTAGGTAGTCCTGCGAGGCAAGGATTTGGACTCGATGATCCTTATGGGTCCCTTCCAACTTGAGATATTCTATGATTCTATGATTCTATACTGTTCAGTGTTAAGAAACAACTAGAAAAATTTTGGTACTGTCAGTGTTATCTACTATACAACCAGTGTTGACAAAACAGATATAAAATGATAGTATGTGACATATTATTTCCCAGTCACAGAGACAGAGACATGTCTTGTTGGAGGTGTTCAACTTGAAGAACTAGAAGAGACAAGAAAATAAAATAATGCTGTAGAGAGAGCAGTGCTGTAGAGACATGCAGGGTAGTCTTCCTCAGTACACAGGTCTCCACTTATGAAGAAGTTCAGAAGATCAAAGCTACATGACTTTTTTTTTTTTTTAATAACTGAATGCAACTGAATGATTCTGAGTTTGCAGACTAATTTAGTTCTGCACCAGATAAGCCAGCAATGAGTCAGAATGTGCCAGCGTGAGCCAGCAATGTGCTCTTGTGGCAAAGAAGGCTAATGGTTTCCAGGGCTGCATTAGGAGGATTGCCAGCAAGTCAAGGGAGGTGACTGGTGAGGCCACACCAGGAGTGCCGTGGCCAGTTCTGGGCTCCCCAGTACAAGAAAGATATCGACATACTGGAGAGAGTCCAGCAAAGGGCCAGTAAGGTGTTGAAGGGACTGGAGCATCTCTCCTATGAAAAAAGGCTGAGAGAGCTGGGACTGTTCAGCCTAGAGAAGAGAAGGCTCAGGGGACATCTTATCAATGTATATAAATACCTGAAGGGAGGGTGCAAGGAGGATGGAGCCAGGCTCTTTTCAGTGGTGCCCAGTGACAGGACCAGAGGCAATGGGCACAAACTGAAACACAGGAGGTTCTGTCTAAACATCAGGAAACACTTTGTTCTTGTGAGGGTGACCGAGCACTAGCACAGGTTGCCCAGAGAGGTTGTGGAGTCCCCATCCTTGGCGATATTCAAAAGCTGTCTGGATGTGGTCCTGGGCAACTGGCTCTAGGTGGCCCTGCTTGAGCATGGGGTTTGGACCAGATGACCTCCAGAGGTCCCTTCCAACCTCAGCCATTCTGTGATTCTGTGATTCTGTGAAACGCCACCAGTTGGCAATTGTGTCTAAAACTCCAGTAGGAAATATGCTGGATATACCATTTCTAGGAGATGTGGGTAGGCCCATTAATAGTGTTCCAGATATTTTTTTGTCAATACAAATATATTTTTCATGTAAGCAATTCCTTTTGGAGTCAGGAACACTTAGTTTGTTCATTCATCATAAATATTGATACAAATTTTCATAGCTTTAATTATTTGTACATATTTTCCACTGTGTGCTGATCAAACTATTGGTACCAAGACGATATCGTAAGGAACAAAAATCCTAACCACTGAAATAAGAAAAAAAAATTACATGAATTGTGAAATAACCAGTCTGGTAAACTCTCAGTCTTTTATAATAGCAAGAAAACTAGTATCATATACTCTGTGAAAGATAAGATTATGAAATACACAGAAATATGATCCACAAAATACGTAGAGTATGATAAATAGATTACAAAATACAGAGAATACATGTAATACATTGAAATACATAGAACCTCTGGAAAAATGCCCAGACAACTTGTTTTATTCTGACAGAAAGAAGTCCAGATAGGTGCCAGGACTCTCTATTTTTACTTGCTTTAATGGAAGCTGTGCATTCTTAATGTCAACATCATACAAAGATTGGGCTTAAACTATAATTTGGGTGCATTTTAATTTGTCAGATAAGTGAATTAGAGAGTAGACATCCTGAATTAAACTTCCTTAACAGGTTCAAATAATTTCATCCCTTTTTTTGATGCACTTCCAATTAAGAATGTCCCTATTTATCAATAGAGTGAAATTTTGGTACCCTTATAGTTAGTGGAAATTTGGCCATTTATTTCAGTGAAACTGGTTTTTTTACTGCTTATGGCCAAATGTTGTTTTATGTAAGAACTGCTGCCTTTAGTACTGCTATTTTATATTGCATTCCTTTTGTAATTCTCTGTAGAAAATAACTCCCTGTTTCTGGTATTGTCCTTTGTTCATGTTTCTTTAAAGATAATATTTTCTATGTTTTCTTGAAATTAGAATCTTGAATAAACTTCTGAATTTTACTCATGGTCAAACACTGCTCCTTAAAGTTCATCTTTTATCTCCAGAAAACTTGGGATTTTCTTATGCAAAAAAAAGATTTACTTGTATCTGAAATCCTGAAGGAACAGAAGGAATTATGTACAGTTCCTTAAACTTAATTTCTTATATCTTAATATTTTTATTCTTGTTTCGGCGTATGCGTAAAATATATGAAAGCATTTTTTTCTTTCTTCTTTTGAAGAAGAAAATAGGGAGAGCTACACTGAACCATTTATGAAATCTAAATAATTTATAACAGAAAATGTCTTCGGTCTATCCAAATGTAGAAAAAGAGTTTCTCAAGTGTATAGACCACTTATAAGATTTTTTCCTGTTTACATTCAGGCAAGAGAAGCTGTTATTGTGTAGAGTGTTTCATCTGCTCAGTGTAGCATTAAATAAATATATCTCTGCAGGTTATCACTATGCCAGCAGGGAGCTGAGATGCATGTGTGCGCAATTGTTCTCAGCATATAAAAAAGAAGAAGATGGAAACTATATGTTTGAAGGTAAAGTTAAACAGGTAATGCAAAGAAATATGGGAGAAAATTATTATCGCTGTATGTAATATACTTCTGTGTGTCATATACTGTACACCCCAATCTATGTGCTAGACTGAGATTTATATTCATACAATACAGGGTTAAAGACAGAGAAAGCCCTCACACTGGGATGTCTTAGCATGTCAAGTTTCCATCAAAACCAGTCAACACATTCACCTGGTGTGACTGAAAAATCTGTTTTAATTCTGAATTATACTTTTTTAGTTGACAATCACAACTTTTTTCTTTTAATTTAAGAATGTTTCTTTCTATCATTTTCACAAGAATAATTTATTTTTTATTAACACATGACTGAGTAAAGTGAGAAACTTTGTATGGACCATTATTTTATAACTCATTGCTGTGTGAATTAGGAACTTCTGGCTCTTATGCTTCCTCACTGAACTATTCTAGTGTCTAGATTTCAGGTGAAGAAGCAAGACAACATTTAAGTGATTTGAGACATGAAGAAGATTAGAGGTTAAGCAGAGGATAGAGCTAGATATGGCTCACTGGAAATGTTTGAAACATAAATTCTTAGAAAGCAGGCTGGGAAAATTTCTTATTAACAGTGTAATCCAGGGTCCTGCCTCTAAACCTGCCTTAATTCTACAGATTGTCCAGTTCAGCCTTTTTCCAGTAGAAACAGAGGTATGATGTGCCTAAAAGGACATAAGGCTAGGTCCAAATCAAGAACTTATATTGAATGTCAGTGTCTGTGTTGAGGTATGAGGCTCAAAACCTCACTGCTTGCGGTTTTTAGGGCCTTAAAGATCCTAAGTTTTCCCAGTAAAGTTTCTTCACTGCTTTCAGGCCTGCATATAGAAATGGCGGCATCTCAGTGGGGCTGAGAGTTTCCATATCTGTGTCACGCCTACAGCTATCTTTGATTCAGAGTCTGGTGACACTGAACAAAAACATGTCCAAATCCAAAATCATTTGAGAAAACGGATCCCTTGTGTATCTCCTGAGAGCACTTAGCATAGCAGAAATTGTAATAGTCACTACTTCTACTTAAAATGTGGTGAAGAAGGAAACACTGCCACCTATCATTTAATAGCATTGTGATTAAAAGTGCTTACCCACCAAGTCACTCATATTTTCAGCATTTTCAGCTGTCTGATGATGCTTTTCCACAAAAGTGTTAGGGACACTTTCCTGGGTAAAGTTGTGGGTCAGTAAGACTAAGGCTAGTACTGAATCCATGTTTCTTACTTCCTTCTGACTGTTCTATTGAACTGATTCTAAAAAGTGGGCTTTTGCATACTCCTTTTTTAAAGAAAAGTATGAGTTACTATGAAGTGATAATTTGTATTTCTATGTTCCAAAAAGAATTTCAGGCTCAAATATGCCATAAGGATATTTCTGGACCAGTTATGTCCCTTTTTCCAGCTTTTAAGAATATAAGAGAACTTAGGCTTTTAATAATATGATGTATAAATTCCATATTTGGAGCCATCCACATCTTCACCGTACATTACTCTTTTTAGGTCATTTCTTTCCATAACATAAGAGCTCAATAAACTGCAGTTTGTAATATTTACATCTACAATGTAAACCAAAGATATGATCTAGAATCTGTTTCAGAGGATAAATATTTGTTAAATAACTTCATATGCCGACAGATATTAATAAATCATTTTAATTAAAAAAGGGCAGAAGGAACAGATCCAAAGTTGGAAGAAAATACCAGTATATTGCAGACGAAAAAAAAAGATATATGAAATAGAACTGAAATAATAGCATCTAAAATGAGAAAAAAAAGGCTAGATTTTCAAACAAGAAGACAAGATAAAAGATAAAGTGGCTGAGTAGCTCTGTGAATTTTTTTTTCCTTCAAGAAAATTTCATTAAAAGAATGGACTTAATAATGACAGAGGCAAAGCCATTACTATGCTCCTGTAATTAATCTTTTATGAAGTATCTTTTATCAACCTAAAATTCCAGTTATTCTAAACAAATAACTAGTTAGGCAGGTATCTGGCACATTATATTTTTACTTTTTGCATCAAATTTACGTCAAGTGTTTTGACTTGGGCTCAGTAGATTTAGGGTCCTTCAGAACCCATACTTTCAAGTTGGACGGGACCAGCGGATGTTAGTATATCCTCAGTCTTGCAAGTGTTCAGTAGCTTGTATTCAGCTACAACATGACTTTGAAATTATTCAGTCCTGTACTGAGGATTTCAGGAGATAAAGAATCTGTTGTTACTGCTGGAACTTTGTTGCACAACTTGGAAATTCAGTTATTCTTAAGTTTCTATCATCTAATATTTTCTGCTGACATATGTACTCAGACACTAATTAAATCACCTTTCTGTCTGTCTTTTGATAAGTTAAATGGATTAAGCTCATTAAGTCTTTGACTGAAAGACATTTTCTTCCTCTCTGGAATAATTTGTGTTAAATTTTGATTTTTTTTCACTCTTGTAAGTTTTCAATATCCTTTTTAAAATATGCTTATGATACTGACTTCCACATCTTGATATCTATTTCAGCAATACTTCTTTATTCTTCTCTTACTTGCACAGCAAAACATCTCACAAGACCTTTTTGTCACAACTTATCTTGGGAGCTCAGGTTGTTTTTCTTTGTGCTGGATTGCTCTCAGAATTATTTTTTTCCAGAAGTCATTGCTCATTCCTAAAAAATGTAACTTCAGCATTTGGCAAACACTCATTTATTTGAATGGGTCAGAGTTATGCAGTACTTTCAATAACTCTGTATGACTGCTTTGTCTTGATCATTAATTTACCATGCTGCCAATATTTGTGTCATCAGCAAATTTTATCAAGACTTTTTTTTTTAATTTACTTCCAGAGAACTGAGGGGAATGGTGACTATCATTGTCTGGTGCAAATCCTTGTGAAATCCTACTAGAAATAACCATGTTCAATTTTGGGATGCTATTTTTTCCATTCATAATGGACTGGAAAGCACTTCATCATTCTTCTGAGATAAAAGTACATCAACCTGCTTATTTCTAAACACAGAGCAGAAATATTTATTGAACATTGCAGCCATTTTTCTGCAGGTGTGAATTAAGCATAATGCTTAGGCTTTTTCCCCTAAATATTGCCGTGTGTCCCATTTTCCTGTTGCAGTATCATCAGTGGCAGTGCTGTGGTTTCTTTCTGACTCCCTGATCTGACATATTGGATGTAGGGTGCTGGAGACATAACACTGTGCAACAGGTAGGAAGTATATGCCTCTTTCTGACTGAAGTGTCACAGGCTGCTTTCCCAAGAAAGCACACCCCTACTCATTGGGGAGAAGGAAGAAATGCTTTCTTTCATCATGATGTTCATTACCTCTTCTTCATGTAACTGAATTTATACATGTATATGTGTTTATACAAGATTAGACTGGATATTGACACTTCAAAAATTACCATGCTTTTGAAAGATAGGTTAGATTTTTTGTTTGTTTGTAAGTTAACTACACATTGTTTTTTTATGTATCAGAGGAGTATTTGCAGAAGACATGACAGAGCACACATTCCTAAGAACACAGAAGACAAATATAAATATCCATTGCTGAATACCCAAGACTGAGCACTTCTGAGTTTGTGAACTCTGTGTAGGGAAGAGCAAAGCTGAATTGTTGACAATTGTATCAGCATCTTTGATTCACCAAACTAATCCACAGAGTGAATATTTTCTAGTTCATTGGTTGCACCTAGGAGTTACACTATAATTCAATGAGTTGTTTGCATTTAGCGCATGGAAGTTGCATACTGACAACACATTACCAACAGACCTTTTGTGGTTACCAGCAATAACTAATACATATGACCACCATGCAGAAAATGGGAATAATATTTTCCATGACAATCAGTACAACTACTCGCATGTTTTAAGACTGAATTATAAAAATCTACATCTGTTAGTAACCAAAACAAATTAGACATTGTAGGTCAGAACTTCAGATTGTATAAATCAGTATAGGTATATAAACTTTGAAAGAGCTACATGCATTTAAATTAACTAGTGGTTCAGCACAAGTAAAATGTGAGCACATCAGTGTGTGTATTCATGGTTCTGTAACAGTTAGTCTACCCATGAAAACGTATTTATGTAGAATATGAAGTGATATTCAACTGCATTCAAGAAACAGAGATGGATCAGGATTATCTTCAAGGCTGGGATTTTACTTTGTGCCATTATGAGCAGAGTTTTCCAAAGTGTGACCACCTGCAGCATGAAGAGTTTCCTTCTGTTTTCTTAATTGCGTTATGAATCAAACCTTGCTCTTTCCTCAAGAAACAAAATAAAAAATGGAGGATTCAATTTCTTCCATGTATGCTTCATATCTCAATCAATTGTCTTCAAATTTTTTTTAATAAATATACTATGCATACATTTCTGTCACTGTCAGTTGGTAAGCTATTCTCATGATAGGTTGCTAGCATCATTTTTACATTATGCTACATCAATGTGGTGACATGATAAAAAGAAAAGAGGTTTTGATTCTTCCCAAGAATTTTATCAAGAGATTGTTCCTTGAGTTATCCTGTGAATTCAGTATCAATGAAACAGTCACAAATACATGCAAGTATTTAACCAACAGCCTAGTACCAAATACTAAAGCTAATTGGAACAATTTTATATTAATTCAAAATATGTTGAGATAAAGAATTAAACATGATACAAAATAAGGAAAGATCCACTGATATGTCTAGAGGAAGGAATTGGGGGGAGGTAGAGGAGAGATCAGTAGAATGGGAAAATAAAACTATAGGCAGACAACTGTGACTCTTTATGTTTGACTTCTGGTAAGATTCCTTGACATATGAAGTCCCCTGTATGAGCTAAAGAGAGTTTCCCTCCTTTTTTTCTTCATCCTCCAACCAACAGAAATGCTTTGAACTAGTAGAAATGCTTTGGGAAAGACATTTCTGTCTTAATAAGGGTGATAAATGAGCTCTGAAACTTTGCTAGAACACGAGCACTTGGAAGAGTGAAAATTTGAATATATGTCTTGGTTTTGGATGGGACAGGATTAACTTTCTTTCTAGCAGCTAATATAGTACTGTATTTTGGATTTAGTATGAGAATAATGTTGATAAAACACTGATGTTTTAGTTGTTGCTAAATAACATTTACAAGGACTTTTCAGCTTCCCATGCTCTGCCAGGTGCACAAGAAGCTGGAAGGGGGCACAGCCAGGACAGCTGACCCAAACTGGCCAAAGGGCTATTCCATACCATATGATGTCATGCTCTGTATATAAACTAGGGGGAGTTGGCCAGGGGGTAGCAATTGCTGCTCAGGGACTGGCTGGACATTGGTCAGTGGGTGGTGAGAGGTTGCATCACTAGTTTGCTTTTTTTCCCCTGGGTTTTGTTCCTCTCTCTCTCTCTTTTGTTGTTTTCCTTTTCATTACAATTTTTTTTTTTCCCTTTTTCTCAATTATTAAACTTTTCTTATCTCAACCCACGGGTTTTCTTACTTTTGCTCTTCCAATTCTCTCCCCATCCCACCGGGGGGGGAGGGTAAGAGAGCGGCTGTATGGTGCTTAGTTGCCGACTAAAGCTAAACCATGAGTCCTTTTTGGCACTCAATGTGGGGCTCAAAGGGTTTGAGATAATAACAGATTAACCAGAGTGTATTAAGGAATTTAGAACTGTTAATAGTTGTGGGTCATGGTATTGATTCATCTGTTCTTGATATTGGTTTATCTGATCTGCACCACGCTCATTTTTTTGCTGTACATGTTAAAGATCAGTGTTGGTTTTTTAAGTTTGCTGTGCTCTGCAGTGGTTAGTGATGTTTTGCCTGGGAGATTTGTTATTAAAACAATGACCTTGAGCTTAATTTGGTATCTAAGTTTTGTACTGAAGCCATTCCTATACGCCGGGTACCACTTTGTGGAGACAATTAGCAATTATACTTCTTCCTCTGAGAGGTTTTTTATGGAGGAAATACAGAATGGCACCTTTGCTACCTTCTATGATGTTTCCTCCTTCGTTACAATAACTTTTCATTATCTTGAACATCCTTGGGTAGTTAAGATATATCTATTGGTATTGCTTGGGAATATTGTTTCGGTTTTGTCTAAGATTAGTAAACAATTTGAGAATATCATCCAGAGATCTGCCCCAAGGCTCGATAGTTATGAGTGGCAGGGTGTGTGGGATAGCATGGGCAAACGCCTAGGATGGTGGGCACCTGCAGCGTTTTGTAACTTCACCCCTGAACAATCCTGAAAAATTAGTAGAATATTTGGAAAAAGTATGCTGTCACCCTGGAAATTCTAGGGAGACACAAATCACTGCAATGTGCTGGGGCCTGGCCCATGCCTGCCAAGCCCTGTTCAACACTACTCAGAACCCTCAAGGGGAAGAGAAGGTCTCTGGATCCGGCAACAAAATGACAGGCACTGTGGCCACTTCATCCCCTCCCTGCGACAGGCACTGCAACTACTCCAGCCCCCCCTGTGACAGGTACGGTGGCTACTCCAACCCCAATGACAGATAATGCGGTTGAACCAGGAAACCAACCCGTGTCGGTATCAGTCGCCCCTATACACAGGAAGAAATCTAGGAAGCAAAAGTCAGCTTGTTTAGAAAGGGAAGATGAAAAAGCAGGGCCATCACAGGAGAGGAAGAGGAAGAACTCGTGGATGAGACAGAAACCACCCGATCCCTATCCCTGAGTGAGCTGTGAGATATGCAAAAATATTTCAGCTGTCATCCAGGTGAGCACATTGTCACCTGGCTGCTTCGATGCTGGGATAACAAGGCCAGTAGCCTGGAATTAGAGGGTAAGGAAGCCAAACAGCTAGGATCCTTTTCTAGGGAAGGGGGTATTGACAAAGCGATTGAAATATGGGGCACATGTCCTCAGCCTCTGGAGGTGACTCCTGTCAGCTATGAAGGAAAGATAACCCTTCAAGGAAGTTGTTATATATTGCCCCAGGAAATGGACCACCATGGAGAGAGGTATCCAGTACCTGAGGGAATTAGCCGTGCTGGAGGTGATTTATGGTGACCTGAACAACGAGCAGTTCTCCAAAGACCCAGATGAAGTCCAGTGCACAAGACCCATGTGGCAGAAGTTGGTACGGAGCTCACCAGCATCATATGCCAACTCAATGGCAATACTGACCAGGAAAGAGGGAGAGGGACAAACGGTGGATGAAGCAGCTAGTCAATTCCGGGAATACGAAGAAAGTGTCTCTTCCTTCCTCATCTCGGCTGTAGAGGAACTGTCCCAGAAGGTCCAGCAACTTGAAGAGGATAGGTCCTACTTTCCACCTGTATGGACCAGCATCTCAGCTATTAGGAGTCAGCATTCCTCTGCTCAAGAGAGAGGATATAGAGGGTATACACCACAGGGCACCCTGTGGTTTTACCTGCGTGACCATGGAGAGGGCATGAAGAAGAGGGATGGAAAATCTACCTCGACCGTAGAGGCACGGGTACGTGAGTTGCAAGGAAAAACAAACACACAAGGGAGTTCTTCCAGGAAAATTGCTGCTCCAGTTTCTAATGGACAGTTCCCCAGACAGAGTAGAAGGGCTGATCTTTCTTACTCCTGATTTTAATGAAGGAATTTCTAACTTGTATGTACAAGAAGTGGGTAATGAATACTATGACTAGGACTAGATGGGCCCTGCCTCCAGCCAAGTGGAGGAAAGGGACAACCAGTTTTACTGAACTGTGTGGATTTGATGGCATGGCACATCAGACCCACAGGAGTGTAAGGCTTTAGTGGACACTGGTGCACAGTGTACCCTAATGCTATCAAGCTATATAGGGGAAGAACCCACCTGTATTTCTGGAGTGACAGGGGGATCCCAACAGCTAACTGTAGTGGAAGCCAAAGTGAGCCTAACGGAATGAGTGGCAAAAGCATCCCATTGGGACTGGCCCAGAGGCTCTGTGCATCCTTGGCATAGACTGCCTCAGAAGAGGGTATTTCAAGGACCCAAAAGGGTACCGGTGGGCTTTTGGTATAGCTGCCTTGGAGATGGAGGGAATTAAACACCTGTCCATCTTGCCCAGTCTTTCAGAGGACACTTCTGTTGTGGGGTTGCTGAGGGTTGAAGAACAACAGGTGCTGATTGCTACCACAACGGTGCACCGCAGGCAATATCGCACCAATTGAGACTCTCTGATTCCCATCCATAAGCTGATTCATCAACTGGAGAGCCAAGGATTGATCAGCAAGATTTGCTCACCCTTTAACAGTCCCATGTGGCCAGTGCAAAAGTCTAATGGAGAGTGGAGACTTACACTAGACTATCATGGCCTGAATTAAGTCACGCCACCGCTGAGTGCTGCCGTGCTGGACATGCTAGAACTTCAAGAGGAACTGGAGTCAAAGACAGTCAAGTGGTATGCCACAATAGATATCATTAATGCATTCTTCTCAATCCCTTTGGCAGCAGAGTGCAGGCCACAGTTTGCTTTCACTTGGAGGGGCGTTCAGTACACTTGGAATCGACTGCCCCAGGGGTGGAAACACCCTGGAAACACCCCTACCATTTGCCATGGACTGATCCAGACTGCACTGGAACAGGGTGAGGCTCCGGAATACCTGCAATGCATTGATGACATCATCGTATGGGGCAATACAGCAGAAGAGGTTTTTGAGAAAGAGAAGAAAATAGTCCAAATGCTTCTGAAAGCCGGTTTTCCCATAAAACCAAGCAGCTCAAGGGACCTGCACAGGAGATGCAGTTTTTAGGAATAAAATGGCAAGACGGACGTCATCAGATCCCAATGGATGTGATCAACAAAATAACAGCTATGTCTCCACCAATTAGCAACAAGGAAACACAAGCTTTCTTAGATGTTGTGGGTTTTTGGAGAATGCATACTCCAAATTACAGTCTGGTTGTAAGCCCTCTCTATCAAGTGACTTGGAAGAAGAACCATTTCAAATGGGGCACTGAGCAACAGCAAGCCTTTGAACAAATTAAATGGGAGATAGTTCATGCAGTAGCCCATGGGCCAGTCTGAGCAGGGCAAGATGTAAAAAATGTGCTCTACGCCATAGCCGGGGAAAAAGACCGTACCTGGAGCCTCTGGCAGAAAGCACTACGGGACACTCAAGGTCACCCCCTAGGGTTTTGGAGTTGGGGATACAGAGGATCCGAGGTCCACTATACTCCAACTGAGAAAGAGATATTGGCAGCATATGAAGGGGTTTGAGCTGCTTCGGAAGTGGTTGGTACTGAAGCACAGCTCCTCCTGGCACCCCGACTACTGGTGCTGCGTTGGATGTTCAAAGGGAGTGTCCCCTCTACACATCATGCAACTGATGCTACGTGGAGTAAGTGGGTTGCACTGATTACGCAACGGGCTCGAATAGGACACCCCAGTCACCCAGCAATTTTGGAAGTAATTCTGGACTGGCCAGAAGGCAACGATTTTGGAATATCACCAGAGGAGGAGGTGGCGTGTGCTGAGGAGGCCCCACTGTACAATAAACTACCAGAAAATGAGAAGCAATATGCCCTGTTCACTGATGGGTCCTGTCGTATTGTGGGAAAGCACTGAAGGTGGAAGGGTGCTGTATGGTGTCCTATATGACAAGTTGTAGAAACTGCTGAAGGAGAAGGTGAATCGAGCCAATTTGCAGAATTAAAGGCCATCCAGTTGGCTTTAGACATTGCTGAACGAGAAAAGTGTCCAGTGCTCTATCTCTATACTGACTCATGGATGGTGGCAAATGTCTTGTGGGGGTGGTTACAGCAATGGAAGCAGAGCAACTGGCAGAGCAGAGGCAAACCCATCTGGGCTGCAGCATTGTGGCAAGATATTGCTGCCCAGGTAGAAAACCTGATTGTAAAAGTACATCACATAGATGCTCACATAGCCAAGAGTTGGGCCACTGAAGAACATCAAAACAACCAGCAGGTGGATCAGGCTGCTGAGATTGAAGTGGCTGAGGGGGATTTGGATTGGCAACATAAAGGTGAATTATTTATAGCTTGGTGGGCCCATGACACCTCAGGCCATCAAGGAAGAGATGCAACATATAGATGGGCTCGTGATCGAGGGGTGGACTTGACCATGGCCGCTATTGCACAGGTTATCCATGAATGTGAAACATGCACTGCAGTTAAAAAAGCCAAGCAGTTGAAGCCTCTGTGGTATGGAGGACAAAGTCTGAAATATAAATATGGGGAGGCCTGGCAAATTGATTATATCACACTCGCACTAATCTTCCCAGGCAAGCGCTATGTGCTTACAATGGTGGAAGCAATGACTGGATGGCTGGAAACATATCCTGTGCCCCACGCCACTGCCCGGAACACTATCCTGGGCCTTGAAAAGCAAGTCCTATGACAACATGACACCCCAGAAAGAATTGAGTCAGACAATGGAATTCATTTCTGAAACAACCTCATAGACACCTAGGCCACAGAGCACGGCATTGAGTGGGTATATCACATCCCCTATCATGCACCAGCCTCTGGGAAAATTGAACAATACAATGGGCTGTTAAAGACTACACTGAGAGCAATGGGTGCTGGGACATTCAAGCATTGGGATACACATCTAGCAAAGGCCACCTGGTTAGTCAACACTAGGGGATCTGCCAATAGAGCTGGCCCTGCCCAGTCAAAACTTTTACGTACTGTAGAAGGGGATAAAGTCCTTGTAGTGTACACAAAAAATATGCTGGGGAAGACAGTCTGGGTTACTCCTGCCTCGGGCAAAGGCAAACCCATTCGTGGTATTGCTTTTGCTCAAGGACCTGGGTGCACTTGGTGGGTAGTGTAGAAGGATGGGGAAGTCTGATGTGTACCTCAAGGGGATTTGATTTTGGATGAGAATAGCCAATGAACTGAATGGTATGATGTTAATTGCTATATAATACTGTATATCATCACTTCTATGGTTTCTATATGCCATATCAACAGTATTACAGTAAGAATTGCCCAGATTAATGAAGAATTAACTTCAATGAAACCAAGCAAAGTGCAGCAGTGATGGAACCAGAACTGGCTTCAGCATGCAACAGTCCAACACCACACACCATCTCTCCTGCCCAGAAGGACTGTTATGACAGACGGAGCCAAAAGTCATGGACTAAATGAACTCCATGGACATTTTAGAGGGATGGCCCATAGACCAAGGGAATGATATCTGTGTGTATATATTAGAAGACAGGAAAAGTGATGGTGATTAATTGGAATGTATTGGAAAGGGTAGAACCTGGGCATGACATAGATGGTATAGAATAAGGGGTGGACACTGTCCTCGTTTTGGCTGGGACTGGATTAATTTTCTTCCTAGTAACTGGTATTGTGCTGTGTTTTGGATTTAGGATGAGAATAATGTTGATAACACACTGATGTTTTAGTTGTTGGTAAGTAATGTTTACAAGGACTTTTCAGCTTCCCATGCTCTGCTGAGTGCACAAGAAGCTGGGAGGGAGCACAGCCAAGGTAGATGATCCAAACTGGCCAAAAGGCTATTTCATACCATATGACGTCGTGCTTAGTATATAAACCAGGGGGAGTTGGCCAGGGGGTAGCGATAGCTGCTGGGGGACTGGCTGGACATTGATCGGCAGGTGGTGAGCCAGGTTTGCCTCTGCTCTGCCAGTTGCTCTGCTTCCATTGCTGTAACCACCCCCACAAGCCTCCTCTCTCTTTCTTTTGCTGTTTTCCTTTTCATTACAATTTTTTTTTTCTTTTTCTCAATTATTAAACTGTTGTTATCTCAATCCATGAGTTTTCTTACTTTTGCTCTTCTGATTCTCTCCCCCATCCCATGGGGCAGGGGGGAGGGTGAGCGAGCAGCTGTGTGATGCTTAGTTGCCAACTTAAGCTAAACCACAACAATATAGTATCAATGAAAAATGAAAGTATAGTATAATGAAAAAATTCAAGCCAGTTATGCTGAGTTTTAAGAGGAAAAAATCTTCAACTCGCTTAAAGCTGTTTCCGTATAGGCTATTGTAGCCACAACTCTATTAAGGGCAAAGTCGTTGTGCCAGTACAAACAGGTTTTTTCATAACCAGAGGAAAAGGGAGGTGAGAATCGTTTCTCAGAACAAACTGTATTGTGCTAATTATAATTTCCGTTTGTTGCACTAATTACCATTTCTAAGAGTAAATTTTTCGTGCTGTTTCAGATATTCTTTATTTGAATAGTAAGGGCTAATATTATTTGAAGTAATATTGAAAATCCTAAGACAAAACCAAAAATCACTGTATATATATATATTTTTAAAATAACTGCATAATTATAGAACATTGTACCACCTCTCCTGTGCTGTTTGTTTAATCTCTCTGTTGGGAGTAAGAGAACAGAGAGAGAGAGAGAATACAAATCAGATACCTAGAATTTGAGAAACAGAAGTCTTGAAGTTAGCGGAGAGATGCCATAAAGAAGCACACCAGAAGCAGAGAAGAAAGTCAAAAGCTGAGAAAGGGGTTGCTTCCAAGACTGATGATGTTAAATGGAACTATAAGACAGATAAGACAATAGTAAGAAACTTTGTTTTTTAAAAGAAAAGAAAAATAAAATACCAGAAGAGTGAATAGATATCAGCTGGCATAGATTAGGAGAGACTATTGCTTTATATGGCTAGTTTGTCAGATTTTGAGAAACAAAAAAAGTAAGCATATGAATCACTGAAAGCTCTGAAAAGCAGGTAAGAGCTGGTCTGTCATTTTTCTGTTACAATTAAAGCTAATTTTTTTTGCCTGTGTCCTTATTGATAAATTTGCTAGGAAAAAAAATCTGAAAGAATTACCAAAAATGTCTGCAAGAGAAAAAAAAGAAAACACATCCAAAAAAATGAGGAAAAGTTATTAGATTCACAAAATAGAGTCTGGTAGTGGTTGCCTCTTAGCCAATACTGTAGCCATTGAAGCACACATCAAACACAGTGATATTGTAGTAACGTTTTAATGTCTAGTATAACCCACAGCATATTAGGATTGCATTCTGTGTCCTGTATCAGACTGTATTCTGATCTTAAAGTATATGGATAAACTTCACAAGAAAAAGAGAGTTATTTCCTCTGTTGATTACTGTTGATTGTTGGTAGTCTCTGTGTCTGTATAAATAATTAAGCAGTTCAGCGAGTGCTGGAACACAAATGTCACATCACCTCTCTTTAGCCACAAAGTTAGAAAGTCATTTGTTTCCTCTGCTTTGGTTTATGGCTGAGTGAATATATTTTTAAAATGCCATGAAGTAGCTTCAAGAGAAAAAACTGAGAGTCAGCCAGAACACACTAGAAGTTGGTAGCCAAAGTGTTTTCTAGGAAAATGTCAAATGTGAATCAGAAGGGATTTCTTAGTCCCAGGGAAAAAAAATCCAATATTTCTAAATAAAGGTATTCCAGAACCTAAAGCAAATCCATAGTCTCTGTAAATCTAGGTTTTCATATACTTTGGTTTAGTTTCTCTTTATGAATGAGGGAAAATAAATTGTTTTAGTTTTAGCTAAATAAAATATTTATCTTTTTTAATGAAGGAAGCAAACATAAACAATTTCATATAGTTCAAGCAGAAGTGTTTTAAAATATTTTTTGTTCACTAGCCAAACCAATGAGTCACCCAATATGGTCTCAACATGAAGCTCAACAGAGATGGATTTGCCTGAATATTGCTAAAGCCAAACTGAGAAACCGTCACTGAGTCCAATTAGAAAATTCCAAGAACTCTAAAAAATCTCAAGAAAGTTTAGATCATTGTCAAATTTTGTCATCTGGATCTAACTGATACAGCTGTGAGTCTTCAACCCAGCTTCAGAACTTTGCTGTGGAGCAAAATCTTTGTTCTCACTCAAATGTAAGTTATGCCTGATGAGCTCAACTGTCTTAATTGCTGCTGCTCTGAGCTGGGACAATCAACTGTCTTAGTTCTGCAGAGTTAGCTCTTTTGCCCAGGATCTGCTGTGGTAACAAGCACAATGAGGAAAAGACATGGGTGGTAATGGTTTTTCTAGCTGTTTTTAAGTCGATGAAAGTTCAAGTCCTTCTTCATGTTACTTGACTTTTCCCCATAATTCATTCCAACTGAGACTACCTTTTCATTTTTCCTTCTGTTGCAGGGGCTGGGTTTGACCCAGGGAAAGCAGAAGTATGTCTGAAGTCCTGTTTCTTTGATGCACACCTCCTATTTAAAGCAAAGTTTATGTTTGCCACTCTCCAGTGCAAAGCTCAAGGCCTCTTTATTTCTACTTTTTTTCATGTTAGGATTGTCTTTTTCCTACCTTGCTTCATTCCTCTTTCTCTTTTATTTTTTAATCCACTTGTTTTATGGTGCTTTCCTGTTTGAAAATAATGAACTAAATACATACCTGTGTATTTCAGCTGTTTTGTACTTCTATAACACTACAAAAGCAATAAAAACTCATCTTCATGTGTTTACAATTATTTGTGTTGTCAAAGTAATCTAAAGTTCCCAGAGAAAACTGGAAAATTGAACTCACTGTTTTCAGATGTTGGTGTGAAAGCACTTAAACAGTGGAATCTGATACATCTATATATTAGTATTTCTTTCCCTTTATTTTTATTCCGATTCCTATTCTTATGCCTGTCCTAATCACATTGCTACAACAGCTGATATACTGTCTGAATCCTGTAGACACTCTAAATGCTTATGAAATTAAATATAATTATTTAAGTGATACCTTGAAGAAGAAACAAACCTGAAGGGATTCTAAACCCAATCTCATAATAAGAAGAGACTGAAAGAATGACACTGCCTACCTTAGCTCTAAGCATTTCTGAAAATGATACTTTTGGCCATGAATAAAAATCCAATATTTTTTTTTGCAATAATTTAGAGAATTTCCAGAAAAGGAATGATATGAATAGGAACTGAGGAGTACTTCTCTTTGTAACTGAAACTTTCAACCCCAACAGTTATCATAGAATAGTTTGGGTTGGAAGGGACCTTTCAGGATTATCTAGTCCAACTCCCCTGCCATGGGCAGGGACATCTTGCACTAGATCAGGGTACTCAAAGTCCCATCCAACCTGACCTTGAACGTTTCCAATGATGGAGCATCCACAACTTCTCTGAGCAACCTGTTCCAGTGTTTCACCACCCTCATCATAACAATGTCCTCTTTATGTCCAATCTAAACCTACCTTCTTTCAGTTTAAAACTGTTGGCCCTTGTCCTGTCACTACAGGCCCTGGTAAAATGTCTCTCTCTGCCTTTCTTATAACTCCCCTTATACAATGAAGGCCTCCCTGAGGCCGCCTTTTCTCCAAGCTGAACAACCTCCAACTCTCTCAGACTTTATTTGTAGGAGAAGTGTTCCTGCCCTCTGATCATTTTCATGGCCCTCCTCTGGACCTGGTCTAACAGGTCCATGTCTTTCTTTTACTGGGGACCCCAGAGCAGGACTCCAGATGGGGATCTCATGAGTGCTAGCCTGCTGGCCACGCTTCCTTATATGCAGCCCAAGATATGATTGGCTTTCTGGGCTGCAAGTGCACATTGCTGGCTCATGTCCAATTTTTCATCCACCAGTATTCCCAAGTCATTTTCCACAGGGCTGCCCACAATCCATTCATCCCCCGGTCTGTATTGATATTGGGGATTGCCTCTACCCAGGTGCAGGACCTTACACTTTGCCTTTTTGACCTTCATGAGGTTCCCATGGGTCCACTCTTGAAGGCTGTCAAGATCCTTCTCGATAGCATGTCTTCCCTCTAGCAAATTGACTGCACCACGCAGCTCGGTGTTGTCCACAAATTTGCAGAAGGTGCACTCAGTCCCATTTTCTATGTCATTGATGAAGATGTTAAGTAGTATTGGTCCCAGTATAGACCCTTGAGAGACACAATTAATCACTGGTTTCCATTTTGACATTTCCAAATGACATTGACATTAACTGTAACTCTTTGGACATGACCACACAAGCAATTCCTCATTTATCTAACAGTCCGTACACCAAACCCATATCTCTCCAATTTAGAGGTAAGAATGTAGTGTGGGACCGTATCAAAGGCCTTACAAAACTCCAGGTAGATGACATCTGTAGCTCTTCTGTTGTCCACTGATGCAGTCATTCCTTCAGAGAATGCCACTACATTAATCAGGCACAATTTGACCTTGGTGAAGCCATGTTGGCTGTCTCTAATTACCTCCCTGTCTTCCACATGTTTCAACATAAGTTCTGGGAAGATCTGTTCCATGATCTTCCCAGGCACTGAGGTGAAGCTGACTGGTCAGTAGTTCCCAGGGTCCCCCTTTTTACCCTTTTTAAAAATGGATGTGACATTTCCCTTTTCTCTAGTCACTGGGAACTTCATGTAACTCCCATGACTTTTCAAATATAATGGAGAGCGGCTTGACAACTACATCTGCGAATTTCCTCAGGACCCTGGGATGCATCTCATCAGGTCTCATGTCATAGAAGCCTACAAGTTTTATATAATTTGGGATTTTCATTCTTTGCCCCCTTTTTTCCTTTATTTTTCTTGCTTTCCTTTTTTCTTGTTTTCCTTTTTTTCCTTTTTCCTTTTTTCCCTTTTTTTCTTTCATGCACTGACAAACATGGGATCATAGATTTGCAGTTTTTACAGTTCTTGTAAAAGCATCTGCCTTCCATTATCTACTGCTATTTGAAGTCATTTCTCTTACTGTATGTTCTCCTGTGAAGACTGCTTTGATTGTTTCTTTTCCATTTTAGATAGTTGATATATTTCATGACTCAGAAAGATGTCTCTGTGACCATCTCTACTTTGATGGGTATTGCCTTCCTTTGAATGGGTCTAGTACTGTCTTTCTATTTTGCTGTCTTGTTTTTCATCTGACTGAATTGTCTCTATGGATTGAGGCAACTCATTCTTTGTGAACAGAAGGTGAATGTCAAGGGCATGATTTGTCTCACCAAAACCAGAAGTTGCAATGTAAATATCTATGCCTTAGCAAGTCACCTACACTCCTAATAGTTATATGTAGAAAAACATGCCACTCATAGGGTAAGGTTTGTCTCATCCTAAAGTAGATACCTAAAGTGACTCTGTTATATTATACCCTGCATCGGTCCTTTTCTCTCCATTTATTATAGAGAGAGATGACCATGAAAGGCTCAGATGCAGACAGCTGCATTTGAGAAATCTGAAGTGAGCTGAACATGCAAACATCTCCAAGTTGGTGGATGATTTTATCCACGTAAGTAGAAAGGAGAAACTGAAGAAAAAGTGTATGGTACAAACACTGCTATAACTATTTACTGTTATTACCAATCAATTAATTGGCCTTTTTGTAAGAAAAAACTTTTTTCTTCTGCTTTTTTTTTCTGTAAATCTCCAAAACCATCTTGCTCTCTTTTATGTTTTAATACTATGGCTTACAGAGAAAAGCCTGTCTAAAAATCCCACCACCAGAAAAGGCCCTTCTCATTCTAGCATCTTCAACATCTGTGGGAAACAAAATAAAACACAAAAATTAGACCCTGCTAAAGAACCTGGCTCTGCAGGAAGGATTTTACTAGTGTGTGAATAAATAAAACCATTTGTCCTTATGGACTCATGCTGACTGTGAGCAGAGGAGGTTGGGGTTGCTTCCCACCCTCACTCAAGATGTTCCTGTTAGAATAAGGTTATCTGTTCACCAGCTTGTTTTTGTTTCTTTAAAAAAATCCCACATAGACCGCAACCTTAAAAAAATAAGTCAGTGGAAGCAAATGAGAAAACAACTATATAAAAAGGACATATATTTATAATGCGCTCATAAATAAACCATCAGCTGCTTACTATATATTTTCTCTAGAAATATTTTAATTCTCATAGAAGAGCCATCACTCCCTCTTTTTTTATATTTCTAACAGAGTTTTCATCCTACACAACTTGTAGCATCATTTGTTATTAAATTTGTCAGATGCTTTCTTTTTAAAACATTATTATTGATTACATGTAACTTCATACAACTATAACTGTGTATGCCCAGTTTTCCATGCTGACAACCTGCTTCATGAGACTGTATTTTTTTAATGGAGGGATCTTGTGAGTCTATTTTTATTTAAACGAATGGTTTTACTTGCTGTTTTAGCTCTCCTCAACCCATTCTGGTCAGTCACTTCTCACTTTCTTAATGACATGGTTTCAGAGGAAAGCCTTGTCTAAATATACTATGAGGGATTTTCAGGCTACTTTTGATCTAACATTTTCAGTTTGTGTAGAAAAAAAGCAAGAACACTAAAATGAAACCAGGTTGGCTGGGAAAACTTTATTTAACCATTTTAAAATATTTCTTAAAATGTTTTTCCTGTGTTTTGTATTTTTAGAATATGAAAAAGCACAGGCTTGTGGAAATCCACCCAATTTGAATAGGACTTTTGAAAAGCTACTGTTTGTACATACATTGAGCATGGAATCTCATTTTTAGCAGCTAAACATTCTTGGAGTCTGTCTCCACTGAGCATGCATCTATTGCATCTTTTAGTGCTGATCTAATAGTGTAAGCAAAATCTTTGCAAACTTTCAGAACTTGGTGAAAGGGCTATTAGATGAAATTTCTGTATCAGTAGTATTCCTAAGAGCTAGCCAAGAGATAGAATAGGGTTAAGCAGTAACTCAAAGTTCATTAACAAGAGACACACAATCCCCCAAACTATCCTGAGTTTAAAAAGTCTTTTTTCCCCTAATTTTCTGCCCCTGAAAGGAAAGCACAAAATAAAGGAGGAAACGCAATAAAACAAAACCAAAGCAATTCCCCTGACAGCAAGCCATGATAGTGCCTGCTTTGCCATCTATCACATTTGATCCTGCTTTCAGAGATTTCAGTGAATATTTTTTCCTTCTATTTCAGTCTCCTCTCTTCAGACTCTTGTACCATTCTCATCACTTTGGTAAGTGCTTCATTTCACTGATTGAACAGAATGTGTCTGTACCTGAGCTTACAAAATGGGCTGTGTTCTGTCACTCATCAGCTTCAGCATGCATTCTATATAGTTGTATCTTTTAATCTTTTTTTCCTCTTTTTCCAGTTGTAAAGAGAGCATTTTTTGTGGTAGCCACATTTCTCTGTACAGGTTACAGCCACATGCACGGCTTTTGCAAGTGCAAGGGTAGTTGTTGTTGTTTGTTTTTCCTAAAGTGCTTTCAGGAAGCTAAGACATTTCAAAATATGATTCTTTCTATATGAAATGTTCTTATTCTTTTTCATCTGTAGAGAGAAAACATAATGATTTACATATTTTAAAAATAAAATGCCTGCTATATAAAGGACAGTTCTTTCATATGTTAACCAAGATCAATCCATTTTTATCATATTTTTGGTTCCAGAAAATCATAGCACTGTCTTTGAGGAATTCTTTGCAAGTGGAGATACAGGAATAACGAGAGCCCCCTCCACAGCTGCTGCTTGTCAATAGCATTGCTGTATCAGCAACATGCTTAAACAATCTGGGATGACAGGAATGCTATTTCCTTTCTCTCTCCAGGTGGGAGCCACTCCCCACTCTTTCCGTGATTAAAGAGAGTGACCCCAGTGTCAGCTGCCTGGGATTCAGGAAATATACCACCTTTTTGTAATGACAGTTTTAGGATTCCAGGTTTTAGTACATGAAAGTGGGTTGTTTGGGGGTTGTTTTTTTTGGGGGGGGGGATAGAGGAAGGGGGAGCTGGTTTGTGTAATCGGTATGTTCACTCAGATAACTCTTACTTTGTTTTTAACCAAGAAGGAGTGCATAGCAATGTGCTAGCTCAGTTATGAGCTACATTCACAAAGGACTTTTCAAGTGCTTTTCACCAGTAGTACCTTGGTGCACATCCCACATAACGTGCGTGTCTCTGCTCAGTAGTATTCTTTCAAATATAGTTTTGTATCTCCTAAGTCATAAGAGGTACATCAGGTAAAGAGTAATCTTACAAAAACAAACAAAAAACCTCATATGTCATGACTGAGTGAAATCATGCTAACTTCATTCAACTTACTGATGACAAGGAAATTCTATGGGGATGACAAAGTCATAGGCTGACCTGCATTTTACCACAAGCATACTGTCTCTGCTCACCAAATTCTTCTCAGCCCTTGATATGCAGTGACTTAGACACACTAAGTTTCATCTCCATACATTGCATCATTTGTATTAGTTGTTTCCAAAGAAACTTGTATGTATACCAAGTATGACTTACACTTTTTAGATGTACTTGAAATCAGTGGGGGAGACAGCTGTATTAGGTTTATGGTGGCAAATAATGCAACTTGCTAGGAGCAGACACACAGAGCAAAACAGCCTTTCTGAGGACCAAGTGCCCATGCTACACAGTATTCTGGGGAGATTACTTCAAAATAATCTAGTTTGGTCGTGTAGCCTTAATGTTCACTAAATGTTAAGGACCACGGAGAGATGTAATTCATCTGACCTAGATGACTGAATTAACACCTTATGAGTGCATAAGCTCCCTTTGAAAACCTTCAAAGGACCTGTCTCTCATAGGCTGTATGGATCAGATGCAAGACTTTTTGACTATACAAAATGCAGAAGCTTTCTTTAGAAGGACTGGTTCACCAGGCTCTTCAAGTTAGTTGAAAATCATATGCAAAAAATTATATGGGCTGGATTTTATATTAAAAGGGGTGTGAAAATATCTTGCAGATGAAGTCAGAAATGTAGCCTAAAAGCTTTAGTCTATTTTTTGGTTTATAAATTTCATTTCCTAGTTCTCACTTGGAGAAAATACTGAAAATTGAGGTTGCAAAAGATAGAGGGAATGTTAAGTGTATCTGAACACTAAACTATAGATAGATGCAAAAAAGATATGTCAAATACTTGCAAAAGCCATGCAGAATTTAGCAAGTGAATAGAAAGCAACTCAAAGGATCAGCAAAATAAAATTATTCCTATTCCTGATGAAAAAGAGACTTTCTGCTTGAGGAATAGATGAAAATATTTAATTTTATCCCTCCCTAACTGACAAACAAATTACCTCTATACTAGGCACGCAGAAAGAGGAAAAAAAAACATTGGTTAGATTTCTAATCTTGTAAACACCTAGCTACTAAGATCTCAAATATTTTTCTTCTGTTTAAGAATAAATTTTTTGAAGATTAGAAAGAATAAAGCAGGACACTGGATTTGACAAATGTTTCCTAATTAATCTCCTATACAAGACTTCTTGAACATTATTCTGTCATTAAGTGCTTTCCCAGAACCCTAGTGTTACAAAACTGAAAGTGTATTTACAGCCCAATTTCAATGGACCAAAACAAGATACAGCTATTTTTTTGAAGTTGACCTTTGCAAACAAATTGCAAGTGGAATACGCCAAGATCAAATAAAAAAGTAAACTCAGTTCCTCAACTATTATCCTTTCATTACAATATCGTTGGGCTAGGTTCAGGCTGTACTAATTAGTACATGCCTGTTACAGAAGTTGAACTACCAGCCTCACTCTTGCAGCAGCAGGAGAAAGAGTTGCTATGAAACTAATTACAGCTATCAGCAGTGGTTCTGTTTTAAATGGTCTATGAATTAGGCAGTCTCCTAGAAGCACACACAAGTGAATTTGCCATTAACAATGAACAGCTCTGTGAAAAGAACGCAGTATAAATTTACTTAGTCCATCCTGGGATTAGGCAGACAGCTCTACTCTTATTTGGCCTCTGAAGTAAATTTCAGTGGAAAACTTAAGAGGCTTTTCCCCAGCAAAGTGAATTTTGACGAATACTTGGTGCCTTATTACAATACAGACTGTATTCCAATTCCAGTTACACTAATGCAAGCTGTGAGTAACTTCATTGTGCTTGCTGGAATTACTCTAGATTTACAACAGTGTTATCTGAGATTTACACCTCTATAAATTAATCTGAAATGTGGCCACATGGCCTAGCTGGTTGTTAGCTTAATAGAAAAAATATAGTTGCATAAATAGTTGATGTCTTTCATACTAATTTGGGACCTCCTCACAGCTGCTTACTTACCCATTTATATTAATTTACTACACCAGAAACATGTCCAATTAATAAAAGAGGTAATTCACTCACTGTTCATGATTAGCATAACATTTTCCTTGACATTACACCTATCCCTACATAATATTTATCTCCCTGCAGTGTTTGGTACTATTCTTAACACCTTAAAGATGGTGGAGCTTTGTTGTATTATGGCCTCTTGTTTCTAAGGCTGCTGAAGTAACCAGCTTTTTTCATACTGGTGACCAAACAAATCAGAGCTATGGATTAGAACTGACATAGCAGTGAAACCACAAATTGTATGTATTCAGGGAACATGCATATTGGAAAAAGGATTGCAATATTAATTAAAATTGTCACATGGGATATAGGTGCCTCAGTCACCCTAGATTTCTTTAAAAATCTCATTCCTCTTTGGGATCTAGAATTTTCATGGCTATAGCTTTCACAGCTTTCACAGTTACAACTAAGACAAACCACATTTTCTTTTATATAAAATGGATTGCTTCTAAAACTTGAAGGAAATTAGATGTGCCCTCTATCTCCCTTCTTGCACCATTCATTGATTTTTTACTAGCTTTTTCATAGGAGAATTTCATATAACAGAAGTTGCAGAAGAAAAATAATGCAAATTATGATTACACTAAATTAAGCTGTTCTCAGCTCTATTACTGAGCTAAGGGCAGGTTGAGTTGCCTCCCAGAGGCCTCATTGTTCACTCTTCTAGACAATAAAATAGTTGCTCCAGAGTCATTACTGTATATGAGACAAGTTGCTCAATGAGGAACCTGACCCAAGGACTTCATAGCAACAAATCATCCAGTTTCTACACAGATACTTTAACTCTTGCTCCTCTGAGTCCAACAGAGTAAAACAACAGTGATGCTGTTGATACAAGGGCTTTTCTAACCTACATGTGGGGAAAATGTCCTTTCTTAGAGATGTCAGTCATGCCACCATATGGGCATAATAGTGTAGTCAAACAATCCACTCTGTTTTATGATCATTTTAACTGTGTACTCCAAAATAAAGAAACAATGTGCACCAAACACCAAACCTGCCTTGGGGAAAAAAAAGAAAAAAGAAAAAAAAAGTCAATTCCAAAGGAAATGTGTAACAGGAAACACAGATGATTTGTCATCATCTTGAGCACTGTATGACTACTTGCACAGGTACGAGGTTGAGGTCTAATGTTACTACTTTGATTTGTAGGAATATAGTACTTTGTGTTCTCATAGAATAAATATAGTGTAAAGCAGGAAGAGAAAATATTCAGCAGCTACAAATTCCTGAAATTTTGAATTTTGAACTTCCTTATTATTTCTTTCATAAAGTGAATTAAATTGGAGAAATAACATTGAGTAAAGAAAACTCTTTTCCTTTGCTGCTTTGAATGGTACTATGAAACATATTTCATTTTCTGTTTCCTAGAGACTGGTAAGTATGTTTGGATACCAGAGAACTTACTTCTATTTTGTCTTACTCACAGTGGGGCAATTAAACAAACAAAAAAAATTTCCTTTGTCTCACGCATACATGTACAAATGCACAAATATACCCTAGATAAGTAAATTAAATTCTTAATCTTTCCTTTTTCCCCTGAGGTAACAAGTCCTGAAGATAGAATGGAGGAATATTATTTTTTTTCCTTTTATACTTGCTGAAGAAAAAGATGTAGGGAGAGTTCAAGGATGGAAAATGTCTTTGAGTTATACAGTATTGCTGCACAGTATTTTGATCTGGATGTTCAGTAGCAAACTCTCATTACAACTGTTTTCATTACTGTTGTTGTTGTTGTTGTTGTTATTATTATTAACTTGTTACTTAGTTTCTAAGGTCAGCTCTACTTATATATATATATATACACATAAAAATATATATAAAGTGTTGGGGGTGGTGGTGGTATCTGCTTTTTATACTGTTTGTAAAACTGCTAAGGTGGCTACATTCAAATTGCTCCAGAAATCAAGAGTTAGCAAGCAACTAACCAATGTACTGTATCCAAATGCTTAGTCTGCTTGCATACTGTAAAACTTCCACCAGTTTCTAGAACACAGACAAAGTAAAACCGTAGTGCTGGCTACCCGTTGGAAAAGTGACAACTCCTGGAGGAAAAATTGTGATTAAAGTTAAACAAATGGGGCAAACAAAAGCAACTGCAAAAATTACCAAGGGCCACATAGACACTCACAAGATAGCTCTGGGATATTGCAACTGTGAACAAATCAGTACTATGCTACCTCATGAAAATAAACAAAACACACTTTGGCTCTTGTACCTTAATCAGGTGGAAAAGACTTGGTAGACAACTAAAAAAAAACATTTGCCAGTTAAATTATAATGGTACTTTCTCCTAGTTTAGATATCATTCCTCTGGTAGCAACAGTTTGATTTGCCTGCATAGCTTATGTCAGTTAGCCTAGTGGAATAAACTGTGCCAGAAAAAAAAAAAAAGTTTTCTCTTTATTTAGTTGGTATAAAAATGTAATTTTTTTAAAAAGAAAAATCACCTGTATTATATCAGAAAGGGTTTGTGGTATAGACGTGGTCAAAATGCTTGTAAAGAACTTGAAAATAACTAGTAAAATAAAGTTTGAACATCATAATTCTTATATTATGATTTTAAATGCAATGTTCAACATCCTTTATGACTCTGGCTTTCTATTAGAGATATAAATTTACTTGTACAATTGCTTTCTCCCCACCTCCACAACTATATGAATTGAATATCCCATAGATAATAAAGTGTTGTTGTTATACCTAGCTTATGGGCAAGAAGCTGAGACTCAGAGGATATGATGGGTGGATTTATCATACATTGCAGGTATCTAACTGTGAAACACAGTGCGAACTTGAGATGATCAGAATATGCACTTGGTTGCTATTCATTGCATACTTAAGGGACTTAAGTCCTCAATATTAAAATTTTCCAGGCATCCAAAAAGTGTATTTCTTGACATGCCCAGAAATCTTGACAGTACTTTAAAACTTGATAGATTACCTTATGCTAAAGGTCCCTAAGGAACTACAAACTAAATATTTATCTTCCTGTCTCATCGATGTACTTGCTCTAGTAAATGTTCCCAGAACAAGCCTGCTAAACCACACTGTGTGCAAGAAACAGCTGCCAGCTGTGGTGCCATCACTATCTCCTAAGAAGGTAGTAAGAGCAAAACTGTCATTCATATGCAAGAATTTATGTTTAATTTCCTCTTCTCACTGGGGGAATTTGAATGAATATCTCTGAAACGCTGGAATACACAATAGCATGTAGCATAAAATATACGGTAGGTTCAGATGGGATATTTTTTCCTTTCAAATCTAATTCAATTTGTACAGAACAATTAGAAAGGATAAAAGTAGCAAGTTAGAGCATGAATACAGGAATGGGTGCAAACAGGCTTGATCACAGATTGACTTGACAGTGTGGGTATGCTGCTGTGGTGATTTGTCCCCATAAACGCTAGACTCAAGCTGGCTCAACACAGCTGCCACAGGAAGAGCAACCTCACATCTGCCAGCAGTTTGTCACGGCTCTATAAACTGCTGGTTATTGTACTTGCTAGAGGGGCTATCCTGCTCTCTACTATTTCCTTAATGCAGAATACATTTTTGAGAATTAAAGAATAGATCTGAATCTCTTGATTACAGACCAGTAAATGATTGGCTATGACTGTCCAAAAGGAAGTTCTGTCTTTGCTTTTCTGTTTGTATCTGGGGCAGAAAGGCAGAGACTACAAATTATGAACAGACAAACTGTTTTCTTTAGAGTTACGAAAATGCCAAAGCCAATATGTTTAGCCACCAATTAAACAAGAGAGGGTGTCAAAAGGAGAAAAAAATATATCACAAGTGCAGGAGTCACAGTAAAAATCAGTGTTTAGCCACGAATATGAGTCAAGGATATTTCAGCTACTTACTATAACAATCATGAAAAATCTATGTGTATATATATGTATATGTGCTACCTCTGTTCAAAACCTACTGCTTGGTAAGAGGCCAATATATGTGAGAAGATTTTTTTTTCAATGCATTCTTTTACAGTTTATAGGGATGATTGCCAGAATTAAGATAGGAGATGTCAGGCATGCTACAGAACAAGCTACATGCTACAGCTACATTCATTGCAGACCATATGATCTTTCTGACATTTTTCAGGTCTCAGCACGTGCCAAGTGCTTTCCTGGCACACACTAAGACTCGGGTTCTAGTGTACTTTCATCAGAAAAAAAAAAGACAGATATCAATGACCTACTTTTTGAAACCTGGGAAAACAGTCACTCAGAACTTGAGTAAACTGATCCAGCTGACCATCTCTACATATAATTGTCCTTCAGCACTGATAGCTAAAGCCCTAATTCCAGTGGGGAAAGAACTCACTTGAAAACCTAGACATGGGCTTTTAAAATGTCAAAATGTAAAGCTAAAAAAAAAAAAGCCAAAGAAAAAGAAGTGAACTTGCAAATGCTATTTTTGCTGACAGCTTTAAAGAAGAATAACACTCCTTTTGACCTTGACAATTATTGGTTCCCTATCTGGCTTTTCTTTTTTTTGTGTTTTGCCAGGTTTTACAAAGTTTCAACACTAAAGAAGATAAATGACAATGAACGGTATCAGGTGTCTTTCAGTATTTTCTGCAGTGCCCAGGGGTTCCACTTGTTTTTAGTATACTCAGCAGAGAGATGGGCTGTGCTAAGCACTTTATCGAATTTGTAGTCAAGGTGCCAGTGCAATAATCTTCGTCTGTGTAATTTGCCTTCTGGGACAAAATTTGTTAGCCAAATATCCTCTCTTCTCCATTCCCTTTTAGTAAAGCCGAGCAGCTTTGAGTGAAACTGAAAACCTGAGTAAAATTATTCCTGAGTTTATACTGTCCTCATTTCAATGTAAAAATATCTTAAAGTAGTTCTCAAGAAAAAGAACCAAAGGGAATCTTTCTTTTTCAATATTCCTGTCTGAGGAAAAAACAGAAATATTAAAACTGTAAAAATAATAAAATGGAAAATGTATCAGCTTCAATGACAGATGACTGAAATGCACACGTAGGTCAATAATTCACTCAAAAAGTTTTCCTAATGTCATAAACTTTGAAAATAAGATTGAAAGTATGAAGCAAATAAATAAATAAATAAATATCTTCTATTGGGGATCTGAAAGATCTTTAATGTTATGGGCACAAATCATCCCATGGAGGGTGTGTCTCCATATTTTAGGACGTATGTGGTTTTTTTAGGTAATTTCCAGCACTGTGCTTTCTCAGGTAATTTCCAGCACTATCTCAGAAAGCTTTGACCTCCCATTTACTCCAGAGATTCTCTCCTGCCATACTTCAGTATATGCAATATATAAGCAGTGTTTTATGGTGTACAAATATCACTCTGGCTAGCTGCAGTACAGCCTTCAAATTATTTCAGACACTTTGAACTGAAAAAAATGAACACACAAAAAACCTAGTTATCATTACAATATTATTTGAATGCTACACATATGAACCAGAGAAGAGGCAAATCCAAGGGCTATATGGTATGGACGTAGCTAACGCTTCAGGGAGCTAGCTCAGTGGATGCAAACCAGTCTAAATCATTTGCCAGGGATCACTCCCTCAAACAGACGAATTTAGCAGTGTAGATGCAAATGCTTATCTCTTAAACCGCTTTCTCTTGTATATAAGTATTTCATTTGGTGTTTACCTCAGTTTATCTGAGGTGAGCAACTCAGAATCCTTTCCTGTGAGCAAGCAGTGCATCCATTCTTTCAAAAAAAGGTAGAGGTTTTTCTGTCAAAAAATAAATTGTGCTTATGTTTTATATAAGTCTATTTGATTCAGAAGTGGACAACCAGGATTAACTGCTTTCCTGAAACTGTTGGAAATCTCCCACAGAACTGCTTTATCAAACCAAACGTCTGATAGGTCTGAAGGTAGAATGACTTCCATTCCTCCTATATTGTGGAATAAAAAATCATAGATTTGGTTAGTCAGAAAACCAGTACAAGAGCTAGCTGAAGGAACAGAGAATAGGAAGAAAACTTTTTCTTCCAGCTGAAATGCTGAAAACAGTAGGCAAACATGTACCGACCTCCTGAGGGAAGTGGGAAATATGCTCCTCCCTTCCCCTTCCCCTTCCTCTCCTGCCCCCCCCCCCAAAAAAAAAAGTTGCCATCCACACATTTTATGAGATGGCAAAACCTGTCAGTATGAGTCCCATGCCAGACTGGGCTTTGCAAGAGAGCTAGGTCTACCATCTGGGTAGGTAGGAGATAGTCACCAAGTTTCTCAAATGAGGGAAGCTCTTACAGACAAGGAAACAGAAGGTAGCTAGGAAATTCTGAAGGTAACATGGAGATGATAGCTGCAGTTGCGAATGCCTTAGTTCTGTATCTTTTACTGTTTTCTGGAACATCACTGGTTTATGTGTCAGTATGTGGTATTTATTTGATTGCAAGAAGCTAAAACCACAGTTGGTTTCATCTTCCATGGTAGAAAATTCACATTCCTTCTTTCACAGACATGAGCTAGACTCACCCCTCACTGAGCTCATGACTATGTGAGCTCTGAATCACATTATGCAGCAAAACTACTGTTCAAGTCAGTAGAGCTGGGATTCATCTCACCTAACTTCCGGCATGTGATTAATCTGGCCTGGTTTGGATGCCGGATTTAGGATGAGATGAATCACCTTGTAGCAGTGCCTGTTTTTCTCCACTGACTGCAAAAGAACTCTAGATAACTGACTCAGGTGCAGATTTCTACTCTGCGGATGTCTAAAGTTAGGTGAGATAAGCCCCAGTTGAGTGTTTTGTTTGTTTCAGTAAAAGCTACAGTCAAAGTACATGCAGCAGAGGCTACAAAGCCTACCTTTTTGCTTACTTATTCCTTGACAAAAGCATGAGCTTCATCAATACATCTTCCACGTAGATTTTTGAAAGAAGTACAGGAAAGTTCCTTTCTAGGGAAAAAAAAAAAAAAAAAAAGAATAATGACAGTATACAATCCTCTGTGTGCAACAATGGCTGTTTTTTTCCAGAAAGTTGTCAGCCTTAAGTAACTGTCAGCAAGAGCTTAGAATTCCAAAGCAGGATCAAAGAGAGCTGACATAATGCATAAAATGTATGTGTTTCTAATACATCACAAACATTCAAACTGCAGTGACTACAGCGCATTTTGTGCTTTACCATGATATGTAATAGGCATTAAGTTAGACCATTTGGTTTCATTTTGGGGTTTTGATTTAGAACATTCCAATTTAGGTATTGCCATGCTGAACACTGGTTTCTAATCTAGTTGAATTGCTTTATTCATCACACTGTAATTCTGTTTTTCCTACTGTATTTTGACCTACAGTGAGACCTTACTGAAAGAATAAAAGTTGAAGGGATTGAAGGATTCTCAATCAATTGACAGATTGCCATCAGCTTCACAGTAATTTTCAATTCTTATGCATGAATCTCATGGCAGAACATAAATATATTTATCACAAAAATGTAATATATATTTATTGACAGCAAATGCATACATAATGTTTTTGAAATTTTGAAAACTATAGAAGCTGTTGCCAAGAGAAAAATACTTCGTATATAGTGCATGTAGATATGCACATCTATGCATATATATACATATACACACAAACACACACTTACATACATATGTTTATATGACTGAATGATGGAGGGAAAACAGAGACATTTCTTATGAATTACAAATGAAATTTTAATCTTGACAAGGCTTTATTTGTTCAAGAATCAAATCCCTTCTCTGGTTCCTCAAAAAGCCAATTATCAGAAAGATTCTCTTTCGCTACTGTCATTAACAGATAGACATTGATGACAGTTTAACTTGGTTTCAACATAGCTCTTGGGCCACAGCTGCTTACCAGGCAATCTAAGTACCACTCGAACGCTCAGTTGCAGATTGACCTTGTGGTAATTGAGGTTATGAAAAGGCTCTTGTTCTCTAAAATCTCAAATGAACACCTTTCCCTCTGGGAGACAGCAGGATATTCAGCAATAACAGCCCTGCTGAACCTGTGAGATTCTTTCTGCTACTCTGGTCTGTGCTGAGGTCAGGATGAGAAACAAATGTCTATGATGGGATATGAGGAATGTAATAAAGTAGCAAGTTAAGATGAAATTATCTGAACTGCAATTATTTTTCCTTAATCGTGCCCTATTCTGCCACCCCCAAAAAGACATGCTAAGTATTTGAAAACATATTTTTATCACTTTTCTCACTTGTATCAAAAGGAGTACTTTGTATTCTTATTCTTAACTTTGGTGGCATCTTCTCTTAAAAAAAACCAAAACAAAAAAAGGGAAGTAATGACAGATTAAGCTCTCATTTCTTTAAAGCACAGAACCATCTGCTGAAGTTATCAATGACTTCACTTTGCAGCGTGAGCCAGCATTTGAACATCTCTGCCCCTGCCAGTAATTAACATTACAGTCAATGGGAATTAATGTTGAGGCTTTCAGAGGAAATGGGGGTAATTAAACTAATCACAAGAAGTACACAACAATTATTGTTATCATTTTAAATCTCGAGTCAATTAGCTATGCTAGCCACTCTCTTTGGCAAAAGCTCACTGTTTATGGTAGCTAAATATAAGACTAAAATTAGTGGTGGCAGAACATATTTTAGCTACTCAACTTAGGCCAGGACTTACAGTATTGTTTTGATTTAGATGCTATATACAAAATTAAGAGAAGACTGTCCGGAGGAAGAACCTTTTTTTAACAACCTATTAATAGTTACTGGGCCTGAATGCCTTACTGGAGATACAAAAAGAGGTTAACTCCAAGGAAACTGAGGACAGGTGCGGATGCTCAACATGAAAATTTGATCAATGAGCACCATGAATTTAACGGGCTGACTTATCTGAAGATTTTGATCCATGTAAAAAGTATATTAATATACATTAATCATTCTTAGACAGGTGAAGTCAGTCACTGTCTATATAAGTAAGGGTTTATTTGAAGTCAATTATTTTAAATGATTGTGTGCCAAAATTTTGTTGTGATTGGTTAATTTCATTAATCAGCCTTACCCACTAGATTACATTTGCAGGCAGTCTTATGCCATAGCTTTAACAAAGATTTGGTTGGAAGTATGTATTATTATTCAGTTTAAAGCAAAAAAAATGAATTCATTAGGAAAACAAGAATGTAAGGATCAGAGCTTCTGGATATCAGGGTGCCTAGGATACAAAGAAAGTAGTTGCCTTTCCCTCCACTACAGCTGCCTGCCATATAGGCAAGATATTTTCTCCATAGAATGTTGCCCCAGTAACTTTTAATTTAGATCACAACAAGAAATGACACCTTGAACTCCTGCATCAGACCATGGAGGATGCAACTTCCATTGCCTTCTGAGCTCAGCAGAAAGTGGATGCCAGAAACACCTTCTTCTCTCGTTTCTCTGCCTGCCTCCCTTCATATTTTTCAGTTAAGGTTTCATGAAAGGTTGCTCTGGGGAGGAGTTCCTCTAAAAGGAGAGTACTTTGTATGCCTGTGTGCAGGTATGAACTACCACTAAAATTTTTCAAGAGAACAGCCTCTTTTTTCAGTCTTCTTGCAGGAAAAAAATATTTTTTTGCTGCCACATCATACTCCATATGCTGATATGGACAATACTGATATCAAAATCCATTCCAAGTCCACCCAAAGAGGATGGATGCCATTTGTTTTTTCTGGAGGTGGGTTGGGATAAGGGGTTTCAATTCTTTACAGTAGAAGTGTAAGTAGGCTGATTGCACATTAATAACAGATATAGAGATAGTAAAGCTGGTTTTGTCCAGAAATATTAATTTATTTTTTTTTCTAAGTGAAAGGGCATCTTATCCAAAAGGAATTCTTTTAATGAAAATATTCATATAAAATACGAATTTTGTCAATTTTCTTTAGAAAAGTTATCCTTTTTTTTCTTTTTTTTTACTGACTAGTGTTTTCAAAATACTGTTATGCATTTCCCACTTAAAAATTGACATATTATGACATATTTCATGTGTTAGCTTTTACGTTCCTTCCTGCACTGCTGCTTCCCTAAATCTTAGAGAAGTTCTAACATTGCATTTCTAAGAAATTAAATGTTAATTTTGCCAAGATAGTCTTTATTTTCCATGTGAGAATTTTGTTAGCTTTCTGTGAAGTTTCACGTTTTGGTGAAATATAGCAAGCAGAATACATATTCTAGTTCTGTTCTAAATTATAGTCAGACAGCTATTTTCTATGTAGTGCAAAAATTACAGTTTATTGTGTCGATCAGACTCCAGCCTTCATTTCTTACATTTACAATCCCTTTCCCCCCCAAACCCCACACATACTATCCCAGTTCACAGTTCACAGAATAAACACTTTTCAAGATGAGTATTCTCTTGTCTCTTTTTGCTTACTTCTACCTTGTTCTACATCAGTCTATGAAAGGGTCAACATTTAGTTCTGAAGTGAAGAAGAAAAATGGTCTTGTTCATTTTATAAAAAATAGTAAAAGGTTCCCCCACCACACGGTCTTGTTATCAGTTTACACACTGAAGCATGTTGCAGGAAATTATGAATGAAAAGATAATAAAATGGCTTTCGACTGTCTCAGTAAAACATGCGTGCTGCCAACATTTTTGTCATCAATAATTCTCTCATAAACATGGGTCTGTTCTTTCATTACGCAGGCTGTCATGCTTTATTGAACCACATAATTTCACCTAATTAAAATAAGCAGTGTGTAGTTTCCTCCCGCTTCTGTTTTTTTTAGCTGGACAAGTGCCAGTACTGATGTTTAGAGTATCCTAAGTGGACATCCTATTAAATATTCATTCTTATGCTCCTTTTTGCAGTTAAAAGTACAGTAACTCCTGTTGATTTCCTTTCTGAATACCAAGATTCATTCTATTTATCTGATGATTTAATATATAGTGAACAGTCTAGGACTTGCAGTTAAGGAGGTTGGAAAAGGTTTATGTTTGTTAAAATGGGCGAAAAGATAGGAGACTATGTAAAACAGTTGATTGATATCAAGCCAGCAACATAAACCGTTAAGTCTCTCATAAGTAATTATGCTACAAATCACTACATAATCACACATCTGCTACTGCAGCAGGTTTTTGTTTGGGCAACTTGTCTCAGACAAAAATTTTGTTTTTTCCTTTGAAAACAAGATGGCTCCATAATTTCATGCACACAAAGAATCCAAACTAGAATCATATTCTAGCTGCCATATACCATTTGGAGCAGAAATAAATCTGATCCAACGATGGTGGCAGTCATCAGTCTACATTTGGCAATGTAGAAATCGGTGACTGCTATAGGACAGAGATGGTTTCACGAAAAGAAAATCAGAATCAGAGAAAGGATTGTTGAGCTAGTGAACAAAAGGAAAGAGAAGTGCAGTGTACGTTTCCAAAAGGGCTTACTGTCACGACTAACATTTTCATCACAAAACTCTGCTTTGTTTTACATACACAGACATGAAAAAAAGATGGCAATAATGTATGCTAATACTTCATCAGATCCTACTATGAGTCACCTTTCTAAATTTGGCTTTATAAATAATGGCAAAAATGTGCCACATGACATTCATTAGAGTCGTAAGTTTTCTTCATGCTTAAGTAAGATACTATTGTTCAGGAATGAAAGGGAGCTCAGATTTACCATATTGTCACATTTTTTCCCCATTTGTTCACATCCATTAACAGCTTTTAGCTTGTAACTGAATTTCATTTTCAGAAAGATGAAAACACAGATGGATAATCAGAAAGAGAAAGCTCAGGAATATCAGAAGAATCACTCTTTAGAATGTCAGCTATGACATGACTATCACGAGTCCCAGATTATATGCATTTAGGGGATTTTGAATCCAAAAGAGTGTGTAGCTTTCATTCAGGTTGGTAAAAGATTTATCTGTTTATACTATCTGTTTATACCAGGAACTTCTGTTGAGGTTTGGTCCTGTAGGAATTAAATTACTGGAAACATTCACTTGTCTTGCATAGCAGTGATGGGTTTATACAGATGCTTAGAGTTCAGCATCTGCTTAGAGACTCTGGAAAACTATGTCTGAAATGGGATAGCAATACTTCCTTTGCATGGCCCCTATTATCATACTGAATACATTACAATGATTAAAACTTTTCTCCTCACCAAAATTCTGTGAAAGACGCCAGTGCTTTCACTGCCATTTTACTGCACAGATGAAAGGCAGAAGTAAATTACTCCCAGTGACATAAGAAAATTCCAAAAGAATAAAGACTTAGTCCTCAGTCTACCATATTATAGGTTACAGATTTACAAGAGGTTCTTTGTGAATTCTGTTTGATTTCTCTAGCTACGTAAGGTACGTGAAATAGGAACAGTTATTTATGGTGTGTTTTGATAGTACCTATAAACACTGTTCATATAAGACATAAGTAATAATAGCAAAAATAATTATAATGTCTTTTTTAATGACTGTTTGAACATGCATTTGAGTTTTTGGTCTTCCTACATTTAAAAAATGCACAGTCAAAAATCATGAAAATTTGCAAGTGAGCAAATCTTTGTGAAAACTGATGGTTGCCTACTGAAACATAGATGCAGTTTTTTATATCTGTAAATTATCTTTCTTTATGGAATGATACCACATTAATTCTTCCAGTAACAAAGAAAGAATAAAATACAGAATAAATTTGAATCATCTTCCAATATCAGCTATTGATGGATATTTCCTGTTTCAGATGAAAGAACTCCCACTAGTTAAAGTTTATACTATATATATCTCTCTCCATATATTTTTATATATAACCATTATACAATTAAATAATAGTGTATTATACAGTTATAACTTCATTAATAATAGTCAATCCATGTTTTCATAACCTAGTAAAATATTATGCAATTGATACCTTATTTTTCTAAGTTGTTTAGTTAACAATATTTAGTAACTTTGTTATAGTTTTTAGACTTAGATATGTAACAGAAAATTGACTATGCACAGCTGTATTTTAAACACTGTAAGTTATGCCACCATTTTCAAGCAGTATTATTTTATTTAGTGAATAGGAAATTAAAATTTCATCTCTCCATAGTACAATGCAGAGGGACTCATTTAAACATTGCAGTAATTTAAACAACCCATACAAGCTTGAAAGTATTATAAGGGTAACATTAAGCATATGAATCAAAGTCCAATAATGAAAAGAACCTTTGGATCATGCCTTGCATTAAGAAAGTTCTTTTACCATATCTGAAAGACTAAATGGTCTTGGGTTTTGACAGTTTGTTTGTTTATTTGTTTGTTTGTTTCAACTTCCTGGGGTTTTTTTAAGTATCATAAAGAACTAATTTAAATTGCAAAATCATAAAAAAACTTCCAAAACTTGTGTATATTTCTGTTTGTACATGTAATTTTCATTACCTCCTATAAATATATATAAAATATATACTTAACTTTGTATTTTACTTATGTTAGATTATAAAGCTCTAGAAAAAGAAAAGGCACCATAAAACTCAATAGGGCTTGCTATAATTAAAAAATATTTGAAAATTAATACAAAATCAATAATAGTAATATTAGTGAAAATTCAATATTAGTCCGACTTTTGACCAAGCATGATAACATCACAAAAGCTGTGAGAGAAAATAGACAGAGAAAAATTGAGCCCTTAACCAACTTCTCTCTGCTTTTGAACTCAACAAATTAATCCTGGTCAGGCAATACCTATGATTCAATTACTATTTTCTTGATCCCCTGCACCCTACTGAAAGGGTTTTTTTCTTATGTCATTCAACTTCCTCTTAAGCCTCCTCCATTTTCTATCAGCACTTGATTTAACAATCATTCTTCAACAGCATTTTTGCAAAGCCCACTCTAGGGGTTTTAACCTTGCCTCTTGGGTGAAATGTTGGAATAAGAATAATGATGTCTTATTAAAGTTAGTCCTAATAAGAACAGCTCATCCTTGCCCTGTGGTGCCCTTCAGAAACACAATGCTAATGCAAGAGAGGCTATTCCTAGTGTGTGATGCTAACTTGAGTGTTCTCAGACAGTCTCCTGTTTATTTTCCCTTTATAAAATGTTCACTTATCTTTATACTGTTCTTTTCATTCTTCTTCATAAATATTTGCTTCTCTGTTTCTTTTCCCTCAGGGAAAAGGACAGAACTGACTCAGATGTTGTCACAGATGCAAAAAAAAGATGACAGTATGTTGTACAAGGATGTGTTTGGATTATAAAGAGTAGCATCAAATGTGGTAAGGAAATAATTTATTTTCCTTTATTGCATGGCAAAGTGACAATGTGGATTATATTGTTTGTTTTCTCCCATTGTTTCCTCACACTGTATTGCATGCCATTTTTCCTTATTCAAAACAATAAGTGCAGTACAAAGCATTTTTAAGCCTTTTTTTTTTCTGTGGTGTATAAACATATCTGTGAAAAAAGTTTGATTAACTACAAGATACGTTGATAACATTAAGTAACACTCATACATGCAGTTATTTCATCACAGAAGGCTTTGAGGTTGATGAGGCATGATTCCCCCTTCATAAGTCCATGATGATCAACCTTAATAATTTTCTTGTCCTTAAAAAGTTTTGGAATGGTTTCCAGGATTATTTACTCTGTCACTTTTCCAGAGACTGAGGTGACCATGACCAGTAGGATTGAGGATAAAACCACTTGATCTTCCATGTGGCTTGACCCTTACCCCCAGGGCCATGTTGCCACACGTAATACATTCCAGGTCTCCTGTGGCAGCTTTGTTGGTGCCAATACAGAGGAGCAGCAGGGGGTAGTAGAATCACAGAACGATTTGGGTTGGAAGGGAACTTCAAAGACCGTCTAGTTCCAACCCCCCTGCCATGGGCAGGGACATCTTCACTAGATCAGGGTACTCAAAGTCCCATCCAACCTGACCTTAAACACTTCCAATGATGGGGCATCCATAACTTCTCTGGGCAACCTGTTCCAGTGTGTCACCACCCTCATGGTAACAAATGTTCTCCTTATGTCCAATCTAAGTCTACCCTCTTTCATATTAAAACTGTTGCCCCTTGTCCTATCACTACAGCCTTCATAAAAAAGTCTTTCTCCGTCTTACTTATAACCCACCTTTATACATTGAAAAGCTGCAATAAGGTATCTCTATTGCCTCCTCTTCTCCAGGCTGAACAACCACAACTGTCTCAGACTTTCTGTGCAGGAGAGGTGTTCCAGCCTGCTGATAATTTTCATGCCCCTCCTCTGGACCCGTTTTAACAGGTCCATGTCTTTCTTGTACTGGGAACCCCAGAGCTGGACGCAGGACTCCAGGTGGGGTCTCATGAGAGCAGAGTAGAGGAGAAGAATCACCTCCCTCGACCTGCTGGCCACCCTTCCTTTTATGCAGCCCAGGATACAATTGACTTACTGGGCTGCAAGCACACATTGTCGGCTCATATTTAATTTTTCATCCACCAGTACTCCCAAGCCCTTCTCCACAGAACTGCTCTCAATCCTTTCAGCCCCCAGTCTGTATTGATATTGGCAATTGCCCTGACTTAGGTGTAGGACCTTGCACTTGGCCTTTTTGACTTTCATGAGGTTCCCATGGGCCCACTCCTGAAGCTTGTCGACGTCCCTCTGGATGGCATCCCCTCTCTCTAGCATAACAACCATTCAAGGACTGGAGAATCTTGATAAGTCTCTCCACAACATCCTTGATTCAAGTCCCTGGCCAGCAGTAAACCTTGCTAGACAACAGGACAGGATGGCAGACTGGGGCCTCCATCCCCCCACAACAGAGTTACCCACTGCAATCCCTTGCTTCTTTCCCCTGGAGCTGCCGTGTGGCTCAGGCTCAGCCAGCTCTGGTTCTTCATTGGATGCAGCTCCCAGCCCATCATCTGCTACCAGGGCACTGACCAAGTATTTCTTTGCTGTGCTCTTGGCCTCTGCCTAGCAACTAGTGAAGAGATGCTTGACCCTGCTTAATGAGGAGCCAGGTGGGAAAAAAAGCTCAAAGCATCTTTTGATCAAGAGCAGCTGACAGCTCTTTAAGAGCAACTAGAGTTTGCTAGAAGTCTCAGCCTCCTGTAGCTATCCTTTTCTGAGGTTCCTCTAGGAGTCTGATGATCCCAAAAGATATTCTCAAAAGATCCCGAAGCTGTGCTCAGAAACTGCTGTGCAAACTACTGCGTCTGCTGGTTGCCTCTGTTAGCTACCATTTCTGACATGGGATTGAAATGATACAAAGCATGCACTTCAGTGACATTCAGTGGTGGATACTGAGAAATTCTGAAAGAAACATGGTTTGATCCTCACAAAATTAGATTCTGACTGCACTGGTTTTCTTCTCTGTAAGTGCCATTAAAATCTCTTGAGTTCTAATTCAGTTAGAACATTTACACTAGTGCTTTGGACCCTCAAATTTGTTATATATTGGTTATTACTATAGTAAAACAAAATATGTGTTACCTCATATTTTGGCAGTGATATATACTTGGTTTTGGGCATTAGTTTTACTATAATATCCCAAGCACCAAATATATATTATTATGACTCTGTCACTGATCTTAGGTAGTTGGACACTGAGGTTTGGTGTAGAGAGACTGCAAATTTTCATGGCAAACTAACATCTTGAAACACTTTTACATTTTTACTGGAAGACTCAAAAAAAGAAGAAAAAGCAAACAAAAATAATTAAAAATAAAAAAAAAAGTGGGTTTCAGTTCGGCAACCCTATTTTCTTTCCTTGTTATATTCAGAATGAACATATATTCAGAATGGACAGGCACAGTCAGCATGGGTTCACAAAGGGAAAGTTCTGTTTAACTAATCCAATATCCTTCTATGGTAGGCTTCACCCACTTAGTGGATGAAGGGAAGGTGGTGGATGTAGTTTTTCTGGATTTTAGTAAGGCTTTTGATACTGTCCCTCACAGCATCCTTCTGGAAAAATTGTTGAACTGTGGGATGAGTGGGTTTACCGTGCGCTGGGTGAAAAACTGGCTGAAGGGCAGAGTTCAAAGGGTTGGAGTGAATGGGGCTACATCTGGCTGGCGACCGGTCACCAGCAGTATTCCTCAGGGTTCATGCCTAGGGCCAGCTCTGTTCAATATATTTATCAATGATCTGGATGCAGGACTTGAATGTACCATTAGCAAGTTTGCTGATGATACCAACCTGAGAGGTGCTGCTGACTCTCTTGAGGGACAAGAGGCCTTGCAGAGGGATCTAGATAGATTGGGGCATGGGGTAATCATCAGTGGCATGAAATTTAACAAGTCCAGGTGCCAGATTCTGCACCTGGGACGGAGTAATGCCAGACATAAGTATGGACTGGGAGAAGAGTAGCTGGAGAGCAGCCCTGCAGAAAGAGATCTGGGGGTGCTGGTCAACAGCAGGCTCAATATGAGTCAGCAGTGTGCCTTGGCAGCCAAGAGAGCAAACCGTATCCTGGGATGCATCAAACACAGCATAACCAGCTGGTCAAAAGAGGTGATTATCCTGCTGTGTTCAGCATTGGTGTGGGCTCACCTTGAGTACTGTGTGCAGTTCTGGGCCCCACAATTGAAGAAGGATGTGAAGGTCCTTGAATGTGTCCAGAGGAGGGCAACAAAGCTGGCAAAAGGGCTGGAAGGAATGTCCTGTGAGGAGCGGCTAAGGACTTTGGGCTTGTCTAGTTTGGAGAAAAGGAGGCTGAGGGGCGACGTCATTGCTCTCCACAGCTTCCTGAGGAGGGGAAGTGGAGAGGGAGGCACTGCTCTCTTCTCCCTGGTATCCAGTGATCGGATGCGTGGGAATGGTTCAAAACTGCATCAGGGGAGGTTTAGACTGGACATTAAGAAGCATTTCTTTGCCAAGAGGGTGGTCAAACACTGGAACAGGCTTCCTAGAGGGGTGGTCAGTGCCCCAAGCCTGTCAGTGTTTCAGAGGCATTTGGACAATGCCCTTAATAACATGCTTTAACTGTTGGTCAGTCCTGAATTGGTCAGGCAGTTGGACTAGACAATCGTTGTAGGTCCCTTCCAACTGAAATAGTCCTATTCTATTCTATTCTATTCTATTCTATTCTGTTCTATTCTATTCTATTCTATTCTATTCTATTCTATTCTATTCTATTCTATTCTATTCTATTCTATTCTACTTTATTCTATTCTATTCTATTTATCTAATTAAGTCTACTAAGATTACCAAAAGTTTGTGGTAGTTTTGATCTTGTGCTTTTTACTTGAAAATGAAACAAAACAAATGCACACAAAAGGGTGAAGTGAAAAAGTGTCAAAGATAGAAGTTACCTTCTGTTTCAATGCTGAATTCTGCTAACAGCTTCCCTGCAGGACAGTTATAGTATTGGTACATCATCTTGACAGACATTTGGACTGGGAGGAGTTCCAGTAGCCACACCTGTTTAAGACACTCAGCTTTGCTGTAGTTTAGCTCACAGGTGCACAGACAAGTGTTGCAAAATTTGATCTGGTCAGTAAAGTCAGTTTTCTGTTTTTCAACACACAACAAAATGTGAGAGAAAGGCAATAAAAGCCCCCCATGGTCAAATTAAAAAGATATGAGGAAAAAGGCAGTAGCATGATCAAAGTCACAACTGCAATTAAGGATAGAGCTTACGCTTCCTTTAGGTATCTCCAGCTGTCTACACATAAGCTAAATGTCCAAGATCACTTTTGTGAAGAGAGACGGTAGATAGACCTCCAGTCAGTGAAACCTAGAAAGCTTGTAAGGTGATGAAATGCAATTGTTTACTTTAGGGTAAGTTAAACAGCTCACTAGTCTCCATTAACTGTTTTCACCTCATCTCCATTGCCTTTGATGGGAGCTTAGATACCTAGCTTATGCATAGGCAGCTCTACTTTAAACATCTACATTTCAGGGCTCTGAATCTCATCTGGACTGTTATTCATGATTCGGTTGACACTGTCGGTGACAGCAGTGTCATCTAGATTCTTCTCTGTTGTTAGTCTTGTCTTGTTATTTCACATGATAAAAAGGTGAAGGTCCAACAAAGACTACTGGCATTTCAGGAGACAGTGAAAGTGGCGGATGTGAAAATAAAGCCTGTTTGGGGGTTTTTTTTGGTGGTGGTGTGGTTTTTTTTGTTGGTTTTGGGTTTTTTTGCATTACTATCAAATTAGGGAATATAAAAGGGATTCCTAACACTATAACATATCTTCCATTTCTGTGTTCATTAATAGTGTTTGATTTTAATATGTTTTTATCTTATCTGTTTCCTATACTCTCCTCCTATTTTGCCAAATTATCTTAGTGCCGTTTTTGAATATTTATATTAAACCTGAGATTTGGAGTTATTCTTTATTTTTTTCTTAGTCTTTATTTTACTTGCCTTTTAAAGGCATTTTTATTTAATGTCCTGACAGTCTGAGCTGAATGTTTGTTACTTTATACATTTTATAATATACAACTTTACTCAATAAATTTCCTAGCTCTTCCTTCCCTCTCCCCCAGTTTTTGAAAAGATAAGCCCACAGGAGTTTCAAAAAGACTATTTGCATATGCAGAGCTAAAATTCATTCCTGTACGTGCTCCCAGCGTGACTGTGAAACTAAGGTTAAATGTTGCCATAGAAATATTAATGGTCAGTGAATAGGAAAAAGAAGAGACTGACTAAAAACAGATCAGTCAAAAAATGGGCAAAAGATGTATTTGATTGTTTCTAGATACAATACATCTATTACAAGAATCTCTAGTTGGCATGTTATATATACTCTTACAATTTTTTTTTTCTTAAAATGAAAAAATAATCTTTTTATATTTGAAGAAATGCATGTTGTTTGTAGTCCTCATATTTATTACTCTACAGAAATAAAAACTCTGTCAGATTACAGTGTTTGTCCTTAGCTTAAGTTTTGATATTCAGATACTATTGCCAGGATTTATTATCCTTTCTGAGGCTGAGTTTCAGTATGTGGTTGGGGTTATTTTGAAAGCACAGCTTGGGGTTTGTCTCCATTCCAGATTGCTGGATGCATGTAAATGATCCAAGTTGCATTTAGATGGCAGGTATTTACACTCCACAACAATGGATATCCAAAAGAGCAATTTATAATTCTCCTAAGAAAGACTAGAGATTCTGGACTTAAAAGCAGAGTATTAGTACTAAAAAGTAAGTGATAGCGTGGATTTTGGCTGTTCACTGTGTGCTGAGTTTAGAATGAAGAATGTCTCTTTCTATCCTTATTTTGCTGACAGCCTAGATTGCACAAGCCTGTCTTTTGTAAGCTCTGTAGGTAACCTGAATGTGTTTCCTTGCTTTTCATGTGCCACATTAGATTTAAGAGGCTATAGAATACCAGCAGATGGAGTTAACACATTTTTTGACACTTCTGTTACTGGGAACTTATGAACTATTTATACCTAAAATTGTGTCAAAATATGTTAATTAAACAGAAATGATCTGTTATCCCAGGTATTTCCTGGTATACTTTAAACAAACATTTTATTCTGTGTATTGAGGCCTAATCCTTCTTGAGCACATAGTAATTCTTATACACATTTGGGGAGCAAAGTCTAGCAGATCATATCCCGTCCCTGACACATTGGAAGCACAGAAACTAGAAAAACAGTTATATTTTTGCCTTTCCATATCTCGGAAAAAAAAAATTCAGATCAATGGGTGACACTTTCATTGGAGTTCAGCATGTACTGGGATGCAGATAGGTTTTAGAAGGGGATAGAGACTGGATGGGACTAGTAGATCCAGGAGTTGTACCTGTAAAAATTTCCAGTACCTCTCAGTGTGGTTAATTTGTCTCACTTGGTCATTGTTGCTTACCACTCTTCAGGGAGAAACTCATTGAAAGAATTGCAGTGTAGAGAGCCATAAAACTTTGTCAAATGCTCTCATGAAAAGGAAAAATAATTTCTTCCAGCTAAACAAGTCCTGAATGGATAGCACATGCACCTTGGCTTGACTGGCCTGCCTTTGAGATAAGTGCAAGAAAAAATCTGTTTCTTTTCATTTCCCATCCTTGAAATAAAATGGACTTCAGCTAGAATGCCATGGTCAACCTGATTTGTGATAAAATACAGCTAGGTGTCTAACCCAAAATTCAAAATAACTTTGTTCCTAAACATACAGAGATATTCTCAAACTGTTTTGAAGTTTCTTTCTAGGTACATTGTGCATTCTGAAATTATAGAATCATGGAATTGTTTAGGTTGGAAAAGACCTTTAAGAGCATCAAGTCCAACTGTTAACCTAGCACTGCCAAGTCCACCACTACACCATGTCCCCAAGTGCCACATCTACAGGGCTTTTAAACACCTCCAGGGATGGTGACTCAACCACTTCCCTGAGCAGCCTGTTCCAATGCTTGACCACCCTTTCCCTGAAGAAATTTTTCCTAATATCCAATCTAAACCTCTCCTGGCACAACTTGAGGTCATTTCCTCTTGTCCTATGGCTTGTTACTTGGGAGAAGAGACCAACCCCCACCTCGCTACAACCTCCTTTCAGGTAGTTGTAGAGAGTGATAAGGTCTCCCCTCAGCCTCCTTTTCCCCGGGCTGAACAACCCCAGTTCCCTCAGCTGATCCTCATCAGCTTGTGCTCTAGACCCTTCACCAGCTTCGTTGCCCTTCTCTGGACACGCTCCAGCACCTCAATGTCTTTCTTGTAGTGAGGGGCCCAAAACTGAACGCAGTATTTGAGGTGCGGCCTCACCAGTGCTGAGTACAGGGGGCGCAATCACTTCCCTAGTCCTGCTGGCCACACTATTTTTGATACAAGCCAGGATGATGTTGGCCTTCCTGGCCACCTGGGAACACTGCTGGCTCATACTCAGTGGCTGTCGACCAACACCCCCAGGGCCTTCTCTGCCGGGCAGCTTTCTAGCCACTCTTCCCCAAGCCTGTAGCATTGCATGGGGTTGTTGTGACCCAAGTGCAGGACCTGGCCCCTAGCCTTGTTGAATCTCATACAATTGGTCTCGACCCATCGATCCAGCCTGTCCAGGTCCCTCTGTAGAGCCTTCCTACCCTGCAGCAGATCAACACTCCTGCACAACTTGGTGTTGCTTGCAGACTTACTGAGGGTGCACTTGATCCCCTCATCCAGACCATTGATAAAGATATTAAACAGAACTGGCCCCAACACTGAGCCCTGGGGAACACCACTTGTGACCAGCTGCCAACTGGATTTAACGCCATTCACCACAACTCTTTGGGCCTGGCCATCCAGACAGTTTTTTACCCAGCAAATCTCATGCCCCTCCAAGCCATGAGCAGCCAGTTTCTCCAGGAGAATGCTGTGGGAAACAATGTCAAAGTTTTACTAAAGTCCAGGTAAACAACATCCACAGCCTTTTCCTCATCCACTAAGTGGGTCACCTTGTCATAGAAGGAGATCAGGTTAGTCAAGCAGGACCTGCCTTTCATAAACGCATGCTGACTGGGCCTGATCACCTGGTTGTCCTGTACGTGCTGCGTGATGGCACTCAAGATGACCTGCTGCATAACCTTCCCTGGCACCGAGGTCAGACTGCCAGGCCTGTAGTTCCCTGAATCCTCCTTTCGGCCCTTCTCGTAGATGGGCATCACATTTGCTAACTTCCAGTCAACTGGGACCTCCCCAGTTAGCCAGGACTGCTGATAAAGGATTGAAAGTGCCTTGGTGAGCACTTCTGCCAGCTCCCTTAGTACCCTTAGGTGGATCCCACCCAGTCCCATAGACCTGTGTGTGCCTAAGTGGTGTCGCAGATCGCTAACCATTTCCCCTTGTATTATGGGGGCTTCATTCTGCTCCCTGTCCCTGTCTTCCAGCTCAGGGGACTGGGTACCCAGAGAACAACTGGTCTTACTATTAAAGACTGAGGCAAAGAAGGCACTAAGTACCTCAGCATTTTCCTCATCCTTTGTCACTATGTTTCCCCCCACATCCAATAAAGGATGTAGAGCCTCCTTAGCCCTCCATTTGTTGCTAATGTATTTAAAGAAACTTTTAAAATTGTCTTTTACAGCAGTAGCCAGATTAAGTTCTAGCTGGGCTTTGACCCTTCTAATTTTCTCCCTGCATGACCTCACGACATCTTTGGAGTCCTCCTGAGTTGCCTGCCCCTTCTTCCAAAGATCATAAACTCTCTTGTTTTTCCTGAGTTCCAGCCAAAGCTCTCTGTTCAGCCAGGCCGGTCTTCTTCCCTGCTGGCTCGTCTTTTGGCGCATGGGAACAGCCTGCTCCTGCGCCTTTAAGATTTCCTTCTTGAAGAATGTCCAGCCTTCCTGGACTCCTTTGCCTTCAGGACTGCCTCCCAAGGGACTCTGTCAACCAGTCTCCTAAACAGGCCAAAGTCTGCCCTCTGGAAGCCCAAGGTATTAGTTCTGCTGACCCCCCTCCTCACTTCTCCGAGAACTGAAAACTCTTATCGTTTCATGATCACTCTGCCCAAGACGGCCTCCAACCATCACGTCACCCACAAGTCCTTCTCTGTTCGTAAACAACAGGTCCAGCGGGGCACCTTCCCTAGTTGGCTCACTCACCAGCTGTGTCAGGAAGTTGTCTTCCACACACTCCAGGAACCTCCTAGACTGTTTCTTCTCCACTGTATTGTATTTCCAGCAGACTTCTGGTAAGTTGAAGTCCCTCACAAGAACAAGGGCTAGTGGTTGTGAGACTTTTCCCAGCTGCTTATAGAATATTTCCTCTGCTTCTTCATCCTGGTTGGGTGGTCTATAACAGACTCCCACCATGATATCTGCCTTGTTGGCCTTCCCCCTGATTCTCACCCATAAACACTGAACCCTATCATCACCATCATTAAGCTCTAGTCAATCAAAACACTCCCTAACATACAGGGCTACCCCACCACCTCTCCTTCCTTGCCTATCCCTCCTGAAGAGTTTATAGCCAGCCATTGCAGCACTCCAGTTGGGTGAATCATCCCACCATGTTTCTGTGATGGCAACTATATCATAGTTTTCCTGATGCACACTGGCTTCCAGCTCCTCCTGTTTGTCACCCATGCGGCATGCACTGATGTAGATGCACTTCTAGTGATCCCGGCACCTTTTTGAGGGAAGAAGCCCTAATTCCTACGTGACCATTCTCAGGCATCTCTGTGATTTCTAACACATCCATAACCCTTGCACCTTTGCTGCCGCATGGATCTCCATCCCCTACCTCCACTGAGATGGCAGACCAAAGGACCTTGTTAGCACACCGTCCCTCAAACATTGGCCAACAGCAAGCCTGGTTTTATCCCTGTCCCCCTTCAAATCTAGATTAAAGCTCTTTCAATGAGCCCTGCTAACTCCTGTGCAAAGATCCCCCCCTGAGACAGGTGGACCCCATCTGTCGCCAGCAGGCCTGGTGTCATGTAAACTAACCCATGATCAAAAATGCCAAAATTCTGCTGGTGACACCGGCTCAGAGCCAGGTATTGATCTGCTGGCTCTTCCTGTTTCTTCCCTCATCATTCCCTGTAACTGGAAGGACAGAGGAGAACACTGCTTGTGCTCCTGATCCCTTAACCAGTTGTCCCAAGGCCCTGAAGTCTCTCTTGATTGTCCTCGGACTTCTTGTTGCAACTTCATCACTGCCTACCTGAAAAATCAATAATGGATAATAAGCTGAGGGCCGTACCAGGGTAGGAAGTTTTCTCTTCATATCTTTAGCCTGGGCCCCAGGGAGGCACCAGACGTCCCTAAGAAGTGGGTCTGGTCTGCATATTGGGCCTTCTGTTCCCCTCAGAAGGGAGTCTCCTATGACAATATGACCCGTCTTTTTTTCTTTATGGAAGCAGTTTAGATGCAGGGTGTAGGCTGACTTAACCTCAGTGATACCTCCAAGCTAGATGAACCATTGTCCTCATCGTTGTTCAGTTCCACTTGCAGACCCTCATACCTATTATGCAAGGGCATCTGGGAAAGTGGGGTAGTCACAGAGGAAACGCACCTGCTGTGCTGGGCAGGAACTTGTCGTTGTTGCTCCCCATCCCTGAAGCCACTGTGTTCAGCCAGGCAGAGAGAGGATAAGTAATCCTCCATATCATGTGTCCTGTCTGCCTGTTTGGACTGTAGGGTAGGGACCCTAGGAAGGTAGGGTGCGGTTCCAGTAGTCTATTTCTCTCTCGCACTCCCTGATACTCTTCAACCTACTCGCCTCCTCCCGGAGCTCTGTCACTAGGCAGAGGAGATCCTCTGCCTGGGCACACCTCCCACAGCTGTGGTCACTACTGCCATCCGATACTGGTGTAAGAGTGGGGCACACCTGCAGCCTGGCACCTGGAGCTCTGTCTGGGCAGCTGTGTCAGTCGTGGTGGGTGCAGTGCTTAGAGAGGCCATGGCTTTCTGCCGGGTGGATACCATTGCTCTCTGGTCAAGCTGGCAGGGCTTCAGCGCCCTTCCTGCACACCCTTCTGTGCAAAATGCTGTGCAAACTGCTGCGCCACGCCCTTGCTGAGGTGCCACGCCCTTGATGAGGTGCCACGCCCTGTTTGCCCACCCTGTTGGCAGTGCTCCTGGTTGCTAGCACTCCCTAAGTGCTTCTTTTATATGTGGCAGGTGGGCTTGGCCGCCGTTGCTCCTGGCCCCAGCCCAGTCTCATCAGCTGCTGTTGCGCAAGCTGTGGGCGCCTGGCAGCTCTCTCAGCTCCCCCTGAGGTTCCCCCAGTTTGGGAACCCCCCTGTGCACCGTGCTGGAGCGCTCCGCTGCCCATCATGCTGGCACTGGAGCTGCTCACCTTGGTGACTGAGTGCTAGTTTCAGTTACACCACATTTAAATCTCCCACTGCTGCTCCTGGCCTCACCCAGGTCTCATCAGCCGAGGTATATCTCTCAGTTCTTTTAAATAGAATAAAATTGATGAGAAAGACAATTTGAATTTCAAGTTATTATGTCTTTATTGCATTGTTCATGTTAGTCTAGATGCTTACTTGCACAGCAGAAGCCTCCAAGTCAAACCCAAGTACTTGTTTGAGAGCAAATTTTGCCAATGTCACTATGAATAGACACTCCAGAGACTTTTTAGTTCTTTTACAATTTTTTTTTATTCATATTCCATACAGGATGTGAACATGTTGACACACAAAACCAGGTGGATTTGCCTCTGATAGGCTTAGGGAGAAAAATAAGAAAATGTAGGAAAACAAATCAAAGAAAGGAGAGAAAGAAAACAAAGGCCCAGAATAAATCTAAAAGATCCTTATGCCTCATACATATTTCTTTAGGGTACTTTTATGCTTAGGTGAATAGCTTCTACATCTGTTTTTATACAGCCCAATATATTCTGCTCCTCAGATTCACCCCTTTCAGATGTGGGCACATCATGGATTTATCTGGTGCCAAATTGATGTTATCTGATTTATTTTCCTTCCCTAATAATTCCTTGCATTCTTTTTGATCTTTTGATCGCCTCTGAACTGTGAACCCAAGTTTTCATAGAACTATCATAACAGTGGTTTTAGTGGTTATGGTCAGCACAACTTTCATGGCTAACTAAGTAAACTTAGTATTGCTTTTCCCATTTGCATCACTTCATATCAGGGAAAAGAAAATCTTACCTTTACATGAGGAACCAGGGCTGTTGGAAGGTACTGTGAAAAAAAATTTTTCCTTAATATCACCTCATAAACTAGGTAATTTATTTGGGTGCCTTCACTTCCAAATGCTACTGGACAGATCTTGCTTCTGGGGCACAGATCTGGGTGGATTTACATCAGTAATTTAGATCAGATGATGGGTGAGCTTTTGAAGAGACTCTCCTGTTTGTCTTCACCCACTCCCTTTGCTTTATGGTTCTGCTCTTACTGAGCTGCACAACTTGCCCATGTAGATGTAGCCAGGGCTTCTTCAAATAGGTCTTGTATAGAATTAGACTTTCATACAGTCACATGGAAACATGATATTGTTGGCAAACAGGACAAGATAATTACTTTTTCACTATTGAGCAGTACATATGAAGAATTATGTGTTTCATGTATGTGCTATATATAATTCTTCAATATTTTTAAGAAGCTATTAACTTAACACAGTCTTGATATTAGTATTGCCGGTGCATGAAAATACAATAACTAATTTCAAGGATATTTTAACAGAACTGTGGAAAGAAAATGTATGTTGAAAAGTTATTGTCCTAAAAATACATAAATAATAATACTTCCATTATAAGCATTTACTTTTGTTGTCTTCCTTTTTATTCGATGTCCTGGATTTTTGAGTGTGGAAAATGCTTCTAAAGTTTTATGTCAGGTAACCAATATTAACTATTTGTTAAAAAAATTTTAGCCTTCACTGAAATCTTAGTCTTCACATTACGCAACTGCTTGAAATCATGCTCTTTCTCCAAAATTGTTTTACTCTCAGTTTGGACATGAGCAAATAGTTGTGGGCAAAGAAAATTAGCTTGATTTATAGTTTTAAGGTAAGCAGGTAGCTTACTGTTTGAAATGCAGATGTATTATCATGAGCCTGTTTGGATTACACTAAAGCCTATTTGAACCTTAAATCTGTTAAAGTAATTAAGACTTTAAAACTACACAATGTATGGACTTTGCTTGGGGCTGTATCAAGAGGTTTAATCTGATAATGTCTATTGTGAAAAATGTGAACATTCATGTATCACAATGCACCTTAGAACACAAAGAGTTAATGTATATTGTATCACAGTTTTATCTATCTTCTTGACTAAATCATCCATTATTAAAGACTGAGTTAAGTAACCATATCCTGAGTGACTTTTAAAAAAGTATATCTCTCTCTAAGATTTGTGGAGTTTTCAAGGATTAAAAAAATATAGACCAACATAAATAAATTAAAATACTCTTTTTTCTTGTCATATCAGATCCCAGCTATTGCAGCTGGTACTAAAAAGATAATACAAATGAAACAAAAAAAAATTTTGGAGGGTTTCTTTTTCTCTCACATAAAACATAAAAAACATAAAGCTATTTTTTAAAAAATTATAAAAGAAAAACTTTGGAACTGGTCGTAACATTTTTTTCACCTTGAATCTAATTCTTCTAGCACTTGTTTCAGTAGAAATCGGGCATTGCTCCATTAAAGAAAACTGGTCAAACAGTCCTAAGAAACCTGCTCACAAACAGCTGAAAGTATATTCATAGCAAAGCACATTGAAATTTTTTAGATATTGAATGTTCATATAATTGTATGTTTGTATAATCATATATAATCAAATGTTCGTATAATCCTATCACTCCTTGTAAATCGTATAAATAGAAGCTATGGGCTTGGTATTATCTGGATATTACATGCATTGTTTGGGTTTTAGTTTGTTTTGTTTTTGGGGTTTTTTTTGAGAAAGCACATTTCTTCTATGGATGATCACTGAATGTGTTAGACTGAAAATGAATCCGTAAGTGAAGATTGTTTTTCTTTATGTTATGGAACTGAATTAAGTAAGGAACTATCAAGTAAATATGGCTATTTTGGGTCCAATATCCATGAAAGTTTAAGAATCTTCCTATTAGATTAAATGAATTCTTGACAAAAGTAATGGTTATTTTCTTCTTTTTTCAAACCACATTCTACAGAAAAGAAAAAAATGATTAACACACTGAATGTTTCCTTTTTGAAAGGAATTTTTCTGTTTGTTTTTTTTTTTTTTTAAAGTAGTACCTCTTTTTTTTTTTACTCTGCATTGTTTCAAATATTGAAAACTTAAATAACATAGCTACAGTTTTATTCCTGCAGGTGGACAAGATTCAAGCTAATACATTCAAAAGCAGGTAAACGACCAATCCTAGTAACATAGTTTTGACAATAATGATTATAATCTGTTCTAGAATAACCATGACTATCACAGTATACACCATCATTGGTCCATTTAGGCATAAGCACAATTCACACAGGTTTCTTCTGAATGACGGAAAGACATATGAGTGACAGCAAAGATATGTGATCAACTTTTAACATCATCCTTTCAGTCATTCAGCTTGTTCCCTTGGTTGAATTGACTTAAATAAAACTATCTTTAGTTATCTGTAATCGCACTTCTCCTTGCATTTCTTCCACAGTTACCCCAGTGTAGCTCCTTGAGAAGGAGGAATCAGGTCTGATTAGTTAAGAGCAGCAATGTGTTGCTGGCCTTTGTTCTCAAATACCTCAGTGTAAAGGGACTCTCCCTTCCTTGTTATCAAGCTGCAAGAAAGAAAAGTGTTGGCCAACCCCAAAAAGTTTGATAGCTTTGGAAAAATAATATTTTACAGTCTTTTTGTGCACAAAACATCTTTTCTCTGAAGAAACGACATTATTTTGTTGGTGGTAAGTGATTTTCCAAAACATATTTTTCTATGCACAACACAAACATATGCAAAAATGTGAAATAAAATTTCAGAGAATAAATAATCTATGCTTATATGCATGATACAGAAAAGTTCTACAAACTGATTAAACAACAAGTGCGATATTTCCTATTGCTGTAGAAGCCAGTCTGTCATAATAAGGGAAGTTCAGATCCAGAAGAGTACATTAAGAGTCTGGAACATGACTGAAGAAGACTTTTGGAATCTAAGTTTTAAAAAAAAGGAGAGAGAGAGAGTAAACTTCATTCAGTTTACACATTTTATCTGCACAACCACATCCGTGGTCCAAAACTGTGAACATATGGAGAATTTTTCTTCTTTAAGGGATTTAGCTGTTTAACTCCTGCCCACATCCCTTAGGATATGAAACTGAAACTTACTGGCATGGGAATAGTCTCTTGCCCTGAGATTGCAGATGTGTGTCTGACCCATTCTGAGGCACACCACCAGGACTAAGCATCTCAAAAAAGGTTTATTTCTAATATAAAAGTTGAGTAGAAAGATACCATCATCCATACCTGGATATGCTACTCTCCCTAGACTGAGGAGAACTCAGGAATCTTTTTTCAATAATCTAGAAAGAGGACTCCAATCAACAGATTACCATTTAGGTAGAATTCAACACAGATGTGAAAAATTACTTTTCACTTCCTTTCTGAAACTATACCTTCATCTTATATTTTCTTCTGTGCTGCTGTAGAGTATTCAGTCCTACACACATAGGGCTGGAAGGGGAGTGAGCAGGCGGTGAGCATTACTTTGCTAAGTTATTAGGACTCTCATCTGGGAGAAACCTAGTCCCTGCTTCTAGCTTCATTTCTGTTTTCAGTGTTTAATTTCATCCCTGCTGAGTAGAACACTAAAAATGCAAACTTAATCCCTAAAATGTGTTGCTAATCTGCTAGACATTTTCCTGAACCTTAATTTAAAGCTGAATTGTGTTGCATGTAGATACCAAACTTCAGAAAATAAGGGAGAGCAGTGGGTTTATACATGTTTAAGGTAAGACATTCTTGATGATCTGAAGCTGCTGTGCTTACTTAAAAAAGGAACGGTATCACGCTGCACTTGAAAAGTTGTTGTATATCACTAAAAGTCATGGTCCTGTAGGCCATAAGTCTACATTTTTTTCTTCAACGTGTTCCACTTTTCTGTAGGTGGTGTTGCCAGGCATCCTGTGTAACATGAGATGTCCCATACTGCATTTTTAAAATCTCAGCCCCATTTGATAAAATAGATGAAGCATATTTTTTCCTGTATTCTCATTGTAACTGGCATCATTTCTACATGGTCACAAAGTTGGAATGTCAAAAAATGGTTGTTCTGCACAGACCAATAAATCATGTGAATGCAATATCTCCCATACCAAAGGCTACTGATCATCTACCAAGTCTTTGACCTGTACTGAGCAAGTCTGATACATCTGACTAAGAGTAATTTATCTGTCTGAGACTGTCCTGAATTTCAACATTTAAAATTGTCAGTCATAACAAATGTAGGGTAAAGAACTGTGTCCAATGATTAGGATACTCTTCTGCCAAGTGAAAGATGACAGGCTGAATGCCTTCAGATTGAGGAGTATATTCAACCCTGTTCTTTATATTCCTGCAAAAGTTCTTTAAACAGTATTAAAGAAAAAAGTAAATGGTGCAATGTCTTTTTCTTTAGTAGCTGTTGAGTCAGCCTTTTGAAGGGAGATTCTGAATATTGAGTGAAGAAAATTCTCTTCAACTCTGTAACTACTGCCAGGATTTGGAGAGGAACAGAATTTCCTGTATAAGTAAGTCTGTGGCAAACGCCTTGTAAAGGTTAAAAACCTGCTCAGCTACTGTGGCTGATGTTGTATATATCCTGTTTGAAACACCTAATGATCTAACTGTCTAAAGGATTTCTATAAGGAATACAAACACCTAAAGGAGCTTTTGATCCCACTAAACAAGGCTTAGATTCCACTAAGACTGTCAGGTAACTAAAATATATATTTTGTTTTACATGACTACTTGGACCTGAATCATCTAAATTCTAGAGAAATTAAGACTAGTCTGTATTAACAAGAAAGCATGCTATTCTGAACATGCAATTCATGATGTGCATTTATTGGCTTTATAATGCCAAGTGATTCTTGGGCTACAGGTTTTCTAGCATTTAATAAATTGAAGGGAAACTTCTATAGCTGTAAAAATATGAATCCCTTTAAGAAATTCTACTTCAGAATTTCAACTCTAGACCTGAAGTGCAAATAACAGATTCTGCACAGGTCCTATGTTTCTTTTTGTGTCAAATACCTTCTCATAGTATTTTTTTTTTCCTGGCTGTCCATCAGTAGCCTCATAAAAAAAGAACTGTAGGAAGCAAATGGAAAACTGTTCCTTATTGAACAAGGACCATAATGCTCCAGGGGTCTCACATGTTTCCAGTCTGCAGCTGCTCCCTTCATGCAGTGAATTGCAATGACCTCTTACCAGTCTTCCCCAGTTTTGATGGAAAAACTTTATTCTTAAGTTAACTTAATGTAAATTTGGAAACTGTGTATTAAATGTGATATGCCTGTGTAATTGAGATTAATACCTGTCTGTAAAGAAAATAATTTTCTTTATTATCCATTCCCAGATTATGAAATAAAAAATGAAGCTTTTGTTTGAAGAAAAATACTTATCTGTTAAATTCTTCATAGGGACAAATATTGCCATGAGACACATCAACACTTTTACGAAAATCAGGGAGAGTTTTGTATGTCCGATGGCAAGATATGTCCATGATACTTTAGAGTACTGCGTTGTGTTGCTTTATGTATGTGTATGCATTATAAATAAAAGTCTATGCTACTGTTATGGATTAAATAATTTCACAAGCAACCCTGAGTGACCTTCATCGTTCTGTCCAAAGTCCGATGGCTAGGTCATATTTCCTGATCCATTTGCCTTTACTAAGTGTTTTATCAAAAGTGACTGCCTAGCCATTTGTTGAAAAGAAATCAATAAAAATAAAGTGAGTGTTTGTGTTAGAAGCAGCTTTTGCAGTAATATTTTCTCCACCAGGAAAAAAAAGTTAAAATAAAAGAACTTCATTACAGGGAGAGAGTGACATTTTTAGAAGAGCTCTAGCTTTCAAAAAAACCCTCCCTCTTCAGTAGGTATTTAAGGTTGTTGTTCACTTCCAGAAATTCAACATGATGTCCGTACAATACTGCTAGGCTAAGTAGTAATAAACAGACCTTCTGATAGACTTGAGCTCCAAGCTTACAGTTCAGTGGAGAATGGAAGGGTCCTAGGGGTTAGAAATTCATTATATGTCTAGGAAACATCAAAGCAAAAAAAGTTAGGACTGCATTAGTGGCTAGAGCCTTAATCCAGCAAAATCCCTAAGTGCTGCTATAAAATTTGGGTTGTGAAGTGCGCCATTTCATGTTAAAAAATTAGTATGCACTTCAGTGATTTTCCTGATCATGGAGAAAAATTAAAAACAAAGTCCACGTTTTCATGGTTAAAACATAATAACAAATTAAGCTTGGACTACTGTTGATTAGGGGAATCTCTCAATCTTTCATTCCTTCGATACAGATGTTAAGTGAGCCTTTTTCATATATGGAAGCATCAAGACCAAAGTAATCTTTTTGAAATTGTCACAGTCAGAATGTGGCCATTGTCTTAATTTTTTTCACATTAATTCTATCTGCATTTATTTCATATTATTATAGTGCGTCAACCCCCACCATTGGAGTCAGACAACTGCAGTCTCCCTGTGTTGTCAATGGACAACACAGGTTTCTTAAATTAGGTGAAACACCAACATTACGTACTAGGTAACCAACACAGATATTACAACTGCTCCCCGTCTTTCTATGGGTCAGGAACTGCACTTCACATTCTTGGCTTTGCATTCCATAATACATTTTAAAAAAATAAATTAAAAACATAAGAACAATGTTCAGACTAACAGGTACAAAAGCAAACAAAAGGAGGTACATTTTTATACTGTGTAGTTAATTTATTAAGCTACTCATCACAGAATGTTTTGGGTGGGGAAAGTTTTCATGTTTCAAATACAGACACTGGTTTTGATTTAAGAAGTGGTAGCAAAAAGAAAACCTGCTCAAAACTGCAGGAATATTCTGGGAAAACACTAGTCTTACACTCTTCCTTAGATATTCATAAATGATCACAGTCAGAAAAATAAGTTTAGGATAGATGGATCTTTGGTCAAAATCACTGTAGTCATTCCTACATTATATTCTTTACCTAAGTTAGTCACTTACTGTATGCAGTTAAATTTATCAGAACACATACAATTGATTACACCAATTTAAGGTAAATCTAATTGTAGTATTCCCTCATTTTGAATACTTGACTTTGCAGTCTTAATAGTCTGTATTTAAAGTATTATTTTGCTTTTAGTGGAGGGTTTTTTTAACATGCCTGAGTATAAAATGTTGTAGAAACAGAAACAAAAGATTAAAAAGGGATTGTACCAGTCTTGTCATGTTTCTAATGGTAGTGATTTGTATAGGAATATTCCTTCAAAATGCAAAGCCAAGGTCAAATAAACTTTTCAACATGACCTATAGATGTGGGAACAACAAGTACAGTTTCTATTACCAGGAGGGTACTCAACTACATGTGTTCTGAAATACACAATGACATTGATTAGAAAAAAGTACTCCATTACTTTCATATTTATTGTCACTACTTTATCAATCTAGGTTAAGTAGAAAGATGAATATATTTACAACATTAAAACTGCATCTTTGTAAGATCATCTGTCATATTTCCTTCTATTTCTTGACAGAAACATAGTCAAGTTTAAAATGTACTTTATCCATGTTAAAGTATGCTTTGCATGACAGTTATGCTTGTCAATCACTGTAATGACAAATCTAACAAACTTTAAATCCATCGTGTAGTTTAAAATGTAAGGTCTCATTTTACACGTTTTAACTCTCAGTAATGAGGGAACTACCTGAGACTCTTCAGTGTTCTAAGAAGGGAGATGTAAATTGGTTTTGTAACACAGTAATGTTATAATCAATAGGGATTTCTCAGTCCTTAATTTCAGCTGATACTTGCTGGCACTGAGGCAACAGAGTTGCTTCTAATAAAGTAGCAAGTAACATTCAGATTTAAAAAAGTGTTGAGACAGTGAAATTACAAGCCAATAAAGGTTCGTCATTCTGTTCCTGCATTTTATTGCCAGTAACATCAATGCCATCATGCTGTCCCCTAAGACATGACATTCTATTTGTAACCAAAGCATGTAAACTAGAAGCTATATATACAGTATATCTTATTAATGTGTATGCTACGTCTGTTTCGGCAAGAGAACATTTGCAAATTGTATAACTGGGCATATCTGACTAATCCTCCACACTCATAATTGTCTGATAATAAAAAAGGATTAACTTCTAAAAACTTTTTTATTATCTCCTTTTATAGTCACATGTCATTTTATGATACTTTTTCCTTCTTTGTACATTTTCAAGAGGGACACTTCGTAGAAAACCTGCTTATAAGTGCATAAAGAGCTGTCCTAATAAATATGCATATTTCTTATTGTCTAGAGAGAAATTAACACAGTCTCTGATGGGATGTGGAGTTACAAGATCTTCAAAAGTATATGATAGCTATTATCAGCTGTCCACGATTATCAAGAAGAACAACAACTGGGAAATCCCTATTGTGCAAAAGCCTACTCCTCCCTAATACATTCAACAGTTTCATGACAGTGGTGGTCGCACCTCCATGCAACAAGTCCTTCTGGAGTATGAGGGACACACCTGCTGCACTGATTGTGCAAACAAGAATACAGGAGATTTCACCTTTATAGAAGTTCAGACAAAGTGCAAAGCTTTTCAAGAATTTAAGACTAATTAATTAAGACTAATTAAGTTAATTATTTTATATATTTCACTTAGTATATGAAAGATGAAAATAATTATCTTCTATTCAAAAGAATGTGCACAATGCAGTGGTTTGCACTGTACCATATGAACCAAAAGGAAAAATTCTGTCACTGACTTTGTAATTTCCTTTCCAAAATCCTTCACATCTTTCTTCCATTTTAAGCATTTTTCCCCCTTCAGAATCCTTGAAATTTAAATAAAACACAACCAGTGGAAGATTCTAGCTAGAACTTGTTAGATAAATGTTGCTTTGTTCCTTTTTTGTTGCTTTGTTCCTTTAAATGTTGCTTTGTTCCTAAAATGTATAACACATTTTACTTGGGTAAGTAAAAATGAAAATATGCTAAACAAACAGCAAAACAAATTTAACGAATCTAACAAAACCAAAATCTACATTTAGAGAAAACCAATAAATCTGACCATTCACAAATGAAAATAGTTATGTTGGAATTTAGTATTCTTCCTGTAATGTTCAGTACTTGTGTTCTGTTAGTTAAGAATAGCATTTCATTTCAGCAGCAACCCTGACCTTGTATTATAAAATCACAGTGCCTGATCCTGCAATATGATCCTCATGGGAAAGGAGGAAAGAGGCAAAAAAGGAAAGGTGATTTTGCTTCCCCGGTGAACCTGACTGAAGGCAATAGTTTGACATGGGTGCAAAGGCAGGTCTAGACAGACAAGAAATATATGAGTGTATGTCACGAGGAGATAAAAATCCAACCAAAATGAAGAAAATTAACATGAGGAACTCTAGTATCATACAGTAACCCATCAACTGTTTCAGTCATAAGCAAACAAATTTACGTTCCTTCTGATCTTCCTATGTGCAAATAACAGGAGAGAACTAGTTGGGGTTTTCTTCCGTATAATTCCAGCATTTTTGTACTATTAGTTACATTGAATATATTCCATACAAAATATATTATTATATGACATTAATGATTTCTTTTTAGTATTTCATATTTAAACATATTTAAATGCACAACAAGTAATCTGTTAAAATGTTCTTTATTTTCTCTCCATATGGATTCCTGTACAGATATCTACCTTCTTCTTCCTCATATATTTATTTCTGTTTATGCAAAAAATATCATTGTATTTCTTAGTTATTATTATGGATAGCTTATTCTCCGATGACAATGAAAAGATTTTTAGGACCAATTTGGAAGCAGGGAGAGAGTTGACTTTGGAAATAAGTTTCAAGAACCTTATGTATGCATAATTCAGAGTATAAAACAAACTTTAAGCTGGTGAAGTCAGTGGAAGTGCCAGATACTTAGTATCTATGTATATTCACACCTAGTGTCCCACTAATTTATTCTTTGTCATTCTCTGTGTTTGCATCACATCTCAGTTTAGCATCATCTGAGAGTTTCAGTAATGTGATATTTGAACTCCCTTCTAAATTATTAATGAAGATGTCAGATAAAGAAGGAGGCTGAAACCTCCTACACTAGTATGCCTCTAGACATCTCTCCCTATCTGATAAGTTGTCGTTCATCATTAACTACTGTTTATGGCTATTGAGCTACTTTTCATGCTATATCATACGGTTCATATCCAAGGAAATTTGATTTTTCAGAGTAATATTTCAGAAGACTCTCTACCAAATGCTTTGCTAAGATGCAGATTTGTTATGTTTGTAGACCTGCATTCCCTTCAGTCACCCATTATGTAATTTCACCCAAAAAACATTAATGTTTTGCCTGTAAAAAAAAAATCAATGTTTAGTAGAAAACATTGACTATTTTTCATGTTTTCATTATCCTCACTTACTTCAGTAGTGAAGGTGCAAGAGTAAGAATCCTAAAAGGCTTCATGCCTATAATTCACTTTTAAATCGATTAATAATTCTTTATAATAACATTTTCTCTTGGTCTAAGTGAAGAGATTCATCCACTTAAAAATAAATTGGTGTTTTTAAGTTAATTTATAGGACATCAGATAACCTTTCTGGTACTGAATGCTGGAAGATATTTGCATTTATAAAGCTATTTGTTTGTATATAAACCGTACAGGTAACTTTAGAACACTGTTAAATTTCTTTATATCATAATGTCATATATTATCTATATGAAACTGCAATTAAATAGATGATCATGTGGACTGTCATCTAACATTCTGCGTTTTCCTTTATGTCCCTCTTAAATGACCTTTTGAGACAATAATTTGTTTTCATTTGTATTATTCAAAACTCAGTACTAACTTGCTTTGTAGAAACTAAAACTAGTTTTAAGATCATAATACTGTTAAAACTGAAAGCAAAGTAAACACTGTATACAGTGGTAACTTCTAGATTTCTCTCCTTTTGTTAATTTTTAAACAACAGTGAATGTTGTTTCATTTTAATTTAATACAATGAATTTCTTTGTGAAATCCACAAGAGGAAATAGTATATATTATAAAAATGAATTAAAAAATAAAGAGAATAACACAATTTTATTATCCTATTGCAACAGTGCAATGCTTCTACTTGTCAGTTCAAACATGATATAACACAAACATGAAGATCAAATTCTTCCGACTCAGCTGTAGACCTAATACCTAAATTAGGAGCCTAGTCAGCTTAAGTTCCCTCTCTAGTCAATGGAAATAAGTAGAGTGGGCCCTTCGAGAAGGTACTTTTATCTCATGTGCCATCTGAACTGCTTCTTCAATGTGCTTTTCTGTCCCCATTGAAGTGAAAGGGAGTTTAAGCTGACGAGGCTGCACTGTTAGCTTCTGCGATGTCTTTTACTCTGATGCATCATCAGGCTTTTAAGAGGGGTGCCTGGGGTCTGTGCACAGTGGCAGCACCCAGTGAAGGCAGCACAGTGATTCGGGGTGCTGGCCTTCCCCTTTGCTTCTGACCTTGGGCTGCTTGGGGCTTCAAAGCACCTCTGATTTGGGCTGGTAGGTAACTGTTCTCCAGGGGCTGCTCCACTTGGCCTCTCAAGCTGTTTCTGTCCTTTCTCTAATTTTAATTCTTCTACATGCCCAGTATTCAGATGACAGAAGAGTATTTTTATGGTCCCCATGTTATCTGAGGACCTCTTCAGTTCCTGGTCAATTCCTCACCAAGAGGTGCCAAGGCTCAGGATAAGAAACTATAACGTATTAACAGGAACATATGTAATGCTCAATTAGCCCGAGCCCTGAGCGCTTTTGCAGCAATACTTTGTTGTTTCCTTTGTCTTTTTTTTTTTTGGTTTCCCCGTTTCTGTGAAATACCATCTTTCCTCTGGCATGTTATGTGGTGGCAGAGAAGTTAATAGCTGAGAAGAAAAGCAGAGCGTGGGTACTGTTGCGTTCGAAAGTGCTTTTGAAATGAGTGCATAGTAGCTGAACCTCACAGCTTGTTGGTTTTGGATAACTTGTTTAGGGGGCTACTGTGGATAAAAAAAGCAACATAGAGAGCAGGGAAGTGGCAATAACAGCGGTTTCTCTTCTCATTTCCAGTTGTGGGGAGGCACTTATGATAATTACCAGCAAAGTGGAAAACCCAGCTGGAATTCTGAGCAATTTCTTTTTTCTGTACTTTATCTTTATTAAATTGTTATATTTCCACCAGGTTTTTGCTGGCATTAGGCATAACAAGAGAGAGCAAAAAGGACAGAAGTGAAAATTGTCACAGCAGGATGCCTGAAGTTGCGTTCCTTAATCTTCATCTGGGCATCCAAGTAAAAGCAGAGAGATTTTGAAAGGTGTTGAGAATCTTTACGCTCTGTTGTCTGCTATAAATTTAATAGATCAGAAGCACCCCTGAAAGTCAGACTGTTAGGTTTACTTGTCTTTAAAATGTGGTATAGTATTGTAGCTTTCAATACAGAGATTTATACAATTGTGGTCAGCTTCTTTTGATTCCATGTATTTAACCTAAATCTTACTTAATTTTCTTCTTTTCTTAACATAGATCTTTTACTACAACAATAACAGACTTAAGCAGAATATAAATGGTAGGTGCTTGGTAAATATAATTAATTTATTGTAATTACCACTGAGGCAAGTTAAGAGTATATTAACTAATGTAAATTCTTAGAGAGTTATCAGAACAAAGGTCAAGAACACAATACTGTGCATAATGAATATTTTTAAAGGGTTTCATCTAGATTGCCAAAAAGTGTACTTTTTACTATTAGAACTAGTCTTTCTAAACATGATTGGTATCCACTTAAAGAGGGTCTCCTCGTTTTTTGGTGTTTATACTATTCAGTTGCCAAAACACATTTGTAATGAGCCTGCATTAGTCATAATCACCTTATGAAGCTATGCACTTTTTTTTTCTTTTGTCCCATAACATTACTCCAGGATTAATTGCATGGTTACAAACAGCTTTTCAAAGGTCTTGATATGTCCTTGACACCAAAACTGGAAGAATAATGCTTCATAAAATATCTTGGGGAATCTTACACTTAATGAGAGATCTGTCCAGCTACGTTATGGATTCACATAGAGCAGATATTTAGCTGTACCTCTGAAACTATATCATGCTTGTGCTATTGGAATAAAAATATTTTCAGTGGCCTATGGTCCTATTCTGCCAAGTGGAGAACCCTATGGATGTCTTTGTTATGATGCCACGGTTTAGAATGAGCTCTGAAACCTCCAGACTGTACTGCAATCTAGGCAAGCTGAGCTGAGTAGGAGGGAAGAGACTTTATTTGCTGACAACATATATTAGGATTATCAGACTTAGCTAGGAGAGCTGGGGCATTGCTTAGCTTTTGGGACATCAATTGCTTCCTCTTTCATGACCAAAACCCATTTATTATTAAGGGTATTCAGAGATACTGAGCAGTCAAAACATTTGTGTAATAATGTTTATTCAAAAGAGGATCAAATGTCAGATGAACTGAGGGTACACTTGACAACATGAATCTGGGCCAAGTACAAACTGGCCAGATCCAGGAATTTACTAGTTGTTACCAGGGAAAAATGAGTAATATACCTGCAATGCAGCTTAGACTTTCATTACATTTGTTATTTTTGACTATTGCTTCATCGTGCACATAAGCAGTATTAAGCTTTTTTTTTTTCACCACAGAACAAAACTAATGAACACACTGGGGAAAAAAAACACAAAACAAACAAAAACCCAACAACCAAAACCCCAAAACAACCCAAAACCTCAGCAATGTTAGAATAAATTCTCCTGATTATTAACTTCAATAAAATCAAACAACATGGAGTCTTGTGGGTACTAAACTTACTGCAGAGCATGACAGCTTGAGCTCATCTTGCATTCACTGAAGTCTGCACAGATGTTACTAATATCCCAGAAGCATTCAGCTGTTACTTTTTCCCAAGACTCACATTTTTACATTTTTTGTAATTCCAAACAATGGAGGCAAGAGGGAATTATTATCTGAAGGAATCAAAAATATTTGGTGGCCGCTCAGTATCAAGGAGTGAGGATAGCTGAAATTGTTAGGTTAAACTTAGAATCTATTTGAAAACTGTTCCAATTTTATAGCAGGTCTCATCCTGTGAGAAACATGGTTTTCACTGTTAAAACTGTGGTGCTCTGCAGCTGCATCATTTTTTCCTCTCCTCTTAAAAGGAATAAATATTTTTATTCTTTCCATGTTTGAATTTAAAATAAGTACTTATTTTTTCATGTTTCTTCTTATTTTTCCATAATCTAAATTAACAGAAAAACTCATCCTGAAAACAAAATACCACCACATTTTCCTACCCTGTGTTAAGTCATTTTTCTGCTAGGTCTCAGGTTACTGCTACACACTTTTATTGCTTAACAGCCAGGTTTCACAAAGAAGAACCTGAGAAATAAGGTCACTTTCTTCTATGTGTGTTTTTAGGGAAAGAAGAAGAAACTGTTTACCTTTGAATGGACTAACATAAAGAGGTAAAATACTGTTTTTCCGTTGTATTCTCCATTTACAAATAATGACTGTGACTCCTCTTAAGGTGGTAGGGAAAATACACCCACATTTACTAAGAGTGTATCTAATTTTCAGTATTTCTCTTTATAGTTATACAACAGAGGATCAATCTTGAAACAGTTCTCTTGAGAACAGATGATAAATATTATTGTATTGTATTTATTTTCTTAATACAATAATCCAGGTGTTATTTCTTACTCAAAGTTCTACACATAACTATGAATTCAAAATATGCAGATTAAAAATATCTGTAGATGCCTTTCTAAACCTCTTATTCTTTCACCTTTCAGGTAGACAAATTTAATAGCTGTTTTCCCATCAATTTTCCACTTCTATTTAAAATTCACATAGAAAATCCCACTTTATGGCATATTATGTCATGACATAGCAGTTATGATGTATATAGTATGGCTCAAGACTTCTCAAATATTTTGAAATTCCTTACTTGAAAAAAAAAAATTGGTTCAGTTTATTTTTCCCAGTTCATTTCTACAGAAGAATATAAAAGAGGTACAACAAGAAATAAGGATTTTCAAGCCTTTTTTTCAGGCTATTTAAATAGGAGAATAACTTCCAGAACTACTGCTCAGACTTTTAATGATATCTCAAGCACATCATTACTCTATTACTGAGTCATGCCAGAAGGACAGAATTAACCAGCAGCTATTTTTCATGGCTCAGGAATGTAGAAACTCCCAAGGTAAGATTTGCTATTTGGGACAAGTCTATATATATTTTAAAAATGTTATTCTTTTTATGCAAATTTAATGTAAACATTTAAAGGAAAGAGCTGCATCACATAATCACAATGAATAAATTATTAGGGTGATATGTTACTGCTCTTCAGATTATGCTTTAATGTTGTTCGTTATAAAATTCAAAACTTTGGTCCTGATGAATTCCTGAGAATTTTGAGCCTTGTCTTCAGTGTGCTCAAAATGTAATTCCACAAATAAGAGTAAATATATAGAAATAGTCACTAGACAAAAAGGCATCTTTATTTTGTATGAAACTTTATTTTAAAGAAAGGGCCTTGTACTGAGAAGAACCTGTATTCATAACCCAAACAGTTTAGGCAGTGAACTGAGATGCCAGTGTCAGAGGACTTCTCAGCCTTAGCTCCTTGTGTCACCTGGAGGGAAAGATCAGCCTTTTAAGACAATCTTCAGCAGACAAAATCCTCTCTGAGAGCTGTCAGCTTCTCCTTATTGAATGCACATATAGCCTGGAATGTTCACACTGCAGTCACAAGCACTTTACTTATATGACTAAATTTATGATAAGATAAATGTAATCCTGATTTGTGCACAAGTTCACAAATACTATCGAGTTGCCTCACTCCCTTTCTCCCTTTTTTTCTGTCCTGCTTGTGCACATTGCTTATACATTCTTTCATACCATTCTGGAGTAAACCATGAATTTCCTGCTGTGAACCAGATCACAGTCCATGACAGGAACCAGACTTTAAAGCATATAGGTAAGCGAGTCCAGAGTGCTTGACTATCGTGCTTTCTGCTGATGACATCAGAAAAACCTAGATGCTGCCAGTGAGATAAAAATTTCACCCATGGACATAAACACAGCAGCTGGCTAAAACAGCTCTCCAGTGAGATAAGCATAATCTTTCAAAGAAGGAAAAGCAAAGACATCATGTTTGAAAGTGAGCCCTGAAACAAGAGGACATTTTACTAGAGACATTTTATCTGGAGATGATACATGAAATAAAGCCATTTAACTGTTTTAGAAGCATGACTGGGTAATTTAGGTGCTTAATTTTGGCATGAGGTCTGAGAAGAAAGGAAAACATCTGAAAGGATAACAACATTGTTTGATTCACATGACTCACTTTGAAGGATTTAGTGCATCCTGCCAGAAATCTTGTAACTCATCAACTGGATCTCTGTGTCTGCTCTTTTGGCTCCAATGGGAGCTATATGTTATATGTAGACACCAAGATTTTGATGTCTTCTATCTCAGCTCCCAAATCAGTAAGAAGTAATCTAGAAGATCCTTGGAAAACTCGTTGGTCCCAGTTTAAGTGGACTGGCTCTCATTCCTTATTTGTAAGCATCTTAAGTTTTGATGTTATGTTTTGCTGTTGCTTTTCTACTATCGGGCTTTTGGGTGTTTGCTTGTTTTGAATGATCAGAGTGAACAGAAGTAGATACAGGCTTTCGTTGGCTCAAAAGTATTATTTGCTTCAGAATACAGAGGCAATCGGCTGCAAACACTTTCTGTACAGTTGAATGAATACGTGCATTGTCTACATTGACCCTATTTTGCTTGCAGACTCCACCTTTCCTCTTTTCAAGCCTCAAGTCTCTGAGTCCATAATTCAGAAGTGTCAAGCTACACATGAAGGATGATGGTTTATTAAATTTTCAAAATGCATTCCATATGTAAGAGACCTGCTAGAAATAGTGAGAGCAGTTATTTGAGGTAAGGATCTTGCTTGTCCTGCTCAATCATGGCTGCAATAGCTGCAGGCAATTGCTTTGCCTATTGGCCAGTCTGAATTATTGACTGGATTAGTAGATTGGGTGCAAGCTAAAGAACTCCCTTCTTTCAATATTTCTGTAAAATGGCAAATGCAATTCTCCACTGTGGCTGTGGTCAATCCAATAAAAAATAAGGTTAAATAAAATTAAGATTGTTCAGTCTCTGAACAGAAAAGACCAATGAAATCCACAGCTGGGGTAGACGCTTCATTTAGCCCATGCTACAAATGGAGAAAAATGAACTAATGGTAGAGTTAAAACAGTATGTCAGATTTAAGTCTCCCACACTTTGTCAATTTGGAATTAGAAGACTTTTATAGTGCTTTAGTGTATATTTTTTATTTGGCAGTAAACAGAATGCTGTTGTTTCAGCATTTCTTTTTTTTTTTTTTCTTGTGGAGGATTAAAAACCATATTTCTCTGTCCTGTAAGGCATAAAAACAGGAACATGTATATTATTTAGCTGTTTCCTTAACTTGTCATGTGCCATCATTCTTGACACTGGAATCAACTTATGCTAATTAAATTTTTTGGATTGGTTTGGTCTGGTTTCCAGTAAAAGAAGATTTTAAAACAGAACTAAAGTCACTGCAGTTTCTTATTTCAGTATTAAAATATAAAAAAACCAAAGCAAAAAACCAGCACAGAGGTTACCTGACAGGTACAGCTTGGCAAGTAAATACTCGCTTACAAAGCTCATTGCATTCGCCACATAAAAGAAAAAGCAGAAACAAAATAATTATTTGAGCTGCTGTAGCATCTCCATTTATGCACACCACTAAAAATTATCACATTCACCACAGTTTGTACCATGGTAGCTGAGTTACTGCAGTTATTTACACATTAATTATGAGAAAGTAGGCATGTGCAATCTCATATTGCATTGTAGCTGCTGATTAATATTGATTACTTAATGGTGACTGCCATGTCAAAATTAGTTGCTCAGGAATTTTTGCAGCTAAAATGAAGATTGTGAGCATTCTACAAATCAACTATAAACATAGCTGAAACACCTATTAAAGCTGATTTTATGACTGCTTTGTGTCACCAGAGCCACACAGAGCAGCCAGAGTACAGCATTAAACTTGACCTTTGATTTTCATAATCTGTTTTAGATTTTTATATTGTTTCATATCCTGAACATCTGAGCAACTTCTATGTAGTGTGAATGGCAACATCCTTTCTCAGACACTTTGTATGCAAGGTACTTGAGACTAATTTTTATATCCATGCTTTTCTCCTTTGCCTTTGCCTTTCCCTTCTAAGGATTCTATCACCACACATTATTGTAAGGTTTGTTTAGAAAATACTGTGAAAGTACATTCCAGGTATTTGTGATGTATGGTCTGAAGAACATTTTAATGCATTAAAAGGACTAATAATGAAAGACACATTATTTGATATGCAATTATTTATAAATAGAACTAATAAGCTACTGAAATATAAAGGGAAGTTAGATAAAACTTAAGAGCATCAGAGGAAAAAGAAAGATATCCTTTATAGTGCATATTATACTTAGAAAACATCATGAGTAGGTGGAAATATTCTTACTAGCACCATAAACAGTAGCTATGGACCACACCAGAGGGAATTTGGTCCCAAAGAGATCTGGACAAGCTCTGCAGCAGCTCTACAAAGAATTTTCCTAAAAGCTAAGCCTTCCATTACAAGTAACAGCTCTGAATATAATTCTGAAAAATCTAACAAATTATGAATCTTAGATGATTAAAAACAAGTTTCACAAAAGTCTATCTGTTGAGCAATACCCTGAGCAGTACCCATGTGTTACTGGAAAAATCCCACCTCTAAAACTATTTGGTGTCTAGCAACTTCCATGGATCCCGAGCTTCAAAAAATAGCTTCAGCTGCAATTGATAAAACTGCTTAATGACTCAGGTTCGCATTTACCACCTTTCTGATTTTCCCAGAAAATATTTAACCATTCCACAAAGTGAAATTATTTAGAATCATAGAATCATAGAATATCTCAAGTTGGAAGGGACCTATAAGGATCTTCAAGCCCAACTCCCTGCTCCTTGCAGGACTACCTTTAGGTAGTCTAAACCATATGACTAAAAGCGTCATCCAGATGCTCCTTGAACTCTGACAGGCTTGGTGCCATGACCACTTCCCTGGGAAGCCTGTTCCAGTGACTGAACACCTTCTCAGTGAAGAACCTTTTCCTAATGTCCAATCTGAACTTGCCCTGATGCAGCTTCATTCCATTTCCTCATGTCCTATCGCTGGTCACCAGAGACAGGAGATCAGCACCTCCCCCTCCGCTGCCCCCCTTGAGGAAGTTGTAGCCTGCGATGAGGTCACCCATCAACCTTCTCTTCTCCAGGCTGAACAAACCAATGGACCTCAGCTGCTCCTCATAAATCTTGCCCTTGAGGCCTTTCACCATCTTGGTCGCCCTCCTCTGGACACACTCTAATAGTTTGATGTCCTTCTTATATTGAGGTGACCACAACTGCACACAGTACTTGAGGTGGGGCTGCACCAGTGCAGTGTAGAGTGGGACAATCACCTCCCTCGACTGGCTAACTACGCTGTGCTTGATGCACCTCAGGACATGGTTGGCCCTTTTTGCTGCCAGGGCATGCTATTAACTCATATTCAACTTGCCATCAACCCAAACCCCCAGATCTCTTTCTGTAGGAGCCATTCAGATTGTCCCACATCAGCCAGAATATCCTATAATCTAGTTACTGAATGTGATGAAAATTGTATTAATTAAAAAGCAACTCACAGAACTCGACTCATTCTTGCTGTATTTGGATATTTACTTGTCTCGTGATCTGCTAGTTAAGGTGCATAGAATGACTGCTTAGGAGAGCACTTTTTGCTCCCTGAATATCTCCAGGATGGAGCCCGGTAAGTAGACCTGAGCTGAAACTGCTGCTGAAAAAGGTGCCAACAGGAGAAATAGGCAGAGGAATAGTTAACTGGATGTCTTGAAGAGGTTTGCCCTTAAGATAGCACATACTTGTAAGCCTGTAAAAAGGTCATCACTTCAGACCCTTATATACACTTAAAAGGTTGTACTGACAGACAGACATGCTTTTTGGGTAGGTTTAGGGACTTAAAATGCAGTTAAATGACCAAATCATGCCTACCTAATTCTAATTCTATTAACCCTTTCACAGAAGAAACCTAAGTTGTTCTTTTTAATTCTGCTTCTTCCTTTATGATACTATATATGTTCCTGTGGTTAAGCATATTCATAACATTCCTTGTAAGAGATAGAAATAAGCATACTTGTTTTAGAACTGCTTGTGGACAGATTCTGAAGTCCTTCAGCTGCCAATTTTACCACTAAATACTAGTTACAGCTTGCCAGGCAAAATTATAATAAACTTAAAGTGATCACATTTTATTATACATTGCAATGTTGAATAATATTCTTTGCCTTGTGGAAGAGTGGGTAATATAATACTTTAAATACTGGAACATAAAAGACATCAAAGAATTAAATTTGGTTCAAAATAATGTAAAATATGATATTCACTCTAAATTTCCATTTCCAGGATCAATATTCAATGGAGTGTTCTTCAAAGGGATTCTCTAGTTTCCTTCCTTTCCCCAGTCCCTTTTTTTAATTTTCCTCTCGATATTAAAACAGTTCCTCAGCTGAATCAGACCTTTCTGGTTAGTAGCCCGCCATGCATTCTCTTGGAAGGATTTAGTTGGGTGCAGTGGAGCACATTGTTATGACCTACTTCTGAGTTTCAGATAATTTGCACATTACCAGAGTGGGTGTCACAGGACTATTCTCTATGTTCAGGTTCCCTGGTTCCAGATTTGCTGCAGTTGGAGCTAACTTGATGTTTACCGCCATGATATATATATTTTTATGACATCTAACACCTAAAGAAGAATGTGAGAGGAAAGGCGACTGACTATAGTCAATGCGCAGAGTAGCTTGAGCTGGCTGAAGGTGAGCCACTGCCAGTTTCAGGGCTCAAAGCTTCTAGCTTTGCTTTCTGGGAGGAAATACTTAAAGGCAGAGCCTACAGCTTGTTTCCCCATAGGCAAGACACTGTTCTGCCTCACCATCACAAATCTGACCATTATTAGGTCAGCCTGCATTTTCCATTTTTAAGCCTTGGTGTTATTTCTCCTTTTCTGATTTAACATTAGTGAAAAACAACAGCAACAACAACAACAACAACAAAACCTCCCAGAATACAGCCCTGAAAACAAAGAAACCAAAACCATGATTCAAGTACTTGTAGACATGAAGAAATCATTGGTTTCCTTAGCAACTGAATGCAGTTCTATATTAAGAACAAGAAAGTAATTAACCCTCTAATGTGAGATAATGCTGGAAGCACACGTTTAAGTCTGCATGATTTTTTGGCTATTGGCAAAGATATGGCTCTAGCATATTAAAATTTTAAATGATAAAGTCTAATCTCTGGTTAGCCATCCTATTAAAACAACTGGGAACTTCCCTGGAACAGTGCTATATGTCATGAATGGAAAATATCCAGATTGTACGTTGTAATTTTTGGTCCTGATAGAAGCAGCTGTGTGGTCCTGTAATTTGATTATGCTGTAAGATGGTTTTCTCTCCTCTTGTGCATGCAGCTATAATATGTCTTAATAGTTGTTTGGAGTGACATATTGTTATAGATTTTCTGTTTCGGTCTCTGCTAATAGTTTTTCCTTATCCTTCACTAGGAAGTTAGGAGAATCATACATTCAGATATGTATTTGGGTGTCAATATGCTCCTATGTAATTAAAATCTTTACAACTAGGATTCAGAAATACGTGCTTTGACAAATATAGCATGATTCAGTGGAATATTTAAACATCCCACAAACTTTAAGAACCAGAACAGTTTTACCCATTTCTCAGTTACTACCTATCAAGTTGTAATGACTGTCTAACCACATGGCTTGACCATCAAAGTACAGAATTTTGCAGACTTAGAAGTGGTTGTGGTGTAATCATCTGATTTCAGAGAAATTCCTATTTATGTAGGTATTTAAATGTGGTGCAAAATTTGAACCATAGATACCATAATGCAAAATGTTAACTATGATTTATAGAAATGACTGCAGTATATACAAATCTCTTTATAGGATCTTATCCTATTACACTGCAAACATACAAATTAAGGCTTAGTGATTGTTAAATATTATTAAATAATACTGAAATAATACAGGTTTATTTTAGTTCATTTTTACTGGAAGAATGGTCACATCTGATTTCTAAAACCCAAAATTAAATGTTATTTGGGAGTTTGATTTGCGTATCATGTTAATGAACTTTTTTCTTTCTTGTTCTTTTTTTTTTCTAATACTGTTGGCTAAAATACCAAACAAGGAAAGCTAGTCTACTTCAGTAATTTCTGTGTAACCCAGATGACTTTCGTGGGATTTTCTCAGCATTAACAGAAGACAGGATTTCACCTTCTAGCCAAATGTCTTCATGGTGTAACCTTATTGGCTTCACAAGAATTTTATACCAAGAATACAGCTGGCCCCTGCTTCTTTCATGGTGCTGTGCCAAGGCTTATTAGAAGAAAAGTCAGACTGCTCCTGAAGCAATGATAGGAGGTATAGCATTTCAATGTCCTCTTCACTGTGAGGATCTTTCAAAAAATTTTTGATCAGGCTGGTTCAAAGTCACTATGTACCCCTATTTCTAAACTGTATCTAACTGTCAAGATGGCTGAGATTACATATTAGATATGGTCACACTTCTGCCCCGTCTGGCTGATCAGATCTTATCAAGGTGAGGCTATTCAGTTTCTCTATTTTTTTTCTTCTTTTTATTTTAAGAAAGAAAGAAATGCATTATAAGAGTACAGGCTATACGCAATGCTTTGTAAATAGAAAAAATAGAATTCTAAACTTTTTCCTATGTAGTCACAGACAGGATCATCTCAAAGTTTTATTCCTTTCTTTATATAAGAAAAAAGCTATAAAATTTTTGATGTAGGATTTTGTCATGATACCTATCATTTATAGTTTTCACATGTTGTGTGATGTTTATGAATATGTAAGTGAAAATGTGTATGCACATGTGAGGTTTTTTGTTTATTTTCTTCCGGAAAATAATCTTTAGCACTAATGAAAAGCAACCCACTTTGGAACCTGTAACTTAAAACCTTTTCAGTCTGACTGAAACAAGTGGAAAAATCTCTTTTCATTTTCAGTGAAAAAGTTTCTAGTTATACTTTGTGAGAGTACTGTACAAATATAACCGTCTTAGTTTTATAGACACAGTGATGTTTTAAGCAGACTGTCTGCTGGAACTGATCATAGGAAACCCAGATTTGTACTTACAGTTTTCACCTGAGGGGGCTAAATCACTTACTCTCTGGCCTAGAACATTGATTTATAAACACGTATAGAGTGGGAAGGAAGGAAGGAAGGAAGGAAGGCAGGAAGGAAGGAAGGAAGGAAGGAAGGAAGGCAGGAAGGGAGGAAGGGAGGAAAGTAGGAAGGAAAGAAGGAAGGAAAGTAGGAAGGAAAGTAGGAAAGAGAAAGAGACAAAAGGAGAGAAAGAAAGATGAAATGAGAAAGAAAGAAAAAGAAAACAATTTCTCACACATCTATTTGTTAACTTTATCTTGATCATTACATAGTCTTATCTGTCTTTTATCACTTATTTTCTTTTATGCAGATACCTCTTAAGGATTAAAATATTCACTTAACTGTGTGCCCTGTTATAGAGGATTGTGACTGTCATCAACTGTCTGAATAACAGAAAGAACAACCAGTGGTAATCTTATCAACTCTTCTCCTCTACAGTAAGCAGTGCAGTCTGGAGTAGTTAGTGACTTTAAGACCATCAAAAATTCCGCTGAATATGCCTTTCTTCTCTGTTGTCATTAGATGTTCCAATAAATTGTGATTCATTTATGGGGGATGAATGGATTGAGAGCAGCCCTGCAGAGAAGGACTTGGGAATACTGGTGGATGAAAACTTGGACATGAGCCAGCAATGTCCACTTGCATCCCAGGAAGACAATCGTATCCTGGGCTGCATAAAAGGAAGCGTGGCCAACGGGTCGAGGGAGGTGATTCTTGTCCTCTTCCCTGCTCTCGTGAGACCCCACCTGGAGTCCTGCACCCAGCTCTGGGGTCTCCAGTAAACGGAAGACATAGACCTGTTAGAACAGGTCCAGAAGAGGGCCATGAAAATGATCAGAGGGCTAGAACACCTTTCCTATGAAGAAAGGATGAGAGAGTTGAGGTTGTTCAGCCTGGAGAAGAGAAGGTTCCAGGAAGACCTTATTGCTGCCTTTCAATACTTAAATAGGGCTTATAAGAAAGATGGAGAAAGACTTTTTTCCAAGGCCTGTAGTGACAGGACAAGGGGCAATGGTTTTAAACTGAAAGAGGGTAGGTTTAGATTGAACATAAGGAAGAAATTTTTTATGATGAGGGTCATGAGAGAAATTGTGCATGCCCCATCATTGGAAGTGTTCAAGGTCAGATTGGACATGGCTTTGGGCACCCTGATCTAGTGCAGGATGTCTCTTGTCCATGGCAGGTGGCTTGGACTAGATGATCTTTAAAGGTTGCTTCAAATCCAAACCACTCTATGATTCTATGACTCTGTGGTGACAGCAGACTCATAGAAAACTGCTGTGAAAACATAAACTGTACTAACATCCATTTGGTTTGATATCCAATGGACTTCCACATCTAGAATTTAAATCTCTCCATTTACTGGATGACAAAACAACATTTTTCACAGAAGTCCTTTCAGGACTTATGTTGAAGTTCATCCCCTGGACCCTTCCTGGCTCCCTGTGCATGACATCATTTTAGTTGCTTACAGCCAGTCGCTCTGTCTGACCACTGCTGTTAGAAAATCCCCACAGTGGGCACCATCATTCTTGTCTCTCGTTTTTCTCAGCTGCTGGAACCACCCCACATCACTCTGCTCTTCTCAGAGAAGCAGTTCTTTCTCTGCTATGATGTCCTCTGTACTTCCTAAAGTTTATTTCCTCCTCTAGCTTTGAAGGAAGGGTGAAAGCAGAGACTATCATGTGATTGGTAGTGATTAAGTCCTACCATAGGACTGCTTTCTGTAAGACTGAACTCAGACCCTCAGATCTCCTTCTGATTGTAAGGATATAGATTGCTTGGATCACAACAAAGGAGGTGAGAAAATAAACATTTAGCTGTTTGTGTCCATGAAAACCAAATACGAACAATCAATTTCAAGTTTAAAGTTAATTAAAGTCTCAATGAAGCAAATAAGTTACAATATCTTCCTAAAAAAAAAAAGAATCATGACGTGCTATCTAAAGATACTTGCCTTTTTTTTTTTTCATGTGTGTATCTATATGTATGTTCTGTGTGTGCGGAGAGCAGGAGGTCATTAATTCCTAAATACACCCTGATAGATGGGGAATAGACGGCTTCTTCAACTGCAGTAAAAGATCAGTATCTTTCACTGAAACATCAGCTGTAGTCAGATTTTAGATTTCAGGACAAAACAAAAGTGAGTGCATTTGATGAGCATGGATTTGATGCTGTAGAGAGGAAATGGGCTGAAAACCTAACTGAATTCAGATATGGATAGGTAGACAGTAGGAAAGATTGTATGATTTTACTGATAAATAGAGATGGTGTGATTTCAGTGTCTGGGATTGACACAGTAGTTCTGCTGCAGTAACTTGCATCAATCACTTGACGTTTACAGTGGAGGGATATATAGGTTCTTAAAATGTCTTCATCATGTATCAGAACATATCAGAAGTTTCCTGAATGGAAGACAGTGAAGTAAAATGAGTATTTGAAATGCATGCTACAAGTATAATTTCCTGCCTTCTTTCTTAGATGTAGATTTATGTCCAAATCTGCACTTTTTGGCTTATATTTGTGATCATTTAGGAATTACATTTGTATTCAAATTCTAATTTTGATCCAGCCATGATGTACTTGCTAATGATACCAAACTGAGAGGTGCTGCTGACTCTCTTGAGGGACAAGAGGCCTTGCAGAGGGATCTAGATAGATTGGGGCATGGGGTAATCATCAGTGGCATGAAATTTAACAAGTCCAGGTGCCGGATTCTGCACCTGGGATGGAGTAATGCCAGACATAAGTATGGACTGGGAGAAGAGTAGCTGGAGAGCAGCCCTGCAGAAAGAGATCTGGGGGTGCTGGTCAACAGCAGGCTCAATATGAGTCAGCAGTGTGCCTTGGCAGCCAAGAGAGCAAACCGCATCCTGGGATGCATCAAACACAGCACAACCAGCTGGTCAAAAGAGGTGATTATCCTGCTGTGTTCAGCATTGGTGTGGGCTCACCTTGAGTACTGTGTGCAGTTCTGGGCCCCACAATTGAAGAAGGATGTGAAGGTCCTTGAATGTGTCCAGAGGAGGGCAACAAAGCTGGCAAAAGGGCTGGAAGGAATGTCCTGTGAGGAGTGGCTAAGGACTTTGGGCTTGTCTAGTTTGGAGAAAAGGAGGCTGAGGGGTGACGTCATTGCTCTCCACAGCTTCCTGAGGAGGGGAAGTGGAGAGGGAGGCACTGCTCTCTTCTCCCTGGTATCCAGTGATTGGATGCGTGGGAATGGTTCAAAACTGCATCAGGGGAGGTTTAGACTGGACATTAAGAAGCATTTCTTTGCCAAGAGGGTGGTCAAACACTGGAACAGGCTTCCTAGAGGGGTGGTCGGTGCCCCAAGCCTGTCAGTGTTTCAGAGGCATTTGGACAATGCCCTTAATAACATGCTTTAACTGTTGGTCAGTCCTGAATTGGTCAGGCAGTGGGACTAGACGATCGTTGTAGGTCCCTTCCAACTGAAATAGTCCTATTCTATTCTATTCTATTCTATTCTGCTTTCAAGTCTACCTTCATTGTGACCTGTACCAAAATATATCGTATTCCAGTACCACCCCTCATAGGAGTTTAGATCATAGGTATCAGACATTTAATAAGAAAATCTTCAATGGTGTGTCAGTTTGCAGAGGAGAGTGTGCAAAGGCAAATGGCAAGATATTTGTAAGCTTCGCAGCTTGGAAGATTGGTTTCAAGTGAGTGAGATAGAAGACCTGTACCTGGAGGGGTGATATGTAAGCATAGGCGGGCCCTTTGGTTTCTATGAAACTATAGTTAGTTCACTGCTGTTAACTGGCAATCAATTACTGGGAGACACAGACAAAGCTATAACAAGCCAAATTTTTTAAAATAACTCCTCCTTGTATTTTGGCTTTAATTCCACAAAAAGAAAAGGAAGTATATGGCTCTCAACTAAAATGTTATTGTCCTAATCCTTCGCACCATTTTCATTTTGGAAATAAATGTAGCTCAATGGGTAGTTAGCTTTTCATGTTCAGAAAACATTCATCCAGTGGACAGAGTCACATCTACACATGGCATATGAAAGCCTACTATTTGCTAGTACAGTGCTGTTGTGGTTTAACCCCAGCTCACTCACTCCCCCGCAGTGGGATGGGGGAGACAATCAGAATACTAAAAATGAGACAACTCATGGGTTGAGATCACAGAATCACAGAATCACAGAATCGTATAGGTTGGAAAAGACCTTTAAGATCATCAAGTCCAACTGTAAACCTAACACTACCAAGACCACCACTACACCATGTCCCTAAGCACCTCATCCAAACGTCTTTTAAATACTTCCAGGGATGGCGACTCAACCACTTCCCTGGGCAGCCTGTTCCAATGCTTGATAACCCTTTCAGTGAAGTAAAATTTCCTAATATCCAGTCTAAACCTCCCCTGGCGCGACTTGAGGCCATTTCCTCTCATCCTATCACTCGTTACCTGGGAGAAGAGACCAACCCCCACCTCTCTACAACCTCCTTTCAGATAAAGACATTTTAATAGGTAAAGCAAAGCCACGTGCGCAAGCAAAGCAAAACAAGGAATTCATTCACTACTTCCCATCAGCAGGCAGGTGTTCAGCCATCTCCAAGAAAGCACGTAACAGCCATCTCCATCATGCATGACGGTTACTTGGGAAGACAAAAATCGTAACTCTGAACGTCCACCCCCTTCTTCTTCCCCCAGCTTTATATGCTGATCGTGACATCATATGGTATGGAATATCCCTTTGATCAGTTGGGGTCAGCTGTCCCAGCTGTGTCCCCTTACAGCTTCTTGTGCACCCCCAGCCTACTCACTGGTGGGGTGGGGTGAGAAGCAAAAAAGGCCTTGACTCTCTGTAAGCACTGCTCAGCAATAACAAAAACATCCCTGTATTATCAACACTGTTTCCAGCACAAATCCAAAACGTAGCCCCCTACAAGCTACTATAGAAAAAATAGCTCTATCCCAGTAAAAATTAGCACAAGTGCCAAGATTATCTTTTATATCTATGATATCTTATTGCATTGGGAAACATGACAGAAATCTCACAAACAGTAAAAGTGGTAAATGACAAGTTTAAAAGTGTACTGACTGCACCTGCCTCATAAGTAAAAATAGACCTTTTCACCTGTCCCAACTAAGCAACACAATCAGAACAAAAAATTGACACTATTAGAAAACTATTAAAATCATGTGGCACTCACTGCATGACACTTTAACATTATTGGAAGTCTAATATAAATTCTTATCAGTGTGGAAGTCTAATATAAATTCTTATCAGTGTATCCCTAGGTCATTATTTCAGTGCAGTTTCTTGCTACATACATACTAATATTCTAAATCTGTTTGAAGTGTTTCTAATTAAACACTTTTCAGTGAGAATATTAAAAATATTCAATAATTCAATAATGAAATATTTTAATACAGTGTCAAAACTTTGTTTAGATGAAGACATTTATATTTATTATACTTCTTTAACTAAATGGGTTTTTTTTTTTAAAAAAAGGTTAATTTTCTGAGACAATTTGAGGTTATCCAGTAATGTAGAAAATACAAGAATGTCAAAGGTAGATGAAACAAAACAATACAAACCTATCATAAGACAATGAAAATCACATTATAATGAGGAACATGATATTACAGTCAACGCAACCACACTTGTTTATTTAAGTTAAACATTCTTAGTAGTACTTCATGAAATTTTAAACCATTAAACAGCTTTCCTTATCAAAATCCATCAAAAAAGAGAAAGCCAAAAAAAAACCCCAGGAAGAAAGAAAGCATATTCACCTCAACTGAAACTGATAAACAGTCTACATGTAAACTGAACACTGAAAAAAACAGAATTGATATTTGACTTCTAATGCATGACCACTGAGGATCATGAAAAGGATATTCTTTAACAGCTGGTAACAAGCTGACAAAAAAGTTTGAAGCCTTATGTCTGACACATAACAAAAAACCACTTTTTCTGATTTTTTTTCTTTTATTCCTTATGACATAAATATTTCCTCCTACCTATTCAAATCTTTTGACAGTACTATTTAAAGTAGCAAAAGGAAGTGAGTTCTGTCTTTATTCAGAAAGTAATAGATCCTTTGCACCTTGCCAGCCCAAACTCATCATGCTATCTTCTTGCCAGTTGTTTATGGGAGATTAAATGCCATCGTGTTTTGGACTATGTCATAAAAATCGTCAAACAGGTACTGGTGATAACAGATTATCAATGCCATTACTCTCTCCTCAAGAGTATATTAAGTATATAGGTTAACCCATCCATTCTTCAGAGATTTTTGTATGAATCTTGATCACGAAAAGATCATTCATAGAAAGTATTGTAAGAGAGGCAGACAAAAAAATATCCAGTTAGCATGAGTGATGAAAGAACTGAGAAACAGTTACTGAGAGTCCTGAAAACAGCAGGAAATGTAGAGGAACACTAGAGAGAATTTGTGAAAGTTTAGGGGAATACTCCTAAGAGAGTGTGGGAAAAAATAAATTAACATAATAAAGACTTGGCATAGTTCTCTTGTCACCCTTCAATTTGTTGTTTTGTTTCCAGTGACATAACTTGTGCAAAATGATTCAAAGAGGAGGGGATGTAATCACAAAAACAACAGACAGAAAGTGGGTAGCATCACTATGGCTGTATGTCCAGTTTAAGCTATACATCTAGTTCAGAAGGCCCAGGAATATTTCCCATTTCCTATGTTTGTGTTTTATGCAAATCTCAGCCTTGGTGTAAGAGTCAGACCTGAGAGATTTCCGCATCCTTCTCACCCTCACAATTATTCTCATAGAAAGGAAATTCTGGAGACCTCAGTCTTTATTAGGAAGACCAGAGTTCAGGAATCCCAGGTCCCAGAGACCACGGGGAAAATCTGGAGAAAGGAAGACATACCCTTGGTGGAAAAGGACCAGGTCAGGCAATACTTAAGTGAACAGGGCATACATAAGTCCATGGGCCCTGATAGGATGCACCCACAAGTACTGAGGGAGCTGGCAGATGTCATTGTGAGGCCACTCTTGATAATCTTTGATTGATCATGGTGATTGGAAGAAGTGCTCGTAGACTGGAGGAAAGCAAATGTCACTCCTGTCTTCAAGAAGGGAAGGAAGGAGGACCCAGGGAACTGTGGGCTGGTTAGCTTCACCTTGATCCTTGGGAAGGTGATGGAGCAACGAATCCTGGAAACCATTCATAGGCACATGAAGGACAAAAAAGTCATCAGGAGTAGTCAGCATGGGTTCACCAAGGGGAAGGCACACTTGACAAACTTGATAAACTGCTATGATGAAATGAGTGGCCCAGCAGATGAAGGGAAAGCAGTGGATATTATCTACCTGGACTTCAGTCAGATCTTTGACACTGTCTTCCATAAGATCCTCATAGACAATGTGTTTAAGTATGGGCTGGATGAGCAGTGAGGTGGACTGAAAACAAACTGAACAACAGGGCCCAGAGGGTCGAGATCAGTGGTAGGAAGTCTAGTTGGAGACCACAATTCAGAAATGTACTTCAGGGGTCAATACTGGGTCCAATTGCATTTAACATAGAATCATAGAATCAGAGAATTGCAGAATCTTGGAATCGTAGAATGGTTTGGGTTGGAAGGGACCTTTCAAGATCATCTAGTCCAACACCCCTGCCACGGGCTAGGACATCTTGCACTAGATCAGGGTGTTCAAAACCATGCTCAATCTGACCTTGAACACTTCCAATGATGGGGCATGCACAATTTCTCTGGGCAACCTGTCTCATGACCCTCATCATAAAAAATTTCTTCCTTATGTTCAATCTAAACCTACCCTCTTTCAGTTTAAAACCATTGCCCCTTGTCCTGTCACTACAGGCCTTGGAAAAAAGTCTTTCTCCATCTTTCTTATAAGCCCTATTTAAGTATTGAAAGGCAGCAATAAGGTTTCCCTGGAACCTTCTCTTCTCCAGGCTGAACAACCTCAACTCTCTCATCCTTTCTTCATAGGAAAGGTGTTCTAGCCCTCTGATCATTTTCATGGCCCTCTTCTGGACCTGTTCTAACAGGTCTATGTCTTCCGTTTACTGGAGACCCCAGAGCTGGGTGCAGGACTCCAGGTGGGGTCTCACGAGAGCAGGGAAGAGGACGAGAATCACCTCCCTCGACCCGTTGGCCACGCTTCCTTTTATGCAGCCCAGGATATGATTGACTTCCTGGGATGCAAGTGGACATTGCTGGCTCATGTCCAAGTTTTCATCCACCAGTATTCCCAAGTCCTTCTCTGCAGGGCTGCTCTCAATCCATTCATCCCCCAGTCTGTATTGATATTGGGGATTGCCTCTACCCAGGTGCAGGTCTTGTTGAACTTTGTGAGGTTCATGCAAGCTTACTCCTCAAGCCTGTCAAGATCCCTCTTGATGGCATCTCTTCACTCTAGCGAATCAACTGCACCACTCAGCTTGGTGTCATCTGCAAACTTGCTGAGGGTATACTCAGTTCCACTGTTTGTGTCATTGATTAAGATATTAAACAGTATTGGTCCCAGTGTGGACCCTTGAGGGACACCACTTGTTACTGTTTTCCACTTGGACATCGAGCCATTGAGCTCTTTAGATGTGACCATCCAGCCAATTCTTTATCCATCTAACAGTCCATCCACCAAATGCCTATCTCTCCAATTTAGCAGTAAGAATGTTGTAGGGGACCATACCAAAGGCCTTACAGAAGTCTAGGTAGATGACATCCATAGCTCTTCCCTTGTCCACTGATGCAGGTACTTCATCGTAGAATGCCACTAGATTAATCAGGCACAATTTGCCCTTGGTGAAGCCAAGTTGGCTGTCTCTAATCACTTTCCTGCCTTCCGTATGTTTCAACATACCATCCAGGAGGGTCTGTTCCATGTTTTTACTGGGTACAGAAGTGAGGCTGACTGGTTAGTTGTTCCCGGTGTCCTCCTTTTTACCCTTTTTCAATATGGGTGGGATATTCCCTTTTCTTCAGTCACTGGGGACTTCACCTGACTTCTGTGACTTCAAATATGATGGAGAGTGGCTTGGCAACTATATCAGCCAATTTCGTCAGGACCCTGGAATGCATCTTCTTGGATCCCGTGGACTTATGTATGTTCAGGTTCCTCAGGTGGTCTCAAACCTGATCTACTCCTATGATGGGAGGGACTTCATTCCCCTAGTCACTGGGTGAGTTTCAGGTGCTTGAGAGATGTGGGAAAAGAGATTACCTTTGAAAACTGAGGCAAATATCTTCATTAATGATCTGGATGATGGAGCAGATTTTAGCCTCAGCAAATTTGTTGATGCTACAAAACTGGGAGGAATGGCTGATATGCCAGTGGGTTGTGCTGCCATTCAGAGGGACTTTAATAGGCTGGAGAAATGGGCTGACAAGAACCTCTTGAAGTTCAACAAGAAGTGCAAAGTTCTGCACCTGGGGAGGAACAACCCCAGATATTAGTCTATGCCTGGGGCCACCCAGCTGGAAATCAGCTTTGCAGAAAAAGCTCTGGGGTTCCTGATGGACAAGTTGAACATGAGCCAGCAGTATGCCTTTGTGGAAAAGGCAGCCAATGACATCTTGGGTTGCATTAGGAGGAGTGTTGCCAGCTGCTCAAGAGAGGTCCTTCCCCTCTTCTCAGCAGTGGTGAGCCCACACCTGTAGTACTGTGTCCAGTTCTGAGCTCTCCGGTACAAGAGAGACATGGACATACTGGAATGCATCCAGCAAAGGGCCAGTAAGATGTTGAAGGAACTGGAGCATCTCTCCTATGAAAAAAGGCTGAGAGAGCTGGGACTGTTCATCCTAGAGAAGAGAAGGCTCAGGGAGATCTTGTTAACGTATATAAATACCTGAAGGGAAAGTGCAAAGAGGATGGAGCCAGGCTCTTTTCAGTGGTGCCCAGTGACAGGACCAGAGGCAACAGGCACAAACTAAAACACAGGAGGTTCCATCTGCACATCAGGAAACACTTTTTTACTGTGAGGGTGACTGAGCACTGATACAGATTGCCCAGGGACATTGTGCAATCTCCATCCTTAGAGATATTAAAAAGCCATCTGGACGTGGTACTGGGCAACTGGCTATAGGTGGTCCTACTTGAACAGAGGGGGTAAGACCTGATGACCTCCAGAGGTCCCTTCCAACCTCAGCCATTCTGTGATTCTATGAGGTTAGACCTTACAGTCTCAGTTATGCTTAGTTGGGGGAGGAGGAGGAGGAGGAATGATAGATACTTCAGGCTTTCCATAGTGTACCTGAACAGGTAGGTCTAGACACAACCAAAAAGCTTTAAAAGGCTTGATACCTTATAAAGAAATGGCTGCTTTTCTCTCATATCAAGATTCTCCTCCTCCAGAGATTACTTTCACAACCAGCCTATGAAGTTGAAAATACCTGTAAATATCACAGTAAAAACATCAATTCCCTTTCAATATTAGATTTTTAATAATTTTTCTATATGTTACTTAAAGGGCTGGCAAGGCAGATCAGATGACTTGCTTTGTGCTTTCCCTTCTTTTATACTCTTTTTTTACAAGTTTTGTCTGCATTTTGTCATCTCCAGGACAGATTGCTCTGTCCTGGAATTTTATAGGGTTTTATTAAATGACTAGATAGTTCAGGGTTTTTTTCTACATGTCTAACACTGTCACTACTCTAAGGAAAATCATATAACGGCAGGTGAAGATGCTGTATAAAAGAGCACAGTGTGAATAGACCATCTCACACTGCTCCAGCTTCACATCTTTCATTGCTGTTTATAATAAGCTAAAGGATAGACTTTGGGAGGTCAGACACACATTGATTTGGTCTCACGATTATGATAGTATGTTGGCTAGTGTGAGATCTTTGTTAAACAGGAAGATACAAAATGTAACTCACCTTAGAAAATTGCTGTGAGTGGTTGAAGACAGATGTACTTTCAGAATTATATGAAGTGTGCTCATAGATCATGTACTCAGGTGGCTGTGCACATATTTGCAGAAGTATTCATACAACAAGTCTATTGCTTCATCTCAAGGTCTTTTTTATTAAGCTGGGCACTGTGTTGCATAGCCTGTTATGATGAAGTAAGTGTGCGCAGAAATGTGCATATTAGAGTGGAAGACTTACTGAAAACTCAACCTTTTTCCTCGTAATTGAACCCTCTTAGAATTTGTGTGGAGCTGCAAAGGTTCAAGTAAGGAGAGCAATTTGATATTCATTTTGTAGGAATAAGAGATACTTAAGTAGCAGTATGCGTTTTCATTGATAAAATTGTAGTTTGAATGAGCAGGTTTTGACTCTGTGCAAAATGTACCCTTTTTTTTTTATCCCTCAAAGTGCATGCTGGTGGAAAAGCAGTATCATGGGGAGCTCCATCATGGGTCACAGGGTATAGTCTCATTTAAGTAACAGGAAGGTGGAGCTTAGTACATCTCACCTCTACATCTGTTCACATATAAAGCCACACATTTTTCCTTGCCAAGTTCTTCATCTCCCATGTCAAAGAATCAGATCACACTTCATTATGTGTGCTTCTTCATCATTGTCTTATCTGCTGTGATTTCTAACAGGGATCACAGTTATGATTTTGTACTGTCTTCATGATGGGACCTCACAGGTCTGCCTATATTAGCAAATTAGAAAGGTTATTTTTGGGAAGATTTTACTTCGATTTTACCTGTCTGTAGTTAGTCATGTGGCATGCACTGAGGTGATCACTGGTGTGCTTAAGGCTATTCCTCTCCCACTAGTACCAAACATAAGTCACATATCAAAACTCCAGGTAGAGCACCCTAGGGCAAATGGGATGCATGTCCCTCCAGCAGGTAGTGTTCTACACATGTACAGGACTTTTTTAGCAATGGCAGGAAGACCTGGGACAGTTCGAAAAAAAAATCTGTTTCTTAACACCTGACAGGTATGTGGTAGGTGCCTTATGTCAGGGAGGAGACAGAGCAGGGCTGCTCCACAAAGGGTGATGAGCTGGGGGTTGAAACAAGCTGACCCTTGCTCAAGCACAGGGGGAGCAGTGTCAGCATGGTGACTATGACAGTAATGGGTCCCACCATAGGCCCACAACCAGCAGGCAAAGGCAAGGGGAGGGATCAGGTCCCAGGTCATGCTGGGTTGTCCAGCCAAGTCAGGAGCAGCAGGGGATGAGGCTCGGTGCTGACCTGCCTACTGTGTGACTCAGACCTTGACTGGGTGCCCTAGGCTGATGTACAATAGTGTTCCTGAGCCATGGGCAGGGGTCCCAGGTGAGGCTGGGCAGGGTCATCGGGGCTTGTGGGTATACTCAGGGCCCTATACGCAGTACTCACAACTGGCATGAAGCTCATTCCTGATAAATATGTGATGTGGTTGTACGGTCCTAGATGCATAATGGAACATGGCATATCACACCCAAGTGCCTCTCTCTTTGTGCCACCAAAGTCACTAAAGACATATCCATATGCTGTAGTAGGAACCATTGTAGGACCAATGATTTATTTTCTACGGGCCATACAAAGACCTAAAAAACCTGGGAAAGAGTTAGAGTTTATTATGAACCTACAATAAATTTGAACTAATAACTTTGAGAAAAACTCATACTCAAGTGCTATTCCCTTAAGCCACCAAATATTTTATGTAGTCTTATAAGGATTCTTAGAGTATTATGTTAGATTAAGAGCAAAGTAAACAAGAGTTTTAAATGAGCTTATTTTAAAAAAAATATTCCATTTTTATTACCTTTGTCATCTCTTGGAAATGTAGAAAATTATAACTGTAAAACAAGTATATAATGGAAAAAGTTTACTTTTTTGAACTTATTTTGTTTTGCTTTGTTTTGTACAGCCAACTAGCAAGACACTAGTGACAAAATTGATGGTTGCTGACACTAATTTGAATATTACTACATGAGTAACAACAATAGCCTTTTATGTATTCAATGATTGCAGTATTTACCTGTAGCTCTGTGTTAATAAGTTAGTATGTAGGGTAAGCTCTAATGCAGGCACAGTTCCAGCTAATGTAACCTTGTTTTCACTGTCCAGCATTTTCTTGAACAATTTCCTTTGACATTAAATGAAATTTCCTATTTCTTCACCACAGATGAGTTTCATTTAAAAAAGTAAGGAGAAATGAGATCTTCTTTGCATCTCTCTCTCTTCCTCTGACTTTATTTGATATTTCCTACTGCCTTACATACTCTTTTGTGGGTAAGAAGTAGCTCGTTTAAGTACATTATGATAAAGGAGCCCAGAAACCTAAGCTTGTGGAGAGAAGGTAGAATTTATTGTCACAAGAACACCCAGACAAAGCAGGATCTTATGACTAATTTTGTTAATGGGACTTCCACTTCATAGAAAACTGAAAGCATTCCAGAGATCATGGACACAAGGACTCAGCAGCACTACAAGTTTGTGATTTATTTTTTAACCATTAGGTAAATGGCATTATCATGATGGCTATGATGATTTCCATGAGATCATTTATATCCTGCCTTCTTGTTTTCATCTGTCACCTGAAATATAGGCAGTACAATGCATAATAGCACTGTCTAGGAGTCTCAAACCCAGAATGGACAAAGCCATTAAAGTATTCTGTATTTTACATGATTCACAATCTGCAGGAGCCTGTCCACTATGGGTGTTTGCAGGAGAAATATTCATTTCAGATGACTACTCATTTCAGAGGACCTTCAAAGAGGTTGGGTGTGGTGCCAGAGGATGTATCTGATATAAATGAAAGAACTTATTCAATAAAAACCTAAATCCCTCCCCTTTATGCTTTATTGTTGGCAGGTATAGAACCTTTTGTTGGTTATCACATGCAGATAATTGATATTGTCTCACCTAGAAAGGCTGTTGGCAAGGCATAAATTCTGAAAGCCAACTCACACTTAAGTCCAGGAATATTGAAGAAGAAAAGAGAGAAAGTGAACACTTTCAAATGAAGGTCAAATCCTTCTTACAAGTGAAATCCTTCTTAAATGTGCATAGTATGCATAGTGAAAGCAGGGCACCTGAGGAAGGACAGGGCTTTCTGAACAGGATTAGCTGTGATTAGGTACAGTCATGTTTCATAGCACTGGGAGAGAAGCCACTCTTGCTCTCTGGGGCCAACTGGGACTTCTCAAAACCCATTTAGATTAAATGAGTGCAGAAGCCTTCTTCAGGCTGTGGCTTTAGGGCAGATTCCTCAGAAGAAGACAGGCAACGTAGCTATAAATTACATTGTGGTTTAGCACTTAAAAGCACCTGAGAAATCAAAAGTACTTCAACCGGTATGCTTAGACCAAGAATAAGCAAAACAGGGCCACTGTTACCTCTCTCCCAGTTTCAAAGGTACTGTAGAAGTTTTATGGAAGGTGGTATTGCGTAGCTGTAAGATTCATACTTCTTCTCCACAGGGTCAGAATAGTCTCACAATGCTTAAATTTTTACAGATTTGTGGAATGAATGTCTGTGGGCATAACTGACTTCATAACTCCTGAATTGCTGGGTACTTACTGGTAAAGAGTCCACCCAAAGCTTTGCAAGTGATTTACATCTGTTTACCAGTTACCAAGTACTCCAGAGATTGATCCATCCTATAGTAGATTTGCTGGAGGATTTAGGGGAAGGAAGAAGGACACAAAGACAATTTGACTTTGTCTCTTGCTTGCTGGTTAGCTTACAGATAGAATTTCAGCCAGTATTTGAATAATAATTCTGGTCAATTAAAGTCCTAAGGCCCCCAAAGAAAGTGCTTAAGAGACGAGAGCACAGAAATGCTCTTGCCACACTGTCAAAGGACAAAGCAGTAGAGGGTTTCTCCTGATTTTCTGAAAAGAGATTACCAATTTAACTACATTGCATCTAGAAATTTCCTGAGATATGGGTCATCTACCCAGAGTCTTCAACTGTATCATTGCCTTTTATGTATATACTCAAACTTTGGCATAGTTACACAGTGTAATTTCTTAGCATAATTCTGTTAAAGCTAACAGAGTTAAATCAACAAGAAACATGACACCTTTGTGTTATACATTTACTGATGGAATCATAGATCTGTATTACCTATTCACTTGGAGTAGTAAGTCTGCATTATAACACACTTGTTTGGAAATATACTTCAAAAGAAGTAAAGTTATTAACTATTTTTTAAAAGTGATTTGCAATAGTGGAGCACTGCAGAAATGAACACTTTTTGGAGGAAATTTTAACATAATTTACCAGTATTTTCAGCAAATGCATCTTGCCATTACAGTTATGGTATATCTGAAAAGCAGGACTGTGACAGTTTAATGCAAAAGCAATTATATTCTATGCTAGAATTACTAAAAGTGTTTTTCAGTGGAGGAGGAGATAGTAAAAATCCCAGCATTTTAATAAATTTACTGATTTTTTTCCTTAGATTTTCAATATCACCTGTCAAAAAGGCACAAGAACCAACCATAACATTTGGTTGTTTGTAAAATGTATGACTTTTATGTATAACTTTGTCTTGTAAACCCCTGATTTCTTTTCTTACAACAATACAGACTCCAAAGGTAATCTGAAGTCTGTAACAATAGATTTGGTTTTAGTTACTTGTTTCTCATGGACCTTTTTCAAAGCACCCTACAGACTCTGAAAACAGCCTGTACAGTAACAGGCTTTCTGCACTCACAGGCCAGTTCTCATGCCTCTTGATTTCCTTCACTTCTTTTTACTCATCATTCTACAAAGTTTATTCTATTTGGTACCAAAGCACTCATTATCTGATTTCCAAATCTCAGATATTACCCTGCTAATTCTCTGTAGTCCAACACTTAAACATCAAAGATGTGTTTAAGCAACCTTAAAAGACCAAGCTCTGCTTCATTTTTATATAGATACAAATGGTTAAACTTTTAGTAACAAAAATTGACAGAGGAAATTCAAAGCACCATTAAGCACATAAACATCAGCAATTTTACCTGAATGCAAAACGCATTCTGTAATTTTTTCTCGCATTCTTCAGCTCACCCACTCAAAGTAGTTAGATAGTCTTCTCACTTCTGAAGTTTCAGTGGCATTATTTTTTTAGCACATATTAAAAAACACAAGGTTTTTTTAATTCATTGATTGTTTTTCTTCCTCTTTCTCTGCCAATTTAATCTCTGCTCTCTCATTGCTAAAGGAGTATCTGCAAGCTGAGAGTCATGATCAAGCAGAGATGTAACAATCCCAGTTATACTAACAGTGTTCTGAGGCTTAAATTGCTTTAGCAGAATATCTGGGTTACTTTAACATATTTCTCTACTTTCACTGTGGCTTTCCATAAGGTAAAGCTTCAAGATAAGTGAATTATACTAATTACTACACATTGGAATATTGGAATGCTATTTTCAACCACCACCCCAGTCTACTGTAAAATGACCACCATTAAGAAAAGATGGAAACAATATTTAGATTGCATAATAGAGTCATTTATATGGCAGCTCTCTCTTTTTCCTTCATGATTGTCAGATTTATTTACAGATATAAAAAAAACTGAATTGTGTGTGTTGGGGGTAGTGTTCTGTCCTAACACAGTCCAACAAGATTCCTGATGTTATTGCTCATCCTGTGATAGACAAGAAATTGCAGTAGCTGTTGCCTTAATACCTACACAGTCCTCATCTCCAGGTGTTTTTCAAATATGATATGTGAATTCTAAGCTCTAATATTGTAAATGGAAATGAAATAGTTCAATTACGTCCATGCATAAGTAAAGTATTTCAAAACAGGGCAAAAGAGCAGCAAATATTTCATTGTATTCAATTGCACTATTTTTTTTCATGAATACTTAAATTTATTTTTTCACAACATTCTTCATTTATCTTGCAATTTTGTTATAATTTCTCTATTGTGAGCTCACAGGCATTTGACGTATATGACAGATCATATCATGAAAGCATTATTCTTTGAAAATTCTTATTTGTTTCATGAAATTACTTTCATCATTTTCTTCACAAACTAGTTAAAAGTTTCAGACATCATGTGAAATATTTGGAAGCTTAGCCATTGTATTATTTGACTGCTCTGCTCAGGCATCACATGAAATACCTAACTGATTTGGCCATTACATGAAATCAGTAGCATTACTCTTACAGTCATGTTTGTATTATTCATTTCCAATATTGCTGCAACAAATAGAATCTTCTATAAGGAATAGTGTCCCAGCAGTTTCTTACTAATCAGGATGTAAGTAGGTACATGTAAATGTTACAAAGCAAATTTTTTCTCACATTGCCTCTCAGTTCATCTCAATTAATTGTTATAAGGTTGGAAAAAACTTTTGCTGTCTACCTTTTTAGGCACTTACACTCAGAATTTCTTTGATAAAATTTCTCCATCTTAAAACCTTGTTCCATTTTGGTCATTTATTTCATGTACTTTGATAGACAGTAATGACCAAACTTCACTTTCAGTATTTCTCTGAGTAGAAGGTAGTGTTGAACAGTTTGTTAAATCCTATTACCATTTCATTTCCAGCTGGAACAAGTTGTGCTTCTTCTAAACTATCTCTGTCAGTGCTCAAGTAATAGTATCTAGATATTATATTATGGATATGAACTGGTAATTATTCATATCAATTGGAATATTCATCTGTGCTATGTAAATTTTGTACTACGTAAGTTTTAATCTTGAACTTCTACATAAATATATGAACATTATGAATAAGAAAAAATTTATTCTGAGAAGTACATAAACTTTGTAGGTAAACTCCTTTCCTCAGGACTTGTAATTTAGAAATCAAAAATGTTAAAGTTAAGTAAAGTAATATGGTATGTCTCATGTTCATTAGCTTGAATATGGGAAGGCAAAACTTATTTAAATGTCAAGGACCAAACACTGTGGTACAGAGGAAGATTTAAATCATTGAAAGTAAATCAACACCATTCAGGGAAAGACCAATTTCTTGAGAATAATTAATATAGATTATATGTTTACAACTGTAAATGGTAAGACTTTTAAGAAATATAAGTTTTCCTGAATGTCTTTGGATGTGGAGCAATATGTGGACTTCAAATCAGCAATTGTACAAGACACCTGTCAGGTACTGAGGAATTAAACCTTTCTTTTCTCCATACCATTCCAGATTTACGAGCTAGTCAGTTTAACTCTTTACACTATGAGCAGTTGACTTGACTATGAGCAGTACTGCGTTGTCAGCATTCCTGAAACAAACCATTCTGGGACAGGTAGTAACATAAAGAACTTTCATTTTTTCATGTGACGAATAATTATGAATTCCTTGGGTTTTCATTGCTCATCTAAAGACACCTTGAAGGGGTTTCCACTGCCTCAAAAATCAAACTGCTTAAAAATGCCTGAAGTTGCACATAAAATAATGGAAGCATTAAAAACACTAGACACTGAAAAATGCAGGCACAGGCTACAATAGGCAATCTGGACTCTCAGGAATATCTTAGACTCATAACATTTAATTATTTATTTAACATAACATGCTAAATGACCAAAGCTTGCAGTCTCCCCCTTAACCTTTTTCTACATCCCAGAATGCAAGCAAAACAAATAAAGAAAAAGTTCAGTGAGATAGTGTGGCTGTAATAAGCATTATTGACATTCTTTACCAAGAGCCTGTCATTCTTTCCCTAAGTACCTTTTTACTATAGTTGTAGTGAGTCATTTGCCCCTCTGGGCTTGTGATATTTAGGTCCCATGCTAACTGCTGTTCACCCATTAGGCTTTCAATGGAGACAGAACCTAAAAAAAACTTGCTAAAAGGCACCACTGAGCCACAGGGAAATTCAAACTGCTCTGCATGCTGGAGCTAACAGAGCTGCTAAAATCAAGGGATAAAGTTCAAAATGAGATCATTTCAGTGCAGTTTCTTTCAGAGTGTGATTGATTCTGTTTCGTTTTGTAGTGATTTGTTGTCTGTTATTTTTCCTAAAATGGATTGCTATAAATGTGAACAAAGGTTTGAGAATCTCAGGGTTTTGTGATAAAATAACGACTTCAATAAAATAAAATTGGAAAGAATGCTTTCCAGATATGTTACTTTCCATCTTGAGGTCTCAAAGTGCATCACTAGGATTTATGTTGAACTGATTCTTACACCAATCTTGATAAGCAGGCTTCATCCCATTTTATATACAAGAGCATTAAAAACAAATTCCTATATAAACCAGTCTACTTTGTGCCTTCTGCAGCCACATTTCTCCTCCAGCTCTACCTGGCAACACCATTCCCTTGTGCCTCAACCAGATGGATGTCAGATGCTAAATGAGCTGGTTCACAGACATACACAGACAGAAAACAAATCACATTTTTGTAGACTCAGTTTACAGACAGATTGTTTCATCCAGTTCAGTCACTGCAGTCTTCAACTCATTGTCAAACCATGGTTAAGGCAAAAGGGAGGCTGGGAGAGGAGCTTAGAGCAGGACTGCAAAGACCTTGTCTTATTTCAGTTTATATTGTCATGGGAGTGTACCCTGAGGCACAAAGGCCCATGTCCCAGAGTAATTCACAGACCTCCTCCTTCTATGTCTGGGCCAGAGATTGCCTGAATTGCCCAAATTCAGCCTAGAAATCTGTGGTCAGCCTTGGCAATGTTGCCATGCCTACGCTCTTTCAGGGCTTGAGAGACAATACTGGCCCCCAAAGGAGTGCTTCCACCCAGTTTTCAGCCTCACGTTTTTAATTTTTCACTAGCACTTTTAAAGCCTCTTGGTGGGTGGGATTTAACCCAACTGAAAACTAATTATAAGGAAAGGCATGCGAGAACTTGACGAGGAAAGAAAGGGAAGAGAGACCAAGGCTCCTCCAATTTTCTTCTTTGTGTTTGGTTTTTGTGGTTTTTTTGAGGGGGGTAGTTATTTCGGGTTTTGCTTCTTTTGTTGTTGTTGTTGTTGTTGACACCCACATTTAAACTGGCTTAAAGCAATTCAAGTGACAAGATCAGGACTCTCAGTTTTACTCCTGAATTGAGAGTAAATATCGTTTCTATTCTCTAAGCTTTAAAGAATCACATATATCTGTCATGAAGAATATGCATCTCATCTACAATGTTAGGATTTTCCATGACTTTCATGCCTAATTTTAGATCATCAGTTTGGACTGGGGCTGAATAGTAGTCAGGTTTCCTCCATATGACAACAGGTTATTACCACCTGCCAAGGACACTCTGTCAACCCTGGTGCTCTTCCGTCCTCACAGTCCAGTATCCTCCACTTCAGAAAAAGTTAAATAAAGGAAAAGCTTGCTAGTCTCAGGATGAATATGAGGCACTCAGTAGAAAATAACCTAATAATAAATTTTCTCCTTTTTATTTTCAGGAATGAGCATGAAACCTTGTATCACTGAAATTTAGGAGGATCATGATTTTGATATGGAGGTCCTTTCTGGAGCATAATTGGATCTAGGGAAAAAGCAGACGATAAACATAAAGACAAGTGTTGCCTGGTAACACTAATATTTAGCTGATCTTAAGAAGCTTTAGCATGCATCTGGATAAATAGTTATAATACTAATGAAACAAATTATGAAAAGTATGGATTTGGGGTAAGTGTAAACCATCCATCTCTTTTGAAACATTTAAACCTACTGAAACCCCTCTTTTTTAATTTCTCCAAAGTTCTCAATTTTAAATACAAATTCTCTTGTACTACTCTTCTACCTTTTTATTTTTGTAACTACTTCTCTCCAACCCCCCTTTTATGTACATATGCAGACATGTGGTGACGGTTTTGAATGTGACAGAAGTTCTGTCAAGCTGAGGCTGTGATAGAGGTTGGCAAATATTTTTATGGTTCAGTTTTCCATTCACTCCAATAAAGGGAGAGCATCATGACTGAGGAAGTGGCTGTGTTGTTAAGACTAAGGGTTTGGTCTCAAAACCATTTCAGTGAACATCTTCAGACTGTGAGAAAGAAGGATCTGAATAAATGTGTAATGGCTAAAATTTTAACCATTTTCATATATTTTTCTCAGTTTTTCCTAAACAAAGAACAATCTTGGAAAGACAGAAAAGCAACAAAAATAAATAAGGTTTCCTTTAACTGTTGATTTTAAAGCTCTGATCTCTAACATGTGGCTCACTGGCAACATATTGTTGCAAGATCTTCTGATACTGTTTTCAGCCTCAGGAAACTGTCAGTGCTGTTATAGCCCAGGCTGACAGGCAAGTAAAGAACGATGTTGCCTGCAGCATATTTCTTGCTTCCCACTGTTGTCCACACTGCCACTGAGAACTGGACGTCACAGTTCTAGCAAATTCAAGATGTGACATTGCTTGCTCCTCAATTATATGAAAGACTTGGTGCAGAAACTAATCATTTTTTGCGCAGACCAATTAAGATTGATGTTCAATGCATGTGTGATTCATGGAAGAGACTGTTACAAAAAATAGCATCACGTGGTTTTAGAAATTCGGAATACCAAATTAGTCAAGAAGATCCTAAATTCAAATCAAGTAAATTAAAGATCACCAGATACTTCCACTTGCTAAAGAACACTTTGGCAAGAATAGTTTTAGCATTAAAACGAAACAAAACAAACAAGCAAACAAAAAACCCAAACCATTTTATTTCTACACACAAAAATACTATTATAGTTAAAGGCTCATTAAAAAGGAAAAAAAAGATTACTGCTATCAAATTGGTATTCTTCAAAAAACAATCATTTTTCCTTTCACATCTTTGTTGGAAATCTAGCTTGCTGTAAGGCTTTTATATAGCAATGATGTTATTATGTTCTTTTGCATTGTAATGATGTTATGTTGTAATGAATTTTGATGTCATTACAGCAAGGGAACAGATGCTGCAATTAAAACCACTAAATGGAATTCAGTCTTTAAAGATTCATATATCCTGTGTGAAATGTTAATACCCTGTGTAGTATTTATGACATCATTGGTCAGAAGGGGATCAATAATAACATTTGGACTACTGTAATGGTGTAAGGTATAAATTGTCAGAGAAATTGAGACATCCTTTTCTCTTCTCGGACTGTAAAGCAAAATGGAGCTGATTTGCCTTTGCCCTGAAATTTATATGATGGAAAGTGGAACTGCAGCTAAATCAGACTCCTAGAATTTTTCACCCACACTTTTCAGATGCCAATGACAAGGTAAGGAGAGTAAAGAACCAGATGTAGTAATTTAGATGATATCCATGATACTTTACATATACTGCAGAAAAGATTTTTTTTTTCTAAAGCAAAAGAATATTGCTAACATATCTATTTGAATGCTATTGATGTAAAGCACTTAATTCATGCCTTTTTTTTTTTTTTTTTTTTTTACAGCAATTGATTACTATAATGCTCTATTTGCTGGAATACCCAACAATTTGTTAGAGTGGTTTCAGTTTTTAAAAAGTGAAGGAGCAAATTTTCTGACTAAACAGAAAAACCAAAGTGCACTGAAACTTCTTTCACTAGTGTTTGGTCTCAAAGATGACTTCAGAGTTCTTGCTGCTTCTACCTGTGATGATCCAACTTTGTCTTTGTATCCCACAAAAGTTGTATTCATTAAGAAACAGTTAAGTTGTAGGGGTAAAGCTGAAGCTAGACTCTTTTGCTCTTGTGATCTCAAACTATTGAAATTACAGCTAAGTTTTAGATTAATTTCTAAGGCAATTTAGAATGATTTAGAATGAATCATTAAATGTTTCTGAATATTTTGTAGATGACTATTGTAAGCAAGTATTATGACTGTTGCTACACCTACAGGATTTTAAACTTGTAGGACACAGGGAAGATTTTATTAAATACTGATGCAAGGAATAAAGATGATTATTTTTTTTATTATTAACTCCTACCACTACTAGTAAGCTTTCTATTTAGACAATTACTGCTGTGAGACAAAAATGTCAATTTATCTTGAGTGAATTAAGGCTTAATTAACCTTACTTTCCCTCAAGGCCATTGATCTGGAAACAGCAAGTCAGTAATTGAATGTTGTAGCTACCACAGCCCCCAGTTTCTTAAAACATGTGATTCATTTTCTTGAACTACCATGAAAGCAAGTGTGTTCTGGCTCTTAACAACCCTTTTACTATAGCTTTCAATCCATCAAAAAAGATTCAAATTCATGATAGTTCTAGTATGAAAACATTCTGATCATTTTACATAGTGACATTATAGGACAAGTTTATTCTTGTTTTCTATAATCTTATTTAGAGGAGTTGAATAAATTTTATAGTTACATTAGTATAGATGAAGCACAGATTATAATTTCTGTTATAGGACACGCTAATGTGTTGAAAGAGAACAAACTACATTTATCGCATTTGTACTACTACATTTATTCCCTGTAAAGCAAACCATTTATATTAAATACACTGTCTATTCAATCTCCAACTTCTGGGGATCATCACACATCTGCAGACCCTTATTTATACTGTTTAAACTGGATTATGGCCATAGATCTATTATGGATATATAAGATCAACAGAGATGTAGTACTATGACGTTTTGGAGTAGCATAAGACAATTTGGGCCTCTGTAGTGTCATTCATTGACTCAACTAAATAATGCTACAGATGGAATCATATATTAATTAGATTTGCTGGTCATATATGTAAGATGTGTATCAATTGACTTTAGCAGACCCACTCTATGTTTTACCAATTTCGACATTTTATTTACCATTGTTGCTTATTCAGTACAGAGAAACATAAACTTCTGTATAACTGAGGATGCCAGGCCTAACTGCTTTTATAAGAATCTGCTGAAGACATTTCACTACAGTGAAACCACTTATCTGTTTTTCAGTCCTTTCTTACTGGTTTGTACTAGTATCACCATTTGCATCTTGAAATCATCTCACAGTGTTTGGGGATTTTCTGTCTTTATATATCTTTCTTTTAAACCTTTCCTGCATCCTTTTTGTCATTTGTCCTGAAAAGAAAAAGCAACTGTAGACTCCTGATAAATTAACAGGTTTTCTCTGAATCTTCCTAGATCAGTTCCTAGATCTCTATTTCTATAGATTCATGCAATTTGCAAGCAATCCACTATAGGCACATACTTCACTGAAGAACTGCACTCTGAATTTCTAAAGAGCTTCCATTCAGTTTCATCAACACTGGTTGGTTTCTTTTCTCTATGAAAAGGATGTTTGTCAAATTATATTTTTATGATGACTCATATTACAGTTCTTCCTGGGACCAGGAAAGATCCAATATATTTTCCATTTTTTCTGAAGATCTTCTTTCTCCTCTTTGAATCACCATTTTAGTAATCCCTATTTTGTTAACTGCTCCTGAAACTAGGCAGGAAGAGAGACTATGGCTGTGTCTATACTGTTAAATATATCGGGATTGATCTCTGGACCTTTCCATACCCTGCTGGATTGCTCAATCTCCCTCCAAAACAGAGCCCTTGGATGTGAACTGGATCTTGAAAGTGGGATCTGGACTGCAATGACTCTTGAGCTAAGGCCTGGTATTGCTTGAGATCATGCTAGTTGTGAAGGGCCAAAAATGTCCTAGGGTTGTTCTAACTATATAACACTAGACACAAGAAGGACCAGCACCTGGAAAGTTTCCTGACATTGTCTAATTTACTGCTGCAGATGTCACTTGCACTCAGCCACAGCTGAATGGCACATCTTTTGCCTCTGTCAGGCCTTATGCTCCTACGATCTGGATGGCCCGATCATGCTTGCTGGGCTCTAATATCAGCCTTTATGCTGGGGAGACACTGCTGACATTTTTAGAGGTTTGCTATTGAACTGCAACAATATCAAAACCTTTTCATACTTTCTTGTTTAAATAACAGCAAAAATGTTCTCTATTTTTATGGCCTTGTAGAATAATAACTGCAGGGCAATTTTTGATGAACTTTTCAGTTTGGCAGATTGGTAAGTGAAGAGATTCTAAAAGTAAGACAGAGATTTTGCCAGCCTGTAAAATCCTTCTGAATCTATTGAATGCATTCCTCCTATTTTCATTTAAGTTTGATTTTTTTTCTAAGACAGGAATTATCAAGAGCTATTATAAGCCATTGAGAGTGACTGCATGTAGAAAGTGATTTTTTAATCTGTATTCTAATATTTCTCTTTTGTGAACAGTGTCAAAAAAGCATGTGTGCAAAGGTAAGAATTTTCGAACCACTGTACGGATCTGAGAAGCGACAGTGCTCTTTGTGTGAAAGATATACTAGCTAAAAGTATGGCTATTATAAATCCATTGAAAATTTCATGAGAAATCCAAGAAACTATTTTCAACAGATCAGAGCACAGACTGAGAAGTCATAAATAAATTGTTCCAACAGTACTGAAGCTCCAGGCAAAAACTGTAGTATTATGTGAACACAAAACTTTACTGGAATAGAACATCAAAATAAAGATATCCTAAGTGTATCAATAGGACAGTGAGATGGCACACTGACTTCTTGAATAGTATGACTGAATGATGACAGCTCTGCTCTCTGCATGCAGAGGTTTTCACTTATGATCTTTCATTCATGACAGTTTTAACATGCACACTGATGTTACAGTTCTGTAGTTGACGTCAGATTAAATTTAATCTTCAAAACTGACAGTGCTTCCTATTTTGGTTCCAGACCTGAATAGACACACAGTGCCAATTTCAACAGCTAGATTTTCTGCAGACCTTATGACTTGTATTATTAGGGTCAGATTTTTTTATCCCAAAGTATCTTCCCAATGTGGTTCAAAAGGAACCTGCACAGGCTGTATTTACATTCTTATCTGAAGACAGACCTGGCTCCAGCTAGGTCAAATATTTCTCTCCATTACTTTTACTACCCACAGTATGAATGTGGCATTTCAAGATTCAGGGATTTCATTGGCATATGGAATCAATCCATTCTTTTCCAGTCTTTGGCATAGCAAAGTGTGATGTAGCAACCTCACTCTCTTTCAAACATATATATACTCCTAAAACTGAAGTTTTTTCAGTAGTTTGGATTTATAAGTTCCTGTCATCTCTGTACCACTCTTACTGGCTGGCTGCTGGGAAGTAATTAATTCCAAAATGTAAGTTGTTTTTCAAAGTTTATGTAACTGAGCTAAAATTATTTTGCCCTGGTCTCCATTTCATAATAACAAACTCTGATGCCCTATTGGAAATCTCACAGCTCATCAGCCATGAATGTTTAGCACCTAGTACACAAAAGGTTGTAGATGACATTCCTCCCTGTTAGGAAAGTGCATGAAAATGCCTACTAGTCAGTTTTGGGTTCGTTCTGTTCTCTGTGAGAGTAATTGCTTTAGCCATTGGCCTTTTATTTCTGCCAGGTCCTGCTGATGGTCTGGCAGAACATTGTGATTCATGGTACTGAAGAGTCCTCATAAATCCAATTACATTGGCCTGAAAGTCTGCACTCTGTACACAGGCAAGAGAAGATAATGAATAGTAATAAATGTTTATCAAGGAACACTTGCGTAAAGAATTACTTCAATTTGTGTGTATGTCAAAATAACAACTTATCTGCATGGCAAACTCCATCTCCTTCAATGCCAGTTTCTAGTCTCAAACTATGCATGCATATTCTCAAAAGCTGTGTTGCTAGTGCAACACTTTTTATCTAACAGGTGGCTGACTAATGAAAAGACATTTACAGCAGATGCAGACTGCCATTTACAGATGTAGACTGTAATCCTGAAAAAATCTTTAAGATAGATTCAGCTTTCTACTTTGCATCACGACATGTGTAACATGTAGGAGTCTTCTTGTTGTCATAGGTGTGAGGTGTGGGTGGCCTTAGACTTTTTGCGTGCGGGTGTGTGGACATAGGAAGGCTGTTTCAGCAGATCATTATAGAGACAGCTTTTAGCTATACTGAAGGTTCAACTTTCATCATTCTTGTTTAATTGGTTGCAATGGGTTTAATCATTAAATTTCAAAGAAAGGTGGTTCTGCTTGTTAGCTTTCTGAGAAAACTGAAGAAAATGAACTCACTAGAAACTTAGTTGAAACTTCTTTCTTCTGCTATGTTCCTTCGCATGGCAGCTGACTGCTCCAAACTATTACTTCTTACAAACAATTTCAGTAAGAGAGTTAATCAACCCAAAAAGAATAGTGTTCAGTGCTATTTTACCTCCCCAAAATGAAAATAAAATAAAGCAAACCTAAACCCATTCAAAAGCACATTTAAGTAATTTAAACACAATAAGCATCTCAGACTTACTTGCTGCAAACACGTATGGGTCCAACAAGATCTACCTGGAAAATGTTTGTATTATTTGAAAAGTTTTGGCTAAAGCTGTACTATTTTGAGGTTCATATTAAGTTAAGTCTGTTTGTTGAAGACTTTTCAAAGGCACTGCCAAATATACTTCCTTTGTGTGCAGTGTGAAAAATAAGATCAAGTTGAAATTGTATAACAGCAGGTAAAATAAAATAAAATAAAACAAAATCAAATAAAATGAAGTGTTTTTTCCTTGTCCTTTTTATTACAATAACTGTATAAAGATGCTGCATAAGAAATGGGCACGTATTTTCTTAATTATGTAAGACTTACTGGGTTTACAGTACATGTACACATGCATTCATTTGAACAGAGACTTTCTAGTTGATTTCTCAATCCAAAAAGTACCGTAAACACCACCAGAGGACTGACAAGTTATTTAAAGGGAGAGCAATTACTCAGCATTGCACAGATAGATCCTGGATTAGTTACAGTGCTAGAATAACAGTGGATAGAGACCACAAAATGAAGCAGAGAGCAGCCTAAAGAAGAATGATGTCTGGTAAAAGTTAAATGTAGATAGGAGAGAAATCCAGACATGAAAAGCAAATCCAAGCCCTTCCTGAAAGTTCTCTCAGCTGATAATAATATTTGTATATGCATATAATTTTTTTCTATATGTTCATAAATTAAAAATATCCTAGTTAAAGAGAAAAATCTATGCAAAGAGTAGACATCTATGCTCGTTGCCTCTGTTAAGCTTTGGTCAGAATAAGGTGGACAGTCAGCATTTTAAGGTTCTAAATAATCAGAAATTTTCTTTAGTTCACTGAGAATTTCACAGTGAAATGTTCTTTAATGTTAGCTGCCTATGTTTATGTTGACTCCAATGACACTTACAGTTGTCACCAGTAGAACCACATATGGGTTTGATTTAGTATCAATCATGGGAAATCCTCCTGTTCACTGCACAGGTTATGGATCATGGTTCGTATGCACAGACTGTTTTCTGGTTTTCTTTTATTTTCTTTTTAACTTTTTTCATTCTAATAGATTTGTGGCATGGTTCATCTTTCCTGCTTTCGCATGTACCACATTTGGATCTTTTATTTGACTATAAGTAGGTTTTTAACCATTATCACAGTTTAAGTAACTGTGTAGAGATGACACGGAGACTCAGATACCAAAACACCTCAAACACAGATATATGAAATTTCACAAATTGCATTACTTTGGTGTTCTGTGAGAGAGATGATGCAGTCCAGAAGAGTCAGGTAGGCAAGCCTAGTCATATCCAGTCTACGCCATGCAATGCAATGCCTTGGTGTGATAGCCTTGAGTCATCTCTAAATGGACTACTCTATCTTCATGGCAGAAAGCAGTGTAAAATGAGGCTAACTGAGGTCCCAAAGCAGGACATGAGGTCCTCATGATTTCCTCTTCCATGTTGTTATTGCTTTTGACTAAACAGTGGCAAATGCCATCACAGTTAGAGAGCCTGGTACTTCTGCCGGGAAATTGAATAGCAAGGTTACAAGAGAAGACATTCATGTTGGTATGATTGCTATAAAAGGAAAATACTTCATGCACAAATAATGACTGTTCATGGAAAACGAATTAATGAGGTATATAACCAGGAGAACTGATGTCTTGTGAAGGAATCAAAGAAAGAAAACATGCAGTCATCTAAAAACATCTACAAATTCTACAGTTATGTAGCAGGCAATGAGAGAAATCCAACTGAGGAATCATAAACCTGGTCAGTTTTGTTTTGTATCAGCCTATCTGTTGACATGATTTTTATTTTTTCACTTGTTTACAATAAATTTGAAATTAAGCTGGAATGGCTTGGTTGCTATGATATTTTTCTCAAGTGATCATTCAGAAATGACATCAACACTTGAGGAAGCATGTCCACAGAAGTTTTGAAAAGCAGTCCCCATGTTCATCACCAGAAAGTCCAGGGAAAGACTAAGCAGAGGGGACTATCTAGTTTCTAGACAACTTCTTTCATGCCTGCACTGCACTTCATTGTGTGGCATAGGCAGATTCTTAAACTCAGAGTGCACTGGAAACCTATTTCTTTCCTCAGAAATCGAACTGGAAATTGATGAAGTTTCTGGACTGAAGTATTGATCATATACTGTTTTGGAACTGCTAGTCTACTTGATTGGTACACCTATATAAATAAAGCAGCATATACTTTGAATATTTCATTATATTTGATTTCCCTTCCATTAGACAGTCCTATGAGATCCCATAATTCTGCTGCACTCAGTAGATTGTAGTGGTGTATGACATTTAAAATTATTATTTTGGACAAGAGAGAGATGGTTACAAGGTACTGTATCATTGTAAACAATTAACTGGATGCTATTTCAACAGACAAGTGTCAGCAATGGGATAGTGCTGAGTAGGACAACAATAAGAGCTTAATAGTTATATTTCTGACAAAAATATGTTTACAAACAAAGGAGAATTACAAACATAGAAGAAAGATGTGTAACTATATACATAGAATTGGGGTGTTTAAGTGGAACAAGCATTCAAGACAGGGGAAAAATATGAGCCAGATATTTTACATCTTAGTTTTATTTCATCTTGAACTCTCACCTTTAAAAGAATAAATCTGGGCAATTTCCATCATTTTTCAGAGAAATGTTACAATTTAAAAGATAACTTTGAATTCTTTTTAAGCTGGAAAAGTATATTTTCTGTTTTCATTTATATTCAGACATAGATCCTGTCTCAGTGAAGGCAATGGAAATGTTGTTCATATAAAACTAGATTATATTTTTCCACTTGGAAATTTGATTACAAACATGGGTGAGTTATATTCTGTCCAGGGAAGTGGAATCATCCTGTTCTTAACACAAGTAGAATTATCCTGTTCTTGACACCAGCAGAATTAACAGCACATCTTTGCCACAACAGGCACCTTACTTATGTCAGTGTCCTTCTCTTACTGATGTGATGCAACTGTTACAGCTAGTGAACTCCATTGATTTGTCAGACACAAAAACTTGCTGTACACCTGGTTGAAAAGAAAACTTCGAATTGGCACATGTCCACGTCTTGAACCTCACTTAACATCATTCATTTGACAGACTTAGCTTGTTAGTTAAACTACACAGAACTTTCCACCAAAAAGTCGAATGTACTAAGCTGTTAGTGTACCCTATGACTTAAGTCAGAATTTACTGGCAAGGCACAGTAACACATACTTATTTAGCACTGAGCCAATACAACTGCCATTGAAGAGCTTTTTTTTTCATCACCTTTCGTTACTTGCTAAAACAGGTACTTGTTACCTCTTATCGAAGGACAAGAAAAAAAATCAATATTGAACGCTAGGATATCATTCAAGGCACCAGAAGTTCTGGGGCATTAAAATCTAAACTGTACATACATATAACTTCAGAAGAAATTGCCATCCAGGGACTGGTGAAAAGGAAGAGAAGGTACGGATCTTGCCTGTAAAGAAGTGAAACAACCCAGACAGCCATGACTAATGTTGAGATAAAACAGTCATTCAATTAAAAGATTTAAGAAAGGAAAACTCCTTCATATCCTGTACCTGGTCCAAATATTTTCTGTCTCTCATGCTCCCCTTGAGATTTCCCTTGTTTAGGAGTCACTCCAAAGCAGTCTACCCCTTGTTAAAACACAAAAACACGGTATTCCCAAAGCAACAGAGAGAATCTTTCTGCATTCCTAGCATGGTTGATAAGCAATGTAACCCAGCAACCAGAGATAAATTGTATTGGAGATCATAACAATGAGGATTCTCCTACCTTCAGACCTTGAGAATCTCCCAAGTCTAATAGAAAGCAAATAAATAAAAATTTGAATAGTATAGCCGAAGTCAGTAACTTGGGCATAAAAGTAACTTAGATAGTGTTTTATTATGCATGCTCTGTACAGTTTCAAGCAATCAGACCACCACCACTAAGCTGTTCTTTCAAAAAGCAAGTACATTTGTTTTTCTACAACCATGAGGCAAGATTTATCAGTTAATATTTCTACTTGTGCCTACTGCTGAAAAAAAAAAAAGAAAAAAATGCAAGGAAAACATAAAAGGGTATATTATTAAATTCCTTTTAATTTCTATAAACCATGTTAAATGTCTTATATGTTTAAATGGTAACACTGTGTGTATGCAAAAACAAAGTAAAAAATACAGTAGTGAAATAACAAAGGTTCAAAGGGGCCAGATGACACACTGTAGATATCACTTTCTTCAAGTGGTGTTCAGCAGCTACTTGTACAAGCCTGGATGTGTCTGGGGAGATAATATAAATAGATGCCAAGCCCTAAAGTCTCTGACTGACTGACATTTTGGCAGTTACCAGTAGATGGCTGCAATTTCTAGTTGCTGAAATGGCTCACTCAGAACTATTCTGTTCCAAACAGCTGCTGGAAATGAACCAACCACTAGCTATATCTTGAAGACTGTTGCTGCTGGGCTTGTCCTGCCTATGCAACAGAAAAATATGTACCTGAAAAAAACAGAAGTTTATAGACTGCATCCATGTCATTCGGTACTTGTAAGATTCAGTAGATATTTACAGCCTCTGGCTCTCAAAGGCCCCTCTTATTTTCCTCTTATGTTAGTCACAAAGTCCATTAAGCATACATACAGTTAAAAAATTCTATGTGACACCCTCAGCCCATGTCCTCCATCCACCCCCAAAGCAATCCAATATGCTGCTTTATTTTCTCCGAAAAATATATGCATAAATTGATATTGCAGGAGAAAATATTTTACATTATTTTGTTTTATCAGAATTAGCATTTTTAAAGAAATAACCACTCCCTTCTGCTGATGTGCTTTATATCCAGTTTTTGAAACAACTTTTAATCTAGGGACTTTTCTTCATTTTTGTCTGGGTCTGAAATTAATAAGGTTAGTTTTATTTTAACAGCACGAATATTTAATAGTTTGAATATATACAGTCCTGTCTTGGCACAATAAATTTTTAGGGTATTTTACCTATATCAGTGTCCAAGTATCACTTAACCTGCTGCAAAGATGTGAATGATGTATGTGAAACACAAAGAGCAACCGAACTGAAAAGAGCAAAGAAAAAGATGGAGGACAGTTACAGACCACAAAAAGTACAATAAGTACAATAAACACTGTTCCAGTAGGCAGTGACATGGCCACTTCTCATTATTTTGGGAATTTTTGAATGGAGATGAAAAAACACTGAGGGAAATAGTGTCTCAAGGCCAAAGAGACACCATATGACATCCAAAGGAGATCTTGGTTAACTCTATGGGATGGAGATGTGGTGACTAGTTGGGTGTCATGGACATGTGTTAGGTAACCAAGCTATCAGAGCTGGTAGTGAGCCACATCAGAGCTGGTAGTGAGCAGTCAAACTCCTAGGAGTGAGGTGAAGAGGTTGCAGAGCCTGCAGGTGTACACAAGACCCTAAAAGCTTGTTATTTTATGAACTGAAAGTCCTCTTCCCTCTCCTCTAAAAAACAAGTGAACAAAACAGTAATCATTTTGGTCTAATTGTCAAAAGACATTTTAGAAACAGTCTTAATGACACTAAGCTCACATCTGAATGTGCTGAAGTAGTTAGAAAGGGGATGTTATATTATCTTCCTGCTTTCCCCAGCTGGGGATACAGTGTTAAACATGGACATGTTAAAACAGTACCATGTTTTGCTGATGCATGCTGTTTAGTGAGCATCTTGGGGGATAGTCAGCAAGTATATGGCTGTCTCCATATTCTGTGGAACATCAAGGGAAGAGCTTGCTTTCTCTGAATAATTCACATTGCATAGCTCCTGTTCAGTGCCGTTCAGATAACACTGGTAGGTAGATTCAATAGGTTACAAATTCTTCAGTATTCTGCAAGGAGCAATAAAGATTGATCACAGCATCACAGAATCACAGAATTGTTTAGGTTGGAAAAGACCTTTAAGATCATCAAGTCCAACCATAAACCTAACACTACCGAGACCACCACTACACCATGTCCTTAAGCACCTCATCCAAACATCTTTTAAATACTTCCAGGGATGGTGACTCGACCACTTCCCTGGGCAGCCTGTTCCAATGCTTGATAACCCTTTCAGTGAAGTAAAATTTCCTAATATCCAGTCTAAACCTCCCCTGGCACAACTTGAGGCCATTTCTTCTTGTCCTATCATTTATTACCTGGGAGAAGAAACCAACACCCACCTCTCTACAACCTCCTTTCAGATAGTTGTAGAGAGCGATAAGGTCTCCCCTCAGCCTCCGCTTCTCCAGACTAAACAACCCCAGTTCCCTCAGCTGCTCCTCATCAGACTTGTGCTCTAGACCCTTCACCAGCTTCGTTGCCCTTCTCTGGACACGCTCCAGCACCTCAATGTCTCTCTTGTAGTGGGGGGCCCAAAACTGAACACAGTATTCGAAGTGTGGCCTCACCAGTGCCAAGTACAGGGGCACGATTACTTCCCTAGTCCTGCTGGCCACACTATTTCTGATAAGCCAGGATGCCATTGGCCTTCTTGGCCACCTGGGCATGCTGCCGGCTCATATTAAGGTGGATGTCAACCAACACTCCCAGGTCCTTCTCTGCTGGGCAGCTTTCCAACCACTCTTTCCCAAGCCTGTAGTGTTGCATGGGGTTGTTGTGACCCAAGTGCAGGACCTTGCACCTAGCCTTGTCCAGATCCCTCTGCAGACCCTTCCTCCCCTCAAGCAGATCAACACTCCCTCACAACTTGGTGTCATCTGCAAACTTACTGAGGGTGCACTCAATCCCTTTGCCCAGGTCATTGATAAAGATATTAAACAGAACTGGCCCCAACACAGAGCCCTGGGGAACACCACTTGTGACCAGCCGACAACTGGAGTTAACTCCACCACCACTCTTTAGAGTCAGTCCAGCACATTTCAGTTCTTTACCAACATCATCTTGAAACAGGGTTAAAAAAGAAATATAAAGCAAAAATATACTTTGTATCTGCAAAACATGGAATATTTTTGAAATTTTTCTTGCCCAGTGTGATCACTTTTTTTTTCTCACATAATTACTGGCAGTATGCCTTATAGCCATTAAGACATTTGTTTTCCTAGTCTTCTGATTGTTGTATGTTTTCTATGTCACTCTCTCCCTACCAGAGGAGTCAGCTCATGTACACACACATTTTGAGAAGCTGAGGATTAATACAGAAGTATAGAAAAAGAAATGCTCAATGGTGACACAAAATAAGTTGACTTGTATGGACACACCAATCTCTGTATCAAAACTACTGTATCAAACAAAGTGTTACTTCCATGCTATCAGGACAGCTAGGCTCTCTAGATATTCTCTGTCATAGCTATAAAAGTAAAACTGAATGAGCACTGTAATAGAAGTGGATTAAAATAAGAATAAAGTGTGTGTGTGTATGTGTCTTAAAAGGGGGTAGGTTTTCCCCTTTTGCACTGTTTCAGACAAAATGCTTTGAAGAAACAGTTCTGACGCTTCTGAAATGCTTTTCTTAGCTGAGAAAACACAGACTGAGAGCAACTTTGCTAAATGCACATCAGTTCTTGTCAGTGTAATATAATTCACAGTATTGATTTTTATTATTAAACTGTGTTGTAGTATTGTGTCATAGACAGAAACAAGTATCTGCAGTATACACTGCATTACAAAGAAGATTTCAAAATGATGCAGTGGCACTGTCTATCACAAATTTTAAGTGGTAGTTATTATTAAATAAAAAATAAAAAAAACCCAAAAGCAAAAACACTCCCTGTAGTAAACATTATTCATTTATGGGTTTTGCTAATGAAAGATTAGAAGATATAAGGATAATTTATTTTTACAGCTGAAAAATAGAAGGATGACTCCTTTTGAAGCCCCTAGCAGGAGAAAAGGTCTCAAAAATAATAACTTAGTAGGACCAGGAAATTGTTCATGAACATTGAATCTCAGCATACTTGCAGTACCATCTTCTTTAGATTTAAAGACTAAACTTTAAAAACTGCTGTTTCTTGTCACTAGTTTTAGGACTTACAATATCATCTTCAGATGAAAGTCCGATAAAAAATGAGTAACTCTTTTAGAGAAGTTTATTCTCCCTTTTTTGAAATTATGCAGGAAACTCTATGAGAGGAAAGGACTAAGTTTTTTTATTCATTTCTAGAGCACAGAGTACAATAGTGTCAGTATCTTTGACTATAACCTGCAGATGATGCAATAATGCAAATAAATGTCAGTGCAGTTTTGGATAAAATGTAAATTAAAAAATCAAATAACCAAATCTGACCTTAGAAGCTCTCCTTGGTTGTGACCTATTGACTTCATTGTCTTCTCTGCCTGGTCTGTAATTCTACTACTGAAATCAGAGAAATAGATCAGATTAGGATTTCTTTCATTTAGGAAGACGGAATTATCTGTAGAAGGTTCTTTGTGAAAGACTCAACACTTGGAATAAGCTGAACCTTCAGTTTTGACTTTGGAAGTTCATTTGTGAAGAATCTTGAAAAAAGAAGGGGGCTAACTGTTATGCATCAAGAACGACAGAGCATTCAATTTTACTGGCTATAATGTATGGGGAAGAGGATGACTGTGGTGAGGCAGGAGTTAAAACTGCTATTTAGTTTTCTCTTGCTCCTAGAACTTGTGCCAAAGACACCTGCAGCTTTGCAAAGCTGCTTCTTTTTTTTTTTTTTTTTCCTTTCTTTTCCCCTGGTATTTGCATGAATGAAATAGTTAAATTAAGAATACTGAAGTAAACGGTAGAACCAGTAGACAGTACCTGGTATGTGGACAGCAAATTAAAATACGACGATACCTTGTGAAAGCAAAAAAAAACCCTCCACCCACCCACCCTCTCTTTTATGCAGAACACCACTGGCAAACATAAACCAGTGATAATATTGTCACATTTCAAAAAAGAATGTGGAATAAGAACCCTCTAGTGCTTTTTATTTTTAATCAGATGTTAACAAATAATCTGTGAAATTGCATAAAGTTTTCATTAATTCTGTGCAAGTTTGTTTTTCTTCTAACGGAATTACTGAGCAAGAAAGGTGACACTTGTTCTTACCCATCCCCCACAATCCCCTGATCACTTTTCAAAACATGCATGTCAATTATTCTACTAAGTGTGGAAAAAGCAGTCTGAAACATTGTTAAACGAACTATATGAAGCCTTGAGGAGACACAGTAGGTGGCTGAAGTGAGAATTAAATATGCTATGTTCCTGAAGCTCACACATTTTTAATATTACCCTTCAAAGCTAGTAATGATGGCAAGATCATTCCAGCCTCATGATATAATTAATTGCTGTAATTTCAGACATTTCAAAAGTGAACAAGACCTTCATACTATGTTAATGAGAAGGAGCCTGATGGAGCTAAACATTTGTTTTCATACAGGTTTGCAAAATATTGCTAGTGATGAGGGTGTAGGTTGACTCTATTTCTGATTTTTAACACAGAGAAAAAATTTTGACTGTTGCTTACAATTAAGCAACCACACCAACTGCAAGACTATTGATTATTTTAGATGGTTCTCACATTGCTCTTCCTCTCCAGCTGAACTATTCCAATTTAGAAGTTTCTTGGTTCTGTTTCTCTTCAATCTGACTACAGATAAAAGCTCCTCTTCCACCTAAGGCAATCTGTAATGTCTGTTCACTCTGACACACTACTAAGTAAATGCATTCTTTTTTCTGCTCACCCAACGACTTCAAGCATGCCATAGCTGCTCTGAAATTCCTCACTATGCAGCTTGCTTTCTCAAGTTTTCCCTGGAAAATATTGATCACAAAGGATTTGATACTCATGGTTTGAAACTAAAACGTCATTTTGGTGAGTGTTATAGTATCATTTGGTGAAAGTTATGATGTACTTCCTATTCTTTGATTGGATGAGCAAGTTTATAATTGGGAACCTTCAAAGAAGTTATAGAGGCTCTGAAACTCCAAGAAGGAAAAAGAGCAGTTTAAGACTCATGGAAGATTAGTGACTTTTGGAACATTTTAAGGATTTTTCTTTCTGAGCAAGTCATGTCTTGGGTGAGGTGTTATTGCTAGAGAAAACAGGCTACTGCAAGATTTACTGGCTGGGTGCACAATTAAAATTTTATTTTCTCTTGTCACAATCATACAAGGCAATTTTGAAGGTAATAGTGGCTTTGAAAAGGTGAGGTCAGATTCTCATCTGGTCCATGTATTTGCCTCTGTGCCAGGGTTAAGCCAGAAGTTTGGGGAATGTCGTGTCAAGTAGTATCCCATTCCAAGTAAAATATACCAACTGCATTGCATTTACTACTCTGTAACTTTCTGTCATCACTGCAGTCATTAACACAAAGTAACACTTGTTTATACATGGCCCTGTTCTGAAGGCCTTAGTCATGTACTTTGATATATTTACTTGCATCTGTGCCAAGGTGGGCAGGAGATGTGGTATTAGAAATTTGCTCCTCGCACACACTTATAATCACAGAAATGATAGTTGACTCCAACTGTCTGCGGGCCTGGTGGATGAACCTGGTGATTGCCATAAGAATGAGAAGGCAAGCTGAAAGGGCTAAAGAGTTAGCTGCTTCTCAAGCCAGTATTAGCATCCTGCTACCAGTATTTTAAATATAAAGCAGTATTCCTTTCTATGGCCCTAATGGCATCACTAATGGTGTTCAGGTTCTTGACAAATAATCTTGTGTTAGATGTGAGTGTGACTGTTTGTGTGTGTCCTTGTGCATGTATAACTTGAGGGAGATTGAAGAGAAAAACATGACAGAAAACAGGAACAGTAGGCCTTTCTCTGACTTGAGGGATGGCCAGTGAAATCCTCTCAGAGAGCCACTGTGCAGGCACCATGTACTCCCTGTTCCCCTGTGCTGTGGTGCAGGGTATAGTGTTCACATGGTCCATCTGCCTTCAGCAGCTCGCATTTGCTGATACCTCTGTGCTTTATGTCAGTCTCACAGTGTAAGTAAACATCATCAAACCTTAATTTTTCTGTGGTCTTTCTGAAAATTAATACAGAACATTTGGCTAAACAAGGCTGTGATTATGACATCTAGCCTGCTTTGCAATAGCTCTGACTGGGGGATGTCTCCCTTGAGGTTAATCTGCACTTATCTGAAACACAACTTTCCCTTGCGAACGCATCAGGCAGGGCTTTATGCTGTGCTGATAGCTCGGCATGTATAGATTCCATTTCAAAGAACGCCCTTATCTGCTCTAATTTATTATTTTAAGTTCTAATAAAGCCTGTCTTCAGAGATAACATGTCTTTGGTGTCTTTTGGCATGTCCACTTAAGGTAAAAAGTTAGATAGCCCAACCTCACAGCTTAGGCCAATAAGAGGTAACCTAGCAGATTTGAAAAAAAAAAAGAAAAAAGTGAGCAATTTATTTCACAGGAACAATTATCTTACCCTTGATCTAGTTATTTTAAACTGTTGAAGTCCTAAATAATCCTACTTGCTTTAGTTAACAGCAATAGACACAAATATTTTCTTATCTTGGTCAGGAACTAAAATGTTTCTTCTAAGATGTGAGCAAGCTCCACCATTTATTATTAATGTATTTTGCCTCTTGTGTCTGTATCTGGAATTAACTCCAGCTGTGGTTGAAGAAAGTTACAAAAACATCAGTTTACATCTAATAAATATTGGTTCATTACAGAAGCATTTTGGATTTCTGCTTTGTTCCCAGATGTAATTCAAAGTGCACAGTTTGACTTCTAACTCCATAGGCCCTGACATTTCTGACAGATATGATTTCAGACATAAAATGTCTCGCAACATTTTCTGTAGGGCAATGGTGAAATTTCATGACCATGTTCAGAATATATCAAGATGATATTTGGATAAGATTTTAAAATTTCAGATCAGCTTTATATTTTACTAGTGGTTTTTTTCATTTGTAATGGTACATTACGCAGACTGCTTGAATTTCTATTGAAGTTAGGCAACATTATCCTTACAATTTCTCAAAACACAAGAAGAACGTGCTGTAAAAGAATGAAATAAAACCAGATTTATCAATTCATTCTAGAATTTATTTTTCTCTACAAACTAAATTAGTGTCAGTGTAAGTGTCAGTTTCTGCAAGGATGAATAGCATGCAATTCTTTTAATGTCTTTTTATGGTTATTATTTTAGATCTCTGTATTGTCTGTAATTTTTTTTTCAGGGTACACCATGAGAATGCAAATAAAGGTAAAATATAAAACAGGAAAAGTAAACAAATGTTTCTAAATACATTGAAATTGAAATAAAAATGAAGGAAGAGAACTATCTCTTTTCAAAACACGGAAAAAAAAAAGATTAAAAAAAAAAGAAAAGAAAAAAAAGATTTTAAATTACCAGTAAGCTGGATACTAGGAGAAAAACAACAACAACAACAATAAAACCAAAACCCCCAAACCCTCTGAAATCAGTTTCTGAATTAAACAATGCTACCAGCATTAATGGCTGAGACCTGTGAGCCACTGAGCACAAGAAAATATGAATACAATTTACATCTATGTTTTATAATTTAAAAGTTATTTAAAAAGTCAAATAAATACCCATCAGATAGTTTTGTTTTGTTTTTTTTCCTGCTATTGAAAAACACCCCACAAACGCACACTTTCAGGCTCAAAGCTCATGGAAATGTGGGAAATAGCCAATATAAAATGTTCAGCATATGGCTTGATCATATAAGATCAGTTTCTATGTTTTTATGCAATGTAGAAACCTCAAGGACTGCAGTTCCTCAGTTGTGGTCTATGAATTTGTAATTATCACTGCAAATCTGAGTGGTCATAGACTACTAACCCATCATAAAATCCTGCTGCCTCCATTATATATGAGGTTTATCTGAATTTTGACACCAACCAGCTTTCTAACTTCTCTGTGTAGTAAGTGAAGAGAGATTGGGAACTCCAGACGCACCTCTCTACTTTTCAGGCGTCTTTTACCATGTAAAAAAAAGACTCTGTAAGAAGAATATATAAAACAATACACAGGAGCTATGTATTGGCTAATACACATAATAGACATGAGTATTAGACTATCATGCTACTCAGAAAATCAGGCTCGCAGTATCAGTAGAGACTTCCTGTGAGTTTTTACTATGCAGACAGTTATCAGTCAAGTGGGAATATTTTCCTCCAGTGCTTCTTGAAAAGGTCTGGTCTGATCCTTGTTTCTGCTGAATTGCTACCTTCTGACTCTGCTTTTCTTCTTGGGCTTTTATACTCTTTCATGTCAGCATTTTTCTTTTAAGTCCTGAAATTCTATTAGTCTCAACAGTTTCACTTCTGCCTATGTTTTTACTTCCTTTATCTTGCAAGGTCTTAGCTTGCATAATCTTTTACAGTTAAACATTTTTTCTCATTAATGCTAAGCCAATGTCACACAGCTGGGCTGCACCAAAATACATACACAGAGGTCATAGGTAGTTGAACCCTAGCACTGTAGGTTACACAGAAGGCAGATCAGGTCCCAAAGGCTGAAATGTCCTCTGGAAGTGTCTCTTTCCCCGATTAAAGAGGAAGGTAGGAGCAGGTAATCTCCTACCTCATCGACCTATTAAACACATGATATTAAGAGGGATTAATTCAGGTCTTGATATGAGTCTTTTTTTTCTCCATCTATCAAGCCACATTCAAAGAAATCCACAGGCACAGGAAATACGGTCTTCATAATGCAAACAAGAATATTGCAAGAAGTGATGGTGCTATGTGCAAGGGAAAATTAGAGGAGAAATGATAAATATATCTCCTAATTAAATTCTAACCCATGCTGTGAAAACATAAGACTCTATGTTCCAGGAGAATATGAGGTTGACAAAAAGTTTGCCTTTCTTTAACTTTAGGATGTCATGAAGCATTCTGGCCTGTACAGGAAATAGGAAATTCATAGAAAGTGTATGTAAAGTGAAAGAAAATGGGCTTTAAAACTCTACGGTCAGGACTAACTTTTTTTGACTCATGAATATAGAACTCAAAAAATCTGATTTTGCAAAAGGTTTACTTTACAATTTCTAGAGGTAACATAATTGATTTTGAAGGAATCTGCTATGTCATTTGGGAAAAGAGCTAAGACTTTCCAAATCCTTGTTCAAAGCTCCTTGAATAGACAACATGGTCAGGCTTAACTGAAAGGTCAGATAGGCTACTAGCAGAGACATACTTAATGGAATGTATCAAAAGTTTTTTAGTTTGTTTTTTTTCTGAAAATCAGCAATTTAATAAATTTATTGTGGATTATTTCAGGTTTTTTTAATCTTATACTTTTAAGATAAATAATATTCCTTTATTTTTATAATTTATTGGTAAAAATGTTTCAGACAAAAATAAAAAACAACCTGTTAGCCAAATTCAACTATTTTTGGTTTTTAAATAATTTCTAGCCTTAATATGTCCTTGTTGTGTGAGTAATCTTTACGTTCCTCCAGTTTTCCATACAACTTGGACAACTGGGATATTCCTTTAGATACCCTCGAATACTTGTACTTTATACACTGACTCAGTGACACTATGTACTTAAAATTCAGATGCCTGCATTGATTATATGGACTAGACCATACTTTGTGCTGTGTTTATGATCCAAAATCTGTTTCTTGGGCCCTGACTTAGTCCTTCTCAATTAAAAGTTTTCCCACCACCTAGTAGCAGTCACAAGTGTTACTAGTGTGGTGGTTCCTTGCTTTTTCATCTAGATCTAGTGGATGAAATGATTGGAAGCTTTAATAACTGTGAGCTATTGTTCCCATATTAAAAATTGTATATTTGTTACATAGTATGTCATTTAAAAACTCATTTTTAGAGTATAGAAGAAATGACTGAAAAGAGGAAGGAACCACAACTTATTACTTTTCCTCTCATTACTGGAAGCTGTGTTTTGGTTGTAGACTTGTTAGTCATGGGGCCACATGTAGTGACCTAAAACATAGATGACTACATTTCAGACAGTTCTTCTCGCTGATCTCTTTATTGTCAATGGAAAGTAACTGGCACTATTTCAGATGTCTGGAGTAAGACAGTGGACAAATAACTACCATAAATACGATTCCATTTACCAGGAATATGAACATTTACAGGCAAAACGACAGTTACTTTTTGCCATTAAAGTTACATTTTGCCATTTACAGGCAAAAGGTAAGTTACTTGGTCTGTAGAACAATGGAAAAAGTCTAAGTCCAATGCCTTCTGAAAATCTAGCGAAAAACTGTTGGAGGGGAGCACTGCAAATAGCAGGTCATTCTCTAACTTTTGGTCTGTGATTGACCAATAAACCCCTACAGTGGAAGAAGGCTCAGCGGAGACGGGCAAGGGTGATGTGCCCATGAAGCTCAGGGAATCAGGCAGGTTGTGACTGACCAAAGCTGTTGCAAAGAAGCTGACTTCATCTCAACACAAAGGGGACCAGAGGTTAGCCTTTGCTTTAGATAAACAGCTATGTCAGTTGAGTGGATCAGCTGGTGGCATAAATGTTTCTCCCTGAGTTCATTCAAAGAGTGTGAATGTGTCCCTGGGTTAGCCTGGCCAGCAGGAGCAGACTGAATACATGGCTCACCTCAACACAGAGGATAACAACTAAGCAACTAAGGAAAGAATTTCAAAGCGAGCAGCAGGCTTGAGCTGGCTTCAACACATGTATTACTTCCTGGCAACTGGGGATACCCAGTGTCATGATGGTGAGCATATTATAGAGACCGGTAACGGGAATCACATTGTGACTGACCTGTGTATTGCAATTGCTTTATTTTGATAAGTGTAACCCACGTTTGTATTGTGTTTTCAGTATATTTTGTATCACTCTGCTAAATCAGAAATCCTGTGTAACATAAAATATCTTCAAATAAGTAAATTTGATATTAAACATTACACCCTCCGCATGTGGAATATCCAAAAGAACCTGGTCCGAGAGTGTGGGACTCTGACACAGTCCTGCAGAAATTCTGAAGGCCAATATTTCTGGTGGTTGACATTTGATAAGCGTAACATTCATAAGGCTCTGTAACCTTAATTTATTGACAGGCACACTTAGTATTAATGTCTTTTTAATAAAGATTGTCCGTAGTTCTAATTAATAGAAAGATGCTTGATGACTCAGATTAATGTATACAGAAAGGGAAGGAAATCAGATTTATATCTACCCATTTAAACAGTCTCTCTCAGCAACTCTGCTGAATTCCTTAATGTGTTAATCCTTTCCTGATACTCCTACTCAAAAAGGTATACATAAACATGCATACAGGACAAAGATGACTGATAAAAACCCTAAGAAATTCTTTGCCAATTACTTTTTCAGCTAAGCTTCTATATGAAGCTTTGTAGTTCTTGTGGGATCAGCTCTGTGAATGAATGTCTTCCTTTGTAATGCCATCTTTTTAACACTGAGCTACAGTTATACTCGGTGCATTTTCTTGTGGGAGCGATCTTTTTCACTTCTTTGTATACCTTACTTTTACATGCAGAAATCTTCATGGAAGATGTATTGTTCAATGTTACCCTGGAAAGAAGACAGATAGCAACAAACATGACTCTCTCCAGGCAGCTGTGTGTTTAACATTTAGACAAAACTGTATTTTCTCAGTCTTGTAGTTTGAATTGGAAGCCATTAAAAAGAGAATTATTTCTGATCCTCACTTATGGTAGTATGAGTTAATCCATCTCAATAAATAATAAGGCAAAGAATTCATACAACACTGTACTGTATCTTGTTTCTTTATTAAAGATAAGAGTCTGAATTAAGGTAGCAGTCTTCTTACACAGTTCAGAGTACTGCAATTGTGTGACAGAACTAATAAACTCAAAGTTTTTCAAATCATAGCATGGTTATGATGCAGCATAGTATATGTTTATCTCTGCAGATTCTGAATTCAAGCTTCAAGCATTAACATAAATCTTTTTAATGTTTCTGAATAAAACTTTTGAAGTCCTATGACTACCTAACATGTCACTGGATATACTGTCATTAAGTGTGCCATTATAAATGTGAGGGAATAACAGACTTCTCAGATTTTTACAATCTTTTTCAAAGCTCTCAAGGAAGAAAGAAAAACCCCATAACTGAAATACATTTAGAAGACCTGTGAAATCTCCCACAGAAGCATAGGTATATACATAGGCTTTATAGCTATAAGTTTTTATACCTATAATACTTATTAATTGTTTAGTTAGGAATCTTAGACAAATTTCATAACAAAGTGCTTTGAAGAAATTCTGGACATTTGACAGATAATTCCAAAAAGTGGGGTAAAAAATAAATAGATGAAACAAGAACACAGGTTAAAAAGAGAAAATAAAAAAAAAACAAACCCAAAAGAAAAAAACTAAAGGAGTTCTTCCTAGGGTTACAGCATGTGATTTGATCACCATCAGTCTTGTGGCCTCTAACAGTTAACTCAAAAGTCCATGCAGGGTTTTCTGCTGATATCCTCTTCTCAACCACTCACACAACATTTATTCAAACAAATAGGATATTCTGCATGGCCAAGTAGGTCCAGAACCTTGAAGAATCTGGATCCTTATATTCATAGTGGTCCTAGGGCTTGTTCAAGAAAATCAGCCTATTTAATAAATGAATTAATATATGTTATTTTAGGCACTTAAAAAAACCTAAACAAGCACTGTATAATCTCCTTATGATTGTTAGAATTGTTGTATTTCCAATACGTTCAGTAAAATATGAGCATGTAGATATATATATGAACATCTCAGATTTTTTTTTTTTTAATTCACTTAGTTTTCCAAAATTGGTCACATGAAGAAAGTTTATTTTGCCTCTTTTCAGGGAAGTCTTCCAGAATTAAATAATATTTTCCCTTTAAAACACAAGAGAGTTCAAAATCACACAGGAAATTTTAAAAAAATTGTTTCAATTAGTATATGCTATGCTGACTTTTTTTCTTCCAGGAGATGCTATCATTCCTCTGAGGGCTTGGTTATGCTTCACAGTCATTGCCCTGAGTAGTGAGTGACAAGGTATTAAAACCATTCAAAAGAAGATACTGAAGGTTTTGATGAGTCAGGCCAGTAATGGACAAAGACCACCCTTAAGTGGCTTATCATATATCTTATCACATAACATGAAAACATGTTCTGTGCCTAATCGCAGTCACATTTTAGTTTGCAGGTTATGACATTGGATCACACAGAAAAAAACCCTGTTAGAACTAGTTCTGTCTCTTGTAGCACTCTCTCTTCCTTCAAGCACAGTCATGGGGACAGTGGCAATTTCCTCTGAGTGCAAATCAGGAGATGGTGCAAAGGTCAGATGAAGGAATGCCTGAATGTAGGTTTTGGGGAAGGTAACAATGACAAGATTCTGCAAGACTGTAGCATTTCCATAGGTGTCATTTGGAATCAATGGATCATCCCTGTTGTTAGTCTTGTGTTTTGATCTCCTTGCCTACTCATGTAAACATGTTCTATAATTATCAGGAAGAGCTGTACCCATTCTAAATGTATATATAGAGAGAGAGTTGACAACTTTATGTAAATGGAATTCAAGCTCTCATGTATGCTGACACATCTGAGGCCTCGATCTGACTTTTTTGCTTTTAGCATCCCTTAATGGGATGTCACAGATTCTCAGCTCTGTGGGTTTAACATACAAGTGGTGCTTAGCAGCCTTGGCTGATGCCTAATCTTGGAGACAGTTTACAGAGTTAAGGATCAATGACATTACAGCAAAATGAAGAAAACCTTAGGGCTGGATCCATTTGTCTTGCACGTTGCTTAGCTAACATATAATCTGCTTTTGGTACCTTAGCTGGCTCAGTTTACTCAGTATGGGACTACATTGTGGATAAAAAACTACACACTTCCAAGGTTTTGATTTTATAGATCAGGTACATTACATTATTCACCAATTGTGATACTTGCAGGTATCACATATAACTAAATGTCTGGCCTCAGCAAAAATGGTTGGGTTTTTGTCTTTTTTTTTTTTTTTTTGGTTATGTTTATGGGCCATTTTGTTTCAGTGACAGTGTTAGGGGGGTGCTGTTTGCTTGCTTGCTCGCTTTCCTGAACCCTCTTTCTACTTCAGTTTGAAGAAAGGATTTGAGCTCAAGACTGTCTACAGGGATCTCTCACTATTAGTCTGGTGGCCAAAAAGTCTGGTGGCCTGAAGTTTTTTGGGGTTTTCCTAACCTAATAACTGATTTGGTGTGGACTGCAGAAGAATAAAAAAGGTTATTGGCATTATAGTCCAGCCAGCTTGCTGGCTGCTGTGAAACATGGTTTTAAATGTTTGACTTTCCACATGTATTTTATGCTTTGCAGATGGTACAGCTAACCTGCTTCCAGTACCTTAGGTAACCAAGCTTACTTATCATGGCATTCCTAGGCTACCCAAAATCTGTGCATTTCACAGATCACTGGGCACCTGAACATTATATACTTCATTGCTCGAGTCCCTTTGCAAATGATCCTAATCCATTATTTCCTAGAAAACTATCAAACTATCTAAACAATCACTGTTTTATTTTATGTGGTAAGATGTATTTTATGTGGGTATTTTACTAAATTTTATAAAATTCAATAAAACAACAAGTTTGCCAGAAGGTTTCTTGTAGCATGTTTAAATAAGGAAGAATTAGATTCCTCTGTAGCCTTCATCTGCTACTGTAAATTTACTACTGATGTGACTGTTTTAATAACAAATCTATACAATTTAGTAATACTTTCACATGTAACTGCATGAAATATATATTCTACTATTTTCTGTAATCCTGTTTTCATTTGTAGGGAATATTTATATTGTCTAAGCTTGAGCTTCCAATATGAGGAGCTGCAAAAGTAGTCTACACCCTAATTAAATCAATAAAATCTCCATAGGGATACATTAATTCACAAATAATTTGTTTTAACATGAACGTGAATACTTCCTTTTATTAAGCAAGTAGATTTGTTCTGCAAGAAAAAGAATTTCCCTGACATTTTTATTATGCTACTTATTTTAATAGGGAAGTAACAGTTTCCCTGCTACTTAGGGTCATTATTAGTATTTCACATTACAAAACCTTTTTTGGATAAACATAAGTTCAGTCATAACTGAACACTTGAGTGGAGATTAGGATGCAAAAAAAAAAAAAGATATTTTGTTTTGCCTTATTTACGTGTTCATTTTGTGTAACCAGCATGCAAACATTTGAAGTTTCTACTTAAAAAATTAAAATATTAGATTTGCCTGTTTTTCTGATAACAAGTGTCTGCGTAATTTTCATTTTTCTTGTTTCCATCAAATATGGTGCTTTGCTTCTATAAAATAAGAGCCACCAGCTTCTCATTTATAAATATGTTAACAAACCACCACAGATATAAGAGAGAAAAATAGGGGGGAAATTATTTCTATTTCAAGTTTCTAGGAAGCATATTTTCAATGTCAATCTATGCATTAAGTACACTCCCTTTTTCCATCTGGATAATGGTGCGGTGGACTGACATTGGCTGGCCACCAGGTGCCCACCAAGCTGCTCTATCACTTCCCCTCTTCAACAGGACAGGGGGAGAAAATATGATGAAAAGCTCATAGGTTGAGATAAGGGCAGGGAGATCACTTACCAATTACCATGATGGGCAAAACAGACTCAGCTTGGGGAAATTAATTTAATGTATTGACAATTAATAGCAGATGGAGATAGTGAGAAATAAGAATAGATCTAAAAACCCCTTTCCCCCACCCCTCCCTTCTTCCTGGGCTCAAATGCACTCTCAACTCTTCCACCTCCTGCCCCCGAGTGGCGCAGGGGGATGGGGAATGGGGGTTACGGCCAGTTCATAATGTTTTCTCTCTGCTGCTCCTTCCTCCTCCCACTCCTCCTCTGCTCCAGTGTGGGTTCCCTCCCATGGGATACAGTCCTTCATGACTTTCTCCAATGTGGGTCTTTTCCATAGGCTGCAGTTCTTCACAAACTGCTCCAGCATGGGTCCTTTCCATGGGGTGCAGTGCTTCAGAACAGACTACACCAGCGTGGGCCCCCCACAGGGTCACAAGTCCTGCCAGAAAACCTGTTCCAGTGTGGGCTCCTCTCCACGGGGGTCACAGGTCCTGCCAGGAGCCTGCTCCTGGGTGGGGTCTCCATGGGATCACAGCCTCCTTCAGGCACATCCATCTGCTCTGGCACGGGGTCCTCCATGGGCTGCAGGTGGATATCTGCTCCACCGTTAAGCTCCATGGGCTGCAGGGGGACAGCCTGCCTCACTATGGTCTTCACCACAGGCTGCAGGGGAACCTCTACTCTGGCACCTGGAGCACCTCCTCCCCCTCCTTCTTCACTGGCCTTGGTGTCTGCACAGGGCTGTTTCTCTCACATTTTCTCACTCTCTCCCAGCTGCTGTGCAGCAGTTTTTACCCTTATCTGAAATGTGTTATCACAGAGATGCTACCGATGGGGCTGACTGGCCCAGCTTTGAGCAGTGGTGGGTCCATCTTGGAGCTGGCTGGAACTGGCTCTGTCCAACATGGGGGCACCTTCTGGTGTCTTCTCACAGAAACCACTCCTGCACTCCCCCCGCTACCAAAACCTTGCAACGTAAACCCAACACAAATAGCCAGGATGTGATTATGACAGAAGTTGTTTGTCTTGTTCTATCTGTGAAGCACAAAAAAAGTTTGATTCTGTTACTACCCAAGCTTTTCCCATGCTTGTTCTCCTGCTGAGGTGCCTTGGAGAAGGAAAGAGAGATCTAGCCTACAAAGATTCTTTAAAACTCCCCCACTTAAACAACCAGATTAGGGAATAAATGGTGGGCGCAGAGGGGTTGTTTGGGGTTTTTTTGTGGAGAAGGATGTTGGTGGTTTTTTTGGAGTTTTTTTCCCCCACACTTCACAGAGTGTATAAAGCATTTATTTTTCAGTAATGTAGCCTCAGCCAATATTCACCCTGTGGTAGGTCTACACTGAGTATGTGGTCATATTATGAGCCTGCTACCTCCCAGATGAGAACTGTTACAGGATGTGTCCTGATGTGGACAAAACAGCAGCAGTTCTGTGAGTTCACCAGGTTGAAGCTCAGAGTTCAAGTTCTGGACAAGCATTCAGTACAGAAGGTTCCTTTTGGGGTTTTTTTTTGGTCAAATGAGTCAAGCAACTGTGGGAATTAAAAAATAAAGAAACAGTGACATGATAAAGCCACAGAGAGAGCTGCAAGAAGTGGTTGGGAGTAGCAACCAGATGCTGAAGAGGAATGTTGCCAAGAGTCAATAAAGAAATAAAATAAATAAAATTACAATACTTCAAGCCGAACCACTAAGTCTACTTTACCACTTCTTTAAAACTGTGTCCTGTTTAGCTTTTCTTCAGATACAAAAATATCCTTATATTCTGGCTGCAATGGAATCTTTGCACATATAATTAAGAACACTCTTTTTTAAATGTAATAAAGAAAAAAAATCTAATTTTTTTTCTTAAAAAGAAAAAAAAGACTGTGAAAGACATTAGCATAAATGAAGTTAAACATATATATGTCATGCTACAAAAGCACAACTTTTTTACAAAAAGGAAAAAAGCAAGTAACTTTTATTGTAAGAACAAATTAAACTGTGTTTCTGAGTTCTGGGGAACTTTTAAGGCAAAAGCCAGATTTGCTGAGTTTTATTTGTTTAATTTACCTGTTCTTTAACAGCTATGGCAGGCGAGAAGTTACAGTTTCACTAACTTTCATGCTATTCCAGTACAACTTGCTGTAATCAGTGTTTATTTTCAGAAGCAAGAATTCTGATAGATTTTGCACAAATCACAGAGTAAAAGAGATAAAGTAATTACATAGTGTTTTTAAAGTCAGGCCACTTTTAACACTTGAACAACAGACAACAACAACAACAAAGAAAAGAAGAAGAAGATGAAGAAGAAGAAGAAGAAGAAGAAGAAGAAGAAAAAGGAAAAGGAAAAATGAGCAGCCTAGAGCAGTATAATCATGGTGAATAACAAATTCACCACCTTAAGTGGAAAAGAAAGGTCCCAGAGAAACAGCTGTGGCTAAATTTATAGTTTGTTCAGTGAGCAGGACTGAGCAGATTTCCAGGCTCATGGCACAGGTATTCATTCCTTTGTTATGCTCACTTTTTGTCCTCAGACAGAAAGGCGAGGCAGATGACAAGGTACCCAGGACAGAAAGTGAGGAGACAGATGGAGCTCAAGGCTGACTTTGTTCCTTCGTTTGTATTTTTAGCCTTGCCCTCCCTGGTGAGATGTGATCCTTCTGCCTGAGTAGGTCCAGGTATGTCCCTCAGGTTGAATATTGGGGAACAAACTGCTAGCTGGAGAACAGGACTGTGGGACCTTGGCTCTTCGTTGCAGGATCCATGCAATTCACTGAGGATGGTACCCCAGATTTCTCAGGGTCACAGCATGTGAGAAATCTGCCTGAATTTGGTGTATGGACCCATAAGCCACTGAAAGGATACCCAGGAATTTCAGATCAGCCTTTTAATAGAGATACTCAATATTTACTCTACCAATGCAAGTACTACACAGTGCTTTTGGTACTAACTGTTAGATGTCTGTTAGATTGTGGGTGCTTTTCTGGGTGGTTTAAGGAGTATATGGAAGAACTACTTCACTATTTCTTGAGAGGAAAGAACATAGTGTATTAGAAGGAAAGGGTATGTCTGTAAATTCTGCTTTAAGGAATAATTTCTGAATAAATCTTAAATGAAATTTTAAAAAGACAAAAGATAAAGGAAAATAATTATTTCTGATATCTAAAGTCATCTCAGCAAGCAGTTCCAAAACTGGCATATGATCTGTATTTAGTTAGACTATCAAATGAAATGGTTGTGAATAAACATATTCCTTATCAAATTGCACCTTTGTACTGTAAATTGGATTATAGGATGGCTATACATGTTTTGAAAGCCTGGTGCTGATGGTTTTTCCAACCTAAAATTTACAATGGGGCACTTGAACTTATTTTGGGATTCAGCTTTCAAAATGTAATTTTAGTTGTCAGTGGTATACAAAACCAGCTCATTGTTACTGTTAAAGTGTAACTAAGGGTGAAAAAAATCTGAAGTTAGAAAGAGTGAAACCATGTTACAAATTCAGTGCATTATTAAGGTTATGCACTTTGACATAAGAACAGGTAGTCCAACTTTTAGATGTTTTATTTTAAGAAAGATAATACAACCTTTCTTACCAAGTCTGGATACTTTCATTTTTTAAATATGTCATGGATAGATTAGGTAGTGGGACAGAGAAATATAACCAACACAGTGAAAGTAAAAGTAGAAATTTCAATTTTTGCAAAAGATTTTGAGCAAGCAAATTTGTGATCAAGCAGTAATTTTGATAACTCTGAATGGATATGAGGATTATAAACTTTTGGAAAAACAGAAAATGTTTTCACTAACACTTCCATTAGTGAGTTCTCAGAATAATTAAGATGGGTAGAAAATTTAGGAAGAACAAACATATGTATGTCCAGATTTATCTTATACTTCAGGTCCCTCTCCATCAGTTACAGAATTTGTATCAACTGTTTGTACTTGACCAGTTGCTACTCCATAGGAAAGGCAAGAAAGGCATTGCCTTGTAATCACTGACTGGTACAACATGCACACCTTTCAATAACCCAATATTTTTCAAAGCCTTAAAGTTCACAGTAGGCCCAGAGATGAAGCTATAAAAGTAACTTTCAGATAAGTAAAATTAACTCAAGAGATTCAGATGCCTCAGGTGTTGTGTGGTCTTTTGAGAAGGAAGGCACCTTCTTGTATAATTATTTTCCTTTGTAAAAGATCACACTGATATATATACACAGGATTTTCATGAAGGAAAATAATGATATTGCTTATAAAATCAACCTCTAAATTAACTTTTTGTCTTTAGCAGCCAATGTATCAGATTCCTCCTAAGTTTTGGATCTTTTTCTGAGACGAATCAGCTGAAATTCCCAGCCAATGTATATAAATTCTTATTTTATATAGTTTGAATTATAGAGTTTTATTTACAAAATGTTTGCTGACATTAAATTTTCCAACAAAACCCATAAATTTTTCAGCTATAAAGCACAGAACTTTTCTTCATGATGAGTACAACTTACTATTCTAACATTATCACTTCATATCTGACCTAATTAAATTCCATCATATAGTACTTAAGTTATAGCTGCATAACCCCTCATGTAAAGTGCTAACATAAAATCTATCCTATGAGGTTATGATGTTCACTATTACAGTTGGCTGGGAACTTAAACAGAATGTATTTCAAAGAATAATGCTTCAACAGAATGGGAACACTTTTAGTGTTGATTCTGTTGCCTATTGCAAGGCAAAGGTTTCTTAGCCCTGAGAAATGACAGAATAGGTCTCCAACAGACCTAATCAGAGACACCAGAAGAGGAGAATGAGAAAAACAGATTGGGAAAGTAAGACTGAAAGCAATTGTTTTCTGTTACAAGTGGAAAAAATTATCTTTCAGCACTGCTTTGCTTTTCAAAACCCATAAAAGATTTTGTCTTAATTCCAAAAAAGAACAAAAACAAATGTCAAAACCATGGAAGCTGTTGACTTTCTGTCAGCTCCATTCACAGCTCCTGTGCAACAAAGATGATTAGCAAGGTCCAGACTTAACAGTTTTCTATTATATATGATAACTGGTTAAAACTGGAGGAGATTCAAGGGATCTTGAATAGCCAGATATTGATGTTTATTAAATCTTCCAGCAGAAACTTTGGAAATCTGCATATTTTCCTGCCAGCCTGACTATTCTGAAACTGGTGAGACCTCCAGAATATAACTGAACTCAAGCCTTCTTGCTGTTTCACTGGAGACCTTGATACTTTGAAAGTCTTGGACAGCTCCACTGTTCTGAGGATTGTAAAACTGCTGCTCCACCAAAAAACAGTCAATCCTGGAAGTCCTAGGCTGAATGTGAAGGTGTTCAAGCTTCTTAATAGTTTTCCATAATATTTAGAATCATAAAAGGGGAATTCTTGCTTCTGACCAACTCTAACCTCTGTGGCTGAACAGTAGTTTTTGAGCAAATCGAAGGCAGGTAATGTAGCGCAACATCAAGTCTTGAATGGCGCTCAACATCTTTTCTAACTGTCTATGACTTTGTATCCTCAGTTAATACCAACAGGAGAGGATTTGTGCAGTGGAACAGTTGCTGCTGAGGATCCCACACCATAGTGTTTCAATATCAAAGGCAGCTACTTTGAATTACTGCTAGTCTGATCTTGTGGGCTGAATACTTACTAAGGTCTGGTGTGCATAGATGCACTCCTGGAATGCATCTTCTGGCTTTGTTCTCTTCATAAGGAATTTAGTTAATGTGCTCCAAGACATCTCCATCATGTGAATCAAAGATTGCTGTGAATCAAAGAGATGACCAGGCAATTCAGTTTAAAAGCACATTTTGAGCCTAGCTAAAAGCCTATCAGAGATGTACACTGGTTGTCACAGATCCTAAAGTAGCCAGTTGCATTTGAAAGTTCTAGGAAATATTTATCACTTTATTGAAAATGGTAAACCAGTAGGTTTTATTTTATTTGCATATAAGTCTATTTTGCATATAAATCTCCTTATTTCATTAAGAGACCTGCTTTCTACAGAGACCTGTAGGAACTGTACAGATTCTACAACTTCACAGATTTATATTCAAATAAAATCAAATCAGCAGCATTTCATCATACACATATACTCATATCTGCACAGAAGAAGACCTAGATACATTAAATAGCTCTAAATTACTAAGTTATTTTACAAGACCAGCAAAAACTACCCATTTAGAGTAATTTACTTCTGAATTCAGATCATGATATGACTTAATCTGATTTACAAAGCACATTTCTGTAATATATAAGGTAAACAGCTAAAATACACAAGTTAGGAGGCTAATCCAACTTTTCATTCAACAAATGCTTTACTGTTTCCTCAGATAGCAAGATCTGTTCCCAGCAGTGCAGAGAAAGCAGGGAAGCAGGTCTCTTAATGTACAACTTCACAGAGCACCATCTCATTACTACATTTGTCTGGATGCTTTGAGGTGCAACAAGTAAAGATCCCATCTCTAGAGACACTGAGAATTACTCATGAGATAATCCTTCCCTGACATTATAACTGCAATCTTGCATTGCTGTTTTCAGAAATTAAGAGAAAACTTAGGCTGAATTCCATTTCAATTAGAATGTCAAGATTTGTTGCAATGTCTTTTCTCTTGTTAACTTACTAAATATAAAACAAGCTTTTTAAAAAACTTTATCTCTAACACATTTATTGAATAAGATTCTCTATAAATCAGATGATTTTTCAGTCTTGTTTATTTCTATTTTAATCTTACAATGTTTTAAGATAACAGATTAACCTGCCAGTAAGTTACACCTAATTTAGTTTGTTACTTCAAATATGTATTTTAGAAATTGAGCTTAAATGCTTGTGAGAATATGTATTTGCTGACCTTTTTTCTCTTCTCCCTATGAATTACTCATGAGCTAGTCTTATAATTTGACAAGACTAGTTCATGAGTTCTTCCTTCAATACCTGGGAAAGTAATGGAATGAGTTCTTTTAGAAATTATTACTAACCAAATGAAGCAGGTGATTAGGAAAAGCCAACATGGATTTACCAAGGGCAAATCATGCCAGACTAATCAGATCTCCTTCTACAACAAAATAAGGTCTTCTGTTGACATAAGGAGAGCAGCGCATGTTGTTTACCTGGACTTCAGCAAAGCGTTCGACACTGTTTCCCACAGTCTTCTCCTGGACAAACTGGCAGGATGTAGATTGGATGGCTGGTCTGAGAGATGGGCAGGATATTGGCTAACAGGTCACACTCATATGGTGATGATCAATGTTTTTTACTCAGGTTGGTGGCCTGTCACAAGTGGGGCTCCCCAGGGATCAACACTGGGCCCCACACTGTTCAACATCTTCTTAAATGATCTGGATGACGGGATTGAAAGCTCCCTCACCAAGTTTGCTGATGACACCAAACTGCATGGTTGAATTGGACACATCAGAAGGGAGAGACATCTTACAGAGAAACCTGGCAGGCTGGAAGACTGGGCTAGCAAGAACAGTATGAAGTTTAACAAAGACAAGTGCAAAGTTCTGCACCTTGGACAAAATAACCACAGAGCCCAGTACAGGCTAGGATCTGTCTGTCTAGGGAGCAGCCTTGCTGAAAGGAACCTGGGGTCCTGGTAGAAAACAAGCTGAACATGAGTCAGCAGTGCGCTGCTGCAGCAACAAAAGCAAATTGGATCCTGGGACATTACTAGCAGAGATAGAGATGTGATCATCTCACTCTACTCAGTGCTTGTCAGGTTGTACCTGGAGTACTGTGTCCAGTTCTGGTCCCCACAATTCAAGAAAGTTGTGGACAGACTGTAGAGAGTCCAAAGGAGGGCCACAAAGATGGTCAAAGGGCTAGAGAACCTGCCCTATGAGGAAAGACTGAAGGACATAAGTCTTTTCTCCCTGGAGGAGAGAAGGCTGAGGGGACCTCATCACAGCATTCCAGTACTTAAAAAGGTGGCTACAAAGGGAACGGAGGCTCTCTCTTCACAAGGAGCCACATAGAGAAGACAAGTGATAACGGGCACAAGTTGCACCAAGAGAGGTTTTATTTTGACATAAGAAAGAATTTTTTAGTGGTAAAAATAATCATTCACTGGAACAACCTCCCCAGGGACATGGTGGAGTCTCCACCACTGGAGGTTTTAAAGATGCAATTGGACACGGTGCTAGATAATGCCATGTAGGCTCCCTTTCCCATGACAGGTTGGACCAGATGATCTATCAGGGGCCCATTCCAACCTGGAATATTCTATGATTCTATGATTTTAATTATCTAAGAGTTATTCCAATTGGAATGGTTTTGGAAATACCTTTCTTTCCTTTATCCCATCTACCTAGCATTGAATACAGACTGGTCTGTGATAAAATTAAGTTTCCCAAAAGCCATTTGAAGAAATTTCTGTTTGGAATGAAGAAGAAATTCAGAAGTAAGATACAAGGATTATTTTTAACTTATCCTATTATATCTTGTGTGTGCAAGAGATAAGATCTTGTCGTAATGAGGTGAAATATGTGTACATTTCTAACATTAATATTTGGTTTTCTTATTCTTAATTCTGTGGTAATATTCAAGTTCAGAATGCTATGTATCATTTTAATATTTTTTTTAAATTTAGTTTAAATGTTTAAATAAAGGGTGCATTTAAGCTCTTTAAATGCCTATTATTGGTATGTAGGAAAGCATGAAAGTATGATTATCTGGTACAAAGATTTATTGCTGTAAATTTGAGGGAAATGTGTTTTTTGTAAATATAGATGAAACAAAGTAAATACCTTGAAAATCACTTCAGTGCAACATGGACTACCATATACTATAAAGTAAACTATTATCGATATGGAAATAATAATTGAAAATTCTATTTCAAATGGTAAGAAGATTAATGGACACTATGTATACCTCTACATGTTACTAATCACTCACTCAAAGTCCCCCATCTTCTCTCTCTCACACACACTTATAAATTTTTAGGTTTTCTAGGACAGAGTATACAAAATGGACAGTTATGTAGTAATACTTACCATAAATTATCTCCCAGCCTCTCACAATTTGCAGGTTAGGAATTTCCTGGGTCAAGATACTATATTTTTGATATAAGACACCTCAGTGGATTATTTTCAGGAATTTTTCTGTTACTTTTTCATTTCATGTACATTTTTACTATGCAAAGGCTCCTCTAGCAGTAAGTTCCACAACTACAAGAACTTCTTTCATTCATTTCACTTCATTTCATTTTGAACTTGCCTTGTTATTGAATTTATTTTCCCCTTGCTCTTGAACTGACAAAATGTGCCAGCTTACCCTCAACACACACGAATTACACCAAAGAATCCCATTATTTACCCCCTCAGTTGTGTCCTTTCCTATTCCCTAATTTAAAGCTTTTTTATTTATTCTTTTCAGCCATGATGATCATGGACAATCGAAAATATGAAGCCAGGGCAGAGTAAAGATCCTAGCATGATTAACCTACCCAGACTTCAGTCTGAGAGAAGTATGGTCAATCTCTATAACTGTACTAGGAATTTAAATGCCAGAGAAAGATAGATTTGCTACATAAAAGAATGGATATGAACTATGAACATGAATAGCTGGAAATAAGTAAAAAGATTTTTTATCGTGACAGCTTTTTGAAAGAATCTTCCAACCTGAGCAGACACAAATAACAAAAAAAACCCCAACAAAAACCAACCAACCCTACCTTTTAAAATAAAAACCAACATGGTTGTGAATGGGACAATATGATGTGGTGCCGAAAGTAAGAGAGGAGTCAAAATATTCTAGCTCTAATTTGCAGTTATCTAAATATTTCAAGTTGGGGACTGTTTTGCTATGTTAAATTGATATAATCTGCATTAATAATATTGTTATTAGTGCTGCTACAAATAATCTGCTGTTAGTCTGCTTCTGCTAAAAATTCATGTTCCCTGAAGCTACTGGAAGATGAAGACACATTTGTAGAGATATTCAAATTGCCATGGCCTATAAAAGAATTGCTCTGCAAGTAAATGGAAGATGTCACCTTTCAGGTATGTCAATTTGGCATATCTTATGAGCATTAAGCTCAACTAAAGAGAAAGAAAAGAACCCCAGTAAATAAAACAAAGTCATAAAAGGTGTTCTTGAGTTTTATGCAAGACATAAAAAGGATCAAAAAGTACTTAATGTCTGTGTTTTGTTTGCTCCAATATCCTCAGATTTAGTCCAAACATACTCTTTAATGGTTTTTTGGGGAGGAAAAATCAGCTCTGGTTTATAGCCTTCACTGCCAACTTTGGGCCTGAAGGAAATTTTTACAGCTGAGTTATAAACTCCTAAATATCGGCATTTATAATGGCAAGGTTGACAGGCCTTTAATTTTAACACTAGCCAGTGTCAGTATAATAATTTGAAAAAGATAATAATTTCAATGAGGTCAAATCCAAGTTAAAAAAGTGTGCCTGGATCTTGCTAACCCACAAGCACACATATATCCTTAATTGCACCCTCACCTAATTTAAGACTGCCTAAAAAATATAATGTTTTGATTTTTTAACTATATCATTATTCCCAAATATTTCCATGTCCTAACATTTTCTGGCCAGACTATAGTCAAAATCCTGAATGTGTTTTTTATGTAATCTTGACTGCCTGGTTTTGGATCTCCAACTATTTTTTCTTCTGCTTCCTCTCTGTATAAATAGAGTATATGGTAATTTATTGAGCAATTAAGAGTTATAAAACATGTAAGTCACACACACATTTAGTCATAAAAACACCCTCTTCTTTACTACATCATGCGGCATAATCTTATTGATGTTATTGCCATTTTTCCTCCTACAACTCCCACACAACTTTCTTGTTTCCCCCTCATTTCATCACCTCCAGGGTAGCTAGCCTGAAAGTATCTTGGGTGAGGCAATGCCCTGTCTGGCTTTTGGAGAATTGTAATGCCCTTCTGAATACTGAAAGAAATAACAAATATAATTCTTACTAATAACCTCTAGACCTCTGAGATCCAGACATGCCTCCCCCTACTCCCCCCAAGATCCAGAAAAGCTTTCCTAGCTGTCCCTAACCATAGGAAGCCTTCTTCTCTGCCTTCAAAGTCAACTCTCAGACCTACTTTCCTGTCTTTGAGTGTCTTTGTGCATTGTTCTAGGGAATAGATTACTTTTTAAGGAGTCTTAGTGTATTCATTAGGAATGACGGCTCTTTGATTATGGACTGCCTTGATGCTACCTGTCTCAGCTATGAAAAGGTAAAATGCAGAGAAATCTCTTCACTATGAATATCCCAAATACACAAAGAAGCTTCATATATTTATGAAAGGCATATGTGAGTAAATAAAATAAAACCTTGCCTAGTCTACTTATACAAAGATCTTATCTGAAAGGTACATTCCCCTGCATGCATTTAGCTGCCTTGCTGAACACAACTTCCTGGTCTCTGTAGTCAAGGTCTCTTCCTCTGTCTCACTCCACATTTCAAGTTGTATTTATCAATGGATATGCACAACATTAATATTGGAGTAGGCCAGAGAGCGAGTTTTATCACCTGACATGTATTGTGCATACTGTTTACCTGGTAGTTTAAATACTGCATCCATTTGCTGTTTGCCAGGAAAATGTATATAAAAGAACTTAGCCTTATGCAATATGGACCTGCTAGCACCATTTGGTCTCACCTACCTAAAGATCACTCCCTGCCCTCTTTGATTTATGAGTATAGACATAGGCAAAGATAATCATACCAGCCATTATGTCCCATCTGTCTTAGGCTCCTTTGTGAGTTTCCATCCACTTATTGTGTCTCTCCTTCAAAGCCAATTCAACTTTCACCACTACTAGAGACAGTATTGATTCTTTTTTGACTAAGTTATGGCATATGTCGTCTCACTGAAGATGTGCATATTGCTTTCTAAGTACAGGTGTCACATCCTATGCACAGTAGATCTATTAAAGGCTCCTTGACTCAATGAGTTAAAATGCACAATTTTGTGTGAAGTCTCCCTACTTACTACGTATTATATTTTATATCTGTAAATAATTGAGAAATTAATGTAGCTCTTGATTTAAATCAAGCATGAAAATAATAATTCATTTTTCTATCTAACATCCTTATGTGACTGATATCCAAAACTTCTCTTAGTGGAAACCACAAAAATAATCATAAACAATAAGTAGGAATACAGACTAAACCTTGCTGCCCTGAAAGTCAATGACAAAACTTATTTTGATTGTAATCACAAATTAACTAACCATTGTACTTTTTCAAGAAAAGGATATTATCTTTATTACATTTTATGAACAAAGTCATTATGAGAGCTGAGTTAAAACCTTGTTTTTAACTTCCTTCATTGTTCATGTTCACTTTGACCCATGAAATAACTTGCATTGGATCAACCAACAGAAACAGCACAGCAGACCATTAAAATACATCTTGAAAAATATATTGAAAGCACATAAAAGAACACAAGCTGAAATTTAGAGATGGATACTGTTTAGCTCAAAAACAAATGCCCATCTCACACATGGACATCATATGACCACAGAATAGACACTGGTTATCCAAAGCTGGTACAGATCTGCATAGTCAATTGCAAAATTCCCATCTATGTGCTTAAACATCTGAGAAACTTTAATCAGAAGCAAATTTGAAAGACGAATAGTTCAAAATCCAAAGAACTAAAACCAACACAAACACGTTATTGTTATTTTTTTCTTCTTTTCCTTTTTTTGTTTTGATTTTCTTATGCTAGTTTGTGAACAGAGGTTTTTTTGTTGGGGTTTTTTGTTTTTTGTTTTTTTTTCATTTGGGTTCTTTTATTTTTCTTTTCTTTTTCTGGAAATTTTCTTTCTAATTCAAATCTTTCTATAGAGAAGCAGGTATTGAATAGTCACGCTGGGGTAAATGGAAGTTTATCATGCCCCTCTTTAAAAGCTTTTCAGCATTCAAAGAATAGATCAGAAGACTTTAAAGTTACGAGGACTACCTGCTTTTATAACCTTTCATAGTCATTCTGGTTTGATGTTTGGAGGGAACCTATCTGGTTTGAAAAAGCTAAATGTATTTATTGGTAATGGTTAAAGCGATGAGCAGAATGTTTTTTGCTAATGTTTTAGTTGTAAATAATAATTTTTATTGTAAAAAAAATTGCTAATTTTTTTTAGTTGTAATATATATGACAATGAAATTCAAGTTCTTCACTAAGACAGTTTAGATAGATAGTTTAGAATAGACCAAATCAGATGGAAACTAGAAACAATATATTAGCATTTGCTTACACTAGGTTGGACCAGTATTAAGACAATCAGACAGCAAAATAAGAATCTGGACTAGAAGAAAACTTGAGAATTAGGCCATGTACTATGTATCTCCTAGAATGTTTCCACCTTTGTGGAATGAAAAGTTAGATTAATTTGCTCTGAGACAACCACCTCCAATGTCCGTATGATTTAGGTGAACATTTAAGAAATGGAACAAATTCTTCGTTGGTGCAAACCTAAACAGTAGAAATTGATGGACCTATGTAAATTTAAGACACTGTAGAATTTGATTCATAAGGACATTCTTTTTAGGATTAATTGTGTTTCTACTCATTCAATCACTTGCTATTGAAAATTTTTAAAAAAATCTATAATATTAAAAAAAAAATTGGACCCCCCCCAAACCCCAAGCCTCTTTTATTTTCTTTTTGCTCTTCAGGATAGCTTTAAAAGATTGTGTTATATAAATAGAAATTAAATATCAAAGGAGATTATGAGATAGCAATGACAAAGTTATTGACTGAAGAATTGTGCTCTCAAACATAAGCCTCTTCTGAACAGGCAGGATAGGGAAATCAGATACGTATGCCTTTGCCTTAGATTCAGGGACAGTTAAAAATACACAGTCAAGTCATTTTAACTTTCAGCACTTTTATTTTTATAACTGGGCTATTTTAAGCCTGAAAAAAAGAGCAAACATCCTTTGAAAGGTTTTAGGAAGCTTCGATGACATTACGAACCAGTATGTAGTGTATGCTCTCTCCACCTACAGAACAGATATGCCTGCTCAAACAATGCATATTTTTAAGATAAGAGAATTATCAGCAGACGGATTAATGTAATTAATTAATCAGTTATTCTTACCCATAAACAATAAAGCCAATTTTATTTTCTTTTTACCTTTCTTGGTACGATGTTCTCATGTAGAAAATATCTGTTCACTTTTTCCTGGCTTTCCTTCCATCCCTTGCCCACATTCCACTGCATTTAAACAAAAAACCCAACCAACCCCCCCCCCCAAAAAAAAAAACCAACCCAACCAAACGCAAATAAACAGATCATAAATATCTGTGTGTTCTTATTTGGAGTATTTTGTTTATTAGTTTAATATGGTTTATCGCTGAGTGCTTATTTATCTAGAAGAATGCAACATGTTCTGTGGCAGTGCTTAGGGTCCTATATCCCTGTAAGTAAAACAGAAAGGTGAAAGCTAGAAATGAAGATACAAAATGAACAGCCGGTGTGAGAGGTCTAGTTAGTATGAGACTAGCATTATTTACTATTCAGTGTTTGTAAAGTTTGTGTTTATAGTTGTAAGCTGTGATAAAGGCTTCAAATCCATGTCCTAGGAAAACAGATCTTTCATGTATCTAAATATTTTCTGACCATCTTCTAACAAAAAAGACCTTGACGTTCCAAGAAAACACTTCAGTCATATTTATTTCATATATGAAGTCCATAAGAGTTTCTGATTTACTGTTGTTACATTTTAAATTGAGTGCAGCTTTCATGTAAGGTAATTGGCAAAAGCACCTCACCTCAGCTAAAACTAGAGTCTAATGGGAACTTCTTTTCCTCTTTTTCATTCTTGGAAGACAGACTCTGGGATGAACTGTGTAGAAGCAACTAATCAAAAAGAGCGTGCTGGGAAGAATTCCAGAAGACTTGCTGGCTGTGACCTGTCTCCTATGCAAACTACATAAAAATCCACAGGGGATAGCCTGAGCTATCTCTGACTGTTGTGGACCCTCAAGAGCTTTGAGACATACATAAGAGGACACCTAATCCTGAGGGACTTCAAATTTCAACACCCAAAAAGCAGTACGTGAGTCTCCATCATATCTCTGCAGTCCAAATGCACATGGCAAGTTTTTAAAGCTGCATTCTATGAAAAGCAAACTGAACATTTCTTACATTTCCCTTTTCTTTTCCAGTAAAATGGTGAAAACAGAAATAGAGACTTTTTTCTGTGGCAAAATAAAATACATTGTAATTAGAAGTAAAAACAGAGGACTGTGTTTCTTTAAATCTCTTGCCAAATACACTTACCTTTTTGGACCACATTTTAAAATAAATAAATGAAAAAGAATTTACTATAGATCTATATCACTATAGATCTGTCTCTAAATGTTACAGTTAACCTTTTACATATATGAAGGTTAGAAAGTTAGAAATTTCTAATGAAGTCAGTCTTGAATTATTCAGGCTGTCAGCTACAAGTGTATGTTCAGAGTACCTTCTCAATACTGCTAGAGATTTAGTAACTGGTGACTGCAGAACATCTTTAGTGCCAAAAAATTGAGAGACTTTTCTTTGCCAAAATAAATCAGAAAGGGTCATGTCTTCCCCTTGTATAAATTGTTGTAGCTCAGTTAAAGTCAATGGATCTTAAGCATATTATACAAACATGGGATTTCATCCAGTTTGTTTCTTCATTTCTTTGACAAAAGAAACCCTTCAAAGTAAGGAAAAAGAAACTCGTAATGAATTGATTTTTAAAAAAACCCAACAACAAAAACCAATGACAAAACCCAAACTTATTTAGTGTTTTCTTGAGTGCAAAGCACCTTTAAACCCTACTGCATGTGTGATAGCCAATTGAACAAAAAATTTATGCATGAACTTTTCTTTAAAGCAGGCATATGACTTCCCTACTGAATTGTAACCAAAGGAATGAAGTGCCTATTCCAAGCAAGGATATGATTATTGTTTTCTAACACTTAGAAGGCATTTTATACATTATGCTTTGCAGACCTAGCAGGATTTTTGTTTTAAATAACAGACTTTCTCTTTTTCCTTTTTTTTTTTTTAAATTTATGTGATGTCATATCTGAAAGCAATTAGTCATTGAAATCTTAGCTGTGAAAGTAAGTAAATATTGTGGTCAAAAGAATGTCTCCAATTTAGGTGTTCAGAATCAGATCTTAGTTGATGAGTCCAATCTTATTTGAGCTCATAGTGTGGTATCAAGATCCCCATTACAGTCAGTTATAATTATTTATATGTTACTGGCTGGTCATTTATATTTGTAGTTGATCAACAGTTTGATTCATCAGTCTAAAAATGTATTTGCACACCAAATGTCAGCCAAACAAATGCAATACTTGGGTCAATAGATAATTAACTGAGAATGAACGTAAAAGAAAACAGAGATTTTCATCTATGCACTTTCCCCCCACCCCCATCTTGCACACTATTGTTTATTTGAAATAATTAATATATTAAGATTATGATAAATTTAGAGCCATACCTTTATATAAAATCAGATTTGAAGCCTATGTTATCAGGATTATGATAAAGCAGTAAAAAGAGATGAAAAAATATTAACTTGTCTAATATGTAGTGGAAATTTATGCAGCCACAAGCTGTCTGTAATAAATGTTAATTGATTACAATTTATATTTTTGGTCTTCTTCCCAGAGACTCCAAGCTATTAATCTGACTTGAACACAGCCAGAATACTGTAACAATTCTTAGTCACTAAAAGCCTTAAGGGAAATTCAAATCTGTTAGAATAAATGCTATAGCTTTATCCACCTTAAAGCAGGGAGTGAGGCAGAGGGAAAAGAAACAAAACATTTTTAAAAATGTATTATTTATATTTACTGAATTTTAATAAAAACCTGATGTGCTTGAATCTGATATATATATATCTTCATCTTTTTAAAGTTATGAGAAAGTATGTTGTTTGCCATGCTGCTAATTGAGTTGGATGCAACACGTTCTGAAAGTAAAGGGCTGTATATCAAACAGATGGCTACCTATTATTATTGCAAATGTTATTATATACAGTATTCATATACAGTATTACAGATGATTTTAAACCCTATTGAGTCAGTGTCAAATGTCAAAATATCCTCCTTGGTTTGCAGTCCTTGGTACCTCTGGAGAGATCTGAAATAAAAAAGTACCTAGTTCTGATCTCATACACTCTCTTTTCCACAGGTGTAGAAGATCATCAGTGACAATGGAATCACCTATATAAGCATCTCATACTCAGAATTCTTCCTTTTCAGCAATGATTTTCCCTCTTTCCCCTTTAATGGCTTTTAACTGATGCTATGTATTTTGCAGTATTTTTGTCTAATGCCTCAATATTCTCAAATGATAAAAAGGCAACCAAATGATAAAAACAATAGTATTCTGAGTTTATATAAAGGTTTGGGCTTTGTTTGTTTGTTTGTTTGGTTTTTTTTTTAATTAAGATTTTCATCAAGGTTTCCATTCTAAAACAACATGATCAATTGTATCTACTGTATAGTGAAACTAAATGTTACCTTTACCTTTTCCCATTTTGTATCTGTGGATTTCTTGCAAGCAGCTATCATTTTATCTATGTCACAATTTTATTTTTTTTTATTTTTTTAAATATAAGTGAAAAGTACAGTACCTCATTGCACATTTAGCAGCCTGGTCTCTTCTTCTCTTTGTTCACAGACATTTAAACAGTAAGTTCAGACCTGTACTTGATACCAACACTCAGCAGAAGTCTACTTTTCATTAACTGTACAAAGGAGGAGGAGAGTGGGATGTTCTCTTCCTTAAAACCTGGGAGAACAATACAGATGAAAGAGCACAGGTCTCACAAAGCATTCAGGGATGAGGTGCAGATTCCCAGAGGAAATGATGACGTGCAGCAGCAATCCCTGTGTGCTCGCTCTGGGTTGCTGAGAGGCGCTGGCTCCATCCACAGCAGCCAGGTAACTAAATTCTTCCTGCCAAATGCAATGTGACCGCGACACCCCCAGAGGGGAATCTGAAGTAAAACGAGAAGCCTGTTGGTTTTGTCATCAGGAAACCGCTGAAAACAGAGATCTACGTGAAATCTGGACTTTGTCCAAGGGATAGCCATGGTGCTATTAGCATTAACTTCATTCATCTGAATTTTTTTGGGGGGAAAACAACCTCTCAACTCGCATGGTTTAAATCTGCCCCGTGCAGCAGTGAGAAAGCCCCCACCAGGCCCCGTGCCCATCTGCAGGGTGCCTGTTCCCCTGGGCTGTGGCAGGACTGACCACAGGGCCTCGTGCCAGGCTGGGATGGCTGACATATTACCTCTTCTCATTACAAGGCCTCTCCCCGTGACTGCACATTTTCCCTCATTGATAGCCACCCTAAGAAACCTTCACCACCTTATCAGAAGGGCAAATACCCTTTTGGAACGGACAGGTTTGGGTGTTGCGCGCACACGGAGTGTTTGGGCTCTCTCCATCTGTTGTTGCTCAAGTCATGTTACCAGGAGGAGGCTATGCAGATTCCCTAAAATTCGTATTTCAGAACTGATGTAAAATTCACTTGCTTCTTTACAATTAAGCAAAGAAACAGAGGCAACTGGTCTTCTGTTCCCATCAGTCAGACTGCTTGGGTAGGAAAGTAATCTGAGGTCAGTTTCCTTCTTACTCTGACAGTTTTCACATCCATCTCTTTTACCTCATGGAAGAATGAATTAATCTGCTCTGTATGTGTTCTTTGGGGTGTAGTGGGCAGGGTGAAAGGCAAATTAGTTGGCTGTTAAAGTTGTCCTGCTCTGTAGAAAGGAATGTTAGAATAATTTGAAGAAGAGAGAGAACAGGAGAGCAAGAGAACAAAAAAATATAAGCATGCGCTTGATAAACCGAGCTAATTATGGCATTTGCTTTAGAGAGGGAGCAGTTTGCATTGCCTAAATGATTCAAGGTGCCATCCATCACAACTGGTCCCTGGATAGCAGAGGTGACCAACAGCAGCATACACACCCAACGGCTGCCCAAGCTCTCCTGGAAGCTTCAGGAGGCGTCCCGAGGAAGGCAGGATGCCTCCCAGGTCTTTTGCAGTGCGCCATAAGTGTGTGATGAGTCATTTCTCACTAGAAAGTCTAAATGAAGTTAATGAGATTTCACCTCAATATAGACTTCAAGAAGTACATAGCTCTTGCTAAAGAGATATGTTGAAAGAGGTGTCGACAGAGAAATTTTGAAAAGTGTAGAATAAAAAAAACCCCAATATATGAACATATAAGCCTTTAACTGAGTAGAAGAACTTCGATTTTTTATAATCCAGACAGGAATTCTTTTACCTGTTTGAGTTGCCAGATGAATTTTAGGTTTTGACTCATACGCTGCAGATCTGTTTTTTTCTGATGTGTGAATGGACTAACTTTGCTCCTAGCATGTGTTGTCCTTTTATTAGAGATCACATGTACCTATGTTTTTCTAAAGAACAATGATAAATTGTGACAGTTTTTGCCAACTTTCTTAAGACTCCAGCCTAGTGATTAATTATAAGGGCTCATGTTCAACATAGCTATGCATATTAATGACAATGACAATGGTTTTAAAGAATCTGGAAAAATGTGTCACAGGGAGGATGCCCGCAGAATCATTAAACATGAATCATCCTTGGGTGCCTACTCAAATATAATTAATGGAATGTAATTAGCATCTAATTATAATATCCCATATGAAAAATCTTGGCTGCCTTTTGCCATATTCTAGCCAAAATGGGGCAGGAAGTACCCCAAATCTTAAGACGCTCTTCTTTTGGCCAAAGAAAGCACATTCTAGCCTTCAAAAATATGCTTACTTTTTTGGATTTAAAACTTAATGTTTTCTTGTTATTATCTGAGGAATCAATGGGTGATAGCAAGAATCCGAAGTGGTTAAATAAATAATTACTAGAGTAAAGCAATAAGCATAGCCCTAGCAATGAGGCAGTGACATGAAGTCAGTGAAATAGAGACCACCCTGTAGGTGTCACTGCGGAGACAGACCGCAGTGTTCTAGGACTGCCTGGCTAAGGGAAGTCCTTTTTGTGAGGTAACTTAATAAGCAGTGTAAAATATACTAAAAGTAAGACCAATCTGTTGAGCGCCAGAGTGTTTAAAATATAAATAAAATTCTTCGATGGATTTGGGTAATTTTATCTAATAAACCACCCATGCTGTTGATTTCTCACCTTGCTGAGACAGGCTGAATAATTCAGAAATCAATTTGAAGGTAGATTAGAAGAAACGGAAAAGGTGAGAAAAAAACAGAGACATGCTGGATAACAATGGGAAAAAGGAAAATACATTAAAAAAATAAACTTAGTTAATTATATCAATTAAACCTAAGTCTTAAAGAACATAGTTTAATAAATGTTCCCTACATTATATATAGGAAAACAAAGAACATCCAGCTAAAATGAAAACATTATTATATTTTCAGATAATGAAGAACTGCAAATCCATTCAAATGAAAATGAAAATATTTTCCCACAAACCTGCATTTAACTATGAATGTTTAGATCCCCATTCCTAGAATCTCGCTTATGGCTTTGGTGCTGAGTTCTCATTGCTGCTGGGTTGAGGATTTTGTTTATTTGTTTGTTTGGTGTGTGGGGGGGGATATCAGATTTCATTTGCTACAAGTAACAACACTGAAAAAATATGGAATGACAATGGCAACATTTATGTTTAAATTATACAACTATCATGAAGTCAGCATCATGCATACTCTATATTTTATATATTTATAAATTTTAAATGGTGTAATTTGGAAAAATGTTCATTTTTCTTAGAAATTTATGAACCAGCATAAACCTAGAGTTTATAAACCAAAAGCTTAGGTTACCTTTTTCTGAATAAAAGAGACTTCTTCTCTTAAAGGAAAGTTAGCAGAATTAGTACTGCATCTCATGTAGTCTTTGTTAGATTCAAATCATAATATAAAAAAAATATATTTTTATGCCATCTTCTTCCTTTTGATTTGCTTACAGGTTTGAGAATGTTGCTAAGCAATTTTGTGAAGCATTATAAAAATAGGTGTTTTGTGTAATTTCTATTTTCCAAAGATAAGAAAGGGCAGTTGTTATGAAAAATAAAACAACACTGACTCTTTTGTTATATTTTAAATTGATTATATTTAACTACATTTAATTCACATAGTTAAAACACTTTTGGTTATTACAATAATGAATAATAAGAGGCTGTGTAACATGCTTCAATTATATCATGTACTTGTAAATAAATCAACTCTGAGCATTTAAATTCAGATGAAAGCTATTTGCTTTCAAAAGTAGTAGTTAATCTGTCTGTCTGTCTGACAGTAAGCTTTGCAACCCTATGCAAATTTTAGAAAATGTTATTTTCTGAATTGTTTTCCAAATACCTTGTTTTCAGATTACTCTTTTCTTTTTAGCTAGTATCTTCCTAAATTACCAAGAGGGCACAAAAAAATAAGCATGTGTGCATCTTTAAGATTATTAGACATGACAAGCTGTTCTATATTCTCAATGCCCACTCAAATGCAAACTTAAGGAATAGCACAAAAGCCACCAGAAAAAGCATGATGCTGTTGTAGATATAGTATGGGTACTATTCATGATACATAAGCTTTTATTATATAAGCATATAGTTGCCGAAGTCTAATTTCAGAAAACTGTTATATGGTACATAGAAAATGAAGGAAATTACTTTCCTCCATTCCCCATATCCCTTTTGAATATAAAAGATTTATTTCTTTTACTTTGTTCACTGGAACTTATATTCAAATATAGAAACTGCCATGGCCTTTGTGGCCTAAAAGGCTATACTACCAGAATGGTGTAAGCAGAATTTTAATGTCATTTTAAGATTTTATAGGAACTCTAGTGCTGTGTATTTTACTGACAATCCAGTGAGAAGAATAACTCTGCTCTTAGTCCTCAGTTGAATGTTTCCATTTCAAATCTGAGTTTGCCAGACTGGAAAGTCCTTTTGGACATGCTTTAACATCTTGATGAAAATTGTGATATAACTTCTTCATGCATGGTCAGATTAAGTTTGGGGTGGTCCTTCTCAAAAGGTGCATACAAGGTCAAGCCTAATGGTTACTGACACTGAGAGGAGAAGGTTGCTGTGGTCTGAGCCCTTAAGAGCTATGTAGCCATCCAGCTTCTCCCAGTGTCCTCTGCTGAGGCCCAGCTATTTCTGTATCCGTGTAGTGGAGGGGGATGTTAGTAGTACCAAAGAAAACAACGCATACTTCTATGAGCAGCTGTCGCTGGAAGACTCAAAGAGAGGACAAATGAAAAGAGTCCCTGGCTAAACAGGGAGCTTATCACATATCCTAGCAGCTAAGAGGCAACACATCATGGACCTGATTGTTTTCTGTTATGAAGATTTTAAATAGTTAATATTTTTTTGTAGTAATGTAAAAGCTTTTTATGAATGGGTGTAACATTTTCCATTACTAGTTTACATAAATTCTTCATATGCAAGTTCGAACAGCTCAGAAAATTTCATCCTTTGATTTGGTACAGAATGCACATATGTAGTTTGTTTCTTCTGTGGTGAACCTGAATTAATCTTGTAGATGTTTTTAGTTTTTCTTTAGGGTTTGATGCAAATGATAAATAAATAGCAGGTTTCCAATTGCACATATTAGATATGCTCTGACATAATAGCATTAGCCTGGAAAATAATGTTATTAGCATTACATAATGTCAGTGTGTTTAAGGAGTGTGGCTCCAAGCTCCCGTGATTTTTCATTATTAACGTTCTACTAAAATAACTGTGTCTGGTGGCAAATACTTCTCCATTCAGCAAACGTTTCTCTGTGTTGGCCAAAATGAACAGCTCATAAATAGAACAGCACATCACCATGAACCAGCTATAACCGAAGTTGCTGTGAGTTGTTTGTTAATGCTACAGTGCCTGCAGGAGAATTAAGAGCCTCTGACAAGATTCTGCTTTGAGGACTTAAATACCAATTTTTCTCACAGAATGCCACTGGACCCTGGCAGAGACTGTCATTCAATTCCTTGACCTCTTTGGAGAGTTAAGTCAGGACATAAATTTCAATGATGCCACCATCTCTATCTTCCTGCCAACACTGAAAATCACCTCAGCTCTGAAATCCAGACTAAGGTCAAAAGAGAGGAAAATACTAAACTTTTTATTTGAGCAGTTCAGGTGTAATTCCATGCAGCTACAATATCAACCATGCTGCATTTTCTGAGGATGATACTATAGATCTGTCATGCTCAGTATTCAGTTTTAGCTGTATCTTGAGTCCTGTGACACCCCGTACACTCAAATCATCTGCACACCTGTCAGTTTGCCATAGAACTTGGAGCAAAAGAAAACAACAAAACGGCAATTATCTGCTATGCCCACCCTTGGTCTATGACTTCTGATCTTAAGGAAATCTTTTGAGATGTGATCATCATCTAGTTCTCCCTTTCAAATCTTGTTTCAGAAGTGACAGTGTGAAAACTGGGTCCTGCTCAGTCCTGAAGAGCTGAAAGCAAATCGACTAGACTCACTCATAACTGAACTCACTGAAAGCTAACGCATTCTTGAAAAGAAGAATGAAAAGAAGGCAATACCAACAATTTCTATTAGGAAATACTGTTCTGGACTAAATATCTCAAATTTTATTTTCATATTATTAGCATTAATCTCCAAAAGATGCAGATTTTTGTCTGAATTGTTAGTCATACTGTTTTCATACAACATACTAGATGGCTGAAAGAGAGACGTTTCATGAAAATCAGCAGAAATAACAGATTTATATTAAAAAGATGTTAATACAAAAAGAAAAGAGACAAGCAAAGAAGCATAATATAAATAATTCAAAGGGTTAAAACAGAGATTAAAACCAGAATGAGTGCTGACTGGATAGAAGGAATTCCCAAAGGTCACTTCTCACTTCTTTACAAGAAGCTCTCTTATTTCAATTAGTTTGCTTTTAAGACCCATTAAAATGTTTGCAAAGACCATGGTTTTGGCCCACATTTTTTAAAGGTGTAGCATACCCTTTGAAATTGGTAAGGATACTAAGAAAAGACTGACACAGAGATAATATTTTTGGACAGAAAGAGAGATTTCAATGAGTATTTCAGAAAGAGGATAATAATATGATAGCGTCCTAGTGAAATCCTTAACCACTATAAATATAAACCACATTATATTAGTTTACTCCATTTAAGCAAGTTATAAAAAATCTACAACTTAATATACTGTTAAACAAAAATAAGCAGTAGGGAAAAAAAAGAACATGTAAAACATGGGCATGAATTTATCCCTTTCTTACTGCAGATTATATGTTGTTGTACCAGATGAAGTGGATGGATCCATTAATCATTCATAATTTATCCACCTCCTGGATCTCAAGCATGACAATTTACCGTTGCTTTGGTTGTTCGAAATGAGAGTATTTGCTTACTATCCTTATGGTAGGCTGCTGCTGTTAAACCCCTCACCTCCAATCCAATTGGTGCAATGTCTTCCTTAAAGTTATTTCCCATCTAATGACAATCAAGTCAAGTGCATTGACATATATAGCTTATCAGTGGTTTGGAAAAACAGCCATTATTTTTCAATTTTAATATAATGGGTTCCTAATCTTCCATATGATATTTGAAGATCCTCACCACTCTCCAAACATCAGTATGCTGCACTTGAAAATCCAAAGATTTTTTAGTGCCCCCAAATTTGACCATTTGCAAAGAATGTCTATTTCCATGCCTTCCCTAGGTCTAAAATTTCAATCCTAGGTGTAAGTAGGCAGAAGAATGATGTAACTCAGTTTCAAATTTCCCAAATCAAACAAGCTCATTTTAGTAGAAATTCCATAATAGTACCTCCTCCTTAGGATTTTTTAGAATACTTAAATGGTTGCATAATATCTAAATATATTCCATGTGGGCTTGGAACGATAGCAAATTAAAACAATCTCATGACAAACCCACTAACAATTTGGTTTATGGCAAAAATGCTGATAGACCCATCAAGCTAAATGAAAACTGAATCTATGTTTAAATACAGATGTGTCTGATAACGATAAAAGCTTGTCATCAGAAAATAGGTAACTGTTGTCTTTATCTCACTCTATTGTGTTGCTGAATATTTTTTCATTTGGAATCAGGCTTTGTAACATATTTTAAAGAAGATTTCCAGTCCTTTCAGAACAGAACATCACCTTTCAGCCAAAGAAGGCAGTAGCTGACTTTACTAGAGTTCAAATCAGGCTCTGAATTCTAACCCTCCCCAGAGGGTAATAAGAACACAGGCATAGTTTTTAGAAAAATAACTGGCTAAAAATGAGCCATTAAAGGTAGTCACAACCTTTTTTTAAGAAGTGGTGTTGGTAGTTAGGGGAGAGGTAGTTAGAAACATGTGGTTATCTGTAATTAAAATGGTTATCTATATTGAAAAATTGTGGCTATATTATCTATAACCATGCTAAAAGGGCTTGAAATGGCAAAAATATCCTATATTATTGGAAAAAAACCAAACCAAAACATAAATACAAGTTGACAGTAGCCCACTCTAAAAATTGCCATGGATTTTGTAAATCAGGATATAGAAGCTTGTAAGTCAAACTAAGGCAATAAATTTCATCAAAGAAAATAGTTAAGAAACATTGACTTTTTGTTGCTTCACAAATTGTTTATGAGTGGCTTGGAATTTTTGAGATTGTTTTCCTAATTATCTACTGAGTAATGCCAGCAAATAATTTCTGGCCATAAATCACTCATAAGTAGCTCATTACAATTAGCTGATAGTCAGAACCCAAGATGTGCTAGTTAATTTTGATTGGATATGTTGGTGATTACAGGACTTGAGAACTTCCCTGTTTGTCTGTATCTCTGTCCAAAGGGACAGAACATAGCACAGTTTTCCACTAGGAAAAAATCATGAAGGCTCTTATGAAAGTCAGAATAAGGTCATAATAAGCTGCCTAAAATTATCAATCAATAAAAATCTTGTAGATATTTCTGTAGAGTGAGTAAGGCTACCTCAATAACTTACTCTGATTCACTCTAGCAAAGTTTTATGGGAGTATGAAGGAATCAGTATGTTGATCCTCTCTTTCATCTAGCTACAGTGTTATGTAGATGTTTGGAAGGAGGCTTGGAGGGTTGAATCTGAGCACATCTTAGATGTACTCATAAATTTGAGATGCACACCCTTCCGGAAATGTGTAACGGTGATGTCCCAGAGGATTCTGGGAGATGACATCTATGAATAACGGGAGAACTTCAAGGAAGAATGGAGGTCTTCCCCACCTTCTCTCCCACTCCTCACATAACTTCAGATTGCTAGGGCAATCACCAGGACATTTTGGTCTTCGAATTTAAATTAATCATGGGTTTTTACATGGTTAAGTACTTCCACATGTACTTCAGACTGGAGTTATTAAAAGGGGACAACTGTTCCTCTACTTTGGAACCCATTTGACTGCTAATCAAACACATCTATTCTTGTGTACAGCTCACAGCTCCTTCCTGACTCACCTCTAGGTACTGCTGAGCAAAACTTGTTTCACCCTTGCAGCTTTGGATCTGACCCTCTGGGTCAGCCAGCATGGCTGTGAGTCAGTGGAGTTCTACTTTACAGTATGCATACCCTAGTGGTTTAGTTTAGATCAGGTGTATGCTTAGGTAGCAAACCACCTGGTCATCTCTACCAACTGTGTTTTCTTTACATCATGGAGATGTCTTGGAGCTCATGAACTAGATTCTTTTAGGATAAAACTCGCCTGAAAAATGCATTCCAGAAGTGCACCTAATCTACTCCAGGCACAAATGGGCATGCACTCTGTGGGACCAGCTGGACTAGAGCTGCTCTGGAAAGAAAACCCTGAAGAAGTGAGTACAACATGGATTTTGGGTCCTCAGTATCAATTATTTTACTCTGTAGATCCACTCTGATTGCTTATAATTCCTTTTTATTGTAGCAATAATTTGTAGCATCTACATGGGCTACCTGGCCTTTTTTTTTTTTGTATTTGTCCATAGCTAGACCTTTTGGCCTGTTTTAATCCATTCTTAGTCCAAAGTCACAGCTATTTACAACAGAAGTAGTGAATCTTCCCTGTGTTTTTCCCTGCATCTGCATCAGAACTTCTCCAGTATGTCAAAAGCTCTACTTCTGATTAGACAGGAAAAGGGGGATGTTTCAAACCTGGTACCCCAGAGGACTAGCAGGAATCAGCTGAGACTTCTGAGAACGTTCTAGGAAGTAGAATGACCTTTCTTTTTCTGTCTTTAAGTGCATAAAACTGGAGGAAAACCCTCAAAGTGGTCAAAGTGAATCTGCTTGGAGCTTAGTAGATGTGAATCTTGGGCTTTCTGAACCTCACTGGAATTAGTCTCTGTCTTCTCATAAGCCAAATCCAAGACACAATGAATTACGTAATTCTAAACTTGCCATTTCATAAGCAGTGTTGTCGTTATTATTGGTCTTTGGTTTTACAGTGTGTTTTTAAGGAAAAAAAAAAGTGGCTTTTTGCCAGCATTAGTACACCTTTGAACAAAGCTCACAAGAAACAAGTGTTTTGGTCAAATTCAACAGAGAGGTATAAATAGAAGAGTGGCATGTCAGCACACTTGTACTCAGAAGAAGATGTGAAGTGTTGCATAAATCTAGAGGGCATTTTCAGCTGGAATTGTAAATTTTTGCCAAATTATTTACTGATATGACAATATTTTCTAGATTTAAAACAATATTTTAAGGTAGAGCAGAGTTAGTGGACAACGCCCAGAGAAACTGATCATAACAATGAATGGAGGTATGTGGGAGTGTTCATAGAAGGTTAACTATCTCTATGTTCATGCTTGCATTTTTCTCTCTATTTCACATTAACAGGCAAAACTTAATTTCAATATATTCAAAATTCCTCTGCAAATTAGTAAACACCAAGAACTGTAAAAGCAAAAGTTGTTAATGTATGCTGTTTAGCATACCAGCATAAATGGATCAATTATTTAGAGTTTGTTCCCATTCACCACAAGAAAATAAACAGCAGGATTCGTATTATTTTCTTAACTTGGCATTCTGATAAATGGAGCTCAAAATTTAATAAATGTGAATGGAAAATTTAAAGATTTGATTATGTTGGATGTTATGGCACAACAACATAATTGCATATAATGAGAAAATAATTAAATAAAAGTCCAAGTAAGTGTGAGGATTTGACCAATTTATTTGTTTTGTGCTTTTATTTTTGTTGTTTAGGTGGGCATATATATCAAATTATGCTTTGTTATATATATATCATAGCATATGATATATCATAGCACCTAAATAAATATATAGTATTTTGTTTCCCTGATTAAATATTTTTTGGGATAATTATTGTTATTGGGGAGTACTAAATAGCAAATAGGCAAAAAAATGAATAACAGAAATTGTGGATAATTTAAAACTCTTTTTCTTAAGTGACATCATTCTGTTCTTTTTTCTTCTGACTTCTTTGTCCCGTACCATTTTTTTACTAGTGATTTGTATTATTAGTGTTGTTCCAGCTGGTGAATGGAGTCCTGTACAAACAATAAAGAACAGCTGACATTGCTAACATTCACTGCTAACTAACAGTTAGTTAGTTAGGAAAAACTAACTGACTTAGTAACTAACTAACTAACTAAACTAACTAACTAACTAACTTAGGAAAAAAAATAATATATTTTTTGCTTTTGTTTCTTTGCCCTGCCTTTTGCTATTTCTCTCACAACCCTAGCATTGACCTCATTGCCAGTGTATAAAAAACAATTAGCTCCCAATTAGCCCACTGCTAGTTGTTCAAGCACACATTTTTTCTTTTAAAATAGAAACTTGCAACAAAAATAGAAAATGGTTTCACCTAACAATTGGTTCCTTAAATGAAAATGACACTCCTGAATGGATCAAGGAATTTGTGAATCCTCTAAATCAATTTTCAGCATTCGTCATGCTTCAGCTACAAAGCTCTTCAATGTCTTGGGGTCTGCCACAAGTAGCTGGGCAAAGGCTTTTATCCAGTCCAGTAGTACAACTTCCAGTACAGTCTGGACTCCCTGCAATTTTTCTTCCAGGTTTCTTTCTAGGTAGGCAGTCTTCATCTTCTATTTGATCCATCTCTGCTAAGGATTTGTTTACTTCAGTGTAATGAAGCCTTGGACAACAGAAGTAGTAATCCTGACCCCAGGATTAGTCACGTTAGTTACCAAAGGTTATTTTCCTAGTGCAGGGTAAGGCCAAGACCTACGGAATCTTATGGCTACTGTTGCATTTCCAAGAAAACTAAATTTAAACTCTTCTGTAGTTTTCCAGTGAACTGATCACAAATTTCAGTGTTTGTATGACTTTGAGTTCAAAAAAAGCAGGTGAAAGCTAGTAGTACTTGGACTAATTTAAACCCAAAGCTCCAGGGTTTAAAAAAAAAGTCCAGAGATGAAAAGCTGTATGAGCCAAAACTAAAATAAAGAATTTTATTAAATCTTATGAACCTGTATAAAAACCTGATGAATATCAAGCAGCTCTAACACTCCCAACAACTTGCAAATACCTAAAAAGACTCTCTTCTCCTCTTGTTTGTGGCAAAAAATTCACTTCACAGCTGTTGTCTATTACTTTAGAGACAATGCTAACAGTTGGGATACAATAAACCCCGATGATAAGGGGTGTAAGTGTTATCACATCTAACTATAATAGTGTGAATGGTCCGACTATAATAGAGCAAATGACCTCACTTTGAGCATTACCGCCCATCTTACTTACTTACCCACTGAGCATTACCGCCCATCAACACTTCACCAGCAGCAGACCAAGGGACAAGAAAATTCTCATTCCGTATACAGTGCCCCTTGGGAAAAGCACAGTCCTATTAATTTACTGGTGGCAGTGGGAGAACAGTTGTCAAAGTGCCTGGAAGTGGACCAGCAGACTGTTGACTTAATTATGCCAGACAACAGAGCCAACATTTTAAAGCTGTGAAAGATGGCAATTTTTCAGATTTCACTTTCCCTCATTTTTTTCCTGATAGCCAGACTTAACCAATTCAAGTAACTCAAAATATTAAATATTAAATATAGAAATTACCCTTGTGCCTCTTCCAAATGCAAAACAAAATAAACCCTCACAACTAGAATTAAGTCACTCAATAATAACTTTTATGTTAGGATTCAATGTGAAGACATAATGCTACTGAGCAAACTATTATTTCATAATAAGCTTAAAGAAATAATTTACAACATGTTCTACTTTTTTAGATCCCACCTTCTGAGTGTTACAGGAATGCAGACACAGATTGATAGATGCTAAGTGGAAAGCAAAATGCTCAGACATTCTGATCTCATACATCTATATTGTCCAGGCTTTTTGTTGCACTTATGTAAATTTTCAATAATGACTTCTAATATGTGCTCTTAAGTCTGCATATAATGGCTGAGAGGTTCATTGTTTCCTCTGTAACTGGGCCATATAAGACTTACTTCACTTTTTAAGTGCCTTCTGCCCAAAGGGCTATGCTACCAGACCATGCTTCAGTTCTGTCTATAATTGGTCTGAGAATTTTTTTTCTGCATAATGGCTCTTTTCAGTATTACGTTTGCATGACTAAAGCATTTATAAAACCCATCGACTGAACTATAGTATACACTTACATCATACTTTCCATCAGCATATCTCTTTTTATTTTTACAAAAATATGTATCAGTACCTCAGTGCTATAGATGGCAAAATAAAATTAGATACCTATCTTGTGACTTATTCTGGTTCCATAAATCTATAAAAACCTGTACATAAATCCATCTGCAAGCCATTTTGATCTGATATTTTCTTGATGAGAGTTAAAAATGCACTGTTTAAGCTATTTAAACTGTTTCATAACATATGTACCACTTTTCTGAAGTCTCCTTTCAAATCAGATTTTGATGTAAACAATCACAGTATTTTTTTTTTCCCATTGATACAAACAAATCTTTGTTTAAATTTAACTATTTTCAAGAACCTTGACTTTATTAAAGCTGTTGGATTGTATTCAGAACACATCTAACACAAATTCAACAACTCAGACAAACATTAGCTTGTTTTTAAGGACTTCTTCAGCTGCAATCAGGATTCTGATACATTGGAATTTAAAATAAATATTTAATGATTTCATATCTATGTACGGAAACAGTGAGGGACTACTGGGTCAAAGTAGGAGGTGCTGACTGCCATTTGCCCTATTATGTTTCTGCTGATTCCAGCTAAGGCTGGAGGTAGGTTTCATTATAAAGGGTGCATCTCGTACCCCTTTGAAGCAAGAAACAATTGGATTACCAGTGGACAGTATTTTCACTATGCTGACTTCTGCTTATAAATAACCTGTTTCAGGCAACTCCTAACTCTGTGTTCTTGTCTCTAAAATAATGATATTTCATTCATTTAGGCTCAGAGGTGGCACCCAAAACCACAACACAGTCAAAGATATCCTTATAAAAGTATAGTGAACAGGATTTATTCATGTCCAGTTCTGAGCGGTGATGTTTTGAAGAGGTCTATAGAGAGAGGAATAAGACTTAGAAATCAAAAGAATTTGAATTTACATTGGTTAGTAGATGTTGTTCACCTAAACCTGAGACAACTAGACTGTTCAATTTTACTATGTAGTTGAAACATGATTCAGTGCTCCATAGCATTGCTTCCTGAATCTCTGCTGTCTCCTTCCAGTCTTAACTGTTACTTCAGAAAAAATATGCTTGAATCGTTCTGGATCCTTGATACCCTGCTCTAAACATATTTCGTTTTAAAACGGGTAGGAAACTTGTTATAAAATATTTTAAGTACTGAATTGTACTGGGCTTTAAAGGGTTCTATAACAGAGATTTAACTCTGCATAAAATCTGAAAGCAAGTAAAATACTTCTATTGATCAATATTGTTATTAATTCTCCTTGGGGAAGATGTCTGTCCTTGGATAAGTAGCTTTGATTTCTCCCAGAACACTGTATTTTGTGTGACCCACCACATGTTTAAAACATCAGTGTCTGTTGCCATGGAATTTATTTCCCTGCTGGATCAAGCACAAGAAGAAAGCTTAATTTAAATGTGTAGATCTGAAATCTAGAAAAATGCTAAATACTACGTATGGAAAAAAAATAGGGAAAAAAAATTGTCTGAAGGACTAAGAATATTTCTTGGAAAACAAAAAATATGCAGGATCAAATTCTCCCAAAATCTCAGCAGCTTCTGAGAAAAGTTTGTAAGTCATCCATTTACATTGAAAAATCCTGTTTCATGCATGTTTGAGCCATGAGTGTTGATACTATCTCTGTCTGTTTTTTTTTTTTCCTTCAAAACATTCCAAGAGAATTAAGACTGCAGTTAACATTTACCTGTTAGTCTTCTAATGAAAACCGAAAGAGGTACAAAAAGACAAAGTTGTATGTCATAAATAAAATGTGACAACATAGACCACCTCACACCTCCACCTCATTAATGGTCACATTAATGCCATGAAAAAGATATGAGAGTTAAATAGGAGAGCTTCATCATGTAATTTTTAATATTTTTTTCCCTGAAACAAATTACACTGCAGTTATATACTTTCAAAACAAGAATCTTAAGACTTGAAGTTTCAAGTCATTATTTGGAATATAAACCTTTCAAAGTTAAATAGGTAGATGTGGTATTTGGTCTGCATACATCTGTGGATGTGACACTAGAAAATTGTGAAATAGTACAAAGTAGGAAATAAAACAGGCAAGTTGCACTGGGATAGGTATCAAGAAATGTCATAAACTTTCGATAATTGAATAAGTTACATTTAATAAGGGCTAAGATTTGTATCTAATGAAGCTTGTAATTATTTCTGGTGGATGAATAGAAAGAAGGGAAAACTGTGTATCTGAAAATAAAAGAAGTTACATTTGGTGTATGGCTTGAGGTTCCTGGAAAACTGCAGGTGGATGTGAAAGCTGGATGTTAAGACATCTGTTAAGGTACATGTTAGGATTTTTGCTTGAAGGAGTAGCAGGGGTGGATAATAGCAAAAAGGTCTGAAGAAACATCATAAATAATGATAATTCATAATCATAAATAAGTGGAAAAAAAATCCTTCCTGCTTGTGCAGTTTTGCCTGACATTTATTTTAATCATGTCTTTGTTCTTAAATAAATGTGGTTTTTTGGGTTCACTGTTTGTTGGGTTTCTTTTACTGGATGTATATGTTGCGACAGAGATAGATAACTTTGCTTTCCTTATTTTCCCCTCCACATGATTTTACCAAGAAGAAAACTTTTCCAGTCAGTCATTTGTTGTTTTGTCAGCTCACATCCAGATTATTATAATGTCATTCTGATGTCCTGGTGTAACATTGGGCTGTAAGTAAGCATCAGGCAGTACTTTCCATGGTGGAACTCTTTCCCACACAAAGGTCTGGCACAGAGATTAGGCAGCACCTAAATTTGTTTAACTGTATTCTGAGGACTTGGAAAGGTTTTATATGTTTTATAAGGCCGGTACTGGCTCTCTTCACAGGAAGGAACTTCACAAGGAAACCATCTGACATCTGTGCTCCAGAAATTATAGTGCATCATTCAGAATGCTATTTTTGCTCTTTAAAGCATGTCATGTTTAGTTGCTGTACGTTTTCAAGTCTTTCTTTTCTGTTGCCTGTACTCAAAACCTGAGAACTAGGATGTTGATGCTGACAGTACCTGATACAGTCTATAGGGCACAGGAAATAATGACTGTGTGCATAGTTTTAGAAGCATGCTTTCTAGAAGAAGTGTGCAGCATAGGGTTAGGGGAAAAGCAGAAAGCTAAGGGATTAGAGATCAGTGAGGAGCACCACTCTCAAGCTGGAGGACTCCTTGGACTGGACACATAACTTTAGTTTAATCTGCTCTTAAGACCCTTTTTCATGGGCTGGTCATTGCACATAAGGATGAGCATTCATTTTTTAAGAACAGCACTGGGATATCTTCAAAAATCTATACATGTTCCCTAATTCTTTCACAAGCATGAGTGATAGGAGGCAAATTTGAGTCTGCCCAGTCCATTCTACTTATTTAGATGTGATTCTATATGTTTCCATTGCAGCATTAAAACCACACACTAAAGACTCTCATAAAACTAAAAAGAATAATATTTTAATTCCAAATATTCTAGCACTAGAATACAATGTAATTGCACAATTATATAGCCTTCATAAATCTTATTTCTTTTTCTTTCTGCAAAACATATTGGTAGCAAGTCCTGAGATTTTATATTGTCTTTTTTTCAGTAATGGAACAGAAATTTTTGCTAGTTGTCAGTTAAACAGCAAAAGGTTTTCTGTTGTGCTGTTACAGCAGATTTATGTCTTGTTTTTTAACTAAGACAAAACATACAGTTTTTGGTAAAGGTAAAATGTTTACAATTGTAATGATTAAATAGCAGACCTGAATCAGGTAGATCATTGAGTAAATTGTTATGTAAATTTTCCCCTTTTCTTTTTCCTTTCTGATCCTGACAGCTTCAGAGTATTAATTTAGTAAGAGCTCTAGAACTGAACACAGAACCTGAATTTCACTGAATGTGCTCACAATGGAAACTCATTGTATCACAATATTGGAAATTATAAGAAAGGGTTAAGAAGCAGAAGAAACTTCATGTAACTTATACTGATACTGAGGTCCAAAGCAAGATCCATTATTCTGAAGGTAAAGCCTCTAAAGCAGTTCTAAAGCAGTATATTCCCAGACAATTCCTTTAACCGAAGTTCAAATGGCTCTGCCTGGATGTCCTGTGGGGCCAATGAGACCATGCAGACAAACTTATAATTTATTTTGATTAACAGTCATTTCTATTAATGTTTTTAGGAAAAACAAAACAAAACAAAACCAAAATTACTATGCAGTCTCTCACAATCTTTTTGCTAGTTTCATGATATGTGACGTTTTTCTAATAGGGCCAGTTCCTAGAGTCATGTGACTACACCAGACTCTGCTTTCATTAAAAATAAATACATTTCTATTCCATATTGTTGCTGAGAATGCTTGAAAATATGACTCTTAAAGGATTAACATCAAAAAGACAACTACCTCAAGTACAGCATTAAAAAAAACCCCAACCTTGTAATGCTAAGGTCATGATTTATTAATGCTTAAGATTGGTAATGCTTCATTATTAAAAACAAAGAAAGATAACCTATGAAATTAGTTTAAGTGAGCAGTGAGAAGCATAGAAAAGGGTCTGCAACTAGCTTCATTACTGAGGCTTTGGCCAATGCAATAGTACTGTACCTGCCCAGTTTATTCTCCTGCTGATCTGTAACCTCCACCCAATGGTTTTCAAATACTTGCACCACTTTCCTGATTCTAATCTGCTGCCCTAAGTACTTACTCTCACATAGATCTGAAACACTCTCCTCTAACCCTTATTATTTTTCTCCATCTTCTGCTTCTTCCTTTCATTGAAGTTCAGGTACTATTTTAAAGAATTTGTTGAATCTAAATTGGCACTGAATTTAAAAACAAATCCACTTACTGATTTCAAAAAAGTTTGCCTAAAAGCTTTCACGTACAGTAAAAAAAAAATCCTGTTAAAGAGATTTTTACAGCCTCCCTTTATCATTGATTATCTTTGGTTCATTGTTTTATTATGTCAGGTATTTTTCTGTAGCATCTTGTACTCTGCTCAAGATGTGTTTTCACTAGTAAAATATTAATGGGTGATCAACATACATACAGATAACAAAAGAATACTGCACATTAAATAAAATAATCACACATAATGGAGACTATCTGGAGACAGCTTGCAGCTTTAGAGAAAGCAGCCTCTCAGAGCTGAGGCTTTGTATAGACCTACTTGACAGAGAAGTTAATTTGAAGCTCAGTCTGTCATAGCTTGTCCTTCCTATCATTAAGAAGTTGCGACTAGTGTACAAACAAAAGTAACTATTATATCTTGGAGTATTTACTTCCTGACACAAGAGATATTTGCTCTTTAAAAGCATCACAGATATTTGTGCTTGTTTGGTTCAGAATGAAGATAATTTGTGTTAATTTTTAATGACCTTCCATCTTCCTTACCTATCAGCATGGTTGATGACTAAGCAAATAAGAACACAATAAATCATTACTAATTTAATCTGCAGGGAGAGTGATTGAAGGTGTGGCATATGGAGATACATTAAGTCTTGTGTGTCATGCATTTGTTGCAGCCGGGCATCTGTGAAGCAACACTGACACCAGACATAAACTCAAATACAACTGTTGTTGGTAGTCAATTTCTTATTGTCGATAAGAGTCGATATATCCAAGCCTATTAGTCAATTCTGCTGCCATTTTTTGTGTTGCTGTTTCTCAGCTTCTTGATCTGATGGGTTGAACAAGTGCAGGAAGTCATAAGCTATCTAGACACAATTATCAATGCCTACATTTTTACAATAAAATGTGAAGTTAAAACTGTTATATGTGATTTGTGTGTGTAGAAATATCACTGAGACTACAACAACCAAGCTGAGAATGAGCAGGACTTTCTAGATCCCAAAAGAGGACCCATTATGTACATTTAATAGAGACTCAGTGTTTCATGTCAGAAATAAAAAATGCTAGGCTGACAAATGTTTTTCAAAAGATTAGTATGTAGTCAAGACTGTGTCAATATACCAGTGTGTGTTTTAACAATCATGTGTTGCATAGTAAAATAATTTGTACATTTTAAATCTTCACGAGTCCCATTTCTTCTTACAGATCATCGTTGCATTCCAAAACTGAGAAGATAATCATACTTCATAAGGAGATATTTCAAACTTGAGTCCACAAAAATGAGTTATCCTGGCAAGTGAAGGTGGTACAGTAGGAAGTAAAGGCAGTCATTTCACCTAGACAGATAGCTACACAGAGGAATTACTCCCTCAAAGTTCCCATGCTTTCAAAGAGAGAAGAAAATTTTGATGAATAACAAAGAAAAAACTCATCCACATGAGCAGAAATTTCTTTTCCCTTTTTTAGTGTTTTTTAAGAGAGTTCACCCAAACTATCGGTAATCAGAGTTCCAGATCCTTAAGTAGGACTTTGTAACACATAGTGGGAGGACACTCACCTTAACAGTAGAGACAGAATTTCAGAAAATATGGCCTGTAATTAAGACTGATAAATAGACGGCACAAACCCTCAGACAATAAGTACAGCTTTCAACATTTTAACTATAGGAGCATAGTGATATTTGTGATTTTTACAGGACACTGTCTGGAGTAACAGTTGAAGGCCAGGATAGAGTAGGACAGCTGAGTTATAGAAATGTGTGGGCAACTGGATCAAGCCCTATGTGATACAGAGATGCCAACAGTACAAATACATAAACCTAGGTGTCTGAATCTGCATCTGAATCGGGCTCTGCATTGCTAAAACTGCAGCCAACACACACAGTGTGATACAGAACAGAGTCTGAAGAAACAGACTCATTTTCCGAGGGTGAAATCTGTGACCAGCATGATACGTTGATACTCAAAATAAATACCTAGTTCATTGCTTATGGTAAATTATTCTGAAGACTATTGCAATGGGAATAACATATGTCTAAGTGTTTGAAACATTTGTTGGGTTTTAAAAGATGATATTCATCATATTCAGCTGTACTCTGTAAAACAAGCAATGGAAGAGTTGTAGTGAAAATAGTGTGATTTGCTACTGAGGCTAAAGGCCACCAAAGCACCACCTGATCTACTATAGACAGAAACGGAAAATCCAGAAAGACCTATAAGGTGGAAAAGAAAATGGCATCGTGAAAAAATTGAAAGAGACAAAAGATGTTCCTTCTGAATTCAGTTCAGTTCTTCACGATGACTTTGAAGTAGTAGCCAATAACGTGGTGAAAAAATGGACAGTTGCTTGCTTTGTGGTAAAAACATTAGATATATGTGAGAAGTACATAGAAATAAATAGTAGGAAACTATGATAGATTGATCTAGTAGATTACATTAAATTTGCAGCCTACTGGAACAGATTTTAGAACTGTACGACGCTTGCCAAGACCATGGCAAGATCTTCAGGTGAGGGAATATAAATTGACATAGGTTCTGACAGCTGACAGGAACTAACAGCTGCTCTGAAGCCTGACAAATTGGCAATTTCAAAATGTTTTAGTATCAGAGATCTTCTACAGAGATCTTCTAGCAGGCTGAAGTGTCATCTGGAAAGCTCAAAATCAACATCAGCGTCGACAGAATTTGAGTGGAAAGTGTGGAAAATCATGGAAAATAATTTAGGAAGTAAGCCCGTGAGTTATTAACTTTAGCTGCTATTCTCAGAAATTAACAAACTGAAGAGGCTGTCAGTGTGAAATGTCAAATGGAAAACGGTCAACCGTGACATCGTACAGAACAAAATTATTCCAATTCTTACTGATATAGAAAACAACTGATTTTAAATCTTCTCAGCTCAAAAAACTTGTTCGAAATAGGACTCATCTCTTTCTGACACTCAGCCAAAGAAAAATGGACTATTTATATATTCATTTGCAAGGGTTGCTGTTGAAGAGAGATAAAAACTATCCTGAAGCACTGAAAGATTCAAAAATATCAAGGTATGAGCTGTACCAATTGGCTCCAGTTATCTTGTCCATGCCAGCAACTCCAGGGAGTGTTGAATTGGCATTTTCAGGTTTTCTCACTGCAAAGTTTCAATATGAAGGAGATAATCTTGAATTATGCAGTGTTAGTGAAACTGAAGAATTTTAGAAAATTGTAATACTGTCAGTAAAATAGAATATAAAACCACTGCCATAAGCATTCATTTCTAGTCCTACTGTATAAAATATGTTCATGTAAGTGTTAATAGTCATCATTCTTATTAGTTATCTTTTTATCAAAGTATAAGCACAGAACAAACATGACATCTTAATCCGCATGTTCACATAAGCCATGATTGTTCAATTTCCTTCTTTTCTGATTTTATCAGTCATATGATTTCCTTTTCCACTTATTTCTTCTTATTCAGTATGTGATTTCTGATGCTCTTATCTAGTAAAATACTATTGTTGTAATATTGTTGTAACATACACTTAAGATACATTCCAATCCCTTAAATGCCCATGCCCTTATTTCAGCTTCAACGTTATGATAATAGAGCAGTCTCAAAATATATGCCTTGTGACACTTGCTTTCAGTTATCACCACTTTCTCATATTAAATGGTACAAATGAATAAATCTAAATTTGTCATATAAGTGCTAGTTACAGAAATGTTCTTGACACAACATCAAGCATTACCAGTGTCCCAAATGTATTTCTTTCTCTCTGCGTGAACCAGTTAAAAATAGTGGGGATGAACTTAGCCAGTTATTGAATGTTTCTTGATCTAATCCAGAAAGGTTTTAGTTACAGCTGAACCTGAACTTGAACTCATCTTAAAAACAAACAAACAAGCAAAATACCCCAACTTTTTTTCAACTCTTGTTAAAGAAATTCATAACCTTTTTCTCTAAATAGGTATGTATGTGTGTATGCAATAATAATTAAGAAAGTATCACAATTAAACACCACGCATTAGTGACTGAGTGTGTAAATTACATGTATGTATACACTGGGAAATTACAAAGTGAATGTATTTCACTGTTAGGTTAATATTTATCAGATGAACTTTTTTTTACTATGTCTGTTTATGTAGATGGTGATTTCACGGGGTTGAATACGCATAACTTTGAACAGCCTTGCCCCCAGACTAATTTTTCAAGAGTAATAAATGGAAGGTATTACTGTACTAACAGCCAAGATTGTTTAACAATAACTTAATTTACTTAAAGCAAACATTATTTCTGTGATTGTGTTGCTTGTTTTCATGAGTTTAGACTGCTTATCTTACATAATAGATATTATACCTAATACCTCTTTGCAATAATGTGATGCTTAGGAAAAAAAAGCTTGCTACAAATGTTTGACATCTGTAGCTATCTCTTACAATGATGTTATAATGCAATAATTTTCACATTAAAAAATGTAGACAAAACCAATTACACACATTAACACAGAAAGAGTAGCAAAGGAAAATCAAACAGATATGCATGCAGAAACACACACAACTTAATGGCTAGATTGCAGGTAGCATTTTCTGTTTTGCAATTTTCCCAGTAAATGCAAAAACCGCATTAACTGTTTTTATCTTAGTATTAATTGCTTACCAGCTACTGGCATAAAGGAAAGAGTCTATTTTAAGAAAAAAATATTATTACTTAAAAATGGAATTCACTAACAGGAATTGGAATTGTTGATCAAACTTGATACTATCTTTAAAATATCCCATAAGTGATAAAAGATACCTTCCCATGCTGCTCTGTCAGCATCTACTTTATCATAATTTACAAGGAGAATTGCAAATGTCTCCATTATTTGGATAAATGAGTGTATTTGATGGCTGGCCTTATCCCCTAGATAAAGTCACAGAAAGCAGACAGGCTCCCTTCCTCAGTGTAATTGTTACTTGCACAGGCAGACCAAATGTATGGGAGAAGAGAAGTTCAGGTTTGAACAGGACAAACTCTTAAGGAAATAGTTTGCTATTACACAATTGAGTAATAGGAAAAATCCACAGAGTTTTGCTTTTTAAACACCCACAAGCAGATTTTGATTTCTGTTGGTGAGTTCACTATTTTAAAATATAAAATGATAGATGTGAATGAGTATGTTTCAGGCAACAAACAGCCAAGCAAGAAGTTATGAGCAATCCCATACGCACAGTAAGTCGATCACAAGTTTCTGTGGTGTGCAAGGTAATTGTTAGCTAAAAGTGAAAGAAAGATCAGTTACACACTTTATTTTCATGTTGGAGATCTCAGTAACCCTATGGCTTCCCATTTGTTAAAGAAAGCTGATTCTTATTGTCTCTGATACAGGACACTGAAATATTGAAAAAAGAACTGGCATTTCTTCTAAAACATACTGAGCTCACTCACTCCTTTCCTTTTTATAAACACATCTATACACCCACTGGTTCTGGGAAGTATTCCAGCTACAATGAATTCAAAGTGAGGAATATGCACAGTTGGGTTGCTTGTAAGGTGGTTGGCTAAAGATTTAACAGAGAAAGAAAGAAAAGGAAACAGAAAAGGAAAGTCAAAAGAAGGCAGAAAAAGCAAGGGAGCCCTTAAAAAGGATGGGGGTGATGTTTAAAGGAAGAGATGAGAGTAAACACTTGCTGACAGAAGGAACAAGATGGGTTTGGAGAAAAAAAAAAGCAATAAACTGTAAAAAAAGGAACAAAGAGAAAATAAATCTGGAACTTCATGAATATAGATGAAAATTGTTCTTTTGAACCTATTTCTCTCTACTAATGTTTTTTTCTTTCAGTTACCCACGTTTTGTTATCTTGTGACTGAATCTTCTAGGATTATTCCTAAGGATGTTATGGATTTCACAACCATGACTCAGAACTATGGCTGTGAGTTCACTTTGAATCATTCTTCCCAGGAGTATAGACACTCTTCTCTATGCATCCTTATGGGAATTTTTTGACTCTGTAATGTTACACTTTCCCCATCCCCCACAATTTTTTGAAACCTCCAAAACTGCAGAGTACTTAATAAATTACTTAATAAAATATTGACAAGTTGTCATAAGAACTTATAAGAGTTCTTAGGATTCTTTGCTAAAATACCAGGCAAGGCAGGTAGCAAAACTAGATTGGGTTTCTAGATGTTCAAAAGTGCAGAAAAAAATTTCGACTTCTAGAGATCTGTGATATTGTATCTAGTTCAAATGGCTTGGGTAGACATGAAAACATTTTGCTGCCAAAGACTGACCATTCAGTCACACTCACAGTCTTACAAAAACAGTGAAGAACTGAAGCATCATGTCTGCTGGATATTAATTTGAGAATGCCTGTTTTACATGAAGAGGAAACACTTCTGTTACAAAAACATTTCACAGGATCATGTCATCTCAATAATTTTATGAAAAGAAGATAGAAATTTACTACTTAGCAGATGATATAAAGAAGAAACATCCAAGTAGAAGTCATATCTAATCAGAGCTGGTTGTTCCAAGCAACATTTTTTTGGTCTATTTATAGGTTTGTGTTTCAGTTGAATGTTGTCATGTGCCACACAAGTGATGCTATCGTTATGGAAAAGCTGATGCATCTGTTCTGTCAGGATTCTACTCCATTTACTGCATGTGTCTAACCCATATCATCTGTCTGGTAGGTGGAAGCTTTAGAAACCCCTTAGAAAAACTAAAAGATTTTGTTTGAGCTTTTTCTCAGCTATTTTTCAGTGGGGACAGAAAAGTTAGCTACTGAGATTATCTGAAGCAATCTAGCATCTCAGCCGGTGGAAAAATAATGCAAATTACTGTGTTGCTTTTAAGATTTAGGTAGTGGAAGTAATGGTAATAGTAGAAAATTCAGCTTGGAACTGACTATTTGAGATTAACCAAATGATGAGAGGCACCAATACGTTTCATTCCAGTGTAACTCAAGTTTGGGGATAAGGTATGCGCATATATGTTATACATAGGATACTTTCAAAGCCAAAAGTCATGCACAGATTTATATGTCTGGAGAAGATGGAATAAATATTGCTGTAAAGACATGCTCAGTCTCAGGTAGAAGCTTTTAGTAACTTCCTTGATATTGGATGACAGGCAATGTGTTTCTGCAGTGTAACAAAATTCTGTTTAGGTTTCTCAATAAGATGAAAACTTTTTAGGAGAAACTTATAAAATACCTTATTGCTAAGAAAATATGGTCATGCAGCTACCCTGACTTCACTGTTAATGTTTCTCCTGCCAAATCTATCCTTTCCATTGATCTTCTTACTCTAGATGCTACTTGTAGCAATGTTTAAAGGGAAAAATTCTGCACTCTTCCGGATGTGATGTCCAAAAGAAGAAATCAGAAATATCAACCTCAATCAGAAAAACAAGGTAAGGACACAGTCCCTATATGAAACAGGCAAAAAGTCCTAGAGAAAAACTGTGCTTATGTTGTGTCATGGTTTAAGCCCAGTTGGCAACTAAGCACCATGCAGCCCTTCATTCACCCTCCCGCCCCGATAGGATGGGGGAGAGAATCGGAAATGCACAGGTAAGAAAACTCATGGGTTGAGATAAGAACAGTTTAATAGAATAACAGCTGAAATATAATAATAACAATAACAACAATAATAATAATTTGTAATGAAAAGGAAAATAACAAGAGAGAGAGATAGGAACAAAACCCAGACAAAAAAAAAAAAAGTGATGCAACCACTCACCACCCACCAACTGACGCCCAGCCCGTCCCCAAGCAGCAATCTCTACCCCCCAGCCAACTCCCCCTAGTTTCTATACTGAGCATGACACCATATGGTATGGAATAGCCCTTTGGCCAGTTTGGATCAACTATCTTGACTGTGCCCCCTCCCAGCTTCTTGTGCACCTGGCAGAGCATGGGAAGCTGAAAAGTCCTTGACTAGTGTAAACACTATTTAGCAACAACTAAAACATCAGTCTGCTATCAACATTATTCTCATACTAAATCCAAAACACAGAACTATACCAGCTAGTAGGGAGAAAAATTAACTCTATCCCAGCATAAACCTGGACGCGTTGTCACCAGGACTTGAACAGTAACAATGAACTGCACTAAGAACCTAGTCACATCATAAAGGACTTTTCTGCATATGTAATATATTTGAATGGAATAACTTAATTAGACCTGCCACCCACAAAGAGAAATTCCATGTCCAGCAATTCTGAAAATCTGAAATGTCTTTTTTTTTTAAAAAAATTCTCATGAGTAGGCAAGGTAGAGCTATAGGTAACTGTGGCTTATGGCTAAGGCTAAGCATAAGCAAATTCATTAAGCTTACCTGAATGCATGAATTCTGATATTAGGCCTGTCCTGCATGCTGAGGACATGTGCTGTCATACAGGGAGACCCTGAATCCTGCTGTGGTGTCCTACTCCATCACACTTCATGCTGATCTGATGTGCATCTTCACAAAGATTCCCTTCACATAGAAACCTACATGCAGGGTAGGAGTTCATGCAGGTTGCGAGGAGATATCTTCTATATGTACTCTGGAGATAAGCAAAATACATGAAACAGAGCATTAGGGCACTTTGGTGCACCTAAGCCACAAGAGTCGTATATACCTGATTGCTCTTTCTGCATATTGTGTTGGTATAACTGGAAAGGGCCAGAGGAGGATGAAGATTCAGCTAGAAATGTGATCATGACAATTTCTATTTTCTGCTCGTTTTTCTGATGTAACTTCCACACAGCTACCTACAGGTTGTTTTGTTCTGCTTTGAAGCTAAACAGGTAATAAGTAGCAGTCCCTATTTTAACTATTTTTTGCTATTTTTATTATTCTCCTGCATTTCTTCTTTACTTAAGCCAGTTAAGCCAGTTAAATGGCTTTTCTATTCCAGTGACTGCCACTGCTTTACTATTTACTACTACTAAATCCATACTGACTGTAAAACTAGACATTCAACTAGCACTTTACGACTTTTCAAATACATGGCTCCCCTTCCATGGTGAAATATTTGATCTTCCCTGGATTTCATACCTTCTTTGGATAAAGGAATTTATCGAAGAAACAACATAAATACCAGGAACAAATGTATAACTATTGCAGTGACTCGTCTTAGAACAGTCTGGTGGCAAAACACAGTGGCTAACATTGAGGGCATAGTATCAGGATAGAGGAAAGTAAAAATCAGAAAGGCCAGCTGGCTTAATGATGCAGTTAGAAATCCATTTTGAATGGTTTTTATGATTTTTGATGGGAAAGAAATCTCCACAAAAAGGTCTCAAAGTCATGGGCAATGGAAAACTTTTTTTAAAAAGAAAGGGTTAATGCTTATGGATAGCAAAATGGCTAAATGAAGAAAGGAAAACTCAAAGTCATTTCTGAAGGGCAGATACTGGCTGTCAGTTGTAGAAGTCTTTAGCCTGAAGCAACACGAACACAAGCATTCTGCATCCTAGAACCTGATAGCTAGTCATCACTGCTTTTAAAACTGGATATGTGCATTTCAAATTTTTGTTTTCGTATAACATATAAGTACCTTTCCTGTGCAGAACTGGGCTGCAGAAAACCTGTACTATTTATAGTAGTTGCATGGTATTTGTATTTATATGATCTGTGACCAATTATTTCTTTTTAATTCTGATTGCTAAAATGTGTCAAAATAAAAATCAAAACACTTGCAAAAATGTATGTTAAACGACTAAACATTATTCTTCAACTTGATATGTATTGCATCAAAAGCATATATCTATGCTGTAGGGTATAGATACATGAGCATCAAAACACATACAGATTGAATTGTTTTATTAACTTTTCACTTCCCCCTGTGGAAATTGCTCTTGCCAGTTTCTACTTGACTGAAAGGGACAAAAATGTAATAGGCCAAAACCAACATCCAAATGGGTGGCTGTCACAAATCATGAACAACTGAGAACTGATGTGCAATCTGTCAGCACATCTAAGAGAAATTAAGAACATTATCAATTGAGAAATCTGACAAAAGTGGTTCGGGATGTTTGACAAACTTTTAAGAACATAGACTGTAACAGGCTGAGGAGATGCACTACCTACTAGGTTTTAATTTCATGAGCTCAGCACTCTATTATTATTGGCCTTTACTTTTTCCTTTAGCTAGAAATAACAAAATTATTTATAATAGCACAAAGGAATTTGGAAAAACATGCAATAAGTTTATACATATCAGGAGACAGACACATATATTATACACACTCTGAATAGCACTTCTCCATCTTTCAACATCTGGGAAATTTTGGCCTATCTACTTATTCAAAACAGAAATAATTGGAGCTTAATAATATTGGATAAAAACATTGGTTAAGTGTGATTATTTGCTTTATGCCACTTCTGAAAGACTTCTTTGTTTCTGTCTTTTCACTAATAACTTCAGGTAGAAAATATCTAGGTATGTATACAAGTTATTTTGACTGAATGACATAACTACGGGTGACATGCTTGTGATACCAATCCGTATTTTATGCTATTTTAAAAATAAAAGCTGAATAGGCTGTAATTTTATTTGATAAGGAGAAAATTAAAGATGTGAGAGATTAAAATAGAAGGTAGAGAGTTTTAGCTTTTACTGTATCTTCAGTGTAAGTCTTTGTTGTACAGCAAAAGTCAAAATGAGTTCAGGTATTTTTGTAAGTTCGAAAGAACAGCTATGCTCTTTAAATCACTGGTATCCATGACCAAGGTATCTTTCCTTTCTAAAGTTCTAAATTTCAACTAACCTGTGTATGTATGTGTACAGGTGTATTTTTACACATGAACATTTCTCCCACCTCTCTTTTACCTCCTTTGTTCCAGGATGCTCTGGAGGTTTGGAGCATATCACATACAGAACTTCCTTTTAGTGTCCTATATCTCTCCTCGCCTCCTGAACCAACATGGGGAGGCTCAGTCATAGGATAGAGGATGCTAGGATTAAGTTAAAGCTCCAGACCTGGGGATAGCATGTTCTGTGACAGGGAGCTGGTGCAATTATGCATATCATTTAAGGATCTACATACAGGGATTACAATGGGCCAGGCTTAAGGTTAGCCTGTACCTGTCTTACCTCCTAGTTCGTGTAAAAGCTTAAGGAAGAATTCATTAAAAAGTCAGGCAGCTTTTTTCCTGTTCCTGCAGATATAGTGAAGTTTGATAGAAGACAAATACCCAGAATAACACTTTCTCTTGCTTATGTCCCATGCCACATCATTGACTTTAGCATGATCATAGAGTATGTTAATTTAAATGGATTTGAATGGATTCTGTCCTATTCTACCCCTACCTACCTACCAGAACATGGCCCAGCTGGCACATGTTTTCTATAATCTTTAAATATAAGTGAAAATTATCTGCAAAAGACTATTGATCTGACCTTACCAAAAAGTGTAATCCCATTTCATATGCATTCAGAAGGATATAATTTTCTTAGAAATGCAAGAAAGTAATTTGATTTAATTGTCATTATTCATTAAATGAGACATGGATTTCTTGAGAAACTTGAGGTATGGAGGATAGCCCTCTTGTCTGGCAGCTTTTAGAGCTTTTTTCTGTAATACATAAAAACTGAAAAAAATTTCAACTTGTATATCATGAGAAACTCTTAGAGCAAGGCAAGAAAAGGAAGCATTCTAAATCTCCTAAACCTTCTAAAGTAATGTGATAGAGAACTGTAACTTTCAATAACTTAACAAGGTTACCCATAATGTCAGGAAACAGACTGTCAGGACCAGGTTTGAGAGCAGGATTAACAAGATTTTTCCATCTTTACATAAGGCTAACTATAAGGTAGTCTCTGGAAAAAAAGCAAAACATGAATTTGGCTGCTGAAATCTGACTGAATGACCAATGTTTCCATTTTATCCCAGTAAACCTGAACATTTGATCAGGAAGTGATATTTACACAGTGCTAAGAAGCAGAACAGATCAGAAAGACTTAAAGTAATACCAGCTTGCCTGCTGTAAAGCACTCAATAGCCACCAACATTTTCAATACTTCCTGCTAAGTTGAGTAATGAATAAAATATCAGTTAGTTCTTTAGTTATATGAATGCCGCGCAGGCTCAAAATGCATTAAATTTTAAAAATCTCTTTTAGCTACTCATGTACAAAAGGTGTCTTAGGACTTCAATGGAAAGAAAATATACAACATACAGTTTATAGACCACTTAGGTATTTGTACTCATATAAAAATGCTTTACTAGTGAAATTAATATTAGAGTTAAATACTCATGGGTTTAAATAGAACATCTTTCTCAATTCTAACTTGGCAATTGAAATTAATTGATAAATGGAATATTCTGCTATAGAAAAATTTATCTTAACATTAAACTTTTTTTTTGTGGAACAGATAAAGAAGGTGTGAAAGACAAGAAGGAAGGAAAGAATTTATTGTATAGAAAAAACTGATAAAATGCATTGTCCCATTCAAAATGATCTTTTTTTTCATCATTGTAAAATAATTATATTACCCTCTGTGACTTGTAGATTTGTACTTTTCCATTTAAAACCAAAAAATAAGTCAAAATATGTGGGATGTTTATTTCTAGGAATGTGATGTGCTGTTGAAATAAATGTGTTTGTAACAGTTTATTAGAATGATAACAACTCACGTGTTTTCCTTTCAGTCATTTTTATTAGTTTCTGTCATAAAGAAGAAATTTCTAAATCAATACAATTAGTCATTTTTATCCTATTACACTGGGAATTATCTACATTGTGAAATATTGGCCAGGTTTTTATAAAAACTTTCTGCAGTTTTCCTGGCTGTCAGATGCTCTTATAATTGATACAAAATCCTCCATTCTGAGTTCCAATTTGTAAATAATTGAAATTTCTAACTATAATTGTTTTACTAGTTATTTTCTGCAGTCATAGGAAGTGAATGAAAATGTTTTCACAAACATAATTCAAATAATCTTTTGAGTGTCTGAAATTCAATAACTTTTTTCCCTCTCTCTTGTATATCTACCCTTTGTCGGTGCTAATTTTGAAAAAATAGAGATAAGAAAAAAAAGCACTAAAGTGATATAATGAATGATTTTGACTTGCAGATAGCAAGAATTCCACAGGCTATTATGTAGCTATCCATTGAGGCAGAAAACATTCAGTTTTCCAGTCCAGGGTGTTTTTCAGTATAGTGTCATTCTATTGATTTGGTTCTTACGTGGCCATCTTTATGACAATGCATATAAAATAACCAGGTGTGCATACTGATAGAATTATCTCACATAATAATTCCTCATCCTCAGGTGATCTCTTTCTCATTCCAGAAGTATAACAACTGTGCAAATTTGCTCTTTTATGATTTTCACTGATTCTTAATGAAATGGCATTAACCAGTAATGAAAGGTACCTAAGATGAGTAAGTTGTTTTATTTTTTCGAAGAGCAGAAGACTATCCTTGTTGTGCAATGTTTCAGAATGCAATGCAGTAATTCTTCTGAGAATGAATCATATCATTTACACAGAAAAACTTTCCATAATGTAACCTTCATAAATCGGACTACCCACACTTTTTTCTCCCCTTGATATTGCTCAAGGCATTTTCCACTTAAAAATAAAATGGAAAGGCAAAGATACATAGTAGCTACTGTGGAGACAGTCAAAGAGAATTCATGGGGGAGAGGAAAAGTAACTGAGAACAAAGAAACTCATGAGAATAGTGTGGAGAAATGACAAGTGTTGTAAGAAGGTTTTGGGAAGGGAGTAACAGCACCTTATGGATAGACAGTGGGAGTGAACAAGGAAGTTGACTGGTCTGTCCAGTGGTCTCCGTGATGAGATCACTTCATTAGTGATTTGTTTCCAACCACAGCTCTAACTCTGTCCAGATTAGGAAAATCATCTCAGCATATGCTCTATCAAGACATCATATTAAAATATTCCTGCTATGGTTATCTAGTAAACAGAAAAAATAAGAGTTTGAGATAACAAGCTGGAGATACTCATCTACAGAAACATAAGTCATGTAGTAGGCTATCAGACATCCTGACTTTTTTCTTTCTTGCTTTTGCAATTTTGGTTCAAGCAAGATAATCTGTACCCGTACCTATTTTAAAATCAGTAATCCATTTTGTATGTATCAATATAATCAATTTTGTATTCTGTCTGCACTTATTATATCCTGCTAAGTTTGTAATTTTCAGGTAACAGCTATTCACTTAGTTAACAGTGTAGGACTGAAAACTTATCATTGACAGCGCTTATGTGAGTTAACTAACACTTGATAACTTATCATATACAATGAAACCTTGATTTATTATGTTCTTCCTTCATAGTATCTGTATGGGGAACATTACACCCAAACAATTTACACTGAATGAAATTTTGTGTCTTCATTTTTCTAAAGGAATGTTAAAAAAAGTACTTGGAAGACTCCGAATATTCAGAGACAGAACAAAGGTTCTGAAAAGCCACTTACATATTTATGCAGTTTTGGGTTTTTTCATTTTCAGAGCATAAATGAATTAGCACATATAATGCCTAGATATTTTAAATACATTTTTATCTTTATGAATTACATGAGAATAAATATAACACATACATACATAGAAAACAATTTAAAATATTTTATAATGGTTTATGTTTATGAAGGCATTTAAATGGTTATAGTTCACAAGTTAAAAGTTGAATGGGGAACTGGAAATGGAACAGGTGTAGGAGATGTCCCCAGATTTGAAAAACATTGCCTGGAAAAGGATGTAGGGAGCAAGAGTTTTTCCGAGTGTCAGCAGAAAGGCTTTCTTTTGTGAATCTCAAAATGCACAAACGAGACTTCTTTCCCCCAGACTTTATTAAACATACAGAAAAACAGTTCCTCTCTTGACAAAATAGACTCTTATAGCTGAGTACAGCAGCAATACAGCAGGGGTTGTTATCAAAAGAGAGGACAGAAGCGCCTGAACCAAGGTAGCTTTGCATACACAGGCTGCACCTTTTAGCAAGTGGGGCTGAAACTCTCCCTGGCAGCAACAACAGCAACGCCGTTCTGGACAGCATTTTTCTGACTTATTTGCGGTGCTGGAAAGGTAGATAGATAGGTGAAGAATCCAGAGTAATGCAGTTCTGTTTCATGTCACTTTTCTTCTGCTTTGTTCCAGCTTTTGCTGATGGAGCTATGACAACCATGACATTTCTGCTCTATTGTTCATAACGCTCCTGTGGGGTCGTTGCAGGCAGAACAGTCTTGACTCATGGAATTTTACTTAATTTAAATTACTTCCAACTAACATAAATATTTAATTAGTGATTCACGTATAGAGAAAAGAAGAAGATATAAGCAGTTAAACAAAAACATAGGGAAACACCTTTCCTCCTTGTGTGCCAGGCTCAACTTCAGTCTCCAGCTCAGCATGGGTCGCCCATGGAGTGCAGTCCTCAGGGGGGGGTGTCCTTGCCCTGCTGTGGGTGATCATTGCTCCTCTTCTGGCCTAGAGTGCCTCATTCTAAGAGTGTGTCTCCTTCTGTGTCCACAGAAATGTCCCCTTCCATGTGTCTCCTCTTCCTTTTCCCATTTCTCCTCTTCTATCTCCTCATGCGTGCCCAGTCCCTCATGGTTGTTGCTTGCTCTTAAACAGGTCTGAGCTGGTGCACCAGAGGGGTTCATGTAGGGCTGAAGTTTTGGAAGTCAATGGTCTTGTCACACCTGTGTCAGACTGGGATGGGACCATCTGGGACCAGGACAGGGAATTTCCTGGACTTCTCCACACAAGTCACCCCTGAAGCACCCTGTCCCCCAGATCACTGCCATTTATGCCCAAACCAGGGATTTGTCATTCCCTCCTTCCCCCTACCTCCCTTTATTTTTTTTTTTTCTCCAATCCTTTCGCAATTTTTGTCAAGTTATCACAAGATGTTATAAGAAAAGGGAAGTAGGGAAGAGTGAAGGAATAGTCTTTCAACAATTAAGATAATCAGAAAAAAAGGAAGTGTCCTATTTAGGATAAAACACAATAGGTTAATAGATAGACAAGCAGGCAATCACCCTTTCAAAATAAAAACAAAAATGCCACAAATTTAGGAAGATGTGGAAAAATAAACAATATAGTTAATTGAAAAATTAACAAGAAAAAGTCCCAAACTATGCATAGTTATAGAACAACAGCTCACACTAAACAGAGATCAACGACTGTTGTTAAGGGAACATGCTGGCAAATATATGTGTACAATCATTTTCTTTCTTTTGCTTTAGGGTTGTTGTCTTATAAAATCAGTAAACAAAGAACAAACAAAAATTTGCTTTTTAAGCTACATAAAAAGGTATCTAGACCTCAAGGGTAGAACACATCCCTTTGTAGTTATTAATCTAAACAAAACAATGTAACAAAAAATTTTATAGCACTATTCAGCTGAGTTTCTGGGTTTTTTCCTTTAATGTGGAAAAGGCTTTTGTAAAAACTACAGTTCCCTTTGGGTAGGCTAAAATTCTGTAAAATATTTAGGGTATCTTTCCTTTTCTGCAGAAAGCATGCACAGAAATATCTTTCATGTGCGTGTATGGAGATTTACACAAAGTGCTCTCATTAACGCTAATGGAAACATAAATAGCTGTGTGCCAACTCCTAACATATTTCAAACCAGTGCAGAATAAACATCCATGTCAAACACCAAGGGAGATGCGTCTAGATTCAATAAAGAGGGAAGTGAATGTTTTCCATGGTCACAGTTTGATTTAGGTTCAAGTGAAAAGTGGGGTTAAACCATGCTGCATAATTTTGAGCTCAACTTGCCATTTCAAAGGCAAAATACCCTGAACGTAAGCAAAGCTTATCATTCCACATCAGAGCTACAGCAGTTCTTATATAATGTGCTTTGCAGAGGTTTGTTGGTAGTGGCTTTTAGATTGTTTGCTTGTTTGCCTGCTAGGTCAGATGGACCTTTATATGCGTATGTACACACACACACGCACACGTTTTACTTATGAGGTTTGGCCTCTATATTCAACTAGACAGATTCACTTAGTAAAGAGTCAATTAAAAGAATGACAAATTGTAAGGGTAGATCTATTTTTAGGAGGCAGAAGAATTCAAACTTCTAGTGTCTGGGAAACAGTGTCACCTCCAATAAGATAAAATGATTGATGCTGCGCAAAGGGGGAACAGGGACTGCAAGAATTGCCAAAGCCAGCTTTGCAGTTCTCAGAAAATGAGAGCTCTCCCCTTCCACTTGACACTTCCCATCCTGTAAGTATCGTTTCACTAAAGGAGAAATAGATTAAATTCCAGCTGCTGTCAGTTCTTAGCCAGGTCTGTTGAAGAATGTGGCTTTTGAAAAGTTGTATCAATACTTCCCTTTCATTATTACCAAAGCAGGCTTAACTGTCTTTGATGTCTTCTTACCAGCATCATTACAGTTTTCTACAACCAGTGAATAGTGCGCTTTATTTAAGGTCACATTGAAATTCTGAGTTGGAAGTGCAATGCAATTGGGGGACTGGATTGTTCATTGTTTATAATACCTTCCTTTTTACAGTCTGTATCGAAACCAAGTGAAAGAATGGCTTCAATTTTCTTTCGCAAACATACACCAAGTTATTAACCTGGACCATTAGATTTCATAGGGTGAAAGTAAGCTCAAACATCTGTCTTTTGCTTGTCTGCAGGCTTAGCTTTGCTTGGGAGAAAAAAAAAGAAAAAGCTGATGAATCAGTTATCCACATGATGCTTTAGCAGACAGTGTACTACATCTACAACATTTTATATGTGAACTTTTGCCATACCCTATTTATCAATGTTTCACATATTTTTGTGTGTTCAATATCTAATGATAACAGGGTAAGGTGGAAAATTTCTCTCTAAACACTATATATAAATGGACAGGGGGTATTGCACTCAAGTTTGTGCACACTCTTTTGGGAAATCAGTCTAACAAAGAACATATATTTAATCGTCCATTCTTGTGGTATTTGTACAGTGTTGCTGCTCAGTTATAAATCCAGTGTATCACTTGTGCTGCTCTACCAATGTTAACAAACTAACAAATAAATAACAACAGCAACTGCAAAGCCCACTGAGCAATAACAATAAAACTGTTAGTGTAAGTTGGTTACTGTGTTCCTTCCTTGCTATTTGTCTGGAAGAGTGTGGAAAAATTCTATGTGTAGCACATGAAATCTTGCTTTTTATAAATGCTGTGTGCAATTATAACCCACATTGTGAATTCAAACAGACATTTGCTGATGAGTACATGTCATATGTCACACCCTATGTCAAAGTACAGCTATAGGACAATTAAAAATATACTGAAAAATGAATGACTGACTTTGCCTTAAAGACTGCATATGCTGAAAAGATCTGTAACAAGCCAAATTAAATTGTTTGCCTACAAGGTTGTAACAGATATTTCTCAGCAGAAAGGAGCAAAGTAGAAATTATGTTTTAAAAAGATACACAATCTCATAGTTTTGGATAACCTATTAACACTGGAGCTGAACTCTCAAAAAGGTTCCTTTTTCAGGAAAGAAATGATAAATTGTCTTCAGGGGAATCTTGAGACTCCAAAAATAATGATAAAAATGAAAAAAATCCTTAAGATATGTGGACAGAAAAGCAAATTGGAGGTAGCATTTGTGCAAGTGGATCATCTTGTTAGAGTGGTAATTTGCACGTCTTCAAAATTCCCTAGGAAAACAGAGCAAGATCCTGCCTAGATCACTTACATTCTACCTAAACTGAAAAGAAGCACGAAATGAAATGGCTTCTTACTTCTCAGCACTAATATCCCTGTTAGGATAAACTTAGTGGATGACTTCTCAGTTTCAAATTTTTCATACTACTTATAATAGCTACTCATCAGAGTCAAGCACATCACAGAGTGCTGTGTGGTGTTGGGGATCTGTCTCTGTTAGCATGCTGGGAAGATTGATATGTGGATTCAGCACTAGTTTGGGCATTTGTGGGCTGTGGATTGTGAATCACAACTGTACATTTTTGATTGTCTAAGAAGACAGAGAAAAGTGTCTGCCTGCTGTTAAACTTCTCTGGATTAGTATCATATAAAATTCAGAGTCTGAACCAAAGTAGAAAACTGCTGGGGAACTTTCAGTGGTTTTGTGACATTCATGAATTGTTCACAAGCATTCTAAAATACCTTGCTGAATTTCAGCCTTATGCAGTTTCATTTATGAATAGTTATGAACTTGATTTCCTTTATGTTATTATTTAAATTATATTCTTATTTCTTATACAAAGCTTTGAACAAACAGGATTGTGTACAAACAAGCACTTGGAAAAAGGCATAAAAGAATCACAGCTAAAGGACAAGCAAAATGAATGAGCAAATGGCTGCCTATACTAATGCTGTCCAATATTATCCACTTACTTACTTACTGGAAGTTAAAAATCCCCCCAATACTTTAAAGACATAAAGAAATCTGTACTTATGTATACTGTCTTTGGCTAAAAATTTGCTGATTTTGGAATTTACTCTGTCAATACAATTCGTTATGTACCTGGATATGGGACATCAGCCCTCTTTTCAGTAGTGGCTGACAACTGCCTCATCACTATTGGTAAGTAAACAAAAAGACTTCTATACAAAGAGAACACAGGATGGAGAACAGCCTTCTGCACTGCAAAGCTATTTACCATGTTCCTTATGAGATGCTTATGCAAGTGGATTCTAAAGCTTGTGTTCATGAATCTGCAGTCATTTACTGTCTATCTATCCAATTTACTTAAGTAATTTTAGAAACTTCATAAAATTGCTAGTGATTTTATTTTCTTCCTATTGAGTATTCAATTATTCACCTCCATGACCTTACATGGTTTGGACCTGGTCTAAATAACGATACCATAAGTACAGTTAAGTCATTTCACTGAGAAGAACAACAGAAACGTGTATATAAGATCTTTGGCACACTGCTCATGTATGTATTATTTCAATTAAGAAATTTACACAGTTCTATGAAATCTGAAATCTAAAAGTCCATCATGATTTTTAACTTCAGTGTCTGATTACCAATGCTACAAGTCACTGCACTGAAAATTAATGAGCCCCAAACTACCCTATTGAAATCAACACTTTTTTTTTTGAGAAATATCCAGATAAGGATGAAAAATAAAACGTGTTTTAAAGTGTTTTCTGCAATTATTTTCCTGGCAGTTTTTGTTGTGTCTTTTTCTTGGAATTTATAAAAGAAGTATCTATCTCGCAAATATTTTGAGACAGAATAGAAGATTACAAACATTTCATAGAGACAGAGGTCAACTTATAGTGAAGGGAAGGTTAACTGTTACATTAAAGAGATTCCCCAAGGACTTTTCCATTATTAAGTTTCAAAAGACAATATAAATTATGGACTAGGATATAGGAATCACAGTTAAGCAATGCCACACATTTACAACATTAATGCCTCGATAACACTATTACATAGTTCAGTCTAAGCAGGGGAGAACACAACTCTTTTAGCACTTTTGGAAAATAGAAACTAATTTTAGGAACACTAATACAGGTACACTAACTAGGTAATATTTCTCAGGTACTTGAGAAATTCTATATTAAACTAGTCTGAAAATAATACAGTAAGTTTGGTTTTGTGATAATAACATTTGGATTTGGAGTTGGATACTCTGTGTGTTTGTTTTTAAACAGGTAAGACATGACACTAATTAATAAAGGTTCCTTTTAAAAGGCACATTTGCTCACTGCTGCAATACTTGACCTGGACTACAAATGAAAAAGATAAAAAATTTTATTTCTTATAAAATACTGCTGATTATTAATAAAATATTGACTTTTTTTGATCTTTGGGTTGTTTTTTTTTGTTTGGTTGGGTTTTTTTAAATGCTCTACATTTTGAAAAGAAAGTACAGACATTAATTAACTAACAAGTTTCTCTGGTGTTCTTTGCTGGGGTTCTTTGGTGTTCCTTGCTAGCACATATATGAAAATATCTTCTCAGTATTTTGGATTTACTGGTGGAAAATGGTACCATCTAAGTTCAAGATTCAAATAATGAACAATAGAGTCTGTTATAAGTTTGGAAGATTAATAAAATAATTTCCAGCATCATAAAGTATAGTCTGACTGCAGGATTTAAATTTAAGCTTGCCACATCAATACAGTTGTAAAGAGAAAGTGCTGTAGCAAATTTACATTAGTGTTCCTGGACAACAGGGATTTTAGAATTATTGCCATCTCACCAATGTAATTCTTTTCAAATTGCCAATTACAAAATAGCTGTATCCTATGCTATGACACAAGACCACCCTCAGCACACAGTATTTTTCAAGTTAGGTGAAATCCTAGGTCAAGAATGCTTGTTGTACTTTCATTCTTATTTTAGCCATTAAAGGTCAGAGAGTGAGAGCATGTGTTTATGGTGACTTTGTGAAGGTGATAAAGCTGCAGTCACAGACAACCTGAAGGAGCTCCACATTTCTTTATTTAAGCTTGATGTAGAAATCATTCATCTCTTTTCTCTAAGCAGTCTTGGTTCAATACTGCAGAGTAAAGGCATTATGTCTCACAACCTTTAGCTGGTTTCTCATTGATCAGTGACAATATATCTGTGTATGACACACACAGCAAATTAATACAAATTTGAACTTGAACAAATTTGTATACTGTGGTGGACTATAAAACAGTGAATATCTGTACTGTAAAGTAAAGCTGATTGAGGTTTCTGCAACTCATTTTTGCTAAAATCTATTTTTACCTTCTCCCTCCCCCTTTTTCATTATGTAAAGTGTTTTTAAGTACCACAGAGTATCTTTAGTATGGTATTTTCTTCGGGAAAGAAATGCACAAGTTAACACAAGATGATGAGATTATTGTAGGAAACTTTGGACAATTAGTTTTGTTTAATTATTATTGAAGACAGAGAAACAACAGCAAAAACAGACAGAAGTTTGAATAGCAAATATATATTGGGTTATCTGATTCACTTTTGAAGTGGACACAGTTCCTACTACTCTATCACTGATGGCTAACAATCTTTAATGTATATACCTTTGAATTCTCTTCTTTGAGTTGGAAAGTAGTTTTTTTCCCATTTTACTCATTTGCAGCTGAATTAACTCTCCCCAGGCTTCACAAAGTCTACATAACTAACTACAGGAATCAAGATGTCAGAAACAAGGGTTTTAAAGTACGGAAAATCTTTCCCAGAGCTCAAAAATCCCAAATTTTTTTTACTTTACTGCATCATGTTTTTGCAGAATACACCTATTAAATGACTTGGACATACTGAACTCAGTCCTGTTAAAGAACTGGGACCTTTTGTTAGCAGAGTTTCAGAAAAATGAAGTTATCTCAAAGCTTTTATGAACCTTAATGTAAGGAATGACTTCAGTTACAAAACATGGTTTTGGACAGTCTCGGGAGTTATGTTCCTAAATTATGTAGTCCGGCATTGAAGATGAAGGAAAAGACTGTAGCTAAATAGGACAACCAGAAATATGATGAAAGAACATGTAGATCAAGGTTGACTGGGAGAAGTAGCATAGTTCAGTGGTTAATAAGAAAACCAAATTTTGCCAAAAGTAGTAGTGAAAGCTAACTGGCAGGCAAATATAGCATCTCTGTTAATGTCAATACACCATAATGAAGCAAATGGGTTAAAAGAACTGTGAAGAGTGGAAGGCAGAGGACACTGACAGGCATTTGTTCAAACAGTGATAAAGCCTAGCACAAGAGACAGAAGAAATTCAAACCATTAAAGTGTGCTGATTCCAGCTATGACCAGAAAGTACAAGAAACAATGAATGCACACCACTCAAACATCATCCCTTGGAGAGCTGGAAACAGCTTTTGCACTGTTCTTCAGGCGGGTTGCTTTCTTTTGTAATGTACTCAGGCAGCAGTTGGGACATAAGAGCTAGAAATTGTGACACACAGCAATCTAGGTTCCCTGTGGGACAGAGAAGTAAAGCAACAGGCCCAAGGCAGTCTCTTGGAATTTGGTCTCCTACAGAGTTTACAGGAAAAGAATAGTTGTTGTAACAATGAAATGTGAGTGTTGGAGTGTTTGTATTGCCTTGTGTATTTTACAGATAACCATCCTGAAGTCATCTTCTATTCATTTTTAAAGCTTATTCTTGTTTTTAATAACCCAAAGGTCAGAAGGATAAGCCTGAAATATCTTAGCTTCTAAGGGTTTGGGCATTTGTAACACAACCCAGCATTTTCAAGATGCAAAGGAAAAAAAGACACATTAAGCTGTATAAGATACCAGATTGATCATGAAGAGGTTCCAAAAGGAATCTTGCCAGATTTGCCCCAGAGATGCATTAATCAGACACTAAAAAACAAGTTGAAAGGAATGCAGGGAATACAAAGGAGGAGGCACATAAATTGAAAGTGACTGATAGCAACTGATTTTCACTATCGAGAGTCCACCATGATAAGGAGTTTCTACCAAATTTCACCCTCAAAACAACTGCACTCTTCTCCAATTTGATCAGGCTACTAGCATTTTTCTGTTTCTTACTTAACATCTCACCTCTTGCTCTACTGATAATATGCTGTGCAAGAGATCTGCCTGATGAGTGCCTGCAGCAAAGTGTTCTGGAGCTAAATTACTTTCGTAAATCTTTTTACAAAAATAAAATGAGCAGCAGGATGTTTGTCATTTCAGCTGTAACAGAATAAATATTTTATCGTCTCTTCTTCAAAAGCTCATCTGTAACTCAACAGCTTTACAGCACAATTTAAAGAGTAAAAGCATTTAATTCACTTTAACTTTGATTACATTACATGGCCTATTGTATTGAAACCTTGAAATAATTTGTGACTGGAGTTTACTTAAAATACTGTATGATTTCAGGCTGATTTTTATTTACTTTCCTCAGGTAAGCTGCCACCTTTTTCAAATGGGTGCACAAAGTGTACATAAGCAAAATAAGACTATATTTGAAAGAATTTCCATCCAAAGATTTACAGTTTTGTAACCAGGGTGGTGTCGTTTTTTTTTCTTTTTCTTAGAATCTCTCAAAAGCATCAGAATTCAGTACACAAGTGATAAAACATTAATGAAAAGGCATGCTGAAGCATTTGAAGTGGGGAAAACAATCACTTCACTTCTCATCAAACATGCAGAGAGTTTAATCTGGTGCCCTTTAATAAAGACAGGCAAGAATTTTATCTAATTATGATGTCCCTCCCAAGTCATTAGAGAATCACTCAGTGAAGGTCAAGATTCAAGGAGCAGAGCTTCAGGCCACATCCGTTGCTGACCTTGAACGCTGCAGGGAATCAAGAGCACTACGGCTTCACAGGACTTTGATTTGCAGCATCCTATTTCCAGTAGTACCAGTTTGTGCCAAGCAAAAACATGTGACCTGCTGAAGATCAGTAGAAACAATAAGCAAAATGAAGCATAGGTATATGAGGACAAATATGAAAATAAAAAAGAGCAACGTGGCTTGTTTTATCCTGTATCTAATGGTGACATTTATCAGAGAGAGACAACTGAAATGGCAGACTGAGAGGAAGTTTTATTTTGTAATAACTTTTCACACGATTTTTCATTCACCCTAGGAGGAAAATAAATACATAAATAAATAAATAAAAAGTTGAAAGGCAAGAATAAATTGTTTCATTATTGAACAAACTTTGTGTCTTTGTACCAGCCTGTAACTAGAATTTTGCTTAAATAACTTTCATGGCTGACTGTGTCTTGGTAAAAATGCAAGTTTTAATAAACTATGCAAGGGAGAATTTGAAATAAGAACCCTACATATAAAGGCAGATGAGAGACCCCCAACTAGCCCTGTAATTATAAGATATTGATACCAGGAAATATTTTATATCCTGGTACTCAAATCCCTTAAAGTTATTTCAAGATTGCCTCTTCCTCAGTTCTGGTTTTGCCTTGCCTCGCCTCGCATCGCCTTGCCTCACTTTGCCTCGCTCTTGCCTTCTGTCTTGCTGATGTCTAATAGCACTGACATTTACTGTCTGTAAAATCACATCTGTTCCAGTGACTGTTGTTCATCCTTCCTGATCATGAGGTTCCTCAGTTCTTTGTACAGATCAGTCTTTGCTACTTACTTTACAACCTCTGCCTGTAGGAAAATTCACTCCAGATCTGCTTGGCATAAAGTGCTACTATTTAAGTGTCAGTGTGACAGATGAGGTGGGAGGACAAATGCTATCCTCATTTATGATTGTGAGAACAGATTCAATCTCTCTAATTCCAATGTGGGACACACAAAATCCCTGTAAATAAACTTAACTTAGAATGCAGCAACAAAATCTGTAAGATTATATATTAGTTTCTTCTTTATTATACTTCAATTTCACAAGGGAAAAGGGTCATATCTGAAAGGGAAAGAATAATATATAAATCCTATATATGTTCTAATAGTAGCTTTTGGTTTATTTTTATATAGTTTGAAAGCTAAAAAAGCCTCTGTTTCTTGTTTTGTATCATGTAACATGTATGTTTAAATTTTGCAATATATGTATATAGTTTATAGCTTGCTTTCTTTGGCTCCCAAAGTAACAACACCAGTGTTGTTTGTCATTTACTTTGGTGTTTTCTTACTTTCTTCCTTTCCTTCCTTCCTTCCTTCCTTCTTTCTTTCTTTCTTTCTTTCTGTTTTGTTTTGTTTTGTTTTGTTTACTTGCTTCCCAGGAAAACCTATCTGGGAGTTTCTCTCAAGTGCAAGAGAAGACTGACTTGGGCTCTATTATGACATAATGACCCCACAGGTTCCATCTGGGGTGAACCATCTTAACTGAAGACAATCCATTACAAACTCTTGCTAATTGCCTTTTAAGCTTTCAAGAGTCTGTCTTAAATTGCTCAGTCCCAAAAGAGAAGGCCAGAAGTTCATAAAATCTTATAAACTCTGCCAAACTCCGCAGTGCTTTATACCCACAGCAAGTCTGGGAAGATGACTTTTTTTCATTTGCCATTTGCAGTATGGAAGGAAAATTTAATTTCCCCCCACAGCTCTTTTGTCAATTTCACTACATTAAAATTATATTAGCTTCCCAAAACTGTTATGCCTGAATCACATAATGGTGATGAAAACTGCAAGACAGAGTTGAAAGCTACTGTACCTCTTGGTTTGGAGTTGACCTAAATATTACACAAATGATTGCTGGCACTCAAAAACACAAAAAAGTTTCTCTTCACAGAGAATTAAGGTCAAGTACAGCTAAAAAAAAAAAAAAAAGTTTAATGTAATAATTGAGTGCAACAATGCTAAAATCACATATTTCTGGTATTTAAGTTCTTCAACTTAAAGTTACAAAGTCTCCAAATGGAAGACAGAGGTCTTGGTAAGACAGGAGGCAAATATGTAATGGAAAAAGAAAAATATACTTAGAAAATAAAAGAAAGGATTGAATGAATCGTCATTCAATGTATATGAAAAGCACTGTATAAACATATAATATTAGTTTGCAGTCTAAAATGAGCTAAATAGACCCATATTGCCATTCTTACTTGTAGACATGGAACTGAGGCAAAGAGAGATTTTGGCTTCAAGTTGGAAAAATATTTGAAAATGCTCTTAACTTAAAACATACTATGTAAACATGAGAGATTAGATTGGATTAAATATGGTAAAGGTTAGGAATATGCCTTGAGCACAGAACATTCTTGAAGGCTCTTGAAAGGGGATTACTTATTTAGCTTTTGCTCTTGGCACCCACCTCCAGCTTGTAGGCACTCAAAACTCATCTTCCTTACTGCAGAACCTTGAAGAGGTTACCAAACAGAGGTCCTTAATTTGTAGTCTTTAAATTCCTATAGGTATTTAGGAGTTCTTCTCAGAACATGCTCAAAAATGTTTCAAATGCTTCAGCTTCTCTTCACCTGATCTCCACCATCTTCTCATAAAACAAACAATGCCTTGATTTTGTTCCCTCATGCCTCATGCATAAGCCCCCTCAGAAATCTTTATAGGATAGAAGTTCCATTTCAACTCATATGACCAAAATGGCAAGAGTATATGACAGAGGTTTGTAATCCAGGTCTTCTCTCATGCGGATATTTGTTCTTCTGTAGAGTCAACCCTGTTGTTAGTCAATGTATATTTAGTTATTTGCTCCATAATGGAACACCTTCAAGACCACTCACTGTGGCAGAGGTAGTTATGGGCTTGAGAAAAAGTCAAATTTCTTCAAGCAGAAGAAGAATCTGAACCCTACACACTCAGAATAGCAGTCTAAAACCTGAACTAAAAGGCATTGAAAGAAGCAGCAACAGCCTATACTGTAGTCAATTTTTCAAAGGAAATATCAGTACTATTAAACTACATACACACACACACTTTCTAAATGAAGTTATTAAATAACTGTCCAACACTGCACTTAGAGCTATGAATCCAAGTGAGGACACTCATGCCACCCAAAGAAAAGTGTTGAATACTCTTCAGTATTTCTTTCTTCTTTATCTACTTTATGTAGTAGTGCACTCATTGTTTTGGGCTGTAACAGTCATTTACAAGATTCTTAGTTTGTTCTAGTAGGAGTCATCAGAACATATCTGTTATAACTCCTTGAACTGTGCTGTTCTACTGAGCTGGTGCTGCAAGAAGGAGAATGATATCTGCCTGCATCAGTGAAAAAACTTATACTAACCCTGTTTTTGTAAACCAACTTTTCAGATGTGAGCATCTTCCTATGCATTGCACAGGAAGGCAAGGAACTAACTTGGGTTCTGAGAATTCCCCTGGGAGCTCCATTCTAAAGCTAAGTATTCCAAGTAGCAATGCTAAAATGTCTATGGCAGAGCCATCCATATACTAAAGAAACAAAATATTTGGTAAATGAAACTTTTTTGGAAGGTTAGATATATTTTTCTAGCCTGGTAAGTGGTAATAAAATAATATTCATTTCTATACTTACCCTTGTTCTTCTACACTCTGTCTCTTAGTGACCAACACTAAGTGTTCAGAGCCACAGAACATCTACTGACGAGACAGGACAAGACGTCCACCTTGATACTCACCTTCAGCACTCTACATTTCCTCCCATGCTTTTCATCCATATTGCCATTTTCTGCCTCCAAACCTCAAACCCAGTCTGTTGTCCAGTCCTAAAGTTCTCATCTTCTTTCCAGACCCACACAATGCCTGTCCCTATCTCCACTTATGCATGACAGTTCAAAAAATATTTCAGATACCCAAATATTGATTTTGAGAACTGTTTTAAATGCTCTAAGAAGCATCTGTAAGAGGTTGCCAGGTAAGACACAGGATGATATGTGGGATACCAACGATCCTTTAGAAATGCAGCTGGAGTGAAATATACATGAATGTGCCTACTTAATGCTCCATGCAGGCATTTTAGAATTGATCTCCATATATTCTGTCATCATATAAATCAAATATCTCTGGATAGACTAATTTCTATTAGAGCTTTCACACAACTACTAGTTTACTTGCACAGCTACTATTTTACATGCTCTTAGGGGAGAAAAATTTAGTACCACACCAAACTGTCCCCTTGAAAAGTTTGTGCATACCTATGCATATTATATACACCTGCATACAGGCTTGATTAAGGGAACCATTGTCTGTATGAGCCATACAAAGTAAAATTTAGCATAACTTAACATAATCAAGGTTCAAGAGAAACTTTTCATTCTTTATGTGTAAGTTGACATCCATAGTTCTACACCTATCACCAAAGCTGATCATTCATCTTAAGGAAGTGTTACTGTTTGATTATGTTTCTTTTATGCTGTTTTTATTAATTTGCTATCAGCCTTTTTTGAGTAATAACTTTTATGGAAGTTAGCCCAGAGTTAAAGATTCACATTCAGATGAGAATGCCGGTATGCCTCTGTGATTTGATCAGCTAAAAGATACTTTTTTCCACTCTTTTGCAAACAGTTGAAATTGTGCTTTCTGCTTGTAAAAGTGCTACTAATTTTTAATGGTATGAATAATGATCTTTCTGAGTTACAAAGCCAAGCCCCATACAGACTGGTATAATTGATGATTCTGTGTTTTCAGACACAAAAAAAGAATCTGCTTTGTTAGGTTGTTGATAAATCAGAGGTTTTGTTTTTATCTCAGTCTATTGTTCGGCATATACAATAGGCAGAATAGAATGAGTTAAATATATGATGTTTTTATTTGCTTGCCATTGTTGCTTACAGAACATTTATAACAAGCTCTTTGGGACTCCTTGTAATGGTGGGGAAACAATTTGTTTTGGGAATTAATTTGTTGAATAGGAAATGTTTCCACTTTGCTTTCCAAGCTATAATGACGTGACTGAATTCAGAAGTGCCCTTGAGAATCTGCAATGTAGAATGGTATATACACAACACATTTATTCTATACAGTGCCAAGGAAGCTACTAACAACAAATAAATACATGCTGTTTTTCTTAATGTAATAACTGGTACTGATTTTGATTTCATTTTCTCATTTTATTTCACCTTTGATATACCATTTGTAGTAACTCGCCAAGGTCTCAAGTCACCACAGAATTTAAGCATGTGCTGGGTTTTTAGCACAATGAATACAACTCTGCCTGTTTAGGCTGATGGTGCTCTGAGGTGCTACTCAGTGTTATGCTTTGCATTTCCTATCAGCCCTTGAATCTTCCTGATTCTTTAAATCAGTCTATTAATTCTGGTTTCTGAGAGCTCACATCCTATCTCATGGACAATTAGTGACTGGTGATAAAGAAAACCCAGTTGTTCTCCTTTACTTCTCTCACCTACTGCATTAATAAGCCAAATTATAGCTTGAACTGAAGAAAATCAAATAGCACTTTCTATTTTTGTAGGGGACTGCTGTGTGTTTTAGTTTTCTGAACATCTAACCTACATAGTCCTTGTTAAGTACTAAGTATCAATGCTGAGTCAGTTAATGAAATAGTTGTAAGTATCTAAATATATGATCAATATTAATGATCTGTTTATATTTTTAATCAGAAGACAAAACATTTTCTACTTTGTGAACCTTTGAATTGTAAAACTGAGATGTACAGGTTCTTTAGCAAAAAATAAAAAAGTGACAAATGATCTTATAATTGATTTAAATTGAAGAAGTAAAGGAAAAACAGTGGTATAATTTAACTCACTTCTCCAAAATCTACATTCAGATCTTTAGTCATCTAAAATTGATAGAAAAAATCCTTCAATCAAAGGTCAGACTGCCAGTTGGGGAAAAAAAAAAGCCATTATGAAGGAAAAAATTTATTCAGAAGATTTAATGGTATCTTAAGGTCTGAAACAAACAAAAATTAATAACTTCTACAAATAAAAAAAGATTCATTTACAAATATCCACTTATCTGCTGCTTTCTTACCCTTGCCATCAACATTTCTATCCACAAGGAAAACAATACTGTAGTTTCTCTAGAAAAAAACGTGTAATACTTTAAAATCACCAAACTTAATTTCAAGATGTGGAAAAGAAAACATTTTCTATGCTATCATCCAATTGATAGTGCTACTTCTGTTGAAGGCAGGCATTAGTTTAGAGAGAGACACATGGGGATATACCGCAGGTGCTTGATCCTGTCACAAGAAGATTCCTGAATTCCCACTGACATTGTCATTTTCTTTCAGGAGCACTGAAAGTCTCAACGGGCACAGTAGGCTCCATGGGATACCTGTCACTCTTGTGCTGTAGTGCATTTCAAGTTTCAGATGTCTGTATTTTCCATATTAGTAGTTTTTCATATAGGAGAGAGGTTACTGTATGTATTAGGCTACAGTCTGGCAACCCCCTAAGGTTCAGTCTAAGGGGGAAGAACTTGGCCTTGAGGCTATGCTCTGATGTTTATATCAAAGTGATGCTGACACATAACAAGAGCAAAAGGCAAGAAATTTACCAACAAATAGCTGCTTTGAAAGCAGCTTGTTTTGAATCCTGATGTCTTTGTTCTGCTCTGTTCAGCAAGCTGGCAAGTTGACATAGGGGGCGTTGCCTGGTACATTTTGTTCTTGGTACTTGTACACAGAAGAGGACAGTAACTTGTCTTTGTTTGACTACATCTACATCTCTACTGATAGTTTCAGCCATATTGCAAGCATTCATTATCCTAGCAACAATTTAATTCAAAAACGTTGTCTCCAAAATTCCTATTAGTCTGGTCTTTCAAACATCATTACTACATTAATCCAAATTACAATAAAATAGAGATATAAACACAGCCCTTTTTTTTTTTTTAACACTTATAATTTTACTTACCTCTCTCCCATCTTCAACTTTCCAGTAATTAGACATGGACTTAAAAGCAAAATAAACACATACAATTCCTGCATGTAGAATATTTTGCACATTATAAATAGCATATTTTAAATGCATTAAAATATTAATTTTTATTTTAGTTTTATGTTTCTTACATTATTACCAGAATGCCTCTTTTTATTTAATATAACCTCTTGGAACTTTGTTTTGAGAAAATATTAAATCGATATCTTTCTAGGAAGATGTTGTTCTTGAAAGTAGGGTGTTTAACTGCTAATATCTGCCAGTACAATACCTAATAGCATTCAAAGAGGTCTAAGATGAGCAGTAACTGCTGAATTTATTCTGGACACCATACGGAGGTAGCAACAGGAAAAATATTGCTTTATGAGACAGAAAGAAATTGCTTCTGACTTGTCTTAGCTCACCTCTGTAGACACGTGGACAAACAGAAGAATAGACATGGGTTTGCTCTCAGTGTTTCCTTTAGGAAAATCTAGAATTGATCATAAAGTTAGGCTTTCCCCACACTGTTTTTCTTTATCTCTCTTTCCAGTTCAACACTGTCTTCAGTAGAACTGGCTTCTCTGAGCCAGCCTCATGTTCTGTCCAAAAGGAATCCAAATAATTCACATTTACTAATTATCACAGTGATGTAAGAGACAATGTGTGAATATTATTAACTATGCATATTAATAAATACTTAAATGTATGCTTTTCTATCTTTGTAGTCATATATATCTACACAGCTTAAGCAAACTGAACATACGCAAGCTCATGGGATCAGATAAGATGTCTCTGAAGTTGTGGAGGAACTTGGCTGATGTCATTGTGTGTCTACTGCCTGCATCTTTGACAGGTCATAATAATCAGAGGAGCTTCCTAATGACTGAAAAAAGGCGACACCACATCCACCTTTGAGAACAGCAAGAAGGACTCTTTGGAGAGCTACAGGCTCATCAGCCTGAACTAGGTCCTTGGAAAAGTTATGGATAAAATCCGCCTGGAAGCCATGTCCAGGCACATGAAGAACAAGATTGTGGTTGGGAACAGAGATCAAGGAATTACCAAGAACAAATCATGTCTGACCAATTTGTTTGCCTTTTATGATGAGATTACTGGCTTCCCTCTGAAAGGGAGAGAAATGGATGTTATGTTGACTTTAACAGGGTCCTTCATGTGATCTTGCATAGAATTCTTACAACTAAATTAGTGAGGTATGGATGGGAAAAACGGATCTGAAGGTGAGAGAAAAATTGGCTGGTCCTCCTGATTTCGTGACGTGATAGCACAAAGTCAGTTGTTAGTGACATTCTGTCGCAGATGGAGTGAGAGTGCACTTCACTCGTAAGAGAGAAGTAAAAATATAGTTTATTGATACAGAATAGGGAGTTAACAAAGTTCAATGCGACAGTGTTTTAACAAGATTCGATGGTGAGGCACACTTGATTATTTACTGCATAGAGGACAGGGTCAGACAGAACTGCCAGGGAGACCCTCCCGTTGAGTCATGAGGTTCGGAAAGGATCCCCTTGCTTTCTAAACTCCTTCTCAGAGAGGAGTCTAGGTGCGGCTAGATCCAGTCCTAGTCCCAGACTTGGTCAACGGTTTATGTCTAAAGGATTATATGTGCGCAATCAATCCTTTATATCACTTAGCTAAGATTTCAAAGTTTAGCATGCTGTTAGTCACTTACCGAGGATCTGTTGCGGCAAGGAATCTCTCAACCTCGAGAAGTAACCTTGAGAGGCGTCCCTGCTCAAGGGGAAATCCTGGTGTGCAGCCCGCTGCCGTGCAGGAGAGTCCAAAGGGCCCTGGGCTGTCCACTATTTAAGGAGTAAGATGATTGACTTATGGTCATATTTGCATATCAGCAAGAGGTTTAGATCCTTGCGTCAGGCAGCCCTTGGCTACTTTGTTGCCATTTGTCCTCAAGGTCCAGGATAAGCTGGATGCAGCTATCAGGATGACTCCCACTGATGGTTACTGCTTGTGCAGGGAGCTGGGGGGAGCACACCACCACACATTCCTCAGGGGTCTATACTGTAGTTAATATAGTTAAACATCCTAATGTCCTGTACAATGGGACTGAATGCACCAAGCCATGCCAAACTCTGGGGAACTACTCTTCACTGAGATCTTGACAGGCTAGAAAATGGTCTGAAATAATCTCATAAAGTTCAACAAAAGCAAATGCAGTTTTCTGCTAGAGACAGGTGCAACAATACTGTATTTGGGTGCTAGTCGGGAAAAAAGAAAAAAAAAGTAGCTCTGCAGAAAAGGAACAGTGTCCTGGTGGACAAGTTGAACATGACTCAGTGACACGTATTGGCAGAAAAAGCAGCCAGCTACATCGTGTATTACCAGGAGTGCAGCCAGCACTGGAAGGAAGTGGTGACCCCCACCCACTGAAGCACTTGCAAGACTGCACCTGGAGTACCATGTCCAGTTTTTTGTACTCCACTGCAAGAATGACATTAACATACTGGAGCAAGTCCATTAGAGGCCAGATTGTCAGCAGATTGAGATACCTTTGACATGAAGACAGAATGAGGGAACTTGATTTGTTCAAGCTTAAGAAGAGCAGACTAAAGGGAGATTTTGCCAAGGTATACAGCTACCTAATAGAAGATATGAAAAAAGTAGAGAGAGACTATTCTCAGAAGTGCCCAGTGCTAGGATAACTAGTAATTGACATAAATTGCAAGAAGGGAAATTCTGATTAGATAGTAAGACTTTTTTTTTTCCATTATGTCAAAGATTGGATCAATTTTGCCATAGAGGCTGTGAAGTCTCACGATGTGGAGTCACACTGGAGACTCTCCAAACCCCGCTTGACAAGGTTCTAAGATATCTGGTTTACGTTGACCCTGCTTTCAGCAGGGTTTTGGACTAGATGGCCTTTAAAGGACCCTTCCAACCTGTTGCTCTGTGATTGTATATCTCCTGCACTACAAGAGTGCCAAGAAGCACCTAATAAGGATGAAGTTCCCACTGAGAAAGATATTCTTTAAAATCATACAGACATATGATTCCAAGAGCTTTTATGTTGAAAAGGAAGTAATCCTAGGTGTGTGGGTTAGTCTGAAAAGTGATCCAGAGCTGGACTGATAGAAGAGGTTCTTTGAAAGTCCTATCAAATTAGCTAAGCCAAAACATACATATTTTATATATTCTCAGTTGGAACAAAAAATCTGAACAGGTGTCTGACTGTGGGGGGTTTTGAGGGGGGAGGCGGGAGAGAGGGAGGGAGGGAGGAAATGTTGGGAGTGGGACCAAAATATCCCAGTTCCAATGCCAAAAAAATTCAGCTGCTTATGGATATGAAGAAATACAGTCAAAGATTTGCACTGAGAACATACTTAATTATTCACTTCATTAGTTGAGCAAGAACAGAACTTAGCTGTCTGCCTCGTTATTACCTTTCCTCTGATGAAGTCAGATGAAAAAAATCACTAAAATTAAGAGCCATGACTATGACTATGTAAAAGTATTTGATATTTTCTGTTGAAATGAAGACACATTATAAAACATTTCCCAACTATATTTTAAAGCTATACAATGAACACAGTTTTAACTATATATTAAAGTTCAATGAATCTCAGCTAACTAATTAATAGGAAGAGTCCATAACAGGAATACAAATCTCTTTGTGTTTTAAAATGTTGTCCTATTTATATATTTTAACAGTATTTTTTCAGACAATAAAATCTTTAGGTCAGAATTGACAATTCGAATATGTATGTAGAAGCATAACTATGAGTGTTGGAATGGTTTTCCTTTCCTGTATGACATGAACTCACAATAATCTTTTTTTTTTTTTTTTGAAAGATGGGCAGTATGGCCTTAAAATCAGCATTCTTGAGCCGAGTTAATCCCTCTAGCTAGTATAATTCACAACAGGGACCTTTAAGTCTCAAAGAACTCATCAAAGGTACTTCAAAGAAAAATTTCTGCCTAAACCTTGGACTGGAAACTGCTTTCATGGATTCACAATAATGAGCTCTTTCTCCAGAAGCTGGTCATGACACTTGTCTTTAAATGAGGTTCTAATCACTGCTTCAATATGTAGAAAAGGTTCTTGTGAGAGTTTGTCACTACCCAAAGCCTAAATTATTTTCTCTGACGAAATGGGGAAGGAATTTTCCATTACTAACTCTCTCTTTGCAACTTTCCTGACTATGATCTATGACATAGCTTAGATCACACCAAACTGATGGTGGGCAGTGCTTTCTCCTGAATCCACCCCAGGCCTTGACACAACTCAGCTGTGTTAACTTACCAGGGACAGAAGCATTAAGACTTTTGAGACTTTACTAGAAGAAATTTAAGGCCACAAAAATGTAGAATATCCTAGGCTTTAGGCTAAAAACATAGTTAATAACCTCTGTCTTACTTGTAATTCTAGTCCTGAATATTCCTTCCAATCACATTGTTTCAACAGAACACAATACTCTTCGTAGACATTTCCTTGGGATTATCATGAGAACTGTTATTAGTTAAGGACTGTCCCTGAATATCAATAGTTCCTCACTGCCAACCTCCATTGTATCAATTATCTGGATTTCATTCACATAGAGAACAAAAAAGGTTATAAAAATTCAACTCACTGAAATTTCAAAGGTAATGCTGAATGAGAATGACAGAAATAATTGATTTTGTGATCCAAATTCAGGGCCATGTTTAAGGGTCAGGCATGGATTTTCCCACATGCCAACACAAAAGCTAAAAGTAAAATAAGCTGCTTCTGGTCTCCTCATGTCATTCTCATCTTAGTGCTGTGTTGGCATTCTGGGTAATTTACATTTTGCCCAGTGTAAACCAAAGTCCAGTTTAATTTTTCCCTCGGCTCAGGAGTTTTTGAGACATGATTTATCCTCTGGATTTCTCTTTCGGCAACACAGTGATACCTCTTTATTCTGGGTATAGCTGACCCACCCATCTAAAGCAATGACCACGTCTGACAGCATCTTTAGTTGTCAAGCTTTTGATCTTCTACAGGGTATCAAAACATTTGGAAAGACTGGTAAATTTGTGCATATATTTGGACTCATACTTAGTTACAATGATCCTATGTATAGAATAATGTGTTACTTGAGTTCTTGAAAAAGTAACAGAGGGAAGAAAACAGAAAAAGTTGTTAGACTGAAAAAAGTCTTTAGCCTTCCATACTGCTACACACAAACTCTTCAGTATCATCTTTTCATTTTTACTAACAATGGATTTTTATTAACCTAACATTACACTTCTCATGTAAAATAATTTCCCTCTTACATTTGTGCTGATGTACCACTTATAGTTGTCCCTTTCTCTTGCTCAGATAGTTCTGTTTCATTCCTTATTTTCTCCCTGGTCGTGATGTGCATTTAGCCCCAAAACTAATACCCAATTTGATCTAGCTTTATATTCTTAAACAACCAAATATAAATCTGAAACAATTCCCTGATAGATAATATCACAAACCTGAATATGATTCACTAGATGGGCAATTGCTAATTTATAATGCTAAAAGGGGCTTCCAGAACTATGTCAGGATGAATGGTGATTCTCATTTTCTTTTCTTTCTCCCACATTGACAACTCTGAAAAAATCCAATGCAGTAACACACGCATGGTAGGTAGCTTTCAGGCCCCCTTTTGAGTCCTATTTGCATGTTCTGCCTCTATTATGACAACAAATTAGGTCCATGATTTTGTTAATTTTCTCACAGTGTAAAACCATCAATTTATGATATAGTTATGAAATTGAAACTTTCTTCTACTGTCAACAGGAATTGCTGTGCTTTACCATTTTCAATCCATTCCTCCCTTCCCTAAGAATGTAAGAACAGCTCTACTGGCTCACAACAAAGCTTCATTTCACCTAGTTAATTCTTTCTGGATTGCAATCTGAAGGAGAAACTAAAGAAAAAGATATTAAGAAGCAAGGCAAATACAGAGTTATAGATCACAGACTTATTCAATGACTGATGTAATCACAATTTTTTTGACTGATACACTCTTCCAGCTACAACAATCAATGTTTAAAATACTGCCTGAAATAGAGATTATACCTAACCCTATTTTTAAATAGATAACAATGACTCCTTTTCTCTGAATTTGCCTAGTCCTTTCAAAAATCTATTTACAGTTCTATCGTCTGCAACATTTGGCATTCATGAGCTTCACAACGCAATTACACATTATACACAAGTTAACCAATTTTGTTTGCTCTAAATTTCTTGCTTGATAATTTCAGCCATCCATTTTTGTTGTTGCTTTCATGATGACAGATACATAATAATTTTGTATTCAGCTTCCACACTCTTTTTTTCACAGAACTCTCATACCCCTCACTAGCAGTCTCTTTTCCTGAGATTTCCAAATGAAATCTGTGCCCTGTTCCATGTCATCGTTCATCCTTTTTGTTTATCCACTCCGTATCAAAGTATTTATTAGCACTGAATTTCCACTTCTGTTTTATCATTCAACATTATGAAAAATTCCTTCACTTCAGCAGCCACATTTAAAATTAGTGATCACAAATTTGTATGAAATTGTAAGTCATGTGAAAACTTTATCCCTCACTAGTCACCATTTTCTTCTATCTGCTATGAATATACTAATCATGAGTCTCAAAAGATATTCTGATGGGGTTCCAGCATTGGTAAACTACACTGAAAATTAATCTCTTATCTTCTTGTTTGTTTTTTTTTTTTCTTTATTCTTTGCTTACCAAGGCACAGAAGGACTGTTTCTCTTAGCTCATGTACTGGTTTTGGATGGGACAGAGTTAATTTTCTTTGTAGAAGTGCTTACACAGAGTCAAGTGTCAAGTGCTTCTCACACTGCCCCACCAGCGAGCAGGCTATCGGTCCACAAGAAGATGGGAGGGGACACAGCTGGGGCAGCTGACCCCAACTTGCCAAAGGGATATCCCATAGCATTTGGTGTCACGCTCAGCAATAAAAGCTATGGGGAATAAGGAGGAAGAGGGGGATGTTCAGAGTTATGATGTTTGTATCCCCAAGTAACCATTACGTGTGATGGAGCCCTGCTTTCGTGGAGACGGCTGAACACCTGCCTGCTGATGGGAAGTGATTAATTAATTCCTTAGTTTGCTTTGCTTGTGCGTGCAGCTTTTGCTTTACCTATTAAACTGTCTTTATCTCAACTCACGAACTTTCGCACTTTTACCTTTCCAATTCTCTCCCCCATCCCACTGAGGGGGGTTGAATGAGTGGCTGTGTGGGACTGAGCTTCTGGCTGGGGCTGAATCACAACAGCTCATTAGAATTTTTATCTTTTCAGGAGCAATTGATATGAGATCCTCCTGAAAGATTTTTGAAAGCACCTTTATCCACAAGCTCACCGATTCTTTAATGACTAATGAATCTATGAGGCATGCACAAAAATGTCGTGTGTTCTTCTTCCATATATCAGGTTTATGCGTATGCATACTATTTGTTTTCCCTGTTTGCACCAAGACATGACAGTGGTCTACAAAGTTCCTTTTAATAACGTGTCATAAAAGACACCTTCCCTTGCTTTGGTATCAAGGATGATTCGAACCATAGGTTGATTTAATATACTAATTCAGAGATTAGAGATTCATATCTGAGATTCATATAAATTCAGACATTCATGTCTGAGATTCAGAGATTCATAATTGTGTCTTTGATGGTTTTATGAATATGATCCATAACATATTCAGAGATTTCATACCTGAGTTTCTTAAGAGTGTCTTCAGAACTCATTGAACACCAGGCAGATTGAGTTGGGCAGCAGGATCTTAGCTTCACAAGGCTTTTTAAATTGTGGCATTCCTGTTTTCCATTATTCATTAACTTCGTTATATGTTTGAATCACCTTCTTGTCTAATAGTCATTCATGAATGATACTCACAAACATCTTGTTATAAAATGTAGTAATACCTAAAACACCTGCAAAAAACTGTTTTGCTCTGACAGGAAAAATATCTGTCTTTTTAAATGAATATCTGTATTTTTTCTCCAGACAAAACATAGAAAACCACAGAGATCATATAAGACAATATATTGCTTTTACACTATTGAAATCCCTTTTAGCTATTCATACTTCACCTGTAGTTTATTAGATACAATGTACTGTGATTAAATCTATATGACAGATAATTGTTGCTAACATTTCAAATATCAAGGAGTAAATTCTCCACTGATGGAGTTACGCCACTGCAACCTGGCCCCATCAGTACAGGCTCATTTCCATTTGTGACAGATGAAAGTCTTTGGAAGCATGGAAACTTCAAAGACCATAACACCAAGATGCACAGCATTATGGATGCATAGATTCAGGAAAAGGCTGTTTTATCAAAGCTGGGGGGTAATTAATGCAAATCCCTAGACTTTCAAGCAGGTAAATAAGCATGAAAGCCTCACCCATTTCTGCAAAATTGCATATATTGGTTTGTTTTGGTTCAAGAAGCTGAGGATGAAGTCTAAAAATATGGACCTTGTCAGGAATAAGACACAGATAAATTTTCTAGACTGTGAACTAGATTGTAAGTGGTATATAAATATGATAAATATTAATTAGAGTGAAGTTGGAGGGAAGGCTGAAACTGATTAAAAGATTTTCAGAGAATGAAACATGGTGTCATGAATGTCTAATCAATAAGTAGAAAGCAAGAGATGTGAGACATTAATGTGATACCTGTTGAAGTAAAAAATGTGACTCTTTATTACTTAATCAAATGGTATAACAATGGCTAAATGAAGATGAACAGAAAATGGGTTTATCCAGTTTTTTTAAAATATTATCCCTATCATTTTGCCTATAAGCATAAGAAAGTAAAAACACAAACATTTTCAGAAGAAAGAATTTCCAAAAGGAAATTCACTTTGAAACAAGATAATATTTTTTGTGGCATATGTGGAAAAGGAGTATTGCACCCAATATGGTTATTGACAATTCCACATTTTGCCTCCTGGGAATTCCTCATTCCCCCAGAATTTCCCAATAAACTGCAGGAAGGTGAACATTTGTTTGTAGGGTTTTTTTATGCTTGGTTTCACCTCACTTTTAATACAGCTACCAGAGGCAGAGAGCCAGGATACAAAACTTACAGATTCTAACAACCCTTCTTGGAAGATGCATGTCATCTCAACGTTCACCTGAAGGGAGGGAGCCAAGGAACTATAACAAAACTGAATTTTTAAACAAAACTGAGTATATTCCAGAAAAAAAAAAAAGAGCTCATTTTGAAAGAAAAGGTAACTCCAACACTAACATTCAGCTTTGTGTCTAAAAAGTTTAAATATCTTTTTAGTTGAAGTCACTGCTATAAATACATTACTGGATTCATCAAAATGTTTCAGCCCTAACAGACAAGGGCTAATAACTGAAAAATAAAAACCCCTTCTGTTTCCTTTGTACACATCTAAGGATTGTAAAAGGATTATTTTAAATATTTTGTTTTAAACTGATCATGAAAATAACTTTTTTTTCTTACTAATTCTATCATTGCATCATTGGATAGATTGTGGGGGTGTTTGTCTTACCTTACATAACAGATGGATAGCTATCTTACAGTCCAGACTATTTCTTGCAAAGCTTCATTTTATTCTTTTAATTTTATCTCCTTTTCTTTCTTATACTCATGAAGTTTTCAGTGTTCCTCTGTGAAAGATCTGCATTCACATAACAGGAATTACACAAATTTATGCCAAAGTTCCTAGAGAGATCCTGATTTTCACAAGCAGGTTTCTATGGTGATACTTTTTACACATCTTTTTATAAGCTTTACACTACCCTTTATCATGTTAATCTCTTAAAATATATTTAAATTAAGTTCCATAATAGCTGTGTTTGGAGTTTGGCCAAAGTCCATATTTTTTGTTTGCTTGTTGGGGTTTATTTCTTCTCTAAAAACCATGTATTTCACAGCTTGGTTTTGTTTGCTCAGTTTGTTAATATATGATCCTCTTTAAATAAAGCTTTATGCATAGGTTTCCATCAGAGGGTGTTCTAATTTATTGGACATCTTTTGCTGATATGCATTTCTAGTAGCTAATAGCATTTTGCCAATTTAACTAATTTCACACAATAAACATTTCAGTTGTATATTAGTTAGCTTTACAAAACAGTAACTAGAAGTTTGTATACTTATATGCTTAATAGAAATTGATACATTTTTACCTGGTCTTTCTGTTTGCAGGTGTTTTACATATACAGCAATGATATTTCTAAAACATATAATGATCTTTATACTTACTGAGCAAAATCTCAAAAACTTTTTTCCTATCGTTAGAAGACAGATCTGTTTCAAGTCCTCGAAGTCAGGGATCTGCTCACACATCAGAAATCAAGAGTGAGAAATCAGGAGTCATGAATCAAGATTAAGGGCCATAAGTCATGTGATCAGAATAAGACCGAACAGAAGGCATTAAGAAAATACTTAACTTCTGTTTGTCTATCATGTCTATAAATGATTAGGGATATTAGAATTATCCTCTCACCAGCTGGTAGCTTCCTTATTTAAATTAAAGCTGTTGTTGGAATGTTGCTGGAATGTGTAATTTTGTGGTATAGCAATAGGGGGTGAAAGGAGTCGAGGGTCTAGGCAGAGATCAAGGTGAGCTTCTGCTGTAGTCGATCATAGTTCTTTCAACATTGTTCCAGACTCTGCACACTCATACAACTGCTCAGTAACAATACCACCAATGCATTATAATCCCTGCCTCCTAAGAAAAGTGTTATGAGATTCAGATTAATGGCAATTCCTTTACCCTCACTGTAAGGTTTCTAAATAAAAGGTTTTGTTACTCATTCCTCATGTGAGGGAAAACAGCCTTCTTGATGTTCAAGTCTTCATTGTAGGCAAATCCTCTGATAAGAGGTGTTTCTGTATACATAGGATTGTGTCATTTTTGAAGATGGTGTCATGATCATAGCATGGCTTCAGGATGTAGACAGACCTTCCAATACTCTCTTGGACTCCATGTCAATACTGACAAATAATATGGCTCTTGGGCAGGAAGCAGGAAGGACAGCACAGTAGTGCATGCCTTTCCCTGGAAGGTGCGATGTCCATTCTTTGGTCCCAGATACAAGTTTTTCAGGGTCACAATGTTCTGATACTGTCCTATCTGCCTATTAAATGAAAAATATCAGTCCACAATGTCAAAGGAAAAAGTCTTAGGACTCTGCCAGTACAAAAACTGTTGAAAAAGATTACCTGCTTAAGTTTCAATTCAGTGGCAGTGACTATCACTTCACATGTAGCTGGGATTCATCTTCCTGGCTTTAGCCCTCTTAAAAGTAGTCATTGACACTAAGAGAGTTGAGTAAAATCAAGAGACACTTGAAAGAAGTAGGTATTTCCAGAGAGTGATTCACCTGAACGTAAAATACAGAGGGTGAATGGTGTCCTGGAGATGTCTTTCTCTCTCACTCCTTTGATTATTACATAATGACCTGAGACTACATGCTTAATTCCAGCCATTTACTAGATGAGATTCATATGCTCACCTTCGTATGTTATATGCCCTTCATCGCTCTACACACTCATATCACATTTTCCTCAGTGGTAGGAGAATATTATCTTCTTATGACTTACATGAAACTCAAACAAAAACTGTATTTAAAAGCCTGCTGCACTGAATTCATCAAAGGTAGATTTCTTAAGTCCCTTCTCAGCAGTCTGTTTATGATAGTGTCCTTCATCTGAACACAAATAGGTATTATAAACTATTTAGATACAGCAGAAATTTTTCTTATATTTAACTGATCACTACTTTCTGCAACTTTTTTGACTATTAAAACTTTCAGATGCTTTCAAATTGTACTGTGATTCATACAGCTTTTTCAAAATTATTGCTTCCTTTATTCTATCTTCAGCAATCAGTTTTATGTTATGCATTCCTTTTAATAAGCTGATTCATGCCAGGTGCCAGTTTTTCTCATCTTCTTTTAACAAATGAAATGACAAAGAAAGTTAATGATGAAAAACTGCACCATTGGGAGGTCAAAGCGTTCCTTTTCTGACACAGACTCATTAGATGATGTGGCACACACCAAGGGTGGCATTGATTACCATAGCCTCTGTACTCTTAAAGGTTAATGATCAGGATAATTAGCTGACCTATTGGAACCAGATAACATTCAATTGAGATAAGTGACAAGTGACTGTAGTTATTAAAATAGACCACAAACAGACTCTCTGACATTGCCACTTATGTATTAAAAATTGCCTGTAAAAGAAACTGTGGAAAGCATCAGCTGTCTCTTTTAGGAAGGTTTGGTTTAACACGTCCTATTACCTCTATTTTATCAATACCCTATTGCCCCAAATATCTTGTCTGTAAAAAATATTAGAGAGAGAGAGGTTTAGGAACAGATGCTCTGGTGCAAATTTCAAAATGTAGTTGGTCACATATTACAAACCGTAACAGGGGGATTTAAAAGCAACTCAAGTGTTTATTTTGACAGCATTATTCTACAACCAAAGTGAGAGTTTACAGCAGCACTCCCATGAGAAACCTATTTTTATTAAATATGTTTCATCACGTTCTATTTAAATGCATGGTGTTGCTGGGGAAAAGGTTGTTTCTTTTGATTTAGGTTTAGGAACTTTAACTTGGAAACAAGCAAAAGTAAGTGTGGAAGATGTTTGATGAATATTTTCCTACATCATAGGAACAAGCGCATTCTTGACACTTTAGAGATTCCATCCAGAAAACTCATTGTCCCTATGTAATTGGACGACATGTCTCAGCTCTGGAGGATCCCTATACCACTGTGTTTTTTGTTTTGTTTTGATGTTAGTGTAGTGTAGTGTAGGGTAGTGTAGTGTGTTAGTGTAGTGTGTAATGTGTTAGTGTAGACAGCACAAGAAGTAAGATCTGCATAAGTCATGTCTTTTACCACTCTAGGGGATGTAACTGGAAAATTGGACAAAAGAGGCATAAAAACCCATCCTTACTTGTGAGACAGAGATATCCCAGTAGATACTTCATAAAGTCTTATTATCAAATTCCTGGAAGAAGCAGCATCTGTAGAAACACAGACTTAGGAGGGATAACCAGGATGGTTAAAGTCAGTCCCATCTATGAGATGGAACTTCAGAAGAGTCCACAAGATCACATATTCTTGTCCTGTTTCACATACAGGGAGTTGTAAAACACTCTCCCCATAGTACTTAGGATCTTTAGTACATGAAGGCCAAGAATCTAGGAAAAACGAGGTAATGCTAAAGGTTAGATCAGGAAGAAACAATAGTTTTTGTCTCTGAAACTTCGGGGAATTCAGGAGCTGAAAATGTCTCTGCTTCATCTTAACAAAAGGAAGAACAGATCCTATGAATATAAATAAGGAAAAATTTGTTCCCTGATATAAAATCAAATGACTCTCTAGCCCTGAGAATATGAGAAAAAGATATCTGAGATTTTTTTTCAGTATCAGTACAGTCACAGCACACTAATCAACATTTCCTTTCTAACTACAGATGCTTCAGAGGAAGACCAAAAAAGTCCTGTGAGCCAAGAAATGGAAACTCTTGGCCCAAGCAGATTCTTATTCACTGGCAATTGGATAATTAATTAAACACAAGCCAAAATGATATCTACAGTTTCTTAAGGATTTCAAGAAGTAATTAACATAGCTGTCTTTTTAGGATCACACTTTCACTTAGGTTAAGGTTTTACTGGTTTGTTTTCTTGCTATATATGTTTTCATATATTTTTATGAGGAATGTTTGGTATCATTTCTCAAAGACAGACTAAGCTTACACTAGTAAATTAAGCAATGTTTCTGGTTACTGGAAAGTGATCATCTGAACTTTTAAACTGTTAGTTATTATGGCACAGGTTGTGGCCAGTGCTAATTATCACTTTTCTAAAGCATTTCTGTGCATGTTTCTGCAGCTAACACAGGCCAGGGACCATTTCCAAAAGTCGGTTTGCATGTGACCACACTGTTTTGCACATAAAAAGGTTCAATATTGCTATCACAGACTCTTCTGTATCGGCTGGCTCAGTGCTACAGAACAGTTCAAGATGTGCTAAATTTGCTAATAACAACTCGGTCTTTAGCGAAATCCTTAGATCCTGGATTCATCCGATCTCATATGAAAGATACATCCTTTTCATCAAGAACACTTTGCTTCTAATTCTGGCATGTTTTATCCAGGGCATGGTATTGTTCCTGATGACTGTTGTGGTTTAGCCCCAGTTAGTACCTAAGCACCATGCATCTGCTCGCTCACACTCCCCCCTCCCGGTGGGATGGGGGACAGAATCAGAAAAGCACAATTAAGAAAACTCATGGGCTGAGATAAGAAGAGTTTAATATTTTAATAATAATAATAATAATAATAATAATAATAATAATAATAATAATGAATTGTAATGAGAAGGAAAATAACGAGAGAGAGTGAGGAACAAAACCCAGGCAAAAAATAAACAAACAAAAAAAGTGATGCAACTGCTCACCACCCACCCATCGACACCCAGCCAGTCCCCAAGCAGTGATCGCTGCCCCCCAGCCAACTCCCCCTAGTTTATATACTGAGCATGACGTCATATGGTATGGAATAGCCTTTTGGCCAGTTTGGATCAACTATTTTGGCTGTCTCCCTTCCCAGCTTCTTGTGCCCCTGGCAGAGCATGGGAAGCTGAAAAGTCCTCCACCAGTGTAAATACCACTTAGCTACAACTAAAACATCAGTGTGTTATCAACATTATTCTCATACTAAATCCAAAACACAGAACTATACCAGCTACTGGGAAGAAAAATTAACTCTGTCTCAGCCCAAACCAGGACAAGGACTGCAATGATAAAATCCAGAGAAGCAAGAATGATCTGAGATTTCAATATCTAGCCAATGAGGAAAGACTGGAAGAGCTGGGTTAATTCTCTCTGGTTAAGGAGAATTCTAACCTATAAGCTTGTAAATCTTTGTGGCAAAGAGAGGTGAGATGCGTCCTTCAGGGCCAATGAGGTTTGGACAAGAAGTAATGGGCATATATAACAGTGAGGGAGATCTAGATTAGGTATTAGGAAAGGCAAAGTAAGTGGAAAGGTTTTAGTGGCACTAAAACAGATCACTTACATTGCTAAATGTTCGTTCCTGGAACTTTTTTTAAAAAGAATTATTTAATTGATAAAATGTTAGACAGAGAAACAATGTGGAAGGCACTGAAGGTGCTTTCTAACCCAATTTCATTAGAATTTTCTGATCATGATAACTGTGTATAACAAAAAAGCAACCATTAAATATTTGACACTCAGAGAATTTTATGTTGTTGAAAAAATACAATAAAATTGAAAATCTTTTGTTATTATTTATTGACTGTAATTATACTTTTGTTTCAGTATTAAGTCATGGCTGATGAGGGAGATAAAGAGAATAAAAACTAATTATTTAAGTTAAATTTTATACCACATTTTTGCACATATCCTAAATGTGAGCATTCATGATGATTTTTTGCAAGTACAATAATAATTGTAGGGGTTTTTTTCCCCTTCTTCTGTGTAACACTAAATTTAAATGTGTTCTGTCATCATTGTTCTAATTACTTTCTAATTCATTCCCTTTCCACATCTTAATAGTCTAGGAAAAGGTCTCCTGTTTCATTAGTATACTGTCTTGCTCAGTTTCTTTGGTTATGCTGACTACTTCAGAAAGAGAAGCTAGAAATTCCACAATTTCTAGCTTCCAATTTCCCTAATTTCACATTCATTTAAAGAGATTATTTTACCACATAATGTCTGTTGTAATAAAGGAGAAAGAGACCTTATTTTTCCTCCCTCTCCCTGGCTAGATTTTTATTTCATTGCACTAAATCTGGCATGGCTGTTTATAACAGCTGTTCCACTTTTCCTTTCTTCAAGTACTGCAAGCTATAAAGGTTCATTCTAGGTGCTTAATGCAGTCAATCATTTACCTAGTAAAATAAAGAAGACTAATGAATCTTCCCCATATAAACCTTCAATTAGCTGTGCTCGACAGTACAGCAGTATTGCTCAAAGATGTGTGAACATGCAACTGGAATACCTGAAGCCAGATATGTTTCAGTAGCTCACAGTAGGTCATATATAAGAAAAGGATTACAACAGTAGAAGGAAAAGCAAGAGGTTTTGCCTCAGGCTACCTCTGGGGCATTTGAAGTAATGTTGTAATTCTAGCAGGACCAGCACGGTGAAGCATATATTGCAACATAAGCTGCTCATAAAGTAGTTGTAGAGATTAAATGTCTTCTAAATGCTTAATTTTAATTGGAATGTGATTACCCTGAAGGCATAAAAGTATGTCTAATATATTTTTTCTTTTAACAGTTTAATAAATAGTTACAGAAAATACTTAATGAGAATTTCGTAACAGTATTTAAAAAAAGTTAACTTCCTTAGTTTTCTCTTGTAATAAAAAAGTTACAGAATCAAAGTTTTAAGCTAGTATAGAAAATTGCTTTTAACTCACTATCTCACAATTGATTGAAGCTGAATACTGAAGATATTGATTCTATTGAATATTTTGGTATACATGCAGAATCTTTGCAAAACAAAACAGATGCCATTGTAAATATATATGTCCAAAAGAATATCCTCTTTTGAATGAAATGGCTGTATACAATTTTTAATAGGAGAACACTGCTCATCTGAATAGTGCCTTGAATAAATGCATTTTAATTATTTAAAAATAAGTCTGGTTTTGTTTTTGTTTTTTTTTCTTTCTTGTTTTTCTCCCCAAAGTGCTTCTCTGAATCTTTTCTCTGAGAGGAAAAAATAGGTAGAAAAACACTTTTGGCTCCCTAGTAATGAATGAGCCACAGTGACCTTTATGCCAGAGTAAATTGTACAGCTCTGTGCAGTCCTTTTTCTTGTTTCCTTCTGTGTTTTACATAAACTATGTAAATTACATGACATTTTAAAACAAATTAATTAAGACTCAAGAATTAGCTTTATGAATTAAAAAATAGTATTTTCTATGTCAAGCTTAATACCAATATAGACAGCTCCTTTAGCAATTTGTCTGGCACGTATCTGTGAGACTCTTGATATGTATTAAGGCTCTATTTTTCAGACTTTTTCTCTGTGATAATATTAAACATAACGATTACAAATTCTGTGGAAGTAGGGAGACCTTCTGTGTTCCTTACACACAATAGAGAACCAGACCTACTAGATCTCTAGGAAGCTCTCTCCAGTTGTAATTGCCATCCAGATCTAATCCATTAATTCCTACAGGGTGGCAAAAATATACTCATTTTGCTTTTTTTGAAAAGGCAGTTTCTGTGCCTCCAAACAGACTCTAACTGTTAGGCCAACTCCTGTCTTATTGACAGAAAGAAGGAACAGAACAAAATTCACTCCTGGTTCTTGTTTTAGAACAGTAATTAACACTATAAAACTATGCCACACTTTTTTTAGGGAGGAAGGGGCTCTATAAGTTAACTTTTATTAATGGTTGATGTCTTTGTGCATCTGAAATATCAGCATCACCAAGACTAAGTTTCTCTGACAGCCTTCACCCCTAATTTTATTTATGCTGCTTTGTGTCAGATCTAAGTTAGTTTCCTAAAGGCACTACCTCATTCAGACAATCTGAATTCCAACTCAAGGGCACAAAAGCTTTCTTCCAAAATGGTGTTATTGATAAATTTCTTCCCGACTCTTTCAGTCTTGTCTTGGTTATTTGTTTTTTGGGGGTTTTTTGTGCATGTATGTTTGACTTTACTTCTAGACCTCCCTAAAAACACTGTCATATTTTAAGGCAAACATAGACTGTATATTTCCAGCACAGCTCCCCTGTAAGTTCACTTAACTTCCTTTCACACCTGTGCTATCACTAATTGCCAGTTTACCTCCCTGGCTATAAACATTTATAGTCTGCAATTACTCTGTGCACTAATTATCTTGAATAGCTGGTTTGGGGCAAGGGAAGAAGTCAATGGGAAAATACATATCCTTGTTTTCTAGCATTGGAAATATAAAGTCTTCCTATAACATTAGGACAGTATACTCATTCTGGTTTTCTGAAATTAATTATCAGAGCCGTCTTTTTTTTAAAAAAAAAAAAAGGTCCAGTCAGATAAGTCGAGATATCCATGAAAGACATAATGTTTGCAATTTGCATAGCATACAACAGTAAAAGCTTTCTTGAAATCTGTAAAAATATTTTATTAGCAGTCACAAACTAAAAACTCTAATCCTTGACTGAACTAAGTGGCAGAGTGGGAGAACAGATTTCAGCTATGAAGGTTAATTAGGTTATGAGGAGTTTTCAAAACTCTTGCTTCATTGGCAGTTGGAAAATATGAACACTTTTGAGAAAATGCAGTTGGCGTGAAGGGTGAGATATACTCTTACAGATCTTGAAGTCTCCTTTGTCCTTCAGTCTGTGAAAGAAGATATTTAAGCTTTTACCATGAGGAACCTTTAACGTGGACTCACTCATCTTTGTTTCATTTTGTCACTTAAACACTTCAGTCACCCTAGACAGTTGCAGCTCCTGTTCAGACTGCCTAGGTGATGTTGTCTCACCAAGATGCTTGTAGCAGAACCTGAATGTACTAGCCTGAATTCTCTGCCACGTGTTCCATGCTGTAAGGATCAAATATGCATCTGCCTTACAGCTTTTTCAGACTGCTGGTCTGGGTTAATAAGCTGTCAAGATCACGTAAATCAGGCTTACTGTGAGGAACATTAAGGAACGTGATTCTAAAGCAACCTTATTTTGACAAACCCTTTTCCATACTTCAGTCTTCTCTTCTCCATGCTTTTTCTCCTTCTTTTTTTTTGTTTGCTTTCTTCCCCAAGTAGTAACAGAATGTAAAGTTTATCTAATAGTTTTGGAAATTTCTGATCAAGGAAAAGTTAGGTTATTTGTTAATTAAAGGTAATGAAAACTGAAACAGCTTCTCCCTAGATTTCGTGGGAATTCCTATTATTATTTGAAAATTATAACGGTATATTTGCAAGGAGAAAAGCTTAATCCCCTTGTCATCCTCTGCTCCATTTTCCTCCTAAGACTCATACTATCCCTCATTAACTTTAATATGTCTTGATAATAATATTTTCAGGGTTCTTTGATGCATTCCACCTCCATGAAGTCATACAATCTGTCTTTCTGTGTACAATATTGTATGACACCATGTCGTGGGGACTATCTTGAAAATTTCTTTCTGAGACATCAGTATTAGGTTCTGCTGATCTGGCCTCCAACAGTATTTTTTGTTTCACTGCTCTGAGAATTTGTATTTTTTCATCTATTCATAGTTCACAATGTATTTGTTAACTCATCTCCTTAATAATGCAACTGACTTTTTTTGTGATGTTGTTATTCAAGTCATGTTCAGTGCTTTTTCCTGGATGACTTTGTCCACAACTCATTTGGTCCCTCATTCTTCTGTTATACTAATAACACCTGAAATAGTTCTTCTTTGACATTTCCTTTTACTTTTCATTTATTAAGTGTGCCTTTTAGGCATTTCAGACCACATCTGTAGGAACTTTCAGAAGGGGTTGAGGGTCAAATAAGGTTATAATTCCAAAATGAAATTTCCTGATACTCATTCCTCTTATTTTCTTTCTTCCTCTACATACCCATTGGGATAGTGACCTCCTGTCCACCATGCAATTTGTGCTTCATTTTGGACCAGCCATTTTACTCCTTCGTTATAATAGTTTATGTCACGTAATTCTTTGTAAGTGAAACTTGTCCCCTTTGGGAGGACTTAATCAGCATTTTCTCCATGGGTGTAATGAAATATTATAAATCCTTCTGCAGACAGAGGGCACATAGTAAATTAGCGTGATACTGACCAAAAATTAGTTCATGCATGTTTGGAAAAACATGAGCTCAGTTATTAATTATAGTCATTAAAACACAAATCTACAATTACTGGAAGCAGTAACAAACATAAATCAGATTAAAACCCTCTGCAAAATAATCAAATATTTAATACTCTCTTTTTCTGTTTCTGTAGCTTTCACCTCTCACAAGAATATTTCTCTCCATCCTTAAAACTTTGCTGATTTTTTTCAGGACAAAGCATCTCTGTTTTGCTAGACTTCTTTATTATAGGGCAGGTTTTCCAATTGGTTCACATCATAAAACAAATATGATTGGTAGTTCCACTTCACCAGACATCAACACTGGCACAAATGTTTACATTTTCCTTGGATAGCCAAATCAGTCACTAAGGAATTAGAAATATCTGCATCTATAGCCTACTGAAGTCCTTCACTAGCAGAGAAAACTAACAATCCCTAACTCCATAGAGTTACTACCTACTTAGGTATAGTATCATATTACAATCAGTTGCAAAATACATACAAATAAAGTGTTTCTTTTGCTTTATGTCATCTTGAATTTGCTGGAGAATGAAAAATTGAAACGTGTCAAAGTGGTTAATAGGGTTGAATCATATTAATTTCGCTTATTGTTACTTAACTGCAGACAAAAGACAAAGGAAATATCGTCATTGTTTAAAGAACCCCGAGAGCTGTTAGAATAAAATAATCACAGGGGGTTTTTTGAGATTTAATGTGTTTTTCATAATTTTTAATATGACTCTTTAGTTCCATTTTTATGAAGGAGAAAATGGGATGAAAGACCTTTGAAAAAATCATCAGCTATTTTAAAAATATTAGTGTACTCCTGATATATAATTCTGTATCATATGGGTTGTGTCATCTAACTAAGTGAATAAAAAGGGTAAGTAATTCAGGTAAATAACCTACCCTTTTTTACTCAGTATAAAATTATGATGAAGGAAGTTCTATAGGTCTCAGGAAATATTGTTACTTTTTTGGCAAATAAGAAATTGACCATGAGAAAACAACAACATTACTGCTATCTGAACTAGATAAAAAGAGGAATTGTGGTCCCCTACAACATTCTTGCTGCTAAATTGAAGAGATATGGGTTTCACGGGTGGACTATTAGATGGATAAGGAATTGGCTGGATGGACGTGTCCAAATAGTTACACTCAATGGCTCAATGTCCAAGTGGAAACCACTAACAAGTGGTGTCCCTCAAGGGTCCACACTGGGACCAATACTGTTTAATATCTTCATCAGTGACATACGCAGTGGGATTGAGTGCACCCTCAGCAAGTTTGCAGATGACACCAAGCTGAGTGGTGCAATAGATTCGCTAGAGGGAAGAGATGCCATCTAGAGGGACCTTGACAGGCTTGAGGTGTGGGCCTGTGTGAACCTCATGAAGTTCAACAAGGCCAAGTGCAAGGTCCTGTACCTGGGTTGGGGCAATCCTCAGTATCAATACAGACTAGGGGATGAATGGATTCAGAGCAGCACTGCAGAGAAGGACTTGGGGATAGCGGTGGATGAAAAATTAGACATGAGCTGACAATGTGTTCTCGCAGCCCAAAAAGCCTGGGCTGCAGAAAAAGAAGCGTGGACAGCGGGTCAAGGGACATGATTCTCCCCTTCTGCTCCACTCTTGTGAGACCCCACCTGGAATCCTGCGTCCAGGTCTGGGGCCCTCAGTACAAGAAAGATATGGATCTGTTGGAGCGGGTCCAGAGGAGGGCCATGAAAATCATCAGAGGGCTGGATCACCTCCCATATGAAGAAAGGCTGAGAGAGTTGGGGTTGTTCAGCCTGGAGAAGAGAAGGCTCTGGGGAGATCATATCGCAGCCTTTCAGTACTTAAAGGGCACTTATAAGAAAGACAGAGAGAGACTTTTTACCGGGGCCTGTAGTGATAGGACAAAGGGCAATGGTTTTAAACTGAAAGAGGGTAGATTTAGATTGGACACAAGGAAGACATTTTTTAGGATGAGGGTGATAAGGCACTGGAACAGGTTGCCCAGAGAAGTTGTGAATGCCCCATAATTAGAAGTGTTCAAGGTCAGGTTGGATAGGGCTTTGAGGAACCTGACCTAGTGAAAGATTTCCCTGCCTATGTCAGGGCTGGTTGGACTACATGATCACAGAATCATCAAATCATAGAATGGTTTTTGTTGGAAAGGTCATTTCTGTCCCAAACCATTCTATGTTAGTACAAAATTTGATACCAAATTTCCTAAACAAGGGCAATTCCTACAGCTCATTTATACTTTTGTACTAACATAGAATGTTTTGGGTTGGAAAGGATCTTTAAAAATTATCTTTAATGATCCTTTCCAACCCAAACCATTCTATGATGCGATGATTCTATGATTGAGGAATGATTAGGAAATCCCAGAGGAAATGTATAAATGAGAATTTGAATATCAAGCTGCAACACACAACTTCTGTTTTATTTAGGTCCACCTGTGATACAGAAACAAAGTTGTGAACCAAAACTGTAGCAATTTCCCTTGTTTAGGAAATTTAGTATAAAATTTTGTATTAACCAGAAGAACATTTAGTATCATCTAGAACAATGCTAAGTATGATTGGTAGTTACTGATATTTCTTATGGTTTATTAAGATTTATGGAATTAAAATATTTATATAACTCTCTCCAAAGGCTAGCAAAACCAAACAAAAATAGTACTGGTTTACGAGCACCCTCATCACATCTCTGTTTGAGCACTGAAAAGGTAAAATTAATACCAGAGATTCATCTCTCTCAGTAGTATGCTTATTGTGGTTGCCTTAGTTTATTTTCATTCTCTTTCATTTGTTGGGAATATCTGCAAAGCAGATTATAGATTTCAATATTTGTCAGAAAAATTGTATGTTTATATATAATATACACATTATTGTTTAAATCCTTTTAAGTCCTTTACACTTCCTAAGAAATCCCAGATTCTGTGCTTATCAAATCACCAGTGTGATGCTTATCAAAACCAAATGTATCACTGAATGTGAAGTCCATCTGTCTAGCTATGCATCAGAGAAACAAACCCAGAAAACTTTCATATATCCTGTACTACATATTATTCCTGAAAGACTGGACATGCCAATTATTGCTTTGAATAAATGGCACTTCTGCTGTTTTAAGCTCATCAGATGTGGCAATGTTGATAAAATAGTCACACAATATGTTTCAAATTTAAGACAGAAAAATGAAAGTGAGAATGCTAGTTTTCTCAGTTAACAAAAATGCTCCCAGGCTAAAGAAATAGATTTTAATGGTGACAATTTATTAAGAAACACAACCACTGATAATTCAAGGCCATGAAAGTCCATTTCAGTTTGTAAGTAATATGAAAATGACACCTTTTTTACCAAAAATTGAAAAAAAATCCATTTATTTATATACATATAAGACAGCTTCCATTTATTATTAAACAGTGGTCTAGAACTAAAAGTTCTCATTTTCTCTGTTCTGTGTTCCAAAATGGCTGCAATTGATTATGCCTAAAATTTATAACATTGCTGGGTATATTTGGTGCATCAATAGGAAGAGAAAGTGAGTAATTGATCAATTTATTAAACCAAGACCGAAAATGTGAATATGCTGTGTTGTCAGTGGATAAAACAGCACAGGATATATAAATCTATGGCAGAAGGCACAGAGTTCTGTTGTTATTGTATCACTGATGTTATTTCTTTTGCTGCTCTTTTACTCGCATCATTCCCCCTGGGTCCCAGAGCCTTCACGGTTCATTTTCTGTTGATTCTCAATACTACTTCTAGGAATTGGAAAGATGAAGAAATATTCAGAAGTGAGCAACAAGCAGTCAGGAGCAAGTAAATTCTTTATGATGTAAGTAACTTGAAAAGATTTATGAGAATGTGCTTTATATTATATTAGAATTCTTCACTTAGCTCTGCCCTGAGTTCCATTTCATATATTTTACAAGGCTTGCAGTTTATCTGTTCATATCAGCAGACCTTTTTATTTAATTTTCTCAGACACTTTGACATTTAATAGGACTGACTAATGAGAGCTTCCCACAATGGATATCCTGTGGTTATTTATGTTCTCCGTAAACATACAGTTTTAGCTGTTAAAGTATTCTTTGAAGCACCCTCAAAGTGCATGACAGGCATCCACTGTTATGATTTTCTTCTCTTTTTTCAGATCTAAATCTCAAGGGGACTGTTCTCATAATAATGGATAAACCCCATGCTCAGCCAGATTTTTGAGAATTGTAATGCAATGCTAACACTTCTAAAATTTTCTTTACTAACCTTAATCAATTTTTAATGTGTAAAGGTCTCATTAAATTGCCATTGACATAATAAAGCCCTTTCCACTACTTATTTTCTCAAAGCGGTGTTCCACACAGCTAGTAAATAGCCAATGAGAACAAACATCTGTAGTGACCCAAACAACATCTGTAACAGCAAATCAATAACACCTTCAATTTAGTTTTATTTAGAACAGCAGGACATTCATTTAACAGCAATAATTTAGAGCAGAAGCTTTACTGTAGCAAATGTTTGGAAACGTATATACATATGCACAGGCACACATATAAATATATGGAGAGATACATGTATATATACAGATACCTACTTTTTATATAAATATATCATACAAATCAAAAGCCTTAGTAGTCAAAGTAATTGCTAAAGTTTTAGTCAGTTAAAATGCATCTGGCAGTGCCCAAAAAGAGAGCTAACCACATCCAACTTAGCTGACATAGAGGCATTAACTTAGCCCAGTAAATGTTTTTAGACAATGCCATATCACAATTTCAGGTATTAATCAGCTCACCAAAGACCATTCAAAAGTATCTGTAGTAATGACATGTCTGTGTTGCAGCCTACCAGAGTGGATTTTTTACAGCATAAATGGTATGTGAGAATGCATAACAGAATAAAATAAGTGGGATAACTTTAGAGTAATGTTAAGCAAGAGAGGAGGTAAACCCAGCACAGTGTAATCCATGCTGCCTATTGAGAGATGTCTCTAAAAAAAGCTTTTCCCAGAACTTCACCTAGGGTTAATTTTAGAGGAATGAGTTGTCTTACTCCAGAAGAGACAGGAAATGCACTAAACTTTGTCTGATGTAGATGATCATGGGATCACGACGAAGGAATCTTGTGGAAGATACGTTGTTTAAGAATACAGACAGATTCTGAATACCTCAGAAAAAAGAAAAGACCTCTGGACTGCCCTAATTATTTCCACCAATATTTTGCAAGTGACTTATTCCCCTACGAGCATCTTCAAAGTTGGAAAGGATCTATGTGATGCAAAATGGGAGGAGCATGTTAGACAATTAGAGAAAGGAAGAAAATAAGAACAACAATAAGCAGCTGTCAACATTGAGACAGGCTTTTTGTTATTCTTCTGCAAAAGAGCACTTTTCTTCTACTCTTCTTGCCTCTTGACTTTAAGACTTCTCATGTTATCAAGAATTTTTGAGAAGTGCTGCACTTCATGCAAAAACATCCCTTGTGTCCTGCTTCCAGGTATTTTTCAATAAGTCTATAATTTTCCCTAATTCAATTTTTAATGAATAACACCTGAACCTATAATTTAAAGGTACTGAGTGATCTTCTACACAGAAGAAATGATTCACAACTGTCCATAAGAAGTGGTAATTCTGGTAGACAAACACTTACAAAACTTGTTGACTTACTCAAAGCCCGTTTCTCCTCCCTGACAGAAATAGTAGCACTCTGGTCAAGTATGCTGTGATTTCCAGAGGAAATAGAGATTATATCAGGGACAAATCTTTCAAGCAGCAGCAGTTGGATGAAAGAATTAGCCGTCAGCCCCCACTCCTAGCCAACAAACACTATGATATTCTTGTGTCAAATCACATGTTTTGCAGACTTAATACTAAATCTGTGTAGTTAATTGACCTTTTTTTTTTTTTTTTTTTTCTGGAGAAGACAGAACCTAAGAAATTGTTTTCAATTATTGACTGTGGATTAAGTTTTGCTATTCATATATCATTTAATGCTTTTTTCACTAAAATGTGTTTTCACAGAGGAAAGATGCTATTTATCACATGTAACGGTAACAGAATCTATACTTACGCTAGATTAAAATTAATCAAGCTGAGAGGTTAGGTTTCTGAACTCATTTAATGCTGTTTATTTGGTACCTACTTCTCCAAAATCATCTAGTACTTTGTAAAGTTTCTCTTTGAGATTTTGAATTTAATTGTGTGTGTATTCAAAAGGTAATTATATGCAGCTACCTGATTAAATGTTCATTCACATAATGATTAAAAGTGTCTTATGATGACAGTTGTAGTATGTCAGGTTCAGAACTGAATGATTATCACCTGCTGATTGTAGAAGTGAATGTCTATAATGGGAGTAATTTTATAGCAGCACTTATTATAAACTAATACTGATCATATATTACAGTGATTATTTTGTTGTGTCAGATACCTGATATTTGAACAGAAAGAATTATTTTCAGCCTTCATTTACCTATTGACAGACATAGAATTAGAAGGTAAAAAATCAGAGTATATTAAGCAGTTTAAAGTATTATGTCTCCACAGAGGTATGGTCAAAGTAAACACTCTTAGAGACCGCCCAGGAGCATTAAGATCTTTAAAAGAGTGTTCTTTTTGTAAATTTTGAAAACAGAGAGGAAGAAAGTTGCATAAAATGATATAGCTAATTATATTATAATATTCCTGTATTACATAGATCAAAACAGTTTCCAATATCAGCAAAAATAGATTAAGAATATTTAGCCTTTTATCATTTTGGTTAAAAATTATTTGTCCCTTACCACAGATTTTGCCATGTCTTTAACACAGATTGAGAGCTTCTATGTCTTTGGGTTTTTTGTAAGTGGGGGGAATAACTTAGTTTTCATCCATTCCCACACTTATCTGTGAAAATTCAGGATTCTCAAGAATTTTGAACACATTTGAATGCCATTATTTTTAGCTGAAAAGAAAGAAAGAGGTGTTAAAAAGGAGAAAAGGGTTCAGTAATGGGTTTTGAACCAATAAAATCTACATTAGGACTTCTGTTAATGATATCTGAATTAGTATCTAAACCCCTTCTAATATAAGGAGATAAAAATGTATTTCCATTGCTGTTTTTCATTCCTGAAGAACAAAGAGATATTCAACAATCCCATAAATCATTGCATTGTTAGCAATCTCACATTGCAAGAACACAGAAAGCCTAATCGATAGCTGGTCAATAGAAAGTTGCCCTTTGCTGGAAGTCATAGAACAATTCCCTTGTTGAAGGTTAGAACCTCTTAGTGCTGAAGCTACTTAATTATTACAGATAATTAGAATTTAGCCTTGACTGAAATAGTATAGAACGGAAACTTGAACTCAAGTTGCTTGTGCTGCTTATTCTGATTTATTTTACTGCTTCTCCAGAGCTATAAGAATGGGATGGTTTTAAGCCACTTTGCAACTGAGCATCGTAAAATGCTACTTCTTGGGTCTTAATCTTAATTCATTTATATCTTCTTAAATTAGAAATATTTATATGGAAATCAATTGATTTGTACTAGATTTATGCAACTGACATAACATCTTTCAAGAAGGAACGTTTGGTTTTGTTCAGTTTGGTCTGGTTTTATGAGTGAATATAGCAGCTGCTTTGGTAGATATTGTCACATGACCTTTCCCTTTTTTTTTTTTTTTAATTCCTATGATCACTCTGCATGGCCCTAAATAGCTAATTATATTAGCCTATGGAAGCTATTTTTCCACATTTCTACAGCTGGTGATATACTCGTTTTGAGTGAAATAGGGATAATGTCAAGGAATTACCAAGGTAATAGGAGCCAAGAGGGAAACAACAGTGAAACACCTCAAAGCACACAAGGGGTGTTCCTCTATGAAGGAGACACGGATGACAGCCCAGCTGAAGTGCCTCTACACCAATGCAGGCAGCATGGGCAACAAGCAGGAGGAGCTGGAAGCCATTGTACACCAGGAAAACTATGATATGGTTGCCATCACAGAAACATGGTGGGATGACTCGCACAACTGGAGTGCGGCGATGGATGGCTATGAACCCTTCAGGAGGGATAGGTGAGGCAGGAGAGGTGGTGGGGTAGCCCTGTATGTTAGAGAGTGTTTGGATAGTTTAGAGCTTGATGATGGTGACAATAGGGTGGAGTGTCTATGGGTAAGAATCAGGGGGAAGGCCAACAATGCAGATATTGTGGTGGGAATCTGTTATAGACCACCCAACCAGGATGAGGAGACTGATGAACTATTCTATAAGCAGCTGGGAGAAGCCTCACGATTGCTAGCCCTTGTTCTTGTGGGGGACTTGAACCTACCGGATGTCTGCTGGAAATGCAATACAGCAGAGAGGAAACAGTCTAGGAGGTTCCTGGAGTGTGTGGCAGATAACTTCCTGACACAGCTGGTGAGTGAGCCAACTAGGGAAGGTGCCCCGCTGGACCTCTTGTTCACAAACAGAGAAGGACTTGTGAGCCATGTGATGGCTGGAGGCCGTCTTGGGCAGAGTGATCATGAAATGATAGAATTTTGATTCTTGGAGAAGTGACGAGGGGGGTCAGCAAAACTGCCACCTTAGACTTCTGGAGGGCAGACTTTGGCCTGTTTAGGAGACTGGTCGACAGGGTGCCCTGGGAGGCAGCCCTAAAGGGCAAAGGAGTCCAGGAAGGCTGGACATTCTTTAAGGAGGAAGTCCTAAAGGCACAAGAGCAGGCTGTCCCCAGGTGTCAAAAGACAAGCCGTCGGGGAAGAAGACCGGCCTGGCTGAATAGAGAACTTTGGCTAGAACTCAGGAAAAAGAGGAGAGTCCTCGGTCTTTGGAGGAAGGGGCAGGCAACTCAGGAGGACTACAAAGGTGTAGCAAGGCTGTGCAGGGAGAAAATTAGAAGGGCCAAAGCTGAGCTAGAGATCAATCTGACTGCTGCTGTAAAAGACAACAAAAAATACTTCTTCAAATACATTAGCAGCAAAAGGAGAGCTAAGGAGAATCTCCAGCCCCTAGTAGACAGGGGAGGGAACAGAGTGACAAAGGATGAGGAAAAGGCTGAGGTACTTAATGCCTTCTTTGCCTCAGTCTTTGACAGTAGGGCCAATTGTTCTCTGGGTACCCAGCCCCCAGAGTTGATAGGGACGAGGACGAGAATGGAGCCCCCATAATCCAGGGGGATATGGTTAGTGACCTGCTGCACCACTTTAGACACTCATAAGTCTATGGGGCCTGATGAGATCCACCCGAGAATACTGAAGGAACTGGCAGCTGTGCTCACCAAGCCCCTTTCCATCATTTACCAGCAGTCCTGGCTAACTGGGGAGGTCCCAGTTGACTGGAGATTAGCGAATGTGACACCCATCTACGAGAAGGGCCGGAAGGAGGACCTGGGGAACTACAGGCCTGTCAGTCTGACCTCGGTACCAGGGAAGCTGATGGAGCAGATCATCTTGAGTGCCATCCCACGGCATGTAGAGGATAACCAAGGGACCAAGGCCAGCCAGCATGGGTTTAGGAAAGGCAGGTCCTGCTTGACCAACCTGATCTCCTTCTATGACAAGGTGACCCACCTAATGGATGAGGGGAAAGCTGTGCATGTTGTCTATCTAGACTTCAGTAAAGCCTTTGACACCATTTCCCACAGCATTCTCCTGGAGAAACTGGCTGCTCATGGCTTGGACGGGTGTACTCTTCGCTGGGTAAAGAACTGGCTGGATGGCCGGGCCCAAAGGGTGGTGGTGAATGGAGTTTACTCCAGTTGGCGGCCGGTCACAAGCGGTGTTCCCCAGGGCTCTGTGTTGGGGCCAGTTCTGTTTAATATCTTTACCAATGATCTAGACGAAGGGATCGGGTGCACCCTCAGTAAGTTTGCAGATGACACCAAGTTGTGCGGCAGTGTTGATCTGCTTGAGAGTAGGAAGGCTCTACAGAGGGACCTGGACAGGCTGGATCAATGGGCTGGGGCCAGTTGTATGGGGTTCAACAAGGCTAAGTGCTGGGTCCTGCACTTGGGCCACAACAACCCCATGCAACGCTACAGGCTTGGGGAAGAGTGGCTGGAAAGCTGCCCAGCAGAGAAGGACCTGGGAGTGTTGGTTGACAGCCGCCTGAATATGAGCCAGCAGTGTGCCCAGGTGGCCAAGAAAGCCAATGGCATCCTGGCTTGTATCAAAAATAGTGTGGTCAGCAGGACTAGGGAAGTGATCGTGCCCCTGTACTCAGCACTGGTGAGGCCGCACCTCAAATCCTGTGTTCAGTTTTGGGCCCCTCACTACAAGAGAGACATTGAGGTGCTGGAGTGTGTCCAGAGAAGGGCAACGAAGCTGGTGAAGGGTCTGGAGCAGAAGTCTTGTGAGGAGCGGCTGAGGGAAGTGGGGTTGTTTAGCCTGGAGAAAAGGAGGCTGAGGGGAGACTTTATCGCTCTCTACAACTACCTGGAAGGAGGTTGTAGAGAGGTGGGGGTCGGTCTCTTCTCCCAGGTAACGAGTGATAGGATGAGAGGAAATGGCCTCAAGTTGTGCCAGGGGAGGTTTAGAGTGGGTATTAGGAAATTTTACTTCACTGAAAGGGTTATCCAGCATTGGAACAGGCTGCCCAGGGAAGTGGTTGAGTCACCATCCCTGGATGTGTTTAAAAGACATTTGGATGAGGTGCTTAGGGACATGGTGTAGTGGTGGTCTTGGTAGTGTTAGGTTTATGGTTGGACTCGATGATCTTAAAGGTCTTTTCCAACCTATACGATTCTGTGATTCTGTGAATAGGAATGGAAAATTCCTAGTAATTTCATCCACTGTGAGCACTTATTTTTCCTAAATTAAGTGTGTAATTATCAAACCTTATCTATCCTGTCATATGGTTTAACCTTTATTGAACTAATTAGGATGAAGCTTAAAATTACTTGCTGACTAACTTGATGAAACAGCTGCAATTTTTTCCCTTTAAAGAAGAAGCTGGGGGAAACAGGGAACTCTGAGTTTAAAATTTATTATTAACAGCACACACAAGGCAGACAGATATTATAAAAGGATCAGCTATTAAAGTGACCTACATGGAAGAACTTGTATTTTCTGAAAAGAACTGGGAGAAACATGTATGTAACATAGGTAATATTGTACTACTGAGAAACAGAGGTAAAAAAGGTGATTTTATGTATTTATTTTGATGTCTCAGTGTTTTTATCCTGTGAGATTTACAAAACTTTTGATAAAGACAGTAATATGATGACATGTACTCACCTCTCACAGCAGCTATGGAAGTCTAATATACCTCACTTTCCTTCTGAGCAAGTTTGCTCAGACTGGAACAAATTCCCCAACATGTAGCCATCTTTTCTAACGCGTAATTGCAAATGTATTAAGTAATTGTCAGGGAGTTAACTTCCAAAAATACTTAATGAGAGCATGTGACAGAACAGTTGCTTCCTTTTGTCTAAAAAACATGCTGGCAATTAAGTCTGAACATATTGACTCTCATATTAGGGTAGGCTCTTTGAACACATGCATCCAACAGCTGCTGATCAAAGTTCATTAAGGCAGCCTTTCTGGTTTATCCCACAGTGATGATGAACATTCACAGACACTAAGTCAATATTTCGAAGACGATTAGAAGATAAAGCACTATGCTTTTACTATTCAGGCAGCACTCAGTTATGACGCATAATTATATGATTTTACTGGTTCTGAACAGTCAAACCCAATTGCATCTGAAGTCATTATTTTGTAAAAACTAACATTTTCAGTATACTGCCAACAAGCAAGAAGAGGAAAGAATCACCTTTAAAGTGTTAATATTTCTTACCAATGTATTTCACAGCCTACAGTCTCCTAATTTCTCTCCACAGAGGCAGCCAAATATCTATCTGGACACCACCTGCCTGTGTCTAAGCAAGGGATAGGTCTGCTTCTGGGTGGAGTCCAGAGCCACGCAGTCACCCAGCCCACGGGAGCTCATTGCTCTCTGTATGCTTTCATTGCTCTCTAGTGAAAATCAGGGCATAAAGATATGGTAGGCAGATCATGCACATCCAGACCAGTAAACACTCCATATCCACAAAACCATTGAATATATTTAGAAAGTAACATACATTCCCCACATCCTGCTAGCAAGCTGTGTTGCAGTGTTCTTCCTCTGCATAGATCAACACTTCTGTCAAGAGCCTCCTGAAGCAGGACATTATTACAGAATCAGCTAGCTGTACCTCCTTTTGTATGTGAATCATAGGAATGTACGCTGATATAACTTAAAAAAAAACCCAAACAAAAACAAACCCAAAAAACCCCCCAAAGCAGAATTAAAAATTATCTTGTATTCACATGCTGCTAGGTAAATCAGTAAGCTGGTAATGTATGCCCTTCAACCAAAATTAAAGAATTTTACTCTACATATTTTCCTGATTGCAAACAGATGAAGACCACAAAACTTTGAAAACTATGCAAAAAGTTCCTACTCAAGCTTTAGCACTGTGGATGGGGTATGTAAGATTCTTGTTACTACATAGAAACAGTAAAATATATAAATATATATATATACTTCCCTAAAATCACTAGGAAATTTTCTTTTTAAATACTAAACATTCCAGTTTACCCTCCAGACTTCCTAACTATTCAGGGAGAATTAAATGCCTTAAAAAAAGATCTTCAGATGCTGGTCAGTTGACAAAAGACATATGTAACCCAGAAAAGAAATACAATTATAAGCAATTTTGTTATCTTACAATGAGGCACTCTAAGAAAATAGATAACTTAATTCATTTTGTTCAATGTGGTTACAAATTAAATCTGGGGAAAAAACAAAAACAAAACCAAAAAACCTTGAACTGGAATCCTTGTTTTTTAGACAGATTTGGATAGGAGCAGTTTATATCAGATTAAGGTTCTCAATTATCTTATGTTTGTGCATGGTGACCAGAAAAAAAGTTTTCATATAAATTATTCAACAAATTTTGTAAGGAGCCAATGTGATATTCTCCAATTCAGAACTATGAAAATATGGTGTTAAGACTAGACTTGTAGAAAGTATCAATTTATAAGATAAAAACTGATAACCTTATTGCCATTTCAACATCAAACGGCTGGTCTGAAGAGCAGTGTTACTCTTGAAAAGTAATTTGATGCTGAAACATTGCTAAGGTTATATAAAAATAATAGTAAATATTTTCTAGAGATTTTTTTTTCTTTCCCTTAAATCTTGGAATGAACTGTGGTTTTTTCCCCTAAAAAAAGTCTGTAGTCTCTGGACAATTGCTTTCTTTCAGATTGAGGACTTGCGCTTCATACCAAACAGCATGTAACGTTTTCAGACTTCCTTTGAGGAAAAATTGAATCTGTTTTCAAAGCCACTTATTGCAAATGAAGTGTTCTGGATCATTCTTCCTTCTTTAATATATTGAAATGCTATATTATAGATTTAAAAATTGATTAAATGGTTCCTATCAGTTTGAATAGTTCTTAATCCATGCAAATGTTTAGCATTTCTCTGAATTGCAATTAACGATTCATTCCTGAAAGAAAAGATTTACCCTATTTTCTAGTTATAGATGAACAAGTACTTTGCAAATGCATTCAATTTATGTTTTAACCTGCTGCTTATTATGACAAGATACAAGAAAATCTGAGACTGTTCCCATTAATGATTCATCTGGCTTCAGAAAGTAGGAGTCATTTCCTACTGGAACTCAAAAGAACTATTTGATTGAATGCCTTCAAGATAGCTGTGAGAGAATGGCTGTTGACTGAACAAATATTTTAGAAGGGAAAAATTCCTATAGGAACTCAAACTGCAGACTTTGCCTTAAACAGAGAGTCTATATTGTAAAACCATGTGCAGTCAGAAGGGTTTTATTTTTATTTGGAACACGTAGTTTTGTATACAGTCTGTGAAGAGGAGAGGTCTATAGAGGAAAAAATGTGCAATAACAGTGTACAGTATATTAGATATGAGACTCTGCAAAATACTATAGAGTCACATCATTCTGTCTTGATGCTACTGTAATAATTCCTTACAGAAAGTCCAGATGAGGCAAGAGGTGATCAAGCTAGATGCCTAGTAGTCATTAGTGAAGCTATTGGGAGGTGACTGCTTGTGAGAAGCTGCAAGTTCATGACTGATAGCTTCAGATGAGTGATTAAGGAGAATAGCATTTAAATACTGATTTGGGGAGCAAGATAACAGGAAACTGATGTGCCTCATACATGGATGGAAGTGAGAGGAACAACAGCTATGTGAAAAATAGGTAGAATATTTTTTGATGTGGAAACTATGGGGAGTGGGAAACTCACTAGATACACGAGGAATGAAAATAGATATGGAGGAAGGAAAAAGAGTGTTGGAAGAGTATCACAACAAAGCTAGTAAAGGGATGGATGCTGATGATAAACCTGGAAAAACAGGAGGAAAAAAATGGAAAAGTAGAAGGAAGCAAGGAAAGATGGCTGGAGTGAAAGGAGTAGGAGAGAATAAATTAACTTTTCGTACATAGAGAACAGAATGTATGCATCACTGTTACAATCAAATTAATTAGTTTATCTAAATAATATAGAAATACAAGTATAGGAAACAGTTTGGAATACAATTTCAGTGCAATAGGTGTTGTTAAGCATGCCAGAAACATGTCAGAGTTTTTCTTCAAACAACAATAAACATGAAAAAAAAACATATAAGTGTAGGTTGATTAACACTGTTAGTTTAAAATGTAAATTACAAGAAGAGGATCAGAAAAGGAAAGCTCCCTTCTATTGGTATGCTATGTCTTTTTCTGGAAAACTGTTAACCAACTCTGACAGAAATGTCTTCAGTACTGTTTTTATAACTAAGAATAATTATTTATTTTTATGTTGAAAAACACTGTATTGTAGCAAACTATTTTAAAATGCTAATATAATGGAGAAAACATTTTGAAAGCTCTCACAAACTTATTAACACCACCCCCACCACCCCATTTTCTCTCTAAGAATTATACTTTCTAAAATGTTAACAAAATTGTTCAAATATATTTGTCTTGCAAATTTGGATTTGGGTGGTTTGGAACTGGAAAATTTAGCTATTTATATGTATAATTTGTGGCAGGAATCTAGACATCTCCACCCTGTATCAAGAAAGGTGGCAAATTACTCAAGAAGTAGGGGAAAAAATATGTTGGGAAAATTGTTTGTGAAAAAAATGTTGAGCAGTATCAGGAAATGATAGCATCTGAGTACTTTTAGGTTCCAGGTTTTTTCTCTAAAAGAAGAAGCAAGAAGTAAAAGCCACAAGGGGCCACCTTCAATCAACACATTTTATTTTTTCTAGTATCATTAGATCCACTTCTAAACCAATTTAGTCAAATAAAAACATTTTTCTTGCATAGACAAGGCACACACTTTTAATTTATCTTGTTCTCCACAGTAATTAAAGTATGTGCTGAGGACTGTCCTGGTTTTGGCTGTGATAAAGTTAATTTTCTTCCTAGTAGCTGGTATAGTGCTGTGGTTTGGATTTTAGTATGAGAATAATATTGATAACATACTGATGTTTTAGTTGTTGCTAAGTAATGTTTACACTGGTCGAGGACTTCTCAGCTTCCCAAGGACTTTTCAGCTCTGCTGGGTGCACAAGAAGCTGGGAGGGGGCACAGCCAAGATGGTTAATCCAAACTGGGCAAAGGGCTATTCCATACCATATGGCATCATGCTCAGTATAGAAGCTGGGGGAGTGGGCCAGGGGGTAGCGATCGCTGCTCGGGGACTGGCTGGGCATCAGGCAGCAGGTGGTGAGTGGTTCTATCATTTGTGCCTTCTCCTCCGGTAGAAGCAGTCGCTCGAAGCTGCCGCTCCACATCCGAGCTCTAGGCCCGGCCCTGAGTCCCTCCCAGCCTCCCCCTGGCCTCGCCGCCGCCGCCATGGCACAGTACAAGGGGGCAGCGAGCAAGGTGGGCCAGGTGCTGCAGCTGATGAAGAAGTGGGAGCGCAGCAGGAACACATGGAGCAGCTGCGGCAGCACATCGCCAAGGAGAACATCATGAAATCCAACATCGACAAGAAATTCTCGGCTCACTACGATGCCATTGAGGCCGAGCTCAAGTCCAGCACTGTGGGGCTGGTGACACTGAATGACATGAAGGCAAAGCAGGAGGCGCTGGTGAAGGAGCGGGAGAAGCAGCTGGTCAAGCGGGAGCAGAGCCGCGAGCTGCAGCTGAAGCTGGAGCGGCAGTGGGAGCAGGAGGCCAAGCGCAAGATCTGCAGCCTCAGCTTCAGCCTGGAGGAGGCCGAGGAGGAGGGGGGGTGAGGAAGATGAAGCCGACTGTGAGGCCCCCAAGAAGCCCCCCAAGAAGTGGAAATCGGGGAAGAACCCGGCTGTGGACACCAGCTTCCTGCCCGACCGCAACCGGGAGGAGGAGGAGAACCAGCTGCGGGAGCAGCTGTGCCAGGAGTGGGAGGCAAAGCAGGAGAAGATCAAAAATGATGAGATCGAAATCACCTTCAGCTACTGGGATGGCTCTGGGCACCGGCACATGGTGAAGATGAAGAAGGGGAAACACAATCTAACAGTTCCTGCAGAAAGCACTGGAAATCCTGTGGAAGGACTTCCACGAGCTGTGGTCGGCAGGGGTGGAGCAGCTGATGTACATCAAGGAGGATCTGATCATCCCCCACTACCACAGCTTTTATGACTTCATCGTCACCAAAGCTGGGGCAAGAGCGGGCCCCTCTTCAACTTCGACGTCCACGTCCAGCATCACGGCTGCTGAGCAATGCCACCATGGAGAAGGACGAGTCCCACGCGGGGAAGGTGGTGCTGTGCAGCTGGTATGAGAAGAACAAACACACATTCCCCGCCAGCCGCTGGGAGCCCTACGACCCCGAGAAGTGGGACAAGTACACGATCTGATGAGGCCGATGGACCCAGGGGGGGAGGGGCTGTGCCCCTGCCCCTCCCCCTTCCTCAGTAGCCTCTCAGCTCCTGCCCCACAAGTGTGGGGTGGGGGAAGTGCCCATCCTCCCCCTTCCTCCACCCCCCATTTTAATTATTTGGTAAATAAAACAATAGAGATATTCAAAAGTGATCAGCGATCACTACCCCCAGCCAACTCCCCCAGTTTACATACTGAGCATGACGCCATATGGTATGGAATATCCCTTTGCCCAGTTTGGATCAACTATCCTGGCTGTGCCCCCTCCCAGCTTCTTGTGCACCCGGCAGAGCATGGGAAGCTGAAAAGCCCTTGACCAGTGTAAACACCACTTAGCAACAACTAAAACATCAGTGTGTTATCAACATTACTCTCATACTAAAATCCAAAACACAGCACTATACCAGCTACTAGGAAGAAAATTAACTCTATCCCAGCCAAAATCAGGACAGGACTCAACGATTATTTTGAAACCATTTCTTATTTTGCAGACATCTGTAAATTATCATTGTTGCTTACCAGTGGAACATCTTATTTTTGATCAGATTAGACCACGAAAGCTTTGCGTCTCAACCAAGAAATTTATTTCTATCCTTGAACAGAGCGTAGTCAAAGCCTCCTTTGGTAGAGGTGACTGGTTTTTGTGTCACTTTCTATGGCCTTCATTTCTGTCACCTTGCTCTAGGCTCTTAACTGTAACACCTGGCTGAGGAGCAGAACCACTATCATCTCCTTATAGGCAAGGATCATCCACAGGGGTTGACTCAGCCCAGCCTCTGAGAGGTGCAAACGTATCGCTTTTCTACAGGAGGAGCTTAGGTCAGTTGGGCTTCTAACTCAAGTTCAAGTCTAGGGAAATTAATCTGGTCCCATTGTCCTGGAGACATATATTTTCACAGGCAACAAGGAAAAAGCCACAGCACAGCAACAAGAATTTTACGCTGCTCTGTACTGGATCCAGCTGGTCAGATGATCCTCTGATGGTTGATTTGCAGTTCCCTTTAGGAACAGAGAGTAGAGGACAGGCTACTGTGCTGCATGACTACTCTGGTACATGCCCTAGAGAGGCTTTCTTTCTGTGCTGAGAGTGGCCTTGGTGGAATCAGTTTACAGAAGCTGCTGCTTTCTACCCAGACTATGATGAACTCTGATGCTCAAGAACATATATCTTCTTAAAAGAAAGCTGAAGTGTATCACAGTTTTACAGAATTCTTATAAATCCCAAGGGACAAAGTCACACTTTAATTTTGCTCCATAAGTGGAGATCACTCTCTTTAAATAAGTATCCCAAGTACATGGTGCTAACTATTTTCTGTGTGGTCTCAGAGGATTTCTGTATTCCTTCTTCAGAAACGACATTTTCTGACACGTTTCATAACACTGCACTTCTCTGCACTTCTTTTGGGCGAAGTTGCTTAGCAAATACAGCCAGGCTTTATATAAACTATATATGAAATTAACATAGTAAAAAAAACCCAAAACAATCCCACACATAAAACACCAAAACAACCCAAAACAAAACCAAAAAAACACTGTCACAATCACTAGTTTCCTAAAGAGGACCTTAAACATGGATTCATGGATTTGTACTTAGGCAGTTAAATAAGTGGCATGGTGTTAGTGAGAGCTGCTGCATTCTCACGTTTTCTACTTTTTGTTTTAGTTAGGTCACTTTCTCATTTAGGAATCTAACCTTAACTTCTTCTAGGAAACTTGCCATATATGCTTTGATTCTTGCCTGACCTTTCAGGCTGTGAACAGTGGATGCAGTTTCACAATTACAGTATTTTTTTCGAAAGGACTTGGGCTTCTAAGTGCTTGAAGGGAGGCGCTGCCTTCCTTTCGTCTGGGTGTTAAGCAAGAGAAATGGGAGAAGATTTACCTGGGTTTCAGTCAAATTAATAATTACTCTACTGCGATATAAGAATTAGCCGATGTGATGCATAAAGGAGGAATTTAGGAAAGCAGAATGAACTGGAAGAAGAAATATGGGGGCAGAGGAAAGAAGAAGTCTTCTCTTTCTGCCACTGCGCTCTAACTGGGAGACAAAATGTGCTGGTGTCCTGAAACTCATGTTTCAGGGTCATCAAGAGGCTTGGTTAAGTGGAAATTGTCAAATTATTTATAATAGTTTTACCTAGGCAGAGGAAAGGAATTAGAGATAAGGGAATACTTGACCAAACCAACCACGAAGTGATACCTACAAACTGCAAAGGTCAGTCATAGGAGCTTGCAGCAAAGGCAATTGAGAGAAAACAGTCTACTGTCTGAAGAAATTCTCCTCTAGTTCAAGCTTTTATAATTTTCTAGGCTTTCTAGGCTTAATAACCACTTAGGATGTTACACAAAAACATTGCCTTCTCAGAGTGTGTGTCATGTCTATCCCATTTTTACAACAAAGTATGAGAAAGAGCCTCACTGTTATCCCCACCTTGCCTCACAGTGAAGAGCAACCCCCCAAAAATACACTAAAAATTCTAAGAGATGATCAGATTTGATGGTAACTGTTAATCTAAACTTTCAAATCTTAACTTTTAAGGAGATCTGGGATATAGGTAGAATAAACAAATTTCCTAAGGGATTTCTTTGGTATCTGATATTGTGAGTTCTTGGAAGCTTTTATTCCTAAGTAAACTAACATATTTTCTCCCTACAGGGAGAAGTGAACTATGGCTATGATATTATCATTTTCAACCTCTGTACTTTCTTCCAGGCAAATAAAGAGTGATGTTTGTTTAGCTAACGCAGCAAAGAACAGGGTGGTCCTTGCCTCTGTTATTGTTTCTTTAAGTCGTTTTGGGAAAAAAAATATATAATTTAATGGTTTGACCATCCATATGTATTTGCCGTTTAGGTGCTTCATTCATTTATTAAAGGGATGATTTGAAAAAGCTATTTGGATGATTTCTTAAAAGGTGGAAAAATCCACTGAGAAAGAAGAATTAAAATGATTATAAAAATGATTATAAAAATAAATATTGTGAGAACTGGCTAATAAAAACATGAGAAAAAATAGACATATATTAGAAGAAAATATAATCTTAGTACCTTTAGGCCAAATTTTTCTTAGCATAAGGATATCTGGAAACAATTTAAAACACCTGTTAAATAATATAATGACCTGGAAATGCAAAAATAATTGTCAGGCTCATGGTATGAGACTAAGTCTGTCGCAAGATACTCGATACAGTCTATATACTATTATGCTAGAAATATGGGACAATGTAAAGAGTTTCTATAAAATGGTTTAGACATTTCTGGAAAATGATTTATTAAAAAAAGTTTTATTAATATTATTACATGCATTCTTAAAATACTTATATAGAAATATGTTATTTTCCAATTGACAATAAGTCAATTTTTTATTGCTTATAGCTCACCATAGTCATATAATACTAAATCCAAATATTCTGACCTTAAAAACTCATCTTACAGTCAGTTACTAAATGAGGTGTGGCTATACAGCAATGTAATAAAACATGTATAATTATACATTCAATTCCCTGCATAATCATCTTTTTCTTGTTGCTTTTCCACCATGGTATTTTCACTTTAGAAGTAGGTAAAACTAAGATTTTAAGTCACATTTATTTCAGTTCGTTGCATCTATGTCTTCCTGTAGTAAAAAACAAATCCATACACAGAGAAATTCAGAGAAATAAATATATCTATGACCATATTAATGTATTCTGCTGCTGATGGTGCTGATTGTGTTTAAAAGTTTAGTGCTTTCGCTGAAGAGCTATAAAACACAGAGATAGGGGATGCTGGTCTGATACAGGACAGCATTCTTTTATCTCCTTGTGTGCATAAATTATTGGATTTTTTAACATACTTTAAACAGCATCCAAATGCATCCAAAGACACATTCTACATGTCTTTTCATCCTTTTTAGAATACAACTTTACACCAACGTCAAAGAAAAGCAGAACAAACTGGGAAATTTTTATCTCTGCTCTGCCTTGGGCAGCTCTATATAACTCTACACCGAAGTCATTCCTGTAACAAAAGTAGGTGAAGTATGAACAGATTCTACCTGAGATGTCAGGAGATGAAATCCTTCTCTGGGAACAGCAGCAATATCATCACTTTCTATAAACAGCACATGAAATGGTCCGGTTCTGTTATCTAAAGACATTCTGATCATGCAGAACATCTGAGCAGAGACACAGCAAGTCAAGTAACATTGTCTTTCCTGCCAAAAAGTCATTGTGCCCCATGCACCCAAATAAGGGGTTATTCTCTGTGCACTTCAAACATCACCAGCACTGATGGATGCTTGGATATAGTTTTGACGAACTGAAGGATAAAAATGGTGTTGTTTATGACTGCACTTAAAGACGTTGTTTGCCTGCAGAAGTCATGGGAATAGACAAATAAGGAGATAGACCTTCTTAGTCTCATTAATAAGATAAACTTTCATACTGAAAAATTGAAAGCCTTACTAAACCTCTAAGGACCAGCTTGAAAGATGAGGAATTATCCAGTCTGCATCTTTCCAGACAGTGGAGAATCCAACCACAAGATACTACTTCAATAATAATAATGATAATAATGAAAAAAAACCCGATCCCAAAAAACAATTTGAATAATTTCTGTTGTTCACAGAATTATTTATACAGGCATTAGACCAATATTATGGCATTATATTTTCCTTTGTAACTGGAACTCAGTTAGCCCACTTTGGATGCTACCTAGATAGAACAATATAATATTCTATAATTTGTCATGAATATGCGTCTGCAAGGATAAGCCTTGTCTGACCAGTTGTAAACATCAAAATGCAAACTGCTACCCCAAAGCTTTCCATTCTAGGCTCCCTTCATAATCAATATAAATAAATGAACAGTTCCAGGACATGATGCATCTACTAAGGTAAATGCAGAGATAAAAGTATAAATACTACATAAAATATCTGTTTCTCTGAGCTGACTTCCTCAGTTCTTTCCCAAAAAGCCATAAGGACCTGACAATAAAGTGGTAACTCCTAATTTTTTTAGTCACTCAGATTCTGTCCGCAGTACAGATAAGATCACGTTACAAATGTAACTACATTCTTCAAGTGATCATCTGACATGTTCAAAGCTAATATGATTCAGCTTATCCAGAGAGCAGCATTTTTTTTTCCTGGCAGAACCATGTGTTAACCAGGTTGGCCTGTCAACACCTAGTATGCTAAAGGACTGGTTTTGTTCCAAAGCATTCTGGTATAACCTGGGCAGCTTTCCCAAGCTGCCAGGTGGAGAAGATGGAGAAATGTGGGTGTTGGAAGACTATAAGCCAAATCATGTCAACTGTTTCTTACGGTATTTTTTTAACTGGGGGAACTCTAAAACTGAAATGGAACTTTCTTGATTTAAAAATAAATAAATAGATGCTGAACATTTTTTTTTCCTCTCAGAAAGTGTATGTGAAAAAATTGAAACCTAGAAAACTTCCTATCGGGGAATGGGGAACTGATATAATGGTTCCTGCTGCTTAAACTGTTTGAGTTTTGGAGTTTTAAAAATGTTTTTAAATGATGAATGGCAAAATCCTGGTGTGTCTCCTGCCTCCATCTAGTTCTCAGTCATCACAAAGATATCAGTTCTAGCTCACCTGCATTACTTTCCCGTATATTACTTTTCTATCTGGTCTTCAAAATGAAAAACTGGAAAAGATTGTCATAATGGTACTTCTGTGCTCACTTTATTTGTGCAACATTACAATCATTCTAAATTCTGAGCAAAGAGTGGTGGATATTTCAGGGTTATATGCATAAATATTCTCAGCCCTTTTGTAATTCCAATTAACTCCCTAGACCGCTTATCCACAGCTGTGTTAAATTTCTGGATTGATTCTACTAATTTTGCAGTTTCATATTCATTAAAAAAAAATTTTTAACTGCTGTGTAATTTTTACTGAGTAATTAACAAAGTGGAAGATGTATAGCAGACAGATAAATGGTAATGTAATATGCTAGTTACCCTTTAATCTAATATTTCACTGTGATACTACACAAGAAAAAAAAGATCATGCATTTGTTCAAATAATATCAAGAAAATAAGCAAAATAAAAAGCAAAACAAGATTAAGCAATGCAATGTGATAAAATAAAATCCATTCTCTGGTCCCCAGATGGAGAGCTGAAACAGACAGTAAAAAGAAAAAAAGCTGAGATTATAATACATTTAGAGTCCTGAATATAACCATGAAAGCCTGTGCAGTGTATTTTCTTCTAAGTCTAGGCCAATGGCCTCTTTACTAAATCTTGGTATGCATCTTGAGGTACACACCTTCTCATCTGTAATCCTTCTTTACAATATACTCGGAAAAGAAGATTTTAAAAAAACCCAAAAAACAAAAAAAACAAACCAACAGCAAAAAACCTCAAAAACAGCTCAGCATGAAAAAAAGCTTGAATGATAAAGCAACAAGAACGTTAATAATAAAAGCAAATCCTCATAGAAAGACTCAAACATTCATAAACATCCTTATATGAGGACATCGCAATAGACTACCATTGGAAATAAACCTTGGAATTAATGACATGGATGTTGTGGATAAGTGAGTTCATCATGATCCACAATATCTTCATTCAGCAGAACACTTAAACAGTTGAAGATATTCCTTTGGACCATGTAATTTCAAAGAAATGAGAACTGTTTTTCAGTGCTAACTTCTCAGAGAGTAAATGGGAC